>NC_134587.1:8752500-10112500 GCF_037038515.1 Microtus pennsylvanicus
AACCCCCTCTAACTCACCCTGATTTTACTTTAATAATAAATACTTCCTCCGGCATTATTTCCAAGCCCACATAATTTACCTATGCTATTTGGCAAAGCAACTTCGCAAAAGAAAGTGAACGAATAAATACTTCATAACTGCTGGTGGAGCAGACTGGGTCCTGTAATGAAGAAAAGATTTATGTCACCTTATTTCGGCCCAAATAGCGGCAGCCTCGGCTTGTCTCAGCCCAGTGCTTCTATTTAAATGTTACTTTCATATATTATGTGGCATTAATTTAACTATAGCTCATTAAGGCAGAATGAAATGGTTAAATTAACTTATCAACCCATAATGATGATGAATGGGGTATTAATTCAGATACAAGCTGGGCAATTTGCAAGTTTACGCATTCTGATGGTTCTCAAATAACATTTTGAATAGCGGGTCAGCGCCTCAATCAATTACATAAGCATGTAAAGTCGGTCTCTCGGAAAAAAATCCTTTTTCATGCATATGCATTAAAACATGTTCGCAATTATCCTCGGAAATTGCCTTCATTGGATTAAGCAGCAGCCTTGGCCGCGGGTTCTGATCTTCCCTGGGCTTTTATTAAAGCTCTGAGCAGCTTTGGCAATAACTGAGTGGATGGGCTGTTTGTTTAAAGAGTGTTTACCAAAGAGAGGGGCCGGCGGGGGCGCGCGGGTGGATAAACACAGACCCACCTCCTAGCCGGGGTTGTTATCTGTGGCAGGCTTGTCGGGAGGCTTGGGAGGGAGCTCTGTCGACTCACTCACCAGGCTCCGGAGTTCGGCTTTCAGGGCGGGTAATTACTGGCTGCCACAAAGCCAGCCGCGGGTGCCGGCTGTGCTCGCCAGGGAAACACTGTGTCTGAGACAGTGTTCACCCAACTTTCAGGCTCGGGTGAAGGCCGCCTGCGTAGTGCAGGCAATCTCTTGCGATCTGTGATCCCAACAAGCCAGACCTGGAGACGAATTAGTCCTAGGACAGGACTCAAATCGGGAGATTTAATTAGCCCTTTGCAGAAGCTGAGCTAGGGCAATGGAGACTCGCTTTTCCCACCCCCACTCTAAGACTGTTGGTGAACCTACGAAAATCTCTTGTTGGGTTAGGTAGATTCTCTTCCCCACCTCGCGGGAGAGGGGCGGAGCCCAAGTTCCACTTGGGAGTAGAAGTTAGCTGAGGACCAGACTCGGCACCTGATGCCTTGGCTTTCCCCTCCCAAGCAGCCTGATTTGTCCACCCTGAAAGTGAGGCCTAATTCAGACAATTAAACGTGAGGTTTTCTCAGACAATCAGGGCTGAAAGGTTTTCTGTGGGGCAGAGGATTAAAAGAGTTTCGCCCTGGACTTTCGTATTGTTTTAAAGAAATTTCGATCAGATATGCCCAGTTAGCAGTTCAGCAAGCTCACTTTGCCAGGTACTGTCAAAGCGGACATTAACTCATTTAATTCAAACCACAGGAGGTAGTTCCTGCCACATCTCCGTTTTTCTGAGGTGTAAATTGGTTGTGAGACTAACAGTTTTTTCTAAGTGCCAGACCAGAGGTCAACATTGTGCTGCCCAGATCCTGAGCAAGGCTCCCAGCCGTGGACCAAGCCATCTCAGAAGGGTCCTCCTCAAAGAAGCCCAGCCCGAGGGTTGATCCGTAACCCTAGGGTTAGATTTGTGTCTGTGTGCACAAAACTGGAAGGGCCCTGGATTGGTCCCAATCAGTTTTTCCTCCTGGGCTAGCAGAAGGTGGCAATTCAGGACACGGGGTTTAGGATTGAGTTGCTTCATAGTACCACAAATTGGGGTATTTTGCAAGCATTTTTTTTTTCTTCTCCTTTTCCCTTTGGATCTCCAGTCCTTGGAGGGCTCCTTGGTTGGCCGCTTCCAGTCGGTTCTTTTTACTCTTTCGGGCCGGTTTCTGGTTTTGCTGCTAGGAGATGCCCCCCTCCCGCCAGCCCCCCCAAGGCTCCCTCCCCCCCCCCCCCCCCGCATTCCACACCAGGTGCTGTGGCTCTGAACCTCCCCCAGCACAATAGAAACAAGTAAAACCTCTTGGTTCTGTAACCGCCCGGGGGCCAGATTCCACTGAGGCTCAGATTTCCTGGTTCCCTGCTCCTCCCCTTTGGGATGTTCTCTTGGTCGCTGCTCCAAGCTAGACTTGCAGGTTCCCTGTGGTTTCTATAAGGGACTGACAGGGGAACAAAGCCAAGAAATGCAAAAGAGAAAAGACAGGCGGATCTCTGCAGAGACTGTTGGAGTGTTCTCCTGCATAGTTGGCCGGGGCTTCTCTCTGCCTACCCCACGCCATCTGAAGTGGGGCAATAAAAACTAATTACCCCACTCAGGTGCATGGTGTCAGTTGCAGCGAGGAGCAGGTAACAACTGTTTGGTTCCAGGGTAGCCTATCTGAAGAGAACTTTGCTTTGCTTAGACTCAGGAGCCCCCAAAGGGTGTGTGAAATGAGGGGTTCAGGTCAAAAGACTGGGTAGAGCCCCAGCCTGCTTCTGTGACTACCGGACTGTGTTGAGAAACATGTGGAGTCCATGTCTGGAGTGATGGTCAGAAACACTTAACAGCCCCTCTGTCTGCCCCACCTCTAGGGGACGGTTGAGCTCATGTCTTTGGAATCCTTCCTTGATTAGTTTCTCTCATACCTCAGAGACTTCCTTGCCCTGATTGGTCATTGGTGGCAGGAGCTGGTGAGCAGTGAGCTTGATAAGTATTGCTGGGTATCCCCAGTTACCATCACGGTAGAGGCTCAGCAATGCTGCTGACTGAACAAAGGAAGAAACGATGGGGCTTGAAGGACCAGTGACTGCAGACAAACTCAGGTCTGATGCGGGAATGGTGGGCATAGGCACAACCAATGAAGGTCGTAGGAGTTCCGTTCAGGGGAAGAAATAAACAAAAACCAACCTCAAATTATGTGTCTTAACTAGAAATCCTTAAAAGGGAGAGATGGCAATCGAAGGGAGTAACCGATGCTCAGGTTCTGGTTGTTTGGAGTCTCGGAGTAACCCATGCTCGGGTTCTGGTTGTCTGGGGTCTCCTGTGAGTCTTCCTTCAAATACATAGTATTAATAAGGGTATGGAAAAATGAACTGCTTTGAGTTATTACATTCCTCATGTACATATGAAAATATCCGACAGTGCCTCCTGAATATTTACAATTTTGTGTGCTAATAAGGACATTTTAAAAAGTTTAAAGAAACTGTCCTGGTTGGCATATCATGCAGTATATACATGTCTTACCACACTCTTTTCTGTAACTTGTACAATGAGATAATAAATAAAAAATATTAGGAGAGTTGCAATAATGGGAAATTCTTTCTGCTTCTATAATGCTGCCCCTTGCCTGGTATGAAAAAACTTTAAAAACAACCAAGGGGCTGGAGAGATGTTTCAGTAGTTAAGAACACTGGCTGCTCTTCTAGAGGATCCAGATTCATTTCCCAGCACCCACATGGCACCTCACAACTGTCTGCAACTCTAGTTCCAGGGGATCTGACACCCTCACACAGACATACATTCAGGAAAAGCACCATTGGTCTTAAAAAGAAAAAAAGTCAAGGCAACCATAGCTACTTTCTCCTTTCAGAAATGCATTTCAAGGACAGCAAAATGCAGTGAAAACACATGCCTCTTTGTACATGGCCCAACAAAAATAACTCCTGCATCAGAGTGGAAGGCATCTGATGTACTCTCAGGTCTCTGAGGCATTGGAAGGTAAGTCTAGCAACCTGTGTGATTCCCAAGGGGGTGATGAGAATAATGACCCGTGGGAGGATGTCTATGAAAGTTGAAGTAGGTGTTGGAGAACAGGCAGTGGGCAACAGAGGAGAGGAGGACTAACAATGTTCTGTGTGTGTGGGGGGGCGGGGAGACAAAAACCAAAACAACTCCCGATCAAACCTAAGGAAAATGGAGTAATCCCAAACAACAGACATTTCCCAAGAGACTCCTTGAGGACCCTTTGAGACTGTCCGAGGGAAAGACTCAGCTCAGTATGTAGACTGAGGCTGCTCCTACGTTTCCTGGCTGCCCAGACCCGAATAATCACACAGAAACTATATTAATTACAACACCGTTTGGTCAATAGCTCAAACAGTGGTTAACTCATATTTTAAATCAACCCATTTGTATTAATCTGTGTATTGTCACGAGGTTGTGGCTTACCAGGTAAGGTTCTGGGTGTCAGTCTCCTTTGGCAGCCACATGGTGTCTTCTATGTCTCTGTTCAGATTTCCCACCTGGCTTTACTCTGCTAAGACATTGGTTGAAACAGCTTTATTCATTAACCAATAAAAGCAATACATATACAGAAGGATGTCTCATTTCACAGGCACAGAGTTTAAAGTGAGCTTCAAGAGAGGTTCAGGATGTCAGCTAAGGGACAACATCTTGTTTCTTTAAGACTCAGTCATGCCAGGGCATGGTGGCACATACCTTTAATCCCAGTGCCCTGGAGGCAGAGGCAGGTGGATTTTTGTGAGTTTGAGGCTAGCCTGGTCTACAAAGTGAGTTCCAGGAAAGCCAGGACTACACAAAGAGACCCTGTCTTGAAAAACAAAAACAAAAGCAAAACTCAGTATTGTCTCCATCAAGCCCAGGGATGTTTTCCCGAGGGTGGAGGTTAGCATCTCTAGTATTAGTATAGAAGTCCATCAGATACTAGAGAACTGCAGATAAAATATACTAAACTATCCTCCAACTGCAAAATTACTTCAATATGCTGAAGTTGCTTCCAAAATGGAAGGGAAACCTGCTGTTACCTGGAGGCTGGTATTTGCATAGCCTCTTGTTTCAGGGTCTCTGTACCGGCACATAAGCACCTGTGCTCAGATATACATGTGTCCGCTCCCTTTCTGTTTCCCATTCTGTGTGAGAGGGTTGAACAGTTAATCAAAACCTTTCTTATTTACAGTTTCCATCCAAATCTGAAACAACAAGGGTTTTTCTTTTTCACATTAAAAATAAGCCCCCCCAATTGCCTAACAAAATATGACTTATCACCTACAGCTAATTTTGCAAAAATCTTTTCAGATACTCCTTGAATTGTAATTACCATCTCCTCAAAAGTACAAAGCAATCAATTATATTAGCCATATGGTTTGATCATAACAGCTAATTTCCATTTCATAACGTAATTGTTTAAAAACTGACAAGTTTATTAGGTGGGCTGTTTAGGAAACGTCTCTCCAACTCAGTTTCTTTTACACAATGGCTGAAATAGCAATCAAACTCCAAAGCCATTAGACCATGATCTTCTGCAGCTATAGGCTCTGCGGTCCTCTGCGTTGACGTTCTGCAAGCACAGTTTTCTTGTCATGTTTTCTCAGAACTCACACTGCTGAATTCTGGACACAGCACCTTAGCTTCATTTACCAGACACAGGCTTCAGCAATGCGAATTTGATTTAATGAGAAGGGGCTCACAGGGCTACTCCCTTATGTTGGACATGAGCCCTGGATGGAAAGGCTGTGCAGACACACATTACTGCAAACAAAACATGTCACCCTTCAGTGAGCGTCATGCTTTGACCATTAAATGTAGTCCCTCATGTAGATGGCAGTGTGTTTAACTGGAAAGCAGATGTTTCCACTATCATCTCAGAATTAGAAAGCTGTGGCTTATGGTTTGCTTCCAGCTCTGGGTGTCTTATTTCCCCAAGTATTTTGAAGAATCATTTATGGTTTTCTCTCTCACTCAGTGGAGTGTTGGTCTCAATTTGGCCTTGGTAATCTCCTCCAATTCAGGAACAAATGTGGTGGATGCTACAACACCTACCTTTTAATGTGTGCAGATAGGCACATACAAGAGACGCTGGGTGCGGCAGTCAAGCCCAGCATCTCAGGTAAGGTGGCTCTAACGCACGCTGACTTTAATGGGCATGCTGTAGTGAATTGCTCTGCAGTTCCTTGGTTTAGAATACAAGAGACCCACCTTGGCAGTCTGCCTTTTTCAGAACATGGGTTTAATTGTCAGATGGAATAGCTAGGTTTTTTGTCTGTTTGTTTTTCAAGACAGGATTTCTCTGTGTAGCCCTGGCTGTCCTGGAATTTGCTCTGATGATCAGGCTGGCCTCGAACTCACAGAGATCCTCTTGCCTCTGCCTCCCAAATACTGGGAATAAAGGCATGTGCCACAGTCACCCAGCAATAACTAGTTTTTTTTTAAAGGGTACAACTGTTTGACTTTAGATTAGACAATTGAGGTGGTATGAAGTTTTTTGGTAAACTAGTCCATTCTCAATTAAGTAGAACTGAAAATTATTTTTGTTGTTGTTGTTGTTTTGTTTTTCGTTTTTTGAGACAAGGTTTATCTATATAACAACAGCTCTGGCTGTCCTGGAACTCACTCTGTAGACTAAGCTGACTTTGAATTTAGAGATCCACCTGCTTCTGCCTCCTGAGTGCTGGAATTAAAGACAGTTCTGCACAGCAGAACTGAAAACTCTTGACACAGAGAGCACATATTTGTTTGCTTGCGACATACCTCCTTTCCTTTTGCTGATCATATTTTCTGGAAATGATGCACTCTGCAGGTACACCTCTTGAGTCTATTTATGAAGAGCTTGGCTAAGTTTGACACATCATAGCACTTAAGAAGGGATGTTTTGAGACTTTTTCATGCTCATTGCTAGGTTAGTTGGATGTGGTGGTGCACACCTTTAATCCCAGCACTCAGGAGACAGAGGCAGGCGGATCTCTGTGAATCTGAGGCCAGCCTGGTCTACAGAGTGAGTTCCAGGACAGTCAACGATACATAGTGAGACCCTGCCTATAAAACAACAAGATTGCTGTGTTATCCGAGAGTTATCATCATTATGTTATTGTTTATTTTAGTTCTTGTACATCCTCAGATGGCATCCCATCTAACTCAGAATAAAAACTTGTGGCCCTCCAATTACTAAAGACTTACACAGTTTGATCCTGGTGAAATTCTTTTTTTATTTTTTAAGTATTTTATTTATTTATTATGTATACAATATTCTGTCTGTGTGTATGACTGCAGGCCAAAAGAGGGCACCAGACCTCATTACAGATGGTTGTGAGCCACCATGTGGTTGCTGGGAATTGAACTCAGGACCTTTGGAAGAGCAGGCAATGCTCTTAACCTCTGAACCATCTCTCCAGCCCCCCTGGAGAAATTCATTTTGGCTGTCTCTTCTCCAGCTATAAGTCCCCCCCCCCCCATTACTATTCCTTGATAGTACCAGGACTGCCTCTCCCCGAGCCCGTTGTCCCTGTCATCTCTCCTCCTGGCTGGTAGCTCCTCAGATGAATGTGTGAAGTCCCCCCCTCCACTTCTTTACTCAACCCAAATGTCACTTTCTCAATAAGTCCTTCACTGACCAGTCAAAAGCCAGGGCTCCCCATTTTTACTAATTTGTACAACCTACGTTCTTTCTTGTTTTTCTAGAGTGCTGTTGGGTATCTGACATGCTATTTTCTATCGTTTGCTGGGTTGATGTCTCCTCTCACTAGACGGCAAACCCTGCGAAGCAGGAATTTTTGTCAATGTCAATTTCCTTGCCCCCCCCCCCCCACTAACTCCACTGCTGTAGCAACCATTGGCTAGTCACAGAACAGGACTAACAGATGAATACAGGCTCAGTCAACAGTTATCGATGAGTGCATTAATGGGCTAGGAAAGGAGACCATACTCTGATAGGAGAAAATTGTCATTGAAGTCAGAAGGTCCCATGACCTTGGGCAGGTTGCCACCAACTCCACCGTTTGTCAAACGAGGGTAATAGAATATGCTTCCATCCGGGACCAGGCAGGGATCAACCAAGGTAACACAGGCAAGACGCTCTCCAGAGTTAAAGCACCTTTTCTGCGGCACCAAAGAAACCCTTATGAGAAAACGAGAAAACGAGCCAAGGTGATTAAAAGCAATCAGGTTTAAGCTACGGGGCCGGAGCTCTTTTTTTCACCTCCCGTGAATCACGAAAGCAAGTGCCTGTCGTGGTTCAACCGCCTCTCGCTCGTGCGCCTAATGGACGTGTTTTCCTTCTCAGCTGAGACTAGAGGTCAGGGCCTCCTCCACGCGTCTGAGGTCTCATACCTTCACTCATTGATAGGGCTGGGAGCCATAAAGGAAACACAGGATCGGCTGGAATGATGAGAGCAGCAATAACTGCTTACACTTACCGAGGGCTCACCATATGCCAGGCAAATGGTGCTTGCATGGACTGGATCATTTATCATCATCACGCCGGAACATCTTTGAGTGTATTTTACTGGTGGGGAAAATGAGGCAGAAAGAAGTAGGAACCTTTACCTAGTTTAAGCCGTAGGGCCAGGATTTGAACTCAAGCTATCATTTTAGGAATCTGATAAATTAACTGCTCTGTTCTGCTACCCAGGGTATAGTAAGTAGCTTTTAATGAATCCTTGCGATACTACAGAATACCACAAGCGAAATCCATAGCCAGATGGGTCTTCCTGGCAAACAGACACAAGAGGCTGGGCCAGCATGGGTACTGTGGTGCTTCTGGGCACTGTTTGGCATCGTTACACTCTTGTAAAGATTATGACCCTTCCCAGCATTGCTTTATATTACACAGTTATGGGAATTACATATGATATTGAAAATTTATAAAATTTCAAAGCATACCGATACTTCAAACCTGTTTGTCAATGGAGTTAAGACTTCTTGATCAGTATAAGAAAAGTATCCCTAAAGATGATAAAGGGGCTGGGTGGTGGCGGCTCACACTTTTAATCCCAGCACTTGGGAGGCAGAGGCAGGTGGGATCTCTGTGAGTTTGAGACCAGTCTGATTTACAGAGCAAATTCCAGGATAGCCAGGGCTACACAGAAAAACCCTGTCTTGAAAAATCAAACCAAACCTACCAAACAAATGAATGATAAAGGGACCAGGCAGACAGTTCAATGGCCAGAGGCACCTGCCATCAGACCTGAAGACGGAAGTTTGAATCCTGGGACCTCTGTGGCGGAAGGAGAAAACTGACTCCCGTGAACTGTCCTCTGACACTTACCTGCACCCTGTGCACCTGAGAACCCACACCTCCAAAAAAGACAAATGCAATGAAAATAATAATAATTTCACTGGATTGAAACATATCAAATATGTTAAACATATGGGTTTTTCCTAACAGTACCAAGGTCCCACGCTGATCACCATTGAAAAATGTTTGCAAACTCAAGTTTACAAAGATCGGTAAATATGATAGCAGGGGACAGTGGGTGGCTTAGGCAGTTTGTGGGGCCACTGGCAGCGGGACCAGGAGCTACCCCTAATGAATGATCTGGCTTTTTGGAGCCCATTTCCTATGGAGAGAAACCTTGCTCAGCCTAGACACGAGAAGAAGGGCCTTGGCCCTGCCTCAGTGTGTTGAGGTGACAGAATTGACTCCACATGGGAGGCCTCAGCCTCTCTGAGGTGCAGATGGGATGTGGGGTGAGGGGTAGAGGGGAGCAGGAAGGGGAAAGGGAGAACTGGGATTAGTATGTAAAAAAATAAAATAAAATATTAAAAAAGATCTGTGAATGAAAGGAGAAAGCTAAGAGGGCTGGAGAGACGGCTCAGCAGCTAAGAACAGCAGCTGCTCTTGCAGAGGACTTTGGTTTGGTCCCCAGTCCCTACATCGTAGCTCATGACCATATGTAACTTCAGTTCCAGGGGATCGGATGTCTCTTCTGACCTCTGTAGGCACACACATATAGTCAGGCACGCACACATACAAAACCTTCTGAAAAATTTAAGTTATTTATTTTTATTGTTGCTGTTAGTGTGTGTATATGTGTGTGTGTGTGTGTGTGTGTATGTGTGTGTGTGTGTGTGTGTTATCTTTCTTTCTGTTCACTATGTCTTTCTCTGTTCTTTATGAAAGTGGTATCATGAACATAAAGAAACTGATAATGTCTCCGTATTAACATATCTCAACATAGAGATGAATGGACAGTGATGTTGTTTTGCCACCCAGGATGATTGGGAATCAACAATGCTGACATAGGAAAGCCAGCAGTCTCAACAGTCGGAGCGCTTCCTGGTGAAGAACACAGCAGAGTGTCCAGCTGTGTCGACAAAAAAAATCTGAACAATTCAAAGTAGTATCATTTACAGAAAATGCAGAGGGCTATTTATTTAAAGAAATTTATCAGCCAAATCCAGTCAACAGAAAACTTTAGAGACAATCTAATTAAATTTTTTTCTTAAAAGTTAAATTTATTTGTGGGTATATGAATGTGAGTATGTACATCTGGGTGTGCGCACACCTCAGCTTGCGTGTCAAGGTCTGAGGACAACTTGCGGGAGTCCAGTCTCTCCTTCCAGGCTGCGGGTCCTGGGGATTGGATTTAGGTGGCCAAGCTCGGCAGGAGGCAGGAGGCTCAGCTGAGCCGTCTCACTTACTACAATCCAGTTGCTTTCTCAACAATATTGCAAAGGATACAAGAAAAGGGAGGCTCTCTGAACACAAAGATAAAACACTGGGGCTGGAGAGCGGCTCCGTGGTTAAGAGCACCGGTTGTTCTTCCACATGAAGACTCAGGTGTCTGTGACTCCAATCCCAGAGGTACGCCACCTCTTATGGTCTCTTTCGGCATCACATGCAAGTGGTGCACAAACCAACAGGCAGGCAAAACATCCATGCACATTACAAAAGAGAAAAGATGAAAAAAGATGAGTCCAGCTTCGTGGTTCGAGCCTGGGATCCCAGTGAGGGAGAATGAAGACGGAGGATTTCACGTTCTGATTTTTCTGTTCTTTTCCTCATCAATGAGCTCAGAGCACCAGGCAGGATGATTTATAATCTGTGGTTGAAAGATAAATATGGGAAATAGTCCCATTTGAAGGCTTATTTCCATTCAAGTTAATTATCAGAGTCTAAGATTCTCAGACTTGGGAAAACAATTACAGGTAATCTACTTTACCTACCCACATGACAGCTGGAGACCTTTCGGTGTCTGTCTGAATTGAGAAGTTCAGAACAGTATATACTAACGGTGATAGAAAAGGGGTACTCCTTAGCTGTCTAGAGAATGTCATTTCTACTTTCTTCTAATTCAGGATGCTGTGTGTGAAAATAATGCAGCAGAGTTATTTGAATCAGAACACGCATGTTTACATATAGATATACATAACCCAACCATATGCTGTAAGTTTAAATTTGCAAGTTGCTTAAAAGGATGAACGGCAAGCAATTACCTAAAATGTTAAGTGTAAGTTGGGGACTGAGACAGTACCCAGAGAGAAAATTATTTGTAATTTGAAGTCAAAGCCATCTGTCAAAGAAGGGGCTCAGAGCAAAAAGAAAGACATTGGTAGACTCCATAGATGGAGGCAGGGGCCAAGAACCCACCCTACAAGTGGCTCCCAGCTATAACCAGCAGTCTGGTCACCATCTTGCTGATGAGCAGATAAAACAGTCTATGAACTTTGGGTCAATTGTATTCCACTGCAGTGGCTTCAAGTACCATACTGGTCTCAGAGTTTTGGAAGCTCCCGGGATCAAATTTGTCTGTTACAAAGTAAAGGGTTGCTGTGTTAAAAAACGTACTTTACGACATCTTATGATTTGGAGCTTAGTTTGCTGAATCCTCAGTTTAAGTGACATCATGTGAGACTTCTTAGGACCTTCAGATAGAGTTCGGGCTGCTCTGGAGGGTCGAATACAGGTTTCCCATGTCTGGATAGTGTCAGGGAGAGGTGGAAGGTAAGACCCTGTTAAGACTGTCCACCAGACACGGCACTGGCATGTGGTCTCTCCAGCACGCTGGTCTCAGGGTATTAAGATTTCCTTTTCTTTCTCCTTTTTAAGGCTCTGTGGGATAGCATGCCTATTTCTTGTATTTCTTTTATTTGAGTGACAAAACACGCTTTACATAAAATTTGCTGTTGTAGCCACCTTTAGGGTTCAGTTTGGTGGCATTACTTACACTGACAGCTACTCAAACATCTACTTCAAAACTTGTTCATTTTCCATACAGAAATTCTGCAACCTATCTTAGTGATTTTTCTATTTATTGCTGTAAAGAGACACCATGATCAAAGCAGTTTATAGAAGAAATTATTTAGAAGTTTTTAGAAAAATTATTTTAGTCTTTACAAGAATTAGTTAGCGTTTCAGAAGGTGAGTCCATGGCCCTCTGAGCACAGATGTGCACCACACGAGTGCAGGAGCCCACGGAGGTCAGAAGACAGCAGAGGAATTGGAGTTGGAGAGGGCTGTGGGCTGACGTGTGGGTGCTGGGAATTGGGTCCTCTGGGGAGAGAAGCAAGGGCTTTTTTTTTTTCGAGACAGGGTTTCTCTTAGTTTTTGGAGCCTGTCCTGGAACTAGCTCTGTAGACCAGGCTGGTCTCGAACTCACAGAGATCCGCCTGCCTCTGCCTCCCAAGTGCTGGGATTAAAGGCGTGCGCCACCACCGCCTGGCTAGCAAGGGCTCTTAACTACTGAGCCGTCTCTCCATCTCCCCAGACTAGGTCTTAAGTATCTTCTTAAAAAGTTCAGATTGCTTGAGAGAACGAGCAAAGAGAAGCATAAGTCTGTCAGGAGCCAATTTCCTCCTAAAATCATTACAGGAACCATCACCCTGGGGAGTCTGCAGAGAACCCCACACCCCTAATTGTGTTAAGAATGGTTCTATTAACAAAGCCTACCCCACACCCAAATTGGCTGTTAATGAGAGCTATCTGTTAGCGGAACCCACCCCGCATTCCAAACTATCTAAAGATCTAGGTGTGTGGACTCGTGACTTCTTGGCGTACAGTGACCTGACCGAAGATAACCTCCTGCCTACGTGACCAACTCGGACCATGTGACCAACGTGAACCACGCGGCAAGAGCCCAGGCCCCTGTGCCCTGATGTGGGAGTGTCATATATCAATCTGTTGATTTCATTGTTTAAGCAATAAAGAAACTGCTAGGCCCATTTGATAGGCCCACCCTTAGGTGGGTGGAGTAAACAGAAGGGAAGGCTGGGAGGAAGAGGAAGTGAGGGCAGACTCGACAGCTCTCCTCTCCAGAGCAGACGCCTTCAGAGAGACGCCATGCTGCCTGCTCCAGGGAAGACGCACACCATGCCCCAGCTCCGACCCAGGATGGACTTAGGCTAGAATCTTCCCGGTAAGCGCACCTAGGGGCGCTACATAGATTAATAGAAATGGGCTAGTCCAGGTGTGAGAATTAGCCTAGAAGAGAATGGGCCAAGCAGTGTTTAAATGAATACAGTTTGTGTGTAATTATTTCGGGCCATAAGCTAGCCGGGCAGGTGGCTTGGGTTTGGGGGACGCAACCCTGCCGCCGCCCATATTACTACAAATGGCGCCCAACGTGGGGCTAACTAAACCTACTTAAAAAACCTGAGAAGGCTTAAAAATAAGGGAGAGAGCATTTAACACAGATTTTTGCTGTTTGTTGGTGGCGTGCTGTAGAGAGATTTCCTGATTCGGCAACAGCGGCAGAAAAAACGCTGTGTCATTTCAAAGCATGGCTTCCTGGGGCTGTGCCGCCAGTGCAAACTCTGGCTTTATGTTTGTGTTCCCGCTTGGGATCAGAAGGAGAGTGCTCTGAGACCTTGACGATGACTCAGAGCTCCCCGCCTGCTCCTGGGCAGAAGGCAGAATCAGGCTTAGGCAGGCGGAAGAGCATGGCGGATTCCTGCTGCCATACAGAGACGTGTTTTTAGACTGCGCAGTGCTCTGCCTGTCAGATTTGGATGTTACTTGGATGAAAAGAATTTCTGTGCTGCACGCTCAGTCTCAGAATTAAAGTGCTGAGTGCCGCTCCTACCTCGTAGCCCCAAGAGGCTTCCTGACTCAGCTTCAGCTGCAAAACCCTGCAGCTCATTAAGAGGTCCTGCCACGAAACACTTAAACGGTGGTGACGAAAAGCTGAACGCATGCTTTTCGGTTTTCAGGCGTAGCAGGAAAAAAGGTGCGCCGTTTAAAAATGCCGGCTTTCTGGGCCATCCTGCCAGGGCAAACTCTGACTGTTTGAGGCAGGAGGGCCGGCTACTGAGAGAGGACTTGAGTGTTGTCTGTTGTAGCTTGCTGGCTGGCAGGGACCTTGAAATGCTATAAACATGGCTACAGCCAATACCTCAGCCATGAGGCTGGAAAGCTAAGGATCCAGCCGGCAAAGCCACGCCTTTAGTCCTACTGATATTGCTCAGTAATTTAAAGGCTCTTGTGGTCAGAAAAACAGAGAGAGATACAGTAAAGAGATTCAAAGACAGAGAAAAAATTTAAATGATTTACAGTGTTAAAAATATATACAGACTAAAAGTTAAAATTCTTAAAGTAAACTTCTCTGACTTCAAGGTGTGGTAGCACACGCCTTTAATCCCAGTGCCTAGAAGGCAGAGACAAACAGATCTCTGTGAGTTCAAGGTATAGTAGTGTACGCCTTTAATCCCAATGCCTGGGAGGCAGAGACAGGCGGATCTCTGAGAGTTCAAAGACAGCCTGGTCAAAGATGTATGCTCAAAAAGCAAAAAGTTAACCTAGAAATGTCACAGCTTAGATTCTTAAGCGTCTAGTGATTTAAAGGCGCAAATCAAAAGTGCTCCTGGATAGTAAAAAATTGCAGATTCACAATAGGACAGATTCAGACCGCTAAACGAGTCACACTGTTGGATGAATGTACGTAGGCTTGGGAGAGAGAAGAAAAAGAATATAGAGAATAAAGTTAATGCTTAAAAAAAAAAAAGGTAAAGTCTTTAAAGAGACAGAGTACAGAGAGTTATAGATATAAATAAAAATAAGCCGCGTAAAGATGGAAAATTCACAGAGAGTCTGGATTATGTACATTGTGTTTTCTTTAAAATTTTTGACTGTGAAGGAGCTAAGTACAGAGAGACATTTCATTATATGGGCTGCCCAGTGGAACCAGAACGGATATCATGAGGGTATGACTTCAGAATTTGGATCTAAGGATATGATACTTTGGAAAAGAGATTCTTCTTTTGTTTTCACAGAGGATGAGACTCTATGGATTTCTTCTATTCCGATTTGGTATGATGGACCACGTCCTCCTGAAGGGTTGCTGTGAACATCTTCAGAAAATTGCCTTGCTCAACTGCCAACTGAGATAAACCTGGCACACAGGTTACACCCTAAAATCATTAACGACGCCCCCATTCAGCAGGAAGCAGTTTGGAGAGAAAAAACTGCGCCCATGTTCCCAAATATAGTTTATAAATGTTCTTTTACATTTAAAGGGGGATATGATATAGGTATGAATAATTTGCATTAGTATAGATTTTGCTTTATTTATAGAGATTTAAGGTCAATTTTGTTATATGTATAAATGTTTCTGATGTAACTTTTACTTGATAACTGTTTTGTTATATGTAATTTTGCTATGTTAAAGTTAAAGCCTTTTTTTTGTTTAAACAGAAAAAGGGGAAGTGATGTGGGAGTGTCATATATCAATCTGTTGATTTCATTGTTTAAGCAATAAAGAAACTGCTAGGCCCATTTGATAGGCCCACCCTTAGGTGGGTGGAGTAAACAGAAGGGAAGGCTGGGAGGAAGAGGAAGTGAGGGCAGACTCGACAGCTCTCCTCTCCAGAGCAGACGCCTTCAGAGAGACGCCATGCTGCCTGCTCCAGGGAAGACGCACACCATGCCCCAGCTCCGACCCAGGATGGACTTAGGCTAGAATCTTCCCGGTAAGCGCACCTAGGGGCGCTACATAGATTAATAGAAATGGGCTAGTCCAGGTGTGAGAATTAGCCTAGAAGAGAATGGGCCAAGCAGTGTTTAAATGAATACAGTTTGTGTGTAATTATTTCGGGCCATAAGCTAGCCGGGCAGGTGGCTTGGGTTTGGGGGACGCAACCCTGCCGCCGCCCATATTACTACAGTGCCCCATCCCCCAACTCTTTACTCTATATAAGTTGTCCCCCATCTGTAATAAACGGAGGCTCTGACAAACTTTGCATGGCCTCCTTCCTCTTTCTTAGCCCATTTATCTTCCAGGTAGTGCCTCTCCGTGACCCTGGAATAACTGAACTGCTAGGTGGGTTACTAACCCTAGACTAAGTAACCCGCCGAGGCAATCAACATATGTCAGTGAATAAGGGGTAACTACTGTGTAGATAACAAGGGGGGTGGGTGGTGGTGGTGGTGTTTTCTCTTGGCTTTCTTATCCAGAACTATCTACTTAATACATGAAACACCCTCTCTCCCTGTCTTTCAAAGAACAAAACAAACAAAAAACCTCCCAAAATGTATGAAGCCTGTGATACAAGCCAGTAGGCAGCAAAACACTGTGTTAATTTTGGAAGCCTTCCATATGTCATCATAACACAAAAGAATGTGTGCTAATGGCTCTCTCGTCACGGCCTGTGTTGGCTGAGCACTGGATGTCATAGAACCTTTCTGGCTTAATTGTGCATTTCCTTGCTTCCTTTGGTTTCTGTCTGTCAAAACAAAAACATTTTTATGCTGGTGCATATGAATATAAAAATAGTTAACAATGGAACAATTTCATATGCTGGAAATATTTTTGTTTCTACTCTAAGTTTTGCCATTCTAGGAATCGCACCAGGACCTTGCACACACTAGGCAAATTTTCTACACCAATAGATTTGAAATACTTTTTAAAATACACAAATTGACCTACACCAATAGATTTGAAATACTTTTTAAAAATCCAAACAAAGCATACACATATGCTCTTAAAGTTATCAGTGGGATCCTCCATTATTCTGGATAATAATTTGTTTTTCAAGTTAGATTCATAGGAAAAAAGGCTTTAATGTGGGCATTCAAGCCATGTACAATGTGTCTGTCATTTGTTGAAGTGGATGTAAAAACAGAGGGAACGAGCTTTGAAGAAATGAGTGAAGTTGCACTGAGAACATTAAACAATGATATTATTAGTTTAACATTTGGAGTGGCAAAAAATGCCCACACATATGGAACTTTCAGTTTTGGGTCATACACATCAAGATAATAGAATATAACAAGATGACTTTAATATTAAGGATGAATCAAACATAACTGTCCTCTAGGATTCAGAGTTCTCTCTCTCCCTCTGCTCTTCCTTCCCTTTTGCTAATAAATAACAATAACGATAACTGTTATTATTCCCTCCCTCCCTCCGTCCCTCCTTCCTTTCTTCCCTCCCTCGCTCACTCCCTTCCTTCCTTTCTTTGGAGACAGGTTCTCACTCTGTCCTCTGTCACTCAAGGCTGACTTTTAATTCTCAGCAACCCTCCTCTTGCTTCAGCCTCCCAAGTGCTGGGATTAGAGGCTTGAGCCTCCAGAGGCCTATAATCTGAGGGGCCCTCTCTCTAGGAGCATAAATTACCATTGTTTGTGAGCGTAAAGAATTCTGGTTATTGTCACACTGCATTGCGGGTAAACCCCATGCAGTTTCAACCCTGTAGGTAACTGAGGAGCCGGGAGCAGGAGGTGGGTCCTCCCCCCAGGAAGAGCCCGCCAGCTGGTTGTGCAGTGTCAATGCCCAGACATGAAAACACACACGCAAGTAACATTATACAGACCGAGCAGGCTGTATTTAGGAATATATATGTATATACATATCCATGAAGTTAGTAATTAATCAAAAACGACACAGTGAATTTGGAGAAGAGCAGGGAGGGGTCTGTGGGAGGACTTGAAGGGAGGAAAGGGAAGGGAGAATGATGTAATTATAATAGGATCTCAAAAATAAGAATAATTCTGGTCATTTGGTTCTCATTAGATAGATGCTTATAGTGTTTGCCTCAATTCTGCTTCGGATTTCATAGATTTATAGGAACTCCAGTGAAATTATTCAGATCTGACTTTTTGTTTTTTTAAATATGAAACGATTGACAAACTTGCATGTGACCTTTGAGCAGAGGCCACGTTGATCTTCTCTGTATCGTCCCAGTGTAAGTATGTGTGCTACTGAAGCGAGCCTCGGGTCTCTTGGTGGTCTGGCTTGACCACTTTTTCACTAGCTAGTTTTCAACAAAAAAAAAAAATGCAAATGAAAGATTTCATTATCTGGGTATGGTGGTGCACATCTGTAACCCAGTACTATGGAGGCAGAGACCGGCAAAGGTTTTTGAGTTTGAGGCCAGCCTAGTCAACACAGTGAGTTCCGAGTCAGTCAAGGTGACATACTTGCAGTACATTTTACCCTATTTATTTTACTTCTTATTTGATATGCTGTATTAATACCTAATATCATAACATTAAACAGAATACTTAATAATGCTACATGTATTAACTCAAGTAAAATTTCTGTCTAATATGCATATATATGTTTGTTTCTTCCTGTTTCTCTATCTGGCTTGGTGTCAGATAAATCAAGGTGAAATTACATGAGGGGGGATATCCTTTTGAACTTCTTAATTTTTAAAAATACATATATGTATTACAGTTTCAAACAGTAAAGGCAAATAATTAGCATTTAAGACTTGAGTGGAGGAAGTAGCATTGTATTAATTTGACTAAGTCAGGATGGTTTATTTAGGAAGGCATCTGGCAGGTCCTGAATTGGAGCTTAGTCAAGTGTCATTGCTTTATTCTGACAGCACTGTTTGACCTTCAGCTACTATTTGTACCTAAAAGAGATTAATGTAAGAGGTATTGATCTTAAAAGAATATTATGACCAAGATTAGAGAATCCCAAACAAGCCCCTTAATGTTTGGAAAAGGAAGTAACTTAAGAAAAAAATATTATACTGTGTTTTAAAAAACATAGTAAGAGGCCAGTTTCTTTGTGGTCCTTTGGAAGGAACCTGTGGCTGCAGGGGCGGTTTTTTTTTCAGCTGTCCTAATAAACCCACATATATTCATATATATTTTAGTCATAGAAAGACACAAGACATACATATTTTGCTGACTTTAACTTAAAATACCTTAGGACAAAATGTAGAACCAATAATCTGGTCTTTCACTGGAATTCTGAGAACAAATGGTTTTGCCTTTATTTTTTTTTAACTTGGATTTGAACCTCAGGCCTTGTATCTGACAGACGACCACTCTACCACCGAGCCACAGCCCCTGAGAACAAAAGGCCTTAAGAGTCTGATTTTCATATTAGAAGTTGAGATTGAGATTTGGAAACCGATGACAGCTCATCAGTTGTCTGAATTGGTTGCCAGGCAGCCTGAACTATGGCAAATTTTATAATTCTCATTTAATTTTATGTCTTAATTTATTAGCGATCTTAATAAAAATATTAGAGACACCAATGGCACGAACTTGCAAGATGCCGCGTCTTCTGAGAGTCTCGCTTGCTTCTGACAGAGCAGTGACAGAGTGTGTCTGAGTGTTCACACTCTTACGTTTTTACTGAGGGTTTAGTGGGTGCCTGAGTTATCTTCACTCAATCCACATGAAACTTGTACAACGTAAGCACTATTATTTCCACATTATACCAATAAGGAAACAGATTGAGAGAAGTGAAACCTTCCCAAGGAACTGTTCATAAACTCAGCAGTGGGATTAAGTTCGGTCCGACTGGCTCTAAACTAGAGCTCTCTCTAGTATATACCACTGTTGAGACAGTGGACTGTGATAAATACAACTTATAAAAAACTAGAGGAAAGGATTTTGAGTGTTTTTACCACAAGAAATGATTGTTTGGGGGCTGTAGAGATGGCTCAGAGGTTAAGAACACTGACTGCCCTTCCAGAGGACCCAGGTTCAATTCCTAGCACCCATTTGGCAGCTCACAACTGCCTGTAACTCGAGTTTCAGGGGATCCGACACCCTCACACAGACATATGTGTAGGCAAAACACTAATGCACATGAAATAAAAATAAATAAGTTATTTTAAAAAAACTCAGAAGGCAGAGGCAGGCAGATCTCTGTGAGTTCAACAGCCTGGTCTACAAGAGCTAGTTCCAGGCTCCAAAGCTACAGAGAAACCCTGTCTCAAAATAACAACAACAACAAAATGCTTATTTGAGAAGACAGATATGTTCCCTTGGATTTACAAATTACACACCATAGACAAGTATTAGATCATCATATGATACTCCATAGATGTATATAGCTTGTGTGGTTTTTATGTACTGGTTGAAAATAAATAAAATTAAAAATAAAAACAATTGAATTTTTTGGAGTTGAAGTTCTCAGGCTGGATGATAGCCCTAGGTATAGAATTTATAAGTGGAAATAGAAAGAACACAGACACCTTATGTTCAAGTCTGTGGCCCAGAGCATGGCTCTGGCTTCTTGGGAAGTTGTTACAGTCTGGGGTTGTGAGTGTGTTGTGTAGGCTATAAGCTGTTTATTAGCAACTCATGAGCAATTCAAAGCACTGTGTACTTTGCCTTTATGCATATACTGATTCCTGATTATCTGAAAATGCCTTTAAACTAGTCTTATTTGAATCTGAAAATACGCGAGGAAAGAACTAGGGAGTGGGAGGGGCACGTGACTCTCCTGGGCAGCAAAAACATGGAGAAACTACTTCAAACCATGCCCCTTAGTCTTGGTATTATTTATTTATTTATCTATTAAGATTTATTTATTTATACAGTATCTTGCCTGTAGGCCAGAAGAAGGCACCAGATCTCATTATAGGTGGTTGTGAGCCACCATGTGGTTGCTGGGAATTGAACTCAGGACCTCTGGAAGAGCAGTCAGTGATCTTAACCTCTGAGCCATCTCTCCTGCCCCTCTTGGTATTATTTATATGTGCAGTGCTTGGAAAGCAGCGAAGTAAAGTCCTGTCTGATGATATTAATTAATAGTGATGTAAAACTGTCCAAGTAGCAAAAAATGTAGTGTTATTTTCACATGAAAGCCATTCAAGACAGAATGCCATGTGGCAGACAGATAACAAGGGTTAGCAAGAGGAGGAAGTTGTTTTAAACGAGGTATAATTATTACCTGACACTTCTGAAGGCATAGAGATTGTCTACCCTGAGCTTAACAGTGATGCCTAGGGGGCAGAGGTGATGGTTAGTTTCTCTGTAGAAGCAAGGAGCATCTGAGGAGTGGTGTTCATCCCTCTCACTGAAGAAAGACACTGATATGACCTAGTTTCTAGAATCTCGCTCGCCTTATGGAAATGTAGACATGAACCATATAGTAAGATATCATAGGCAACTGTCTTCTCGTTTTCTCTCTCTCTTTTTCCCAGAAAGGAAAATAAAATAATTCCCTTTTTACTGTTAACTTCTCTGAGACCTTCAGTAGTTTTCCTTTCTCTACTGAAATCTAATTCATCTCTTCAGGTAATCATGAGAGGACTGGAGAGATGGCTCAGCAGTTAAGAGCACTGACTACTCTTCCAGAGGACCTAGGTTCAATTCCCAGCACCCACATGGCAGCTCACAACTGTCTGTAACTCCAGTTCCAGGGGCTCCAACACCCTCATACACATGTAAATAAAACACCAATATATGTAAAATAAAAACAAATAACTGGGCTGGAGAGATGGCTCAGAGGTTAAGAGCACTGGCTGCTCTTCCAGAGGTCCTGAGTTCAATTCCCAGCAATCACATGGTGGCTCACAACCATCTGTACTGAGATCTGGCGCCCTCCTCTGGCGTGCGGGCATACATGGAGGTGGAATGTTATATACATAATAAATAAATAAATCTAAAAAAAAAACCAAAAAACCCCCAAATAACTAAGAAGAAAGGATATTCATAAGATACAGGTAATAATAAAAAGTGTCTCCCACGAACATAGAGGAGATTCATGGGCTCCATAGACGGGTGTTTTACTTATCATAGACATGACTTCTGACTATGTGTTTCTAGACACTTAGGGAAGTAAAGTCATTTTCAAAAGCCCAGGATGTTCTCGAGTCTTCCAACAGTCCTCTACCCCACACCTGACCAAAGTACTTGCTCCATTTCCTGAAGCTGGGACAGCAATTAGGCCCATAAAAATGAAGTTCATTAATGAAAACTAATTGAAAATTAATTCACCATGACTCCAGGGAAGAGCTTGCATTTAAAACATTGTGTTGTTAGCAAGTGAGACTGTAACCATCAGAGCATGGCAAAATACTTCAGAATGACACATAGGTTAATGAGGTGGCGGAGCGTCAGAAAAACAAAGGCTTGTAACATTAAAACAGCCACCGCACTTAGAACGCTGCCCTGCCCCTTCCTTCTGCCTTCCCTTTCTGTCTCAGCCCACCTCTTTATTTTATTCTCACCTGCCAGAGCAGATGCCACACCATTATCCCTTCACCCAGCCATCTTTCCCACAGGAAAAATTCTACGATAATTTTCCCATTTTTGAGGATTAAGTATGATTTCTGCAAGCGCCAATCAATCCACTTTCCAACCCCTTAGGAATCTTGCTTTACGTATTTTAAATGTGCTCCTACAGGAAATTCAAACTTTCGTAAGAGAGACTAGGGCAACGGGATCCTCCCCCCTGACTCCGGCAGTCATTTACCAGAGACGCACCTGAAGATACATTTCAGTAAATACTCAAAGACAAACATTCAGATTTCTGAGACTTCTGTTCTTGCAAGTTAGATTGTATCAGAAGCACACTGACTTTTTCTTCTTTTTGTCTTAAATTCTTTACTGAGCTTGAGATGTAGCCCTGCTGGTGGGCATTTGCCTAGCAAGTGCAAGGCCTTAAGTTTGAGCCCTCCCATCAGGAAACAAACAGCATTAAAGGTGTGCAGGCATGCGTGAATGTAAGAGTGATGGGCACTTATTCCTTCAACATTCACTTACATTTCTTGTAGGAGTTCATCTAAAGCACTCTCTGAAGCCTTTTCAACCTGCGAGTTTGTAACTTTTTTGTTTGTGTGTATGGATTTAAGTCATTGGAATTTTGTTGGTTTTATTTCACTTTGAGTGTGATTGTTCTCCATGAATACTATCTTTTTCTTTCTCTTTTTTCTTTCTTTCTCTCTTTTTTTTCTTGGTTTTTCAAGATAAGTGTAGCATCTCTGGCTGTCCTGGAACTTGCTTTGTAGACCAAGCTGGGCTTGAACTTACTGAGATCCACCTGCCTCTGTCTCCTGAGTGTGGGGATTAAAGGCATGAGCCACCACACCTGGCAGAAAACAGTCTTCTTTATTTTGCTCTTGACATCATTCATAGTTAGGATTGACATAAGAATATTAGCAAGAATCTAAGGAATAGTGACATCTCTACAAGTGTTTATCATCATCATCATCATCATCACCACCACCACCACCATCATCATCACAGTCAGAAAGTGTTGAAAAGAACCATCATGTACTAAATTCTGTCATGGATGAAAGAAAATGCAGTGGGCTGATCAATGTGGGAGTAGCGAAGAGACTGCGGTGTGATAAATAAACCCTTTCAGATCTCAAAAGAAAGCTACCTTAGCCTTTCTACTGCTGTGATAAAACACCATGACCAAAAGCAACTTTGAGAGGAAAGGGTTTATTTCAGACATATCTGACTCCAGAACCTCATGAAGAGGAGTCGGGGCAGGAACTGAAGGCAGGAGCCCGAGGCAGAGGCCATGGGGAAAATGTTGCTTACTGGATTGCTCCTCGTGATTTGCTCCATCTGCTTTCTTTTTTTAAAAAAACAATTTATTTATTTTTGCTTTATTTGCATTGGTGTATGTTTGTGTGAGAGTTTCAGATCTTGGAGTTACAGACAGTTGCGAGCTGCCATGTGTGTGCTGGGAATTAAACCCAGGTCCTCTGGAAGAACAGTCAGTGCTCTTAACTGCTGAGCCATCTCTCCAGCCCCTCAGCCTGCCTTTTTATACAGCCAGGATCACGTGTCCAGGGATGATGGCACCGGCAATGGACTGGTTCTCCTGCGTCAGTCCCTATCAAGAAAATACCTCACATTACCAGGCAAAGATGTTGTTAGCAGTATTATTTCAGATCTGCTGCAGTGTTTGAAATAAGCCTTGTTTTGTTTCTTTTTCCGGGCAGGGTTTCTCTCTATAACGGCCCTAGCTGTCCTGGATCTCACTTTGTAGACCAGGCTGACCTCAAACTGATAGAGATCCGCCTCCCTCTACCTCCCAAGTGCGGGGGGGGGGGGGTGTTAAAGGCGTGTGTCACCATGCACGTCAAAACAAGACCTTTATAAAACAAAACACACAAAGGAGACAAAAAAGTGTGACAGAGTAAATACTTTAACAGCCGATGTCACAGCCAGCACTGTCCAGTAAATAGTTCAGCAGCAGATGCCACCCCCAGCACTGTCCAGATGAGAAGAGACTGACACTGGGTTCGAATTTTGACTTTTCTTTTTAGAATTTAATTGCTAAGAAAAACTCTACGTACTTCAATTTTTAGAAGACTTGATGTAATACTAACACTCAAAACCTTGCTAGACCCATATTCATAGAGGAACCAGAGATACAAAAAAGATGTGGAATTTTTTTTTTTTTTTTTTTTTTTACGATGGTGAATCTGTCTGTTAAATGTCCCTGCTCTCTCTACTTGGTCAGACAGCTCCTTCCCTTGACTGCAGTTCTCCATTTCCTTCCTGCCTTTGGGGACATTATGTTGTCTGTTTCACGTGACTTCTTTGGCTTGCTCTGGAATGTACGCGAATGCGACTTTTAGTACAAAGTTCAGAGGATTAAGTTAGCAAGAGTCAGGGCCGGTAAGGGAAGGCGATGGCTGAACCACAGCATCACCCTGAGAGAGGCGCCAGAGGCTGACTGAACTCAGTTCTGCCCAGCTTTACAAGAAGGCCAGGATAAACACGGCGAGTGTGTCCTCTGAGAGGTGTGCCAAATGAAACGCATGTCCACATTTCTTGAGTTTCCCCGTTAATCTTCCTAAAGCCTGTACTCATTGTCCATACGTTAAAGTCCGTGGTGGATGCCAACACAGGGACGTTTAAACCAGGAGCCATGTATCCGAGTGACAGTATCAAAGAAAATATGTCCATGTCCCTTTATTCCCAACAGCTAGTCGATTAAATACCTCTATTTTTCCTTGGATAACTGACATGGAACCCGGAGACCTGCTCTTGGAAACAGTTACTGGTGAGAAAGCAGAAAAAAAAAAAAAAAAGAGACCCTTGGCTGAATTTTAGTTTGAGCATTTCAAAGCTGGTATTTGCAAACTCAGAAAAAAAGGGGGGAGGGGCTTTTCATTAATCCAGGATTTTGGAAACAGTTACTCCTAGCTCACAACTGCATACAAACACAAAAACCCTAATGGGACTATTTTCTTACTAAGCCTGTAACAGTTTACACTCACCTAATGGCCTGGGGTTATGAGCAAACTACTCAATTAGAGAATTTAGGCTGCTTGCCCACATATTTTAGAGCAAATTATCCTTTCACAAATGCAGAACCCCTATATAAAAAGCCTAACTAGTATTTCCTGGGGAAAAAAAATACTATTCCCCAAATTCCCACCTTGAACCTACTAAGAATTTGTCTTTCTGCTAGGGCAAAAATTTTTATGCTAATAATTGTTTTTATGTCACATACCTCACTGTTGCTCTTCCTGATGACTTGTCTTTTGACCTTTAAGTAACTGTGGAATTATAATCGATCCACTTCAAAATGAGGACTTTCTTTCTAAGGTCTTTTCCGAAAGTTGAGGGTTTCAGATTAGAAAGTTTGGAATCCAGTCAATTCTTTGATAACAGATCTCGGCTTGGGGGGTTAAATGAATTTCATGGTTATTCTTAACACTTACTATTTCTTCTTAGGCCTCTTTCATTTAAAAGGGGGTCGGTGCTTCCAATCTATAAACACCCATTAAAAGTTGTCCACCCTTTTTTACTTGGCTGCTGGTCTTAATTGTCTGCAGATGGGTGGATCGCTGCATTTTATTTCAAAGGTAGAGATTTGCAAAAATGTAAACGGGCCTATTAAAAGTTCAAAATCAACTCTCAACATCCATTAAAAGGATCCATGTGTAAATGGGAATTGAACTCAACGGGCAAGTGTCTTTTGCTCTCAAACATTCCTAGCTAGTAAGTATGTCTTACTATCTGTGAGTAGCTCGTGTGCTCAACACAATGGGCTGCAGGAGAATTACCTTAAAAATCCCTGCAGAAGTTAGAAGTAACGCAGTAAGAACTGCTATGCACCTTATCGATTTACACTGCCTTTAAGAGGAATAGAAACATTTGTTATGCATTCCGTAACAAAATAAAAATTCCATATATTTAGTCCCGTAGAGTATTGAATAGAGAATCCTAAAACATGACTATTTTTAATAGTCCATCTATTGAACTTTTATTTTCTATCCTATTAAAATTCCTTCCAAAAAAAAAAATGAATGATTCTCAGTTCTGCCCATGACTGCGAGCTGAACCCTAGCTCGCAAATCTCGCCACTGTGGTGTTCTGGCTTATCTTGCCTAAGGGACTGACAGTTTGTCTCAGATCCTACAGTTTCATTTGTTCCTCTCTCACCAGCTTTCCCCTTGGTCTTGATTCTCGTTAGCCCACCCTGATGGCTGACCACTTCTAATCCATAAACGAAGCACACATTAAACACTAAAACTGTGTGTCTTTGATCTTTGCAAAATTGAACCCATCGCAGACATGATTTAACTTGATTTTTTTCTGCATTTAAAATGAAATATTCTGAACAGTACAGACCACGCTAGAATCTTCATCCTTGAAAATCGGCCCCATACAATCACCTTCTAGTCAGGACTATAGTGGAATTGCTATAGAGTGTTTTGCTCATGTTGGCTTTGAGACCTATCATCAGTACCCAGTAGCCCAACAGAGGCTTGAGCATCTGCTAAGTATATTGTCTTCATCCTTTCCCTAAGTACAAAGAACCGTTTAGTTAAAGACAAATAGTATTTCCCCTTAAACTCAGTTTCGACAGAGAGGTTATAGTGGCAATGTTTAAGAGACGCTGTAGTCTTGGAGATTGCTATTACTTATTACATTTGTCTGTGACAAAAGAGGAAGCAATTTGGGTACCTCAATAGAAAAAAAAACAGTTGAGGTTACATTCCTTTAGCTTGCAAAAAGACGTTTATAAGCTTTAAACAAAATTTTACTTTCAAAAACTATTTCAATATTGGTTATCTTTTTTCGGAGTAAGATCTCTGATACTTTTCCATGTGGCTCTTATTATGTGAATAGCCATCTAAGCTTGCATATGTAATTATATGAATTACGAACTGTGACTTTATTCTTTTATAATCTTTGTAGTTCTTGCCATTACTTTTACATGTCTATGTCTGGCAATATGTAGCTTTGAAACTATGCCAAAAATATTTATTGTCCTATATCTGGCATTCTCATACTATGTGGTTGGGTTTGGTCTCCAAGCTGGGTAAAGCTTATTAGCAGATACAGTTCTTGGCATTTGTGTGAAACTGTCTTAAGTAATTTTAGTATGTCCCTGAATTATGTAGCCTTTTGCAGGCCTTGAAACAAATATGAAGTTAAAATTCAATGCTCAAGTTATCTTTTTTTTAAACTTCTAAGTTGGGGGAAAAGGAACAAAAATAACAATAACAAACAAACAAACAAACAAAACCACCTCAGAAAATGAAAGTGTAGATTTAACTGCAAACTAGAACATTCTGAAATAGTAGCATTACAGACTGGATAAAATGTTTCCTTATATGCAAATCCCAGAGAGCTGGGGCAGGCACTGGTACCTGGTAGTGTTGGTATTTTGTGGCTGCATGTACTGATAATGGAGATAAAAAGCAAACCATCCATGAACAATCCTTTATTAATCTCCTTGCAGCATGACTGCTTTATTGAAGTATTACAAAGACATGATCCTGTGCTTAGGTTTGTATCTCACCCTCCCTCACACGGCTCTTTATTATGTTCAGGCAAAGCATCATATTCTATTCTTCTTATTCTATGGTTCATTCTCAGGATACTTTTGTGAAAATAAATATAATAACCTATTAGCATTACTTAAGGTCGTTTAAAGGTATTCTTAAGCTGATAAAATTCTTTACAAATTATTTCTAAGTTATTTTAATTGCATGAATGTTTTGCCTGAGTGAATGCTTTGCCTGCATGCACATCTGCACATCACATGCATGTCTGGTGCATGAGCAGTTCAGAAGAAAGCATTCGGTTCCTGCTATCTGACACCCTTTTCCAGGCTCAGTGGGCACCCAAATGCACATGTGCACTCACGCGCGCACACACACACCACATACACACAACACACACACCACACACACACCACACATACAACACACACCACATACACACAACACACACACACCACACACACACCACATACACACAACACACACATACAACACACACACCACATACACACAACACACACATATAACACACACACCACATACACACAACACACACATACAACACACACACACCACATACACACAACACACACATACAACACACACCACATACACACACCACACACATACAACACACACACCACATACACACACCACACACATACAACACACACACACCACATACACACAACACACACATACAACACACACACACCACATACACACACCACACACATACAACACACACACACTTAATTAAATAACATTTTTAGAAAGAGAGGTTTAAGAGGTGGCTCAGCAGGTAAGATCACTTGCTGCTCTTGCAGAGGATCGAGTTTGTTTCCCAGCACCCACATGGCAGTTCACAGCCGTCTGTAACTCCATCACTACTGCATGTAACTCCATTCTAGAGGATTTGATACATACTTCTGGCCTATGCAGTCATCAGATACCAGACACACACATGGTGCAAATACATATAACACTGATATACATAAATAAAACACAAACTAAAGAAAAAAATCCTTCTGGGATCAGGGGTGCCTCGGTGGTAAAGTCCAAGGCTCCAGATTCAATTTTCAGCATTGCAAAGGACAAGAACATTTTCCTGGGGTGGGGATTGGGTGTGTGTGTGACCATTCAGGGAATGTGAAAGAGAAGTCAGGGGAAGGGACTGGGAGGAGAGAAAGGCGGGGAAACTGTGGTCAGGATGTAACATAGGAGAGAATAAATGAAGGTAGAAAGAATGCTAATACAAAGTGATGGTTGTGGTGGATTCTGTGGATGATGTCTTGGAGCAGAGATTTTTTTTTTTTTGATGTAGGATATTCACATGGGAAAAGAAGGTAAGGGAAACACGCTACTTTAAAGCCGCCACATCTACATCTTTCTCACAGTGAACTTGCACTTCTCCAGTCAATACAAGATGTTTTACTATTTTCCTTTTACTAAAAATTGTGTGGGCTGTTATTTCCTCTACTGGAACATACTGTTACATGAGAGCAGGAGATATACATTGTTTCATTGGTACCAGGTAAGTATTTACTTAGTAAGCTACTGAAAGAGTAGCTGAAGTTGTAGCTCGGTGGTGGGGCTCATACAGCCCTAGGGTCTGCTCCCAAACATCACAGAAAACCCAAAGCATGAGCAGCGTGGTTTTCCCCTGCTCTGCAATAGTGCATACATTCTATCACAATGGAGGAATTTATTGCAAAACCAGTTACGAGTGATCTGCAACAAATGAAAAAGTTCAATGAAAAGTAACCTAGACAATAAGGAGAAGTAGTAATATATTAAAAATGGAAAGAAGATAAATTGTAAATTATAGGAAAAAAATGAGGTGCCAGGCTCCTTGGTAAGTGCCTTGGTGTATTGGAAAGGTGATTATAAAGTGCTTGCTGACTAATTGTGTCCCATGTCTTCAGAGGAAAACTCGGCAGGAAAGAGCTTAAACTGATCTGACAGTCATAGTGATAAACATTAGAGAAGGCTCCAGGGTGATGCTGAAGAATCTCTATCTCGGGTGAATTTTAAGGAGAAACCATCCGTCTTAGACATTTTAGGCAGAGCCTTGCAAGAAGAGAAAGGTCCAGATTAAATGATGCCTTGAGTTAGCTTCTTTTCAATTTGAAATGCCTGTGCCACTATGTAGGGCAAGAAGGGGGTTCTGGTAAGCACACCCTTCACTGCAGTGACCAGTCTGATCAACTGACATTTCTTGTCTATAACTGGAGAGAGTTAGACCTTAAATTTGAGTTGGAGTACAGGGAAATGAGAGAATAGCTTACCAAATAAGAATATTAAAAAAATCAGTCTTAATCTAGACCTTTGAAGATACCGAGCAATTTCCACACAATAAAAGCCAGAGAAGTCCTAAATCTTTCTGATACATTTCAAGTGCTATCCTTTATTAAGTAAGATTAAATTTAATAACAATGATATAAGCATAATGCTTTACTACTGACAGGGATATGCCACAAGAGATAATAAAGCTGTTTATGTTTATTTACTTACATTGGTGGTAGAACTGTAAAAAAAAATGCAATGCTGTAGGAATTCCTACAGCCAGTAGGCTTTAAGTTACCTGCCCACTTGGGCATGGCCTCTTATACTATATATGCTGATGAATAGTGCACGTCCGGCCTCTCTTCCAACTGTGGGATTCTGGTGTGGGAGGTCCTTCTGTCTGTGTGTTATGTTTATTGGTTAATGAATAAAGAAACTGGCTTGGCCTGTTGATAGGGCAGAACTTAGGTAGGTGGGGAAAACTGGAATGAATGCTGGGAGGAAGAAGGCAGAGTCAGAGAGCTGCCATGGAGCCGAGGCCAGAGTAAGACATGCCGAAATTTTGCCAGTAAGCCATTGCCATGTGGTGATAAACAGATTAACGGAGATGAGTTAAATGAATATGCAACAGTTAGCCAATAAGAAGTTAGAGCAAATGGTTCAAGCAGTGTTTTAATTAATACAGTTTCTGTGTGATTATTTCTGAGCTGAGCAACTGGGAACAAAAGTTAAAACCTTCCTTTTTATTTAAACAGAAATGGGGAGGTGATATGGGAGTCCCTTCTGAATAAAGAAACAGTCTTGGCCTGTTGACAGGGCAGAACTTAGGTAGGCGGGGAGGACTGGACTGAATGCTGGGAGAAAGAAGGGCAGAGTCAGAGAGATACCATGGATCTACTGCCAGAAATAGATATGCTGAAACTTTGCTGGTAGGCCATGACCTTGTGGTGATGCACAGCTTAATAGAAACGGGTTAAATTAAGATGTGGGAGTTAGCCAATAAGAAGCTAGAGCTAACGGGCCAAGCAGTGATTTAAATAATACAGAAGTGTGGTTATTTTGGTCTGGGCAGCTGGGATGAACAAGTGGCCTACCTGCAACAGAATTGGGTTGCTGTTCCCTGTTCGAGCAGAGGTCTGTAATCTGTGAATCTACCCCTAAATAAATAACCCTCTATTATACTCGATTCTGAGATAGTGTGGGATTTCTTTTAAGCATCTGTCTTCAATGTAATAGTTATTTTTTAAAGTTATAGTATTTTAATTCTATGTGGGGCCTGATGGCACACAACTTTAATCCCAGCACTCAGGAGGCAGAGGCAGACAGATCTCTGTGAATTTATGGCCACCTGGATTTATTAGTGAGTTCCAGACTAACCAGGAGTACATACTGGGACTCCCAAAATAATTCTACTGTGTTAATGTTCCTCATTAACAATCATTGTGGTCATTTTCCATCACTGTGACAAACACTTGAGAGAACATCTTGAAGGAGGGAAGACTTTAGTCACAGTGCCAGAGGTTCACGATCAGTTTGCTCCATTTCTGAGGGCCTGTGGTGAGGCAGAAAACCATGGTGGCAGGAGTATATATGTACTGAGACAAAGTGGCTCACCTCATGGAGGCCAGGAAGCAGAGAGATGTGTGGGGCCAGGGCGAAGCATCTCTTCTAGGGCACATCCTCTCCTGACCTCCTTCCTCTCAGTTGCCACCTGTCTTCCTAGGGTTTCTACTGCTGTGATAAAACGCCACGGCCAAAGAGCAAGTTGGGAAGGAAAGGTTGATGTGGATTATACTTCCACATTGCTGTTCAGCATCAAAGGAAGTCAGGACAGGAACTTAAACAGGGCAGGAACCCGAACAGACACAGGAGCTGATGCAGAGGCCATGGGGCAAGGGTGCTGACTTGTTTCTATGGTTTTCTCAGCCTGCTTTCTTACAGAACTAAGGACCACCAGCCCAGGGTCAGAACCACCCACAATGGGCTGGGCCCTTTGCCACCAATAACTAATTAAGGAAATGTTTTACAGCCAGCTCTTATGGAGGCTTTTTCTCAACTAAGGTCCGTTCCTTTCAGAAACCTTAGTTTGTATGTCAAGTTGACGTAAGGAAGCCAGCATATCCCCCATACTATTTTTGCTACCTCTCAACAACGCCATCCCATTCTGAGTCTATCCCAGGGTTCATCCACTGATGTCATCAAAGCCTTCATCTGCCAGTGGCGGCTCTGAATATCACTGCTCTGAGAAACAATACTCTAATTCATGAGTCTTTTTGCTCATACTTCATACCCAAACCTTAATTATCATCTTAGAAGCATCCTAAAGACAAACTTTCATTAGGAGAAGGTATCCCCTCTGTTAGAGTTTTGTTTTGTAAAGTTTGATTTCTTATTACTGAATAGTGCCATAACAATTGCTTTGGAAGTAAACATTTAAATTTTTGTGACTTCAAAATTCTACGTTGAATTTTTATTCTGTAGTACTCAAAAGAAGTACAAAATTCATTTTATACTTTTATATAAAACTGTATTTTATACTTTGGCACAGTGTGGGGTGGAAACAAACACTAGGATTTATTTATTTGGGCAGACTTCCAATTTTATTATTACATAATGTTACGTATCTATTTTAGTTCAGAACATGGAGTTTTGAATTCTTTTAGAAATAGTTAGAAATGTCTTTCTATTCTAAGACAGTATAGTAGAGTTCCTTCTTTCTTTGCTTAAATACCAGGAATACAAAGTTTCTCACTACCGAGTGAGCTCTGTGAGTCATAGTGTACGCAAAGTTTGAGAGTGACATTTAAATGGCTTCAACATAAAGGTTCATTTGTCTAGAATAAAATTATGCCCAATACAAAGCTAGAAATTATTTTAATTGATTCCAGCTTTTCTGTATATGTGTCTGCCGTTTCTTCATTCTCCCATCGGCCTCATCAGGTCAGTGACAAAGTCTTGCAGGTTGTGGTACCAAATGACACTGGATGCCCTGGAACTGAAGTTACTACCAGATGCAGGTTACAGAGAACCCAGGGTCCCTGTAAGGGCAATAGGCCTTCTTAACTGCTTAGACATTTCTCCCATCTCTCTCAAGCACCCTGGGCTACTTGAAGGCTACTATAAAGATAAATAAATATAAGGTTACTATAAAAATACAAATAATGACCCAATGAACTATTAAGTTAAAAAGAAAATCTGACCCTGGGATGGTTGGTGGTGGCTCATGCCTTTAATCCCCACATTCCAAAGGTGGAGGCAGGCAGATCTCTGTAAGTTCAAGGCAAGCTTGGTCTATAAAGTGAATTCTAGGACATCCAGGACTGTTATACAGAGAAACCCTGTCTTGAAAGCTAAACTGAAACAAACCAAACCAAACAAACAAAAAAACCCAGACAATTCAGGAAAGCAAATATCCTTATCTATATTTTATAGATAAAAATGGAGACAAAGAGGTTAATAATTTGCTTCTGATACATAGTCTCTTATTGAAGTCTCTAAATATATTAGCTTCTGCCTCAGGAATTAGTTATTTGAGTCATGTTCTGAAAGAAGTGGGTGGTTTCACTAGAAAGAGCAAAAGGAACAGGATATTCTGAGCAATGAGAGAAACTCCTTAAAACCCAGAACAGGTAGTTTCAATAAAAAGTGAAAATTAAAAGTTTAGGACCTTTTACAAAGTTCTGTGGAAGATACAGTAATGCTGTACTTAAAAAAAACATTAAAAGATTTTTCTTGCATATATGGGCACTGTGTGTGTGTGTGTGTGTTTGGACAAGACTTTCTCTGTGTATCCCTGGCAGTCCTGGGACAAACTCTGTAGTCGGGGCTGACCTTGAGCTCAGAGGGCCACCTGCCTCTGCCCCCAGAGTGCTGGGATTAAGGGCATGTGCCACCCTGCCTGGCTCTGTTATGATGTTATGATTGGCACTTGGACAGCAGGAATAGGTTGACAGTGGGGTAGAGACAAACTTTGCAGTGTATGGAGGCAGAACGTAGTCTGTGGAAAATTCTTTCAGTCATCAGACAAGCAGAGTTGTAAATTGTAGATTAAATTTTCACCAGCATGTGGTTTAATTAAATTTGTTACTACAAAGAATTCTTGCTCATACAGCATACACACGGATATACATCTCACATGGTTTTGTTTGGCTAGGAATTGTGCAACCCAACCCTGGCACTCCTATTACGTGTTCATTAGCACTTTCAGAAAATCTTTTTGTTTGTGGCCAAAGGGTCTAACTCTATATCCAGGCGTCTTTGTACTCAAGGCAATCCTCCTGACTCAGACTCTCAGGTTTTGACATTATAGGTGTGGTCCGCGACTCCTAGCCTAATCCTGTTTTATTTGTAAATAGTTTTCATGGCAGACATTATTTACAACTATACATTATATTTATGTGTTTATTTACTATAAACATATATTACTATTATACATTATTTGGGTGGGTTTCCGGATGGAAAGAGCACACCGAAAGCCCTCATCGTCTTTGACTACTGCAGCTAGCACCAGAGAAGCACGCTTTCCTCCGTTATATAGAAATCAAAAAACAGCTGGCGACTTTCCCCTGTATTTCGAAGTGCTGAAAGAACTGTTGAAGTTACTGTGTCACATAGGGGATTGCCAGCAGTTATTGATGGCAATAATGGACATGATTCAGATTATTAAAATCCAATGCAACTCCTAGTGCTCGCTATTGATTTCAGCTAATTTTTTGCATGGAACTTGAAGGAAAGATGCTCCAAATGAAAACAATAGTGGTTTATGAAGAATTGATTGACATAGTGGGAAATAGAGATACACGGTGAAGGCTCGGCAGATACACAGACTCGTGCTCTTCCAGTGCAGATTCGGTCAGATGTAAGCGGTGTCGTTAGCTGGCCCTTACCGCGCTTTCCTGCTGACCTATGGCTGTCCTGGTCCTCACTATGTAGACCAGTCTGACCCTGAACTCAGAGATTGCCTGTCTTTGCTACCCGCACCCCCGCGGGACACCAATCCATCTTGCCAGTCAAGCCCTGAGTTTTTATGGTACAGACATAAAACCCCAAAGGTACTCTCCCCACATTTGACATCTGTCCCAAACATTTATCCATTATTAATACAAAGTTGAAACATTACTGTCAGTTATAATTAACTGAACTACTCCATTATGTTTCTCTTCTTTATAGAAGATATTAAAAAAATCACTGCCAAATCAAGAGATTATCAAAAAGTGTACAGGCTGGGGGTGGGGAATTTTATTATTAGCAGGGCAGTGGTGGCGCACACCTTCAATCCCAGTACAAGGGAGGCAGAGGCAGGTGGATCTCTGTGAGTTCAAGGCCAGCCTGGTCTACAGAGTGAGTTCCAGGACAGCCAGGGCTACACAGAAACCCTCATTAATAAACTTATTAAAGTATTGAAGCTTGGAGTTGCAGCATAGCTCAGCAGTGGAGTCCTTGCTTAGAGAACAGGAGGCCTTTAGTCAGATCTCCATGGCCTGCCCCACCACAGAAAAGGGGGCAGGCAGAACTCCTGATGTCTGATATTTATATCTGTTTGATAATTCATAACTAAAATCTCTAAACAAAGCCCATAAGGCTGGAGACTTTAAAGAGTGAGGCAGGTAGGTGGGATACATTGGCAAGATGAGCTATTCAGGGGTGAGTTTCTCATCCCCCCCCTTTTATTCAGGGTCTTAGGCCAAGGGTACCTGATAGCACCACACATCCCAATTACAGAGAGATGAAATTCTGAGATTCTAATTGCTGTTCAGAAGGCTGGGAAAAGGACTGTTTACTGGCTGCACAGGGTAATATTTTTTTCTTGACTAATCAAAGGCAGACGAAACGTGGAGGTGTGTGTGTGTGTTCTCATTTTCTGTTGAAAGGAGTGGAGAAACGGAGTCATTGGCTCTCAGAGAGTTCACAGTTCTAAAAGTCATTTTTTTTTCTCCTGCTATTTCCTTTGTGGGTGGCCCCAGAGGTGAGAACTGTAGCAGCTAGGAGCTGAAGAGGAAGACTAGGGCTCTTGTGGACGGCAAGATGCGGGAGAAATCCTGGAAGATAAAGGCTTGAAGACAATCTTCCAGTTCTGTTGGTGAAGCAGCGGAATAGTTGGTCTCCCTTCTGAGCCGCACATGTGTGGAGCAGACCCTCAGCTACATAGCGATAGTGTGGACAGCTGGCTATAAATCTCCAAAGCCAGACTAAACAATAGGCGGTACATGAGACAAACATAACAGCTTAACTAGACAAAACAGAAAAGGGACCCCCACCCCGCCATTGGAAAACCACTTACAGGAGAGACGAAATCTGTTTTCTGATATATGCCAATGAATCAAACTATGAGGGATCAGTCAACCCCATCCAGACTTAAGAAACTGCACTCGAGTCAGGGGCTCCCAGAAACCATGCTTTGCTTGGAATTCACTTTTGTTTTGTTTTGTTTTGAGATAGGGTTTCTGTGTGTATCCCTGGCTATTCTAGAACTCTGTAGACCAGGCTGGCTTCAAACTCACAGAGATCTGCCTGCCTCTGCATCCTGAGTGCTGGGATTAAAGGCATGTGCCACCAGACCTGGCCCGTGCTCCACATTCTTGAATAAGGCTGCAGGCCAGTTTTCCCTCGGTGATAAAAATTAAAAACAGCGCATAAGCTTTTTAATAACAACAGTAAAGCGCAATGATGGGAGCTAACGACACTGCTCATGTCTGACGAAATCTACCTGATAAGAGCAACAGGTCCTCTTCTCATTGCCATTTTTTTTATGTGTATGGGTGTTTTGCCCAGACATATGTGTCCATGCACCTTGTGTGTGCCTGGTACCTGATGTCCGGAGAAGGCAAAGAATCACCTGGATCTGGAGTTACAGTTGTGAGCTGCCATTTAACTCTGGTTCTCTCCAAGAACATGTGTTCTTAATTTCCAAGCCTCCTCTCCAACCCCTACTGTCATCTTTTTTTTTTTTTGAAGACAGGGTCTCAGTAGCCCAGATTGGCTCGAAACTCTGACTCTGTAGTCTGTTGGTATTTTGTTGTTGTCGTTGTTTTGTTTTTTGAGATATGGTTTTCCTGTAGTTTCAAAGCCTGTCCTGGAACTAGTTCTTGTAGACTAGGCTGGCCTCAAACTCACAGAGATACTCCTGCCTTTGCCTCTTGAGTGCTGGGATTAGAGGTGTGTACCACCAACGTCCAGTTTGTCTATGTTGATCTTTAATTTGTGACAGTTTTCCTGCCTCAGCCTTGCTGGTATTAGGATTATAGGTGCAAACTGCCACACCTAGCTCCTGCATTACCACCACCACCACCACTACCACCTCCACCACCACCTCCACCACCACCACCACCACCACCTCCACCTCCTCCACCACCACCTCCACCACCACCACCACCACCTCCACCACCACCACCACCACCACCACCACCACCACCACCACCACCACCACCACCACCACCACCGTCATTATGTTTTGTATTATTCAGTATCAAATTAAAGTTTTTAGCATGCTTCACCTGTTTTGATGTTTTTTCCCCCTGGTTTTCTTGACTTTAAGAGATTTATTGATTTCTTCCATTTTTTGTTTGTCTTTTCCTTCATTTCTTTAAGGGAATTTTTCATTTCCTCTTTGAGGGTCTCTATTATCTTCATAAGGTTATATTAAAGGATGTTTTCTTCTGCTTCTTCTGGGTCAGGATGTTCAGGTCTTCCTTTTGTAGGACCACTAGGTTCAGGTGTTGACATGTTGTTCTCTAGGTTGTTGAATGTATTCTTGCAATTGTGCCACTTATCTCTTCCTACAAGAGGTGCAGGTGGGGCCCATGCTTCAGGGGTCTCTCTTCCTCCAGTTGGTGCAGATGGGGGTCTGTGACTTAGGTGTTCACTCTTCCTCCTGGTGCAGGCGGGGCTGTACCTCTGGTAGTTGCCTATGTGACTCTGGGGCTCCGCTCCAAGTGCAGTCGGTGCCAAGTTGTAGGTGAAGGGTCGTAGGTGAAGCAGGGAATGGTTGTAAGTGTGGGAAAGCTGCTCCGGGCTCTCTGGGTTTTGGTGGTTTGGGGTGGGGCACAGGACGTTCCTCCTTGTGCAGGGCCTGGCCATCAGGGCCCTCTAGCTGGGAATCCTGACACCACTCCTGGGGCAGTCAGGTCCAAGGCTCCAGTGGTCAGAGAAGCGGTGAGAGATGGTTTGTGGGTATGGGGAGTCTGCTCCCAGGTCTGTGGGGCTTCGCTGGGTAGGGGTTGGGTGCAGGATGTGCCTCCAGGGGCTAGGGGCTAGAGAGCTGGGCCATCCAGCCATGAACCCAGACCCCTCCCCAGAGGTCATCCCTGAGAAGTTCCCGGAAGTTTTGGTCATTCTCATTTTTTCCCTTTAAGTATGTCTGAATGCTATTGTCTCAATCCTGTCCTCTATCTCCAACATTTATTCTTTTGCTTTGTCTTGTCTACTGTGACACTGTTCACTGTGTTATTTGATTGGCTCTTCCATTTCCAGCTTGTCTGTTTGGTTTTTTCCAGAGTCTTTTATTTAACTGAAAACTTCCTCTATGATTTTGAATTTTACCTTCAAATTTCTTCATTCATGCTGCTTAACCTTCCTATCTAGGCTCCAGATTGACTTCCCTATTTATCTGCTTATTGAGTCTTGTGTGTGGTCTCTGATCCTTTTAAGAACTAGGATTTCAAGGTTTTCTTGTGGAATTTCAGCTCATCTTCAGTTCCTAGCGCTGGAGCTCAGAATCTCAGAGCTATGGCAGTGGTGTTTTCTCTGCCCGTGTGTCTTTGTTCTGCTTTGCCAGTCTGATGGAGTGACCGTGCCCTCCGGCTTTCACTTCCCTTCTGCTCACTCTCCAGTAACTGGTTTTGAATCTGTGATTCTTTCCAGCGAGTTGTCACCTGAATGTATGATCCCCATTTGTTTTAGGAAGGAAGCTTACTGAGGTAACACACACACACACACACACACACACACACACACACACACACAATGATTCGGCAGTAGTACCAGTGTTAACCTGCAAAACTAGTCATTTACTTTACTTGGATCCCAGAGAAGTTTTGGGGACAGCAGACCCAGGGAATGGACTGAGGAAAATGTAGTTTACAGGGGTTTTTAAACCATCATGATTGATGGTTAAGATATAAAAAGGAGGGGGTGGGGGTATGGGGAAAGAGGGAGCAAGGAATGAACAGCATGGAAATTGATAAGTTAGAGGATTTGGGATGATGAAGGAAAATAGTGTAGACACAGTACAAAACACAGCACAGAAAGTGGATGGTTAGAGGCAAGAGATGTACAAGGGAAAATATTGTATATACTGTGAAAGAGGTCGTAAAAGTCTTTTAGATGAGTTACAAGCTAAAACAAAATGAAATAAAGATGGCTAATATGTATATTTAGGTCTGGGATTAGTGGGGATAGTGGCCAGGAGACTAGAAAGAGCCATGGAATGGGCTTTAAGGCAAGGAGATGGGAAGGTATGGGATATAAAGAGGGATAGATGGGAGGGTATGGGATATAAAGAGGGGTAGATGGGAGGGTATGGGATATAAAGAGAGAGAGATGGGAGAGTATGGGATATATAGAGAGATGGGAGGGTATGGGATATAAAGAGGGATAGATGGGAGGGTATGGGATATAAAGAGGGATAGATGGGAGGGTATGGGATATAAAGAGAGAGAGATGGGAGGGTATGGGATATAAAGAGGGGTAGATGGGAGGGTATGGTATACAAAGAGGGATACTGGAGGGAAGGTTAGGGTGGAAATGGTCGTGGGATGAGTAGGAAGATGTGTATGGGGTGAGGTGTGTATGAAACCAAAAAAAAATGTAAGAAAATACCATAAAGAACCCTGTTATTCTGTAAGCTAACTAGAATAGAATTTAAAAAACAAAAATTGGTCTCAAAAAAGAAAAAAAATAAAACAAAATTGAAGTTTTTAGTATCAATGTTCCTTGTAGCTGGGGTGAATGTGGTTTCTCCAATCTCATTTGTAGAAGGGTCTGCAGGAAGAGCAGGTCTGGTAGTCTGTTATTCAAGTCAGAATGCTTCTCCTGCTTAGGACACGCAACTCCACTCTCTACAGCAGTTCCCCAGTGTGAGAGTCTTTCTTGTCCTTCACTGCTTCGTCTCTGGCATGCTGGTGTGTTTGGAATCCTACTTTCCATTCTTGGCTTCTGTGGTTGAGGCTATGAGGGGTGTGGCAGGCTTGTACACACCTGTGTTTGTTTTGGTTACTGGGTGTCCACTTCTTGCTGGATCTTAGTCCCCCCCCCCCCCATGCAAGTTCAGCATACTTATGTTCCCGTCTTGTTGCTCTCCTGGCAGCTGTGAGAGCAGTGGCTTTTCTGGCTGCTCATGGAGAACCTCAGCTTCAGGTTCTTGACACACTTCTCTCCATCTCTCTGCCAGTAGGGTATCCTGCTCCTGATCACATCTTCACGGTCACTTAGACATTTACAGATTTCATTCGGCTTTAGTATATAGGCATTCTTACTAAAGGTTCATGGAACTCTTATCTAGACTCACTTAGACTGTTTACTTCAGTAGAGTGTGATGGATGAATCCAAATGGGCAAACAATGTATATCACAATGTGATCTTGAAGACATCACTCTACACAAAAACCTCTCTGATGAATTATCATTAATTTTGCATATAAGAACGGTTTTTCTTTTTTCTGCAATTAACACATTGCCATGTGTGGAGGTCAGAAGATAATCTGTATGGGTTCATTCTCTCCTTCCACCATGTGGGTTACTGGATCAAATTCAGACTTGATATCAAGTGACTTTACACACTGAGCCATCTAGTTAGCCCCAACCATACATTTCATACCTTGAAGTAACATATATTATCACATTGTTCTGCAGGTCAAAAATCCAGACAGTGTAGCTTAGCTGGTTCTCTGTTTTAGGTTTCACAAGATTCAAACATCAGCAGGGTGTGTTCCTTTCTGTTGGTTGAGAAGAATGCTTCCAAGTTACTCAGGGAGTTTGAGTTTAATTCTACACAATGGGAGGGCTGATCTCTCACTTGCCAGCTCTAAGTCAGGTGAGCTTCTAAAGGATAACTGCCCTCCGTGGCTCCTGGCCTATCTCCTCTGTTTTTAAAAGTCATAGATGAAGCACCAAATCCTTATAATTTGGCTATCTCTGATTACTTCCTATCTCATCCTTTTTTTTTTTTGCTCGATTTTTCTTTTCTGCCTATCTCTGACTCCAGTTAAACTCTTTTTGCCAGGGAAATAGTTCAATTGGCTCCATTCAAATTGTCTAGGAGAATTTTCCCCTTTAAAAGTTCTATAGTGTCAATTTCTTCTGCATATTTCCTTGATTATTATTGTATCATTATTTTATTGATTAACTAGAGGTGAGAATCTTACAGAATACTTTTAGAATCTGTTGGGGTCCAGTGCTATCCCGGACCCTCAATTATTTCTCCAGACCAAACCCCAACATAACCTATCTCTCTGGACTGGCGTGGAGGCACGGAAATAAAGACACAGCTCACATGGCTTTATCGGGAGGGAGATTCTCAGAGATCCCTCATAAAGTCCTGAGTTCACATCCTGAAGAATTTCTCTCATTTATTCTCCAAACAGTCTTTATACCAAAACTTAATTTAGGGGAAATACATTAGGGTTCTGTCTCCTAGGTAACCAGGTGAATGGCTTTCAGTCCCATCCACAACTACCTGTCTGCTGTGTATGCTAGCTGTCACGTAGGTTTGAATTAGCATCTCTATCAGGCATCCTCCAAATTACAAAGGAGCAACAACATCCTGACCTTTTGTTAGGTTGCGGACTGCCTGTCTGGTAGATGCTATGTGACCATCCTCAGGTGGGGCCTATGGCTTCAGAGCCTGGGCTGCCACACCATATAGGAATATGGGCCTACAAGAATCCTGCCTATTAAAAGGTATGGGATATAATGAAAATGAGAACACACTTGGAGAATAAGAGGCTTATGTGAGAACAATGTAGACACAATGTTCCAGAAAGAAAGGCTTACATGAAAGGAAATGACATACACAAAGAAAGTTGGATAAAATTTGTTTTTTTTTTTTGGGGGGGGTGACGTTCTGGAAAACCTGATTCCAAAAATAAGGCAAATAAAAGGCAAAAAATGATAATTGACCATGGAAAAGCAAATATATTCTGTAGCTCATTTTATGAGGCTAGTTAGGCTTTTCTTATTACTAAACACGGAGAAAGACTGTTATAATAAGGAACTGTGGGCCTGCTTTTCGTCCCGCCTGGCTCCCACATGACTAGCTTAGCTCCGAAAATAATAACACAGAAACTGTATTCATTTAAACACTGCCTGGCCCATTACTTCTAGCCTCTTATTGGCTAACTCTCACATCGTGATTAACCCATTTTTAATAATCTGTGTAGAACCACGAGACTGTGGCTTACCGGGAAGATTCTAACCTACATCAGTCTCGGGCTGGAGAATCATGGCATCTGCCTGACTCTGCTTCTTTCTCCCAGTATTCTGGTTGGTCTACTCAGCCTATCTAAGCTGCTGTCCTATCAAAAGGCCAAGGCAGTTTCTTTATTTGATCAATGAAAGTAACATATAGACAGAAGGTTCTCTTACAAAAAGACCTTAGCAGAAAAATAATTACAAGTCCACACCTTTGTGAAAGCTCTATACATTTGAAGCAAAATAGCATATCCAATTCAGCAATATCTAAGACTATGGCAGATCAACAGGAAAGAAAGCCAAAGCCAGAAGCACTTCACACGTACACGACTCTTCTGACTTATAAGCAAGTGTTAAGGTTATGCCTGTCCCCAAGGCCATGTGTCTCAGCCCGCTTGCCAGACTGCACTGCTGCTGTGAGGTACTGGTGCCTGTTTGAAGGAGTCCTAGTGGAGGGACGCTAGCTCTTTTGGGCTATGCAAATCAAGATTTTGCTTCTTTGCTTGCTTCCTACCACGAGGCAAGGTAAGCAGATTCTTCTACCACACATTCTTACTGTGATCTGCCTTCTTGTCATAGGCTGAAGATGGAACACCACGAAAGCGCTGCGGAGTAGAGCACATCATCTCCCACTATTGTTGACTTTCCTCGTGGAGGGGTGCAGAACTACAGTTCTCACCTTTCTCCAATTTAAAAAAAATGGATTTCTAGAGTCAAGGATAGCAAAATCATAAAATTTTAGAAAAATTTGAAAGTCTTCATGTAAAAGGGCAAGAAGTGATCTCTGAAATAGGAAACAGGTATTACTAATAAAGAAAAGACCAATAAATTCACTTCATTAGTAATTTTTCCTGTCACGATATTATTATTAGCACATTGAAGAGATGAGATATAAAAGTGGGGAAACCACTCACAACACATAAGATTTATTTTCCTGGTATGTAATGCAGTAACACAAATCAATAAGAAAATACCAGCAACACACTATACGAATGGGAAAACACTGAATGAGAAAACTTTCATATGGAGGTGATTGGTTTTTCATTACAAAGAAATGCAAGATAGAACATGTCTTTGGTTATGCATCCTTTTGTTTAATATTCTAGGCCTGACCAGTGAAAAGGTCTGGACTTAAAGACAAGGTTTTGGAGCACAATACCAAAGAAAATTCTTGGTTAGAGAGATGAGGGTGGGCTTTGATGGAAGAAGTATAAAAAGTTACCTAAGTAGGCTGAGGGCCGTCTCTGTGCACAGGGCAGGAGTCCCAGGCTAAGAGCCAGGAAAGTTATCAGTGTAGCTGGCAAGGCCCACTCTCCTCAGAGCTGCCGACTGTACAGGACCCAGGCCGCCTCCAGCGAAGGTGAAGGGTAAAGCCTTATCTACCAGAGATGACACCATCATCCTTTATTGTTTCTTGTTCATCTAATGTCTAATGGTTTTAGTTTGTAGGGCCCAAGAATCTGTATTTTCTCAAAATAATATGCTAATTTATTCTGAAGGGTAGAACTTTTATGGCACACATATCACCCTGGAGGTAAACATAATACGAGTTGTTTATAGTATGTTACAAACTATATACGTAGATATATCGTTTAGAATTTCTATTAAGCCAAGAATATTTAACAGTCTAGTGCTCAGGCCAGAGGAAAGTATTACGACAAAGGAAAGGATAAAGATTAACATCCTTTATGAATTTAAATTTATAAATTCCAACCAAATTCTCACTAAATAAAATCAACTACGTACAAAGAAGTACGAAGCTAAGGCAGTGAGATTGCTTCTTACTGTGCAAGTCTGTTTCATTCTTCAAAAACCAACCAAGTAATCCATCACATCAGCAGCAGTGAGGGAAATTGTGCAATCAGGTAAACACAAATAGGGAAATATGGACAAAACAACAAGACAGTTTTCTAAACTTCACAGAGAACAATGTACAGGAATTGGTAATATAACTCAGACGGATTGCATGCTATCATGTTTGAACCTTGTATTTTCAACAATGTAAAACATATTAAGAAACAAACGAAAGCAAAAGAATGCAAAAAAGAGAAATGGCTGTAACTTCTTAATTCCATCTTATTTGTCCATTTATTTACTTATTTTTAACATATAATGAATGGAACCTATATCCTAGTACATGCTTAGGGACGTGATCGACCAATGAGCTACATTCCCAGCATCTCAATAACTGTTTTTCCTTTTATTGAAAAATAGATTTTACATACACTGTATCTTGATTACCATTTTCCCTCCCTCCACTTCTCCCAGTACCTCCCTACTTCTCGTCCCATCTGGATCCACTCCACTTTTGCTTCTCATTAGAAAACAGATGGATGCTGGAGAGATGGCTCAGTGATTAAGAGTACTGGCTGCTTTTCCAGAGGACCAGGGTTCAATTCCCAGCACCCACATGGCAGCTCACAACTGTCTGTACCTCCAGCTCCAGGGGATCTGATACTCTCATACATACAGACAAAACACCAAAGCACGTTCAGAATAATGATTTTCTCAAAAGAGAAAACAAACAGGCATCTATGGGGTAATACAATATAAAAGAAAACCAAGCAATTGGAGTAGGACAAAACAGCAGGAAAAGAGTCCAAGGCACAGGAAACAGATATAAATGCAGAGACCCACTCGTTTGAACACTCAGGATCCCATAAAAACACAAAACTAGAATCTACGATAGATACAGAGAGCCTGAAGGGTAAAAAGAAAAATAGTAGAAAAAGAAGAAAAGGCCCAGACAGGACATTATAAGGAAAGGAACCTTGAAAGATGTCATTGAGTTTGCTTTCTGTTGGCCATCTACTGCTGGGCATGCAGTCTACCCTTAAGGGCAGTTTGTTTCCCAGTGAGAAAAAGTCTGTATTTTAATAAATACCTTGGTGATTCTCATGCAGTTAGTCTCTGACATCATAGTACCATGGCTTGAATAAACTTAGTCATAAAAAGAATCAATAGTGGCACTTATTAAACTTCAGGCCCCACAACAGACAAGTATCTCTAATGGGGAGCCTGAGAATTTACATTTTTAACAAGAGTCCCTTGTGATTCTCAGAGAAACCTGGGACTCTGCTATGGGGACTTCTACTTTGTATTTTCTATTCTAAATGTAAAGACAAACAGCTTAGAGTAAGAACAGCTTCATTGAAAAGAAAGTGGCTATCCTGCAGAAAGGGTAACACATTTTTGTCTAGCCCTGACTTTCTGGTGTTTCAGACCCATAAATCCAATGTTTATATTTCCTTTGAAGTCGTAAAAACATCCTAAACTCTTTGTTCACGCCAAAATCACCATTTTTCTCTAACTCTAGTTCTTTCCCAGTGTTCCCCATATCTCATTGATGGCATTAGTAGCAATCTAATGGGACCACCAGAAACCAAGTTATTTTTAATTTTTTTCTTAAGCCTTGATCTCAATCTGTCACCGAGACCTCTCATTTTACTTTCTAATTTGTTCCATCCGCACTACTTAGTTCCATTTCTTGGTTCTCCTCTCATTTCACTTGAACTATGTCCAGCTTCACCCATCACTAGCAGACTCTAGTCTGTCCAGTGTTGACAGTGCTTGTGCTCCCACACTGTAGCTGGAATGAGTTTGCTCTGATCCTATCAAATCTGCTCTTTTCTCAAGAAAAGGATTAACTTTTGTTTTTTTTTAAAAACAAGGCCAGGGAAACATCTTTTAGTGTGGTGCCCAGTTTCACTGTATCACTGTCTCCCCGTATCTATGATCCAGCCACAACGGCCTCCTTTTAGTCTCTTAGGCTTGCAATGCCTGCTTCTAACAAAAGGCCTTTGCTTATGACATTCCTTGTGTTTTCCACACTATGTCTCTTATTCTTCAGATCTGAGTGTGGCTTTCTTAAGAAAGCTTTCTCTAACACCTCTGACCAGACTGATAAATGCCCCTTCTGTAAGGTTTCATAACACTTAAGGAAATTGTTTCTTTCGCTGAATTAGACCACTTATGATTCCATCAGCTTGAATAGTTTGTTACCTCTCTCAAAGTATTCTCTGGATTTCACATATATATAGTATATATTTCACAATATACCCCATGTTTAGTTCTCTGTTTGCCTTCCCTCATTGACCCTTGACAAACTCTTCCTTTTTACTTCTTTTTTTCATTTCTTTCATGGTATTGAGGACAAAACCCAGGGCCTCGAATACACTAGATAAGTGTACCGCCACTGACCTTTATCCTCAGTGCAGATCTAACCTCTCCGTATAGAAGACAAAGTGGTAAAGTGCTAGTCTTTCTATTTTCAGTTTCCTCATTTGAAAAGATTTGGGGGGAATGATTTGGAGTTTGTGTTTTCCTTTTGAACGAGTTAGGTTACATTCTAACATAATTCCTGTAGGACATTTTCTCCCAGGATTAGATTTTTAGAGTCTCATGTATCCAGCTAGCTCTTCTGTCTCATCCTGATTTATTTTGAAACTCCCTTTACGACATACCACGATGGCTCAAGGAAAAACTAGAGGACAAAGTGTTAGCAACAGTCAGACATGTTCTTTCCTGTTCTTTTGAGGAAAGATCCGAGACGAGAAGCAACTGCACAGCAGCACAAGATTTAGAGACTTAGAAACTACAAAGGCTAGGAAATAAAATGGTAAAATTTCCAGATCAAACCCGGTGAAATGGTGTTCATTTTCTTCCACATTTGTTAGGTGACCCACACTGCCCATTAAAGTTTAGCTCTCTCCTCCAATTCTTTTAACAGAGCTGTAATTACAGATTTTAGTATTTAGAGAGTCATCTTATTAGATACGCTATGTCTATATCATCTTATCCTTCTTTGCCTGCGTCTTCATTGGAAACAGCATATTATACTTATTATGTTTTGAAAATCAGAAACATTTTCTTTAGTAAAGTTGAAGAACCCATAAAAATGATGACACACAGGATAAAACATAAAAGCCTTTGTTGAAGTTTCCTTTCTTGTTATGGGTTCACATCTCTAGTTTTTCTCCTTCCTCATTCAGGTGTCATTTATCACTGATACTTGCAGTTGACTAGGAACTTAACATTCCTTAGGCAGTGGAAATACAGCCCGATGGTTCTATGCTGGCCCAGTTAAGCAGAGCGTTTGGAGAGTGTTCTTGAAGTGAAGTGTACAGATGAAAAGCTCGGCCTTTGTTGCTACCCACAGGTTTGAAAAGGCCATCCTTTGCGTTTGAAGCTCATCTCACTCTGGTGAGGTAACCGTCCAGTCATCAAAGGACCCTTTTTGACGTCCACGAGCAACAGAAGCCTTCAGGGGGTCCAAGCAGGCAATAAATACATGTCTCCACTGGCCTGGCTGGGATTGGCCTCTTCTGAGCTATGTAGCGTAAACCTTTCTGCTGCCTGCTGGATGACAGCTGCTGCAACCTCAGGTACCCGCTCTTTTTCACACATCCTAGCCTAGAGCGTCAACACCCTTCTTCTGTGTCCTCTCCAGTCTTCTCTCTCGCTCAGGTCTGGGACAAACAGGATGAGTTTCTTTTCCTGGAGATACTGTAGGGGAGGGAGGTTGTTCAAAAGCAAAGGAGGTAAAGAAAGAATAAGAATCAAACCCTAGTTAAGAGTCATCGGAACAGCTATACCCTGCTGTGACCTAAGGAACCGACAGCCCGCCCGGCCGGCGGAGGAGACGCAGCCGGAACCCTCAGGCCAAACGCGTCGCTCGTAGACACCAACGGCTGAGACGGCCGGATCACGTGACGGGGGAGCGGCGCGCGTCGGCCGCGGCGCCCATTGGCTGGCGGCGGGAGCGCGGGGTTTGATGGGAAGGCATTGGCCGGGCCCAGCGCTCTATCAGTAGCTGCTGCTGCTAGCTTCAGGGGCGGGCTGCTCTGTGGCCACCGGGGCTTGCCGGAGCGGACGCCGGGGCTGGGCGGCTCCCGCTTTCCTCAGGTAGGACGATGAAGGGGAGGGCCGCGTAGACGGCGGCTCTCCGGGCTGCGGGAATCGGTGCCCCGGTTCCCCCGCGCGCCGACCCGGGTGCCTCCGCCCATGCCAAGTGGCCTAGGGCTCGGCAGTGGCTGGGGACACGCGGCGGGGCTGAGCTCTCGTACACGGTGCTCACCTTCTCCCGTGGATCCCCCAGCCCAGCTGCCCGAGCGGCTCCGGAGCGCACGAGACCTGGCTCTGCCTCCCCCAGGCCGGGGTTCTCCGGGCTCGGTTCTCAGGGATCCTGGCGCAGTGGCGGTGGTTTGGAGCCCGAACCCCTGGCCATACCTGTGTTGAGAAGTGCCCGAAGGCCCCAGCAAGCACCCCCGTAGCTGCAATCGCCACCCCGAGTGCTCTGATCCCCTCCGCGGCCACTTGAGCTGGCACGATGGGGAGGACTGAAAACTGTCAGTGTCACGCTGCTCAGTCTGCGCGTGTGGGCGTGGATTGGGAGCGCCTTAGAGGAGCAGCTCCACGGCCATTGTCCTTATTTATTAGAGGGACCGCGGCCGGCGGAGGGGTGAAGGGGAGAAGGCGAAGCTGAATGGTGTTAGGGGCGGCCGCAGCGAAGCTACTCCAAACGACGGGTCAGTAGATTTAATCCTTTGACGATGTGTTTTCGGACGGAGAGTTCGGATTGGTGAATTTAAGTTTTGTGTGCAGTTGTCAGCAACACCTGTGACTCACCGAGTTTTCCATGCTCTGCTCTTCCTTTTTGGCTTCTGGTTTGTTGTGCTTAGAGGCTGTTGTTTTCTGTCTCAGTGACCTCGGTCTCAGCGTTGACAAAATTGTCTAGAGGTGTAATGGGTTGGGAGTAAATTTAGTTTCAGGCATATGTTGAAGCTGGTAGGCAGGACTAATCCCTGGTCCCCAAAGGTCTTCATAGTGTCTCAGAGGAACGGGGTTGATGTTGAATACATTTTCTTAAACAAGAGCGGCTCATTTAAACGTAGAGTTTTAAAAAAGTTCCTTGACATCTAGTGTCAGCACAGCGGCGCTGTTAATAAGCGTAGTGTCTGTAATGTTGGAAGAATGCAAGGAAGGGCAGGTGACTATCATAAATATATGAATTCATAGAGAAATCTCCCTGCACCTTTTTTTTTCCTTTTGTGACAGTCATCTCACGCATCTGAAGTGCTTTTAGAGGTGTGTTTCTTTTCGTTTATTTTCGGGCAATAAACCTGGTGTAAGATACTTCAGAATTGCCTGTTTGGATATTTGAAAGCGATTTTGAACAAATTGCATTAAGGTGACTAGTTTATATTTAAGTTTCGGACTTAAGTTAAACACACAACTTAACTTCCCTTGCTGTATTCTATGAAGGCCTGCGAGTTTATTCTAATGAGAAGTGCCTGAAAAATAGCCTTCTTTGTTTTCATGCTACAGTAAGTGAGAAAAATACTTTCAGTAAAGATACAAACTTATTTGTAAACATTTTAAGTTATGAAATAAATACTCATTTAAAAATTTAGGCATGTACTTCATTTAAATATTACATGTGGGTGTTTTGTTAATAGCAGTAGTAATGGCTACAATTTTATTAAACAGTATGTGCTGAACAATGTGTGTTCACTTAATTTATACAATTCCATGGAATGTAAATATATTTACTGCTTTATAAACCAAGGCTTAGAGAGTTTAAGTAATTTACCCAAAATTATATAGCTAGTATGTGGCTGAGCCGTGTTTTGAATCATTGTCCCATTGTTTTGATGTGATTTGGAATGAGTTGAGAATTCAAGAAAAACATTTAAGATTTTAAGTTCTGTCACTTCCACCTGAGTGTGAATACCAATAGAAAATATCATGTAATTTGGTAGGCATTGCTGCTTATTGAAAAACACACTTAGGGAGTTGGAGAGATGGGTTAGAGGCTGGGAATACTCAGAGGGCTCACGTGGTGGTTCACGGCCATCTGCAGCTCTAGCTCTGGGGTCTCTAACACCCTCGCTCTGGGGTATCCAACACCCTAGCTCCGGGGTCTCTAACACCCTAGCTCCAGGGTCTCTAACACCCTCGCTCTGGGGTATCTAACACTCTAGCTCTGGGGTATCCAACACCCTAGCTCCGGGGTATCTAACACCCTAGCTCCGGGGTATCCAACACCCTCGCTCTGGGGTATCCAACACCCTAGCTCCGGGGTCTCTAACACCCTCGCTCTGGGGTATCCAACACCCTAGCTCCGGGGTTTCTAACACCCTAGCTCCGGGGTATCTAACACCCTAGCTCTGGGGTATCTAACACCCTAGCTCTGGGGTATCTAACACCCTAGCTCTGGGGTATCTAACACCCTAGCTCTGGGGTATCTAACACCCTAGCTCTGGGGTATCTAACACCCTAGCTCTGGGGTATCTAACACCCTAGCTCTGGGGTATCTAACACCCTAGCTCTAGGGTATCTAACACCCTAGCTCTGGGGTATCTAACACCCTAGCTCTGGGGTATCTAACACCCTAGCTCTGGGGTATCTAACACCCTAGCTCTGGGGTATCTAACACCCTCGCTCTGGGGTATCTAACACCCTAGCTCTGGGGTATCTAACACCCTAGCTCTGGGGTATCTAACACCCTAGCTCTGGGGTATCTAACACCCTAGTTCCGGGGTATCTAACACCCTAGCTCTGGGGTATCTAACATTCTAGCTCTAGGGTATCTAACACCCTAGCTCTGGGGTATCTAACACCCTAGCTCTGGGGTATCTAACACCCTAGCTCTGGGGTATCTAACACCCTAGTTCCGGGGTCTCTAACACCCTAGCTCTGGGGTATCTAACATTCTAGCTCTAGGGTATCTAACACCCTAGCTCTGGGGTATCTAACACCCTAGCTCTGGGGTATCTAACACCCTAGCTCTGGGGTATCTAACACCCTAGCTCTAGGTTATTGAAGGTCCTAGCTCTGGGGTATCTAACATTCTAGCTTTAGGGTATCTCACATCCTAGCTCTAGAGTATCTAATATCCTAGTAACATCCTCTTCTGACTTCCCTGGGCACAAGGCACACATATGGTGCAAGCAAAATGCTCAAACAAGTAAAATTAAGTGAATCTTAAAACACATGTGGATGCACTCAATCTCTATGGTCAAACATGCTAAACCCCATTGTAATATCAGAGCTGGAAAGAGATAGTACAGGTTGGGGACAGCTGCTGAGCTTCATTTAATGGCAAGTGAGTGATTTATTAAAGAAATGCTGGCATTACTTGACAAGAAAGTAGAGATGGGTTAGAAAATGGCAGGGACTACAGTCAGAGAAACAATTTATTCTTAGTAATTACCACGTTATCAGGGATTGGAGCAGATAGTGTAGGACGTTAAGTCTTTCTGCATTTAAGAGGATTCTAACTATCCCTCTTTGCAGATGAGGAAATTGACAAAAAGGGCTGTTTAAGTGATTTATTTGTGCATGTTTCCCGGGAAATGATGGGCAATCAGAATTGGAGTTAAAATGTCTGGATGGAAAGGACAAAAGCAGTGTGAGAGAAAAATGAACTTAATACAGGAGAAAATATTTAATCTTTTTGTGTTTCCTATTTGTTAAAAACTGGTGTACGTGCTTATCATTTATAACAACCAGCTTCTTTAATATTATAATTTAATAGAAAAATTTCTGAATCTATAAGAATTGATTCTTTGCTTATAAGTATGAAAGCATGGATTTAATGACTCACTAATATTTCAGAGGGTAAATTTAAAAGCACAACTTCTTTAGGGAGACGAGAGACTAATTTTTTTAACACAAAACATTCTGGAGATGAATACTTGATATAAAATAGATATTTATTATGATTTATGCGTATAGTTAATATACTCATTCAAAAGTTACAGTAATGACTGTTTTAGGCCCGTAGCTCTAAAAGTTTTAACTGGAGTCCTAGAAATTTAGCCAGCAGTTTAACTTCTCTCTAATGCAGATTTTAGCACTGAAATTTAATCAGATAAAGGAAATGGGCAACCTGATACATTGCCATAAACACTGTCTCTTGTGTTTATAACTCATTTTCCATTTTAGCAGCTCTTCTTGTCAACTAGTTGAGAAGGCTCAAGGTGCTTTCATATATTTTATTTCACTTTGTTTTTGTTTTTATTTTTTACAGTGCTAAGAATTGAGCTCAGGACTCCACATGTACTAGCAAGTGCTCTACTTATGACCTGTATCCTCAGCTATCTGTCTGTCTCTTCTTATACATAGATACTCCAAAATATTTAGATATATTCCAGCCTACGCTATTTAAGTATTCTCCATTTCTGATTTTATGCTATTGGGAATAACTGGTTGCATTAAAAAAAATAAAAGCTAAAGTGCAATGTTTGGTTTTGCTACTTGTTATCTTCCGAGCTTAACATATTACTTCTGTAGGCTCAGGGTCTTAATTTGTGGAGTGGAGGGACAGTATCTAAGTGATAAAAGTTTTGCAAACCATCTGTTTTAGGGCTTCTTAGAGATTTAGTGCTAAGTGTGTAGTTGATGTTGCCATTAATTTCCAACAGTAAAAAGCCGTCTGAGCCAGGCAGGGCATGATGATGCGGTTTTGTAATGCCAGTCCTCAGGAGGCTGAAGCAGGAAGGTGGAACCCGAGGGTAGGCTAAACTATATAGGGAGACCCTGTCCCCCAAAACCAAACCAAAACAGAAAATTTGGTCTCAAGGTGTGATGGCTACAGACTTGACTTGGAAGGATATAGTTCTTTCAGAAATGGATCTTAGTAGTCCAGTTGTTCATGAAAAATTGTTAGATAGCACACAGTAGTTTCAAAACAGTGGGGTGATGTGTAATTTGAGAATGTCAAATTAAGTTGTTCATGTGAATGTCTTTCCTTCTACCTTTCTTGGTGACTATTTTTAGCCTCTTAAGGAGGTTTTAAGATTTGTTTAATATCTTGTCCCAGATATGACTCCTTTTTGTTTATTAGAGCTCCCAAATACCTCATAGTTACAGCTTAGAATTTTTAATACTGAGCTATTATTGCAGGATTAATATTGTTTACAATTTAATTGTAGTTTATGAAATTGTTTGTTGCTCCAGACTATCTTAGGACAGATCATATTTGTGTCCTGAAGAGTCACTTTGTAAATGAAAGCACTTGGTAATCAGGCATTCCTTACTTTCTAAGAAAAGAAATTCTTAAAATAGGTATGCCTTGAGCTAATCCTTATATAAAAATAGTGTTGGAATTCTTCCTGGGTGCTGATAATTATTTATTATGGTTAAGATATGGGGATATATGAAAATAAGTGTGTGCACAAATGTATAATGAAGTAGTTATACATACTGATAAGCATATATTTGTAGCCTGATAAAAACACGTTAGTTTGAAGGTAAAATTTTACTGTTTCTCCGGGCAGTGGTGGCGCATGCCTTTGATCTCAGCACTCGGGAGGCAGAGGCAGGCAGATCTCTGTGAGTTCGAGGCCAGCCTGGTCTACAAGAGCTAGTTCCAGGACAGGTTCCAAAGCCACAGAGAAACCCTGTCTCGAAAAACCAAAGGAAAAAAAATTTACTGTTTCAACTTAAAAGAATAGAAATTATATTCTTATCTGTTAAATTGACGTATATTATCATTTTTAAGTTTTTATGCACTATTTGAGAATCACAGATAAACAAAGGGAATACACAGTTAACTGAAATGAAAGTCATCTAAGTTTGAGGGTCTTAGAATTTTAGTCACACATGCTTAGCTGGGTATTGAACAGCAGTATTTTTAGAAATAGGTCTCAAGGTCTGAAGTCTGAAGATAAAGGAACTTTAGGTCATGTTTCTTAGGTGCTATTGGACAAGTCACTAACTCCAGTGTCACTGAGTTTTCTTATCTCCAAGGTGATTACAGTAAAGACTGCACTGTGACAAACTATTGATATATAAATTAACAAAGTAAAGCTCAAATTATTGAAGGATTTATTCTTTTATCACAAGAATAACATAGGGAAACTACTTTAAAAAATAGAAAGTTTGTAGATATGTGTATACTTCTAAAGTGACTTGTCATTAAGTGTCCAGCTCTATTTTTGCCTTCAAATGTGTCCTCACTTTGAATATGCCAGTGGCTGCCTGTTTCAGTTGAGTGGAGGCCCACAGACGCTTTCTGGTATTTAATGTAGTATTGCAACATGAATGTTTTAGAGAGAACGTGCTGTCTATTTAACCTAAAATTTTAAACTATTTGCTTTGTTTTTAGCTGTGACTTCTTTTGGACAACCCATGATATTTATTATTGTGCCAACCTTCTCCAAATAGAAGATGGGTGGACTGTTTTCTCGATGGAGGGTAAGAAAACATATTTTCTGTATTGCAAGTTTTCAAGGCTGACGTAAAAATGTTCCATAAAGGTTTTTGTAAAGGTCTGCTTTGGGGTTTACTTTTCAGTGAGTTTGATACTATATATTTAATCTCATTTAACTCCATTTAGAGTTACTTCTTTGGACATTATTTTGGTAGTTCTGTTTATTTTATGGGTATCTAATGTCTCCAGAAATTCATTTTTATTTGTGTATTTAATGCAAGTAGTTTTCTTCTTATATTGCCCAAATCCCAAGTTTATTCTAAAAGTAGTTGAATTTGTTTTATGCTGTAGTTATGGCTTTTATAGACTGCATAATCTGCTTGCTTATTTATCTGTCTATTTATTTAATTAATTATTTTGGAGACAGAGTTTCACTGTGCAGCCTTGAACTCACAGAAATTTGCCTCACCTCTGCTTTCCTAGTGCTGGGGCTTAAAGAATTTTTTATTTTTTAGCATGCCATATAAATTCACTAATGTCACACTAAATATGCTTTTAAGAGTTATAGGTTGAACAAAATTAAAAATGAAGATTTTGTTAAGCCTTTAGAGGAAGTATCTCAAAGTTAAAGATATAAATTACATTGTTAAATACTCTTCTAATGTAAGAAGAGATTATATAGTCTAGGACAAATTTTCTTATTTCTTATAATAGGGACTAGTGATATATGATTTAGCTTTTGACTTGTTAGATTAAATCCATGTTTTAGATTTGTGCTAAATTGACTCCCCCTTTTTAAAAAATTCACAGGTAAAATTGCGTGTATTTATTATATGCAACATGATATTTTAAAGTGTGTACATTATGTTATTTAGATCTAGCTAATTAGCATATGCATTAGCTTATAATTAACATTCCCTTTGTTAGCATTTTTCAAGAATATGGTATATCAGGACTAGAGAGATGGTTAAGGGGTTAAGAACACCTGTTGCTCTTGCAAAGCCTGAGTTCAGTTTGTAGTACCGTAGAGAGGTTATTCACAGCTGCCTGGAACTCCAGTTTTAGGGACGTGGCACCTCTAGCTTCCCATGTCCCCTGTACTCACGTTGAGTACACACAAACATAAATGTGTATGTGCATACTCAAAACACAAGTAAACCATAAGCTATAGTCCCCATGCTGTGTGGATCTGTAGAATGTATTCTATATGGTGTTTTGTATCCTTTGACCCCTGTAGCTCTCTACCTCCAATTTCCCTAGACTGGTAGCTTTTCATTTTCTACTCCTATGGGATCAGGTTTTTTTCCATCCCAGTGATGTGTGAAATGACTTTCTTTAAAAATCTGACAGACCGAGAATTTTATTATTCCTTTCTTTTTATTTGGTTGGATTATATGAAGTTGCCAGTATTCTGCTTTGACATAAAAAAAAATGGCAGTTTTGTGTGATTCAGCCTTACATAAACAACTCTAGTAGGGACTTTAGCACTGACATTTGTTACTGTCTCGATAAATATTTTCTCAATTGTCATTTAAATCATTCTGGCTTATATAAAAATGTATTTGGCAAATAATCTCTGCTATTATAAACTATTCTTAGATACTCTTTAAAAATCTAATCTTTATGAAGCTGTGTACTTGGGGCTGAAGCGATGGCTCAGAGGTTAAGGTACTGGTCGCATACAATTTCAGCAGCCATACAATTTCCCTCACTCACAACTATTTATAACTTCAGTTCCAGGAGGTCCAGTGCCCTCTTCTGACCTCTGTGGGCACCAGGATGCATGTGGTATACAGACATACATGCAGGTACACACCTATACACATTTAAAACAAAACAAACAAACAACTCTCCCCAGACTGTGTACTTTAGGAATCAGACCTGCAAAGCCTTGTGCTTCAGTGCATCAGACAGTGTGGTACTTAGCAGAGCCCAAGGTGAATGAGCTTTTAGCATTATTGAATTAGACTATCTTTAGCCTGTGAATATTTTGGTATATTAATTCCTTTGGATGAAAATTTATTTCTTTATATAAAAGTCTGTTCTGTTGAGGTTAAGAATGGTAAATGTAGAACTATCGCAGTTGAAAGTTTTAGGGAAAGTGTTACTTTAAGAATCCTAGCTGTACAGTGGAGGCGGAGTCCTTATAATCTAAGCACTTGGGAGGCAGAGGCAAGTGGATCTTTGTGAGTTCCAGGAAAGGTAGGTCTGTACAAAGAAACCTTGTCTTGAAAAAACAAACCCTCCCCCCAACTATATAGTTTGGTAATTTTAATTTTTCTATTGTAGTTAAAACAGGTAGAACTATAGCTTGATAACATTGAGAAACCTAGTTGTGAATTAAAATGTTCTAATGACTGTAAAGCCAAGTGTTTCTAAGTTTGCAGTAACAAGTTCTAATGCCATGCCTTATTTCTGTTTCTAAAACAGGCAAAACCTTCAACAGTCGAAGTTCTAGAAAATATAGATAAGGTATGTTCATTGACTCTAGTATTTTATATTAATATTTTAATAATTTTACGTTAGAGAAGAGATATGGGAACTTAAAGATAATATAGCGGAATCCTGAGAACTTTAGTGTTACATGATCTCAAAAAAAAAAAAAAAAATCTGGTCTCTCAGTGACTTAAGAAGCCTGTATCAAGTAGAATCCGATCGAATGCAATTAGAGTTGGTGTAAATGAATGTAACAGATAACATAATAAAGGTTGCTGGCTACTGTGTAGCTTTTATCAGTCAGCAAAAATTCTGTAGCTTTGACATTTTTCTCTTATTTAAAAAGTATTTTTTTCCTAGGAATATTGGAAGTAGTGAATAGACTGGAATGATGGAGTTTCAGCCATTGTTTTGATTTTGTTGTTTATTTGGAGATAATCTCGCTAATATTATTCTGCCTGTCTGGCCTAGAACTCTCTGTTTAGACCAGGCTGGCCTCAAACTTGGAGAAATCTGCCTCCCTCTACCCCAGTATTAAAGGTGTATACTACCATCCTGGCCCTACATTGTTACAATTTATATTCTTTTTTTTTTCTTGCCAGATTTCTAAAGACCATGTGTGGAGAGCTATTTTTTTTTTTTGACTCAATAAGTATTTGCTGGTATCAGTTTCATTTCTCTAGTCTTTGCTAATTTAATAGATTAAAAATAACATTTAATATTTCAGTTTAAAAATAATTTGTTGAGAAAAACTTTTTAGTTTTTAAGTTCATTTTTAGTTTTCCTTATGTTTGCTTTGAAATAGTAGAACATTGAGTTTCATTGACTCTTAGGACTCTTGTATGATCTTTCTGTCATGTTAGTCCTCTCATTTTAATTTTTAATGCTTTATGAGATTTAATAATACGGAATATTTCTCTTTTAACAGGAAATTGAAGCATTGGAAGAATTTAGAGAAAAAAATCAGAGATTGCAAAAATTATGGGTTGGAAGATTAATTATCTATTCTTCAGTTCTTTATCTGTTTACATGCTTAATCGTGTACCTGTGGTATCTTCCTGACGAATTTACAGCAAGACTTGCCATGACACTCCCATTCTTCGCTTTTCCTTTTATGTAAGTGAAGTTTCTTTTTGTTGATCCTTTCTTTTTCTGACCAGATAATTTTAATATATTCGTTCTCTTTTTATTATAAGATATTATCTCAGATTGAATAAGTTTGGACTATTTTTATAGTTTGATAACTATTTTTTTAAATTGTATAATTTCTAGTCTATAACCTAAAGGGTTGTTCTTAATAAAAACCCAGAGTCAGGTATTAGGGGGTGAAAGCCTAGAGGTCAGAGTAGCAGGGGAGCCAGCCACTAGAGAGACGGTTTACCTCTACCAATGCTCAGACTGAAGGGGCGGTCCTGTGTATCCTCAGACTGCATTTACAGCCTGCATCTGTCTGAGCTCCGGTCTCCTCCTGCCTTGTATTCCTCTCACTGCCCAGCTGTATCCCTTCCTGTCTCCACCTCCCTAATGCTGGGATTAAAGATGTAGGCCACCGCCGCCTGGCTTCTAGTGGCTTACTTAGTTCTGCACTCAGATCTTCAGGCAAGCTTTACTTGTTAAAACACAAATAAAATATCACTATATCTTAGGGATAGTACCATTGTTGCTAGTAATATTTTATAGTTTTCTGTTAGGCTACCATAGTTTCTGTAGGCCAATGGTTCTTAACCTGTGGGTATTGACCCCTTCAGAGGTCAAATAACCCTTTCATAGTGGTTGCATAATAGATATCCTGCATATCAGATGTTTACATTATGACTTTTAACAGAAAAATTGCAGTTATGAATTAGTGAAAATAATTTTATGGTTTTGGGGGTCACTATAACCTGAAGAATGGTATTAAAGGGTCCCAGCCTTAGAAAGGCTGAGAATTACTGCTATAGGCATTGGGCATGATATATGGAGTATGGAGATGAGTGGGGAGGGTTTGTAATACCGAAATAATAAGTGTCCAAATGCCTCCAAGTATGTATCTTTCATCCTAATGCCTCTCTTTTTAATTATTGCTATCAGCCAATTAATTATTCCTTCTTAACTATTTCATAATCTGGCACTTTATGGGAGGTGTATCTCAACTGAGGATTTTGGGAAACAGTGAGAAGTCTTTTCATTTAATTAGCAAACATTTATGAATAACAATTGTGTAGACATTGGGCTATAATAGTATATGGTGAACAAAATTAAAAAAATCATTGGCTGTAAATTTTAGGTTTTATATATATTAAGGAATCAGTGTTATTAATGTTATGACAGAGAAATACAAAATGCTATGGGAACTTTTAACAGGGGCCCTAACCCAGGCTTGGGGACAGGTCCTAGAAACAGTCTTGGTTACCTTTTCCATTGTTCTCAAGTTAAGCAGCTTAGAACAATATCCATTATATCAGAGCTCTGAAGTTCAGAAACTCAGGCAGATTAGACCCAGGCCTGAGTGAGTCTGCAGGGGTTAGACAGAAGTGTATTTGGAGTCTCTGCGGGAGAACTGCAGACTTAGGTTGTTGGTCGACTCTGATTTACCTGGGTAATCCCTGATAGTCTCCCACTTAAAATCAGTAACTGTGATTGTATCTGCACAGTTATTGTGATTGTGTCTGCACAACACTTTGTCTAGATTACTGTGTTAGGAAGGATATCTGTGGTGCTGTCTACTACAGACTCCTGTAAAACTGGTGTTTGAATTTTATACTTGCAGAGTGGATATGTGTGACGTGCTGTGACATGGCAGCAAGAGGAGCTGTAGCCATGGCTGTGTGTGGTTTTGAGCAGAATGAGGTGGATGCTATTGCTACCCTGGGCATTTACCTTTTTATTATGGGGACCCAGCCCCGAGCACAGTCTATCCATGTGCAGCGTAGGCTTTCCCACTTTAGGTGAGCCTCTCAGACATGTTCAGATGTCTTTCTCATAAGTCATTCTAAATCCAGCCAAATTGACAAGAATAACCAGCACATCATCATAGCCTCTGAGAGTGAAGATCTAATAAATTAGAAGGAAGTAAGAGTGGATCTAGAGTAGGAAGCTAGAAGGATATTATAGTTGATAAAGAGAAATGATGAATGATTTGTATTGGGTGGGAAGGGAAGAGCAAATGGATTGAACGAAATTGATGTGTTGGAGATTTAGGAAGTAGAATTGAGAGGCATTTGGTGATTGGCTGATTATGGGGTGAAGAGGAAGAATCATTTCAAGGATAAAATTCAGGCTTCTAGTTTGGCATGTTTGGCTGAGATTATTATCATTCATCAAAATAGTGAACACCATGAGCAGGAGAAGGTTTGGTAGACCCCTCATTTTCCAATTGGAGCTGTCGGATGGATGGTTGAGTATGAGTACGGAAGTTAGAGACAATTCAGTAGAAGATATATGAATATATGCCTTCTGTGAGGGCAGAGAAGGGGCGTATTTGGGGGTGTGTGACGGAGAGGAGAATGCTGTGAAGTGAGCTTGGAGAATCAGGCAAGTTCCAGATCATGGGCAGTCAAAGCATCTCGTAGCGGGCGGAATGGGAAGAATGGCATGATAGAAATTACGTTCAGAGGGTCACTTAGGTGCTGTCGTGAGGATTGGTAAGAGGAGAGGAGAAAATCCAACACCTGGGAAGCTGCTATCTAAGTTATCTTGTTTTACTTTTGAGACTAGGTCTCATTGTGTGGAGTAGCTGGCCTGCAACTCACTGTGTACACCAGGCTGGCCTCAAACCCATAGAGATTGATTGTTTTTGCCTCCCGAGTGCTGTGATTAAAGACCTACACTACCATGCTTGGTTTCATAAATTTAAAGGTGGATTGGGCTGCTCAGTAACACCAGAAGTTAATAAATAATTTAGAAATGTTTTGGAAGTTAAAGCTGACACAATATGATAGGAAAAAATGGGATATAGAAAAAGAAATTTAAGATTTTGGTTTTGCATTTAGTCTGGGACATATTTCTAAATTTGAACTCCCAAACCCATAAAGTAATCAACTTTGCATGTGCAGAGGTGAACAAGTTTATTTTTATATTCAGATCTGAGAACTGGAATTGAGTTCATGTGGAACATTGCAGTTAATCTTCTGGACATTGGCTGTGGGGCCTCGTCATGTCCTTGGCTAGAGCTTTGTCTCTGAGCTATGCTACCAGCCTCACTCTTAGCTTGTTTCCTTTCTTTTTAGAAATCTTTTGGAGCTTTTTAAATTTCAAGTAGATGAACTTATAATACTGAACTCTTACACTGTTTCCTTTATATTTTTCATAAAAAAAGGAGAAAATAAGGTTAAAAGTATGAGATACTTACTTGATTTAAATATTTTCACAAAACTAGGAAAACTACTCTTACTTGACATTCAGTTCTATAGAGCAGTTGATTTTCTGATTATAAAAGGTAATTTATAGATCCCCGATAGAGAACTCCGCTAATTTCAACTGCTGCCCCAAATTGTGCTTTGCTGGGTCTGTTAGTAAGTCATAAGAATCACTTTTGAAACAATCACTTTATTTAAATAATTATAGTAATTATTTTTGATGATCCTGGGATGGAACCCAGTGCATGAGTTACTTTCCACTGAGCTATATTCTTAGCCTGAATCATTTTTAAAAGTAGAAAAACTTAATTGTTTAAGTGTTGACTTGACATAGCCTAGAGTCATCGGAGAAGGGAGTCTCACTTGAAGGGTTGGCTAGATCAGATTGGCCTGAAGACAGCTGCTAAGCATGAGCCTGGGCATAAGCCCGGAAACAGTTTTCCTCCACGGTTTCTACCTTCGCGTTCTTGTTTGAGTTCCTTAGTGGTGGACTGTGACATTTGAGTATAAACCAAACAAAGCGTTCCTGTCTTCAGTGGGTTTTGTTAGTGGGTTTTAGCAGCCACAGAAAGGCAGCTAGAACAGTTATACTTGTTCCTTCATTATTTGTGTGTGTGTGTGTGTGTGTGTGTGTGTGTTTGCACATGTGGCTTTAGGTCAGATAACATTCTTTTTGGCTGGCAGTTCTCTTCTACCATGTGGTCCTGGATTGAATTTGGGCTGTCCTACTCTGCTTCAAGAGCTTTTGTCTACCGAGTCATCTTGCCTACCCATGAAGCATTTGGTTGCTGTGCTCTCTGATTGCTGTGTGTCACTGTAGTTAGTGCTCTCTGGTTTGATAAGTTGCAGAACCACCTCACTTTGTCTCTTCATTGTTACCCCGTTCTCTACTGTTGTGGCTTCTGTTTCAGTGACAAAGAATAGATTGTCTTTTCAGGCAGTGACAGTCAGCATGAAACAATACAGGTGTGGAAGTGGATGCTGAGGTAAATAAAGAGTTATCACCTGGGTTATTTTATTGGTAGTAGGAACTATTACTTAAGTTTGGTTGGCCTTTTTTCCTTGGAGAGCAGTTCTGATGGCTGGACTAGGATTTACTTCAAGTATTGGAAGCAGAAGGAGCAATAAAATGTATTGCTTTATTCTTCACATTTTTATTGATTAGACCACTTAGAAATTTGTCTGATATGTTCAAAATGTGACCATTATCTCTATCACGTATTTGGCGCTGCCTCAACTATAGAGGTCAAGGGCCAAGACAGAGCCTTTGCAGTCCAGTCACAGCTGTTGCAGAATTGCCCTTGGTAGTAGGGTATCAGTGCTCCGCCTTCACCTTGTTTATAAGACGGATGAACTTTAGGTTCCATTATTGTTTCCTAGAACATAGACTTAAGTGGATATAATTTTTTCAATTCTTTTAAACTTAAACGTTGCTTTTTTAGTGCTGAGGATCAAATCCAAGGCCTTATACATACTAAACAAATACTCTACTACTGGGGTATATTCCTGGCATAAGATTGAACCCCCTTCGCTTCCCACGCCCAGTGCTAAGGCTCAAATCCCCAGGGCTTCACACGTACTAGGCAGGTATTCTACCCTCTAACCCACTAAGTTATACTCAGAATGTAGCGTTTGTTTCATAGGCATCGTTAGGCTTTGCCACAGGGAGGGAAGGTTTGGGTATACTTAGACATTTTTATTTCTGCAGATGTACATTATTTTCGGAATTGATTGATCTGTTTTCTTCAAGAAATAAAGAAATAATATCTCGGTACATAGTCTAGTCTAGGGTGGCCTCCAACTGGTAATCCTCCTGAATGCTGTGAAGATGGGTATGTTCTACATGCCTGTCTGAGTTGGCTATACAGACACACAGACATACACAGACAGACATGCACATGCATACGTAAGTAGTTTTTTTATTTTTTTAAGGGGTGCTAGGGATATATGTATTAGGCAATCATTTTATCTGAGCTACATCCTCAAACCCTTTTTAGCTTTTATTTTCAGACAGGGTCTTGCTCAAATGATCAGGCTGACCTTGAAGTTGCTCTGTAGCTTGGACAAGGCCTGGAATTTAGATTTTCCTATTTTAGTTTCTTGAGTGGCTGCATTAAAAGCGTGCACAGCCAGGCCTGCTTGGTGTGTGTGTGTGTATGTGTGTGTCTCCAACCCAAGGCCTCAGTGTATGCTAGGTAAATAGTCTATCTATGACTGAGCTGCATCGAGTATAGCATGAATTCTGATTGGCATTAATAATAAAAACCCAGAGTCAGATATTAGGGGGTGAGAGCTGAAGGACCAGAGAAGCAGAGCAGTCAGCCATGGAGAGCTCTCACCTCTACCAGTGCTCCGATGGAAGGGGCACTCCTGTCTCTACAAATCCTCTCTGATGGAGGGCACTCCTGTCTCTACAAATCCTCTCCGATGGAAGGGGCATTCCTGTCTCTACAAGTCCTCAGACTGCATCTGAGCTCCTGTCTCCTCTTGTTTTATATTCCTCTCTCTGCCCAGTCATATCACCTCTGTCTCCTCCTCCCGAGTACTGGGATTAAAGACGTGTGACTCCCAAGTACTAGGATTAAAGGTGTGAGCCACCATCACCTGAATCTGTTTCTCTTTGAGACTGGATCAATCTAGTGTAGCCCAGGGTGGCTTTGAACTAAGAGAGATCTGTCTGCCTCTGCCTCCCGAGTGCTGCTGGGATTAAAGGTGTGTGCTACCACCGTCTGGCCTCTATGGCTAACTAGTGACTTAGCTCAGCACTCTGATCATCAGGCAAGCTTTATTTGTTAGATCACAAACAAAATATCACTACAGTCTAGCTCTAATTGGTTTATTTTAAAGTGAACAACTTTTAGATGTTTTTTGTGTGTATGTGGTCATTAAGTCCAGTGCCCCATGCTTGCTAGACAACCACTCTTTCACTTAGTCATACCTCAGCTACTTACTTTTTAATGTCATAAGCACTCTTTCAGACATGTTCCGTTTCTTTTCCTTCCTTCCCTCTCTCAATCCTTCATTTCCTTTCTTAATAAAAATTTCTAGACATTTTATTCCCTCTAATTTTAGAAATTAATTACTTTAAAAATTTGATCTGCCTAGAGGAATAAACCATTGTCTTCCTCCATGGTGGATTTGTTTTTTAATTAAATCAAATCTTTGTTGTTGTTGTTGTTTTCTCTGGGACTCTGAGGGAAGAAATTTAAGCAAGGGAACCAAGAAAGGTGGTCATCTTCCTCTCTCTCTTTCTCTCTCTCTCTCTCTCTCTTCTTTCTTTCCCCACTTCAGTTAGAAGCTGTTAAGAATAGTTTTAACAAAATGGTTACTTTGATCCTACTTACTTTTCTATTGCAGTGACAAAATACTATGACCAAAGTAACGTTTAAAAGAAAGAGTTTAATTTGGTTCCCAAGGTTACTCTATGACCATCATGGCAGAGAGCATGGTGGCAGCTGTCAGGCAGGGATGGTGCTAGAGCAGCAGCTGAGAGCTCACATGTTGAGAAAACAGCCATGAGGCAGAGGGGCACACTGGAAATGCCTGGGTGTTTGAAACCTCAGTGCTCACCCCCACTGACATCTCCAACAAGATCAAATCTCCTAATCCCTTCCAAACAGTTCCACCAACTAGGACCAGGTATTCAAATATGAGCTATGGGGACCATTCTTATTCAAACCATCACACACAGTTTTCATGCTTCCTACTGCTGGGTATTTCCTGAGTTAGTTAGAAGACTGGCAAACATGGCAGCCTTTTGAAGTAAATTCAGTCATTTGGCCAGCCTACTGCTTCCTCCCTTCCTCCCTCCCTCCTTCATTCTCTCCCTTCCTTCCTTTTCTCCACACAAATATACCCCTGTGGAGGTCAGAGAACAACTTGAAGGAGCTGATTCTCTCCCTCCACTTAGTCCTTAGGCTTGATGGCAAACACCTTTCCCATCTCAAGGATCCCCATGACAGAAGTTTTAAATTTTTTTGATGAGATGCTGTTTGTCAGTTTTATTTTTATGAATATTGTTTTTCTATCACGTTTAAGAACTTTTTCCTTAATTATATGCCCCAGAGATTTCCCCAGAGATGTTTTTTTTTAAGCCTTTTAAAGGAAATATGTTATACTGGTTTGTAATGTATTTTTAATTGACTTTTGTGTAGGGATGAGATGTTGGTTGAAGTCTCCCCAACCCCAGATGCTGCCTAGTGAGTGAATTTTTAGAAAGGAGCCATACCTTTAAAAACTATTTTCATAGATCTTTTACAAGTGCAATATGTACATATGTAAGGAAACATTATAATGAAACCCATTATTTTATCCAACTAATTTGTGGTAGTAAAATTAAAAAGATAAGTAACTTTGTCTAGTTAAGTCTTTGTTTTTGTGGTATTTAATACCACATAAGCATTTTCTACTTTTTTGGGCCCTGGTATGTCTCTGTTCATGATTTTCAGTCTGAGAAAACAGTTTGAAAGTTAGTTCATGTTAAGGATTAGATTTTATTTTATGATCCAGTATGTCGGTCTCTTTGAATTTCTGGTTTAAAATTTAGTGCATTTTGGTGATAAGAAAGAAGTTAATTTTAGTTTTTAAATATAATGTATTTTTTTAGTTTTATAAAAAAGGCTTTCTATATATTATATTTACTTTATTTCAAGCCAGTTATTTGTGGGAGATGTTTGGGATGAATGGAATGTCTCCAACTGTGTTCTTGACTAACTGGAGACCTTCTAGTAAATACTTTGGATTGATACGCCTGCATCTTAGAGTTGATCTATTTGTTATTTTTTCAGGAATTTGCATGATAATTACAGGCTGGATTAGCTCACATTCCCACCAACAGTGTACATAAGGGTTCCCTCTTGTCTGTTTGCTTGCTAGAGCTTGATGTGGTAGATGATCTTTTTGATGTTTTTTTGAATTGTAAATATCTTTATATTTCTGTATTCACTAGGGAAACTAGCCTATAATTTTCTTCTTTTGTTGTTTTATCTTGTTTTCTGGTTTTGGTATCAAGATAATACTGGCTTCATAAAAAGTTTGGTAGTATTATCCCCCTTTCTATTTTATGGAGTAGTTTAAGCTCAGTGTTCGTTCTTAAAACAGGAGATTTCACTAGTAATCCATCTGGGCCTGTTTCATTTGAAAGATCCATTTATTTATTATTATTTGTTTAATCTCATTGCTTTTTACAATTCATTTAATTTTTAATCTTTTCATTTGTGTGTGTGTATGTTTGGGGGTGTTCACACATGTCATGGCACACGTAAGGAGGACAGTCCTGTGGGGCTGATTATGTGCCTTCATGTTGTCAGGTGTTCACAGCACTTTACCCTCAGAGCCATCTGGCTGGCCTACTGTTTTTCTATATTTATATTGACTTGAAGAGATGACCTTGACAAGGTTGTGATAGGATTAGTTTTGAGTTTCTCTTAATTCTTTTAATATTTTTGGATATGATAGTAGTTCAAAGCCTAAAGAGTTATTGCCATAAAACCCTTTTTAGAGGCAAGGTTTCTCTGTATGACCTTGGATGTCCTGGAACTCTCTGTAGACCAGTCTGGCTTCCAACTCACAGAGATCCACCTGCCTCTGCCTCCCGATTGCTGGGATTAAAGACATGTGCCACCACTGCTTAGCTACTATGAAATCTTAAAAGGAGTTATTTAGCTAAATTTTTTTATCAAGTATTTATTTGAAAGTAAGCCTCCCCTTCATTTCCTTCTCCAGATAGCCTATTCTATTACATAAAGAAGAACTCTCCAATGGATTATGTAATAATGCTCATGTTTGGAAAAGCAAAACATTCTTGCCTGTTCACACAAGAGAACATATATGCCTGTTCCGACAAGGGCACATGTAAGAAAAGTCTTTGGAATTGATACTTATTTAGAGAAAGCATCCTGAGGTTGGAGAGATGACTCAGTGGTTAAGACTTGTACTGCTCTTGCAGAGACTTGAGTTCAGCTCCTCGCATCTGTGTTAGTAGGTTTACAACTGTGACTTCAGCTCTCGGTATCTTGCACCTTCTTCTGGCCTCTATGGACATCACCATACATGTGCACATACAAATGCACATAAGTAAAAATAAAATAAATATTAATAAAAGAAAGCTTTCTGTAATATTGTTCTTCATGCCTTGGGGGATTCATAGACTCCTTAGAAACTGACAAAAGCAATGGTTTCTCTAGAGAAGTAAACTCATACAAAGGCAGTTTTGTAATTCAAGGGAACCCTTATGGAGTTTAGGTAAAGAACTCCTCTGTTGAAAGCTCAGGCAATCTACTGGATTCCTTGATAGAATATACTACTTTTTGACTTTTAATATGTAGAGAGAAATACCTAACCCTAATTAAAGTCTATGGATTCTGATTTTGTTTTGAATTTTGCTTCCTCTCTAGCATCTGGACCATAAGAACTGTGCTTATTTTCTTCTTTTCCAAGAGAACAGAGAGAAATAGTAAGTTTAAGTTCCAAATATTTTTTTATAAATATATATTAAATAAACAAACTCATTGTGTGATATTTTATAAGCTAGTTATGAAATAGTTTATGAGACCATAGTATGTATGAGATTATATTGTGTGTCAGAATTCTTTGCTATACAATAAAATGAAGTTTATGAACGTAATAAATTTCTATTTTTCATATATATCAGTTCTTATTTAGATTTTTTTTCACAAAACATTTTTTTAAATAAAAGCAAATTGTATTAAATTAATCTTTGTGGGAAACATTGGTACAAAGTAAAATATAACACACATATTCTTGTTCTTTTTACTTATTTTATTATTTTATGTGTATGGGTATTTTACCTGCATGTTTGTCTATACTGTGTGAGCCACTTGGTACCTGTGGTGTCCAGGAGAGGCCATTGGATCTCCTAGTTAAAGATGGTTATGAGTGTCTATGTGTGCTAGGAATTGAACCTGGGTCCTTTGGAAGAGTAACCAGTGCTTTTAACTACAGAGCCATTTCTCTGGCCTTCTAACTTTTCCTTTAACTGTATTACTCTCCTTAACCTCATAGCCCTTTAGCTTCATTTTAACTGAAATATAAAAATAAAGAATCAGCTTCTGTGTATGTTTTATATATGTGCAAGTTGTAAAGATTTTCAAGTCTTAAGAAATATCTTAATCAGTTATATATTTATTTATTGAAAATGTTTTCATACAGTATATTCTGATCATTGTTTTCCCTCCCTCAATCCTCCCAGATCCTCCCCACTTCTATACCCAGCTAACTCCATACCCTTTTCTATCTCTCTTTTGAAAACAAATAGGCAATTAAAGAAAAAGCCAGAATAAAAAAAGAAAGAACAAAAATATCACAAGAAACACACATATATACACTCAGATACATGCAAAAACAAAACTCATAAAAACACAAAATCAAACATCATAATCTATAAGACCAGTAAAACAAACAAACAAAAAAGTCCAAAAAGCAAATATGAGACAAAAGGCCTATAAAAATATCTTTGAATTAATTTTGTGTTGGTCATGTATTACTGGGCATGGGGCCTGCCCTAAAGTATGGTTAACATGCCCAATAAGACTCCATTGGAGAAAACTAATTTTTCCTTTGCGAGAGGATGCCATTTGGAGAAAGCTTTTTAGTTAGGGTTGGGAACTCGTATCCATTTCTACTTTTCAGCACTTGAACCGTGTTGACATGACTCTGTGTAAGCCCTGTGTTTGCTGCCCCAAGTCTCTCTGAGTTCATATGTGCACCTGTCCTGTTGTGTCTAGAAGACACTGTTGCCTTGGTGTCACTCATCCCCTCTGGCTGTACAGTCTCCTCACTGCCTCTGAGCCCTGGGGGAAGGAGTTTGAAGAATCCCACTTAGGACTGAAATGTTCCAAAGTCCCTCACTCTCTAAACATTGTCTAGTTGTGAGTCTCTGTTAGTTCCCATGTACTACAAATGAAAGGTTCTCTGGTGATGGTTGAGTGAGGCATGATCTATGGGTATGACAGGATGCCATTATGGCTTCTCTTATTGCTATGTTCCTTGAGCACAGTGGTTCTCAACTTTCCTAATGCTGGAACCCCTTAATGCCATTCCTCATGTTGTGGTGAACGCTAACCATAAAATTAGTTCCATTGCCACTTTATAACTGTAATTTTGCTTCTGTTATGAATCATAATGTAAATATCTGATTGCAGGATATCTGATATGCGATCCCTGTAAAAGGGTCATTTGACCTGTACATTTGACAACCCATAGGTTGAAAACCACTGTGTTGACAGAATAGTAGTACTTGGTTTTCTCCTAGGTCTTAGGATTTTGGCCACCTGAGCAGTGTCTGGCATGAGTTCCACCTTGTGGGGTGGGCCTAGACTCTAAGTAGAGAGCAACTGGTTACTCCCACAGCTTTTGTGCCATTGTTGTACTAGAGTGCCGTGCAGATAAGTCACAGCGTGGACTACAGGGCTTGTAGGGGGCTGGTGTTGGTCCTTTTCCTCTGCAGTATCGAGTATCTTTCAGTACATGAGCCCCAGTCTTCACTAACAGCAAAGGCCCTAGCTAAGCACCAGCTTGACCTCTCTGTTCAATGAGAAGTATACATTCTTCTAAAAATAAACTTTCCATATTGTTTGCTTCTTTTTCTTTTTTTGTTTTTTTTCCCACTGTACAAAGTTTAGTATATTGAATTAACGAGTATCTGTCATTCTACTGAAACAGTTATCAACTCACGGTCTATCTTAATTTTGTTTTTGCCTTCATCTTCACTATTTACATTATTTTGAAGTATATTTTAAAATAGAGTAATAATAATATAATACATTAATCATACTTAGAAATATTAATAAAATATTAATATAAAATATAAAATTTCTGGTAATTTAAGAAGTTCTACTTGCTTTAAGAATATTTTGTTTGATTCAGTATGTAAATAAGGTTGTATAAGTAGATGGCCTTTAGAATATCCTCCTTGCATACGACCTTACTTCTGTCTGCTTCAGTATATGTGGCCGAGTCCAAATAACCACTTATCTTGAGATACCTTTGATTTTTTTCTCTCACACTTTTCCTTATCCTATTTTTTTGGTATCCCTATTCTCTTTGAATATAACTACATGCTTAATCTCTGACAAACACTATCTAAAATACACTTAAATTTTCACTTAAAAAGTTTTATTATATATGTGTGTGTGCGCGCGCGCGCGTGCGCCTGCATGTATTTATATGCCCCATGTATGTAGTACAGATGTCTGCGGAGACTAGAAGAGGGCATTTGATCATTGGAACTGGACTTATAGGTGGTTGTGAGTTGCCCGATATGGGTGTTTGGAACTAAACTTTAGTTCTGTGCAAGACAGTTCTAGGGAATCTGACACCCTCACACAGAGATCCATGCAGGCAAAATACCAATGCACATAAAATAAAAATAAATTGTTCAAAAAATTTTGTCTATATAAAGTCCATTAATATTTTTCCTGAATCTTGAAATGTATAATACAGCCAGAATATGAAATATATGGGTAAACATTAAGATAATTTTTATCTCTGCATATGTGATAAATTTAGAGGAATCCTGGACATTTTCTTGTGTTTACTTCATGTATATTATTTATGATGATTGAGTTTCATATCTAAGCATCTTAATATTTGATTTAGCTTTTATTTAAATCTTCTTTTCTAGACGAAGCTTTGGATGATTTAAAATCCCAGAAGAAAAAGATAGTAAGTTAAATTTTATCTAAAGTTAATTTATATAAATAAGTTAAGAACGGAATAATTAATGTTTATATATTATACCTTAGTGACTCTTCAAGGAACACTTTTGACAGTATTTTGATGTTGAAATTATGATTTTTTGTAGTTAATGATAATATACAGGAAAAAGGTTAGATGTGGTGTTTTTAGATTCTGAGAACTATACTAGTTGGGAAAGTAAGCAAATAATTCATATTGAAGAACTAAATGAGGCAGAGGGTATAAAGGTGAGTGCCCAGAGTGTGTTTTAGAGCCCCAGTAGAGGAAATGTATACTTGTGTTCATTCTTAGGTTTCTTTAGTACAGAGTACAGAGAGAGAGAGACAGAGAGACAGAGATAGAGAGAAAAAAAGGAATATTAGTTATAAGAGAAACTCAACATGAAAAGACTGAAATGAGAGACTATGACATTTTTTCTAGTATCTTTTGCTTTACTCCTGCAATGGTGAGCACATTGTGAGCCTAGTTCGTGAATGCTTTGTGTGTTTTGGGAAGAGTACTAGAGTAAGACAAAGGGCTGAGGGGCTCAGAGGTCGGCACATGAAAGTCTGTATAAGTGAGTTGATCTTGGGGTTTGCCTTTATGGTTTTACACGTTTTCTTAGAATTAAAGTGGAAATGGTGGTGATTGCTGGTAGTATGATGTTATATAGAAAACTCATGAGATGGAATTTACTCTTGTGTAGTCTCTTTAGTGTACTTGTGTCTGGAGTATAATAAGTTGATTCGTTTTCTGTTGCTGTGATAAAGAACTGAGGTGTTCAACTTAAACTGATGACAATTCATTTTGGCTCCTGACTTTAAAGGTTTTAGTCCTTGATCACTTGCTTGCCTGCGGTAGCACAGTATCTCACGATGGGTGCATGTTGTATGGAAAGAATTTTAGTAACAATTACAAAATGTAATGGGGAGTGGGTTTGTATCAATTAGTACTTTAGAATTATCTTATTAAGGAAAATAAATGAAACAGACACACACGTGAATATTAAGGCTGACTGACTTACTAGGAATTGCAGTTGTTGAAATAGCATTGATTTGAGTTCTCTGTTAAAGATGACAATTTTGTCTAACCTTTAAAAAAATTTAAAACATTTTTATCTTTTAAAAACTTTCACTGCATATAGTCATTATATTTATTATGTTACATAAGGACATATTGACACAAGTATGTATTGTATTGAGGGAGTTCCCTTCTCGTGTCTCCCTGGTCTCCCCACTTCCCTTAGTCCTTTCCCCGTAGACACTCTCACGTCATATGTTTACACATGTGTTTGTATGTGTATAAAACCTAGGAATCACATACAGGAGAAAACACACAATACCTGCTTCTCTGAGACTGGCTTAATTTTCTTAATACGCCAGTCTTTGTAAACATAGCAGTAGGCTGCACCTGTAGCTATGCTGATAGAATCAGTAGCTTCTTGTCACCCTGACATTCACATTTTTATTATTCATAGTGGGATAAAACTGTAAATTATCTGTAGGTCACAATGCAACACTTTAAGTGCTCACTCATCATATTCGTCTTAGTGACTTCTGTTGTGCTAGTGTAGAGCATTTCTGTTGTTACTGAGAGTTCTGTTTCACAAGAGGTCTAAAAAGCATTAGCATCAGAGATTAAATTCTTTAATATTCCTAATGACATTGATTTGGGGATGTATTCTGTGATACCTCTACTTATTCTTAATTTTCTCTAGGCCAAAATGAATTTTATATCATAAAATTAAAGTAACTTTATTTATTATATATTATTTATCATTATTAATTTGTTATAATTGTGTAATAATTAGTAAAATATTTTAGTTTTACTAAATTGAGATTCATTAATCTTCTCAGAACTTAGCTTCTTAAATGTTGAACATTTAATGGGGAATCTATTAACTTCTATTGTGTGGGTTATTTCTTTTAAAGCTATGCTTTAGCTAAGTAAATGTCATTTGAGTTGCTTTCTAAAATAAGTGTCCCTGGAATGAACACGACCTATAATGCATATAGTGGTTATTGGTCACTGGGAAGGAGAAGGTCCTGTTCCAATTTTTCCCTAGTTTTTTTTTTTCGTGCTGACTATCTTAGACTAGATCTTAACTCTAAGTATTGCTGAAGTGATATTTTACTAGTGATTACTTTTAAAATCAAACCCCTGTATTAGGCTTTAAAGTGACTTGAGAGCATAGTAAGTAAAGTGCTGGAACAAGAAGCATTTTAATTACAGGCCCTAGTGTGAGCGTAAAACCCAATACAAATTTTACTTAAATCCTGTTGGATTTTTTTTTATTCTAAAGTCGTTTGAATCTAAGTAAAAAAAAAAAAATAAAGGGGTGGGGTGGGGAGGACGTTAGCTTTTTGAGTCACTTGAGCAAAGCCATGGCTGTTCTCCAGTTAGTGAGTTTTCACTGCACTCGCAGCAAGCTAATTGCTTCTGCTAATAAATAATCTAAAATCGATGCTGACAGCAGTTAATTGGCACAGAGATTTTATTTTGTAAAGCTCTTGGCTAACGACCTTCTTAAATTAATAGCATTAAGTGCTATGAGGAAATAAATCTGAGGAATTGCCTGTCACTTGCTTGTCATGTCTAATAACTTCCGATAATGATGGCTGATAGATTTCTGCACATTCCATTATTGAAGTCGGTGCATGTAATTATTCTCCTCATTATATGTAAACAATTAGCCAGATTTGGTATTTCCTTGCAGTAAAGCTGCTAAAATACAAGCAATGTGTTAGAGGTTAGAAACTATTTTAAAAACTTGGATTTTAATTATTTGATCGTAGGAAATCTTTTTATTTAGATACATTTGCTGAATGTAAGTACAAACAGGAGAGGGGTGATTTTATTTTTTTTGATTCCAAGATTTTAATATCTTTTGAATACGATTTATAAAAACAAAAACAAATAATGATTCAAAATATAACAATTTATGGGAATTTTTGTTTGTAGCTTGAAGAAGTCATGGAAAAAGAAACTTATAAGACTGCTAAGTTAATTCTCGAAAGGTTTGATCCAGAATCAAAGAAAGCAAAGGTAAAACTGTGACTCTGTTTTTTCACTACAACTTCTCCATTGTATTCGGGACTTGGTAATTTAAACATGATTGTAATTGACAGGAGTTTGAGCCGCCGTCTGCTGGAGCAGCTGTAACTGCGAAACCAGGACAAGGTAAATAACTTTGTAGAAACTGCTGCTGCTGTTGGAAAGATCCATATTCACCCAAGTGAGTTCACAAGTGTGTGCTGGTGGTGTGTAAAAAGTTAAATGCTTTTATGTTCATTTATACTTGGTAATCTGACATACGACATAGAATAGATAACAATATTTTTGCTTTTATTTTGTGGGAATACATTGATAAGTTAGAATATTGAATATTTATTGAGATTAAAATAAATAATTGGTTTTAATTTTGAAATTTAATTAATTTTACTTATATTATAATGAGCTTTTTCCCTTGCAAATAATAGTCTTAGGAATATCTGTTTTTAATATCTTTTCATTTTTATGAGTTCCTTCTGGAGAATGAAGATTTTTGTGACAGTTAAAAAACTTTAAAATAAAAAAAAATAATTTAAAAATGAGAAAAATGAGGATTGAATATATATGAATTTTTTATATAGTTCATATAGAACTATATAGAAAAAAATTTCATATAACAACAAATTTTTGCAGTTGTATTGCCTATCATCACCTTTACATTTAGTATTATAAAATTTCAAGTCATTTTATATTTATTGCGAATTATTTAAATTTAGTTTATTATTATTGTATGTAGGATGTGTGTTGTTGTGTGGGGGGTCATGTATGCCAGGGCTCATGTGTAGCAGTCAAAGGGTAACTGTGCAGTTGACTCAATCCTTCCACCTTTTTGTAGGTTAAAGGGATTGAGCATAGGTTCTCAGGCCTATGCGGTAAGCATTTACCTAGTGAGTCTCCTCATCAGCCCCCAGAAGTCATTTCATATGGTTATATGAAATATCTCCTGAAGTGGAATGTGAATATTTTGAGTGTGCATTAGTTTTTAATCTTTATTTTTTTCAGTAGAATCTGGTAAGTTTTCAAGATTTTGTGGCATTGAAGAAAAAAATACATAGAAAACTAACTCTGGTCCATGCAGAATTGAAGCCTGGTTTTAAAGTTACTATACTATTTATAGCTTTGAGAGGGAATGTTTTTTATAAATATCCACAAGGACCATGAAGATTAAATGAGTCATATTTTAGGTTTCCTAACTGGTAGGGCTGTGTGGGAAGAATTTATAACCAGTCTTTATAACTAGGATTTTGAATTAGAGAAATATTAGCTTGTTCTTTTCTTTATTTTTTCACTGTTTTTTTGGTAAAAGTAAAAGTTCACATACAGTTAAAATAAATTAGATATATATGTTTCTAAAGAAATTCCCATATTCATAATCAGTGTTAAGTTTTTCTATAGTTTATACATTTGTTAAGCAATCATAGAAAAAAGTTTTATTCTGCGTGAAACAATTTGTGTACATATTTTTAAGAAGTACTGCTGAAGTCTGAATCCATAGGAGCTGAGAGTAAAATTGTTGTTTCCAGAGATACAGAGGTGACGGGGGCAGAAGGGAGATATCGGTCAAAGAATCCAGAGCTGTAGTTAAGTAGATGAATATGCCACACAGACAGCTAATGCACACTATGGTGACTGTAGTTAGCAATGCTGTATTGTTTGCTTGAAATTTGCAACGACAGTGGATTTTATGTGTTCTCCGTATACAGGAAAACTGGCATGATGGGAATGTCTAATTAGCTTGACTGTAGGAATCATTTAATAATGTTGAAGAAATTCTTTGAATAAGTATTAACACTAGTAAATATGTTTTTCAGTGTGGTATTTTGCAAAAAACTATGGCTGTTGCTTTTCTAAATACTAAAATATTTCAAGCAAGTTATTTTAAGAATTTAAACGTTTTTTTTTAGAAAATTTTGAGACACAAATACAATTTTTCTTCTAACACCATATCATAATTATAGAAAACTACTGATTTATTTGCTTTGGATACTTGCACTGCTTTTGGATAGTCTTAGAGAGGATTAATTTTTAGCTGTATTGTGATCAGTCATTTAAAAAATGCATTTAAGGAGCAGGCAAGATGTCTCAGTGGGTAAAGGCTTTTGCTGCCAAGCATGATTATGGCCTCAGTCTACCCCGGGATCCACAGTTAGAAGGAGAACTGACTCCTTGAAGGTGTCCTCTGACCTCCACATATGCTTCGTGGCATACAGGCACACAGTTTTCTCCCTCTAATTAATAAAGACTTTTAATTAAAAATGTATTGAATACTTATAGGCAGGTGCCTTGTAGAATAAAGAGATGAAGGTATCATTTTTTAACCTTAAAAATTTATATTGCATGTGTGTATATCCTCTTGCATGTATAGTTATACACACATGTGTGCACATGTATGTGCAGGCCAGGGGACACCCTCACGCTGGCACTTCAGGTGCTGTTCATCTTTTTTTTTTTTTTTTTTTGAGGCAGGGTCTTTCACTTTCCTTTAGCTCCCCAAGGAGCCTAGGTTGTCTGGCTAGCAACCTAGAGACCTCCTGTCTCTGCTTCCCCACACTGGGATTACAAAGGAGGTTCTTGTCCGGTCTTTCATTTTTCATTTTGTGGTTTCTGGGGACTGAGCTCAGGTCCTGCAACTTGTACTACATACATTTTATGATTGAGCTATTTTCCCAGTCCCATCTCTCTTAAAATTTAAAACTTTAACTAAAATACACTTCTTGGGAGGGGTATATTATTCCAGGAAATCTTGACTCTGTTTTTTTTTTCCTAATTTAAAGAGTTCTAAATTGTGTTATAATTTTTATTCTACCTTTTCAGAATTGCATTTTAGTTACATTGAATCTTATTCAGGATCTTTTAGTTTCATATCTTCTTTGCTTTTTGCAGACAGGGTTACACTCTGTGGCCTAGACTAATCTGGAACTTGTGGCAATCCTTCTGCCTCAGACTCCTGAGTGCTGGGATTGCAGACGTGTGCCACCTTTCTTAACCTGCTGTTGTTCTTATAGGTGATGGTTACATAGGTGTTGGTTTTATGTTTGTGTTAGTTCTGAGTTCCTGTTGGTTTGAAATCTTTAGTTTCTGCTGCACTTGCATGCTCTCTTTCCCTCTTCCCTTCCCTCCCTCCTCTTTTCCCGTCCTCTCTCATTCCTTCTTACCTTCGCTTACTTTTTCATCTGAGTTTTGATTAACAGAAAGTGAGGTAAAGTACTGAATACATATATTGCATTCATATATGGCCCTTGAAAGGGCAACTCTCCAAAAGGATTTTAATTTGAAGTGTCTATTTTGCTAGCTCTCTTACAAATGCTGACCTGCAAAAATTGATGCATGTATAATAGATTATTTTATGTAACTGAGTTGTTAATGTTTACTGTGCTTAGACTGACTATAACTTTTGAGGATAGTATTGTTTGATTTGCCTAGGTTTTATGTTAAAAGAAATAGCATGCTTACTGGAGGATTAACCCATCTTCTCTGACGTTCTCTTTCAGTTCCAAGTAGATTTCATTTTTTTTTTTTTTAAAGAACAGCTTTGGTTTGTAAACAAATGTCAAAGACAGTGTAGAGTTCCTGTTTTTCTTGCACCAAGTTTTTTCTTTTATCATAACAAGAAGGTATGTTTGTAGCCATGTGATATGTTCATATTGTTAACCGAAGGCTGTATGTTACTCTTTTCTGTTCTATGATACCATTTGAGTTCTAGTAATGTTTAGTTGTCTTTTCTTCTTAGACAGCTTCTAACTGAAATGGTTTCTGGACTTTTCTTTGTTTTTTTGACCTTCAGAGATCTTTTCCTAACATTTTTTTTGATAAAGAGTTTTTAGATAATTTTATTCTTAAAAAAAAACATTGGTTATTTTTTGCTATGAAGGAATAAGCATACAAAGTAGGGATCTCTGTGCATAAAGATTATGTAGAAATGTTTGCTGCTATTATGGACTAGAAGACAGGAAGATTTTTGTCTCATTTTAAAAAGCGATAAAGCTTAGACAAATGAAAAATGAAATTTGCCACAATATAAACTTCTGAGTACTCTCTATATTATATAGAAATGTAAGTATTTGGGAATGATGAAAAATTAAATTTCTTTCAAGATGTTGATTATATAAGACTAAATTTTTCAAGGACTAAACTTCATTTTCAAGATCTTGAAATCGAGAACTATATTTAATTCTAATGTACTCTCTTAGTTACGGTTACTGTTGCTATGATGAAATACCAAGACCAAAAGCAAGTTGAAGAGGAAAGGCTTATTTTTCTTCGGCTTAAACTTCCACATTGTTCCCGATAGAACATCCCCATTGTCTCAGTGTGTGGGCGCACCCTTCGCGGTCCTGAGTTCCTTGCTCGTGCTCTCTCTCCTTTTGCTCCTGATTTGGACCTTGAGATTTCAGTCCGGTGCTCCAATGTGGGCCTCTGTCTCTGTCTCCTTTCATCACCTGATGAAGGTTAATATTCAGGAGGATGCCTATGTGTTTGTCTTTGGATTCACCTTCTTATTTAGCTTCTCTAGGATCACGAATTATAAGCTCAATGTCCTTTATTTATGGCTAGAAACCTTACCTTACTAGACCTGGATGGAGGTGGGTGGTCCTTGGACTTCCCACATGTCAGGGAACCCTGATTGCTCTTTGAGCTGATGAGGGAGGGGGACTTGATCGGGGGAGGGAGAGGGAAATGGGAGGCGGTGGCGGGGAGGAGGCAGAAATCTTTAATAAATAAATTAATTAATTAAAAAAAATAAAAACAACAACAACTAAAAACTTCCACATTGTTATTCATCATCAAAGGAAATCAAGACAGGAACTCAAACAGGGCCAGAACCTGGAGGCAGGAGCTGATGCAGAGGCCATGGAAGGGCGCTGCTTACTAGCTTGCTTCTCATGGCTTGCTCAGACTGCTTTCTTTTAGAACCCAGGACACCAGCTCAGGTGTAGCACCACCCACAATGGGCTGGGCCCTCCCCTATTGATCACTAATTGAGAAAATGCCTTACAGCAGGATTTCATGGAGGCATTTCCTCAACTGAGTCTCCTTCCTCTCAGATGAATTGTAGCTTGTGTCAAGGTAACAGATAAAACCAGCCAGTACAGATGAATAGGAGATTTTTGAGTTTACATGTGCCTTGATCCTGTTGAGTTAGAGGGCCTTATTTCCTTGATATCCTCTATCCCTTTTGGTTCTTACACTGGGTACTCCTCCTATTCTGTGGATTCCCTTATCCCTGAGGGGAGGGATTTGATGGAGAAATCCATTTAGGGATGTTTCAGGTTTCTCTTAGTCTGTTTAATGTCTGGCTGTGAGTCTGTGTTTGTTCCCTTCTACTACAGGAGGAAGCTTTGTGATGATGGCTGAGCAAGGCAGTGATCAATGAGTACAGCAGAATGTCGTTAGGAGTAATTTTATTGCTATATTCTTTTAGTGGAATAGTAGTATTTGGTTTTTCCTTTGGTCTTTGGGCTATCTAGTCTTAGGTTCTTGGTCACCCAAGCCGTGTTGGGTATGGATTTCATCTCGTGGAGTGGGCCTTAAGTCAAATCAGATATGGTTGGTTACTCCCACAAGTTTTACCCACCATTGCATTAGCATGTCTTGTGGGTAAGACAATGTTGTATGCAGATCAAAGGGTTTGTAAGCTGGGTTGTTGTTGTTTTTTCTCCTTTGGTAGAGTACTTTCCTATACCAAAGACAATGGCATATATAGGTAGTCTCTATGTAGGCACCAACTAGACTTCTCCACATTCAATGAGCTCTGTAGGTGTCTTCAGCAATAGGGACTTGCCACCAGTTTATGGATAGCAACCTATAGTGTTGGCAACAAACTGATTTTTTTGTTTGCTTGTTTTTGTTGTTGTTGTTTTTCCTGTAGGACCCCTATGGCCAGCAACTCAACTTAAATGTAATTTATTTCTGGATTCCTGGAAGCTTCATTTGGTGACAAGAGCTTTTCAGTTTGGGGTTCTGTTTCCCCCTTTATTTGGTGGTTTAATTTAGATTGTCTTCATATATTTATATGTTTTAGGAAGCTTCTACTGTATTAGGTTTCCATACTACCCCTCAAAAGGCCCTTAATTTTAGCTCCTCCTTCTTATGTTCCTCCCTTGTCATTCTCCCTTTCCCCCCTCCCCACTTGATCCCCCTGTTCCAGTTGTTCTCCACCCCATCCCACCTACAGCCATCTATTCTGTTTACCTTTCCTAGAGAGATTTATCTGTCCCCCCTTAGTCCCTTACTCTGTACCTAACCTTTGTGACTCTAGATTATACCTTGGTTATTATTGACTTAACAGCTAATATCCACATTTAAGAGAATACATACATTTTTGTCTATCTTGAGTTACCTTACTCAAGATGTTTTCTAGTTCCACCCATATACCTGGGAATTTTACATTTCATTTAAAAAAACAGATGAGTAATAGTCCATATTGTAAATGTACAATATTTTCTCACCATTCATCTGTTGAGGATATCTAGGTTGTTTCAATTTCTGGCTATTATGAATAGAACAGCAGTGAACATGGTTGAGCAACTGTCTCTTTGATAGGATGATGTCTTCTTTGGGTGTATGCCTAAGAATAATATAGCTGAATCTTAAGGTAGATCGATTCCCATCTTCCTGAGGAACTGCCACATTGATTTCCATAGTAGCTGCATAAATTTGCAGTCTCACCAGCATGGAGGAGTTTTCCCCTTACTCCACGTCCTTGCCAGCATGAGTTATTTGTTTTATTGTCATAACCATTGTGACAGGTGTAAGATGAAATCTAAATCAAGAAGACCTTTTTTTAAAAAAAAAATCCTGGAGATTGGATAGAATAGAGAACAAAACTGAGACATAAAATTTAGGATATAATATAATCTAGTATAGATATGAGAGGAGGTCATGAATCATACAAAGTTATGGCAATGTCAGTGGAAAAGGAGCAACTAGAGCAGTGGTTTTCAACCTCTGGGTCGTGACCCCTTTGGGAGGGTTGATGACCCTTTCATGGGGTTGTATAACATACTTACTTTGTGATTCATTACATAGCAAAACTACAGTTATGAAGTAGCAGTGGAAATCTTATGGTTATGGTCATCACAACAAGAAGCACTGTATTAAAGGGTCTCAGTATTACAGGAAGGTTGAGAACCACTGGACTAGCTAGAGAAAGTAGATTGACATAGTTTGATGTGATTGCATTTGGAAAGTAGTGGTTAGTTGGAGGAGTCATTAAATCATATCTACCAAGTCTCTTGAGAGGCATTACAAAATTAAGCCTCGTAGTATAGTTTTTAAGACATGGTGCCCTTTCTATGTGAGAATGTTCAAACAGTTATGTGGTTGCACAGTCTGTCCAGTATTGCAAGGAGATACTTCCATGAATAGTCCATAGCTTCTGTGAGTTAGAAGGTGATATTCAAATCACTATTGGAAATGCCTAGGTCACATTTGAAAAGTAAAATTAAGTTATATTTTCATTATAGAATATTCAGCTCAAGAATTATTAACAGAAAACTACAGAGAAAGATTTTAATTTTTAATTTTTTTTCATTTTACATACCAACCACAGTTGCCCCTCCCCCCTTCCCACACTCACACCCTACCGCCTCCTGAACCCATCCCCCATCCACTCCTCTGAAAGGGTAAGGCCCCCCATGGGGAGTCAACAAAGCCTGGCACATTAAGTTGAGGCAGGACTAAGCCCCTCCCCACTGCTGAGCAAGGCATCCCACCATAGAGAATGGGCTCCAAAAAGCCAACTCATGCACCAGGGACAGATTTTAATTTTTACATGGTTAGATTTTCACTAAAGAAACCCCAAAATAACTTGTGAAACATTTAACGTATAAATTAAATATTTTATTATTTTAATTTATATGAGTAGTTTGCCTGCATGTATATCTATGTACCACGTGTGTGCCTGGTGTTAGAAGAGGCCCAAAGAGGGTATCAGATTCCCTGGAACTGGAGCTGTTGATCACAATGTTGGTATGTGTGCTGGAAATCAAACCCAGGTCCTGTGGGAAAACAACCATTGCTCTTAACATTGAACCATCTCTCCAATCCCCAAATATCTGGTTTTTTTTTTTGTTGTTTTTTTTTTAAGAAATATCTAGAGGCTGGAGAGATGGCTCAGCTTACAGAAGACCTGGGTTCCCTTCCCAGCACCTAGTGGTGATGTACAGGCATTTGCAAGTCTAGTTCCAGGGGATCTGATGAGGACCCCAGGCATGATGCATGTGGTGGGCATACATACACAAAGGCAAACACTTACATAGAAAAGAAATAATTTTTATAATTATATATATATGTGTGTGTGTGTGTGTGTGTGTGTGTGTGTGTTTCCTATGTAAGTGTGCTTCATGCCTTCCAGGTGCCCGTGAAAGACTGAACAGGGTACTGGAACCCCTAGAACTGAGATTACAGACAATTGTAAGCTGCCATGTGGGTTCCAGGAACTGAACCTACTCTGCTCCTAAGTGCGGAGTCAGTTTTCCATTCCTATAAAATGTAATCCCTGTAGGAACTAGATTGCTTAAGAATGCTTCCACTTTTATTTCTTTACTTTTCATTTTTCCAGTGTTAGGGATTGACTCAGGGCTTTGCTGATTTCTGGCAGTTGTTCTACTACCTAACTATAGCTCCCCACGCAGTCCAGACTGACTTTGAGTCGATCTGTGCCTTTGCCTCTTTACTACTTGGATTCCATGTGGTTTACTATACTTGGCTTTAGATTGCTTAGTTTTTGGTTATTGTAATCCATGGAACCTGTTTATTAGTGCTAATACTAATAACTACTGCTTATTAAGTACTTTTCATGTGCTCTGGCTAAGCTCTTAATGTTAAATTTCTCATTCTTTACAGTAACCATAGCGATTAAGTATTTTCTTTATGAGGAAGCAAAGTTGAGAGATGTCATCAGTTTAGAAAAGGCTGTGTGCATATGCAGTAAACAATGTAGCTGAAGTTAAGGAAGATTGAGTAGAGAGTCTTATCATAACATTGTTTTAGAATTACTTTTAAACTTATTTTCTTTTGTTTATTCTAATGTAATTTGAGTCTGGCTTAGTTTTGAATTTAAACTAGCATAGCTGGGCATATTCTTATATTTGGTAACTAAATTTTGTTGACTGATTATTAATGTCATCTTTCCGTCGAGAATTTAAGGCTGGAGTGTAGCTCAGTTGATAGAATGTCTGTCTAGGGTATGTGAAGTCCTGGGCCTGATGCTACATGCCTCTAATTCCACTACTGGGAGATGGAGGCAAGAGGATCAGAAGTTCCAGGTCCTTCTAAGGAGTTTGATATACGTACTCTATGATTTATGTACCCTATGATATATCTACTCTATCTAAACAAACATTTTTTTAAAAAAAACTGTCAGAATCCAAATCGAAAATGTTTCATGCACTTTTACTGCTTAGACCAATGAACATATGATTTCTTTAGTTTCAACCCAGTAATTTAGGCTTGTGACAGTTTACTGTGATGTACAGAATTAAAAAGTCACAGAGGGTCTCTGATGCTAAGGTGTGAGAGAGACTGTTTATGTCGCTTAGGTCATCTAGTAGATCATGAAATAGTCTGTGTAGCCAGTCAGTAAATAGCTGTAAGGGCCGTGTGCTCCTTTTGTGCCTTTTCCCAATTGTTGATAATATGTAAACAAAAACTACAAACCCAGCGGCAGCTTCAATCTGGCACATTGGACCAATCTCTGCTGTAGAGAATTTTGTAATTTCTAAAACTGAAAGCTAAGGTTATGTATGACAGAACATTATATATATACAAGAGAAGTTTTTCTTCTCTGAATATATTGCACAAATCAGTGTCCCAAGAAGGTAACCATAGTGTGAAGGAGTAGGTACCTAAGTAGTTGAAGCATACTTTTTAAATAGTGTTCTTAGGACTACTTAAATTATTTTATTATTACAGAATATACATGTATATATTTCCTTATTAAAATTATTATTTTTAGTCTTGAAAAACAAATCTACTGTTTGAAATTTTCACCAATTCTGATGTTTTCTTTTTCGTATCACTGTTGGAAGGCTTGTTATAAAAAGATGTGACATGTAACTGGGTGGTGATTTTATTACATTGAATTTGTCAGTAGACAAATCAAGTTGGTTTTTTATTGTTTTGTTTTTCAAGACTGAGTTTATCTTGTGTGTATGTAACCTTGGCTGTCCTGGAACTCACTGTGTAGACCAGGCTGGCCTTGAACTCAAGAGATCAGCCTGTTTCTGCCCCCTGAGTGCTGGGATTAAAATGTGCGCCACGGCCGCCTGGCTAGTTTGGTTGTATAAATTTGTACAATTGGATTATGGGTTCATAGAAAGAGTTCTCTAGTTTTTATGTTCTGTAGAATTCACATTATAAATGCTTAGAAACAGTGCCTGTTGGTGCTAAAAAATTTCAGTAAACGTCATTTATGGTTGTGGCTAATATATTAGACATTAAGTCTAGAATATATTATTATTCTCAGAGATTCGTCAGCGAACTGCAGCTCAGAGAAACCTTTCCCCAGCACCAGCGAGCTCTAATCAGGGCCCTGCTCCACAAGTTCCAGTCACTCCTGGGCCTTCAAAGGATGCATCGGCTCCAGGGGGACCTCCAGAAAGGACTGCTGCTCCAGCCTTACCCAGGCGCCTTGGATCCCCTGCTACTTCAGTGCCTGGAATGGGTAAACACAGCACTTAATGTTATTTACAGTTTATATTGTTTTCTCTGGTTACCAATAAAATGGGCCATTTTCAGACAGTATGGAAATGGCATTTCATTTGGAAATAGCAGAGCAGTTATCTGATTAAGCAGGAGTTCCATATTCAATTAGCTATAACTCTTTACAGCTGGCACCTTGTGATACCAAACCTATTTCTTGAGCTCATTTAACTGTTATGGCTTCTTTGTTTAAATGGCAATAAAACTTTGTAGCATTCTGTAGTCTACAGTGTAGCATTATCTTTTTATATTCAATTCTTAGAATGGCTCTAGATTTATATATGGTTGGGATAGAGGGGAACACTTTACCAAGTACTTATATTCTTTGCTAATTCCTCATATAGACACTAAAACATGACAATTACCATATTTCAGGAAAAATATTCAAGCATTGTAGTGCCTGATATACTTTTGTAAATATGAGCTAGTAGATTTTTTTCTCCTAAGTCATGGAACTATAGTATTTTCTGATAGGCTTCTTTTAAGTTCTATTAAGAGTGTGATTGATCTGTGGATTTTATCCAGTGCTGTAACATATGGCCAGCCACTTTTTATTTTTTGAAGTGTGATTAGGGCAAGGAAATCTATTCATTGCTTTAGCAGATGACATGGTTTGTGTAGATTTCCATGTCAGATTATTAAGTAAGAGTAAACTGTATTTTATTTATGGTATTTAATTCTAATTGAATTACTTTAGCACTTCATGACTAGTTGCTACTTTCTAGAGTAATGATTTTGAGAGTAGACACTACTTTAATCAGTTGGGTATTTAGAGCATTTATTAAATAGAAAAACCCCAATGTTATTTATGGTAGATTTTTTTGCTTGCATTCCTATAAAAATGCAGCTAAGGTTTTAGAAGACTAGGAAACTATTGATTTACAAGGTAAGAGAACTGACTATGAATGGAATTCATAAAAATCTTAGTATTTAAAATAATTTTAATACCTTACAATTTTATGTGTAATGATAAAATGGTTATATATTTGTGAAATTGAGACAGCTTAATGGGCTGAAACAGTTCATTTTTTTAGTTGTTTTGTAGGTGATTTGAGATACCCATAATTTGTAAATTCAAATTTTGTTTGTTTAAGAACCGAAGACTCAGGTAAGAGTCTTTGACTCGCAGGCAATTTAGCCACGTATATAGTTGTAAGGACTATACTGTCTAGTATAGGGCTATACAAGCAACTAGCTTAAGTTCCATGTGCATGTAAATAAAACATGTTTTGCATACGTTTCTAATTAGCTTCTATGAAAATACTGTTTATATTGTATATTGCCAAAAATGTGAATGAGTTAAACAATTTATTATAGAGAAAATTAGTAATTCATTTTTCTATTCCAACATGTTTGTGAGAGAATCAATTTAATGTATATTACCACAGTGCTCCCATATGTTTGAAAATTAATAAGCAGCAGGTACTTGATAATTTGCCAAACTGTAAAAATGCCCAGTATTCCTACAATAATTGCTTTTGATGTTTATTATTTACTGTTCCCCATGACATCATGAGTATTAAGATGCATTATTTTTAAAGTTGCCAAGTTTATTTAATCAAGTTATTACCAAGTTTCAGGAAGCCTAAGATACTTGAATGAAATCTTTTGTTTTATGTATCCAGATTGCTTTGTGGACATGTTCACTTTAAATATGTAAAAGTAAAATACTCCAGCCACCTAAATTGATATAAATGCTTTCAAAATCTAATTTGAAAACTGGGAATGTAGCTCAGTGGTAGAATGTTTGCCTAAGTACTGTATTAGCTACACATATATTTTTATGTTTCCTTTTTCTTTTTAGTTCAGCTAAATATTTTCTAATTTCTGTTTTGATTTTGCTTTGCATCCTGAATTAGTTAGATATTTTTAAATGCTTGGTGAGCTTTAAGATGTTTTCTGCTGCTGATTCTAATTCTTTTGTAGTCAGAAAATATACTGTGTGCTGTTTGGATCTGATTAAATGTATTGAGGCTTGTTTAATGACCCATTATGCCATGTCTTGGTAACTGCTTTCTCTCTGTTTGAAAAAAAAAAAACTATGTATTTGTTCTCTAGGGTAGAGCAGTTCTAAAAGTCCATTAGATAAAGCTGGTGATAGTGAGTGTTCAAGTCTTTTTTTCCCCCCTGATTTTTTTGTAGATTTATTTATTTTTAATCAATTATTGGTAACAAAATGTTAAAACCTTTAATTATAATTTTTATTTGTCTATCTTTTCTTGAATTTCTGTTAGTTTTTGTGTTATGGGTTTGACGTTCTGTTATGATGCACTTGGATGTTTGGCATGGTTGTACTTCAAGGAAAAGCTGTATGTCATTATTCATTTGTGGGTGTGTGTGTGCATGGGTGTGCGCATGGGTGTGCGCATGGGTGTGCGCATGGGTGTGCACAGGGGTGTGCCTGTGGGTGTGCACATGGGTGTGCGCATGGGTGTGCGCATGGGTGTGCACAGGGGCGTGTCTGTGGGTGTGCACATGGGTGTGCGCATGGGTGTGCGCATGGGTGTGCCTGTGGGTGTGCACATGGGTGTGCGCATGGGTGTGCGCATGGGTGTGCACAGGGGCGTGTCTGTGGGTGTGCGCATGGGTGTGCACGTGGGTGTGCGCGTGGGTGTGCGCGTGGGTGTGCACATGGGTGTGTCTGTGGGTGTGCCTGTGGGTGTGCGCATGGGTGTGTGCATGGGTGTGCACAGGGGCGTGTCTGTGGGTGTGCACATGGGTGTGCGCGTGGGTGTGCCTGTGGGTGTGCACATGGGTGTGCGCATGGGTGTGCACAGGGGCGTGTCTGTGGGTGTGCACGTGGGTGTGCCTGTGGGTGTGCACATGGGTGTGCGCATGGGTGTGCCTGTAGGTGTGCACGTGGGTGTGCGCGTGGCTGTGTGCATGGGTGTGCACATGGGTGTGCCTGTGGGTGTGCACGTGGGTGTGCGCGTGGGCATGGAGGTCCGAAGACAACTTGCGGGGTTAGGGTCTCTCCACTGTGTGGACTCCAGAGACTGAACTCACGCCCTCAGGCTTGGTGGTAGGCACCTTTACCCACTGAGCCATCTTGCTGGTCCCTAGTTCTTGATAAGTTGATGCCTTTGTCTTTGTGACCTTTATAGTCATTTAAAGTTTCTTATGCTTAGTGTTAGCATATTTTTGTATTTTACTTAAAGTTTATTTTTCTAGTTTTTTTTTTAAAGCATGTTCATAGCATATATATATTGAAGAGTTGCCTCTTTGTCCCGTCTGAGCCTGTTTCATCATGCGGTGCTGACCATGGTGCCGTGACTGTGTTTGGGTTTGAGCTTAAACATTTGGTGGGACGTGAGCTCCTTTGTCCCATGCGTGTGCTGTCTTTTCTCCATTTGCTCTTTCCCTTTGAAATTTTTGTGACTACATTTAATCTTTTTTCACCGCCATATTGTTTGTAACACTTTTGACATGTGATTTTAATGGTTGTGCTGATATTTAGTAAATACCTCTAATCACAGTTGTTCATGTGATGTGATACCATCTCACATATAGTTTTAAGGATCTGACAAAAATACAGTTAACAATTTCCCTCTCTTGGCTTTTCCTTTTATTTTACATTTTACTTCTATACATATTATAAGTCTCACAATTATTTTTTTATTTAATCAGTTATGCAGTCTCACTATGTAGTCTTGGCTGGTTCACAGCTAAGCCCAACCTTCTGTGTTTGTGAGCCTAGTACCCATGGAGAACAGAAGAGGTGTCAGATGTTAATGGGACCGGAGTTACAGATGGTCCTGAGCCTCCACTGGGTGCTGGCAAACAAGTCCAGTTCCTCTGCAAGAACAGCCAGGGCTGTGCCGCCCCTGCAGCTTAGATCTACTTTTTGGTTTTGTTTGTTTGTTTGTATTTTTGTTTTTTTATACCTGTTGCCACTTCCTTTGGCTTTAAGGATTTTTAAAAATTATTCCTGTAATGTAGTTTGGCCAATGAATGATTTCTTTATTTTAAACATTTGGAAAAAGATCTTATTTTGCCTTATTTTTGTTTAAAAAAGATATTTATGCTGGATACAGATTCTAGTCTGACAGCTTTCATTTTCAGAACGTTAAAGATAAGTTTTGTTTTACCCTGCATCTGATTAAAAGTCTTCTGTCACCTTTTTCTCTATAATGTACCCCTTTTGGCCTATTATTAAGCAGTTTGTGTGTACAAAATAGTGTGTCTTATGTTTGGGATTTGTTAAGATTCTTTTATCTGTGTCTTTACAACTCAAATTTGGAAAAAGTTATATACTATTTCTTTAATTATGTATACCTTTTTCGTTTCTCTACAGAACTGTTCAGTGTTATATAACTTACTGATTCCCCCCTCCCCCCCGCTCCCTTAATTTTTGGTCTATTTTGTTACATTTTATATGGTTTTTATTGCCATGTCTTCAACTGATACCTTTTTTATAATGTCTAAACGTCTGTTTATTTCATCTGTGGGTTTTTTCATCCTACACATTGTAGACTTCTGTCAAGTTTAGTGTTGATACTTGTAGTTTGTCTCATGTCTTTTTTAGCACACCTAGATTCTCAAACACGTGGAAGTGTTTTAGTATTTTTCCCTACTAATTCAGTCACATCTGAAACAATTTTTTTTCACTGTACATTATACTTTTGTTTGTTTGTCTGGCTAGTACTTTTTGAATGCCAGAAATGGCAGATTTTATATTGCTGGGTATGTTTCTTCTTCTTCCTCCTACCCACCTCCCTTTTTCTACCTTTTTCCCTCCTTCCCTCCATCCCTCCCTCCCTTCTTCCCTCCCTTCCTTTTTTGAGTTTTTTTTTTTTTAACTCTAGTTCTTGGAAACAGGCAGTCATTCTGATTGTGTGTGAATACTGTTTTCTTTAATCTTTTGGAGATTTTTCTACTCTGTTTTTTAGATACATGTGCTGGTCAGTAATCTGCTGAGTGTTTTGAGAGGCCCTCTGTAGATGCTTAAGTGTAACAGGCTTTCTATTGGGCCACCAACAGCTCCCAAGACTTACTAGTTATGAATGCTCAGTCTTAGTTTAGGCTTGTTTTTGGCTAGCTTTTTAAATTGAAATTAACGTTTCCTCTTCTACATTTTGTTTCAGGCTTTTTACCTTTCCTTCATTCTTTATGTCCTACTTTGTCTCCCTCACTCTTTGCTCTCTGGAGCCTAGATTCTTCCTCCTGCTTATTCATTCTCTCTGCCTGCCAGCCCTCCTATCCCTCACTGTCTAGCTATTGGCCATTTAGCTTTTTATTAGACCAACCAGGTGCCTTAGGCAGGCAAAGTAAAACAACAACACATGTTGCTATAATTAAACAAATGTAAGACAGCTTTACATAGTTACAGTAATATTCCACAACACTTAAGTGCTTTTCTTTCTTCATGTTGCCCCCTTCTCTGGCCCTGTCCTGAGTTTGAACTGCATCTGTTTCCCCAGAGCCCCAGTGCTGTCTTATCAACTCTGGTGACAACTGTGTTCACCTCCTACCTCTGTTTAGAAACTGACTGTAAGCAAAAAGCTGGGGCAGTTGCAGGGTTTGTCTTTTTAGTTTTCTAAGGGAAATTTAACATATATTGTTTGATGCACATGTTGTTGATTTTTAATACACTTCCCATATTTCTCACAGTCTTTGGGGAAGGTAACCCTGATGTCTTACTCTGAGTCCAAAGTGGAAGTCTAAATTACTATCATAGACTTTTTAGTAGATTTTAATAGTATAGTTTATTAAACATTTCATGCTGTGTAGAGATTTATAAGAGTTGGTATTTTGTTTTGTTAGAATCTTTCAACAAATGTTAAATATTCTAACACAACTGAATCACTTTGGTAGTTGAATTAAATATTGTATATGTATTGTATACACACAAATTTCTTCTGATTTTTATTTCTTTGCTAGGCCTTCATCCTCCAGGTCCACCCTTAGCAAGACCCATTCTCCCCCGAGAACGAGGTGCTCTGGATAGAATTGTTGAATATTTAGTTGGTGATGGTCCACAGAACAGGTAATGTTTGCTGCACTAGTAGATAAAGGAACATAAAAAAAAATTACTGGCCAGTATATGTGTATATTTGTGATATTTTGTGGCTTGTAGTTGTTATCATTTTAAAGAAATTGAATTATTTTTGTTCCAACTGTTAAAACTGAAGAGAGGAAAAATAGTACAAACCTGGTAGGTTAATGAGAAATGGAATTTTTTATATGTATCACTGTTGGTGGTGGTGATGGTAATACTTCCAATAGTAGTAAAAAAATGTGCATTATTTAGCTCTTACTATTTTTCAAACGTTTTTCAGATTATTGTATTACTTGGTCCTTACCATAAATCCAGGAAGGTAGTTATGAGTGTGGAAAGCATTTGTCATTGTGTAGGCTTAAAAAAAAAACTCTACTTTCAAAAAAAACTTCTCTAGTTAGTTTCATAAAGGGAGCATAGTTTAATGCTAATATAAGTTGTATGTTATTCAAAACAGAATGATCTGATTAAGCCAACCATCTGATTAGAGACCAGAAAATGAGAATGAGGTTTAAGTATAACTGATAATGAGAAAGGTACAGGAACCACATCATAAAAAAAGTTACTATTGGTGCTAATTATATAGAATTGAATGTATTTATTTTCTGTAAGGGTTTTCAGTGTTTCTTCTTTATCTTATTTTTTATAATATTTATTGTGACTCTCTAAGAAAGTTCCATCATATCCAGCCTTAATAAAACACAATTTGGAAGTTTTCATCTCCAGTAATAAATCATTGAGAAATTTAAGTGTTTTATTGCTAAACTTTAAAAAAAAAAGATTTATTTTTTTATTAATTTTGAAATTGTCTGTGTATATTAATGTAGGTACACACAAGTCAGAACATGACTCCCTGGAGTTGGAGTCACAGATGGTTGTGAGCTGCCTGGTGTAGGTGCTGGGAATCAAACTCAAGTCCTCTGGAAGAGTAGTATATGCTATGATCTTAACTGCTGAGCCATTTCTCAAGCCCTCAATTTCTAAACTTGTTTCTGTTAACTTAGGATATATTCAGTTGTTCCTTAGTTTATTTTCAATGTCTTGTATATATAGATGCCCATACATACACATCTATTTACATGTGCATATATACATTCAAATGCTTTATGTCCTGTTATTAGGTGCCGGGGAAAGAGCTCAGGGTCTTGCACATGCTCAGCAAGCATCCTATCACTGAGCTATACTCCCAACTCAAATCGTATTTCCAACTGGTTGAAATTTTGGTTTTGGTTAGCTTCAGCTTTTGCTTAAGGAGTGTTGTTAATGATTTGCTGACATTCATTTATGATGGCAGAGTCATCTGTATTTGACATGAGTCACAATGACTAAGTGGCCTCTGGTGAACTTCATCTGAGTGTAACCAGTGTGTTATTTCCCTGTGGTGTAGGTACGCTCTCATATGTCAGCAGTGTTTTTCTCACAATGGCATGGCTTTGAAAGAGGAATTCGAATACATTGGTAAGGATTTTTGGATAGTTAGGTTTAAATATTTTACTCTTAAATGCATCATTCTCATCTACTTCCATGTAATATTTTATTTTAGGTACTGCCTGTACATATTGACCAGATACATTGTCTCCTTGTTTAATACTAAAAACAAAGGAGAAAAACTAATGCAATTCCTTTTTAGAATGCACAGCCTCTAGGCCAGCTGTTCTCAGATATTCTGCTACCCAGACTCATCTACAGGGAGTCCGATTTAATTCCGAGGGTGGGAGCTAAGCATTAGTGTTGACTTTTAAGATCACCAGTTATTTTCATATGCAGCCATTATTAAATGCTCACATGATAAGTTTTGCTTTAGAAATTTAACATACTACATCTTCTTAGACAAGATTCTGGGTCTTAAAATATGTAATTATTCTATTGACTAGAAATCCAAGTTCAGTCAAGTATTTAAATAATTATGTAGTTTTGCTATTAAACTGTTATTTAACTTGTTACATATTTAAGATTAATATTTGAATTCTCATATTAATCATGCAGTATGCATTAAAATTAATGTTGATTAGCACAGCTATTAATGATAGTAAGGTAGAAATTCAGAAGTTATAAATTTTAACTTGAGTCTGATTATTTATAAAAGTAATCTTGTGAATTATCTGATTAGTTCTTGAAATTTGTTTTTCTTTCTTCATTTTTAAAAACTTCTATGTAGCTTTTCGATGTGCCTACTGTTTTTTCTTGAATCCTGCAAGAAAAACCAGACCTCAAGCTCCGCGACTTCCAGAGTTTAGTTTTGAAAAGAGGCAGGTGGTGGAAAGCTCAAGCTCAGCTGGCCCCATGTCATCAGAAAGTGCACCCTCACCACAGAGCCAGCGCAGTGAAGGTATGACTGTGCTGGTGAAGTGTTTGTCTGGTAGCGTGCATAGCCTGATAACAAGAGCACAACACTTGTAAAGATGAGGGTGGGTTAATTTACCAAGTTCTTCAGCATGCATATGTCAGCTGTTGCACTGATGGCTTCTGTGATTGATATGATGTGTTTCAGTTTTCCAATGCGGATCATGTTGTGATCGCAGCACTTAGCACCAGCTGGCTAAGCATTGTTTATGGAGTGAACTCTTCTAAAGTCCAAGAGACTCGACTAGGGATGCTCTCATGGAATCCCTTTGATGTGTCACAATGAAGCACTGAAATTAAGAAACAACTGTTCTAAGGGCAGAATATTTAGAATATATGTGGGTGGAATAGGTGTGCGGCTACCATTCAGATGGTAGAGATGATCAGAAATCAGGAACCTTAGGATTGGAAAGTCATCCTTGCATGTTTTGGACAACTTGGTTAATATTAATAGCACTTTTTCATTTGGACAGTTTATTAGAAGTCCATGAGCTTAGCATCATCTGTGATAAAGGAGTCACTTTGTTGTATAGCAACAAGATTTACAAGATTTACTCGTGTTTTAGAATTATTCTTGCAAGTCTATCATAGGAACTCTGAAGGTAGTTCCCTGGGAACTTGAGCAGTTGGAAGTAGAAAGCTGCCAGCGTTTCTTGTTAGTAATGTTCACTCACTTCCTGTCACTCATTTCTAAATTAGGAACATGGCTAAAATTATGAAACAGACCATAAGATTTTGTTACTATTGCCTAGTGTTTAAATACATCCTGGAAGCTCATAAATTAAGTAACAATTATCATTCATATACATTTGATTTATTTTTCATAAAAGCATTAGAATTGCTTTAGCTGGGTTACATGAAGCAGTGAATTTTTTAGATATCAGAAAGTTAGTATGAGATTCAAGATTTTTTTTTAAACTTTGAGGAATGAACCTGAAATATGTGTGGAATTTGGCTTGGCGTTTGGCTTACTAACAAGTATCAAAGCGAACATGAATACAGACAGCTGTGACTGAGCCTGTGTACTTCCAACGCTGAGTGAATGCATCTTCGTCTCCAAGTCTGCAGCATCAACTCCAAACACAGTGTCAACCTTTTTCTTTTGCTTAAGTCATGCTCTGAGCTGCATGCTGACACATGCAAACCATCTGCCTTGGCATTGTGACCTCTTGGAACTGAGAATAAAGGATTTTATACTGAAGATGCCTAGAGGAAAGACTGAAGTCCCTTCATGAGTAACCATGCTTATGAAAGCTAAAGTGAATGCTTGAAAGCCAATAGTATTTTTGTTTGATTTTCTTTTTAAAGAGGAAAAGAAAAAAAATACAACAAAATATAAATCTTGATAATGGGTCCTATTCTTTATTTCTTCTGCTAAGGTCAAGCTGGATAGTTAGCAAACAACACAGCCATACTTTTCCTTCTCATCTAATCTAGGAGGAACAGTCCCTCAGATGTCCCATTTTGTATCTGAAATCTCCGGAATGAAGTCTAACTGGCTCAAAGTGAACCCCAGTAAGGTAATGTTAATAGGCGAAGACTAAACTTGAGGCAGGGTCTGGTGACTCCTTAGTACTAAGAGCTGAAGCAGTAATTCCATCTTGTAAACGGCGTTTTTAGAGTAGTAACTTTTCGTACTTCTCTTTGGATTCATCAGAGTGGCCGGCCACCTTTTTTCTTGTTGTTTCTTCAGAAGACGAAAACTTCTCCAAGACTCCTCTTGCTGCACGATGACATAGTTATACTGGATCCTATAGCAAATGATGCCAAGTATTTCTGATGAGCAAAGAGAGCTGCATATATTTTAAACAGTGGTGGATAGATTGAGCTATTAAGTAAGACAGTATGATTTCAATCATCTCTGGACTAGTAGTCAATAGAGCTGGAGGATTAAAGTTCTGATCTCTAAATTCATTAGGGTTGTAGAAAATTGAGGACTGGACAGAAATTTTGTTTTCATTTTATATTTTTAAAGCATATTGAAATAGCTCCTTGAGCAGGAACTGTACAGAGAATGTTGTTGAATTTACAAATACACTGAGAAGGTAACTTCCTTCTGAAGTTTTCTTCCAGCAGATATCAGTAAGTATTTCTAGAAATGATATAGAACTAAGATTTTTTTCCTCCCAGTCTATGTCACGTGTCTTTGCAGCTAAGTTTTTTCTGGATTCTGATATTAGAAGAATTCACACTTAGGGTGAGGGTTTTAAATTTTCTGTATCACTTTTCAGAAGAACATTGGAATCTAATTTCACCAAAGAGACCTAGAAGAAGTCGTGTTAATCCTTGAACTTTTTTTTCTGTACATCCAGATACTTTGATAACAGATTATAACAAAAATACAAGAAACTAGTGGTATTAATTGCTATAGTTCTAAAACTATACCAGGTATGACATACCAACAAGGACTTGCTTTTAGATTACTTATTTTCTTTTATGATAAAATGATACAATACATAACTATATAAAAAATTAACTCTGCCAATGGACATTGAAGTGGTTGACTGGTTTTTCCTCCCCCCAAAACTGAGGTCAGAAGATGACTCAGTGAGCAAAAGCCCTTGCCATGAAAGTTTGTTGAGCCACATTTGGTGCCTGAGTCTCCATCTAGGTGGAGAGAGAGCGCCAGCTCCACAGTGTTGCCCTTTGGCTAAGGCACGCATGCCGTGGGATATGCTCCTCTCCAACACTGAAAATGCTGCTGATGAGGGAAGTCCTTCCCAAAATGCTTTGTGTCTAAGATTCTAGTCATGGACGCTGTAATCAGCGCAATGAGGTCTCCACATTATTGTGTGAGTCTAGTGCTGCTTTCTTTGCTACCATATTTGAAAAAAAAAATAGTTTCCATTACTCAGTTATGATTATCTAGGGCCTAGGTCATTGCTTTAGTTGAAAATATCTTTTATTCACTCTATGATATGAAAATTCTTGGCTTCTATCTAGTACTGATAGTTAAGTAGACTTTATAAAATATGAAATTTGGTAATCTGGTATTATTTTTTCTTTTATGCAGAATACTGTTACTATTAGGTTCTATTGAACGAATAAGAATTTTGTTTTTATTCCATACTTTCTTCATCCATTCACCCTTCAGAAAACAAAATTCTTATTCGTTCAATAGAACCTAATAGTAACAGTATTCTGCATAAAAGAAAAAATAATACCAGATTACCAAATTTCATATTTTATAAAGTCTACTTAACTATCAGTACTAGATAGAATGGATGAAGAAAGTATGGAATATATACATATTAGAGTATTACTTAGCAGTAAAAAACAAGGACTTCTTGAATTTTGCATACAAATGGATGGAAATAGAAAACACTATCCTGAGTGAGGTAAGCCAGACCCAAAAAGAGGAACATGGGATGTACTCACGCATATTTGGTTTCTAGCCATAAATCAAGGACATTGAGCTTATAATTCATGTTCCTAGAGAAGCTACATAAGAAGGTGAATCCAAAGACAAACACATAGGCATTCTCCTGAATATTAACCTTCATCAGGCGATGAAAGGAGACAGAGACAGAGACCCACATTGGAGCACCGGACAGAAATCTCAAGGTCCAAATCAGGAGCAGAAGAAGAGAGAGCACGAGCAAGGAACTCAGGACCTTGAGGGGTGCAACCACACACAGAGACAATGGGGATGTTCTATCGGGAACTCACCAAGGCCAGCTGGCCTGGGTCTGAAAAAGCATGGGATAAATTTGGACTAGCTGAACATAGCGGACAATGAGGAAGAATGGGAACTCAAGAACAATCGCAGTGTGTTTTTGATCCTACTGCACGTACTGGCTTTGGGGGAGCCTAGGCAGTTTGGATGCTCACCTTATGAGACCTGGATAGAGGTGGGCGGTCCTTGGGCTTCCCACAGGTCAGGGAACCCTGATTGCTCTTTGAGCAGATGAGGGAGGGTGACTTGATCAGGGGAGGGGGAGGGAAATGGGAGGTGGTGGCGGGGAGGAGGCAGAAATCCTTAATAAATAAATAAATTTAAAAAAAATCTTTAAAAAAAAAAGAAGAAAAAAAGAGAATTTTGTTTTTAGTGTTTCTTATGATGCTCTATGATATTTTACCATTTGATACTGAAAATGTTGTTGGTTCCTGTGTATATGTCAGACTCCTCACGATGTTTCAACATTTGTTTATGTTGAGCTTCTGAGTATTTTTTTATTTTGTGTAAGATATAGATATAATTTGATCTTCTGATTCCTTTTTCCTAAACATTTCCACCTAATGATTTAGTTTTAGGTTATTGCTTCATAATGAAACTCATAATTTGTTTAACTGAATTGTTCACTAGTGATAAATAACTATATAATATTCTACATTTTGAATTTTAACTATTTTTTTAAAACCTAGTTATAATCTAATTGAATTATTTATTGAGTCATTCTTATGACTTGGGATGAAATTCATGCCTTTGTTCCTTAAATATACTGACCCGAAGGAAAATGCCTTCTTTACAACCTATGTACTTAAAGATTGAAGTTGCCAACTTCAGTTTAATGATGAGGAGGGATATGTACAATGTACATGTATAGTGAGCACTATAAGAAGGCCAAGTTTTGATTTCCCCACAAAGAAAAAAGAAATTATTTTGCTAGATTATTTAGTTTTCTTTAAGAGCTAGGATAAAAATCCAAAGCTAAGGCCTTTTTTATGTTTTTGCACATGTGTGTTTATAGGTGAAGCAGTAGTGTTTTTATTATACAGTTACATGGTTTTGAGTTTGTGACTTCTAGCTGAGCTGAGGCTCAGCCTAAACAGTCAGTTACTAAGTGCTATTATTTGGTAGAAAAACACTGCTGTTTTAGTAATTTTAGAGGGAAGGTGGTGAATAGGAATAGGAACCAAAACAGATTGATTTATCATTTTTGTTTCATCATATTTTGGTATACTCTTTTTGTTTGTTTTGCATTATAGATACTAAACCTGATTTGAATTATTTTTTCTTGCATATATAATCAGGTCATTCAGGTCACTATCTTAAGTCTTAGTCTTTTGGTATCTTATGGTCAAATACTAACAATTTTTTTTTCCTTTGGTTTTTCGAGACAGGGTTTCTCTGTGGTTTTGGAGCCTGTCCTGGAACTAGCTCTTGTAGACCAGGCTGGTCTTGAACTCACAGAGATCCGCCTGCTTCTGCCTCCCGAGTGCTGGGATTAAAGGCGTGCGCCACCACCGCCCGGCCACTAACATATTTTAAACTGTTTTATATTACCAAACTAATTTAAACTGAAGCTTCATTAAACAAAACAAAACAGTTTTTGTTTTTATTAGGATAGGCAAATGATGTTTTCATAGAAATTGGTGCTTTGGGGATTGTATGTGGTCTTACTATAATACTGTAATGTTTCAATGTAGAATTGTTCCATATCTGTTAATTCTGTGCACCTGGTCTTTTAGATCTTGTTTGTATGGTTTCCTGTAAGGTGGAATTGACCCCTCAACATCAAATGCTGACTAGTTTGCATTGTAGGTGTATAACACGCCAGTTCCTTTTCAGTGTTGCTCCCATCAAGATTGGTTTTACAGATCAACCCCAGAGAAGAGAAATACTTAGAAATAGGCAGTTTGGTTATTTTCAGTTTCTACTGATCATTTCACAGGTTTTTAGTTTTCCATATATTTTCTGAAATATAATTTTGACTGGAGACTGTGTCATATTTTCTAGTTATAGAGACACATGGTATTTCTTTGAATTCATGTGTTATAGGTGTTTAAAATTCCAGTTCCATTCTGTGTATTAGCTTTTTATACAAACGTAGAATTTTAAAATTGGCTTTGACTTGGTAAAGTTTTTAAAGTTAGTAATATTACAAAAGTTTAATATAATAAAGTTTGAACCTTGACCTCTCTGCTATTGTATTTTGTGTGTTAGAACTTAACCAATGGTATGTGCCTATGCTCACTTAAACGTGGTGTTAGTGGGTTGTACCCTGGCTATTAGCTTTTGTTTTGTTTTGTTTTTGTTTTTTTTAATATTTATTTATTTATTATGTATACAATATTCTGTCTGTGTGTATGTCTGCAGGCCAGAAGAGGGCACCAGATCTCATTACAGATGGTTGTGAGCCACCATGTGGTTGCCGGGAATTGAACTCAGAACCTTTGGAAGAGCAGGCAATGCTCTTAACCACTGAGCCATCTTTCCAGCCCCTAGCTTGCTTTTTATTTTATTTTATTTATTTATTTTTTTTATGGCTTGATGGGTTGGTTTCAGAAGGCTTACTAAACAAATGACAAATTTCTTGCTGAATAAATACTGGTTTATGGCTAGAGAGTAAGGAAAACTGTGACTCTTTTTTTTTAATTTATTAGATTTTTTTTTTAAAATACTAATCCAAATTCCCACTCACTCCTCTCCTCCCATCTCCTCCACCCACTCTCCCACCCCCCCTCTAATCCTAAGAGAGGGTAAGGCACTTTGCTTTGTGGAAGGTCCAGGGCCCTCCCTACTACATTTATGCTGAGCAAGGAATACATCCAAAGAGAATAGGATCCCAAAAAGCCAGTACATGCAGTAGAGATGAATCCCAGTGCCTCTGCCAGTGGCCCCTCAGTCTGCCCCAGCTGTCAACCACAGCTGGACTGGGAGGGAACAAGCATAGGCCCAAGCTGTGACTTAAAATTCCACTGTGAATAAATTCTGTGAGGGTTGAATTACAAATGGTTGGTAACTCCTAAATTTTCTGCAGGAGAGGGTGATTGCTTTTGTAGCAGAAGTGATTTGTATATATCCATAGAGTTTTGTAGCAGAAGTGATTTGTATATATCCATAGAGTTTTGCTTGCCCTTTCTGCCCTGCTAATTTAACAAAACTGAGTGACTCATTGCTTTTCTTCCCATGGTGCAGCAGTGCCCTTTAAGTTCCGTATGATAACAACCAGACTTCTATAATTGTGTCACAAGTATCATTTATGACCATCCCTCACTGCTTTGTGTGATTGCTACTATTTGGATTGTCATACAGTAAGATATTACTATATGGATGCCCCTAATGGTGGAGTCTGAGCCTTTTGTTTCTGAGGAGAAAGTAGTTGTAACTAATCCTGTAGATGGGCATCCAGGATATAAGTTTTAGAAGATAATACTTTAAAAATATTTTCCAAATTCTGACAAAAAAGTGTGTTTGTGTTTATTAAAACCAATGTGCTTAAACCATACATTTCTAGTACTTTTACAATGGTGTGTACATAATACTTATCATTTTCTTACAAAACTATTTATTTGTGAAATTTTGGCTACATGTTACAAGGACTTTTACTAGACTCTTAATCAGGCTGGCCTTCCCCCAGATTTTTTTGGATCAATGACATTTGAACAATTTTGAGCATAGCAAATTTTGTCTTTTGCTTAGCTCATGTGGTTTAATTACTTTTCTGCTAGCAAGAATATTAAGTTTATTATATATAAAAAAGGAAATGCCTTAAAGCTGGATTTTTATCTTTGACTTGAAAATTAGGTGACTCCAAGCTCTCACTGCTTCTGTCACTCACTCCCCCACCTCATTCTTTAATATTTAAAGGATTTAAGAAAGTTTAATCAATTTTTATTACTAAATTATTATTATTAAGAGATTTAAATTAAAAATAAAAAATAATTAGGATTTAAAGGGAGTAAGTTCTCATGTAGGGACAGACTTTCTGTGTATAGACAGAAGGAAAAAGACTGTTTTTTTTGTCCTAGCACAGTAAAGTATGGAGCATATTCTAATCCCTAAGTTTAAATAGCGGGGGGGGGGGGGGGAGAGTCTTGGACAGGGATAAAGAGAGACAAGACATAGAGTTGTAAAGGTGGATCTTGACTTCTCTCATTCTTGAATAATGGAAATGTATAATAAGGTCTGTAGAGTACTGCCTGCATATACACACACATACATACATACATACATACACACACATACATGCTCATGTGCTCATCACAAAAGCATAATTTATACATTGTCCAGAGTGTTAGGAAAACTATTTTCTGTTCAGGAACTTAGGAGATTGTACATTTATTTTCTAGACTCTCACCTTATTGTCCTAGTTAGGGTTCTCTTGCTAATTTCATGGAAGAAATAGTTTATTTCACCTTATAACTTCCAACTTCCAGGTCATAGTCCATCTCTGAGGGATGTTGGGTCAAAAACTCAGGGCTGGAAGCTGGAGGCCGGAACTGAAGTAGAGACTAGAGGGTGTGTTTACTGGCTTGCTCCCTGTGACTTGCTCACCTTGGTTTTATGTTTTTTGTTTTTTAATACAACTCAAGGTCACAGTGTGCAGGCCTCTCCCACATCAATCATTAATCAAGAAATGCCTTGGGGATGTGCCTTACCCTCTTTGAGGAGTAGATGGGGGTGGTTGAAAGGAAGTAGGTGGAGGGGAGGAAGTGGGAACTGGAATTGGTATGTAAAACGAAAAAAGATAGTTTGTTTTCTTTTTTAAAAAAATAAAATAAAATAAATTATAAAAAAAGAAAAAGAAGCCAAGCTAAGGCTAGGCATTCATAACTAAGAAAAAAAAAAAGAAGAAAGAAAATAGAAATGCCCCAAGCCCACAGGCTGATCTGAATGAGGTGGTCCTTCAGTTCAGTTCCCTTTTCCCAGGTGACTCAAGTCTGTGTCAAGTCATCAAAAATCAATAAATTTACAGTATCTCATCCTGTTGGGCCTTGAGTTTTGGACACTGAACTTGCCGATGTATCTTTAGAAGCCTGTTGTGTATGAAAACATGGGTTTATTTCTGTCAATCACTCAGTTATACTCATTTCTAAGTGGTGTGCTGTAGAGTTAAGTGCTTGCTGTGGAAGATGTAAGAGGTAGCATTGGACCATCCTACTGTTTCTTAGTACATGTGTAATTTATCTCTGATTTTGCCTTATTTAGCACTTTTGACATTTGGCTATTCCTGAAGTCTTTTGTCTTTCTCTTTTCAGAATCTTTAGAAGAACAAGATGTTTCTGATAATAGTACAGAGCAGAGAGATGAAAACCTACCAGTGGCAGAGCAGACAAGCCCAGTGAGTGAAGACACATCTGGTTCAGAGGAAGCAGAGGAGCAACAAGAAGAGACTGAGACCGAGGAAACGCCAGCAGATGAAGCCACGTCAGCCGTGCTCAGTGATGATTCTGTTTCTAATGTTGAACCAAGTGGAGAACCGTTGGTGACATAGTAGTAATAATTCCACGTGCCTTCAACTGGATGTCTGTAGTCTTGTTGATGTCAGTTATTGCTTTTCTTTGCGGTACTCAAAAATTTGCCTTTTAGATCTATGCTTAATATTATTCAAATTCAGATTGCCTAGTGAGCTCAGTGTGTTCAAGTCCTGACTACTGGGCATTGAATGTAAAAGCACGTGGTGTCAGTGAGTGTGCAGAGACCCACGAAGCTGTTAGGTACTTTGTGCATTCTAAAGTTTAAACAAAAAAGCATTTTTGTTTTCTACGTCTATAACTTGTAAGTAATACCCATTTTGACATAGGATTTTTGGCTAGGAATAATTTCTTTAATAGTGTTAAGGATTGAAACATAATTAGGATTTTGAATTTAAAATCATTAAATTTTAACTCCTGAGATATTTGCCAGTGGGTTTAGGTGTTTACATTAGGTGACACTGAAAGCTGTAACCCTGATTACATAGGCATCGGTACGAACTCTCAGTAAGATGCACCAACAGTCAAGGGCAGGGTTTCTTTTGATGTCTTTTCCTTTGCAGCTGGGCCAAAGGCACATGATGTATATAGTTAGTTTATGTTTACATATTAACAGATAGGAACTGCGTCTGCACTTGGCTGTACTTGAATTCTTGGTATTATTTATATTTGTAAAATAATGATATATAAATGAATTTTTTCATGTGTGTGTTTTGTTAAGGAAAATAAAGATGACCTGGCAATGTTTTTTCTTTGTTAAATATCTAGACTTCTTCACATGTGTTTTGATGGATGACCAGCTATCTGAAAAATAATTTTGGTAGAGAGAGTTCATTATATGATAAATACATATAATGTTTTGGTTTTTCATTTAGACTTTCAAATTCAGAGAAATAAGATAGTGTTTTTAATCAGAAGGTAAAATTTTCTGATTTTGAGATGCGTTATGGCATTTGTACTTTTAACTGTGAGAGACAAATACTTTTTTTAGAGTAGGCAGTTAAGTGCTAATGAAGCTTACTGGATTGAACATGTATACCTAGGATCAGGTGGGGAGAATTTTGATATAGACTAGTTATTCTTAAACACAATATGATAGTTTGTTCTAGCTTCCTTTTATGTGTCTTCTCCAGTATTGAAACACCTAGAAGTGAAGTCACTATGCCAGAGGAGAGACATGCTGGCATAGTATATCTGGCTAATCTTTTTGGTTATAAATGTCTATTTCAATTCTATATACTTTTTATCTTTTAAAAGTTTATTTTTATGATTTAATATCTCATCTGACATATATTAAAGAATCCAGTTTAACAGTCTGTGGTATTTTAGTTTAGTGCCCATAAATTCAAGCATATGGAACTAGACTTGAATGTCAGGTTTGTAATCCTGGGCTTTTCACCTAACCTCTCTGCATTCACTTTATTTGTAAAGTGGAAAGAATAATATCCATTTTCCATAGGTACTCGAATGATAAAAATAATTTATATGATGTGCCTAGCTTTCCTGCTGGAAAATTAGTAGATATTAGGTTACATGGTAGAGTTTATTTATTTTTATTATTTTTATTGAAATCCTTATGAAATATGGAGGTTATTTCTATGGGAGATAATGAAATTTAAAAGCATGAACATTGAGTCGGTTTCTCCGCACAGAAACAGTTTGCTGCATTACTGTCATATGCTTGTGTCTAAATGATAGATTAAAGAAATGGAGAAGTGAAACTGTGGAATAGAATCCTTTTAAAAAGATGTGTTTATTTTTATGAGTGTGACTGTTTCACTTGCGGAAATGTATGTGCATCACATGTGTACCAGGTACCTGCAGATGTCAGAAGAGGGTACTGATCCCTTGAAATGATAGTTACAGATGGTTGTGAGCTTCCACGTGGATGCTGGGGATCAGATCTGGCTGGAAGAGCAGGAAGTGCTCTTAACCTCTAAAGCTGTCTCTGCAGCCTCATCTATCATTTTTGTTTTTAAATTTCACTGTGTGTGTGTGTTTGTGTGAGTGTGTGAATGAGAGTGTGTGTTGGTAGTACCTTGTTGAATCTTGTTAAAAAACATCTGAAGGTGAGCACCTCAGAGAAAAGGAATTTAATGATGAACCTAAGCAGCTATTATAAAAAATACCTCCAAAAAGAAAGGCTGAGGAGGGCTAGAGAGATGGCCAGTGGTTAAGGGCTCGAGTGTGCCTCTCAGCACTCACCTGGACTCCCACCTGGGGCTCCAGGACCGGCCCATCTGATGCCTTCTCTCTGGCCTCCTAAACTCATGGGCATTCTCTTCCCCACAGATACACACAATTAAATATAAAAATCCAAATCATGAAGGGAGGTTAGTAAAACTAACACAACAGAGAAGTAATTACCGTATTTTAAAGCAGAAAATCTTACTCTAAAGTCAGTAGCTAAAGAGAAGGAGACTTCCCATTTCTGATTGTGGAGACTAGTGTGAGGGAGGGAGAGCAGGCTGTTAAGCCAGAGTGATTACTTCCTGTCCACAAATGGTCAGCAGGACATGTGTCCAGTGTGACCTACAGACAGGGCTTAGCTTCTCTCTCTGTCTTTCCTACCTATACCCCTCTATAGGCTCTCAGGTGAGAATCTCCTCTCAATTCTGTGGCTGTGCTTTGTCCTTTCCTGCCTGAAGTGTCAACTTAATTCTTTTCTGTCGGGGATGCCCCCTCATCTCCCGTCTGAAACTCCTATCAGTGATGGGGTTAGCACTAGAAAGTGAGTGCTTGCCCAGAGCATTAGATGGGGGCTAGGATGTATTGCAGTTGTTCTCTTGGTGCCTGACATAGGAGAGCCTCGATAGCATGCATGAACTGAACTGGACCCAAGCACAGCGCGTATGCTGGGGTGGGAGAGTGGAGACAGTGTGTCTTGTGCACAGGAGATCCTGTTGCTCGGGCTGGGTTTATGAATTGCAGGTAAGGTGATTTGGGTTTGACAACCCTATCCCTCCTTCCTCTAAGATATTTAAAGATGTCTTTATAAATACAAATTCTCACTTTCACTGTGTATCTCTCACTGGCCTTGAATTTGCTGGCCTTAATAAACTTGGAGAGATTCAGCTGCCTCTGCCCTCAGGGTGCTGTGATTAAAGGCTGTACCACCACACCAGGTTCTGTATTGACGTTTACTTAACTATTTCCAACCCATTTGATGCTATGACTGATGGTAGCTCAGAACGTTTCTTAAATTGCTGCCTTTAGACGTCTGGATCTAGTGTGGCCTAGAATCGCATACCCCCTTGTATGCAATATATTTAAGAATGTTTCCTTTTTTAATGTATAGGCCAGTATATAGATTTTAAAGTTGGATACGTGCCTCAAAGCAAAACAGCGCAATGGAAATGGATCCTGCGCTTGTACAAGTATAGTGAAGACATTCCAATGTTTGTTTGATGAATTATAAGCTGTTTGCTTATAATGAAACTGGTATTCATGTCTTATTGTCTATAGCAAGAATTCCAAAGGCTTTTCTTACTTTCTAGGAGTTGATGCATTTTTTTCAGTTAATAGTATTTTGCTTTATACAATTTTTCAAAAAAAGCAAATTTGAAATAAACTTTTATTCTTAACTATGTGTCCACATAGCTACAGTGTATGGATTTTCAGGTTAGGATGCTTTGGGTCTTGTAATAGAAACTGAATATAGATGGAAATAAAATTGATATTCTTAAGACCTAGTTTGGCTGAATGTTGTGATGGATTCTTTTTCTTTTCTTTTTTTTATTGCGCTATACATTTTTCTCCACTCCCTTCCTCCCCTCTAACTTTCTACCCTCTTTCGAGACCCCCGCACTCCCAATTTACTCAGGAGATCTTGTCTATTTCTCCTTCCTGTGTAGATCCATGTATGTCTCTCTTAGGGTCCTCTTTGTTGTCTAGGTTCTCTGGGGTTGTGGATTGGCTGGTTTTTCTTTGCTTTATGTCTAAAAGCCACTTGTAAGTACACATTATATTTGTCTTTCTGGGTCTGGTTTACCTCACTCAATATGTTTCTTCCTAGATTCATCCATTTGACTACAAATTTCAAGATGTTATTTTTTTCCAGTGAGTAATAGTCCATTGTGTAAATGAACCATGTTTTCTTTATCCATTCTCCAGTTGATGGGCATCTAGGTTGTTTCCAATGACTGAAGCTGCTATGAACATAACATCACCACCAACAAAAACTAACAGGAATTAGCAATCACTGGTCATTAATATCCATTAATATAAATGATCTCAACTCACATATAAAAAGACACAGGCTAGTAAATTGAATACAAAAACAGAATCCATCCTTCTGCTACATACAAGAAACATACCTCGACCTCAAAGACAGACTTCCTCAGAGTAAAGAGTTGGGAAAAGATTTTCCAGTCAAATGGACCTAAGAAACAAGCTGGTATAGCTACCCTAATATCTAACAAAATAGACTTCAAACTAAAATCAATCAAAAGAAATGGAGAAGGACATTTCATATTTGTTACAGGAATAATCCATCAAGAGAAAAATCTCAATTCTGAACATCTATGCCCCCAATACAAGGGCACCCTCATATTTAAAAGAAACATTACTAAATTTTAAATCACACATCAATCCCCACACACTATAGTTCAGTACCCCACTCACCATGGGACACTAACAGAAAAATAAGGGAACTAACAGATGTGACGGATGCTTGTCCTTTTTAACACATTTTTTGGTTTTGAGGACCTTTTTTGATTTTTTTCAATTCTTTCAAATTATGAGACCTTTCTTTCCTTAAATACAGCAACCTTCTATCGTCCAATGTATTTCAAAATAAGCATAGCCAGGCAAAATTGTTTAGTTGGTAAAGGCACTTGCTGCCAAGCCTGGCTTTGTGAGTTCAATCCCCAAGACCTACGTTGTGGAAGAAAAGAAATGACTCCAGAAAGTTGTCCTCCGACCTCCACACATGGCCCATGACACAACGCTCCCACTCTGAATAAACAACCTATTAATAAACCATAGCCTACTGAAAGTCGAGATTTTCTGTCTACTGTTCTTCACTCTCCCTTCCTACTGTCCCCTGGTTCTGTTGGAGAGACTAGAAGCTGTTCGGGTTCAGACCAGTTTTGAATCCAGAATGCTAAGCTGTAGGTCAGCAGGGTTGTAAGTGTGGAGTTGGAAGCGGAGTGTGAGAAGGATGACTTGTCTCCTGACCGGGAAGCTGGGTTGCAGGCCGCTCATTCCAGAAGAGTAGTGAGGGTTGTGGCAGCTGACACTGCTGTTGTCAACAGTCCCTTCCACAGGCGTGGAAATGATTGCGGGACTATGGGTTTTTATTATCTCTAAAGAGTGATTTATGCCCCCATTTTTGCATCATTGTCCACCAAGTACTGCCCTTTGTCGGGGGGCCTGTGCTAGTCAATTTCTTAGATCTTTGTCTTCATTAGTATAGCAATTTTTGCTAGTAATCATTGTACTAGACCTGGCTGATACGCTAAGACACTGCGAGATTCATAGTACTGACATCTAGCCTTGCCACCGCCTTCTTGACCCTTCTGCTTCCGAAACATGGGTTCATTAAAAAAAAAAAAACAACAAGGTAAAACTCCATCTATTTTTCACACGTATTGTGGGCAGTTTAAAGGTTGGCCAGAATCAAATATTATGCTTTCAAATTTGATAATGTATGAGTGCAGAAGGTTGACCTTTGCTACATAGTCATCCATCAACCTGACATGAACACTAGATGCAGCAATTACCTTTAGTATAGTTGAGTGCTGCTTTAGCTTCTATCTTCCATGCAATTATTGCAAAAAATTAAAATGCATTTAAGTTCTAGTTATGAATTTGTGAAGTTTAGTTTTTTTTGGAAATAGCTGTAATTTGTACATTTGTTTCCAACACAAGCTTGGTCTTCAAAAGATCCACTTGTTCACTAATAAAGATAGTTAATTATTGCTCTGATAACAGGCAGATTAGTATAAAGCTATTTTATGTTTTAGGCATAAGTTGACAGCTCAAAGAAGTTTTATCAAATGATATTTTAATACATATGCCAGTGATTGACTAAAAGAACATTTAGTGATAATAAGGACCCTTTTGTAATAACATAATGCCACATATAGGTTCTGCCATCTGTAGGATTTTCATCCTGATGTGTTCATTTAGTCCTTCATTTTCCCTTCGATGAATGCTATCCACAAGCCAGACATGGGGAATAGAAATGAGATTGGGACCCTGTTCTCAAGAGTTCATAGTGCCTCTGTTTTGCCTGATAGTCTGGCTCAACCACAGGAAGTTCTGAGATGAAAACACAGTGACGTCACTTAATTAGATGTTAAGTGAAAAGGACACTAACCAGTGTGGCCCAGAATGGTCGCGCTCTTTCTGTAGCCCCCACCCTGTCTTCATTGTCCTGTGACTCAGTTTACCGCTTTACTAGTTCTCTTGAAATCCCTCCTTTTCTGATGCAGAGGTTGTTAGTAGGGATGGAAGGAGTTTGGAGGCCTCTGGGAAGCTTTGTAGTTTTGTGTGTGTGCACACATTGATCCTGGAGAAGAACACAGATCTCATTTAATTTCCTAAGAGGACCAGGAGTCAAAGCGGGGAGGCAGTTGTGCCATGGGAACACTTAACCACTAAATGACTGCTCAGCATGATAGCAGTGTTTAGATTGGTGTGAAAAATCAAATCTTCAGGCACTAGAGAATTCTTCAATCTGTCCCCATGAACAGAAGCCACACTATGTGGTAAAGTTAATGGAAAAGTGTGTTCAGTGTGGTTTTGGACTCATGATAGCTTTATCGACGGACACTTTTGAGTGGAGGAATGGCTTGAAATGTGTCATATTTTTAGTTTTGAAAATAAGATGGTGTATTGTGAGGAATCATAATACATTTGATATTGTAAATATCATATTCCTACTTAATTTTATTCCATTTTATTCTTCAGTTCCCACTTCTTTACTCCTAGGATGCTCCTGCTTCTGCAATGATGTCATAAAATTAATTTTGCTCGCTCATGTTTGCTATATCTTGTGGTCTTTTGTTGTTTATTTTTTGTCCTTTCAGGTCTAGAGATTCAGCCTAGGGCCTAGTGTAAGCACTCAACCACTGACTTTTATCCCTAGCACCAAAATTTTTTGCGAAGCTCTTTTTACAGCTTGCTATCTTTTTAACACATAGTTTTCTTCCTTTTTAGTACTTAGTCTTTTCCGTTTGTATACTTATAAATTATATAATACCGCTCTATAATTAGCTACATTCTTAAAGCAAAACTGGGTCTGAGCAAGATGCTCTCTGGTGGGACCAGAATTTGCTTCTTGTAGCTGTCTTCACATGAACTGCGCTCACCAAACTCTAGAATCAATCACTGTCTGCTTGCTACCATCCGCGGCCTTGCAGACATCTGCCACCAAGAAGAGGCTGCAACCCTTTAACCTGCTCTTTACAGACCCGGAGCAGCTGCCAACGGTAACGAGTTCCCCTCCCATGTAGACAGCCAAGGGCACGGATGCATGGGTGCATAGTCTCAGTTCTTGCCTCAATTTCTCCTTAATTTCATATTCATTTGCTTTGTTTTGTAGTTTGAATTATTCTGATCATTTATATTTTTCACTATACTAAAGGGAAAGGGGAGAGTCTTTAATTTCTTTAAAATACTTTAAAAAAATTAAAATCGGTGTGATGAATGCTTGTTTGGTGTTAAGAGGAAACCGGATACAAAGTTACAATGCATATGGTCTGATCTTACATCTAAAGATTCAGATGTGTGCGTGCGTGCGTGTGTGCGTGTGCGTGTGTTAGACATAAATAAAAAGAACTTGAAAAAATACAATGTTTTGACTACTTCAACTGTGGGATATGCATTACTTTTTCCTTTTCTTCTTAAGTTTTCTAAATTTACTATCAAAATTCGCTACTTATTCTTAATTTATTTCTGACTATCTACATTTAATATTTTAAAATAAACTTAAAATCTAGAACAATGGCCCTACAGAAAGATTGCCAGATCTCAGTTAATACTCTTAGTTCCATATTCAGAATGTTTTTATATGTGTAAAGTCTTTTGGGAAAGAGTTGACTTAAATTCAGCTTTAAAAGTGGGAAATCAGAGTCTGGAGAGAAAAAGAGATTTGGGAGCAATAAAATCTAGAGACCCCTGTTACCCAGAAAATGGAGAGAAGGAAGGAATGCTCTGTGAATGATCCAGGGTTAAGCATTAGGAGGGAACCAGAGTGAGGTTGCTCCCAGTGGCTTGCAGCACTCTGGGCCTGTCTGCACTGTGAAGGCCCTTCTCCCCACAGCTGCGTATTTCCTCTGTCTTCCTTTATTTGCACATAGATATGCACAGCTCATTAATTCTTCTAATTGAGAGAAATGAATCAAACCTTCTGTCTTCTAATAAGTACTTATTTTATTATATTCAATATGATGCCATAATCTTTGATCCCTTAACATATTTCTTTGGACATCTCACAACTGAGCTCTTACAGAGACTATTTCTTAAGTGTGTTCAAATAATTTCCTGAAGTTGGCTTTATAAATTTAGAAATGATTATGTTGTAATATGTAGTATTACATGCTAGTATAGTTTGGTCTAGAATGTTCATGCAACAAAGAGCAGTTACTACAAATTATGATACAAGCCTCACCAATTACTTATTTCAGTAAGTGGTAGAGGCAAGGTTTGAACTTAGGTATCCATTGTGTAAGTATTTCACGCATCCTCTACTCCCTTTTTAACCTAATTTTTAAAATTGGTTCTTTGGGAATTTCACAGCATGTACCCCCATCCCACTCATTTTCCAGTGCTTCCATGTCTGCCCTCCACCCTTGTAGCTTCCCCCCAAAATGAAATAAAGTCACTTCACTCCTCCGTCTTTCCCTCTTCTCCATCACATCTTCATTCGCCATAGTGATATTGGAAGCTGCACTGTTGCACGCACAGTACGCCCATTTGCCCAAACAGCTTTCCGTGCAGATATGCTCTGCGATGCGTTGTTGGCCTGGTTCAAGGCCCCTAGCTTCTGGTACGCCGTCAATACTAGACTCTCACCGAGACTCAGTTATCCTGTTGTTGCCCCAGTCATGGAGAGCCTTTGGCTATGGATCTGCCTGACTGGCCCCTTCACGTGCTCCAGCAGGTCATAGATGGTGTAGATACTGGGTTGGGCTAAATCAAAGCCCTGGATGTGAGCCTGGGTGGTAGCTGGGTTGGTCTGCCAGGTCTCCTCCAGGAACCACCCCTTAGGCGAGGACGGGGCCATCTCTCCAGCACCAAAGCCATTGGGGCCAACTCTCCAGTTTCAGTGGTCAGTGAGGGGTGGGTCCAGCTCTCCCAGGGCCTAGAATCGGGCAGAACCATTCAACAAAGATACAAGGAGGATCCAGCTGTAGCTTAACAACTTTAGCTTTGCTCACACGGTCAAGAAAAGCTAAAATATATACAGTAAAAGAGGTCCAGATGGAAAGATTGGTATTGTTAGTAGTTAAGCGCAGTTATTTCAGGAGAATTGTAAAGTAAAATGAAGCTAAAGAGACTCCTGATTGAAAGCTAAAATTACAATTGCTTTAAAACCTCTTCCAATAACCTATATGGAAAACTTCCTTGTGTTTTGTTTCACTGACTTATACCATGAAAAAGATACAGCACGAGATCTTAGCTCAGTGTAAAGAGCTCTTGCTAGCGTGTGCGAGGCCCAGACTCCGTCCTTAATACCAAAAAGTGAGTGAACACAACCAAGCTTTGCACTTTAACTTTTGACTTTTATAAGATTATGACTTGTTTTAGATCTCAGTCCTTGTTGATTTAAAATAATCACTACCTGTTTACTTAAAGGTGTTTATTTGTCTTATTAAAAATTCTGCAGAGCCAAAGAGATGGCTCAGTTGCTAACAGCGCTAGATTTTCTTGCAGAAAACCCAGGTTCATTCCCAGCACCAACATGGCAGCTCACAACTATCTGGTAATCTCTGATCCAGGGGCTCCGTCACTCTCTGGCTTACTTGGGCACCAGGCATGCACATTACAGGCATATACACATGCAGACTAATATGCATAACATAATAAAAAGAAATGTCTTTGAAAATCATGTCTATTTGTTGTAACAATATTCACACTTCATACTATATCAACATAAGACTAGAAGATGGGTCCATGTAAATTATGTCATAGGTTAACTTGTAATCATTTTCTTTTTTAGCTTTGAAGCTTTGCTTGCCGTGATTATTGACTCAATCTCTTAAATGATACACACACAAATATACTTTATAATAAATTTTAACACCCAGGAGTCACTAAATTGTATCCTTTCTGTATTTTGTAGTACTTGAATTAGAATTTGTAATATAGCTATTTTTGCAGGATCCATGGTGACTGAGTCCGGCTGTGAGCTCAGCCTTCCTTTCAGCACCAAGGCGCTCTCCTCTCTCCTCCGGGCAGTTAGAATGGGCTCTTTTCTGCTCGCCTGTCTTTGCTCTCCATGTTTATAGCAGAAGCCTGCCGCACAATGGCTTACAAGCTCTACACTGCTCACCCTCACGCCCGCATGATGGTCCTCTTCCTGTGTCCCCCTTTTTTCTGCCTTAAACTCACCTTAGATACGCAGCAGCTTGCTGTCTCTGACCTGGTCATATCTCTTGAAAATATTCCTTCACTCCCCTTTCTTGCTTTCTTTATTAAATTAAAACCAACGTCCCTGTTATTGCCAGCACCCAGCAGCAATCTTATCCTTGTCTGAAATACTGCATCTATATTTCTTACTAGATCAAATCCCCAACCAGTAGAAAAAAATGCTTATTGCCAGAAATATCTGAGGTTTTGTTCTCTGCTATGTTTACAATGCCTGTAAAATGGTAGGTTGTCAATATCTGAATTGTCTAGGCACAACCTATGAGATTCTAGCAGGCTAGACTTTCTTGGGTCTCCCGCAGGAGAGGGGAACAAGATGGTTTATGTGGAGGAGATTCTCCTTCTAATTATTCCTTTCTTGAGAATTGTAAGCAAAGTCTTTTGGCTTAAGAGAGCTGGTCTTTTTTGACTTTTATTCTTTGAGAATTTTGTACAATGTTTTTAGGTCATATTCACCCCTCCTCCAACTCCTCTCAGATCTCCCCCTTTCCCAACCCGCACAACTTTGTGTCCTTCCCCGCCCCCTTCCCCATCATCAAATCCAATCTGTGCTGCCCATGTAATCTTGGACGTGTGGCCTTCCACGGCAGTGTGATCGATTTACCAAGGGCAAAACTCTTAAAGAAAACTGGCTCCTGTCTTCCAACAGCTATCAGTTGCCAATAGCTCCTTTGCCGGAGGTGGGACTTCATGTCCACCTTCCCTCTCTTGTGAATGGAGTCACACTTGCTGAGCTCTTGTGCAGCTGCCCTGTTGTCTCCAGAGGACTCTGCTTTCTTGTATTCATTCACCACCTCTGGCTCTTATAGTCTTTCCACCCTGCCTTTTACAATGATACTTGAACCCCGGGAGGAGGGGATGTGAAACGGATTTCCCATTTTGGACCAAGCGTTCTGCAGTCCCTCGTTCTCGGCACCTTGTCCAGTTGTGGGTCTCTGTGTTCATTTACATCTAATGTAAATAGATGCAAATTGATTTTTCTGATGAGGATTGAGATATGCATTAGTCTGTGGTTATAATAATGAGTCGTTAAGAATTGGCTTGCTACTATGTCCATTTAGTAGAATAGCGGTAGTAGGTTCTTCCCTAGAGCCTAACCTGTCAAGCCACAAATTATCGGCCTGACAATGGTGCCCAGGTATGGGTTTCATCTTATAGAGTGAGCCTTCAATCCGATTAGAAAACAGTTTGTCACTTCCTGATGTTCACACTGCTTTTACATTAGCAGGTTTGTCTTGCCAGGCCAGACATTATTGTAGCTTTCAGGGTTCACAGCTAAGACTGATGATTATGTTTTTCCTTTGGTAGTGTGCAAATTAGTCAGTATTAGTTTGAATGATGGTGTGCTTTGCTGTACAAAGCGTTTAGCATTGTGAGATCCTATTTCTTAATTGTTGGTCTTTTGACAATTTTATTTACGTGTATGGATGTTTTGACTGCATGCATGTTTGTGTACCATGTGCGTACCTGGCGCTAGAAGAGGCCAGAAGAGGGTGTTGAATCCCCTAAGACTGAAGCTACAGATAGTTGTGAGTTTCTGTGTGGGTATTCGGAATGAACGTCAGTCCTCTGGAAGGGCAACCAGTGCTGAGCCACTCTCCATGTGCCGAACGGTTGATCTGAACTTCCTGTGCTATTGGAGTCCTGACCAGAAAGGCTTTCTGTTCCAATAAGTTCAAGCATATTCCTTATTTTCTCCTCTGCTAGGTCCAGGGCCCCAGGTCTTATGTTGAGTTCAGCTTTGTGAGGTGTGGGAGATAAGGATCAAGTTCCATTCTTCTCCGTATAGGTATTCAATCTGACCAGCACCGTACTTGGATGGCACTGAAAACACGGTTTTTAGGTCAGGGCAGCAGCATTAAGCACACTGATCAGGTTCATGGAAATCTGAAATTAAGACATGAGAAAGTATACTTAGATGGCAGGGGAGATGCCATGATCACCAAGGTGGTTTTCCCAGGGCCAGGCTCATCCCTCATGCACCGTATGTACTGAGCCCTGCAATTTCTCTAAATGGGGGACACTCAGCTGCAAAATTTGAGGTGGTGGGGGGAAGTCCCAGGACATGGTGGCTCACACCTTCGTCCCATTACCTGAGGCTGAAGTCAGGATTACCTTGAGTTTGTCTGAGGCCAAACTGGGCTTCATTGTGAGTTATAGGTCAGCTTGGGTTATAGAGTGAGACTTTGTGTCGATAGGAAGATAATAAAATAGAATAAAAGGTGAGATAGGGTTTTAAGGAAAAGTTTTATTAAAATGATTTTTAAGTAAAACAATTTTATTTAATGTGTTTATTTAAAATGCTTTGTAATAGTAGTATCTTCTAATGCTATGACTTAAATGGACTCAAAGGCATAACAGCCCCTCCCCCTACTTCCCTGCAATTACTAACAGTCTCTGCCTCAGTCCCATCAATGATGACAGGCTAAAGTCACTGTCAAAATGGTAAACTATCCAGGCTTCCTTGTCCTTTGTTTGCTTCAAAACTTTCGGACATTTCTCGGCTTGCTATTTCTCACCGTGGTAATAATGTAAGTTGAAATTAAGGTAGTCAACGTTACAGCTTCTGGGAAATCACTGGGCATAGGGAGAATAGCAGTTCCTGACTGGAAGGAAATTTAGAGCCCGGACTAAATTTCCGGGACTGTAGTTGCATGCATTTCATTAGCTCACGTAATTGATAGCGATGCTAACGCATTAAAATGATTATTCTTTAGTGCCCAGCTTGCAGCATTAGCACACATGTATTTCATTAACACACATAAGCAAGAGCATTTATACGTGTGGTAGCAAATGAGCTTTTAAAAGTCGTTTTGTAATGAGTGGGTGTTCGTGTGGCTGATCCACGAGTGTGTGTAAATGTGACCACCCCTGTATGCCACGGTGACATCTTTAAGTAATTGGAAATTCAGTGGAGAAGTTGTGTCCAGCCTTAGGACCACTCTCAGTTAAAAGGTTATACCTTTTAATAGTGAAATAGGTTGCCCTCTCAGACATACCTGAGAGTGGAGAATTTATTATATGAGGTACAATCTCATTGGGTTCATTGGGTATGCAAGGTAAATAACCTCATTAAGAATGGAAGCTGAAGGAGATACAGTGCTATTCAAATAGGGCAAAAAGGGGCCAACAAGGTAGAACAAAGGCAGTTATGGAAGTCAACCACTGCTTTTATTTTGTGCTGAATAAAATAGATCACCAGGTTTGCTACTTAAAATCGAGAGGAGCCAAAGAAGGAGGCCTGGGCAGATTTATTTTTTTGTTCAAAGCATTGGATTAGTCATGAATTAATGGTCATGAATTAATGGAACTATTCCCAAAAGGTAGAAAATGTTTATTCTCATGAGTGTATCTTTAAAGGGCTCTAAAGGAAGATATCCTCTTGGGCATATTCCCCCAAATGTGGGCATACCCCGATAGCTGACTTAAACATTTACAAGTTTCCCATACCTTCTCTTATGCTAGAATTTATTTATTTAATTTTGATTAAAAATAAAGTTATTTTCATATAGTATCACAATCACAGTTTTCCCTTCCTTATTCCCTTGCAGATCCTCCCTGCCTCTCCATCCTTCCAACTGCAGGCCTTTTTCTTCTTTTAAAAGAAAACAAACAGGCAAATAAAAAAAAGACAGACTAAAATAAAATACAAGGAATAATCGAATGAAAGAAAGGAAGGAAGGAAAGAGGGAAGGAATGAAGAAAGACCATGAAGAATGCACACACACACACACACACACACACACACACACAGAATCCTCACAACCATAATATATATATAAAGACAGTGCATGTGCTATTAAGAAGAATGTGTCCTTTGTAGCGTTTCCACGGAGTGCCTTTACATATCTACCTGTTAAGCCATTTTCTCTGTGGTGTGGTTTAACGCTGAGGTTTCCTTGAGTTTTGGTTTTAGATGACCTGTTGGACTTGAGTGAGCCACCCACTGTCATATCAGAGTGCACTTGACCTTTTATATGCCTTTCTGTCTGTCGGGTCCATGTGCATTTAAACTTGGTATACCTTCTCAATGCATTTTATCTAACTTCAGAAGTTCCCCAAAGTGTGAGTCTTAGTATAATGCTCATTCTCCTCAGCCCTCCCCTCCCCAGCGAGTGGGAATGTGGGAACTGCGGTCTAAGAGTAGAAAGACACCTTTTCTGGACTATCTCGCAATCATTAGAAGTAATTCTTGGAGACAAGAATATAGTTAGTTGCTCAAACCTACTGAAAAGAATTTGGAAACAGAATCTTAGCTTTTGTTCCCTTCCCCATGCTCCCTGCCCCAGTCCTCAAGAGCCTTCCTCTGTCTGCTGAAGCTGCTCATAGCTAAGAACATAGAGCAATCCTGTGAGTGCTATTTCACCTCGACACAGAAACACTTTCCTGAACCGCGTGATGTCTAAAGGAGGCATTCCATGTGACACACTATGTTAGCATTCTCAAATTAAATAAAAATGCGTTATTAGGGACCTGTTACGGCAGTGCCTTAATCCAAGATGGCAGCCATAATAGACCAGGGTATATGTAACTCATGTTCTGCTAGGTGACAGAGTTTGTATGATTTTTGCAAATCATCTGGAAGCTGAGACAAGACAGGTGGTATCATACCTCGGAAGCAGCCCCCTTTTATAACTAGTTTCATCCGCGATGACACGTTTAGTGACAGGTATATAATAGATGTGCAGGTGTGGTCATGGTCAGTTACTCCAGAAAAGAATCACCGTGAAATCCTAGGTGCTCCAAACTCAATTTCTTTATATGACAAAGCCACAAAGTCAGCCCGGAATAGTGAAATTCCCATGAAATTAAATTGATCCTCGAATTATTGCTTAAATGATAGAACAGTAGGAGCCTAAGAACATATTAATGTTAATGTGAATTGCTCACCCAGTGCGGGGCAAGGCCAGTCGCGTAGTGCACCAGGCATGCTACAAAAAGTCATTATGCTCATCTTTTCATAGACGCATGGTTTATTCTATTCTAAAAACATTTGAGGTTTAAAGCTTTTATACCATGCCTTATGAATAAGAGCGTAATGAGGTTGAAAACCAAAATAGTGCTCACCACACTGCGCAGAAAGAGAAAGAAGAAGCGTTAGCCAAATGGCGCTTGTTCGAATCCCTTTTTCTTAAAATCCAATTTAGTTTTTTGTCGCTTGTCTCATTAACCCCAAGATTTAGAAAAATCAAATGCTGCTCCAATAAAACGAGACTGACAATTCAAACTATTTTAAAAGGGTTTGGTGTTTGCTTCGATCATGCTCCTAAACGTTTTGCAATTAATTGGTCTCACGTTTATCCAATTTCTTTTTGTAACCTATGTGGCTTATCCCGAAGTTTGAGTCCACCTGTCTTAAATGTATCCTGAGCTTTTATTTATGCGGTGAAAATATCGCAGATCAGAGGAATAAGTGCTTCTGATATTATGTTTTGTCATCTCCAGCTAAGAAGATTGAAACTCCGAGAAACAATTTTCTGAAGAAATGAAATCGTGTGCCCTCTGAACCCTTTGGGGAAAACAGCCTTTGTGTTTGCTCAGAATGCGAGACCGTGAAACAGGACAGGAGCAACAGCCGTCCGTGCCAAGCATGTGACATTTCTGTCCGGGTGTCTGAAACGTTGTTCTAGAAAGATTTTTTTGGGAGGGGGATTTATTTATTTATTTATTTTTATTCAAGAAATAAGTAGTAAAGATAATGCTGGCCCAATCTTGCTGATAGATTTTTCAAATCAGATATATACATTCTTCTGGGGAACTTGGGAGACTGCTTTGAAATCAAGGCGGCTTTGGAGGAGCTCTGTCATGGCGCCCTTTCTGAAAGCATTCGAGTGCTTGTGCTGGTTACTTGACTCCTCCAAGTGCGTGTCTTGGTCTCAGAGAGGGTGAAAGAATTCCTTGAAAAGGAAGGAAATGTCTTAAAAGAAACCCTGACATGATTAATGCTATAACGGCTCTATTTTTCAAAGAGGAAAAAAATTACATTTAGACTAAAGAATCTCTGCATATTGTTCCCGCTTGTTCCTGATAAAATGCTGTCTGACTAAATGATGGTTAAAAATCAAATTTTGACTTGAAAAATACGCTTACATAATATATACAAAAGCATATGGCAGTTTATGTATTCGTGTTATTGTCAGACCTTAGACTTAGGAAAAATACCTTTCCTTATTTTTTGTTTTTGAATCTGTTATACAAATGAGCTGAATCACACAAGTAATATTTGGAAGTTTTACATTTTAGCTAAACTGCATATAGAATTTAAACAGTATATAACCAAGTAGAACTACCTGTCAAAGGCAGTTTATAAATAATGAAACAGAAAAATCTATCTTCATATTTACATTCAATATTATTTTAATGCCAACTGGTTTTCTGAGCTTAGTTACTCACCTTAATCAACAACTTTGGCTCTCAATATTTGGCTCACTCCAAAAGTTTAGACTTGTCTCCAATGATAAAACCCTGATACTGTTCTGAATATTCAGGGAAATAGGTGGTAATCGGAGAAGGCTACCTCCAAGTAGAGTTCTGGTATTGCTTCGAGAAATGGCAGCCTCTGAAGACTAAGTGCGTTGCTGTAGACTAATGACTTTGAAGGGGAAATGTATACATTTGGGGTTTACTCTCTGCTATGGTTAGTTAAAAATCAGTTTCTTTATTGTAGAATTGGAGCTTATATACCACTTGGACTCCAAATGCATCTTTCCCAGATTCTTTAAGAACTCAGGAAACTGTTGGTGAAATGCCTAGCCCCAAGTCCTGGCAACAGAAAAGAGGGCAGCCCTAAAATCATCAGACGAAGTTTGGCAACATTAATTAAATGTTCAGTTGCTAATCACATTCATGAAATAGTTTCCTGATTAATTATTTATCTGCATATCTCTATATATTAGAATATATATATGTATAAACATATATACACATATATTATTCTATCCATCTGTCTATTTATCTATCCATCCAGTGGTACAGCAACTTTTGTTTATAAAGGTTATTTTGAGTATTTTTGTGTGCATATGACTTTTTTATGTTTCTGTTAGAATGTTTTTTTTTTACTCTAAGTGGCAGAATTAAATTAGTTTAAGCTAGAAGAGACTGGAAGATGACAGGGTTGTCTCATATGCCTTAATTCAAAAAGGAGAGGTATGTTAGAACTCAGGGACAATAGAACCTAGGCATTCAAATCCCCTCAGAATGTTCTGTCCAATTTCCAACCATATGTTTTTCTCTCTGCTTCTGGTTTTACCCCAACAGCTATACGCAGTGTTATCTACATGGTGGAGGAAACAGCCAAGAATGCCAACCAAACCGACAATATTTCAGCACAGCAAAATTCACCAGTTACCATTTCAGTCCTATTGTCGTGACTCCCAGATACCACGGAGGTCCCTACTGCGAGCAAATCTCTGGAAAGGAAGGCGCTTAGGGAAAATTGTTTTCAAGGGAATAGAAGTTTTGAGCAGAAACCCTGACAGCCATCTACCACAATTTCCAAACAGAAAGGCAAAGTCCCTGGAGCAGTCGGCAGTATCTCACAGACAGCAACGCAGATACACACACCGCATGTGTTTGAGAATGGCTACCTTCCAGTGACTTTGCGGTGTTGAAAATGTTCTCCAAACTGTAATATTGGTGGAACAAACCCCCCAGATTTCTTTCACCTCACCCACTAACGGGTCTGTGGTGATGTTTCAGTTAACAACTGTGAATAGATCCAGCCTTCCTGAGTTGAAATCTACCCTCTAGCTGTGAGACCTTGGGCGAGTGCCTAACCCATTGTGCCTCAGCTTCCTCCTGGCTAAGTGGAGATAACACCCACCTCAGGGAAATCTGAAGATTCGATGGGAGGACATCCCCTGACAAAAAGTTAAGGGCTTGATTTGTATTTTTCTTCTTATTTTCATAATTACATAAATAGAGGGATACAATCTACAGGAAAGTGTCTAAGCATCTTTGCATAAGCTCATTCTTCTGTGTGGGTACTCCTTGTCATACTTCATGGATGTGCAAAGTTCCTGTGGTGTGCAAGTCTGGCTTTGTTCTTTCGGGTGCTCAAAAGATTTCAAAGGCGAACAACACTGGCCTGCTGTTTGTAGGGTTGCTGCTGCCTCCCCCACACCAGTGTTAACTGTGAGACTGAGGACTGGGCCTTGCTCATTTCCGTATTTTCAGAATTTAGTAAATGAAAGGAGATATTTCTCTTGCCTTTTCTTTGAATCTTTTTCTTTTTAAAAAGATATTTATTCACAAATTCCTATCTATCTACCTAACTATTATCAATCTACCTATTATCTCTCTCTCTCTCTCTCTTCTATCTTCCTTTCTTTGATCAAAATCCTTTCTATTAAGGCGATTTGATGATAACTAACAACACGCCCACACCAAATTGATATTCTTGATATTGCCTCTGCCATTCCAACTGGGATTCCTTCATTTAATCTTTATTTTATGAAAGTCCCAACAACCTTCAAAGCTCAACTCAAGTACTATATACTTAGTTAGATATTGGCTAAATAGCCAGTTCTCTTAGCTCAGTCTCCCCCATAGACACGAAGTACTGCCATGTATTTTTAGATATCAGCTTACCCAAGAGTTCTGTCTTCAGAGTTGTATGACGAAACCTTGCAGAGTCAAAATAATGCGCATCTGTTCTTGTGTGCAGGAGAGGTATATATTAATCCTGGCTTTGAAATTATTAGCTTCATATTTTTAAACTTAGCTTTGCATCTTACAGTGAGCAAGGGACGTTTTTATTTCTCATATTCTTATACTTTGAAATATTTTATAATCTTGGGTTTAAAAAAATTGGGCTCGTTGAAAGATTTATCTTACAAATTCTGAGTCCTAATCCTGTTAGACTTTAACTTAATTCAAACTGTTAAATGTAGAGAAGCCAAATAACATTAAGAAGTCAAGTGAAAACTGCCAAGGACAGAAATGAATGTGATTTATGCTATCTCCTCCTAGGTATCAGTGATCAGATTAAAGAAGAGCCAACAGTCTACGGAAACAGCCAGCTGCAAAGTTTTAGAAACGTGAGTTGCCGTGGAGGATATCCGACATCTTAGTTGTACTTGACTGTGCAAAGTCTATGCACAGCAGCATTCGCAGCATCAGTTAGCCGAACGTCCCGGCTCATCTGCATTTTTGATGGTTCATGAGGTTGCCATCCCTGCCCACAAATAGGACGGACTGTGTCTGGCAGACACGGATAAAGCTGTGACTTGGTTCCAGTTGCGTCTGCAGAGACCTTTCCCTGTGAAGAAAAGGAGACACACTCTCTGTCTTGGTGAGGGTCCAGAGTGACAGGATCTGACTGTGTGCCCAAGAGGCACAGTATCCTTCCAGAACAGCACATTTGGGGCTGGAGGGGTGGAGCTCAATAGAGGGCTAGCCTAGCATGTGCAAATCTTGGGTTTGACACTTGGCCCTACAGATAATGAGTTTCCTATTTAGTTGTTGATAAGCCTTTATTTCTCCCTGCCATAAAAAGTAGTGAGCATTCATTCTTGGGATATTTTACCCAAGTGCCTTAAACACTTCAATGGTTATAGTAAATTGGGGCTAGAGAGATAGCTTCTCGTTCATATAAAACAATCTAAGAAGTTAAAAAAAAAACCAATTTAAATTTAAACAGTAAGGATTACAAATCTCTCCAAGTACTGTGAAGTTTCCAGGCTAATTTACTTAACAACGAGAAAATATTTTAAAGGGCCTGGAGAGAGGTTCGGAGCTTAAGAGCCCTGCTGCTCTTCAGAGGATCCAGGTTCAATTCCCAGCACCCACATGACAGCCCACAGCTGTCTGTAATTCAGTTCCAGAGGGTTGGGCTTTCTCTTCTGACCTCTGCAGGTACGAGGTACACACAGGGAGTACTTACATGCAGGCAAAGCACCCACACACATAGAATAAATATTCAGAAGAAGATATTTCAAGATATTATTGCTGGCTTATTGTTAGTCTGTTGTCTGACGTTTAACTGTTTATTGCTGGATCCTCAAAAGTCAGGCATGATGAGCTGCGCTTTTACAAAGGCACACATTCTGTGTGTTTTGTTTTGTTCTTTGGTTCTTTCGACATTCTTTACCTTAGTGATCTGACAGATATCTAGAACAGATTCCTTTGTTTGGTTGTGAATCTCCTGGCTCCCATTCCAAGGCCTGCCACATGCCTTCCTGTTCCCAACCTTCTAGGGAATTCTTCCTTTTCTCCATCTCTCCTATCCCTTGCCTTTGCTTTCTCTTCCCACCCTAGTATCTGGAAAAGTCTGTTCTTGCTTCCTCCACCTACCACAGTCTGCCTCTGCCCCTCTGTTAACTGTAACTCCATCTGAAAAACTTACAATGGCCACCTGATGTCCTGTGGATGTCCTTTCTCCACTGCCCTAGTCTAGTAAGGAACTGTTGACAAACCCTTCTCCGTAAACTCTGGTCCATTTGCAACTGTATTTTCTTTGTTTATGATCATTTCTGGCTTTTACAGCCTGCAAGTGGCTCATTTTCCTCTCTCCCCCTATTATTGCTTTTGGTCCCTACCTCCTTAATTGAACTCCTTCTCCTGGGTGGAGAGGACTCGCTAGCGCTAGCGTTGCCCTCCAATCCCTCCGCCCGCCCTCCCTTTGTTCCCGCCTCTTCTGGCTCCCAGCTGTCTCACTTGTCTACTCTCCTCACTGTTCACTGATATTAGGAGCTTAACCAAATGCTCACATATTTGACAGATGAACACTTAGTTGGAAAACGGTTCTACAGTGAAAAATGTATAGATTCAAAACCGCATGCCAAATACCAACGTATACTTAAAAAAAAATCTTTATTTACCAGAGGAGAATGATTGATCCAAGAGCAATATTCTTTCTTAAAAAACATAGATTCCAAGTGTACACTGGTTCAGATTTAATCCATTGAGCATGAACAGCATGCTACCTTTCAATTATTTATTTATTTTTTGAGACAGGGTTTTTCTGAAGCTTTGGAGCCTTTTCTGGAACTCACTCTTGTAGACCAGGCTGGCCTCGAACTCACAGAGATCCCCCTCCTCTGTCTCCCGTGTGCTGGGATTAAAGGTGTGCACCACCACCGCCTGGCTGCTACCTGTCAATTTCAATGTAGCATCTGATGGAGAACTTACTTAGGTAGATTGTATAGAGTTTGGCTCGCCCAAAGTCGTCATTCTTAGGTTGAGTCTGGCATGGAACTTGAGCTGAAATATTTCTTCCTGTACATTGCAACAGGTGCCAAGAGTTTTCTGGAAATGACACGTTTGAGCAGGGGTGGTTTAGAACTTCCTCATGTTTGTGTCTCTGGAATTCTTGAGATTTGTTTCTTCTGGGGAAGCATGTAGTCAGGCAACTCATTTTTATCTTGGCTATCATAACTGTTATTAACAATTCCTGCTAACCAGAGCTGAGGTAGATTTCCTAACCCTGAAACTGTTCTCTGCCTGGGACCCGCCAGCTTACTGACCGGGCTCCAATGTGTAACTGAATCTCATTTACCAGCTGTGGAAACTTAATCGGGAGATGCGGGAACCTTGGAGTGCTGTGCCTTGCTCTCCCTAAATAGAATCTCCCTGTCAGGCCAAATACTCTGTGAGGCTTTGATGGAACGAAAAACAAAACAGAATCCACAACAAGAAGCCCTCCGTTCTTGGCAGGCAGAGTCTCTACTTGGCCCTAACGAAGCTGCTGAAACGGTGGCTGTCCCTGGGTTCCTTTCATTCCTGTGTTGTTCATAGCCCCTGTGGATAATTGGCTTCAGTGACCTGAACCCCAAGGTCAGTCAGTTTCTCCACCTGTCTCTGCTCCAACCTCCCCAGCCTTTACGGCAAAGAGATAGCTCTGCCATGGCTCTCTGGGGTGATTTTTTTTTTATGCTTCCCTAGACTAGTTTTGGGGACTACACTGCTGTTAGCTTCCCACAGCCCCCGGCACTGTGCTCTCATTGCTCCCCCTGCCTCCGAAGGTTTGGAGAGTTTAAATTCCCTTCCCTCCTCTGGGTGTTTGCCAGAAATGTGATTATCGTAATGAGAAGCCTCCTTATTTGCTCCTTAGGCAAATAATCCTGGTGTTTTTGATAAGTAAACAACAAATAAGTCGCCGTGGAACTTCTTTGACTTTCAGGAAAGGTGAAATGTTATGGGTTCATTAATATGTAAAGTGTAGTATGTAGATCTCAATGAAGGTGACAAACAAGTGCCACGCTGGGTATTGCTGAACACAGGAAATGCTTGGTTTGAGCTAATATATACTTTTGGCACCACTTCATCTTAAAATCATACATAGCATCCAGCACCAGCAGGTTGGCTTTATAGCTTCATCTATTACTACCCTGTCACCGTTAATTGTCTTCCCTTACCTCTGCAGTCTTCTACAAATTGGGCCTATCCAAAATGACAGGAGGAAGAACATTAAGCATCTGACAAGATGATATCTAAGTTCAATTTCCTACTCTTTACCTGATTTATACCTGCAGCAGATAATTTTCCTTTCTGTCATAAACAGCCCTATAAATCAGCAGTGCTTATGGAGCAACCGCACCGAGAGCCCCCGGCTTTGCCGCCTCTGTGTTTCCTATTAGGAAGCCATTACTGCAGAATTTTCCTCCTTCAAACAAAAATGATGAAATTTAATACCACTGAGATTACAAAGATTAAGAGCTGAAGGACTGCTGGGGCTTTTCAATTGAAGCAGCTATCTGAGCAATCTTTGCAAAACTCAATAAAAACAGGGTTTCTGCCTTTGACATCATTATCCATCTGTTTGGATGAAATTGCTGTATCATGGTATAAATCTGTGATACAAGTGACATAACCTCTGAAATAAAAGGGAACATTAACTGCTCTATCTTCTGGAGGCCCTGGGACCGGCTGGCTATAAGCTCACTCAAGTGTGATGGCAGTTATTCTGTGTTTTACTAGACTGGAGACAATTATCCTTTGCTCTCCTCCCCTCTTATGACAAACTGTCAGGGCTTCTGCAGAAATGATCTCAAATAGATTTTCTAAAATGCTTAGTACTAGATTGCCTCCATACATTATTTCTTTTCAATGGGCTGAAAATAAAAACCTAATCCACAAATCAATTGCTACATCTATCAGATGCACATTGGTGCACATTTTATTTTGTTCTATCAGGATTTTATACTGCTTATATCCTCTTCGCAGCGTTTTACATAGATGGGCGTGCTGCAGGGAGAAAGCTTAGCTCAGGGTTCAGGGGGAGTCAAGAGACAGCGCACTGCGGGCAAAGAGATCCTCAGAGGAGAGCATCTGCATTGTGGGCAGGGGCGCCAGGCACCTCAAGCCCTGCAAAGCCAGCCCCGGTGGAGAATGGGAGTGGAGGAAGGCTGTACTACCCTGGCCGAACTCATTTCCTGCCTACCCTCTTCTTGGATTAATAGCCCAGTTAAGGTTCAGTCTTACGTAGGAACGGGATGCCACAATTCTGCCCGCCAAGCCTGATCCTTGGACTAAAGACTTGAGATGCCTTTTAAAACCCCATCTGTAGCCAAAATGTTATTCACTCAGATAAGTGGCTGTGGTACCTCGGGGGCACAGAACTTTTACAGACGTAGACTCATTCTTTAATTTAATCCTGCTTCATAGGCCTTTGTGTGGCTAACACTGTTGGTCTCCGAGGAGCTGGTTACGTAGCCTGGTAGACAAATCAACAGAAGCAGCCCAGGCTGTAAACTCCCAGTGTGTTCGCGTCTGCTGCAGAAAGCATTCAATCTCCAGCAGACACTTACTTTTCTTGTATTTACAAGTTCAGCCCAAAACATTAGTGGGAAAATTCCATTTCTCAGTACAGGTAACGTATCCCACGCAGGACCGGAGAGCCAGTTTTGGCTGTGCCTTCGTTTGCCCCCTCCCCCTCTGTTTCCCTTGTAGGTCTTGTTAGTCTGTTCTCTCGCTCAGCACTTAATTTTATTTGTTTGCAAAGGAGGACAAAAAAATATAGAGAATTACAGTGGAAAATGTCTTTATAGTCTCTTCCATTTTGGTAGACAGCCAAAACAGAAAACAAAAAAAAAAAAAAAAACAAAACCAAATCAACCACTAAGCAATTAAATTTAGTTAATGTTATAAATTGCTCAGGGAACTCTTGTAAGTGATAGATATTAGTTGCTTAAAAGGTCGAATCAGAAGAGGGTGAAGCAGCTTATTTTTGCAGGAATATTCTGGCATCGGGTCTGTTAATGAAATCCCATCAAAATGCAACTTTTTTTTTTGGTTAAATATTTGAATCAATTCAAACATCTGGACAACTGTAGGAGTTTTATAAAATGTCATAGACTAAATGTTTTACATATTTTCTTGCTCTTTGATGGCACTAGACTGGAAAATAATTTGGAGAAAACCAATTTTTATGAAAATCCTGGAGCTGAATATGCAAAGCCTAGTTGATGATCCCGGCACTGAGTGAGAACTTCAGGGAGGGGAAATGAAGTTAGAGTCTGGTCTTTTAAGAGATCCCCAGGTGACTGTGATGTGCAGCCGTGGCTAGCTGGGGAACCACAGACACAGGGCCCACCAGCTGCTCTTCATCTCCATGGCAACAGGGAAAGAAGCAAGCATTAACTGTGGCATGAAGTATTTAGGCTAATGTGAGTTTGTCTTTAATTACCAGATTTGCATTTGCCATTATAACCCTTTAGTGAGTATCTTCTCCATGGTCCTGTGCCTAAGATCTGGGTAGCTGCTACTAGGTGAATGCTTTAGGTTACAGATTCTTATAGGCATCTACTAAACACACATAAAAGAAAGCTGTATTAGAAACCAGGTCAATAAAACTTCTTCTCTAGAGACTCGTACTGTTAAAATAAGAGCATACAAAATAAATCTAATTTTAAGTATAAACAACGGAATAAAGTAGAGCAAGATATGAACAAATATAAAACACTCACGTACACATTAAAGAACATTGCTTACTAAGCCCCAACTATTACAGAGTATATTTAATCTAAGCCTGGTGTGCCTGACAGGGACCAAATGATAACGTGAGTATATTTGACTTTAGTAGAGTTCTCTGTCGCTTTTTCTCAAAAGCCCCCTTCTTTGAGCTGTTGGAAGTAAGTGTATTTTGCCTGTAACATCAGGAGTCATGGAGGAAGATGAATACTAATACGGTATACGCATTTGTCTCTGAATGTTTTGTATTTTAAGTGTTCGGTTCCTTCTCTAAGAGTAGCGGTGCCCACTTCTCCCACAACATCAACTATTTAATCATTTCTCTTTTCCTCCTTTCAAGAGAAGGTTGTTGCCCAAGTTAGCTTTCATTCCTGTACTTTCTGTGCCTGAGGTTTTATACGCTGTAATGCTTCCTTTGCTACTTACCAAACCCACGAGGATAATGAACGCACCAAGGCATTCTCGGAACATTGCTCAATTCATCTTTGTTTCTTTTTCAAATCAGAAAATATGTTGAGACAAAGCTGAGCATTAAGTGTAGACTGTGTGTGTCCCCAGATCAATCTTCAGGAAAGGGGGGGCTTTGTTGCTTTACCACTTTAAGTTCGTGCAGATCATATGGGGAGCACTAAAGAAATGATTACACGGTTTTATAAATAAGTTTAGTTAATCTTGTGCAAATCGACTTAATTTTTTTTTTTAAATCTGTAATGCAACTTTCCCTGTTGTGGTCTTGAGTAAGCAGGAAGACAAGCAGTGTTTGCTGTCTACAGCGCTTTTTCTAAAGCACTGAGTGGGACGAATGCACATTACTTGAAAATCTTTTACTTTTATGAAACACTGTAAACATGCTATTATGTCTGTTGTAGAAAACTGGGGAAATGCAATAAAAAAAAGAAAAGTAGAAAAAAACCAAGCTTTATTTCCTAAGGATTAGCCACAGTTGACAGTTTTAACAGAATTATAAGTTACAAAAAATGGATTCATAGCTCAGAAAGGCCTTGTAGGAGAAAAAAGTTGTTTTTTTGCTAGTATATTAATAGTTGATAACATATTTAATAGTAGGGTACACTAAAAGGACACTGTAGGAATTTAAGTAAGGATGCTATTACTTTTAATATTTAATATATTGTCTTTTAATTAACCCAAACCAGAGCTTGTTACTCAATGTGAGCTCTGTAAAGCGGCCCTCAGGAAGTGATCTGATGTGCATCAAGAGAGACACAAGGCTATTTATCACAGAATTATTTCCTGGGACATTATTAGCTCATGATGTCACGTCCATTGGATGTGAAATGGTTATAGACCAAAGTTATGCAAAAAAAAAAACAGATTTTTCAAGCTTTAAGTACATTGTCTGAAATATGTCTTCAAGAATTAGAAAATGTGTGCTACAAAACACGTTCCAACACAGAAAGGGCAGACTCTGAGTGCTGAGATCGTGAGTCTGATCTTTCTCTGTGTTCACATACTTACATAGCGAATTCTCATCTCTTTTATAATAGTCTTTTTGAAAATAAAATCAACAACACGAGTTAACACACTGCTTCATTTTCTGGGTATCATACTTGGGGCACAGAAGAAGAGATTGGGAACACCAAGCATCCCCTCTTCAGAACATTTCCTGTGTTTCTAATGACACGGCAGCTGTTTGCTCCGTAATAGTCTGCCCTGAGTTTTATAGAAGCAACATTTTTGTTTTAATTGAGTGCTTTGAAGAGACTTCAGAACCATGGAGCGAGCCGAATAGGGGCCTTCTGTGTGGCGGGGCTGGCTTGTAACACAGTATGAAATGTTTTTCAGGCAGTTTCAGCCCTCCCTGTCGGTTCCGGGCTTTCTCAGGAATCGGCGACCTGGCACCAAAGCTCCTGCAATGCTTGCGATAAAAACTCACTTAGGCAAAGAGAGCCTTGGGAACCAGAGCTAGCCTGAGCTGTGCCTCTTGCTTGCGTCCCAAGCCTCGGCAACAAAGTCTCCATACGTCCGTCCAGGTACATCTCTGAAGATAGCAACTGTCTGGGTTGGGCAGCTTCGCGAACCGCTCACTGTGAGATTTTCCCGGAGGGCACACCACTGATTGCCAGTTACCTCTCCTTTAACTATAGATCTCACAAAAAGGAGCCTGGGGTATTACCTTACTTTGGTGAGAGCAGGTAGTCAAACAGCGAGGAGCTCACACTACAGGGCATGAGTAGTTTTAGTGCAACAGAAAATACATTTGATCTTCTGTATTCATGGTCCTTCATCTTGAATTCAGCCAACCGAGGATTGCAAATATTTTTTAAATATTGTATCTATTGAAGATTTCTTTTCTTGTCATTATTCTGTGAACGATTTAGTGCAACAATGATTTACAGAGTATTTATGTTGAGTTAGACACCATAAGTCACCTAGGGATGGCTTGGAGTCACTAGGCTATATGCTAACATATCATTTTATATGAACAACTCAAGCATCATATATTTCAGAACGGGGAAGGGCTGGAGCAGGTCTGGCAACCCACATCTCACAGTTAAGGAAGGATGGCTGCCCTCAACTTCTCCAGCTGGTTTGGGTGGGGCGGGGAGAAGGCACAAGTGAGTTCTCGGAAGAGAGGGACACGGGTTTTTCAGAGGTCATTCAAGAGTCTGGACTGTGGTACAAGCAAGCTTTGTGGCGACTGTCACCACAGGTGTGTGGTCTGGTCAATGGGAACATCACGGAGCCACAGTGTTCCTGAACTGAATGCCTACTTTAGGCTTGGCACTCAGGGTTCCAGACCTGCTTGTCGGTTGTAAACGATTTCTTGTAACAACACAGGCCAGCAAATCCTAAACTCACTGCAGCAGAAGGGGCTTCCTCCTGCACATGACGAAGCACACCCTGCACCCACAGTCAGGCTTTGGTGGCTGGAGAAAAGCACTAGTAGCTGTTGAGAAATCAGTGATAATTGCTTTCTAAAATCAAAATCTTAATTAATACATGGTAATTTATATACTTACAAGGTATACTGTGACATTTCAATACATATAAATGATCATATCTATCATTTCATTTTTTAAATCATTTCTTTGTGTTTGGAAAATTAAAAATCCCTTCTGTGAGCTATTTTGAAATATAATTAACTGTTGTCAACTATAGCTCCTACTGTGTTATATATTAGACATAATTCCCCCAGAGCTGGTGAGATGGCTCAGTGGGTAAGGCTACTGGCTGCCAAACCCAACAATCAGATTTAATCCCCAGAACCCGTATAGTAGAGAGAACTAGTTTATGAAAGTTGTCCTCTGATTTCCACAGGTGCGTGTGTGTGCACACAACTCTCTCTCTCTCTCTCTCTCTCTCTCTCTCTCTCTCTCTCTCACACACACACACACACACACACACACATGCATGCACATGCATAAATAATAAGTTTTTAAAATTGAGAATTGGGACATATGGCTTTCTGTATTTCAAACAGAGTTGTATTAGATGCTGCGGTCTTAAAAAATTCTTGTTAAATTTATAAACCTCAGTAGTGTGCCTTTAATTTTTCTTTTACATTTAACAATGTGCCTTAATTTTTTTATATTAGTAAATATTGAATCACATCATTATTTTTGTGATTGAATAATACCTACATGGTATGATATGTCTTAATTTGTTTAAAAACCCTGCTTATATACTTTTCATTCATTTTCAATTTATTTTATTAATGGTATTTCATTATTTTTAAGTTATTAGTGGTTATAGAATGCCAGTATGAGAAACGGTATGCACTGACTCTCCAGACATCTTCCTTGCTTACATTTCTAAGTGTAGAAACCGTGGTTTGAAGCCACAGACATTTACATTTTGACTTAAATGGCCAATGTGCTGTCACAAGTCTCTTCCGTTATGTCATAACCTAGTCACAGGGAAAGTTTTGGCTGTTCCCTTGCCTTGTGCTTCAGTATTCCCACGACCGTTCCCGTCAGAAGCCACTTCTCATTCAGTAATCCTAAAGAAATTATTTCTGTACTGATGTGTAAGTCGACTTGTCTTCGGGAGGCTCTGTATCTCATCTGTCTATTTCATTCCAAGATCCTTTTGTGTCTAAGATTCTGTCATTTTAGCCAGGTGGGTGTGGCACACACTTTTAACCCCAGCACTCAGGAGGCAGGAGGATCTCTGTGTTTGTCTACCCTGTTTACAAGGCAAGTTCTAGGACAGCCAAAGACAGCTAAGGCTGCACAGAGAAACCCTGTTTGAAAGAAAAAAAAACAAAAAGGTAAATTTTTTTAATGATTTTATGATATTGGGGTGGGTTGCTGAAAGTGGAACAAATGTACGGTTGCTTGTCTGACTTTTGCTTTAGAATCCTAAGTGGACTTCTGTTGTTCATTTACAAATGGTTAACATCTATGCAACACTGTGGTTCTGCAGGCCACCAGTGCATCATGGATTGTTCATGGAATAGCATGCATGAACTGGAAAGTCTTTCCTTTTGCCATTTGTCTGCGTTGCTTGTTTGGCCTTTAGGGGTCTTACTCCCAAAGCACCTGCCTAACTTGGAATAGTTTGTGCATCCTGTGCTGTATGCAAGCTGCAGTGCTGGAATTTCCTTGTGCTCTATGCACAGTTTTCCCTGCGGTCTCAGAGAACTAACGCTCCGCTGTACGCCTCCCCTGTTTGTACTTCGCATCTCCTGTAAATGGAACCATGCAGCGTGTGATCAATCATGTCTGCTTCTTTTGTTTAGGATGATGTTATTTAGGCTTATCAATGTTTTAACATGCACCAATGCTTCCTTTGCTGTTATTTTGCATTTATGGTGCTTTATATTTTTTTAAAAAAATATGCTAATATTTATTAGCTATTAGCCTGTTTCTTTGGTTTTGCCTTTGCCTCCCAAGTGCTGAGATTAAAGGCCTGCACAACCACAGCCTGACCACCATTAAACTTTTACTATATAATGATATGAAAAAGTAAGCTGTTGTTTTTAAAAAGTTGCTTGCCATTAAAAATAATTTATTTAATTATTTTTATTTAATTTATTTAATGCATGCATGTAACATGTTTTGAACAAATCCATCCCCATTTCTTTCTTTTCAATTCTTCTCCTATCCCTCATCACTTTCCCTTCCCAACTTTCTCTCTCCTCCTCTCTCTCCCCATCTCCCTCCCTCTTACCTCCCTCTCTTTCTAACACCCGCTGAATCCACACATGGGTGTGGTGCCATTTCCTGGGGGCATTGGTGGCTTCTCAGGGCCTGCATCCCTGAAACTGAGCATGCCTCCCTAGATAGTCACCAGCTGTCAATAGTTCCCCAGCTAAGGGTGTGGCTTCATGATGCCCCCACCACAACCCATGTTGGGCTTTTGGCTGGCTTGACCTGGGGCAGGTCTTGCACACATAGTCACAGCTGTTGTGAATTCATGTGCGCAACTATTTCTCCATGTCTCACAAATAGGCTTGGTGCCGACATCTATTCCCTTTGGTTTTTATGATCTCTCCACCACCTCTTCTCAACGATCCCTGAATCTTCAGGGACGGAATGTAATATAGATGTCTTTTTAGAGCTGAACACCCCAAAATCTCTTATTTTCTTCATCTTTGCCAATTGTGGGTCTCTGTCATCTACTACAAAAAAAAAAGGTTTCTCTGATGAGGACTGAGAGACACACTAGTCTATGAGTATAAAGACAAGAACTTATGGGGACATTTAATAATATATCCATTTATCAAAATAATTGTGTTAGGTTCTACCCTAGAGTCTGTGACCTAGCCAGCCAGGGAGTTTTGGTCTGATTGAAGGTTCCAGGCATAGGTTCTATCTAATGCAGGAGTGTTAAGTTCAACCAGAAAGTGGTTGGTTACTCCCATAAGACATGCTGCTATTGTACCAGTGGGTGTGTCTTGCCAGGCCAGTGGTTACTGTAGTCTACAGGGTTGGCAGCTTGGTAACATTCTTCATTTCCCCCTCTTGTGGCACTCTAGACCCTCCCAGCCCCGGAAAAGCTAGCCAGTAGGGATGAAGCTTCTGGGTTGGTACCAGCTTGATTTCTCCATGTCCTACGACATAGGGATGTGCTATCTTCAGCAATGGTCTCTTAACCCTCGGTTCTGAAGCGTAACTAAGAACATGGTAATAGCTTGTAATTTTTAGGAGAGTCTAATATGTCTGGATAAAGTATTTTCTCCTTATTATAGGGTAGCTTCCTTGTTTCAATTTCTCAGACCAGATTTTACTCTATAGCCCAGTCTAGCCTGAAAGTTGTAATATAGCCCAGGTTGGACTCTTGGCAAGCCTTGGCTTCTCTCTCCTGAGTGGTGAGATTATAGGCACAAATCACCAGGCTTCCTCATCCCTTTTAATTTCTGGATTAGAAGCCAAAAGGTCCTTTGTGGCCTTCAAGGCCGTCCACGGGCTATCCTAGCAAGTATCCAGCTGATTCTGTCACTTCTCCTCCATCGGGTAGCTCAGTGCAATGCCCCCTCCCGTCAGTCAGCCCCTGCACTCCGCCCCTCACCCTTCTTCCTTGCATGTGCACCTCCAGCCACGCTGGATCCAGCATCTAAAGTAACTGTGGCTGTCAGCATCCAGAGCCAGACATGGAGTTTCCTGTAGATGAGCGGTGCTGTCGTCTGAGAGAGGCACATTAGTCACAGGCTGACATTTTAGTTAGTCCAAGTATTCTCGAGGGCAGGTCTTGCAATGCTAGGTGGAGTTAACCAAGGGAAAGGGGACCCACTAGGTCAGGAGTTTTAAAAAGGCTTTTGGCACATATACCCTGTGCACAATCTCCTTGTGTTACTAAGCAATCTGGATTAAACAGGCCGACTAAAGCTCTAAAAGTATCCCGGGAGGTGACAAACAGGCAACAGGCCAGATGTCAGGGAGTAGTAGAGACGGTTGAGAGCCAGAGAGTTCAGCCCAGTCCAACCAAGGTCAGCGGCAGCTCACTCGCCAGGATAATCTGAGGGGAGGGGCATACTTCCTGGTTTGCTAGATCATCTGACTTCAAGACAAGTTTACCGTCTGTATTCTACATGAGATCTTCTGCTCATAAAATACTCAGAACACATGGAAGCATTTTTAAAGACAGTGCGCCAGACAAACAGAACGAGGAGGAGGATGTGTGTGGTACCCACTGGCAGAAGGCTCACTTCATTAGAATAAGTTGTTCAATCGCACCGTCATTATGCAGCCCAGCCTCCAGGTTATGGGTTGAAAGGTGTCTCATTCCTGCCGACAGTTGCACACCCGCCTCTTGTTGTTGGGTTCCCAGGCCTGCTAGTTGGAACTGGCAGGCAGTTATTTAGAATTTCGACTCAAATGCTCCTTCGAAACAACTTTTAAATTAAAAAGTTAGATCTCCGAGATTCACCAAATACCCAGTCAGCCCGAAGTTCCATTACAAGCCTAGAGAAAAACGTCTGTACTTGTTTGTTGGTTTGTTTTCTTATTTAGTTCGAAGGACAGACAGGAACACAAGTAACCAAGAGTGGCCGGAATGAAGAGTGATGGCAGCTGTACTTCAGCAAGGTACGCTGCCCTAAAGACCTGGGAACCCCAAACCTGCAACTTGCAGGCAACCCTGCTGATCCAAGGGGAACAAAGGAAGGACGTGAAGCTGTCCCAGAGGTCACAGGAACTGAGAAGAACAGGTCTGGTCTACACAGGAAACTCATAGCATCTTTTCTGTGGCTTAGATGAGGCAGGAAGATTTGCCAGAGCAGGAAGGAGATAGATCCTAAACGGAAGTGCTTTGTTTCCTAGCAAAGACAGAGAGAGAACAATTACTCAACAGTGTCTCACAGGCGCTTGCTCTCTTTGAGGACCTAAGGAGATGGAGCATTGATAGCTCCAAGAAAAAGTTAAAAAAACAAAACAAAAAACAAAAACAAAATAGTTGCTTTGTTTCCCATGTTAAGTTTTCAATGATTAAATAAATATTTTTCTAAAGAAAACTTTGGTTTTTACATAGATATTTAAAGTAGCTTTACTTTTCTTTATTGTATGTTTATTTATGTACAGTGAGAGAAAGAGACAGACAGACAGATAGTAGGTATGTGGAGGTCAAAGGTTGTCTTGTGGGAGCCAGTTTTCCTCTTTTACTCTGGATCCTGGAGACGGAACTCAGGTTTGGCACTGTTATTTGTTGGACCATCTCTGCAGCTCCCCTGTGAAATTTCTGTTTGACCATAGTAAAAGATGTTTTTATGATGCACTATGGTTAAGCGTGGAGTCTCAAGATTTTGTCAGCTTTCCCTCTGTATGGAGGTTCCAATGTGGCACTTACCAGGTCTGCAGGCCTGAGAAGACACCTCCCCTCTTTCAGTCACTAAAGTTCAGTGACATGGATGGTAGCAAATGGAAGCAAGATTGTCTGGAGATCTGGGTGACACTCCAGGCAAAGGTCCCCGGTGTGTTGGTACAACTTGCCTTCTGTTGCGAAGGCGTCTGCTCTCCCTGCTCTGGGTAGGGTGTCATGAAGGGGCTTGTAGCAAATGCTGCACACCGCTGCAGCCCATTTTGGCCTAACAAGTCATATGGAGCTTTCCAAGGGCGTGGAAGAACAAGTTCTGCAAGAACAATTTCTCCCCCGAACTACGTCCTAGAGGCAAAGAGAACTGCTTATGGGCAAGCCTTGAACTCTCGACCTTGGCTCTTCTTTTCACTTAGGTGTTTTCATTTTCTCTTTTCTTCTTCTCCCTTTCCAGATCCCTACTTCTTTATACCAGCAGCTGCTACACCAGCAAAAAAGGTTGAGCCAGGCTGGCGTTGCCCCAAGTCTCTGGTCTGCTTGATGGCAAGCCTCTCGTCTCGGTGTGGATGAAGGTACTAGGGCTCTTTTCCTCCTTGCGGATTCACTGGGGGGTTTATGATGAATCTTCATCTTATCACCTGTATTCCAAAGGCTGAGGACTGGCAAGTGGCTGAGTGCTTGGGACTTACCAAGTGGCCCTTAAAAGGGCTCTGTGGGTGTACTGCCCGTAGAAAAAGTAAAGCAGAAATGAAATAGGTCAGAGGGAACTGGAGTGTGCAGAAAACCCCGTATGAACAGTGCTGGGGGGAGGGCTGGACGACCTTGTGCATATTAGTCATTTCCAAAGGAGCTCAAGCTTCCGGTTCAGTTTGTTGTCTGTAGCTCCTCTTCGTGTGTCCTCTTCGGTGTCTGAGAGTGCTGAGTGGGACAATACTCGGAGCTGTAGACATGACTTGTTGAGGTTTTCAGTACAGACACATCAGCCGCTAGTGATTTTCTCCAAAGTTGAAGGTTATAATTTTTCTATACTTCTTAAGATATAATGGTCTCTCGGAATATGCCAGTAAATTAGTCATACTGTGTCCTGAGAATTGGTCTCTGTAACACATCCTGGTCTCTGAAAAAGAGCTGCAGTTGTATAATGGATTTTAGAAGCCTCCAAAGCTGGTTCAACTAACATATTTGTTAGTCTAATAAATGATATTGCTCTTGTCAAAATTTTTCCATATAGCACAATTTAATAGCGGAATCACTAGTTTCTCAGACATGACAAAAGGGTCTGGGCGTACTTTGATGGGAGACACAAAACCTCTTGTTGTTCTAATGAAGCCAAAATGGAAAAAAAAGTTTTGTTTTTTGTCTTTCAAGTGTATTTTTATGAAGCTAAAATATACATACCACTTTCTCTAGGAAAATATTTGCCTATCAATATTTGCTCCTCCAGTGTCTTTTTCCTCTGTTATCACACATGAATATGCATTTTCTATTCTTTCTGCTCCCTTTTGTTTGATGAGCTGTCAGTAGTGCATGCCACTTCAGAGGGAAAAAATAAAATCCTTGAGGCCTAAGACATGTTTAGCCAGTGGGTCTATAAATGTTTTGGCTGTATACTATCATTTACCCACAGTTCTTGTCAAGGTTTGTTTTATGGTCTCCACAGTGGTTTTGTATGGCGTGAGAGCATCCCCTCCAAGAATCGCCTTGAGAGTGTCTTATGCTCTTGTACAGTGTCCCCTGACCCATGGTGCCCTCTCAGTAGTCGTGTTGACTTAAGTTAATGGGTTTAGCATCTCCTCGGGCATCCCTGAAGCTGCTTGGGAGGAACTTGCTGAGACACTGAGACTGTTACAGCAGCTGTGTGTCTGGTCCTCAGCCCGAACTGCGTTTGCCAGGGAATGTGTTTTCCAGAGGGCATGTGACTTTCACTGCTCCGGGTTCTACCTACCGGCAGAGCTGCCCCTAACACTAGCAACACCATCTTCAGGTGTGAATCCGAGAAGGGTTAGGCAACAACTGTTGGCTACAAATCTGCCTCCGCTGAGGAGAGGCTGAACTCTGAAAAGCAACTACCAATGATTGAAATCGTTGGCACTGACTTTTTAAGGCAGGAAGGGGCGCAGAAGGCTTCCAGTATAGAAAATGAGAACATAGGTGGGCGGGGGAGCTGAAGGCCCCTATAGAGATTGTTCTCCACTTCACTGTGCTTGAGAATTGTGTGAGGAAATTTTGAAAAATGCTGGAGGCCTGATCCTATCACTGAAAGTTATTCACTCAAGTGCTTCAAGGCTGGCATGGGCAGGTCAACCCAATTTTGCTCTCCTCAGATTCCTGTGGACACTCGGCAGCGAACCATGAATTCTGAAGTGCTATTCAAAATGGCATTCTGTGACGGGAAGGGAATGTGTCTCCTTGGATTTTGTTAGAAATGACTCTGAGATTAGGGCTTAGGTGTTTTGATTTTTTTCCCAGTTTTCCGGATAATTCTGAAGCCTTATTCATGATTCTTGAAATTCAAGCACACACCAGAATCACCTGGAGGAGTCTGAGAACACAGTTTGCTGGATTCTGCCTGCAGACTTCTGATTAGGGGTCATGGTTCCGGAGAAATGGCATGTCTATCAGTCTCTCAAGAGATAGTCGTATAACTGGTCCACAGGCTACACTGTGGGGCTGGGAGGATGGTTCAACTGTTAAGGGCGCTTGTTGCTCTTGCAGAGAACTGAGGCTGTTTCCAGCACCCACGTGGTGCTCACAATTGTCTAATTCCCTCTTCTGGCCTCTGAGGGCACACGTGGTGACACATGCAGACATAGCACTCGTACCTACCTTGAGCAGCACCACTCTAGAGCAAGCCTGGGAACTTGGGTTGTTTTCGAGTTTGTTAACAAGGTGGTTGTTTTCAGATCTTAAGATCCCAGCTCTCACACAGATGGACTTGCGGGACTAATTGCTTTGGCTAGACTTTTTTTTTTTTAAACTTACTTAGTTTTAGCTTGTTGTTGTTCTTGGTTTTGTTCCTAGCAAAGATGCAAAGCGTAGGTTATAACTCCAAAGAGTGACACTTTATCCTACCTGCTGTGGCTTTGACTATTGGAACTAGGAGAACTCAACAGTTTTATCAGCGGGAAATGATCGCCTTGTGAGACTTCTCCTGCCCTCTCCTTTGATTGGTTGCTTGGGTGGATTAGGCAAATTAGTGGATGGTTTTGACTGTCAGTCACACTTCAATAGAGAATTTATTAGTGCCTCAGTGGTAGGAAGGGGCAACAAATTAATGCCCATACACATGTCCATTCCTATCATATGAGCGTTTCTTCTGGTGGCTTTGTTGGTTGCTTTATATTTGTCTGAAGCTACCCAGAGGATGGAGTGGCGTGAAATGACAGAACATGATGTTGTAACCACAGCTCGTTCCCACTGGGCACTGAATTTCAGTTTCTGTGGTTTCTGAAGATAGGATTTGGTATGTATGTCTTGGCAGGCCAACAGCAGGAGAGTTTCCAGGAGTGGAATCCAAGGCTGTCACTATTACTCCTGGAACACAAATATAACAGAATGGCCAGAGGGGTCCTCACGGCCGACAGTGGTATATAGGAAATAGGATTCACCTAAGACACACACATCTGGCTAATACGGAAGTGGTATTACATTTCATCTGTACTACTTCTCCTTGTGTGTTTTCTTCCTCTTGGTCCCCATGGAAAGGGTAGGATTTGTGTTTCTTTGGATCTCTAGCCAAATATCATCTAATTTCTCCTTAACCAAGAGTATAGCTTTAAAAAACAGATATACTGAAGAGATCTACAACCGGGAAGAGACACAAGGCTGCTGCAGTTTAGGGAATGAGCAATAAATCGTTGTACTCTGGAAAGTGACTGAGGAAGGGGTAGGAGCAGACAGGGATTCAATTAAGTTAAGAACTTAGAAAAGAGAAAAACACTGTGGAAATTGCAAAGAAAAGTTTTGGGTTCTGACTTAAGTCCTGCTATGAGTTTGGAATGTTTTAATCTGCTCAGCATGAGCCAAAAACAGTTTCCAGCGGAGAAAGATGTGGTTTCCTTCAAGCTGACTCTGGACCCGATGCTGACGGTGCTTCTACAAGGGTGGCTGCTTGTTCATGGCATGAGCATCCTAACTCTGGGCCATGCCATATTACCTAGCAAGCCAGAGTTCATGTCCTTTTATCCCTACTTACAGATTGTTTATCATTTTGAACCATATTAACTTAGTTCTAATGCTCTAGCCAGCAGTTTTATTGATAAAACCAAAAGTGATGTCTGCTTTGTGGAATCTTATTAATCAATGAGATGGTATGTCTAAAGTGCTTCTCAAGTTGCTAAATGGCAGAGAGGTTAAGGAGGTATTATTTAATATGTGCTATGAGGGAAAAGGTCTTGGAAACTTTCTGATCTAATCAAGGCCGTAATTAAATATCCAGAGTCCAGCAAGGGTCTGGAACATTGTCTTGCTTCAGCAATTGCTAGTTATCAGCCACAGAAGGTTGAACCTTTGCTTTACCATTAGACAACAAGGCTCTGTGAGCCTCAGCGTCCTCAACAATAACAAAATTAATAGCGACCCCATGGAGTGATGGCGTGGCTCAAACAAGAGATAATGTGGAGGGAGGTGCTGTGCTCAAGGTTCCTGACGCATGCTTAGTAAATGCAGACTTTATCTGCTGAACTATATTCACGGATGGCGCTATTTCCAAGGCGTATGATGAATTAGAAAAGAGCATCTGAGATACCGGGAACTCCATCTGGACCCTGTTGGCTTTTAAAATAAATTTGAAAAAGACAGAATTCGAGTCCTGCTGTATAAGAGGAAGCCAGCTGAGAGCCGGTTTTCTTCACTTATCCTTACGTATCAGTCACCATGTTATTCCCATTGGGAAAAACCTTTCTTCCTACACTGCCCTCATTGACTATGCAAAGACTGTGTAGGAAACATTAGCATTAGCCATCAGCTCTCTCTGGTGCCAGTCTGTTTGAGCTTGAGTTAGAGGGACACCAATGGAGTGAGGTCAGATCTTAAGATCAGCCAATAAGGAGATGATTCGCTTGTATTCCTCGTCGTCATGGAATCGCCAGTCAACTTTACTATACAGGGCTCCACATGTACGCAACGTCTGATACAGTTGCCCTCATTGTTGGGATAGATGACTAGCTTTGGGTTGTGTACCAGATGAAGCATCTGACTTGTGCTTGGGGTTCAGGTTATTTGAAGAAAAGAAAACACAAAACCATCCACTTTATTTTTGAGGATATATAATTCAAGTATTTCAACTCAAACATGTGTTTGATGCCCCTCACTGTTTTTATTACATTAAGCTGGTTGATACAAAGCTCTGCCAAAGGAGTATAAGCCTTAGCAGGACACTTTTGAAAGGGACATGAAGTAGAGGGATATAACTGTCTCCTGCCTAGCAGGTGAGCTTGGCTTAAGACCAACACATACGTATTTTCACAGTTCTGGAGGCCATGGGGCCTAAGAAGAGATACCGGGGCACTAGGAGTCTTAAGAGACTTCATCCTCACATTGTGGAAGGGGCGATGGAATACCCTAGCAATCTCTTTAAGGAGGTCACCAGCTCCATTCTTGAGGATTCTGCCTAATTCGCTGCCAGAACTCCTACTTTCTGAAATCATTATCTCACGTGTAATAGGATTTCAACATTGAATTTGGAGTGACACAAAGATTCAATCATGGAGATGACGTCAGTGCTGCTTCAGAGTCCAGAAGGCAATGAGAACGAGCGTGGGAGAGAGCAGGAAAGAGAGTGGGAGAGAGTGAGGACGAGAGCGAGTCAGTGAGCAAGCGAGCGAGTGGGAGCGTGATAGCAAGAGAGAGCGAGCAAGAGAGAGAGCACAATAGAGAGCATGAGTGTGTGTGTGTGTGTGTGTGTGAGAGAGAGAGAGAGAGAGAGAGAGAGAGAGAGAGAGAGAGCGAGAGCGAGCATGAGACAGAGAAAAAAACAAGATGTTTTTAAAGGCCCAGACTCTGTAAGTATTGAGTGCTCAACATGGCTGCCTAGACAAGACCTGAAGGAGGCCGTGCTAATGTTCCTTTCTTTGATGATGAACAGCAATATGGAAGTGTATGCCAAATAAATTCCAACTGGCTTTTTGGTCATGGTATTTCCATGCAGCAATAGGAACCCTAATGTAGACATCTTTAAGGGGAATTTCAAACGAACCTCACAGAAGGCAATATTTGGCATGGCCGAAGTCATGGCATCCCAGGCACATGGGTTGAGGTAACTGAAAATGAGAAGGATGCCCTGGGTGCCAATCAGGGAGTGGCTGCTTGCTTACTCTGTGGCACGCAGGTGCATTTGGACACCTCTGTTTTCTCATCTGCGAGAACAATGCTGTCTGGTAATTTTGGAGCACGGGGTTGCCTGGTGTATACAGCCTAAGACGCAGCTAAGCAGCTAAAGAACTAATTTGAAAGAAGATAAAAGATGACGCTTCGAAAATAGAGCCCTTTACACAATTCAGGTGGCTTTGTTCTAAGAATTAGAAGCCATGATCTATGGTTTGAGGATAACTCAGGGAACAATTTTTGTCTAACAGCTTCAAATAAATTTACAACAGCCTTTCTCCATTCCAACCCTCTGATTTCTAGTCTATAAACTTGCTTCTGTGTCTAAAGAAATCCTGCCTAAATTCCTTGAGGGTCTGACCCTTTCTGAGCCTTGGTTTATGTTCTTTTGTTCTTGTACTTGACATTATCTGAGATAGTCTTGTAAAACCTTGCTTCTGTTCCCTTCAGAATTTTATACCCCTCAATGAGGCAGTTCCCTCCCTCTTCCTCCAGAAAGATAGCTGCATTGCTTTGATAACTTTTCTTTTATTAATATAGATAAAGCCTTCATGTTTTTAAAACGAAACAGGTCACCTTCTCTTGTATCACGGCTGTGAACAAAATAACCTGAAGCAAAGTTATTTGAACAAAGGGAATATTTGGCTGGGCTGGGTTAGCCCTGGGAACAGCAGCTGGAATCCTCAGAGATGGCCACTGAGAGAGAACTTGATGGGGTAGTCTTGGGGAGAATTGGGGAGCCTAACAAGCACAATGGGGGCCTGCTTGACAAGAGGGAGCTCATGCTAGGTACTGGTACTAGCACCTATCCATCACTAGTGAGGTCACTGGTCTTGGAGGAGAGCCTACAATCACTTTACTAAGCTAGGATAATCCCTAACTGTGTACTAATATTTGCCCTCATATCCACATATCAGTGTAGTTCTCGCCTCTCATTAAAGACACTTCTCTTTGCAACAGATGGAGACCAATACAGAAAATCATGACTCATTAAAATGCAGAGAACAAGAGCCTGTGCGGTGCTCTGCCCCACCTGATGCACCTGCCATATGATTCCTGCATCACAGGCTCAGGGACCACTTCAGCAGAGGGGGTGTGTTGTGGGATATTTGCGTGCTGTTAGAAGATATATTGCTGGGATTGGTTTAATAAAGAGGCGAATGGTCAATAGCTAAGCAGGATGTACAGCCAGGACTTTTGGGCAGAGAAAGGAGATAATCAAGGCTGTGCTGGCTGGTTGTGTGTGTCAACTTGACACAAGCTAGAGTCATTAGAAAGGAAGAAGCATCAGTTGAGGAAATGCCTCAATGAGATCCAGCTCTAAGGCATTTTCTCATTTGGTGATCATTGAGGGAGGGCCCAGCCTATGGTGGGAGGTGCCATCCCTGGGCAGGTGGTCCTGGGTTCTATAAGAAGGTGGGTTAAGCAAGCCAGGGGAAGCAAGCCAGTAAGCAGCTCCCCTCCTTGGCCTCTGAATCAGCTCATGCCTCTGAGATCCTGCCCTGTTTGAGTTCCTGTCCTGACTTCCTTCAGTGGTGAACAGCAATGCTGAAATGTAAGCCTAATAAAAGCTTTCCTCCTTAATTTGCGTTTTGGTCATGGTGTTTCATCACAGCAATAGAAACCCTAACTAAGACAGAGGCACAGAGGATACGCCAACGAGACACAGAGGGAGTTGGACACACAGAATGGAAGAAAGGTAAAAAGTCACATGGTAAAAACGTAGATGACTAGAAATGGGTTAATTTAGGTTATAAGAGCTGGTTAGAAACAAGCCTAAGCTATAGGGCTAACTTTCATGATTAATAATGAATCTTCATGTCTTTATTTGGGAGCTGGCTGTCAGTACAGTAGAAGACTTGTTCCAAGGGCGGGAAGAGTCTAAGAGCCAGAGGGACAGGACGTCTGCCGTGAGTCTGTCTTTCCTAAAAATGACAGAGAAGTCACACCCATGTTTCAACACGGCTGCCTAGACAAGACCTGAAGAAAGGTGACATCAATTGTCATGCTACCATGTAGCGGGAAATCTTTTTGGGGCCTCAACCCCAGACAAAGAAATGCAGGAACCAGGGGATACTGAGAGTGGGTGAAATTGTCTCCCCCAGGGAAGAGCACAAAGATCGGCTATCCGGTAACAATTGGTCAGCCATGAAAACATTTCCATACAAGTAGCATTAGCGAGATGGAGCAGGTTGCATTTATATGTTTAGGCGTGTGTGTGTGTGCGTGCGCGTGCGCGCGCGTGTGTGTGCGTGCGCGTGCGCGCACAATTAAAGAAAAAGACGGCACGACTTAGAGAGTGCAAGGGGATGCATGGGAGGGGTTGGAGGGACGAGCGGGAAGGGCAGAAATGATGTAATTACTTTCAAAATGGCCAGTGGGACAGGATCTGCCCTGCGCAGTGGCTCGATGGCTCTCCAAGTTGTTCTGTGCAGCGCTGCTGCTCCCGGACGCGATTCCTACATGGGTGCGCTCTGAACCATCACCAACTCCTTTCGTTCTCCATTTGGACCTTGCTCAAAGTCTCAGATGACACAGGCATTGTTTCGGGTAGCTAAGATGCTTGGAGCTTTTGGGAGCAGCAGCGGCCCACTAAGAAGTGTTTAAGCATGGAGCCTGCGTGGGTTTAGGCTAGGGCCTCTGCATTTGTGTGTGGTTGTGAGGCTTGATGTTCTTGTGGGACTCCTAACAGTGGGAGTCGGGGGGTTAACTGGGAGGAGTGGAGGAAGGGGAGACTGTGGTCAAGATGTAATGTGTGAGAGAAGGGGAAACAAAGAAGCGTTTGAGCAGTGTTTCGCAATCGTCCTAATGCTGAGACCCTTTAGTACAATGAGGACCTCTGGCCATAAAACTGCTTTAGTTGTTACTTCATAACTGCAATGTGAATGTTTTTGGAGATAGAGGTTTTGCCAATGGGGGTCACAACCCACAGGTGGAGAACCACTGGTTTAGAGGGTCAGTGCAAGGAGCAGTTCTTGCCTAGAGCAGTTTGCCGTCTGGTGAGGGAGGCAGATAGACCACCAGGCAATCGCGGTAGAGGACCAGTGCTCCCCAAAGCCCTGAGGAAGGAAGCAGGCCTGTGCTCGGCTCTGTGGGTGTGTCATGAGAGCCAGAGTGGAAAGTGTCTTGTTTCAACCGGGGTCACCAAGCTTGTGGAGGGAGGTCAAGGTGCAGCAGGAGAAAGGGCAAGAGAATGCATTGGTTTCCAATTTCTGCTGTAACACATTACTGTAAATCTGGTGTCTTAAATGTCACCCTACATTTCTGGATAACCAAAGTCAGATATGTCTCCTCTGGGATCAAAATGAAGATGTGGCAGGAGCTGGTGAGAGAAGCGGTTTCCTTACGTTTTCTAGAAGTCCTCGCGCGCCCTGGCTCATGGCTCCTTCTCCTGTCTTCCTCCAGATAATGGGCCACCTTCCCCACACTGCGTGTTCTACCCCCCTGATGTTTCTGTTTCTCCTCTCATTAATGAGAACCCTTGATTCCGCTGGGCCCCTCCCCATGGGTGATTTCCCTTGCCAAACCCCTGAGCTCTGCATGTGCAGAAGCCCTTTAGTTAGGTAAAAAGCATCCCACGTTTGGGAGATTAAAGTGCAGACATCTGGGTGGGAGGCGTTGTTCTGTTCCCTACAGTGAAGCAGAGGGCATCTCAGGAGAAGGGGGAGGGATCTCTACCTGAAGTTGTCTGGATGTACTTTATCAGAAGAACAGCTCAAATCTGAAGCCGGTTTCCTTCCTGTACATTAATCTGGATCTTGTGCTACACCTGTGAAACCTCATTAGTGGCCCCGTTCACGGGAAGAAAGGAGCCCCAGTCTGACAGCTCCTGGTAAAGAAAAGCCCAAATTAGACAGCGTTAGTTCCCGTAATGAAGCGGCATGGAATTGTACTCTGTGAAATCGTGTTCTTCGGATGGTTCAGCTGGAATCAGCCTCGCAGAAATTCTGCTTCTGGACTCTCATACTTTGCTTGGGAATTTGCCGGCCTCAATTAGTTTCGTTCTGTTTTTGCTATTCTCTTCATATTTCCAGTTCAGAGTGATATGAAGATATGTCTCGCCACCACTGTTCCCAATACAGGGTTCAGGTTGAGGAACCTCGTGCTTCCCCAGCCTGTGACAGCCATAGCAGCTGCTCTTCCAGCTCTGGCAACAGCAACAGCCGGGCATTTAGGGTTCTACTGAGTCCTGTGCAGTGGTGGGTCCTGCAGAAGGAAGGATAGTGGGTGCTTGCTCTGTTGGATGGGACAGAGATAAAGACTAGTCCTGGCCTGTTTTACTTTCTATTCTTGGTGGCTGAGCATGAGGGTTAGCAGCTTCAGTGGGTATAAATTTTTCTTTTTTTTGACAGTAATTAATTTTTAAATAAAATTCTTACAACATATTCTGATCATGACTCACCCCTATATGCCTCAAGAGTCTCTCCACCTTCCTACCCATCCAACTCTATGCCTCTTTCTTTCTTTAGAAAACAAACAGGCAAACAAAAAACCAAACAAGCCCGAGGGGAAAAAATCCATGAGAAAGCACACACACACACACACACACACACACACACACACACACAAAGGGTATGCATGTAAAAAAATCCCCCCAAACTACAAAATTAGAAACCATAATATATAAGCAAAAGACAGTAAGATAAAATGTACATACAAAGCCATATGAGCAAAAAAATTTCTACAAAAACACCACCGAGTTTGTTTTGTGTTGGCCTTCTCCTGCTGGGCTTGGGGCCAGCCCTTAAGGAGAATTTATAGTTTATATAGTATAAATTTCTTATTGTTAGAATTATAGACAGAGCTGATGAAGAAGCTTTGGTCAAATATGACTGACAAACTGATTTCAATGCTCCTAATATACTTTTATGTGTCCAGCACTTATAATAACATCATAAATTATATAATTCTATATGTTTGCTTATATGTGGACCCTGACACCACAAGGTTAGCAAGAAAGAGTCCAGGTGAGATTAAGGTGCCAGTCTGGTAAAGGAAGGGGAGCAGGAAACCGCCACAGGGGACTTGCAGGAAAAGAGACAATGGCCTTGATGGAGATTGGCTCACGCTGACACCAGGCACTGATTTTGTGTGAACTAGCCACTCGATCTTAGTGACACCCTCCTGGAGAAGGTGCTTTCTCTGCTTTCCAGATGACACAACAAGGCACATAGTTTGTGGTGTTTTGCTTGAGGCCCACTGTGAGTGGTGTCAGGGTCCACCTTGAGACTCTGAACCTGGAATTTATGCTCTGTAGCACTGGCTTTGCCACCAAAATGTGAGTCAGTCCTTAGGGAAAGCCCTGAGAAATCGAGACGTAGCATCGTAGTTAATGGGCATCAGGTCTGGACTGGGAAGCAAACTGGTGTACCTGGATAAATACTTTTCTGACAGAGACCAAGAGAACAATGTTGGCTCATTTTCCAGAGAAACCGGTTTACCACAAACAGGCAAGAGTGTCAGAGAGTTCATCCTGGCCCCTGGCTCCTGAAGTCATGCTAGGCTACTGGACAGCCTGGCCTGAACTGGACTGAAGGTCGATGTCCTCTCAGGACTAACGTCCTCAGCCTGATCTCCCTAGAAGCATGTTTCCAGGACGCAGCTCTCTGTCCTCAAGGGAACTTGGTCTGTGAGGGCTAATCCCCAGATAAGCATTTTCTTTGCCAAGCTTGACTCTCTCTCTATTCACTAGAAGATGAAGCCTGTTAAAGCAGAAAAATGGTTCCTACACTGGATCATTTGTCTTTAAGTGCTGTTTTCCATGTCTTCTACCAAAGGAAAAGAGGTCAAATTCTTATACTCTGGGCAAACGATTTTGCCATTTTCTGGGGACATTGATTATAGCTTATCTAACTTCACAACAGATCTGTCTTATCTAGAAGAGACACTGTAGCAGGAAAACCAGAAGGGATGGTGGGGGCTCGGGAAGAGGCGTCACTCTCACTCCCAGGTAAGATTTTGCGTTATGATGCCATTTTTCTCAGACACCTTAGGCTAACTAGGCAGAGGCTCTTCCTAGGAACAGCAGTATTGTCACAGGCTCTAAAGAGGAAATAAATAGTTCTTTGTCTTTTAATCAGCTCCACCCCACTATGAAAAAGGGCAACAAATCAGGAATTAGAACCCCTCAATTGATATCTAAACCACCATGTCATTTTGCTTTTGTGGACAGTTATCTAATTCTAATTTTCAACCCTTGATATCAGAGTTCAGTAGAGAAACAGGACAGCATGGCCACCAGTGTCTTCTGAAGGCAGCCTGGTGTCATGGTCTTCTCGTCCTGAGCTGAAGGAGACTGTGCTTCCGGTGTCAGCTGCAGGGAACCAAGGAAGACACCAGGACAGAGAATCCCAGCTTTGTCTTCCTCCTGCTCCTGTCACAAGTCACAACCTCCATGGACTTTGGTTTCTTGGTTTTAGTGTCCTTACAGACTCACTGACCTCTGGATTGGTTGTGATTATTTGGTGGCATTGCTTTGTGGTCCTGACAATTATTGTCTAATACATTTTGAGTCTATGATCTCTTACACAGATCACTAGATCCATGGATCCATTGACCCATTGATCCTTCCATTCATCCATCCATCCATCCATCCATCCATCCATCCATCCATCCATCCACCAGTTAATCAAAAAAACAAAAGCCATAAAAATTCATTCATTGGCCTTTCAATGCCAATCTGTAAAGACAAACAGAATACATATTGATCTCCCTGTTGTGGGATATTTGTACACTGTGCAGAGATGTGTCACTGTGATTGGTGTAATAAAGAGTTGACTAGTCAATAGCTACTCAAGAGAAGCAGGGAGACACCAGCAGACTTGGAGCAAGTTGGACCTGCTGTACGGAGGAAAAAAGCATGTGATAGAGCATAAATTTAAAAAAAGTGGGTTGATTTAAGTTATAAGGACTAGTTGAAAACGAGACTAAGCTCAAGGCCAAGCTTTCATAATTAATGTTCTGTGTCATTTGTGGGCTGGTGGTCCACAAAAGCCTGATGGGATGGATGCGATATGGGGCATGTAAATCCACCAAGGCCTGAAAAAGCTGAAAAAAGAAAGAAGTTCTGAGTGGACTGTGTGCTCCCAGCACATTGCTCCTCCTTGGCCGGAGACCAGGTAGGAGTAACTGCCGAAGCTGGGGCAGATAGACCAGCTCTAGGCTGGGTCTGCATGCATGAGGCTCCACTTTGACAGACTAAAAGGGAATGGAGCCGGCCGGCCAGTCATGTGCTAATAGGAGCCACAGGGAAGGGGGCCTAGCTGCAGCTTAGCCGTTGAGGTTTGACTCACATAGTCAGAGAATACTGTAACTGTGTGATTGCAGGTGCTTAGAAAGCCAGGTCCAGATGGAGAAAACACCTGAACAAATATAGTATGCCTAAAAATGGGCTTAGCGGCAAAAGAAAGGAAAAAATAGATATAGTCATAAAAATAAAAAATTTAAAATAATAAAATCTTTAAAGAGTAAAATATTATAAAAGGTAATATTTCCATGTAAAGATGGGCAATACACAGGGTGTCTGAGTTCTGTATGGTGTTTGTTGACTTTAAATTTTTAAAATGCCAATGAACAAAAAAACAATAGCTGTAGAGAGACACTGGATTATGGAAACTGCTAAATTAAACAAACCTGCATCTTTTAAGAATGTCTTAAGTAAGCTCAGAATGGAAGTCAGAGAATATGTTGCCCTGGGGGAGAGGTTTTGCTTTTGTTTTAATAGGAAACAAAAAGTCATAGCTTTCTTCAAAATTAATATGGACCATATTTGACTGGGGGAGACATCCGGCAGATCTTAGCTACAGTCATGAGGGAAAAAGCAAAGACAGACAACAGTACACGTGACATATATGCTGATCCTTCTGCATGGGAACAGCTCTGAGACTGCATGACAAATGATGAATCGTGTTGGCTACAGAGGCCTTTTGGCAGTTTGGTTATTCAGTCCAAACAGAGTTATAAAATTGACAGATCCATTTTACCTGCTTGCTCAAACATAGAACAAAAAACATCTTAAGCTGACCTTTGCACACTGTATATTCCATTCTTGTGTTAATGCAGATATATACATTACTGTTAAAAGTTTGCATGTTTTCAGATAGGACTGGTTATGCATAAAGACAAGTAGCCCAGGTGATCCAGCCTCTCAGAATACCTCAGTTGCAGTTTCCTCAAAAATGTCCACTGAGAACAACTCCAAAACTGCAAGCCAAGATGGTCCAGCCTCACAGACTATGAGCTAAGACTTCAGAGAGGCCCCACACTTTTCTATTACACAGAGACTGGAAATAGACAAACGATATGGCTAGCTCCCCCAGGACTTGGCTATGAATCCAACCTTCTCTGGGTCCCCTAAGGATACCATCATCATACTACAGACAAAAGGAAGTAATTTTAAGAGCACGATGCCCCTGATCCCAAGAGGTGGGGTGGGTGGGTTTTGATCATTCAGTGGGGTATGGGTGTTTGTCATCATTTAAAGGAGTTGGTTACAAATTGTTACTGGTCATCATCAGAGAGAAAATTAATCAAAGGACATTAGATTTAGAGATCTTGTTCTGAAAAGAAAAATAGGAGGGATATAGGAATGATAGAAAAAAGGGTAGATATTGACTCTACATTTAAACTAATAAACAGCTACTAATCTCAAATATTTTGCATTGGTAGACATTTTTATATTAATATAAATTTATTATTTGATTAGAACATACTGTGTACATGTTTCTACTCTTTTTAATGGTATTATACCCATGCAGATCATTAAAAATGTAAATCCTAGTTTTTGAAAGTTATTTAGGATAATGTAGGTTAGTACTTGGTCATCTATAATAATCAAACCTGTAGTCATGTTAGGTATGTTTTCAAGGTCTTCAAAAACTTCAGAGACCTACAGAATATGGCATTTAAGATGTTTTAATACCACAAGGCTTTTCATGACAGTGAGACATGTCTGCTCCTGGCAGCACCAATCTACTTCAGATTGGTAGTTTTCTTTCATTGTGGCAAAGTTGGTCACTGGACAAGAAACTGCCTTAGCCTCAACTGCTGATAGTATGCTGTCCAAATTGGACAAGCAAGACACAAAAGAAGGTGACCCCCAAACTTTGCCAAGACAAGATAGGACAGCCCTTCAAAATTCTTGCTTCAAAGAAAAGTCTGTCAGATATTCTAGGCCTATAGTCTGAAGATGGATGCCCCAACATTGCAGATAAAAGTTGGGTGGCTGTTTGGGCAGCCAAGTGTTTCTGTCATTTCTATAGTTTTGGAATTTATTTGCTTGTACTTGCAGCTTACTCAGGTAATATTTATTCTATCCTTCTCAGGTCTTTGAAGGGGTTGAAGAGTAGACAGTTATAGTTCTACAGTTTTCCTTGTTACCAAATTCAGAAGAGACTTACATAAGAGATGTAAAGTATACAAGATTGAAAGCATGAAAGCTTAAGTTATTTACCCAAAAGTTGTTTTAAGGTATTTAAAAAGGTATTCTTAGGATGCTAATACAAGTTAGGGTAAAAGTTCATCATGATAGGATAGATAATAGAGTATTATCTCCAAATATGCCAAATGCAAATGCCCTGAACATTGTGAATGTAATTCTTACCTGATAATTGTTCTTATTTTATATAGTTTCGCTGTATTAGAGTTAAAAACCTTTCCTTCTTATTTAGACAAAGGGAAAAATGAGGGTTATTTGTGACCTTTGTGGGGATGTGTCACTGTGATTGGTGGAATATAGAGCGGCATGGCCACTAGCTAGGCGACGGAGATGGGGAGATGCCAGCCGACCTAGAGTAAGTTGGACGTGCCATACTGGGGAAAGGTAAAGATCCACGTGACAGAATGTAGATTTAAAAAATATGTGTTAATTAAGTATAAGAGCTAATTGGAAGCAATCCTAAGCTAAAGGGCAACCTTTCATAATTTATAATAAGTCTCTAGGTCATTATTTTTGGGCTGGCAGCTATGTCCACAGAACAGAGTGAGTGGGTTCATTCTGCTTTCAAAGAACTTTCGAGTATCACTGTCCCTTTTGTGTGTGTTCTTTAAATGACTGCTTCCTCTCAGCTCAGCAGTGGACGGGGCATTTCATAGCTTCTCCTCTCTAAGCCCATGACGAGATGGTCCTCAAGGTGAGAGGATGCATTCATACCCGACTCTGGCAAGATGCAAGCAGTTCTGGCCCACCAGCTGCCTGATCAGGTGATTTAGCTGCTGAGCTTGCCTGCATCCTGAGCTAGGAATATGAGCTGGCCAACAACCATGTCTAAAAATAAGACAGTGACCATATTCCACCTGCCCTGCTGTGGCCTAGAACGCTCTCGTGGCATTTCCACATGCAGGGCTGGGAGGGTGCAGGCTCATATAGGAAGCTTTTCCTCCTCCGTCTCCTTGTTCATATAAATCCCACCATTCAGGAAAACCCTTGTTGGGGTACTGGCACTGGTCTTGCCTAGAGGTCTTATGTGGGAAAGCAGTGAAGCCAGCCTTTCCCTTTTTGGCTATCTTAATAGACATTCTACATGGAAACTTCCGGGGCTAATTGTGGTGAAAATATGCCAGGTAGTCCCTTTCTATGCCAACTATAATTAATACGCTATAACCTTCAAGGCCATAATGTTCATCAGTTGTTAATTAGTAGTTCGTTTTGTTGAGTAAATAATATTTATGATTGATGTTAGAACTTGTAATTGGACACTAGAAGTGGCCCTCTTGGGGCTGGCATACCAGCAGTATTATACCATGGTACAGTAAGGGTCCATGGTGGATCACCTAGAAAAATCCAAGTTAAATAATCGTGACACAACCAAGGTGCTCCTTCTCAACTGGAGAAGGGTCTGTCGTCAGGGTCTGCATGTGTCCTGGGCCCGAGCTTCTTAATCGTTTCTGTCCTGTACACCACTGGCTCTCCATTTCCTCTTAAAACTTCCTATCTGCCACATTCCCCAAAGCAAATTGTTCTTTGTTAGACAATCCTATTGACTTTGAATTACGCTTGTAATAGGTGCTTTCGATGTATTATCGTGACAGAAACACTCACACTCGGGGAACGCGGTGTAGGGAGACGAAGTGCTTTTCCGAAAAGATAATGATCGAAATTTTTATTAGAAATGATTCCTTAGATTGAATTCATTTTAGATTAACAGATTTTCCTGCTCAATTGATTTTCTGGCATTCATGTAGTGATCCAGCAGAGATAAAATGGGGGTTCCTTTAGTCCACTGCACGGAGGGAACCCACAAGTCTGGCAAGTGAATACGGCAGCCCTTCCTTTTTGCCTGCCTGGTGGGAGCAGGAGGAGGACAACCAGATCCGGCCAGCTGCTGACCAGATGCTGCCTCAATTAATATTCCAGCCCTCAAAGACATTCCCTGCTCCCTCTCAAAAGCAGAGCAGCTGAGTAATAAAGAGACCCACCGAAGGCCTAGGTCATTCTTTTTTTCCAGAGAGCACTTACAATGGCTAAATTGCTTGAAATAAATTAGCACGAAAAATAAACATGGTTTGTACAGTATCTGTAAAACAAATTCCCAATCTTGGGAAAATGGAGACAAAGTTGAGCTTCCATTTAACAAGCACACACTACACTTCATTAAGACAGAGGTCTGTCTTCTTTCCTTCCTTCCTTCCTTCCTTCCTTCCTTCCTTCCTTCCTTCCTTCCTCCCTTTCTCCCTCCCTTTCTCCCTCCCTCCCTCTCTCTCTCCCTCTCCCCCCTCTCTCTTTCTTTCTTCCCTTTCCTCAGTTAAAAAAGGGTTAATAAAGTGAAGATATCATTGCTAGTTAAAGAGGTCCTGCACCATTTTAAGGGAAGTAGGAGGCTACAAAGCAGACAGTTAAAAAGAAACCAAGAGACTGTGTTGTAATGCTAACAGGCAATTAACAAACTCATGGGTGTTAATTATCTTCATACTGTATCATGTTCAATTAGCTTAGTCTCTGCAACAAAGACGACGATGAACAATTGCTTTGATAGGCATACAGTACTTCATTTGTAGTTAATCGGTCTAAGCCCTGCAGTTGCTAGGTTACCTGTCTCCAGAGGTAAAAGGCTATACAGATGCACTATGTTTAAATGACTACAGAGAACTGTTTAAACTCAAACCATGTATAACTCTTTATTGATTTCTCACAGAAGATCTCAGCTCTGATGATAAGGTTTTGATATATTTTCCTGCTACAGCCGGTTCCTTGGAGTATTGCAGGAAAAAAAAATCTGTCAATATGCTTCTATTATGATCTCTTGATCTGTGCCTATAAAAACCTTTAGCCGCAGCCCTTATTATAAATAATGGAAGAAGCAATAGCTGATTTTTTTTTTCCACACCACACTATGTGGAGGTTCTTTTTTTCTTCCTTGCCTTTGGATCCAAATCACAGGACTTCTGTACCCATGCTCTAAAATAATAAAGGAGATTTTTCGAGCACTAATTAATTTGATTGACTCTCAGCAGGACGGGATCAGCTGTAGCATCGTGAACTTCAACAATAACTACCAACTGATGGGCAGTTCGCATCAATAAGACCATCGCTGGCCTCCCTCTCACCTGTCACCAGGCAGGGAGTGAGCAATAACCAGCCCCCCGCAGATGCGCCCCGCTTAGTGCTTTCTGCCCTATTAGCAATTTATAATGGTGATCAAGAAACAGTCAGAGGCGAATCAAGACAACTGTCTGGCTGCCTGTTTAATTGGCCTTGTTTGCTTTTTGATAAATGGCTTCTGACTGCTCCAGGCCCCTGTATTTTGACTTTTAATAGGCCACAGTGATTAGACTACCAACAGATACTAGGTCAAAGCCAAGGAAAGGTGCAAAAAATGTTAATTAATATCAATAATAGGCAATTATTAGTTAGACAGAAGGACCTACTAGCTGGGTGCTCTAATGGCTCAGAGCTAACAGAAAGAGAAGGGCTGCCAAATTAGCATAACTGTATGCGGGCTGCATGGTGGATCCCAGCAAACATCTGTTATGTTAGTAATTCAAATAGAATTCCTGCCTTTCCGGTGGTGTGCGCAGAGTCAGCAGTCCCTGTTGGCCATTTCAAGGCACTAACAATACCCTAGTGACCGGTGTCCCTCCAAATGGGCTATGTTTCAGAGCAAGAATTAAATTGCACCTTTTCTTTGTGGCTGTGCCATTGAGAAGCTTAAGTGGGTCACTGTCCGCTGGTCAGCAGAGGGTGGAGGAGGGGGGTTGTTGGCTTGGACATCACACTGACCTTAGAAGGGCATATGAAGTGGTCCAGCAGACTCAGGGAGGGATATGAGCTTTCTATGTTTGTCCTTTCACAATTAACACTGGCGAAATGGCCGTGTCCAGAACGTGACATGAAATGCTGCCGCAACAATTCCCACAGCCGGATTCTATAGTAGTCATTCTTCCAAAAGTGTGTGTATGTGTGTTCGTGTGTGTGTGCGCGCGTGTGTGTGTGCATGTGTGCGTGTGTACATGTGCGCATGCGTGTGTGCACGCATGTGTGTGCGCGTGGGTGAGTGTGTGTACATGTGTGCGTGTGTGTGTGTGTGTGTGCGATGTATTCACACGCATACCAATAGAAGGTTGCCATCTGTCTCGAAGTGTAAAAGGAGTCAAGGTGCGGTCAGAGCTTTGGGGTGATGAAGTGACAGGAACCCCGAATAACATTCCGTATCCTTGTCATCACCATTAAGGTCACCTTGGACAATCTAAACTATAGTGAAAGAATGCTGGATGGGACTTAGAGATCCTAAGGCCCAAATGAAGAAACTGAAATCCAGACAGGACATGAGTCATCTTCAGGGCTGCTCAGGTGCTTTGGGGAACCGCCTGGAAAGAGGGCCAGTTCTGGGGTGCTTCCCAGGGCCCTTCCCTTCACCTCGTTGCCCCTTTAAGAAGCTGTGTACTTCTGTCTGTGATTTAATGTCTGGTAGATTTTTTTTTCCTAAAAGCAATTTGTAATGTAAATGTGGGATATTTGCTAAAAGTGTTTCTCATTGTATAAAAGAACGACATTTTGAAATAGCATGTTCTAAAAATACTTTATTTTTTAGAATTAAAAAAAAACTTGGTTATAAGATTCTAAAATCCACAGCCATGCTTCAGAAATGTCTTTTCCCATTTTTTTTTTCCCAGAGAGGGGTAGGTCACAACTGTTGTTCTTTGTTTTAATTTGAGTTTTTCTTGCACATTTCTTTGAAGCAAACAGGGAAGGAGCCGTGTGCATTGCCCTTTCCCTTCCCCACAGAGGACTGACATTTAAGACCCATTTGACTAAACATTTCAAGATCTGTAAAAGAGGGCCCTCCCCCTGCCCCCACAACGGAATCTGTTTCTTAAAAGACTGAAATTTAATTACCATTAATTTCGGGGTTCCTTTTCTCACCCTTTTCTGCTCAACCCTAAAAGAACACTCCTAGGCTGCATTTGGTTGTTTTGTTCTTTGCACTGAACCATTACGTTTTTGTTTTGTTTTGTTTTTTAAAAAGTAAGACAGGTTTTCTTTTCCAGTTCCCTTTCTGCATAAATGCTCTAAAACAAAACAAAAATCCTACTTTTTCACATATGAGGAAACCATTATACCTCTCTAAAAGTAAAGTTTTCAAATAATTCTAAGACCAAGTTTTTTCTTTTTTATAAATCATGGACATACGATTTTTTTTTTAAACCGGTTTTTCTCAGCAAATATTTGTTAAGCACTGGGCCAGAAAGTAAAGGAGTCACGGGAGTACATGCACAAATCCCTGGCTTCTTTCTGTGACGATCTTTTTAGTAAGCATTGTATACGCACGTGAGTCTCGGTCTCATAAGGAGTCAGTGACAGAGCAGGACACATGTCTGTTTACAAAGAAACCAAGACTTGGGTTGTTCAAGGGAGTAAAAAGAGGGATATTCTCTACCAAGGGGTAAACACTTAATCCTTTTCTACCACCTTCCTCTCTGCAATCACCTTAAGAATTTCCCCAATTCCTCCGCGAAGTGTAGAGTCTGTGCCCTGACGAGTGAACTGAGGAGTCCCCGTGCCTTTTTGGTCTGCGCTGCGGTGGGAGTCCTCTAGCAATGCTACAGTGAGCTGTAAGCGTGTATAGTGAGGGGAAACTATATTTATTTTGTTTTAACAAGTGAGGTTTTGGTTATTGTTATCTCCCTAGAGTTACCTGTGATCTACATGTTACGTAAGCTCAACTGTACCAAACCTAAAGTATGAACGGCTGCATCCTGCGTCATTTACCACAAAGGTAGAAAACACAGCTAAATGATGGCGGGATGCTTTCTGGTTTAAGTGATAACCGTTTTTAGCTGGATGTTCTTTAGGCTTTCATTGGTACGCGTGAGTCCTATAACTAACAGAAGGAAATATAAATGGAGTAAGTTAGGGCATTTCTAGAACTTGCCATCTGAGGTCCAACTCTAAAGTGTTCAACTCAGAGCTATCTACAACCATGTTCTTTACAGGATGTTTTCTTCTAGGCCATGAAGAACATCAAGACACATACTGCTTCCCTCCTTCCCTCCCTCCCTCCCTCCCTCCCTCCCTCCCTCCCTCCCTCCCTCCCTCCCTTCCTCCCTCCTTCCCTTCCTCTCCCCCTTTCTTTTTTCTTGCTCGTCTCTCTTTCCCTCCATCCATCTCTCCTACATTATATTTTAAATAATTTGAGAATTCCATACATGCGTATAAGGTATTCTTATCAAATCTACTCCCCATTCCCCCATCTCCCCCATCTCTTCCCCCCCCATCACTTTTCCCTCTCAAGTTTTTGTGCTCTTTGTTTTTATGAAACCCACCGAGTCCACTTAGTACTGCCAGTATGAGCATGGGTGTATAGCCACCTTCTGGAGCGTGGGTAGCCTCTCAGGGAGTGTGTCCCCAAAGAAGGCTCTTCCAAAGCCATCAATTGCCAGTAGCTGTTCAGCTAGGGGTAAGCAGGACTTCTTGACTTCCCCCCTGATCCATGCTGGGTTTCGTTTTGTTCTGTTTGGGGGGAGGGGGGTCTGGCTTGTAGTCTTGCTCTGTAGTCCTGGCTGGCCAGATACCTGTTATGTAACCCAGGCTGGCTTTAAGCTTACAACCATCTTCCTGCCTCAACCTCCGGAGTGTTGATATCACAGGCATGCACCACATCCCTGGCTCTCAAGTTGCTCTCCACTGTGATCTCTGTGATTTTCTTCCTTGTTAAAGACGTCACTCTGCAAGTTTCCATGCTCGTTCTTGAAACATTCCCACATGAACAGACAATGCCAGAACTGGCAAGATTGCAGCCTGGCTGATGCTGACAGCAAAACACATCTGGATTTCAGTGATGTTAATATGAGCAGAACATCTTAGAGTCACAGGATGTGTTAGCACGCCCATCAATTATCTGTCATCATTCAAATATCTGTAGTGTTAAACAGCTTGGAGATAAGTGAATCCAGTAATTAATCCCGGCCTATTAAGATGACATGTGGTCACAATGTTTCCCTCACAGTAGTGTTCCCAGACAAGATGTGGCTGGTATGTTGACCAGAACGACGAGGCTGATGAAATGCCATGACTGTTCTCTCTTCAGCACCTCATTAGATATAAGACAAATAAATTGAGCTTTTGAAGTTTACTTTATTTGCTTGTTACTAAGAATGACCTATGCAGTTCTTAAGAGCAAATTCTACGCATAGCCAGTTGTGCCTGTGGTGATATCAAGAACACCACTGTGGCCTATGATTGTCTGATGCTTTGGAATAAGATCCACCTGGAAAAGTGTACCTAAGAAGTCTGGGCACCTGTCTTTCAAGGGAGGCGGTCCCACTTCTGGTTGGCCTCTTTGGGTCTGCTGTGGGTCTCAGTCTGCTTTTGATGATGGGCTGAAATGGGCGGAGACTGCTCTAGAAAGCTTTCTTCTTGATACTCTGCCAAGGCCTAGCCTTAATTTACCTTATTCTACCCCCTACCCTTTAGCAAATGTTAGTGACTAGATAGAAATGACATTTATTGGGCCCATTTCTATCCAAGCCAAGAGTTGTCATGATGACTCCTATATGGTGAATAATCTCCCTCATGGGAAATATATTAGTCAAGAGCCAAGGTTTGTACTCTTTCAGCCCTGTGTTTGGCCACCTTTATTGTTTATTAAACATGTAATCTTGGGCTCCAATTTTTCTTACCAGAGACAGGGGTCATGATGTCTATTCCTTTAACGATTTATAGGCATTCGAGGGAAAAAAATATATGTGATACACTTTGTCTAATGCTTGGTTGTACTCACTGTGATGATTGTACATTACTGCTCTGCTGTGGGACAGTGGGTTTACCCTGTAAAGATTTGTTTCTTGTACTTGTTTAATAAAATGCTGATTGGCCAGCAGCCAGGCAGGATGTATAGGCGGGGCAATGAGAACAGGAGAATTCTGGGAAGAGAAAAATACTCAGTCTGCAGTCATCACCCAGACACAGAGCAAGCAAAATGAGACTGAAAAAGGTGCCAGGCCACATGGCTGATACAGACGAGAATTATGGGCTAATATAAGTTATAAGAGTTAATAAGAAAAGCCTGTGCTACTAGGCCAATCAGCTTATAATTCATGTAGACCTCTGTGTGTTTCTTTGGGACTAAACGGCTGCAGGACTGGGTGGGACAGAAAACCTCCAATCAACACGGGGCAGCTCTGTGCACCTGTGCAGTCAGAGGTTCGTGGTTCTCCAGAACCCTTCTCCAAGGGGGGTAATGCTGTTAGCAAACACTGCCAACCCACTGGAAGAGTCCACTGCCTTCCCTTTGCCCTTTCTGAACCTGCTCTCCAAAATGGCACCCATCTTTTGCCCCAGGTATACATTGTATTAATTCCTGATATTCCGAGAGTAGCCACACTCTCCCTGTTTCAGGACAGGAGGTGCTTGGTCCTCGATGTCTTCTTGTGTGCTGACTGCTGTATGGTTTGGGCAGACTCCACTATCCCTTACAAGTTCCAGTTTCATCAATTAAAAATTGGGTAAGAGAATGGCTCTTGCTTTTTAGGCTTGTGATGACTATAGTAGAGGGTGCCTAGAAAGTTCCGGAAACAGCTACATATGTTCCAGGAACTCCAGGAACAAAGAACCACCTCTGCAGAGGGACAGAGATGAATTTAAGTTCATGTTTGTCTGTCTCTTCAAGCCCAGGGAGTAAGTGGAGACTTCTTGTTTGTTCCTGGCTGCCCAGACCAGAATAATCATACAGAAGCTATATTAATACAATACTGTTTGACCAGTGACTCAGGTATACTCCTAGCTACCTCTTACATGTTAATTTAACCTGTTTCTATTAATCTGTGTATTGCCACGAGGCTGTGGCTTACCGATAAGTTTTCGTCTTTTTCCTTCAGCAGCTCCATAGCATTTCCCTGACTTTGCCTACTCTCTCTCTATGTCCCTGTTCTGATTTCCTGCCTAACTGTACTCTGCTAAGCCATTAGCTGAAATAGCTTTATTCATCAACCAATAAAAGCAGCACATATACAGAAGGACATCCACGTCATCTCCCATTTTATGTCTAATTAAAAAGAAAGATTTTTTAACTTTAGCATAGTAAAATTACATATAACAAAATGGGTATCAAGCAAGAATTAGAGTTAGAATATTTTTTGTGAGTCTAAAATTTTATATTTAATTTATCTTTTATCATAACTAAGGAAAACTATAACTAGGACTGTCTTCAGCTCCACCAAAGACCCCAGGAGGATATAATATTACCTAAGTAAACAGGAAGTGCATTGTAAACAATTTGCAAAGTTCTAGGATTGACAGAGACATCTCACTGCCTGGTCAGTCACCCAAGGTCCTTTTGTAACATTGAGGCATTCATCTTCAGCCTACAGACACATAGTATCCAGCAGACTTTTTCATGAAGCAGGAAGTTTGAAAGACTGTTTCCGCCTATATTGGCAGTTTGTCAGTCACTTTTGAGTTCTGCAGAGTGACTGGCAGTTTCTTCTGTGAAGCAAGAACCCCAAAGACCATCTCACCTAAGAAGTCAAGTTCAACAGTCATTTTTCTGTGAGTCCTGCATGTCTACTTCATACAGCATACCATCAAGAAGTCCAAGCAAAAGCAGTTTCTTGCCCAAATGGCTAGATTTGTCACATTGAAAGCAAATTCCATAATGGGTTTCTTCAATGCCCATAAACCTCTTTGAAGTAATTGGTGCAGCTAGAAATAGAAATGTCTCATTGTCGAGAAAATTCTAAGTTCTTAAAACATTTTAAATACCATAGTCTGTAGGCATTTGAAAGATTTGAAGAATATCTGTCCATCTGAATTACATCTCTGTACATCTAGAAAAACCTAACTTACATGATTACAGTTTAACTATTATAGATGACTATCTATTAATCTGTATTTCTTACTTATACTTTACATTTTTAAATGAGCTTCACAAACACAATATCTTAAACAAGAGCAGAAATACATATATACAGTGTAGCAAATCTATCTTAAATTTTTATCAATAGACAAAAGTCCACACCTGCTATAAGCTGCAACACTATACAGTAATTGCTCAGCCCTCTTCATGAGTGACTTATCAGAACCAAGGGATCTGGTAAAGGCTAAACCAAAAGGTAAGGCTTTTTGCCTTTACTACTTTGTGAGTGAAGTGGCTGTCCTTTGCTGTAGTTTTTCATTGTAGCTAACTCCCTTTCTGTTACATATTTAGGATTTAATTCTCTAGTTCAGAACAGTTTCCCACTCCCAGGCCTTGTTCCTCTCTCCTAGGTAAGTGCAGAGATTTGCCTTCCTGCAATTGTCTTTATCAGCAGGCATTTGGTCAGAGTTTAGGGTCCAGGCAAAGAGCATCCCATCTAAGATACTCGCAGATCTCCAAGGACATACAATTACTACCTGCCCAAGCTGCTTTTCTAGTTTTAACCCAAAACACCATGATCAGAATGGCTGATGACAGCATAGCCCGGAACTGATCATTTAGAAGTCTGGGTCTCTTCTTCACTTAGAGCAGTAAGTCTAACTCCAGACCTAGGTCCATAGAAATTAGTGTCCAGTGTATACAGTGTATCAAAAACCATCAGCTTTCCCTGGGTTTCCTAGTTACCTCACAGCCTCTAGGCATACTGGGAGAAAAGTAGTGGTATGCTGATGTAAACATTCCATGCCCTATTCATAATTATATTGAAAATAAACCTTTTAGGTCTTTTATCTATCACCTAATAATGTAGCACACTAACCTCCCTCTTCACTAATCCCCCGACGATTTAATCCTTTTCTTAACTTTCTCCATTAAAGAGTTCACCAGAGGTGTACTAGCCACTGCCATGGGTGTGTGTGTGTGTGTGTGTGTGTGTGTGTGTGTGTGTGTGTGAAAACCCCTATCTGATTTTTCTATAGAGCAAAAAGAATTCTGGCCCTGGACCTTTCTAGGGCTGGGGAATTGCTGGTGGTAAGGCTATATGTTACTGGGAACATTGGTAACTGGTAGAACTAGAGACAAGGTAGAATGATGTAGAACTAAGAACTGTGTAGAACAAGGAGAACAAGTAAGAGGTTACTCTGCTAAGCCTTTAGCTGAAACAGCCTTATTCATCAACCAATAAAAGCAACACATATATAGAAGGACATCCCACATTACCCAGGAGGGCCCTTCTGGAATATTGCTGGAAGAGGGAGAAGGTAAAAACTTCTCACCTGCCCACTCTTGGGGTCTCCACTTTCTCTTCTGCCTGAGACTAACTTCTACCTGCTCCCCACTATTTCACTGCCCCCATGGGAGAACCATTGCCACCTGAGAGAATCTTTCTCCTAAAAGCTACAGGCATGTCTTTTATAATATTTTATAACAATTTTATAATATTGTGTGATAATATATATTATCACACAATATTATAAAATATATATAAAATAGAATTTTTAGTACTGACACTTTGTAAATTTATAGTATTATACCACCTCTGGCAGTCAGGGCAGAAATCTTCTTTCTGTCTCTGAATTTGTGTATTCTGAATAGTCTGTATAAATGGATCATATAGTATGTACCATTTTATATCTGGCTTTTTTCACTCAGTGCAGGGGGTGTCTCCTGCTTTCTTCTCTTCTGTCTGTCAGTTCCAGGCAGACAGGGAGACTGCACTCTTCACTGCTGTCAGCAAATATTTTTGTTCATTGATTCTCACCACCGACTGTGGCTGGTCAGGTTCATTATGCTAAACTCAGCTACTACTCTGGAACCTTCCTAGCAGGCATTGCAGTGGACATGTAAGCCAACAAAAACAGTGGAATCTGCTTATGACAGAAAAACTCTTCGATTTTGACCTCTACAGATTGGTTGCTCTTTTCCCCAACAACTGATTGCTGATCCTTTTAGAATGAGGAGATTCGAGATGGGTCGTGTCAGCTTTAGCCCCACCTCACTCATGATCGCGGTGGGCCAGCCTGCACCCCACTGAATTTTATCTGGAAATTAAAAACTTAGTAGACCAAACTAAGCAGGGGACTGGGCAAAAAAAATAAATAATTCATTGGTCTAAGCTAAAACTCTACTGGTTACAATACTTTACTAAAAATAAGCAATGGATACCAAATTAAAAGCAGTCAAGAATGACCATGCATGGAGAATTAAAGGGGATTTCCACACAGAGAGAGAGTCAGTTATAGAATGTGAAATATCAGGTTCCTTTGATAATTATATTTCTCCTTGAAAATGATCACACTGAAACTTTGGTTTCATTAAAATCAAACAGCAATCACAACCCAATACACAAAGAGACGTAGGGGAGCTGAAGTTGTGGGGAATTCCAGAAAGCAGGCCTGATAATCTCTGAGGTCACCTCTATTCTTAAAATTCTGTGAGCCCGAGTCCTTCTTTAACCTCTTATGGCTGTGTGGGAGAAGAAAGAGGAGACCCCACACGACAGGAGCCAGAGCAGGGCAGCTTGTCATCTCCTTACCCATCTTGGCTTGTGCATGTTTTGCATAGTGCTTTCTGTTTGAAAATTGATCTGCAGCAATTACAGGTGGCTGAGAGAGCATGCTTCAAGGCAGGACTTGAAGTAGAAAAGAAAGGACCTTGTCTGAAGCCTTCTCTAAGGCAGGTCATGCTGAGTGAAGGTTCCTCGGTGGGAGAGAAATTCCCCAAAGATCCCTGTCTCCTCACTCCAGCTGATGGTTCTATTGCAGGTACAGTGCCTCTCTGGCTGTCAGTCATGTATGCCAAACCTCTGACCCATGACCTCCATGGGTTATTAAGGGGGATAGCATACATGTGTCAGGCTGGCGATGGCATATGCGACATCGAAACTGTCATCGGGAAAGCTGAGCACCTGCCTCCTCAAAGCAGCCACCAATTCATGCCTGATGTTAGTGCATGGGTAGAGGATGTGCTGCCTGAAGGTCATATGTCGAGGGGTGGGTGATGGAAGGGGAGAGAGAAAGAAAAAGAGGAGAGAGAGGACGGAGAGAGAAACACAATGGTTCTCATCCTGTGGATTGTGACCCCTTTTGGGGTTGATGACATTTTTACAGGGGTCATCTAAGACCATTGGAAAACATAGATATTTGCATTGTCATAACAGTAGCAAAATCACAGTTATGAAGTATCAATGAAAATAATTTTGTGGTTGGATATCATCACAACATGAGGAACTGTATTAAAGGGTCATAGCATTAGGAAGATTGAGAACCACTGGATAAACACAAGAGCAAGCATTGAGAAGAAGCAAGGAGGAATGTCTTAATGGAGTTTCTGGTCTTCCTTGTTTACTCCACATATCCCAAACTCTCAACTAATTCCATGGGCTTGATGACACTGCTGTGTAACTCCAGAAGAATCTGACCCTTGGAAAACCAGTTTTGTGTCTCTGTTGTCTGTGGAATCATGGTAGTTAGTGGGCTGCTCACTGACCAGTACCAAAAAAAAATATCCAATCATGCTGCTACCAGATTGTTTCAGTCTTTTGCCAGTGGACCACACTTTTCTACAGGTAGGAACACACATGCATCCATCCCATTTACTCCATCCATGGGACTCTGAATTAGGAATCCATCAGCAACATGGGCTTAACATTAACACATGCAATAGCCCCTGTTTGGTACTAACTGCTGCGTGATAGTTGATGCCACCTGCATACATTAGAGAGCTTGACTCCATCCTTTTTGGTTGTGTGTCCAGGACCCGTAAATTCCAGAGAGTCAGACGGCTTCCTGTTTGTGTGATGATCTTCCCCAGCTGTGGCTTGTTCTAAGATTGGATCTATTTCAGATTGCAAGTCCTAATTAATGGGGCTTGAAAGCAAGAATAATAAATGATGCTTAAGAATATTTTAAAAACAGTCATAGAATAGGTTTTTAAAGGTTTACTTATATTTTTTATGTTCACATCTTTTTAAAAAAAATTCATCTATTTTACATACCAATCACAGTTTCCCTCCTTCCTCTCTTCCCATCCCCTCCCCCCACCTCCCATCTCTCCCTCCCATCCACTCCTTCTCTGTTCAGAAAGGGGCAGAGCTCCCATGGGAGTCAACAAAGCATGACATGTCAAGTTGAGGCAGAACCAAGCTCCTCCCCCTGCATCAAGGCTGGGCCAAGCAACCCAGCATGGGGAATAGGTTCCAAAAAAACAACTCATGCACCGCGGATAGAATAGGTTTTTAAAGTAATCTAAGGCCATGTACTTAGTTTGTAGATTAGTTAATTAATTTATCCAATAATTAATAAGGTATTCAAAGTAGATGACGTTTAAACGTGATTACACTGCTGGAGTATTCTTTACATTTAACTAAGGGGAAGTGCATTTGAAACCTCAAGTCTGATGTGTGACTTTAGAGCTTATTAAACTTGCTGATAGACTCTGTCAGGGAGGGACAGTCAGCTCCCAGGGGTTCTGGGAAATGAAGAGCTTTGTTCTTGGCAGCTTATGGGTAGACGTCTTTCTGGGAAGTTTTAATTTTACACATTTTCAGGAAAGAATGTTTAAGAAATAAGGACTTCAATGTGAGGTCTCTCCCTGGACTCGTGGAGTGAAAGGCCTGGGAATACAATATTTATCCTAGAACAAAGCATAAAAGAATTCAGTTTTCAAAAACATTGTGAATTTCTCAGCTAAATATTTAATTAAATGTACCACTTAATTTTCTAATACTCATCATAATGTTTATCAGAGAATTCTGATTGACATGCGCTCAAAGAAATCGAGTGCTCAGCTTAAATTAGGGATTGTCATTTAGTAACACGTCACAATTAAGCTTGTTTATGAAAGCTCTTAGCCATCCGTGGCCGGCTTGCGGATGACTCTTCATTAGACACACTAATCCCATAAGTGGCAGGATACTGCCTGTCCCGTGATGCTCTGGTTCGTGTCGTCGCCCCCCCCTTCATTTTTGTGCAAAAATATGAAGTCTTAGATGGCATTATGCAAGCCTATTAACTTTAATTCTTGATTCCTTTTCAACATTGTTCCTTGAGAAAAATACTTATGATCCCTTGAAACTTTCTGATTAATTTGGTTATCAGTTTTTGTTTTCTGTTTGTTTTTACCCATTTGCCAGACATTCATAGATAGTTGATGCATACACCCATAAGATGCGGTTAATTTCCACACTACACTTATTAATTGGCCTTTTGTTCCTATCTCTATTCTCTTGTAAACCATTTGCTTAATTAAGGATTTATATCTTGATCAGGAAGTGCTATATGAAGAAAAGGTTATTTTAACGTTTAAAATGTGAAACGTGAAATCTAGGCATACATCTGCTATAAGTGCAGTAAAAAATTTATTTGTTGTGTACAAAAGGATAACTCATTGGCCAGAACTGTACCTCGTACTTGCTACAGTGTTTTGTGGTTGTTTGCTTTGTTTTTGGTTTTGTTTGTTTTTCTGTGCTATTTAGCTAAAGTGGAATTAGAGTTCCCAGAATTCCCTTTTCTGAGCAATGACTTTTGGTCAGGAATGGCCACAAGAAAATTATTCTAGATTTGGAGGTAGACTTGAAGTTGCAGCCAGCAACCTGAGAGTCGGAGGAGGGGAGCCTAGCTTCTTCCAGGCTCCTGATTCGTTGGTCCATGCGCCGATGCTTCTGATTGGTGGAGAGCTGAGCTGACAGCTCCTCAGAGGGACGGTCCTGTGTGGAAGCACACCCACTATTTACCTTTTTGGAGTTGAGGATGAAGAGAGAAACAAAGCTCCTATTTCTATCCCCAGGTTCTCTTTGGTCTTTTCTCTTTCCTGCTTCCTGCGGAGCGTTTTCTCTGCCCTCTTCCGGGACTGGGTTTCAGTCTCACCACCAGCTTCCTCTAAATGTTTCCCCAACTCCCTCACCTTAGTGATATAGCCCTTCTGTCATGTCATTTATATAAAAGTCAGTTATATAGACGAATGGAATCAGCCTGGCACTGGTCTAGAAAACCAAGAATCAGGGGTCTAAACACTGAATTCCAGGGACCCCATAAAAGAGTATATATGAATGAAATAATTCTGGCAAAAGAAAAATCACACAGTTCCTCCACCCTAGATTTTCATAGAGCTATGGAATAAAAATGTTTACCTCTATTGTAAAAAGATACTTTCGTACGCATCTTGGTAAACAGAAGGGTATGCTTCAGGCAACAGGGCAGCCTTGGCTCAGCTCCAGCTTGCAGCTCCTTTGGGGAGAAGCCACAGAATAGGGGTTTATGTGTTGGGTCCAAAAGTCAATGTGCTGGCCCTCACTACACACAACTCTATAGGCAATTGGTGGGCACATTCACATGTGTGCCTCATATGAAGCCCTGTTTTGAATGGGGGCCATTAGTCAAGATCCTTAGATGCAGGGGAGGAGCAAGACATCTTTTGAGGAAAACAAGGGAGACAAAGAGGACCAGCATGTTCCTACTGCTTTTACAGGGTGGATGCCATAGAGATGGGTAACCAAGCAAGATGAGAAAGCAAACAAGTAAAGAATTCACTTCCTCAGAGAGTAGGGTAGGGAGGAAAAGAGGGAGGGAGGGAAGGAGATCATCTGTCGAGAACTAAGAACTATCACTCTCCCAGTAGTTTGCACGGTGTGCAGGGGCTTCACATATGCTCTCCCATTTATTCTCATTTATTACAGGATCTGCGATCTTGGATGTGAGAGAATCAAAGATAAATCACTCCTGGTTCCTGCCTTCAAGGACTGCAATCCATGGGGGAGACCAGTGTGCACAAATCCAAGTATACAATAAGAATGGATGTGAGCATGCTGGTGTGTGTGTGTGTGTGTGTGTGTGTGTGTGTGTGTGTGTGTGTTTAGCAAACAGAAATAAGGAGTGGAAAGAAGCCAGCATGATACAAAAGCGCGTGAGCAGAGGCACCGAGAAGAATTTGGAGAAGCCATCTTGAAGGCTTCTAGGTAGAGCAAATCATAAAAAAAATATTTTCTGAGACATTGGAAATTCATGTGTGAACTCCTGGATCCTGGGCAGAGAGCAGTCTGAGCCTGCCTCTATGGGAAATATGTCAATCCATGGCTTGACTTGAGCAACCTGTTTGCTGGGGCAGAAAATGGACCACACCCCCTGTTTCCTGTTAGCCACAGGAGGGGTGCTTTCTCAACCCCAAAGTTCAAGAGTCAGAAAGGATGGATGGACTCATTCAGAGTAGAGAGATACTGCTCTTATCTTTACTAGCGTTCTGCCAAAGGTCAGCTAGTACACAGGAGAAGCTCTGGACTGGTCTGACCAGAAAGGAGAGCAAGTGTGTTAAGAGTTTTAATGAATGACGCAAAGACTATATTTATGTAACCCTGAGAATTTGAATCAAATCAATGTTTCCCTTCTTGAACATCATTCTTTCACATCTTCAAGTTCAGGCGCTTCTTTGGAATGATATAGTCAAAGACTCTCTAACCCAGTCTTGGTTTTCTTCTCCAACCTGGTGTCTATGCCCTGTCCTCAGTTTCCCTGACTGAGATGCTTATTTTTCTGGCCACACAGCACTGTTTACATTTGGGTTGCTTTCCCACAAGTCTGTGTTGCACATCTCCCTGTTTTTTCCTTACAATGCTTATCTTTCTATTGTTTATACTTCAGATTATCTCAAAAGGTCCCCAATTCCCAGTAGGTTCTTGCTAACTCTATACTATATGTTGCTGACCTATCTTTCAGGTTGTGACTGTTTACAGGTCTGTTACTCCATGCACACTGGTTCACGTGCTACCATTCATCCGTCAGCTCTGTATTAAGAGCCTGTTCCTGGATAAGTTACTGGGCAACATGCTGTGGGTGCATCAGTAAAGAGAACAGAGTTAGGCTTCTGGACCCTGGCAGCTTCCATCAGAAGGATGAGTGTCTAACCGTAGGAGGAGCAAGTATGGCTCAGTCCATAACGGACTTGCTTGGCAAGCACAAGGACTTGACTTCCATCCAGCCAGCCTCATCAGCTTGGGGAGCTTCAGGCCATTGAGAGACCCTGTCTCAAAGTGGGGTGGACACCTCTATCTTCCTCTCTCTCTCTCTCTTTCTCTCTCTCTCTCTCTCTCTCTTAAAAGTGAAAGGATGTTGAGTTCAAGTTAATTCATAAAACAAGTTGAGCCTCAAGTTTATTGTAATTTTTATGTATTAATGAGACACTCACATTGCTAAATTATAATGCCAGTCTGTTCAAAAGTCACGGCTTTATAGTTGTCTGTCCCACCCTTTGTTGAGTTCCTAACTAAGCCGTCGCACAGCTGATGCTGGCTGCATTCTCTCACTAGTGGAGGTTGGACTTCTGGAAACCTTGTGATTTTGTAGACTTTGGCTACCCATGGGCTTTCTGCCATGGTTTCTCTCTAGCCTAGGGTTCTGGGGTTTCACGGTCCCATCTCTCCACTGCCTTGAATGTTTTTTTCCAGGGTTTGCTGTGTGACACTGTCTGCTGGAGGGTCTCTATTGTAGATTTTGTTTGATCTGCAGACCTTTGAGCAGGAATTCCACGGCAGCACTTCTCCATGGACATCCTGAGGCCTGTAGAAGCCACTATTTCAGTTATTTCTCTTGTGGCTAATTCTGCCCCAAACACACACGTTTCTGAGGTTCTGCCTCCTTGCCAAGCCCTGAACAGTGTCAGTGCTCTCCTGATGTAGGGGAAAGCTCCCTTTCATCTTTCACACCAATGCAGACACTCAGCCAGTCCATTTCGTTCTCTTTACAATCTTCTCAGCTTAACTATTGTCTATCTTCATGCTTTTCTGACTGGAGGTCTTGGACATAGCTATGAAATACATTTAATTCTGTGTTGTGTAAATTTCTTGGGGAGACATAAAAAATATCTATTCACCATAGATGGGGGGAGACCCTGGCACATTAAAGTAAGGATTCTGTCCAGGTCCAGCCTGGTGGAGTTTATTGGGGCTACTTACAGAAGCCTGAGTCAGTGGCAGATCTGGTTAGGTCATTGTAGTTCACGTGACCCCCCAAGACAATATTGGCTATGACTGTTACTCTTGGTTGCCTCTCTAAGGCAGGAAGAATATAAGAGCCACAATATTAGAGAGTCTGCTGTGAAATGGTCTCTCACAGAAATGGCTGCATAAATAAGATCGGAACAGTGGCAATATCAATGCACTTGCTAACCGGGAAGGGGAAAATTCTCGCAGGTCTCATCCCCGGACAAGGAACTACCAGCAACAGCTAACGGCCGAGAAAGGGAGACTTAGCCTCCCTCCAATTGGTTGTCCAGTGCAACTTGGTCAGCCCTGAAACCATACACATCGCTGACAAAAATGGACTCAGCAGATTTTATTTCTATATTTGTATACATGCATAAGCACACACAGCATGCAAAACACACAGAGACATACGTGGAAACACATAACAATAATATTTGAGGAAGAAAAGTCTACCAATTTGAGAGTGGGGGAGTCATAGAAGGTGTTGGAGGAAGAGGACTTGGGAGGGGCTGGAGGGAGGAAAGGGAAGGGGGAAAGTGATGCAATCATATTTTAGTTAAAATGTATAAAAATGCAGAAAATAAAGTTTGGAAGACATGACTCGAGACTAACTTATTTACATTTTCTACCTTTTCCTCTTATGCTGATAAACCTGATTCTATACCAGTTGTCTTTTAAAACGTGTTAAAAATTATTTCATTCTGCTGTCTGCATTGACGGGTCAGGAGGAGAGTGTTACCCTGCTTGTTATCTGAGGCAGTCACCTCCACCCCTAATCTTGTAATCTTTCATCAACTCTCCTTAGCAGAGCACATTTATTTAGGCAGCTTAAAGGGTGCCCCTGGCATTCTGGCAGGTTCCTCCCATTGTTCTGAAAGTTCTGGCTCCTTCAGAACTTGAAGATTAGACAAACAGAGGCGGAAAACCAAACCAAACCCGTCCTTTATGCAGCTTAAGGTCTTCAAATCGCAATCAAATGATTTTACCCCGTACCCAAAATCTTGCAGCAATGCCATTTACTAATAATTTAAAAAATGATCCACTCCAGAAGAACTTGAACCAATTGCTCTGATGTTCCTTACTATAAATAATCACGCTGAAAGGACAAAGTCCCCTAATGCAGCTTCTCATCACATTCTGATGTTGTGGAAGATAAACTCGCCTCCTTGTAAAGGAGCTAACTAAACACAAGGTCCCGGAGGAGCTGAATGGCGTGCAGATTTCTGAATGAATCTCTCAGGATTTGTCTTTAATCTGAATATTTAATAGCGTGGCATTGCCGAATTTGAATTATATTACTCAATTTTAACGGTTAATCTGCTTTAAAAAAATACACAAGCTTAATTGTGACATACGAAAGTCCTTATTTAGGGTGGATTTCTAATTTGAGTGCTGTCGGCCCTGCTGCGTAAAGAGTCTCCTGGGTGCTGGTTTTTAAGAGTGTGTGTGCGCCTTTTTACATCTCGTCCTGAAACAATTTCTCTTCTCTGCGTAGGCCCCCAGCCTCCACGCAAGCCAGGAGCAGACAATAGATCCAGCCTAATGGAGTTGTGTACTCGCCATCTGTAAGAGCAGCTGCTAGCCTGCATCTGCACAATATGCTGGGACCGAGAGCTCCGCTAATCTGCATAATAAGGAGGAGGCTCATTCCACTCCAGCTAATAATCGTGCAGGCGATGGATGCGGTTCATTCCCTCACTGCCAAGCCCAGCCAAGCTGCTTCCCAGCGCTGGAAAGACAGGGGTCAAGTGAGCGGGGATGGCCGGGCGCTGAGAACCACTCGTTTCCGGCCTCAGGCTGCACTGGTCTAGTGGGACCAGGGTCTGTGCTGTCTCTCACACCGTTAGGAAATCCAGAATCCATGGGAATAGGACAAGAAAGCACACAAGCGCGTTATCAAGACTGCTAATCAAAAATGCTTTTGGAACAATTACAGTATTTGAACGAACAATTTGCATTTTAAAAAAAGTTCCCTTGAGGGTAAAAGAGCACAGGCAAGTTTGCGGATTAATTGTGAACTACTTTGAGCCATTTGGCTTGTATCGATTTCTTTTTAGATGGCTGTGCCGCGCTGAAGTCCGACTTCAAAGCTGTGTTATTAGTGAATCAAATTTCTGTTCATTTTCATTTTTTGACGATGGGGTGAGATGGTTCTATCTTGAAGGCATTAGTGCTGAGAGTTAAAAGGAGGATCATTGTTGAAACTATAGATTTCTAGAATGGGTCTAAATCAGTTTCTTATGAAAGGTTTTGCCAAAATTGCTTAATTCCTCTAGAAAAATCCTGTGCTTCAGATTATAACTGAATTCCACAGACTTTATCGAAAGGTTAACACATTTGCACTTAGGTGACCTAGGTCCAGGACATTTTTTTTTTCTTTTATGCCACACCTTTATTCTTGTTCTTTTTTTCTCCTTGGTTTTTTTTTCCTTTCTCTCTTGTTCTTCTTGAATACACCAACTGTTCACAGAAATGGCTGGAAAAGGAGGCTGATTAACATCTACATTTTATGGTCTACTGTATACCTGTAACTGATTAAAAATTCTCCTATTCTGATATCCCCTTTTGCTGAACACCTATCTGAAAGAAGTATCTTCATACTCTGTCCACTGAAAATGTCTATGGACACTGTGCTATGATTTGACTTTCTCTATTAAAACTTACTCCCCATTGCTTAGCCAAATCCTTGGCCATAGGTTGTTAGTGGGAGATATCCATAACCCTGGACATCTATTTTTCTGGGTAATATGAACAATGAGAAACACTGCTCAGAGAGCCAAGGTATAATATTTTAAATCAAATTGTAATGTGGTTATTGATAGAGCCGGATTGTAAGTAGTGAGACCATTATCTAATTTCTTACAGGAAAAATATTTGCATAATTTGCCAGTCATCAGTGAGGTCCAGGAAAAAGGGCATTCATTTACAGAGATGGAAGCCCAGGGCAGTAGAAAGATTTGTTGCCACTAGCAAGCAAAGCAGCTTGCTAAGCATTCACCTCAAGTGTTTAATCAACACTACTTAGTTAAATAAAATAGTGCCTTCCAGGATGGTTTAGCAGAAAATTTTTACTGAGTAATTCCCACTTAATATAATCAATATTGCTGTGTTAGCCAGAGGTCACTAGAGATTTTGGTGAGGTGTCTGCTCAGCTCAGCCAGTGTGTCGGGTTCCACCTGTCCCACTGACCCTCACAGTACTGAGCATGAAGAAGTATATTCCAAGGAAGTTGGGACATTTCTCCTCAGTTTCTTAATTCGGAAGCCCATGGACTCCTTCACGTCTTACTCTATCTTCCTGCTGAAATACAGCTGACAGGTTGCTTCAGAATGCCTTTACAAGTGTGTTTATCTTGGAGGCAAGGACTCATGTAACCCAGGCTGGCCTTAAATTCTCTGTGTAGCCAAGAATGGCCTTGAACCTCTGATTCTCTTGCCTGCACCTCCTAAGCGTTGGCATCATAGGCTGGCACCACCAAACCCAATTGGGTAATGCTGGGAATGGAATCCAGGGCCTTTTATGCAAGCACTATACCTACCAAGAACCATCTCTAGCCCTCATTTGAAACTATTGAAAGTCATTGAAGTATAATCACAAAAAGAAAATTATAGTTTGAGGTAGCTCTAAATATAGGGTTCCCTCCTTTAAAAAATGTTTAGTTTTCATGCAGAAATTAGGGGGAAAAACAATAGGAGAAAATAGTAATAGCCTAAGTTTCAAGAATCACTGGATGGAAAGCATGCTGCTGAAGCAATTTTTTATTTAGTTTCTATTAATCCATTAGTGTTTAAACAATGCATATGACTCTCTGTGAATGTTTGGGTCATCTCTTTAGTTGCTAGGAGACTGTCTATTTCTGCACACTTACATGGGACTCCCCTGGGAGTAGGAGATATTCCTGTAGTGCTCCCAGCATCCATAGCAAAGCAAGTCCTCTGTAAATGTCATGTTCACTATCCGCTAAAAATTGTCTCAAGCCTCCCACCTCCCATGGAACTTTTCCAGAATGTTCTAGGAGCAGCTTGGAAGCTTGAGTCCTGCATTCAGGCTGTCTTCATGCCAAAATGTCCTGATTTGAACTTGAAAAAGAGCAAAACCCCAACAGACTACCACAGCAAATGCCTTGTGTTTCCTGAGAAGACATTAAGTTGGGCTTCCTTTTTTTTTTTTTTTCCAGAAAAGAAAACTGGAGAATTTGAGAGACGGTTCAGTGAGGGGAAGTTTGCTGTGCAAGCCTGCATTTGGGTCCCAGCATCCCCGTAAAAAGCCAGATGTGGATCCACACTTTTGTAACCCCAGTGCTGTCAGGGGCAGAGGCAGGAAGAGCCCTGGGACTTCTTGGCCACTAGCCTAGCTCTGAGTTCAGTGAGAGACCCTGCATGGCAGAAATAAGGCACTATGTGATAGAACAGGTCATCCGCCTTCCTCTGTCACTTGGTTCTTGGGATGATTGTTCTAAATTGTGTATTTAGCTATCACAGCCAGCCTGCCTTCAGGTCCTTAATGCCCTAATGCCGGTCCCCTTCACCTGTTTTCTGAACACTCTGATTCCTGATTCCCATTTATCTGTTCTTTGTGCGTTTGTCGTCACAGACTTTGATTCTGTTCATATTCCAAATGCCATAATACAGTGCCCGCGTTTGAGAAGTCAGTTATCTTTCACAGAGATCAAAAATCAAAAACATGCATCATGTGTATGTCCATATATTTGCTGCCCTCTTTTTAAAATTTAATTAGTTTGTTTATTTTGCATTCCAACTGAAGTTTCCCATGCTTCCTTTCCTCCCATGCCTCTCACTTCTCCTCTGACCCCTGCCCCCACCGCCCCATTCCCAATCCACTCCTCTATTTCTGTTCACAAAGGGGCAGATCTCCCACAGGTATCAACAAAGCTTGGCATATCAAGTTGTGATAAGACTAAGCTCCTCCCTAGGTATTAAAGCTGGGTCAGGCAACCCAGTATGAGGGATAGGGTTCCCAAAGCCAGCCAAAGCACTAGGGGCAGCCCCTGCTTCCACTGTTGGAGCCCTACAAGTAGACCAAGCCACATGAGTGCCACATTTATGTAGAGGGCCTAGGTCTATTTGCTGCCCTTTTAAATCTAAATTCTCACTTTTGCATCATTTTTTAAAAATGTTCCACATTCAAGGAACCTCTGTGGATCTTCAAGGCATTCTGGCAAGAAATTCTACAAACTCAGTTTGTCTGAGAACGCCTTTATGTTTTATCTTAATATTTGAAGCTGTCCTTGATGGTTCTAGAAATGTAGGTTGGCAGCTCTCCTCTGCCATGCCTTTGAAGACCAGTGTTCCAGCCTACGTGGTTTTTATCAAGAAGTATTACATGCTCACTTTGTTCCTCCTTGTGAATTGGGTCTTTTTGCTCAGGCTGACTTCACAACTTTTATTCTAGCCTGGATTTACTATAACTTTATTATAGAGTATCACACCGTACCATATGAGCGTGAGAAACTACTGTCAAACACTCTCTTGTGTGAATCCCTGCTCTTGTAAAAATGAAAAGAGAGGGGAAAACAAATACTATAGAAGGGGGGGCAGTACAAGGTGAAGGCGAGTTGTTGTAATACTATAGAAGGGGGGGCAGTACAAGGTGAAGGCGAGTTGTTGTAATACTATAGAGGGGGGGCAGTACAAGGTGAAGGCGAGTTGTTGTAATACTATAGAGGGGGAGCAGTACAAGGTGAAGGCGAGTTGTTGTAATAAGGAGCAGCGGGCTGCGTCCCCGGCAACCGGACGCCCACACGGCTAGCTTTACCCGAAATAATTACACGGAAACTGTATTCTTTTAAACACTGCTTGACCCATTAGTTCCAGTTTCTTATTGGCTAGCTCTTACATATTAATCTAACCCATTTCTATTAATCTTTGTAGCCCATGAGCTGGCTTACCAGGAAAGATTTTAACCTGCGTCTGTCTGGAGTGGGAGAATCATGGCGACTCCAGATTCAGCTTCTTTCTCCCAGCATTCCGTTCTGTTTTCTCCTGCATCTAGTAATTGACAGAGCCAGGGGTGTGAGCTGGGAAGTCTCAACACGGCCGACTCATCCTTAGGGTTAGCCTGCTAGACTAAAAAGTGGGTGCATGTTCAAGTTTGTCTGCTTTCCAGATGGGGGCCCCAGTACCTGTGCCTGCACCAGTGCTCTGTATTGGCTGGATGTTCTCAATCTCAGCCATTTTGGTAGATGTGCAGAGTTTCTCAGCGTGATTTGACATGCACGCCAGGAACTGACCATGTTGACCTGCTCTTATTTATGCTTACTTTTAATTGCTCTGGCCTTTCACCCACTTTCAATTGTTTTGTTTCCATATTGCTAACTTTTGAGAGTCTTTGACATACTTTGGGGACAAGTCTGTGGTGGTTCAAAGGAGAAGGGTACCCCAGAAGTTCACTGTTCTGAACATTTGGCCCCCAGTTAGTGTAGTTGTTTGGGAAGACTATGGAACCTTTAGAAATGGAGCCTTACTGGAGGAAGTACGTCACTGGGCACAGGCCTTTAAGTTCTTATCTGTCCTCACTTCCTGTCCTCTCCCTCTGCTTCCTGTCTGGGGATCAACTCTACCTGGACAACCTCATGTTCCAGCGGTCATGCCTTCCCCACTAGGATGAACTCTATCTTTCTGGAACTGTAAAGAACTGGAAGACAAAACAAACCTGTTCTTCCCTAAGTTGCTCCTTGGCAGAGTGTTCTGCAATAGCAAGAAAGATGACCAGTACAAGGTCCTTTGCCAAGCATGTGGTTTACCTTTGAATTTTCAACCAGCAAAGGCTTTGAAATCTTGAAGTCTATTTTTCTTTTCTTTTATGAGTCTTGTTTTGCTTGACATGTCTAAGGGTTCCTTAGTTAACCTGCCGTAAAAATTTTATAGTGTCTTGTAGGTTTTCGTTTTACTTTTAGGTCTATGATAAAGTTGGGGTTAATGACTGCGCAAGGTGTGAGCTTTAGTTTGAGGTTCATTTCCTTGCATACGGATGGCTGAGATAATGATAGCATTATCTGCTGGACTCTGTATTTACTGATCAGCTCACAAATGCATGTCTATTCTGAGAATAACGATCGTACTTAAAAACCAGCGCTTTTGACCTTTCAGACAACATCGTTCTGCTGGTCAATAGGTCGGTGGAGCAACCTATCAGTTGAGCATCCGGCATTTGGTCACTCAGTCAGCACATCGAGGCTTCTTGCCTTATGACTGACAGCAGACAAAATGTCAGGGCTTCAAAAGTGCCTGGAACACGGTTGATTTAGCTCCAGGATTTCGTAGTCTGTACAAGGAAATGAAATGGGCCAAACTTACTGTAACTATTGTAGACAAAAAGAAAATTCCCTTTATGATGGACTTTGGGGTTTCTTTGTTTAATTCTTTGTTTAGTATCTAATCATGACTTGTATGCATGCCTAACTCGGTTTTACTTCTTGGCCCTAAAGTCACCGATGTACTCTCTAGCCTCATAAATGCTTAAAGGAGTGCAGAGTGTGAGAGAAACGGACCATGAATGCTATTTATGGAACAAATATGCTTATTATCCATGCAAGCTTGGCAAAATTCAAGGCTTGGAATTTCTCATAGTGAGGCAGACCAACTCCACACCACCATTGTGCTCCATGTAGGAGCAAGATCAGGAATTCATGTCTCCTGTGTGCTGTGGGTGAAGGCAAGGCTGCAAACCCACAGGTTCTTTAAAAAAAAAAAATATATATATATATACATATATATATGAATATAAACATAAGAATAAATATATATATTCATGTAATTCTTATGTTTATATAATGGTGTGTGTGTGTTGTGTAATGTCACACAGACAACAACTGTGGGAAACAGTTCTTTCTTTTCACCGTGTAAGTTCTGGGGATTGAATGCAGATCTCCTTGGGGGCAAGTGTCTTTCCCTGATAAGCCATCTCACTGGCCCTCTGGTTATTCTTAATAAACTGTGAAAACAGAAAGTAGATGCATCACTTAAAGATTAAGCGAGCAGTTGCTTTTGGGAGGATGGCCACACATTTGAGATCTAGATTTCTATCATAAAGCACTTCATCCCTCCTGTTTTACCCAGAAAGCCTTTCACCTCCATTTTCCTTGGCACGTCTGAGTTCTCAGGTGGATGCTGGGATAGGATTGGGACTGTAGAATGAATAACACCTACGCCAGTCAGCTGGGTCTGCCGTGCCTGACCTGGTACTTTCCCTACACTGTTTATTTTATGGATTTATAAGAAACTAGAAGAGGTTGACTTATGCCATATAATAATAAATGTCTAGAAAAAGAGAGATGATTGAATGGCCATAGCGGTTGGCACATTTTTGCCCTAACCTTTCTTAAGCAGTTCTTGGAGAAATTGTACTTTTAAAATCTGGAGAGTCAGAAGGAAAAAAAGATCCCAAGGAACTTGGAGTGTGGTGTTTCCTGTCTGCTTTTATTCCAGGCAGGCATGGCACTGGCCTACTTCGATCACACAGTGATTCTGAAGCAGGTGAGGCCCATCTGGAGGACCTAATGTTGAAGGCTCCACGTTAGCATCCAGATCCCTGCCCATGCAAAAGAAAGAGCATGGTGGGGTAATTGTTTTCCTCAGTGGTCCTTATCAATGGTTTGATTTTCTTCCTAGTAGAAAAATATGCCTTAAGAAAAGGAACCTTTAAAGAAATGTACCTTTTAAAAGAGTTTAGAGAGCCCATGCCTTAAGTTTCTGGTTAAAAATTCAAATTCGTGTGAAAATGGCAGCTCATGTCTGTCATCCTAGGACTCAGGAGGCTGAGGTAGGAGAATCAGAAGTTTGAGGCCAGCCTCAGCTCTGTAGTGAATTTTGAAACTAACTTGTGCTATACAGCCAAGACTTTGTCTCAAAAAGCAAAACCAATATCAGTAAGACATTAGCCCCTTCCATGGTACCTCAGCTCCTACCTTCTCTCTACATGGCTGGTTCTGTGTGATTAATACTGTGTACTTAGAAAGCTGATAGGGCATTCTATACCTCTGCCCTCACCATGACCTAAATTATTAATTGCTTATAAAATACATACCTAATCTTATTCTTTTTCATTAAAAAATCCTCTAGCTTAGAGCTCATTTGGTAAGTCTCTGCCACGAAAAGTCTGAGAACCTGAGATCAACCTCCAGCATTTCCATAAAAAACCAATTGTGGTAGTGGCCACCTGTACTCCTAGTGCCGGGTAAGCAGGGACAGGTGGACCTCTGGGAAAAAAACCCCAGGTAGACGGTGTTTGAGGAACAACAGCTGAACTGGACTCCTGGTACAGTCATATCAAAGTCACGCCTTTCTCCTAGTACTCTCAATATCTGAGATGTATATTCAGACAAACTTTGAATTTGATCATGAGAAGCACAACTTAAACACCCACCAGCCATCATTCCTGTGCCTGTGAGGTATCCGTGATATTTGTATAGAGGAAGAGAAGTGCTTTCAGGCAAGTCTCTGCCTTTGAACTCTGATGAGGTTCATCCCTGGACGAAGCCTCTGAGAACGCCCACGCCTACAGCTTTGGATGGGTCCCATCTACAGCTCACAGTGTCCTCTGGGCCTCTTCAGACATTTTGGTTTCTATGTTTAAAATTTTAAGATGACCTAGTTCCATTTATTCTTGGCATGACTTGAAGAAAGACAACATGCAAAGGCTTTCAGAAGGCTTTTAGAAAGCATCTTGGATGACCAAGATGGGGCTGAGTTGTGTGTTAATGAATCAGAAACACAAGGCAACATTTTTCTTAACAGTTAACCCTGCTTTTAATAGGGACAAGACTAGATTGAGCCAGATATATATATTTTTTTCAAACTGACAAGGCTGCATTGCTGAATCTCAAGCCAAACCTAACTTGCTGAATTCCAAACCCAGCTTGCTCTTGTCCTGTTGCTTTTGACTGGCATCCTACAGCACAGCCAATCCAGATTTAACTGAGTCCTGTGTTCAGGAGCCATGTGATCTTGCTTGCACCCCCTTCCCCACATCTTATACACTCACTATAGTGGCTGGGAAGGAGGCTATGAGCTGATACTTACAGCTCAGATTTTCCCCTTCTACCAATGTTACAGAGTGTATTGACTGGTTTGTCATCTTGACACAACCTAGATATATTGGAAAGAGAGAATCTCAATGGGAGAGTTGTTTCCATCATATCGGACATATTGCAGCAAGTACGTGAAGGTGTTTTAGTGATTGCAGATTGATGAGGGAGAGTCTGCTGTGGGTGGCGTGACTCCTGGGCAGGTGAGCTTGGATATAAGAGAATGGGCTGAACAAGTCTTGAGTAGGCAAGCCAGTTAACAGCACTCCTCCATAGCTCCTGCCTTGACTTCCTTCAGCGATGGGCCGTTACCTGGAAGTGTGAGATGGGATAAATCCTGTATTTCCCAAGCAGTTTTTGGTCATTGGTGTTTATCACAGCAATAGAAACCTACATAATTAGGACAGAGGGTGTGTATCAATTACCTTCTCATTGCTGTGATAGACCTTGACAAAAGGACTTAATGGAGCCAGGGTTTATTTTGGCTCATGGATCAGGGAGACAGTCCATCCTAATAGGGAAGTCATAGCAATGGGAGGTCGGGGTGGCTGGCTGCTCACATTACATCCAGATAGAGATGGATGAATGTCAATGCATTTTCTCCTTTTGATTCAGCTCAGGATCCTGCAGCCCATTAAGTGGTACCACCACTTTAGGGCGCATCTGCTCACCTCAGTGAGTCTATTCTGGAGAGCATCTCATAGACAAGTTCAAAGGGTTTTCTCCTAGGTGATTGCAGGTCCCGTCATGCTAACATCAAATATTGACAAACACAGTTTGTGTGTGACCTCTGGAGTTCACATCCCTCCTCCTCTTTCTGCTAACTGGGTGATTTTAGATAGGAGGGATGGCTTTGGGTAAGAGTGGGTAACAGATAAAGTGGGCAAGCCTTTCAGTACTTATTTTTGTTGTTATTGTTCTGTAAAATGGGGATAATAATCACTCAGAAACTCTTTTCTGGGACGACTCAGAATTAATTGAAGTTGAATAAATCAGAGCACTTCACCCGATTTCTGGCGCAAAGTAGTGTACAATGAATGTTAGGTAAACTGTTGCTGACTCAGATGCGCCCTCAGCGCCTACATGTACGACAGGCATTGCGATCCCTACAGCGGGCCTCATGAATTACGCTGTGACCATCAAACTGTTTGGGAAGTGGTTGGAAAACCCTGGCCCACAGGATTATCACACAATGTGTGGTGCCATTGGCACAGAAGCCGTGGATAGATAGATGGCTTTTAGAGTGAATTCAAACCCTGGCACCACCAACCCGCCTGAACCTGCTTTAGAACATCGTGGAATAAGCCCGCTGCTGGGAAGCAGAGGCAGAGTTTATGACTCTGGGCTTCAGCTTAGCTTGCACAGAAAGCCCCATGACAGGCCATCAGCCCGTGTCAGCACTCTTCAGTGAGACTCTTTCTCCCGGTGTGCACAGATAGGTGATTCTTTTGTGAGCCTGTAATGGCTCATGAACTCCATTCAATTGAGGTAGCCGTGGGATCCCTCCACACCCTTAGCTGTCCTCCTGCCGGCTGATCTATTGTGCTTCAGAATAGAGTATCTTACCATTACAGATTCTACAAAGATGGAAATGCCAGAGAGGAGAAAATGTGTCGATTCAGGAGAGCTTCAAAACCAGGAAAGTACCATTGTCACCCCTCACCACCATCACCAGCTTGTCTACCAGTTCCAATCTCTGGCTTGAAACTTGCTACCTGCTGTCCCAGGAGCCCTGGCTGCTATCAGACTCTGTGCCTACACTATCCCTTCCTCTGGCCGTCCCTGGGCATGGCACAGCTGGGAAGGTGTTTTTCTGATAAAGGTGTACATGTTTCTAATCACCCCTTCTGTGTGTGCACCCTCTATGCGTGTGTGCACACAGCCATTGATACACCCAAGGGCAGGAAATTTGCTTTAGATGCTGGTATCACGAGCATTCAGTGGTTTTCTAGAGCCTTTGTCTGCATATGCATTTTTTTTATTCAAGCTCAATTTTTAGGCTAATCTAAAAGTGTGTGTGTGTGTGTGTGTGTGTGTGTGTCTTAGTTAAGGCACTATTGCTGTGAGGAAGCACCATAACCAAATATGAAGTTGGGGAACAAAGGGTTTATTTGACTAAAATATTCCATCATCAAAGGGGGTCAAGACAGGAACTCAAACAGGACAGGAACCTTGAGGCAGAAGCTGATACAGAGGCCATGGAGGAGTGCTACTTACTGACTTGTTCTCCAAGGCTTGCTCAGCCTGCTTTCTTATGGAACCCAGGTGAGGGATGGCCTCACCTACCATGGGCCGGGCCCTCTCCTATTGATCACCAATTAGGGAAATATCCCACAGCCAGATCTTATGGAGGAATCTTCTCATCTGAGGCTCCCTGTAGATACTTGTGTCAAGCAGACATAAAACCATCCAGCACAGTGTGCTAGGGTTTCTCTTGCCGTGATAAAATACCATGACCAAAATCACCTTGTGGGTTGCTTTGTTTGATGTATTTGACTTTTACTTCCACACCATAGTCCAACATCAAAGTCAGAGGAGAAACTCAAGCAAGATCCTGGAGGCAGGAATGAAGCAGAGGCCATGGAGGAGTGCTGTTTATTGGCTTGCTCCTTGTGGTTTGCTTCCCCTGCTTTCTTATATACCTCAAGACCACCTTCCCAGTGGTGGTGCCAACTTGCAGTGGTCTGGGGCCAAAAATGTCCTATCCACTTGCCTATAGGCAATATGGATAGAGATATTTTTTCATTTGATGTTCCCTAGTCCCAGATAATTTTACCTTGTATCAAGTTGACAAAAAGCCAACCAGGAGAATCTATATCTATATGTTTGTTTAAGAACCATGGCACTACTTTGTACACAGGCTTCTAAAACATCTATCCTATCTAGTAGCCTGTGCAAAATCTTTCCAGCATAACTTTCCTTCATCTGCTGAATTCTGGGTCCAGTTTATCGTAGATTGCTTTCACCTAGGAATGAATATAGAGAAGAATCATGGCTTGTCCTTCTTGTCTCCAGCCTGGAGCATGATGAAGGGACCCTAACTGGTCAAGCAAATGTCTCCTTGCTCTCCCAATGCATTAATAAATTTTAGTCACGTAAGTCACATTTGATCATTTTGCAGGGGCACTGTCACAACAACGGTGCAAACGATGGTGGCTCTCTCCCATCCAGGGTTCACGTGTTCCATGTACTTCAGAGCTTCGCTCTGGGGTAGCCTTGTCTTCCAAGCTTAGCTCAAGCAGAAGAGGCCATATCATCAGAGATGATTCTAGGCACAGAGTAGGTGTCCAAGAGGTCTTCGCTTGTGTATGTCCTATGAGTCCCAAACAAAGGGAGTCAATTCCAGTAACAGAGGTAGGCATTCTATTTAACATAATAAACGACAGGGCATGAATCCTGCTCCACCTTCCAGCCATGGGCCACTCACCACACTCCGAGCGCAGTTATTGTGATGGCATCAGCGTTTAGAATGGAAAGGCCCGAGTTTACAAGTAGTAGTTCCATAAACTGACTGATGTTGCTCAGCACAAGCAGAGCCTAAGTTACAGTCTTTAAGAACTAACGCTGGACTCAGAACCTCCGCAGGACTCCTCCTAGAAGTAAGGATGCAAAAATGAAAGGTGGCCCTTCCTTAAGTGGAGGACAGGCTGGCAGGGCAGCTTCCCTCCTGTCCAAGGGCTGCCTGTGGAACATTCTGAGACCGTGAAGGACAGGTGCCTGTCCCAGATTCTACGCAAACCCCCTAGTAACTAATACAAGAAGTGTGCCTGCATCTTCTGTAAGTCTAATGTCAACACAGATTCGGAATGGAAGAGGAAGTCAGGGCAAAGTGATGTGAGTACAAGTCACTGCTGTTGGCTTTGATGCTGGAGGAGTGTGTCCTTGAGGCAGGCAGTGCAAGGGGACTTGACACAGTGGAAAAGACAAAAAAATGGATGTTCCTAGAGCCTCCAGGAAGGACCACAGCTTTGCTCATACATTCACGCTAGTGTAGTGAGACCTGTATTAGGCTTCTAAGTTAATTAATGTAAGAAAATAAATCATTGTTGTTTCAGACTACTAAGTTTAGATCTTGTTAGAAATACTTGAAAATTAATAATAGAAAGCTAATACTGTGTTATCAATAAGTATCCATTACATATGTCATGTGTTCAGTGCTATATTGAATGTTTTGAGGGGAAATATGAGGGAAATAGAAACACAAAGCATACTACAGGCTTAGAAACGACAGCCCAGGTACCGTGCACTGTAACCTCAATGGTGAGCCACAGGAAATGGGGCAACAAAGGCTGGTAGATAGTCTTACAAGACTATGTCCTCCATCAAGACCAGAGAAATTGTTACATGACTTAAGGAATGAACTAAATTTTGTGTGACATCATACAGCCGGAGAGGATCCCCTTGTGATGCCTCATGATGTGTGTGGGGGGGACTATAAGAGAGGTGTCTAAAAGTGTGGTTACCAGGTACACAAAGGAAGAGAGCCCTCTCCCTTTAAAAAATCTTTCAGGGACTCAGCAACATCATCTGCCTTCTAATCCGCCTAGGTATTACCTAGCACCTCTACAGAGCTGGGTTTGGAGGAAGAAAAGTCTAAAAAGTCTATTGGCAGGAAGTGTGTGAGCTACTCAGCTTCATTTCCCAAGTGCTGGGCCAGCTTGTGATTTCAGCGGGTCGCAACAGGTGTGCGTATTTATAGTTGTTATGACAAGCATGGTATGCTTCATCATATCCTCAGGGGTCCTCGGCTTGAGTGGCCTTCATCAGAATGATGCCAAGAGGAGAAAGAACAGCTTCCCTACAGCAGCACACTGGCTTAGAGAGGAGTGGAAATACCAGCAACACCGCTACCACCCCACCCCGCAACTAAACTCTTAGCCCCGAACAGAGGCAAAGGCAAAAGCAAAATGTCTTATCAAGAAAAGAAACAGTGTTAGGGATAAAAAGGCTGTGTTTCAAAACTCAGACATAATAGCTCTAAAATTAACAAGGAAACAATTTACCATTGCCTGAAAAACAAGAGATGAACCCCTGAACTGCACTCTGCTTCTTCAGGGACCTACTCCCATGCCAGGTGAGGGTTTGGATGAGTACCTTAATTAACTCGTATCAGAAAGAAGGTATCTAAGGAAAAAATGTGCAAAAGATTTCTTTAATTAGTGATTTGCACCCAGCACTTCTATTGTCTATCAGAAGAGCATTTGGTGGGCTGCCTGGGCCCCTGGAGCTATGTTTAGTCAATAAACTAGTCATGACTTTAGCAGTTAAGTTTTTAAGCCAGTGGGAATTTGGTGGACCAGTTCCCTTTGCTATCTCTGGCTGCGTAGCTAGGATTTATCCACAGTTTCCTTTCTGGGTAGGAGAATGCTGAGGTGAGCGAGCTTCTCGCAGAGTCTGCCGTGAACTGTGAGGTATTAACTACCTCAGCCAAGAGGCCCTAACTGTCACTGCTACAAGGTTGCAGTGCTGAATGCAGCTGGGGGAACTGGAACGCGTCGCCATTGTCTGTACCATGTGTGGTGTCCAGAGTCTCCTATGTAAGTCTGCAAAGTCACATGCATTTCATTGTCTTCCCTGAGTGGCCATAAAGCTGAGAGGAAGAGCTCTCTTCCTCAGTAAATCAAAAGTTAGCAGACAAAAAGGTCAAAATATCCAAAGCCACAAGAACATTAACACTTTGGATAGAAAGATTCCCCAAGAAACAAATGCCCGATCTCCCTTTGGAGACCGCAGACGCCTTATCTTTGTGAGTTTACAAAATGGAGCCAAACTGTACCCGTGGCCACTTTAGCTAAACCAAGGCCTGGGTCTTTTAGCAGCCCACAGTCATTAAAGCTCTCAGAAAGCCTCCCAGGAGCCGATGTGCTTGCTTAAGTATAGGCTGTAAAAGGTCCCAGAGATTTACAAGGGACTGCTTCACGTTAAACTAGGCACCATCTGATAAACAAGCAATTTTAGCTGCAGGCTAAATGATGCTTTTTGAGGCTTTGATTTACAACGCCGAAGATGATGTATTTGTAGTTTGGGGATAGGTTCTGCTTTGGGCACGCTGTGATTACTCACCCATGAGCAGAATTCAGGGCTCCAGTCTTCAGTTTGGAGGTCAGAAAATTGTCAGTGGAATGAAAGAAGGTTGATAAGGTTTATTGAGATGCTAAATAGATATAAGGAAAACTTATTAAGCAAGTGCTTTTGAACACTTAAGCTTTCTGGGGACCACGGTTTTTGTTAGTCTGCTTAAATCCCAAGATATAAAAAATAATCTGCAAAATTGATCTGGTAGGCTAATTTTACTTTCATTACATTTAAAAAGCAAACATAGGCTTGGTTTATTATTGCTGACATTTAAAAATAAAAAAAATGTCCGATTTAGCATTTGTGTAATTGCTTGAAAGCTAAGAAATCTGAAGGCAACTTTGTAGCAAATCAAATCACCTCCCGAGAACACTGAGGGGTGGACTTAAAGAATCTGAGCATGAATTGGCCATGAGAATGCTTTGAAGACTCAGGGTTTTAAGAGATGATTTGCCAGTCTCATTTGCCAAGAAGTTTTGTATTCATAAATCTTTTGGTGTCCACAGATATTGCCACCATACTAGCATAAAGATAAAGTATGCGGTCTTTTCTACACGTTCACAGGCCAGTGGAGAAAATCATAGATAACTTCAGTGACATTGAGATGAGATGGGAAAGAGGGCATCCCAGAGCCCAGAGGAGGGGAAATGTCCTGTTGGAAACAAAGAGGATGTTAACAGATAGAGGAGTTCTTCCTGTGTACCCCCTTTCCTGTTCTGTGACTTGGCCGGGAGCCACGTACACAGAAGGCAGTAGAAAGAGGCATTTGGGGCATAGCCCAGCCTTCTGCAAGCTCAGCCCTGTGATCTCAGACCTGGGAAGTTCTAGTTCCTGTGACGCTTGGCTGACTAAAACACGACAGAAACAATCTGTTAGTAGGGGAAGAGAATTCATGCTGATTATGCATATGGCAGTAGCAGAGCCCTGAGATCCAAGCTGGTTCCAGGTCGTGGTGAAGGCATCAAACTGGGCCAACTTTGGTCCGCCCTTCTGGAGGGTTCAGGGAGCGCGGCCTTTCTCTCCTTCCCCAGAACAGGTGCAACTGGGAAGGAAGATTGTACTATGTGTCACACACCCACGTGGACCACGCATTACTTTCTTCAGGTGCTTTAATGTTAGAGAGCCGAGGAACTTTGTCCATGAAGAGAGTAACGTGGACCTGCCTTTGGGGAGATGGGAGTAAGGAATGCAGCCTGCGCTGCCCTCCACTGCCCCTCCTCCCCCAACCTCACTGTTTCCCCATGGATCACCCGGCCGTGGCTGGACTTAAAGGTTAATATGGTCTCTAACATTTACTAAGCACATTCTCCGGACTAGGCACTATTCAAACAATCATACATGTCGAGCCATTTAATCTTTGCAATAACCACGTGAAGCATTGCTTTGCCATCACCATACATAAGAAAAACCATTAAACTTACTCATGGTCACATGACTAATGGGGTCACAAATCCAGGCTGTCCTTCACACTCAGCCCTCTTACAGGACACTGTATACGACGGCTAATTGTGCAGATCCTGGCTCCTCCTCCTCTGTGCTTTAGAACCTCGGGCTGGCATTTCAAGTGGGTTACCAAACCCTTTCTTTTTCCTTAGCCCTCACCGTGATCTTCATATTGCTCTCTAAGCCTCAGCTGAACAGTTTGGGGAGGAGACTCTTTCCTTTCTCCCTCTATAATAACTAGAACATCAGCTATACAACGGCTGTAAAACATTTAGGACTATGCAAATGAAAGCTCTTACAGAGACAAGGTGACGGCATTTTATCGCAGCCTGTTAGGCAGCCCTGTAAACACAGATGCTGAGTTGCATCCCTTACTGATTCTTTCCCTGTATTTTGGCATCGTACACATGCATTTACGGTCTACCTAAACTTACTCTCTTTGTGAGCACAGACCCTTGCATGAGCTTGGCGGGATCTGGCCGATTCCCGTGAACAAAATATTTTCTTTTCAAGTATTACAGTGTAATTCATTTTGTCATGTCCAGTCTCGGCCGAATAATGCACAGCTTCCAGGAGCCGACGATATTTCACGAAGCTTACTTTTTATAAAAGTTGTAGTAAAGCGTAATGATTTTTAATGGCATCAATGATCCCATTGTATATATCGGTTTCAGTTTTGAAGTAGACTTAAGTTCAAAGACCCAAGGGGACCATTCGCCTCTTGATGCACTTGTGTTACTCCCATTAGTGCTAATGGGGCAGGCAAATGCTGCTCGGGAGGAGACTGTCTCTGCCCTTAGGAAGGTAACAGGTTTTAATTAGTAATACTTTGAATCGCGCATGAGTGGTTTGCCCTCTGTAAGCACCTATGTGCTCAGAGATGACAGTGTGGACCACAGCCTGGGGGACTCACGTGAAATCTTCAGAGCAGAGATCTGTAAATGTTGGTGATGGAAGTCCTTGTCAATTCAGAATGAGAGGAAAAAAAGCTCAATGTGGGAGTTTCGTTGAGACAAAAAAAAAAAATCACAGTACTAAAAAGCATGTTTATTCGACGCTGGGTACCTGAGTGTCAAGCAGATCTCTGCCGTGGATTGTCACAGGGAAAATCGCTCAGTGAAACTGATACCCTGAGAGTGGAGGCTTCATCTTTGTTGACTGCCAACTTTCAACATTAAAGAGGCAACCATAGCAAGGCTTAGGCGGCAGGAAGAAGGCATGATTTCCTAACAAGGTTCAGGCAGCTTAGTGCTTTCTTGGGAAGTAGTTCTCAGGCTGAAGGGAGAGTCCCTGGAGGAGAGGCAAAGAGGCAACTACATTGGGGTTAGCTGGCAGCTGTGTGTCTAGGAAGGGACTTCTTGTTCCTCAGGCTAAGGAGGTGGGGAGGCCAGTAACTACCTTGTCTTTATATGGCTCCTGGCTGCTTGAAGGCAAGGGTCACTTCAAGGCACAGCTGTCCACCCTGGGGAAATACACAGGTTTCTCATAGAGCCAGGAGTTTCCAGCCCGCCACCTTTGGGCCACATGTAGCTCAGGATAGCCCTGAATAGAGCCTAATATGATTATAGTTGACAATGTTAAAACATTGGACATCCCAGAAAGGATGCTTAAAATGAACATGTTCAACGCAGAGTCCTGGGAGATGAACACGTGAGTGGAGCCAAGCCAAGGTTTGTGTTTACCGCCTACTTGAGAATTTGTAAATCTAAGTTCAAATGAGCAGAGATTACATTTAATGTATCGGTTCAGTTTTATCTCTGAATAGATAGATGGTACTAGGAAAATAATATGTAATTTTAAGTGTTTTTTATATGCATTACAGCATTAAACAGTGTTGTGCTTGAACGTGATGACTACAGCAAGAAGCTCAACTTGAGAAAGAGCAATTCAGTGTTCCAAGGACGCTGATTAGAATAACATTCTGTTGGCAAGAAGCTTATTTTTTTCCATATTAATATTTTGGGACACACTTTGCCTTAGAAAGGCTTTGAAAACAGTCAGCTATGGGAGAAGACTCTTTCTGCCATCTTGGGAAAAAAGAGCCTTATGGAACGTGAAGGCTTGTGTCCCTTGGCTGCCACTATTTCATCTTACCCCCCGTGTGGCTCTTGAGGAGGAGTTCTCATTTCTCTAAGTATTATGTGTACAGTGGAAGAGATGTCAGGGGAACACTCGCTAGCTCATGAAACTGTTATGTCACATACTCAGTCTGGAGACCTGGCTTAGCTTCTAAGCAGGACCCCAAAGACACGCTCTGTAGGCAGAGGCTGCATGTTTGTTCCTGGCCTCCTAGACCAGAAATAACCACATAGAAACTGTATTAATTAAAACACGGCTTGGCCTATTAGCTTATGCATATTTCTAGCTAGCTCTTACATCTTAAATTAACCCATTTCTATTCATCTGTGTATCGCCTCATGGTTGTGGTCTATTGATAAGGTCTCCTCCAGCTTTTGGCATCAGTCTTCTATGGTGGCTACATGGCTTCTCCCTGACTCCGTCTACTCTCTCCTCCTCTATCTGCTTGGAATTCCTGCCTTGCCCTATTCTGTGCTGCAATAGGCCCAAAGCAGCTTTTTCATTAACCAATGGTATTCACAGCATACAGAGAGGAATCCCACACCATGCTCATTGTTAGGATAATTTTACAAAGGCCATCTTTCCCCAGATCTTTGCATGCTGCCAATGACTGTTACCCCGCTTGACACACATCCTCCTGACTCACTGGAGGCTGTAAATATTCCTAAAGTGAAACACCCATCCCTCCTTCCTCCTTCCCCTGAGGTCGGGCCTGGAAGCTTACATACTGGAAACTGCCTGCTAAAGTCTTTTCCAGCTTGGAACAGTGTCATTGCATAACACACCAGGAGAGGCCCAAAGCAAACATTAGTATTATTTCTGCCCAAACGGTAGCAACCCTCTCCATACGAACTTGGCTGTCTTCCAGGGCTTTATATCATTTACACCATGTTTGCAATTTTTTTTTATTCCTGACTGTTTTGCTATGGGTCTCTATGCATTTCTGCCACAAATGTTCCTCATGAACAGTGTAAATTCTCAGAGGAACTTGGGGACACAGTTATGAAAACAGTCTGGATTAAAGAGTCCCTTTTGATGCGTGGAAAGAGGCTTGGCTTTGAATATTTACGTAAGTTCAAGGTCATATATATATATATATATATATAGTACACATATACATATATACACATACACGCATACACACACAACCTAAACACTGAAACTTGTGGTGCACAAGCTACTTTGTCATTACCATTGCTGTTTGGATTAATGTATAAAGTTATAAGAACTCTCCTGGATCTAGAAAGGCAAGGCAGCTGGAGAGGACAGTAGAGAAACTGATCCAGCTCTGACTTGTTACTGGGTTATATCTAAATAAGCTTCTTAGCTTAAGCAACCGAGTTTGTGGGCTACTGATGAGCACCTTGGCCTGTTTAATGGTGGACAGAATACACAAGAAAACATGAGTAGGAACAAAATCATTTGTACTGTGCTTCATGTTTGAGTGGAGACGGGAACAGGACAGGCACGTGTATGTCTGGGAAGGAGGCTCAGGGTACCTGGGTCAGGAGGGCAGGGCAAACCTGTGAGGCTGTGCTGTCTAGTTTATGGTTGAACTTGTCTTGCTGGTGCAAATGCAGAAAGACTGAGTTGTTGGGAGGTAAATCTTCAAACCCTGCCTTGGAGCAGCGAGTGACCCGCACAGGTAGCAACTGGGGATAGCACGTGACTTCACGCTCATTTTCCCAACTACGCTGGGGACCCAGGAATGTAGATTCAGTGTCCACTACTTCACACCATTCACGGTGCTGAGCTGAGCATACAGTGGAAACTCAGAAAAGCAGGCTCCTTGAATCATTTCGATGGCTGACATCTGTGTTAAAGCAAGACTGGAATGCCCAAGGACAAGGACCTATCATCTACAGCATTACCTAGAAACCGCCCGCAAGCATCTCTAGTTCATTTTAATTTTGCAGAGGAGGAAACAGGCTTGAAATGACACCCCATCAGTCAGGCAGTGATTGGTGAGCCCTGCCTGGTACCCAGGACTCTGTCTTGAAAGAGTCACTGAGTCCTGAACTTCCATCTAGAGGTTGCTCATAGGCGAGCTAGTAGCTGCAGACTAACCTGTTCTTCAGGCTTAAGGATTCCGATACAACAAAGGATCCAGAAAACTAAAAAGAGAAAGTGACTTTTATTTGGGAAAATTGAAATTCCTCTTTGAAAAACACGTTTTTTCTTCCTCTGGAAGAGATACTAATGGACGTTTGTTTTACAATTAGCCAATTGCCCAGGGAGGCCATCAACAACTCTGAGAAGGCCGGAAGGCTGCAGTGGCCCGGTCACTCCTAGTGTCGGAACTCTGACTCTCTGAGAAAGGCAGATGGGGAGAGCTCCTGAGGAAGGGGTGTCACTTGAACTTGTGATTGAAATATTCATTTTAGTAATGGGCCAGTCAGGCAACACTGTCGTATGATTCCAATACCCAGAGGTTCCAGATGACATCAAGTCCCATCATCCTGAAAGCACCTTTACTGAAGGGTCATAATTTAAATCATGTACTTGATAACCTAGCTTGTGTCTCTTTAGCAGATTTGGGTTTCTAGAAAGTATTACACTGCATTAAGGAATCAGAATTATTGTTCGGATAAATTACCCCTGTAGGGTCTGACGCTAATAACCCCCATTTGGGCTTACTATAAAAATCCCTATTTGGTCCTTCAGTTCTCAGAGACTAACTTTGTGTGGATTGACACTTCAATGGGTCCCAAAGGTTGATAGGAAAGGGTGCAGTTTCCAATAAAACATAACTGCAAATCCTTCCCCGCAAAGGGAGGGGTTAGAGGGTGGTGGGTGGGAGGGTCCTCCAAATAAAGATACATGATGAAGACCTGAAATTTAAACTTCAGTCGCTGGTGAGGAAACACATACTCTTCAGCCATATTTCAGGGAAGCTACTTGTCTTTTGACAATGATTTTCACAGATATGAGCTTATCTACTGAAATCTAAAACTTCTAATCTGTCCTCCCTTTCTATTAGCAAAACCCAGTTTTGACTTTTTTTGGCCAGAGGCCAAAAAGCCAGATTCATTGAGCATTGAGCAGATTCAATGTGGTCATCAGAATAAACTTATTTACATAAAAATATGATCATATAACACAATTTAGATACTAGACTAATGGCTTAAACAGGGTACAGGTTTATTTTACCTAGAGGCTAATCCTTAAGGCTGATAAAGGAGAGTCTTACCAAACCTGGGTTTGCAAAGTCTCAAGGAGCTTGAAATGGCAGAAGGATTGACTCAAGGGAAGAGAAGTTCAGAGAGAGAGAGAGAAGGTTCTTTTTGTTCTCTTCCTGTGGACTGATCCTTTCCTGGCCGCCAGCATATGTCAGCAAGTTCACAGCCCTTAATTCATCGTAAGCCCCAACTTATTGCACACTCACATTCTTCCGAGGAGCGAGATGTCACGGAAATTCGGGTTACATAATGGTATATTGATATTAATGAAAAAAGGCTGTCGCAGGCCTGCCCCGTATTTCCTGGATCACTTGGAGAGGCTCCTTAACACATCTTTGACTGTCACAAGCCAGTATCTGGCAAAAGGGACTGAGGCTGTGCTGTCATCTGGGGACTTCTAGACACTTGCCGTTTTCTTTTGTGGGGAAACTGGCCTGATGATGTCAGCCTCCGAGTGTCTCTGCAGCCACCCCTCTCGATGCCATTCCATCTAGCGTGACATAGAGGGCCTGGTAGGAACACAGTGCCAATGAAGACTTGGGGTTCTATCCTGGAGCCAAAAGTCATCTGGATATTCTCATTTTCCATTTAAGATGAAACTCAGTTGTTGAGTTCGAGGTGGTCAGGAACTGGGTTTTTATACCTTCTTTTCCAACTCTTCTTTCATCCACCTTAAAGATAAAGCCACGTCACCACCAGCACAGGCAGTGAGATCAGGAACAGGAGGGGCGATGACTCTTTTTCTATTTCCCAATGACAAAAGCATCTCAGATAATTGAGACTGTCTCGAGTTGTTGGCGTTGGAACAGTTGGAGTTGATGAATCCTCTTCCAAGATGACTTCTGCATCCGTGTGCTTAGCAACAGACAGTGTTGGGTGAAAGATGGAATCAACCGGGAAACTCGACCTGAGCATCCTATAGGTGGCCTCTCCAGCCGAGTGGTCTGGGGACAGCTGGACTTCTGACACGGTGGCTCTGGCTTCCCGCACGAGTAGTCCAGCAATCAGCCTGGCAGCTGTCTGACCCTTTCTTACCCACTGTCTCGGGTTATTAGTAGTAATTACGATCTACTTTTTGTGGCAAAGCATCCATAAGCATCCCTTGACTCAGAGATATGGAACACATCTTGCTGAGAGCAATGTCCAAGATCTGTAGCCATCTGCTAATACAATGACATAATGTCCTAAACTGTTTTGGGAAGCTTTAAGTCCCTACGGTGGCTACGGATTAAAACAGCCCACTCAGGAATTCATCTTTTTCTTCTTCAATCCTATTCTAAGCTAGGAAACTTCCAGCTGGCATTGGTTATAGTATTCATATTGAATTCTTGAGACAGGGAAGTTTAGAACATAGTAACACATAGTGACTTTATCCTTTTCTCAGAATCGGTCCAGAGGTAGGGACTGAGACTCAGGGTCTTTAGGCAGTCCTGCTCTAGAAGGTCACTCTGGGGCCCAGATCCCTTCAGACCCGGAAGATAAACATGCTGTCACTGCACTGGCCACCCACTTCTTTTAAAACTCCCTTTGCATGGAATTGTACTGGCTTCCCCCCACCCCGTTTTTGATTTTTCCCTTTAATAGAACATTGAATAGAGAAACTTTATCTGATTTTGTGTCATCTCTAACATTTCAGAACACCCAGTGCTTAGCAGGGTCTTAGTTAACTAACTAAAGACGTCGCTATGTAAGAGTCAAGCCGAGAGAGTTGGACCCCACCCCCACCCCACTACATCTACTCGCACACACAGTATGCTTTGCTACTGTAGCAGAATAGCATGGACGGGGTAATTTTAATGAATAGAAATTTATCAGTCCATTGTTGGGGAGTTTAGCAAAAAAAGTGTCTGCATCTGGCTAGGGCTTTCTGACCTTTGTGTGGTGGACGACATCACATAGCAGACAGCAAAGAAAAGGCAAACGAGAAGAGGAAGAAAACCAACTTCCCAAACAATGGCATTGGCCTGTTCATGAACTAGAGACATTTGTCACCTTAAAAGTCACAGCTTTTCTGGCCTTGGCTCTCCCATGAAGGGAGGCAGTTTGCTGGAGGCCCACACTGTTCAACTCAGTTACTACCCAGGCCCACATCCGGGGCTTTGATGGTCTACTCCCACATCTAAGATCACACATCTAAGATCTGCTGGAGCTTTGAAGGGACTGGATCAGCGGTCCACAGCAGCAGGAGCCCATGACTCTTGGAAACAGGCTATCCAAGAGAAAGTTCAGTGAGAGTCTGGTGTGCCAGAGGCCTTGAACCAGACCAAGGACGCATTGCAACGAACATTTGCAAGCAGAGCTGTTTGGATGAAAGGATAGACTGTAGCGAACGCAGCTCCCAGTGCCACTACAGCCAATGAATACGTGGTGGAGAGGTGGGAAAAATGGACGCACAAAATAGCTTTCTTTCTCTATTTTTTAAATTTTCTTTTTTTGGGGGAGGCTACAAAGGTGGAGGGTGGACATGGAAGGGCAGAGAAATGAATGGGATTGGGGCGCATGATGTGAAATTCCTTACAAATCAATAAAAAAAAATTGTGAGAAAAAAGCCACAGCTCTTAGCACTGTTACAGAGCAATTCAAGTTCAACATGAGTTTCGGTGGAACAAGTATTCGAACCATAGTGACCCTACATGCTTTTTTAGTTTGTGTTGTGTTTAGGTGCGAATGTTTCTCTAGGTAGACCTCCAGTTTTAGAAAATTGTGATGGTCTTGGCTTCCTACTGCTGCTTATTCTGGTTTCTGTGAATTTCCATAAGGGTTTGTGAAAGTGGATCTTTTAGGAAAAGCTTAAGACCATTTCTTTGTTACCCTAATGAAAATTATAGGACAAAGCTAGACTGACCCACTAGCTGGTGACGCCGGCTGTAAGCACTCGGCAGACTCTTCCTTCACTTCTGCCCGCTTTTGCCAAAGTAGCCATGTGACCCAAAAGCAGGCTCGCAAATGGAAATAAGATTTCCCCGAGTGCTTTCCCAGACAGGGGCTTTCGGAGTGAGTTGAAAAGTGCACCGCCAAGCTTCTGACCTGGCAGCCCACGAGTTCAGCTGTTGTAGGAAAACACAGGACTCTGATGACATTAACAATATTTGAGACTGAAGTGGGCCAGGAAGCCTTCTCTGCCTTATTTATGCGCTGTGTTCTCACACTTGCTAGCTGTAGCCAAAATAATAACTTTATAGGTGCATAGGCATTTAGGGCCCTTTAACTGAGAGTTCTTTTATACATAAAGCATTATGAGAACACACCTTTTATCCCAGATGTTCCGCGAAATTAAGATACACGGAGGACATTTTAAATATCCAACAAACAAGGACCAGTCTTGAGTTGGTACCTAGAATAGATGCTTATTAAACTATATAACTATGTAAGACACGTCTGTAAGTCTGCACCACTCAGCTGAAACCAGCTCTAGTCTCTGAGGTGAGTGGAGAGAATAAAAGTCTCAATTCTTTTGAGTGTGTCCCGCATCTAAAGAGCACACTTATATTTCCACTTAAAGGTGGTAGGTCGAAAATTCCCCAAACTCCTTTTGCAGCCTGAGACCCTTTTGAACATTCCGCTCCATGCTTTCTGCTATCCTGGCTTCTATCAAACAAACCCCTTTCTCTTAAGTTATTGTCAGCTGCACATTAGTTAGCATGCCCACCGAATCACTGAACTTGCTAATAAAAGTCTTACGACACCAGAGCAAAGATTAGTTTTCTGGGAATGCCCGTATGCTAACATTAAAGCATTAAAACTACTCTTTGGAGCACAGCCTACAGCCAGCAAGAGGGTCCCGCCCCATCATAAAAGCCTTTATGCCAGAGTCATCAGCTTCATTGAAGTCTGCGTACCCTGTTTCTGTTGCTCACTGTTTCCAGCCCTAACCTGTTAGTTTGACTTCTACGCACAAACGGATACCATTGCAGGCTGAGTGCTCCGAAGTCTCTCAGTCTCTGCCCACTACCCAGTTGCTGGGGTCTCTGTTCATTCCCATCTACTGTAAGACGCGGCTTCTCTGATGTGGGTTGAGCAATGCGCTGATCTTGTTAGATTTCTCAGCTGGAGTGATGCACCAGGGTAGGCCTTGTGCCCAGGTCAACACAAAATGAACTCCCTGTTCTTTTGTGATCTTTTTGTTTTGTTTTGTTCCAGTGGTATTTTTTGTCTTCTTTTTGTTGTTGTTGGTTTTGTTTTTGTTTGTTTTGAAAGAGAAAGAGCATGTAGTTGGGTAGATAGAGAGGTAAGGAGGAGCTGGGAGGAATGGGAGGAGGGGAAAGAATAGGATTAATTTTTGCATAACATTTTAAATAAAAAATTAATCTAAAAAGTTAAAGACTTGTGGCCTTGTCAGACAACCTTGGTGTTATTTGTACCTTCTCTCTCTCTCTCTCTCTCTCTCTCTGCTGTACTGACCTCCTTCTCTTTTCTCCGGTTGTAATTCCTTCCTGATATTCCATTTTCTATGTCTTCTCACCATCGCAAGCACCGTCCCAACCACTGGTCGCTTTTCCCTTTCCTGGTTTCTGTGAGTATTCCAGGTTTTGCACACACATCCAAGGATTTGGAGCTAGGAACTACAGATGAGCGAGAACATGTGGAGTTTGTCTTTCTCGGTCTGGGTTACCTCAATATAATTTTTCTAGGTCCATCCATTTACCTGCAAATTTTGTGATTTTGTTTTTCTTTATAGCTGAATATGTGTATGTGTATCCATTAATCTTTGCAGGGCATTTAGGTTGTTTCCATTTCCTGGCTGTTATAAATAGGACAGCAGTGAGCATAGTTGAGCAGGCAAGAGTGGGTTGGATATTGAGTTAAAGGAATGTAAGCCTCTTGGGCTGGCAATGCTCCCCACAAGAGCCATAGACTAACAATATCCCCAGCACTGGGCATGAGAAACCTTCTTTCAGGTGGTTAATCAATATAGTCCTTGTTATCTCCAAACAGTGTGATGATTCGTGCAGTCCTTGATTGCCTCTCAGAGGTGGAGGATGGGCCTATGCTGCTAAAGACACCACACAATTAGAATACAGGACTTATGCTACTTGAGCTGGATCTAACCAGAAAAGCCCCCCCCCCCCGCCCCCGGCAATTTGACTCCCATGGTTCCAGAAAATACTATTCAAGTTCTCAAGAGAGGGAAGCAGTTAAACAATCTCACCCAACTGTAACACCTATGAACTATGACGATTACCAACATGGCAAGATAGGCATACAGGTGCAAGAAATCCCATGTCTGTGGCAGCCAACAGCTGTCTAATTAGACCTGGGTCTCACTCAACAAGAGGGCACTGGAAACCTAGTCAGCTTCATGGGCTAATGAGGTCCAGGACCTTAGAAAGTACACACTGCTGCTACTCTGCGAGACCAGCACGATCCCTTCCTATGCTCCACAACTTAACCTTATGCCCATGGGGAAGTGAAGAAGCCACCACTTATCAAAAAAGTCCCTCTTAACAGCCAATGGAGACGATCACAGAAAACCTCAGCTCGGCCCAGCACAGAGATCAACAGATCGTGGGAAGCCCAGCTCCAACAGGTGCATCTGCATCACAGTTCCACAGTTCCTGCATCTTTAGCTCAGGGAACATCACGGCAAAGGTAGCGGAATGATTGGAAGAGCCAGAACACCAGGAAGTCTGCAGTGAAGCCATCCTAAAAATGGCTGCACCAACAAGACCAGAACAATGGCAATACCAATGCCCACGTGGGAAAATTTCATGGGTTCTCACCCCAAGACAAAGAACTATGAGCAACCAAAGACTGCTGGGAGGAGAAAAATTCACTTCTCTCGGGGATAAGACCCTATTGATCATCCAATAAGGAGTGATCAGCCTTGCGATCATACACATACCACCAACGAAGCAGACACAACAGGTTGTATTTATAGATAATTGTGCATCCATGTACATACATATACAAATATGTTTATAACAATAATAATCAAAGAAAAGAGGCTATCAACTTGAGAGTAGGGGGGCACAGGGGCTTCAAATGAAGGTAGTTTGGAAGGGGAGTGGGGGGAGTGATGTAATTATATTTCTATTTTTGAGAGTTCAAAAACACTAAAAGCAATGAAAAAAGAAAAAAAAAAGGCAAGACCTCTTCTTACATAATTTGCCTTTCCCAAGACTTTGTTAGCTGCCAGTCTACCCTTAACGCCCTCCTGGGGATTTGGCTTGAAACTGCTATTTCCTCTGGCCCAGTTCAGCCCACAAGCTGTAGGACATATATGCACACCATACCAACCTCTGGCCCTTGGTCACATTATCCAGCGAGTCCCCAAAGTATTACTTATAGACTTGTAGATGTCATGATAAGAAGAATTTGAGGCCCTGTGTAGTACGTGGCTTTTCAATATATCTTCCCGCTATTTCTTATTGATTTTAGCTGTGTTTCTCTTCCTGTGTCAGGATTTCCTTGTGTTTCTGTGAAAGAGACCTACCTAAACCACATCTCTCTTAAGTATTTTAATTCAAATGTAATAACCATTTACTGCTGGACACAGTGTGATATCAAACGCAGTCCCATGATCTGCGCTGATCAAATGGATGGTTGGTGGTTTCCCTATTATTCCTTTCTGCTTCCAACCTCCAAGCGCCTTTCTTCCAGTTCCTCTTAAAATATGCACCAGGCTATTGAGAATAACGGCTCTCTCCTGTGCGGGAAACACCAGAAATGATTCCTCCTACCTATGTTTTGTCGCCTGTTATTGATCCCTCCCTCTCTCTCCCCTGTTAAATTTGTCTTTGTAATGTCATTTACTATTCTGGGTTGAATTATGCTCTCCCTAAATTTAGATGTTAAAGTTTTAACTCCTACTGACTAAGAATGTGGCTTTGTTTTTGGAAGAGTATCCTTAAAGAAGTCTATAAACTAAAATAAGATCCTTTGGGTGGAGCCTAACCCAACACTGTTAGTCGTATTAAGAAGTGATTGAGATCAGGACATAGGGCTGGAGTGCAGGTTCAGTTGGTAAAGTGTCTGTGGTACAAGCACGAGGCCCGGAATTGGGATCCTTAGCACCATTGTAAGAAGCCAACCCCTCTGGGAGGAGGAGAAGGAAGAGAAGTAGACATTCAAGTTCACTGGCCAGCCAGCCTATATGAATTGGGAACCTCAAGGTCTCAGTGACAGACCCTGTCCCAAATTTGCTGAAACCTTACTTACCCTTGGACTTCTGGAATCTAGAACATGAGGAAGTAAATTTGTATTTCTCTAGTTACACAGCCTTTGCTACTTGTTGTTATTATTGTTCTTGGTGAACGTTGGGTATGTTTTAGTCTTCATGGTGATGTTTCCAGCCTACTGGACAGCATCTCACAAGCTGTGACCCATAGGACGTAAGAAGCTCTAGTGTAGGTCTTACGTGAGTTAGTTTTTAGGAATGCCGCCCAAGAGACCTTACATAACCATGGCCATGAGCCATTGCCTGGAAGATCATTTCATTTTGTGTGACTTTTCTGAGCAGTGAGTTTTATAGCATAGATAACAAAATGCTCTCCTGGAGACACAAATCCAGATCAGAAAGCTCAGAGTCCAAGCATCCCTCTTGCTGGGTTAAAAAGCAAATTCAATCACACAAACCCCCAAATTTCCTCCTACTTGTAAGAGCCTGATATGCCTACCTTGCTCTCTGTGATCAAAATGGAACCCCTCTCTAGTGAGCCACAGCCCCCTCCCCCAACCCCTTCTTTGTCCCTTATGCCTGTCTGTCTTACCTATTACCCCGATAATTAAAACGAACAAGCTAGTGGGTTCTAGATGACCAGTTCTGAAATGCAGCCACTGAACCAGAGCATCTGGAGGTGGAAAGTGTCTGAGAAAACCAGCAGTCTATGTCTGTGTCTGTGTGGATACACTCACATACGCTTTCTTGCAGATTCTCCATGTACATCAACATAGCAAAACCCCAAGAAGTGGTACATTGAAGAAATCTATCTGGCTTTATTCTTTATTAAAATGTTTCTCATTTTTGTTTGAGTATGACGTACCATTTCTTTTTTTTTAATTGACTTTTATTGAGCTCTACATTTTTCTCTGCTCCCCTCCCTGTCTCTCCTCTCCCCTTCAACCCTCCTGCAAGGTCCCCATACTTCCAATTTACTCAGGAGATCTTGTCTTTTCCTGCTTCCCATGTAGATTAGATCTATGTATGTCTCTCTTAGGGTCCTCATTGTTATCTAAGTCCTCTGGGATTTTGATTTGTGGGTTGGACTCTCACACAGTACCATTTTTTTGAATAACCTAAGGGTGACATTCCATTGACTTATTATTCTGTGGAAGATGCTTTAGGAAGCGTTAAAGGGGATTGGTCCCACCTGAAGGCTAAGGGATGAATACCGAATGCTTAACATATTCATAATGAATACTTGTAAATGTTTTAAAAAGTCCATGTAGAATTATATGACTAAGGGTGATCCTTGTGTATGTGTATGTGTATGTGTCTGTGTGTGTGTATGTGTTACTTGATTTAGCAAATAAATCTTCATAAATGACCTCATAATACCCAGTGCAGCTTCAGCATTACCTGCCATGGATACAGTCCTTATAAAAGTGAAGTATTTTACTCATTGCGAGAGAAAAATAGACTTTGGCTTGACGAGAACCATATTCCGATTGCTTTCGTCATGCCCCAGTGTCTTTGTTATTACACTATCATAATCATGTCCCTCTCTCCATATTTCAGGCTGATGACCTGATTGGACAATAAACATCTTGTTACACAAAACTTACACCCATTATATCCGTAGCCATTTAAAACAGGGAGTATGTGCAAACGAACCCAGATACCCTCCTGTATTAGCTGTTTTATTAGAGTCATAATGCGCGAATCCTGATCTGCATGCTCAACTAAATGATCCCAAACAGTTTTTGACACGTAAATTCACGCCCCCCCCACGCTTCCAGTGAGCTTGGCAAAAGCGAATTGGTCTATTTGAGTTATCCTCCTTTGATTTCTCCAAGAAAATCAATATAATGAAGTAATTCTTTCCTTCCATGCTTTTCTTGGCAAAGCTCTTCTGAGCAGAGTCAGAAGGTGTTTTTTCCCTTCAATTATTCCAGGCTCGTTTGCATTAAATCCCTTCCAGCAGGTGCCAGTAGAAGTGGTCCCTTAATAAGGATGCCTCCCTTTGAAATAAGCTAAATAAAATTTTACATTTAAGGTGAGTAAGAATCAGTTATGAAGAAAATTGCTCGATATCTGTTCTATTCTAATTTCTTTCCCCACCAGAGCGTCCCACGACTCCATTCTGAGGAGCAAGCGCAATGATGTACCATGCATAATTCATGGCCCTGGGCCTCCTACACACCCTTGTTTTTCTCCATCAGCTTTCTCCATATTTAGATAAGGTCAGACCCGACTCTTCGTTTTTATCAACAAAGCTAACTTCTAAGGAACGTGACAAAAGATGCTTGGACATTTTATCCTTAGGAAGAACGCTTGATTGCGACAATCACACAGGTCTCCATGAGGATATTTAGAGTTCGTTTCATGACTTTCATTTTGTTGGATGGCAGGATTCCAATTATTCTAAGTGGTTGGCATCCTTGTTTGTAAGGTTGCCTGGGGTGAAAGCTTGCTTACTCATTAGGAATAAAACAGGACCACGCCAAGACCCCAAAGAGTTTATCATTCAATGGCATTTCTTCTATGATTTTTCTCAGAATGGCATTTTACTTATGACAAGAGTACACCAGGTCTTTGGCTACATAAAGTACATTTCCAGCATTTCTTGTTTTCCTTTCCCAGCTCAGTTTTCTTATCTCTTTTACAGCTGATCTTGCACCTCTTTTAGATAGTTCCCCAACTGGATAGCCGCAGGCATTTCAGATGCGGTTTATTTACAGTGAAATCCACCATCTTCTCCTCCAAACTTTCCTCTGCCATGTAATGAGTTACACAAGCCATAAAATAACCCCAGACATCATCTTTGACTCCTCGTTCTACTCTTCACCACAACAGATCAGTAGCCAAGTGGGGTCAACTTGGCTTTATCAGAATTCTTTGTACCTTTTCTTAAGATACCATCCTTAAGGTGATATCTTACTAGTATCGTTACTGAACCAGGTCTCCTGGAGTCTACAGACACATTCACACTGAACATTGCCACTGTGGGTCACCTCTCCACCTCCCCACTTAAAAATCTAGGTTGGAGTTGTCCACATGCTTAAGGGTACTGTTGACATTTCCTCCGTGGCATGTTCTGTTACCCAGCATGCTCCATTAATCACATCCTTTGAGTGTGCACAATGTGATAGGACCCTTCTCTTGGGGCTAGTGATATGTAAAAAAGTTGGGATCTCTGCCCCAGGGAATCTAAACAATCTAGATGTTTTCTGTGATGGATGTGTGGAAGTGGGGATGGAAGGGAGATCATGCCTCCGTCGCCAAGGTGGCATTCCTGCATTCATACTCTTGTTAGAACAAATACAGAAAGAGCCAATCGCTTTTAAAACCTCCCCAGTTTTAGTGCCCCCCCCCAGAAGAGTGTTCTCAAACATAAATTTTGGTCTTTGAAATTAGGATCTCAACAGAGGGTTGCCTTCGACCAACCCTTTGGTTGAAGCCATGATTCTAAAATTGTTTCATCTCTACTCTGTGACCTGGTGTTTATAACTTCCAACCTCATAATACTTTCTCCTTGAGGGTGTGAGGGCTCAGTAATATAGATGTGCCGGAGGAGGAAGATTCTGGGGCTACCTTGTGCAGTTCCATCCTTCCTTGATACCTTCCTGTAGCGGTAGATTTTCCTAATGGATCACACACAACACCAGGTTTTTGCATAGTATCTCATCCAGATGGTTTTCAAGTTGTTGGGGTTTCTCAACTTCAAGGTGGCGAGCTCTCTGTTGCCTCTCCTGCACCCCATCACCTCCAGACCCCTCCTTGTCCATTCTGTATCCAGGATTCCAGGAGGGAAGCTGGAGCATTCCTCTTAAACAAGAGCAGATAACTCAGATGGAATCTCCTCAGCAAATCAGCTCTCAGCACCTGGCGCGCTTCCTTTAATGAAGCCCCTTTCTCTCCATGATATGGCTCCGTTCGGCACAGAGAAGCTGAAGTCTGTAAAATATTGTGTTTATCTGGCCTTTCTCAGAGGTACTGTCTGTCACCATTGATGTCTGCAGCAAATACAGCAATGGCATCGCTGGATGTGTGGAGCGATTAGATTTATGAGGCACATAAACCGCAAAGTTTCTAATAACCATAATTCCTTCCTTCAATCATAATACCAGCATTAGTGTCATGTTTTCCGGAGGATTTTATGTTTCTAAAAATATCTTAATTGTGGTTCCCATCTTTACCCTTTAATTCCTTTAACTTGAAAGTGAAAGGCCGTGCCAGAGATGCAGCTGGAGAAACAGCCCCCACCCTAGCACCCACATTGTCTATGTGGGCAGCAGGCAAGATTGATTGCCCATCTTGCAGGTTTTGCAAGTAAATTAGATAATTTTTTCTTGGATAAAAAGGAGAGTTCACAATAATAAGGAACAACTGATGGCGAATCAAATGTGGGGGTGGGGAGTGAAGGGAAGAATCTTTGTCCTCCCCCCTCATCATCCCCTCCTCTTGTGTCTATGCCCAGGGTGATTCTGCCCAAATGCTTCTGACATCTTGTCCTGACCATTGGCATTATCTGAGAAGCCTTTGAAAAGATACCAGCTATCAAACAATTTCCCCTTTGACCCACATCCCAAATGTTAGTTCAGGTGCTTGATACAGGATTTTTGGCTTGTGGAGTTTCTCTGACTTTTAAGGATAAAAAGAAGACAACACACATGACACCTGCAATACTTAACAGGTCAGCACTCTTTTACTTAATAATTTTAAATACTTTATGTAAACATTGAAGACTACTTGTATTTTCACGGATCCATCCTTTCCTCTCTGTCCCATTGCTCTAGCCACACCATGCTATCTGGGTGGAGAGACGGCTCCTTTAAAACACTTTTGAATCTGGTAGTGGTAGTACAATTTTTTTTCAGAATATATTTATTTTTCAAAAGTTTCTCAGGTATCTTAATCATCTGCTCTTGCACATTAACACAACTTTCTATTTTTAAGAATTGATGGAATTTGGGACTAAATAATATGAATGTATCATTTGCTTTGAGAATTGTCATTTTTGCATGTCTTGCTGAGTGTGTTGAGGGTGCTCATTGCTCTTCTTAAATGTCATGAAAACATATAGATAGTGGACATATAGATAATGTAGGCCAAGAATGGGTTTCCAGACTGGTTAGACAATGACAGAAAAGTCAATACAATTATACAGAATTCAGAAATCAGAAAGGGCTGCTCACAGAGGGAAGAAAGAGTGTATTGTCCATGGAAGGTAAGTGTGCACAGGGAATGAAGGATGATGGGCGTGGTTATTGAAGTGTAAGACAAAGATGTTGGCTTGTTACTGACTGAGCAGGGGAAGGCAGGAGATGGGGGCTGAAGTGGGTTCCACAGTCTCATTCTTGAAGGAGTGGGGCTGAGGTGGAGTGTGGGCTTGGGAATATGGAGTCTAGCTATGTCTAGACTGCTGGGAATATGGAGTCCCATGTCTAGACTGCTGGGAATATGGAGTCTAGCTATGTCTAGATGCTTGGATAGAAAGATTTTGAGGTCATTCAGCACAGAGGGAAAATGGTGAGACTGGCAGACAAGAAAACTCAAATCATAACTGATTGCAATTCCAACATTAGTGATGTTCAGACAGAATGATCCCTTGAGTCTGACACCTGAGGAGTTCAAGGTGTGTCTGAGCTACATAGCGAAATCCTGTCTCAAAAAACAAAACAAAATTAACAAAATATCAGACCTGAAACCAGGTAGAAAGCTCTGAAAAAAGGGACAAGGGCTACGAAAAACAGAGGTTTAGTTAGAAACATTACTGGTCACGGGAACCTTGTTAGATGCTACTTGCCATCTTCCAGCCTTCTTACTACATACCATTTTCTGGAGACTTCTGCAAGGTAGTCTGTTTTGTTGTGTTGTTGTTTGTTTGTTTTCAAGACAGGGTTTCTCTGTAGCTTTGGAGCCTTTCCTGGAACTTGTAGACCAGGCTGGCCTCGAACTCACAGAGATCTGCCTGCCTCTGCCTCCCAAGTGCTGGGATTAAAGGCGTGCGCAATCACCGCCTGGCTCTGCAAGGTATTCTTCTGTATACAGTACAACTCTATAAATCCTAGAAATGCCTGATACAGTCAGCATCAGGTGTCTGACCAAAGTCTGGCTACTCCCTCATCTCATCTTCCTGGGTGAGGTGGAACTGGAATAGGCAAAAATAGATGTATTTTTCATCTTCAAGCAATTCCATATCAATACACAGAAAGCATATACAGAAAAGGCTTCCAGCTTACCTTTTGAGACCTGGAACACTCTCCTTTAAACCCAGTGGGGTTCTCCAATCACCCCTTGTCTTTTGTACAAATGTAGACCAAACTGGGCTTTTGTTGCGCCGAGTCTTACAGGTCTTACTTGGTACCCAGACTAAGGAAGATGGGCTTCCAAAGCTGTGGACTTCCATAAATAACAACCCCAAATGGGCATTAAAGTGTGTGGGCATTGTTGGTAGAACTCTAGAGAGCTGAGATTCAGGGTTGCAGAACCCAGTCACCTGAAAGAGAATTACTTAACTCTCTGGAGAGTACAAAATACGGCTGCCATGTTTCCTGTTTGTTTGTTTTTTTGTTTTTGTTTCATTTTGAGATATGTGGTAGGAGCCAGGTGTACAGGTGGAGCACAAAATGCTGTCTCCATGGAAATTGTTCTATCATTATATTATGCCACAGTGCTCCCAGGGACAAAGTGCTTAGAAGCACATTGGCCAACTGAAGTATGATCATACATGATGAAGATGGATACCATAAGGCAAGCATGGTAAATCCAGGATCTCATGCAAAGCTTCTAAGTAGCACCACCCAGGAAGGGATATGTGGTGTGTGTGTGTGTGTGTGTGTGTGTGTGTGTGTTCAATAGGAAGGGAACTCATCAACACAGCATATGAGGTCAAGCAAAGGAATTCTAGATTTGTGCCGTGTGGTGGTCCCAGTGGCAGTGTTGGGTCTGAAGAGTATGACTGTTCAAGCTTGCAATGCTGGTGGTAGAAGGGAACGCTGGTTAAACAGAAAAACAACCCTCAACTTGAGGAATTCTCCAGGCCGCTTGGTCGCAGCTGTGCTGTGCGAACCTTTGGGAAAAGGCTGAAAACTCTAGGAAAAGCATGGTTCTGGCTGGTACCCAAAGGCACGCACCCCATAAACTGTGTCAGCACCCCATAAACATGCCACTTTTAATGGCAAGTGCATGTCCCTATTCACCACCACCGTTTATTCTACCACAAAGTCTCCCGGAACTTTGTTTCCAGAATTCCTTTTATCTTAACCATTAAACCAGCCTTGGAGAGATATTGGGGTCAGCTGGCCTGGACCCGAGTCATAGCTCCCCTGACCTCACCTGAGCAGTAATCTAACTAGCGACAAAGACCGTTGAGTAATGAGAACAGCCTTGTGGCAGGCTTCCTGATCGGCTAGCCATATTCGGAAAGCTAAGCCCATCAATCGTCCAATAATGGTTTATGAATGTTCACCGTGGAATAGAGGCACTTTAAAACATCTGCTATGGTGAGATAATGAACATGGGTAGGTGCCCCGGAGCGGGAGGGTGTAGTAAAGAGACATGCAGGAAGACAGTCACATGGCCAAGCATTCGCACACACCGCGAAGAAAGATGCTGTGTGGTTGTGTCAGGAAGATCAAAGAGGGGAGGAGACTAGCGTTACAACACAGAGAGAAACCCAACTGAAAAAGAGTAACCTACCTGGCCCCCAAGGAAAAAGAGCGGAGAGAAGAGAAAAGGAGGAGCTTTCTGAGTGGGAAGACCCATTCCAGGTCAAAGAGTTTTCTACTCTGAGGCTCCCATGGTTATAAGGAGAATGGTTGCCAACAGGAAAAGCCAGAGAGGAACACAGCTCCGGTTCCAAGTGCCATGAGGGGAAAGGAAGTCAGAGCTTGTATAGGCTGTTTCAGCCCAAACTGAACACCAGGATGTAGAGGGGGACAGCTAGCAAGGGTGGGGCTGGAGATAATAGACTAGTCTGCTGGTTTTGAGAAGTCACAGAAGATGAAAGAGGGTCAAAGACTGCAAGAAAAAAATCTGTCTTAATTTTGACATATACATAGTGTGTGCGTGCATGTGTGCATGCGTGTGTGTGTGTGTGTGTGTGTGTGTGTGTGTGTGTGTGTGTGTTTGAATCTCCTGCCTAAATTCAGGTTTCTAATATGTTGTGCTAGAAGTCACAAAGTCTCGTTTTCTTCATCAAAGTACTGATTAGTTTATTGGCAGGTTGGCAGAAACTGGAGTCATCTGGGAAGAAGAAACATTAATTGAGGTATTGTTTGATTAGAAAGACCTGTAGGCAAGATTGTGAGACATTCTCTTGATTAATGATGGATGTGGGAGAGACCAGCTCGCTATGGAAGGTGGAACTCTGGTCATATGGTTCTAGAGGGTATAAGAAAGCAAGCTGGCCAAGCCATGGAGAGCAAGTCAGTGAACAACACTCCCTTGTGGTTTCTGCCTCAGGTCCTGCCTTCAGGTTTCTGTCCTGCTAGAGTCCCTGCCTTGGCTTCCCCAAGTGATGGGCTGTGGTCAGGAAGTGTAAGCCAAATAAACTCTTTCCTCCCCAGGCTGTGTTTGGTCAGTGTTTTTTTCATAGCAAACGAGGCCACTTAATAACTGTGTACTTCAGAAGAACAATTTCTTTCAGTGCAACTAACCCTCTTCTTGCTTCCTTTATCTCTTTCTCGTTTACAGTAAAAGTTGCATAGACAAGGAAATTCTGTCAATAAAGTATGCTTATTTCCTTTAAGAGAAATTTGATATCTCTTATTTTGTAATGAAGACAGAAAAGAATAAGAAATATATTTAAATATAATTATGTAACTAGGCTAAAATACTGTGACTTATTTAATAAATAATATATATTACTAGTATACATCAGAAGTGTTTTTACATGATGTGATTTGTTTTCAACAATATATTAATATTTGTATGTATTATATTAGGATATTATATTACATATGGGTATAGAAAGATAAGCTATGCAAATAAGATGGGATATATGCATGTATTTGCATGGTAAAAGAGCTGATCAATAGAGTAATGCCATCCAAAGGAAGTAGAATGGCAGAGGACAGGATTTCAGGGAACATCTCATTAAAGCTAAGTAGAAGTGCAAACGCCACCCACCTCAGAGTGATCGCGATGGAGTCATCGCTGGCAGAACCCAGGAAGTACCACTTCAAACACCTCCTCAGATGATTCTCCGTCATGCTCACAAGTCTATGTATAGACCTGGCTTCTCCCTTGAGCTCTGTATTTATATGCCCAGCATCCTTCTCACCATCTCTACAGCATATTTCAACAAGAATCCTCAACTGAATTTGTTCCTGGAAGAATTCTTTATCCCCTGGAAGCTCTCTGTTCCTTCAATCATGATGCTACCATCCATCACTTGGGGAAAACCCCAAGTCAACCTCATTCCTTAAGTCCTAATGTTGCCTCTACTTCCTGTATGAAAATTCTGCAATGACTCCTGATGTGAAAGTGACTTCTTTCTAATCTGTTGCGTTCATTGGTTAACTAATAAAGAAACTGCCTTAGCCCTAGTAGGACAGAAAATTAGGTAGGCGGAGTAGACAGAACAGAATTCTGGGAGAAAGAAGTCAAGTCAGTGAGTCGCCATGATTCTCCCACTCCAGACAGACGCAGGTTAAGATCTTCCCTGGTAAGCCACCTCGTGGGCTACACAGATTATTAGAAACGGGTTAGATCAATATGTAAGAGCTAGCCAATAAGAGGCTGAAACCAATGGGCCAAGCAGTGTTTAAAAGAATACAATTTCCGTGTAATTATTTCAGGTATAAAGCTAGCCGTGCGGGCGGCCGGGTGCCAGGAATGTAGCCCGCTGCTCCTATTTCAACAGACTCCCAGAAGTTCCTGTGATGGAGACTTGGCCCCTGGGTACTGATGCTATTGAGAGGAGGTAGGGACTGAAGGAGATGTGGCCTAGTTGGATTAATATGTCACTGGAGGTATACTCTTCAGATGTGCATTGGAACTCTAGCCTCCTGTCCCCCCCCGCCATGTCTCTGTCTCTTTCTCTCTCTGCCTCTTGGATGCCATGCCGTGAGCAGCCAGCTCTGCCATGTGCTCCCCACTGGGATTTTCTGTCTGATCACAGGCTTCTGAGACCTCTGGTGTCTTTCCCTTTCTGACTGTGTTGATGTAACCAACCATCCTTCAGACACCATGAGCCACATTTCCCAAAAATTACTTCTCCTTAGACTCTTCTTTCTCTCTACATGGCATGGAGTGTTTGTGTGATCCTGGGCGAGATATATTATCCACATGCTAGGACAGCCAGCAGCTCACATAGTCATTCTCAATGTATAAAGTCATCAGGAAAACTAAAACACCACCAATGGGTAGGTAGCTAAGATGGCGTAGACAGAGGTAGGATGGTGGTTTACAGGGTCCTTGAGGGACAGAGGAAGGGGATTGTTCTAGAATGGGTATGGTGTTTCAGTTGGAAAAAGTCCTGTAAATAGATTCTGATAACAGCCAAACAGTGTGTTAATGTCATAGAACTGCACAGTTAAGTATGGCTAAAGTGCTCAAGTTTATGTTACAACTGTCTTTCATTACAATGAAAATAAGGACAAATACTGTCATTTCTCAAACTCGTCAGCATTCATGTGAGGGCAGGGCTTATGTGTTCATACTTCATAAAATCCTCCAGATATTACCTCAAAGTCCTTCCACTGTCTTCCACAGCTGTCCGCTATGTTTGTAACTCCATCCTCCCACAACCATCCTGTGTTTTCGTCACTTCTCATGATCACCTCTGGAGTTATCTCCTCAGGCGCCTGAAGCCAGCTTCGTCTTATCTACACATTACCACACATTCCCTTTTTTCCTCGAGAACCTCGAATTCTCCAAATTTCAAAATCATTTCTCCACATTCTCACCAACAGTTGCCATATTCTGCTTTATTTTGTATAATATCTTTGCAAGTTTTATGAGTCTACACAGTTTTAGAGTTTACTAGTTGGCGGTAGGGAAAATTAAGTTGACTTTACTGAGAAGGGCTCAGAGCCAAAGCAGATCTGAGTTTGTAGAACCCTGGGCTGGATCGTTTAATCCAGAATCATTAAGAAGTAGTCATTCTGGCAAAAACTAACATAGAACTTTTTTTTAGTAAACATGAAATAATGACTCACCCATCCCACAACAGCAAAAGTTTGGACGATTCATTTATACATTATCTACTTTTTGCAGATACGTGATTGTCAGGAGTCACACAGCCTAGTCTTGGATCAGCATGTGACTGCCTGTCCAGTGGGTTTCCGTGGGTCAAGACACCTGTGGAAACGAACTCTCACTTGGCAAAGACAGGTAGTAGGCAGAACAGTGAAGGGATTTACAAGGTTAGTGCAGCTTGCAGGTTCTTTTCTCTCTCTCGTTATACTGGTGATTCTTTGGGTGGCTTTTAGCTTTACTTTGTCAGATACACATGCAATAGTTCTACCTTCCCCTCGAAATTCTGCTCTTTCTCTAATATTTCCCCCTACAATTCAATATGGGGTTAATATTTCTCAAATCTCTTATCTGGAATTGCTAACTGCAACTCCTAATCCCAGGAGCTTTTGTTACTTAATAGAGATAGTTAGGTTACATATGAGAAAACAATACTTGGAACATTAACCCTGTCTCATAGTTCTGGAAGGAAGAGTAGGGCATGCATCACAGAATAGGGAAAAAGCCTTGGGAATACACATAGTACCAACTGTTGAGCGGAAGTTCCCTGGGCACCAATCATATAGGCTCAGTGAACGGATCTAGTATGTTCTGATGGGAATAATGCAATGTAAAATATGGGATAGATCCACCTTTATCACACACACAGACGCTTATATCAGTGGGAGATGAACAGCATAGTAAGATGGGAAAAGAGAGCCTTGTCAAAGTCCGCCTTTTACCGAGAGGTTGAGACATAGGCCCCTCCTGTAGAAAGGGAACTATATAAAAATATGTCTTACAGACATGAAAGAATTGTGTGGGTTTGAATATTGTTGTCCTTAAAGCATTGTGCCCATGTCTATTCCTTTTAACTTTGTAACCACAAGTAGCTGCCAGCTGACATCAGTACTGCGAGAGCAGGATGTGTCTGGCTGGGTATTTAGTTAAGGCCTGCAGACAGTGCTGAACTCTATGTCTAGAAGAAGGTTATGCCGGGGATGGGAAGGTGTACTGGGGAAGCATAAAGGGGAGCAATGGGGTTTTCGTAATGATCACTATGTATTCCTTAAATTATGACGTATTTCTTAAAGTAAAAAACAGAAGCCAATAATAAAGCTCTTTATGTAACCTTGGTAAGAAAAACTCTGTTTAAGTATCAAGTTGGCCTGAGCTCTTCAAGGCCACCTGAGTGCAATCTGCCTGGTGGTCAGAAGTTTTCCTTGCACCGACACCCCTTCCCGCCTCAGTACTGGACCCAGGCACTTGCAGTTATGATTAAGTTTATCCCAGGGTCTATAAGATAACATGCTGATTATATTCATGGATTGGTCTCTCATGACAGCTCAGTTCTTCTCAATCTTTCCCCCTATTTCTATCTTCAAGAAGAACTTCTTAGCAAAGGATCCTCTTAGCTGTTGGTAAGGTTGTTGTGCAACAACACTGGACGTTGGTATTTTCCTACTGAGGAGACCAGACCAGAGCTGCCTTCTGGAGAAGCTAGGCAACCTATTTCCTACCTTTCAGGGACTTCTGCTCTTCCCAGCACGTGACAGAGTCTAGCCTGAGGATTGACAAACACCCCACAGAAACCTTAACTACACCTGGTGGGGTCACAGTGACTTCTCTGTGGAGGTCATCTTACACATAGGCTGTTAGAGTCTGCTCTGAGAAACACCCCACAGGAACCTTAACTACACCTGGTGGAGTCACAGTGACTTCTCTGTGGCGGTCATCTTACACATAGGCTGTTAGAGTCTGCTCTGAGAAACACCCCACAGGAACCTTAATTACACCTGGTGGGGTCACAGTGACTTCTCTGTGGCGGTCATCTTACACATAGGCTGTTAGAGTCTGCTCTGAGAACTGCTCCCATGGGAATTCAACAGAGGAAAGTGCCCAAAGGAGGAAAATGGAGAGTAAAATCTAGACCTGTTAAAGGAACAGATGTTACTTTGATTGGACAGTATAGGGCTGGTCCTCTGGGCAGATGAGGAAGGAAATGAACTATAAGAAATGGCTGCAGTACTTCCCCCCCCCCCCCAAGACAGGGTTTCTCTGTGAAAGAGCCCTAGCTGAGCTGTCCTGGAACTTGCTCTGTAGACCAAGCTGGCCTCAAACTCACAGAGATCCACCTGCCTCTGCCTCCTAATTGCTGGGATGAAAGGCGTGCACCACCACCACCTGGCAGCTTTAGGACATTTAAGAAACCATGAAATATGAGAAATTATTTGCAATGGAAAGTAGTACTGAAACAAATGAGTGAAACTCACAGGGATATTATATAAAATGTTTATTAGCTTACATTAATTATAGAAAATTGTGGGGAGTATTATTACACTTTCATATATGTTTGTAATGTATTTTGGGCATATTTACCTTCCCTTACCCTCTTGTGCCCTTCTCCTGCTGATCTTTCCAGCAGTCCTATTGGTTATTTTCTTGTTTATTTATTTAATTGAGGTTATTTAAGAGCATGGAGTCTTAGTTTCTTTTTCATCACTGTGACAAAACACCATGACCAAAGCACCTTATAGAACATTGAATTTGGGGCTCACAGTTGCAGAGGGTTAGAGAGTCCATGACCCTCACAACAGGAGTATGGCAGCGGGCTAGCAGGCTAGCAGGCACCACACTGGAGCAGATGCTTGGAGCTAACTGGAAGCAGAAAGAGATCACTGGCAATAATGATGTGGGCTTTTACCACTTCACAGTCCACCCCCCCTGTGACACATCTCCTTTAATAAGACCACACCCACTAATCCTTCTTAAACAGTTCCACCAACTGGGGACCCAAATATTCTAATATATATGGGGGCCATTGTCATCCAAGCCACCACAATGGGCACCTTACCAGCGGCTACACCACTGAAGAAAATATCTCTCCCTCCTCCGGACACCATTAGCTCCCTTTATTTTGCACTGGAAGAAGCCTTCTGGGGCCACAGACAGGAAGTCCAGCTGCTCCAGAGGGTTTCTGCCCCTAGAATTGTTGAAGATGAGAGTAAATGATCAGGAGGCAGGAAGTGGTGTAGGATGTCATGTTCCTAGAACCAGAAGGATCCATGACAACTGTGTCAGTCAGCTTCCTGTTACTGGGACCAAGCATGTGATGCAATCAACTAAAAAGCAGAAAACATCTTTTGGTGTTTGTAATTTTAGATGCTCAGTCCAATTCATCTGCTGTTTTGCCCCTGTGGGGAAGCATGAGTGCATGGTCAGGAAAGCATCCTACCTGATGGTTGCCAAGCAACAGAGAGAAAGGATGTGCCAACACTCCTTTAAAGGTATGCACGTGTGTGATCAGAAGACTAGGTTGAACTCTTAAACATTTCTCCTTTTCCCAGTAGTGATCTGGGCTGGGGACTAAGACTTTAAGACACGGGCCATTACGAGACACTTGTTCAAACCACAAGAACAGTTATAACCTATTCAACAGTGAGAAGAAGCGATGCGGTGGAATTCTTAATTGCTTAGGTGCATTGAGTGGCGTTTCATACTGCACCCTCCTAGGCTGATCCTACACAAAGAAGGGAAGTTATTTCCAGTGTTCATTGCAAGCAAAACACAGCCCCTTTCACACAAGGGGCCAAGTGTTTATTGACACAGCAAAGATTGTGGAGGCTAGAGTCTCTAGAAACTGCTGACTTAAGAGCAAGATCTAGACACAGAAAATACAGCCTTAGCCCCATGGGCAGAAAAGGCAAAATGGAAATCTGGTTTGTTCTGTGTTGGAAACTTCCATGGGAATATCTGAGAGGACCTGGTACCTGGAGGTTGTGCTTCTCTGGTACACAGGTCTAGCTGGAGACTTAGCGACCGTGACTCTTCCTAAAAATATAGACTTCTCCCTGCAAAGAATGTGTGGTGAGCGCCATTCTGTTTGTGCATATGGTCTCCTTGGAATTGTGCAGAGTTCTGTGTGGGGATGATTCATGCATAGCAAAACCTTCAGGCATGTGGCCGAAATATCCATACTAAAACCTACAGTAAAAAGCACACAGACTTGCCTTAAGAATCTCTAAAGGAGAGGTACAACTTATGGAATTTTGAACACCAGTTTTAATTTTTCTGTGAAACATCATTAGAACTCACCATGGCAATATCCTCCTGCCAAGTACCATCCTGGAATTTGCCAGATCTAGCCAGGACCAGAGCCCACAGTTTGCTCTCCTTCCCGGAGTCCTGAGACAGCTGACTGCTTTGTTACGGAGGGTTCTGCTGTACACGGAGTGGGTTGTAACTAATTACCTGTGGGTCTGCCTAGGTGAGCTGCAAGGATTCTGCTTCCTCACCCACTAATGAGGCTGCTAAGGGGGATGTGACATGTGTGTGCGACTCCGAGGCAGGGGGATGCGAAGGGGAAATCAGAACCCTTTGTTGTGAGCTCTTAGCAGGATGCTTTGTCGGTGCTGATGGTTAATTACCACCACACAATGCCGTGGGTGATGAATTGACCTTTCTTAGCAGAAACAAAGGCCGCTCACCAATATAGCAGAAAGCAGAGCACATGCTTGGTCGCGTTGCTGCTTCTACCAGGGGGGGTGACTCTCCATCTGACCCCCTCCTCCTGGCCATGCCTACTTACAAATAGTACTTCCTTTTGTGGGTCTTTACCCATCAGGCTTTGTGTCTATTGGCAAATGTTACTTTCAGGGTCACTAAGACAGACTATTTTATTCTGAAATGAGTTGTTCCCGTTACGAAAACAATAAGGCAAAGTGTCTTCCTCGTTTCTACTTCTTTTTTTTTTTTTTTTTTTTTTTTTTTGGGTTTTTGAGAGACCCTGTGGTTTCGTTTCTACTTCTAATGCCTTTCCAGTTGGCCCTATTTCAGCTTGGGCTTGGTGAACTCGGAGTCAGAGCTGAAGATTTTTCCTTATGGCTGCTGGAAGCTTGTGTTTTATCTGCAGCAGGGAGCATTTTCTTTAAGTAAAACACTGTAAGACACTGAAGAATGAGCCATGTGGATTAGATCTCTCAGGAACTCACTCATAGCCAGGAAACAGATACATATACAAGTTTTATTTGGGTTATCCAGGCTCCCTGCCCTGTGGACACACACTACGGTGGCCTCCCTCAGAGCTGGTAGCTCCCACCAGCTCTTCTCTTGAGTTCCTGGCTGCTGGATCTGCTTCTCTCTTAGTGGCAGTCCTTCAGGTATGCTAATAGATCATGCCCAGGGGAGCTCACTGTTCCTACCAAAACTGCTCTTTTCTCTTGAATTCTCTCTTTGGGTTATATAGAGCTCCTGGGATGTCTGAAGTCTCCTCCTTCCATAATGTAGCTGAATCTATCCCTGGGTCTGTCACCTTTTATTCTTTATAGCTTCTGCCCTTCCTTTCTTCTCCCTCTCCCACCACCAGCCCCAACAATCATTCATTGCCTGCCTAAACGTTTGCAACCATCCCCTATAGATACCTTGGTCTCCGTCTTCTCCCGTCCTCAAGAGTGCTTTTCTTAAATGGGAAGTCTGATTCTGTTGCTTCGTGGCCCCTGAGAACCTTCCAGTGAGGGAAAGCTCCTGAGCTGGGCAGATGATCCCATCCAGATCCAGCCCCACCCCTGTGTGGAACTTTGGGAAATTTGTATTTCCTCTGTGCCTGGCTCTCTCCCCGCAGCTCTCCGGCCTCCCTCCTACCCGCTTACCTTCCCCATCCCCACTCTATTGCTAGATATGTTTTTCACTTAAAATTCTCTTGCATATGGCTTCCCAAATGAGCATTTTTCCTGGGTGTTCAAATCAATTTTGCCTTTGCTGCTGCCCTCTGTCATCATGGACTTGTTCCCTATGGTACCTAGCTGCACAGGACTCTTCTTTATCAAGAGTGCCATTCCCAGGATCTTATGATGTTCATTTGGACAGGGTTTGGCATACAGTTTTATTCCCATCATTTAGCATAATCTCTGTTCCTAATGAGTTCAATTAATTGTTATAGAGTATATGAACAAACTAACAGCATTCCACAGGGGCTAGCCTGTTGATAATTATTTTTTATCTCTGTTTATTTATTTATGTCTGTGCGAGTGTAGATATGTGTGTCTTAGTGACTATGTGGAAGTCAGAGGCTAGCCCATGGGGGTGGTCAGTTCTCCCCTCCCACCATATGCTTTCCAGACGGTGAGCTCAGGTCGTCAGGCTTCGAAGTCAGCACCTTTACCTGGTCGCTGAGCCTTCCCTCTTGCCCGGGACGATTCTTCAATAAATTTTTTTCCCTTTTTTTCTACCTCTTTTTGTCTTCCTTTTGAATTTATTTTTCTGCGTATATACTGTTTCTCTACCTCCTACGTCATGCTGTGATTTTAGCCGACAAAGAAGCAAAGCATGAACCTAACTCTAAAGTAGATACCGGAGAATTAAGACTTTATAAAATACTTACTGATATAAAGGCTTCATAAAAAGATGACTGAATTTTTGTATGCCACCAACTGACACATTGGGGCCCTAACCCCCAGCATGATCGTGTGTGGGGCAAGGAGTCAGGCAGAGTAATCCGGGTAAGTGGAGGGCATGAAGGTGAGACTCTCTGGTCAGGATTAACATCCTTACTAAAGAGACATCAGAGGGTCCCCCTTTTCATTTATAAATAGAGGAGGGTTCCCCTTTTCATTTATAAATAGAAGACCGTGTGAGCACACAGCAAGACAAAGGGCACCTGCATGCCAAGAGAGGGGGCTTTGGAATAAAGTTCATCTTTCCAGTGCTTTGACCTTGAACTTCATAGTTTCAGAACTATGAAAATACACATGTGTTGTTCAAGGAAACTAGCCTAGGGTATGTTGCATGACATTCCAACCAGGCTATGATAAGAGAAAGAATTTCAAAGGTACAATTTCATGTATTAGGAAAGACTGATGAAAAAATCGACTTCATAATAGCTCAAAGGTACAATTTCATGTATTAGGGAAGACTGATGGGAAAATCTACTTCATAATAGCTCATCTCTCTGTCAATCATATCATCTACAAACGTATCTTGTCTTACACAAATGTTATCTGATAGGATATTTGTTATAATCGTATATATTGGCCAAGTCTAAGAAAAAGTCAAACACACACATAGTTCTTTACATCCCTAGGGTGGATTTCCTCGCTGTGACCCTAGACACTCTAGGATGCGCACTCAGCTCTTGCTATCCTTTCAAGCTGCCTCAAGGACAGCACTTTACTGACATCGACACCTCCATCCTTCTGCCAATAAGCTGGGTTGAGAACAGGTGATGGAGGGAGGAAGGCAGGGGTTGTAATCTGAGATGCTCTTTTGTACTCTAGTGTGAGCCAAGATGGGATTTCAAAGCCAATTAAAGGCCACAGGGGGTCAGCCTGGCTTCCCTGAGACAATAATAAAGAAATATTTGGTGCCAACTAAACAATCATATCTTGAATTTCTACCTTCAGTGGATGGGTGTTCACGTTATTTCAGTGCCAGGATCTTAATGACATCCATTTCTATTCTCTTTTCATTTGATCTTCCTTGGGCTTCATTTACCTCTGTATTTGTTGGTCTGGAGAGTGTCTCATGTTTTCAGTACTGCTAGGCAACACATCGTACGTAAACACACACGTACATGTGTCTGGGATCTGCTTTCCGTGGCTCTAGAAGCTGAAAGCCAGCAGGAATTATGGACACAGCACTACCGAGCATCACTGCACAGAAGCCACTCTCACCTCTACTTCTTTTAAACAAGTGCTTATGGTGCCTGTGCTGACGGATTATTAAAAACAATACTCAGCATTCATGTGTTGATTCCTTCATAAAATTCAATTCAAATGAATTATTAAGAAAAGGAAAAGCAAATGTGAATACAATATGAACACTTCTATTAAGTCATGTGAGCAAGCCTCAAGACAGAGGCCACCTTCAAGGTCAAGGTAAAAGCAATTCTGAAGGCCTTTGACCTTGCACTTCTTAGCTCCAGAGTTACAAAAAAAATATGTGTTGTATAATTAATAGCCTAGTGTGTTGTCAAGATTGTGTGTGTGTGTGTGTATGAATGATCACTCTCCATTTCTGAGTAAATGAATATCTAATTATATGTTGAGTAGTGTAGAATGATTATAGAATAAACCAGCCCATAGGCCTATTTCTTGGCCCTACCGTTAGGGTACTCTCTTGGAATTGCCCAGAAGGTTCTGGTATATCAAAGCCTGAGGCCTTTTCTACAAGCCCCTTATGTCCATGTTCTCTTTTCCATGGGAAGACATGAGACATGTTTCCAGCTGAAGCAACCTGTGTGTGCTCTTTGTTTCAGGTCCTAATTTAATCAGAAAGGTGAGCTTGTAGGCAGCGAGCACCCCTAGAAATAACTGTGGGGGATAGCATGATTGTAGTATCTTTTCCTTCCAAAATAATCCTTTCAAAATAAAAACCATAAGACATTGAAATGGTAAACATGTCAACAGATAGTAGTCACAGGGTATGAGGGTTTCTTACATGTGGTCTCCTGAGACTAAGACAGTCTAGTAGCTGGGAGATAGATAGTTCCAGAAGACAGGACAGAGGTGAGAGGTGGAGAGACTCTGAGATCTCTTCCCAGGATTGATTTTGTAAACAAGGGCTCGACAGCCGATCTTTAATAGTTACCTAAGTGGTAGGTAGAGATAGAGCTCCCCAAATAGTCAGTCCCTTGTCCACTGCTGCAGAAGCTTGGACTTTACAATACCAGAAATCACCCCCTGATTCTCGAAAACAAGAAGATATGTATTGTATAGCCCTTTGAAATGAAACCAAAAAAGGTTACTTCTAGAATTCAGTTATCTATCATTTATAGATAAACTACCTCTTAATTCTGTTTTCAATTTATTCAGCACATTTTTCTGAACAATTCCCAATATTTCTGTCTAGCTATTGCTGTCTGTGCACATTGCTGTTGAGATATCATTCCTCAGTAACTGATTTAGTCAACTACTTTTTGTGTGTGTGGTGCTTGGGATTGAATCTAGGACCTCACACACGCTCACATGTTAGGTGGGTGTTCTACCACTGGACTACAGCCCCAGCCTTGAGTCAGAAATTCTCAATGCTGAGATTGTCTAGTAGCTAGTAATCGGCAGTGTGGAAGAAGCCATAACAATCTCTCTATGTTTGTGAGAGTGGGCTTGTTAGACAATTACTGTTGATGCGTATTTTTGAACCCCAGAAGATCACGATGCTTCATTTATCGCAGGCTGAAAGTGAAGGCAACTGGAGACTGTCTGAGCACTTTCCTTAGGCTGAAAGGCAACGTTCACTAAATGGAGGCTCTTACGGAGTTGTCAAGGTACTATTTCTTCAGTGTCTCTTATGATTACTTTCATGGCACCATAGATCCAGAGATCCAGCAGATCAAAGAACCCAGTGAAGCCTGCCTCACTTGGAAGTTCAGATTCAGTCCGGAACTATAGCCTTGTGGTAGAGTGCTTGCCCAGCGTGCCCGAGGCCTTTTCAGTCCCTGGAAGTAGGCGCGGGGATGGGGTAGGAGAAGTATGTGTCTAAACTTGCCCCAACTTAACCCTTTTCAGATGAAGAGTGTGGCAGGAGCTTTAGCTAGTGTTTCTTGCCCTGTGTGTTTATTATCCCTTTCATAACCATATGCAAAGTAGAGGGTTCGCTTCCATGGCTTTGTTCAACCCACTCAGGAGGTGGAGCGGGGCATCTCCCAAAAAATGCTAGGTGACCTTCTACTCTCCAGCATGTCACTTAACTGCTATGGGGAATTTAGTGCTTAGAGCGTCTTCCAGACAAGCCTGCCCTCTGGAGCTTCCGAAGCCTCTCCAGGCAGGGCCACTCACAAGCACAGCTTACGTGTTGTTGAGCCTGCTTTTCTCTCTGTGAAGTGGTGGTCTTGGAGAGGGTAAGTTTAAATTCATTATACAGTGTACGTACAGTGCTAACTAACGTCCATCCATCTGGTATCTGGTGAGTACCTGCCATGACGTCTTCTGTTTAGGCTAAGCAGCCATTCCTCTTGGTCTGTTGTCAATGGGTTCAGAATGAGAAGATAAAATTACCAGTCCTTTGATTCAGGTGTATACCCTACACCTAGAATCCCCACCTTTGACTGTGGGAGCATGATCCAAGTCCATTCCCGGACTGTTCATTCTCAGGCAGCCAAGAACTTGGAGAAGTTTCCAAACTCGTGTGGATTCAATCACATAGGTAGTCAACCCCAGGGACATCTTTGGAAACCGCTCTGGTTTCCACACAGGAAAACAGCTTCAAGTTCCCCCAGGTTAATAAGCTATCTAATATTAAGAAAACTTTTGGGACCCATTATTTTTTTAGCATATTCTCCCACTTAGCTGTGTTTGCTGAGGAACCTCGAAGCTGATCTGAGTTGAGCAACAGAGGGAAACAAAAGGAATTCATCTCTGAAAACCCACAACGTGAAACCCGTCTTGTACCTAATAAAAGGAAGTTTAGACGAGAAACACAAGGGTCCGAGGGGTTTCAGAACGTTTCTCTCCGATCCTCTCAAGCTCACCTGTCAAGCTCACGTCAACCTCAGCTCCAGACAGATTTTTACAAATGAAATACCTACATATTCGCTCAGGATCAAACTGGAGAGTTCAGTTTATGAGTTAGCCACGAGTCTTCCCTTCAGCTAGAGACAGATGCATGCCCAAATTCTAGGACGTCAAGGAGGTTTGCACTCCGTTTAACTTTAGGTAGTTTCATTTGCCACATTGCCCAGTCACTGCATTAGTTATGAGGCTTTTGTCACATGGGGCTCACACTTCAAACCTCAGCCCAAGGACGCAGAACCACCCTGGGTTCTAGGGCTACCCGCTCTTCACATTGCTTTCATGGTGGCGATTGTCCAACAGTCTGAGCATGCTAACTTTACTGAACTGAACACTTAGAAGTGATTAAAATAGTAAATTTATTTTACATATACAGACAATAAATATGAATATTCTAAATAAGTAAATCAGAATTAAAAGGCTATGAAAGATAATATTACCTTGTGAAGGTTTTTAGGACAGTTGATAAACTTAAATACAAACAATGAAGTCGTATTGAGAATTTATAGTCGTAAGAAGTTAGTGCTGAGTTATTTGGTAATTCTAAAAACCAATAAGAAATACTTTGGCGGAAGGACCTACCTAACCTGCAGATTTAGATAAAAGCATTTCTGGTTGACTGAAAAGTTCAGGGTGTGAAAGGTCTGGGCCTGCAGTCACCCCTCTGGAAGGGAATCTCAGGCTGAGAAGGGTTAAAAGCTGAGGTGATGGCTTCCGGAGGCCTGAGAGAGGGGTAACAGTTGGGAAGTAAGTCACTAGGCCGGGGAGAGGGTTAACATTGGGAAATAAGCCACGTGGCCTGGGAGAGGGGTAACAGGTGGGAAGTAAGCCACGAGGCTGATATGTCCGCTTAGCAGATAACTGCTATTCTGTTCTCTGTGCCCACTTCTAATGGATCCTAACTTTCCTCCTATACTTCACAATAGCCATTTCTGTTAACCAAGGGATATGATATTTTGTGGATATGGCCATTTTCTGGTAGGCAGAACACAGAGTAGAAAACTTGCTGAGCGACATTTTAAAAAGCAGAACTGATTTAGAATTGCCGGGAAATATCTCTTTAGGAGAGTTGAATTTTATGAACTGGGACTCTAGCAGCTCAAAATGAAAATAAGGACGTGGATCTTTCTAGTTTATTTTGCATTTAAAACAAGAAAGATGGTTTGTGAGTATTTTAGAAGCAAAAGAATTCACAAAATTGTTTATATGCTAATTAAAAAACCATAATTATCACTTATTAATCGCAGTAAATCTGCAAGTATTCCTAGTTCCAACGACTTGCAAGCCTCTGTCCTTTACTGGGTATAATGGCTTTTATTTTCTGGGGTATTTCTTTTTAAATATTTCATAATTGAGGGTTATCCCTCAATTGTTCAAATTGTTGAATATTTTATCTTAGCCTAAATATCTACTATGTGACTTATGAACAGACCATTTTCAATGTTTTGCATGTAGCCTGTTTTTGTTTTGTTTTTTTGTTGTTGTTGTTTGCTTTTTTTTTGATGTAAGAACTTCACCTTGGACTTTCTACAAGGCAGGGAACCCTGACTGCTCTTTGGACTGGAGAGGGAGGGGGAGAGGAGGAGGGGGAGGGGAGAAGGGTGGGAGGATGGGGAGGAAAATGGGAGGCTGGGAGGAGGCAGAAACTTTTTTTTTCTTTTTCTCAATAAAAAATTTAAAAAAAGAACTTCATCTGGTATAGAAATTATTCAGAGTTGTTAAGGGAGTATGTATTAAGGAAAAAGCATTAGAGGTGAAAAAAACTAAAACAAAATAAGGAGTAACTTGTGTAAAGGAGACAAAAGTGGCCTACCTGGGAGACGGAGAGAAGGCAGATTTGTGCTTATTTTCGTAATTTAAGAACGTACCAGTGGAGAGGGAACACAAAATAACAGACAAGAATGAGAAGAATAGCGTCTCCTGGGCCTTGTGCTGGAGAGAATTCCGGGGGAAAGTATTCAGCCACATTCTTGGCTTCTCTCTGAGATCTCACTTTGCAGGCTCCACACTCAGCATGAGCAGCTGGGCACAGAACAGTGATCGGGATAGGGACAAGGAATGGAGAGGATCATATAATGCTTGCTGCCGAGAGTCTCAGTGCTAAGGAGATGTGTTCTGTCGCAACAGTTCCCATTCCAGAGGCCGAGAAAGCCACTCATGCATAGCTACACACTCATGCATAGCTACAGAGTTGGGTAAGCTGATGGACTTCAGAGCCCTGCTGGTCCTCACCATGTGAACTACATGGGTTAAAATCAGAACCACTGCTACTATGACCGGGGACTCCACCCCTTGAGAATGCATGTGCAAACACACACATATTGATTACATAAAATATGTAGTTCTGGCTATGGCATAGATGGCCATAAGGAAGAATCAAGGCTTTATGTAAAATTTCAAACTTTTACAAAGTAAAGAATAGGAAAATTGACTCCCATGTACTTCCCCCAAACTCCCAACTTCTTTCATAATGATCCACGTTCGTGTCCATTAATTTTGAAATATAATATATTTTATATATAATTTTATCATATATTTATATATTATACATAGAGTATTATATATACATAAAACTGAAAATCGTTTTTATTTTGACAAACATATATATGTATATAACCCATATAACACATTTCATTTTAACCTCTCTGGGTTTTTCTAGGGATCTAAATGGGGTTCAAATCAAGTGGGTCCCATTTTAAGCACTAGAATGACTGACACAATGCGAGTGACCCCCCTCCACACACACACACACACACACACACACACACACGACCTGGCAGGGTTTGGGTGTGTTCCCCAAAGACTGTTGTGCTAGAGGCTTGTTCCTGAACACAACACTGGGAGGCAGTGGAACTGTGGGAAGGTGAAGACTGTGAAAGGCTCCTGAGCAACTCAGGATGTGCTATTTAAGGGAACTGTAGGACCATGGCCTCTTCCTTTTGTTGGTTAATGAATAAAGAAGCTGCCTTGGGCCCACGCATGGCAGAATAGAGATAGGTGGGAAAAACTAAACTGAATGCTGGGATATATAAAGAAGGCAGAGTAGGGGAGACGCCATGTAACCACCAGAGAGGAAAGACACGAGCTGCCAATTGGAACTTTGCTGGTAGGTGCCTCATGGAAAAATATAAAATAATGGAAATGGGTTAATCCTAGATGTAAGAGCTAGCTAGCAATATGCTTAAGTGATTGGCCAAGCAGTGATTTAAATTATATAGTTTCTGAGTGATTATTTCGGGTCTGGGCAGCCAGGAACGAACAAGCGGCCTCCCCCAACAGGGAAAGAAACATGTTCTCAAGTAAAGGATTTGGACCTGGAATGACCTATAAAAGAAGACAGACACACAGAGAGTGTAGAGAGCTGCGTGGAGCTGCACCTTAAAGATGGCGCTGGCTTCCGCCCTCCGCGATCCCAAAAGCGAGTGCTCTCTGTAATAAACAGTTCCATATATGGCTAAGGCCAGGCTCAGGCTATAATCATGCAATGATCGTAAGCTGCTTGCGTATGCATGGACCTATGGATGGTGTCCACGAGGCAGTCCAGGATTGGCGGCCTAGGCCTACTTAAGGGTTGGGAGAGGCTTGCCCGGGGAGAGAGAGATTCCATTGTTAACAAGGTCCTGAATAAACTGCTTGCAAGAAGAGCTCTGGTGGTTTGAATGTAATTGGCCACCATAATCTCCCAGGGAGTGGCACTATGAGGAAGTGTGGTTTTGTTGGAGTGGGTTTGGCCTTATTGGAGGAAGTGTGTCACCGTGGGGTCAGGCTTAGAGGTTTCATATGCTCAGAATACTGCCCAGTGACAGTTGACTTCCTGTTGCTGCAAGTTGTAAGACTCTAGGCTAGGTGCCGAGTTTGAAGTTTGCCCAGCTGGGTTTTGGTGTTTCTTTGGTTTAGTATTTCCTTGCTATGCTCCCTTCCCCTGTTATGGAATGGCAATGTATATCCTGTGCCATTATACATTGGAAGTATGTGATCTGTTTTTTGATTTTGATTTTACAGAGAATTATAATTAAGAGATTACATGAATCTCAGAAGAGACTTTGAACTTTTAAACATTGATGGCCTCCACAGGTCTTTTGGTTTTGTCTTTTGGTCTTTGGTCTGTTTCTTTCCCCAGTTTGTTCTTCCTTTGACTTTCTGTGCAAGAAAGTCTAGCATGCTTTGGTCTACATCCCCATTGGAACACTCCTAGGTTTTTGCCATGTTCTTCCTTTATGCTTTGTTATTCTCAATCAGTAACCTTGAGATTGATTTTGTTCTTTTCCTCGTTTTCAAAACTACAAGAAATTCTTTGTTGAACTTCAAAGTCTCTAATATTTTGTACTGTGGACACGTCTCTCCTTTAGTGCTCCACAGGGGTAGACTTTCAGGGTTCTTAAACTTTACTCTTCGTGATCTTTTTTGTTTCCTCCTTTAAGAAGCCAGTGTGGTAACCCCTGCCTCAGACAGCTAGTGGCCAGATTGCTGACAGCTTTCCAGAAGCGCTCAGCTCTGAAGCACTTTTGAATCGTGTATAAAATCCATGTCCAGCTTTTTTTTTTTAGTAATAAATTTGCCAACCACATGCCTTTAAGAATCTGCTTTGTTTTTTCCCCTCCCGCAGCTGAGGACCACTGTTGGTTTACTTTGGATCTGGGGGAGCACATGAACCTTTGAGGATGGAACTAGATGCTGTTTGATGCTGAGATGCTTGCATCCGCTCCAGGTGCACCCTACACAAAGGCTGAGAGCCTGGTGTCGGTGTAACTGGTGAATGAACTGCTGAGTTAGCTGAAGGCTGCGGCTCCAAAGCCCGCCACTGAAACACTCTCCTCATTGATTTTTTTAAAAAGCTGGATTCCTTTCTCCTTCCTCATCACAAAAGCTATCTTCCCTGTGTGTAAAGGCATTGGTCACCTGCATGTGATATGCCAAATCAGAATCTGTCCAGGCAATTGTCATTCATGGGATAAAGGGCTCACATGCTAGCAGTATTAAAGTCGGCCATTCTTTATGTTCAGCGGCAATGAAACTGTTCCTGTTCTGTTTCTAGTTTAGTGTTATCCACAAAAGGACAAGTTAAGATTCGAGTCTTGCATTTCTCATCATCAAAGGAATTTTCTGATTATATTGCATAGACTGGCTAGCAAGAGAATACTCCAATTCTCCCCGTGTGCTATTAAGACAACACTGCTTCCCTCCAGAGAAAGCCCCTTTGCGTTTCTTGGGAGATAATTTTGAGGAGAAAATTGCTGGGAACTTGATGCTGTAGCAGACAAGTTTTCTTGATCTCAGAATAAAGGACCCTAGTGGTTTCTGGGTCTCCTGGGGCCAGAATGGCTCCAAGGCAGATACCCAGATCCTTCCTGGCCTGGGCAGTGAGGGAAACTACCCTTTCAGATTTACCATCACAGAAGCTGAGATTTCTGTCCAGGCTTCCAAACACCATCCATCCCTTAGGGGCTGGCACTGTGTTTTCCTTAGCACCAACGACCCTGTTTTATTCTTTGACAAAAGAAACTGGAAGGCACAGAGCAAAGCATCGCTCTTTTCTCTCCCTTTCAATATTATACTCTGGAGAAACTGAGGACAATTTATTCTTAACCCTTCACCCTGGGGCGTTGCCCAATGCAAGGTCATCTGTCGCTTAGTTTATCAGCTCCAGAAACGTGGCGAGGTCACATCAAAACCGCAAGAAGTTGTTTGAGCCATTGTGTGCAGCTTTGGGAATGTGGGGGTGCGTGCAAAGATGAGCGCTCCAAAGAGGATGCTGGGAGCTCAACTCCTCCCTTTCATTCAGCTCAACCGACTTCCCGGGAAGTGTGCAGACCTCTGCGGAGCTGGTTTACAGTGACCAGGGCAGTTGTAGACTTCATTCACATTCCATTAACTTCCCGGGGCCACGCTCAGGGTCTTTCTCTACAGTTTGTGTCATCTGTTACCACCTTGGGTATAAACTTGATACAGACTTTGATTATGTTTATAGCTCGAGCTGCTCAAGTATATACTACTCAAAGCTCCTTGGCCTTCTTCCAGAAGCTTCTTTATTGCCTTCACAATAGCATGGAACAAGCTCTCAAACAACCAAATTCTTTAACTCAAACTACAGTACCAGGTCTTTCTTAGCTTCCCCTTCTCTACTGCAGAAGAGACCTGTGGATGGAGGATCTTCTCCATTGGGGGGTCCAAATAAAATCCCACATGATTGACAGAGGCCCACACAGGATCAATCAGGCTACACTTGACATCCGATCAGGTGAAAAGTCAGCTCCAGAAACTTGGATAGGACCTTGGCTGCAGAAATCATTTTCAAAGAAAATTAAACTTTCTAGATGGTTTAAACACATGTTTTTAATACTTATTAAATATCTTTTCTCTCTGGAAAAAACATGCTTCAAGAAAATGGAGAAAAAGATAAATATCAGGCAAAACAATCTTTTCTGCAAATGTCTCAGGGTAAAAGTAAATGAAAAATGTGCTTACAAGGTAGGCTCTGTCCTTATTTTGACAATTTGTTTTTTATTCTTTCCTCTCTTTACTGTGTGTAGAACAGTTCACTTCATAGGACTTCTGAAGTAAATATCTAAGAGTATATAATGGGGGAGAGCAGGTGATGTTAGCCTGTGTTTTATTGCAGTAGCTAACTGCAGGTGTTTCTACTTTCCAGAGATAGTTTAACCTGCCCCCTCCCCCAAGACTCATCAGAGCAGAGAGCTGAAGATCATCTCATGAGAAACCAGGAACTCAAATACCTCAGTAGTGTCAATACTGAGGCTTCTGTTGTGTTTGCGCCCTGGGCAAAGCTTCCTTTCTCTTAGCACAGGAATTGGTTCTTTGCTGCTCTGTCCTGTTCAGAAAGTCTGAGTTATGGGAATCTGCAGTGGAAGAGGGTACAGAGCTAGGGAGCACTCTATGGCAGGAAAAAGGACAATTACCACTCTCTCTGCTCCCCAAGCCCCAGTACCTAGGTCTCCTCCCTAGCGCAGCAGCAGAACACCAGCCTCACTTCCCTCTTATCCCCCCTCCCTGCCACATCTCACGTGGATCCCCAGACTATCCCCTCCTGGCCTCCTTCCCCGGACTCATAGCTGTGTCCTACCCTGAAACTCAGCTGGACACCCCTGTCCAACCATGGGTCATGCCTGCAACACCAACAAAAACAAACAAACAAATAAACAAAGACAGGTGGACTACCAGTAGAACTCTTTCTGTTCCCCTGAATGCAATCCCTCAATTTTCCCCCTAGTCCTGCAGCAAACAACCAATTGCAGCCTCTCTTCCCCCTGCCCATGTCTCCCATGAATCCCATGGAGGATCCCCTCCTCACCACCCTCACACTCTGCATCCCAGCCTCCAACACCAGCAGGTATTTCCTGTGAACACAACAGCCAAGCAGACCAGTAAAACAGACAATAAGCAGCCATCACACACTCTGAAAGTCTAGAGGAGAAACAGAAACCAAGGAACAGAACACATACCCAGCAATAGCAAACCCAGAAATCAGCACCTAGACCTATGATCACCCCAAACTCAGATGCCTAGATGCCACTGTAAGAATAAAATCAATAACAGACAGGACAATAGGTCCCTACTGGAGTCCAGCTAACATACCAGAGCTAACCCTGAGTATTCCAACATAACTGAAGCACAGAAAAAGACCTTAAAATCAACTAAATGAAGATGAAAGAGGCCCTTAGAGAAAATGAATAAATCCCTTAAGTAAAGACAGGAAAAAAAACCAACAATTGAAGGAAGTGAAGAAAACTATTCAAGACCTGAAAATTGGAAATAGAAGCAATAAAGAAAACATAAATTCTGGAAATGAAAAATTTAGGACTTCAAGCAGGAAATACAGAGGCAAGTCTCACCAATGGAATATAAAAGATGGTAGAGAAAAATCTTAGGAGTGGAAGATAGGATAGATGAGATATATACATCAATAAAAGAAAATATTAAATCTAAAAAATTCCTGACAATGAACATCCAGGAAATGGGGAACACTATGAAAAGACCAAACCTCAGAGTAATAGGAATAGAAGAAGAAGCCCTTTTTTGGGTACTCCTTCAGACAATAGCTTTTAAGATACCGGCCCACTGTGAACGTGGTCTCGCGCTATAAGTGCAGATGAAAAGCGTGCGCAGCCCCCTTTTTCTGCTAGACTCAGTTCCCAGTTCCCAGCACACGCAGAGGACTGCAGATTGCTACCCTTACTGTGAGTTTATCCCCAAATAAATAAACCTTTATTATATCCCATTCTGGGCTATTGTGGAACTCTTTGATACTACCACAATTTGGCACCTATGTGGCAACCAAACTAGGAGAATTCTGGGAAGAGGACTCAGTCTGCAGTCGTCACCCAGATGCAGAGGAAGCAAGATGAGAATGTTAGACTGAGAAAAGGTACCATGTGGCTAAATATAGACAAGAATTATGAAATAATTTAAGTTGTAAGCGCTATTAAACCATCCTGAGCTAATAGGCCAACTAGTTTATAATTAATATAAGCCTCTGTGTGTTTTGTTGGTACTGAATACCTGCGAGACTGGGCAGGACAAAAACTTCTACCTACAAAGCCCAGCTCAGAAGCCCAGAAAATATTTTCAACAAAATCATTGAAGAAAAATTTCCTAACCTAAAGGACATTGTAGATGGGAGTTCCTGTCCCTCCTTGTTCTGAAGCTGTTCAGTTGCAAATAAACACACAGAGGCTTATATTAATTATAAACTGTTTGGTCTATTATTCAGGCTTATTACTAACTAGCTCTTACAACTTAAACTAGCCCATAATTCTTAGCTATGTTTAGCCACATGGCTTGGTTTCTTTTCTCAGTAAGGCATTCTCATCTTGCTTCCTCTGCACCTTGCTTGCAACTGCTTCTCTACCTTTTCTCTTCCCAGAATTCTCCTAGTCTGGTTGCCCCACCTCTACTTCCTGCTTAGCTACTGGCCAATCAGTGTTTTAGTAAACCAATATGAGTGACAAATCTTTACAGTGTACAAGAGCATTATCCCCCAGTGGAGTTGCATATAAAGGTATAAGAAGCATAAAGAACACCAAAGAAATTACACCAGAAAAGAAAGTCCCTTTGCCACATAATAACCAAAACACTAAATATATAGAGCAAAGAATATTAAAAGCTGTAAGTGAAAAAGATGAAGTAACATATAAAGGCAGACCTATTAGAATTTCACCTGACTTCTAAATGGAGATTGTAAAATCCAGAAGGGCCTGGAAGTTGTGCTGCAGATGCTAAGAGACCACAGATAACAGCCCAGACTACTGTGCCCAGGAAACTTTCTATCACTATATAGATGGATAAAATATACTCCATGATAAAGTCCAATTTAGAGAATATCTATCTACAAATCTAGAAGGTGCTAAAAGGAAATCTTGAACCCAAAGAAGTTAACTACACCTATGAAAACATAGAAAATAGTCACACAAGGAGAACCAAAAATAGGAAAACACACACACACTGCTGCTGCCATCACTACTACCATCATACCACAAAAAATATGCTTTTAATAATCAATTACTTATATTGTTTTGTTATTAAATAAAACATGAGAGTCAGATATCATGGTAAAAACCTGTTTGAAAACCAGCAGAGAAGCAACTTGTGACATCCTCTTTTTTTCTTCCTTGATCCAAAAGGCCTGCAGAATCTTTCTAAGCCTGTTCTGAGTCCTCCAAAACTATAGAAATGACAGAAACAGCTGGCTCCCTGGACAATCACCCAAGGTTTCTCTGCAACATTGGAGCAACTATCTTCAGCCTACAGGTTTAGACTACCTGAAAGACATTTTTAAAGAAGGAATTTTGAAGGACTACCCTACCTTGTCCTGGCAAAGTTTTGCAGTTGTTTTCTTTTGTGTCTTGTTTGTCCAATTTGGACGGCATAATGTCAGCAGTTGAGGCAAGGGCAGCTTCATTGCCCAGTGGCTAATTTTGCCACACTGAAAGCAAACTCCATATGGAGGTTCTTCAATGCCCATCATCTTTTTAAAAATAATTAAATAAAGTGGTGCTGCTAGGAGCAGACATGTTTTATTGTCATGGAAATCTTAAAAGTGTTATTAAAATATTTTAAATGCCAAGATGTTAGTGAAATTGTTGTTACATCTGTGCCTGTATCTAGTAAACCCTCATTCACAATGCCAATTATTTGAATTTTCAGTTTTGGTCTTTGATCATTTATAGAAGTTTGCCAAAATACTTGTTTTACAGTCTCTCCTGAAATTTTTGTTTTATCTGCTGATGATGTTTTGTCGTCCTGAGCAGTATAGTTTTTGACAACAGACATTAAGTCTTTTAATTGCTCTGTGGAGGAGTTTGCCCATGGTGACAGGAAATGGTTGAACCAAATTTGACATGGGAGCTTGAAAGAGGCCCCTGAAGGCATTTCCTGATGGTAAATGGTTACCTTGCCTGTCCCATAATGATCTTCATTCATTAGTCCAATTTTGGCCTTTGTCAAACCTTCTGCATATTTCAGAAGCCTGGACCTTCTGTTTGGATTATCTCTTTAAAAAAAAATCTTTCTAGGAGCTCCTTTCCTACAATCACTTTCAGATGGCCTTATTTACCCAAATTGAAATATCTAACCTTTTGGGTTTTCTTAAAATTTTTAGAAATCACTTCTCCTATCTAAGTGTCATCATAAGTGTGAGATCCAATATTAGTTGTGTCTTCAGATTCATTAATCTATGAGTGCTGATTTTACCTCTAAAGGCCTAGTCACCCTTTTGAATTTTGAGTTAACATTTTCAAAGCCAAAGATTTAATTAATGTTTGTCTAACTTCTGAATCTTATTTCATTATATTTACAGCTAAAGTCAATCCCAGCTAAGTTGGTTATCCTTTATTTTTTTTTATTTATCAAGCCTTCTATTGTGAAGCCATAGGGAGACATAACTCCTTGCATTATAATATTGTTACCTATTCTTGATGTGCAAAGACTTAAAACAAAAACCTAATTCCCACTTAGGCATTCCCAGGTGCCTCACCAGATACTCTGACCATGCAGCAAAGGCAGAGCTGTGTGAGCACAACCACAGCAGCTGTGGCACTTCCGTGTGAGGGGACATGGCTGGGGTGTAAGGCTGGCTGTTGTTGTGCTGCATGGCTGGGCAGAGAATGCAGGTGGTTCATAGCCAGCCCAAGGGCATCTGCAGCTGCTCAAGTATAGCTGGGGGCTGAGGGTGTTCAAAGTGGGTGTGAGTGAGTGTTGAGGAAGCCGACTAACATGCTGGTGGCCCAAAAAAGGGGGTTCACAGAAAGTCTGAAACCTGTGGGGAGAGAGGGTAAGCCAGCTGACAAACATACATAGAAGTACTAGGCTATGCTATGGCTTATAGCGTGGTGTTTTTTGCAGGGAGCGAGTGTGTCTTTTACTCTTTTGCCTGCCCTAGGGACTCTTTTCTGCCGGTTGGGTTGCCTTGTCCAGCTTCAGTGTGAGGGTTTTTGCCTTGTCTTACTGTATCTTGCTTTGTTGTGTTTGGTTGTTGTCTCTTGGAGGCCTGCTCTTTTCTGATGGGAGACAGTGGGGGAGCGGAAGGGGCAGAGGGGAGGGGGGTACGCTAGAAGGAATGAGAGTAGGGGAAGCTATGGTCAGTGTGTATTGGGTGAATGAAGAATCTGTTTTCATAGAGAAACATGAGGAGAAATTTCTATTGCCACTAAGACTTTGCATCATGTGATACTACAAAACAGAAAAATCTCATGATAAATACAATTTAATCATTTGTAGATGTTCGGATTAACATTTAATTAAAATGTTTAATCATTGAATGGGTGCATGACTAAAATAATGAATGAATATTGCTCGTTTGCCTTTTAGATGTGTGCATGTACATTATTTAGGAATTTTATCTTTGTCATTGGTTATATGATGAAGGATACTCTTTAAAAAACCAATCCTGGTTAGTACGTGATATTGTACTCTTTGCTAGATCCCCCATTGACTATGCTGTTTTATGATTGATTACCCCTGTGTTATAAGAGTATTTTGGTCTCAATAAATTATTTTCTATTTATATTCCTATAAAACGGGGAGGCAATTGTCTAGTGGCAAAGGGAAATAGTCACTGGCCAAGCAGGAGTCAGGAAGCAGCCTGCTAGTTTGGGAAGGACTTTGCAATAAGACATTTGTGTGGCTGTGAGCTATCAAAGGAGGACCGGCCAAAGGTTTAAACTGGCCTAGAGGATTAAGCAGTGTGTTACCGGAGAGCCAGTTTGACTCAAAGGTGAATTATTGGGGTTGGGGTTCTCCTGCCGAGTGTGTGGTTTCAGTAGGAGAGCTGGAAGCCTGTGACAAGAGGAAACGGGCAGACGTCACGAGCGCGGATGTGAGAACCGTACATGAAGTGAGGGTGTCTCATTTGGTGACTTCTTGTCAGTCTACTGCCAGAGCATCTCTTTGGGCCGTGTGCGGACCCTCTGAGGATATGATCTATGCTTGGCATTGATTCCTACCCTTCACTTTGAACTATGAACATCTGGGGATGAGTCAATTCTTTGTTAGGGGAGGTCTCCTGGGTGTGCAATGTAGACTGTCTATCCACATTGCTGGTCTCTGGATGGCAGCCTCCCTCCCCCAAGATGGGTTACATGAAGGTGTCCATAGACATTGCCAAATGTCCCTCTCGGACCAAACTGATTCCAGTTTGGAAATTATTCCTCTGTTAGTGTATAAAGATACCCAACATTTACAAGGGGTGAGAAGCAGCTGATTCATGAAGCCTATTTGTAAGCCTCCCAGAGGTCAAGAGCATTGTTAGCTGAGCTCCTCCTGTGCTGACTTCTCGCCACCAGTTTTAGGAAAGATATGGCTACCTATGTCTGGTCACACTTAAAACTCTTACCTCTGATGTCATACCAACTCTCTGTTTCTTAGGGCAATGGTATCTCTAGAGCTTCTAGCACAAGAAACTCAGCTGAAACCATGGTGGCTGATGAACACACCATTGCAGCCCATGGCTTCTTTCTTTCTCCTTCCTCCACCCCCGCCTTCCTCCTTACCTCTTACAAACTCGAGAAGCATTTTTTTTCTCATCACGAAAATGATCCTTTTGCTTTTGGCAAAGCTGGTATCTTGGGTTCCTTTCATCATTTTTTAAAAAATCTATTCTTACTCAGGCCTGGAATGAGTAGGCAGATGTCTAAGTGTCCTTCTTGATAACTTTGTCCGCAGGAGCAAGTATTGACTCCGGGAAAAAGTCTGTCCCTAAGTTAGTAAGACCATATAACCTGTTACTAGAACTAAAACTATAAAGCTGGTCAATAGCTTTATCTTCCTCAGAATTTGAACTCGATACAGAGGGGAGTGGCCTATTGGTACTGACTAAGATCAGTTGCCACCGAATTACAGTAACATCAACCAAACTTCTGTCCCCCTGAGGGTAAGGAATTCAGGGTCATTCTACAGACAGCTTCAGGGAGGATCTATTTCACTGAATCCTGTTCTTCACTGGTCTATGTCACCAGACATCTCCTTCATTGTCCCCTATCACAAACATCCATTAGACTCAACCTAGCTCAGACAGGGCCAAGGTAGGCCTTCACATGTAGCTGCCTTCCTACCAGATATACCTACACATGGTTCATGGGAGTGGACAGAACTTTGAAGGAATCACCAGGCTGTCCTGTGTGTGGTCTGCCATGCCAGCCCTTCCTACAGGAGAGGTGACACTGCTGTCAGGACATTGTCCTCCATGCAGGTGAACAGAGACACCCGAGTCTGTAATGAGTAGAGTGGAGATCAGCTCTGGGGTTGTGACATCTGACTTGTCATGGGAAGTCAAGTGGAGCCAGAGGGGAGGCTTTCAGTGCTTCTTTAGGGTGAGTGGCAGGGACCACGTAGTGTCTCTTTGGCTAAATGTATCCACCGTGAGGAGCTGAATCAGTCACTATACTAAAACTTGTATTGCTATTTTGTACTATGGAGATGTCTCTTCCAGATGGAGATTTCATTCATCCGGGATGCTGCAGGGTTCCCCGTAAGAAGGAATGGAGGCTACAGAGAAGTGTTCTCAAGAGTCGCACTGCCACTGGGCCAAGGAGCTGGGTCATTTTTATAGCTAATGGGTAATTGTGGTTGATAAAATAATTTTGAACACAACTTCCATTTTTCAATTTTTAAGATTTTCTTTATTGACATTTTTGCCTGTACATATATGTATGTGGTGTGTATTGAGTGGTTATGCCCATATGCACACATTCAGAAACCAGGAAATTCTGGGCCTCCTGTGCTATGATCTCTGCCTTATTCCCCCAGACAGTGTATTTCACTGAATCTAGAGCTAGGCTGACAACCAGCAAGCCCCAACAAGCAATCCCCCTGTCTCTGTCCATTCATATGTCTAGCACTACCAGGCCTAGGTTTTTATGGAGGCACATGTCTTCAAACTTGTATAGCAAGTGCTTACATCCATTGAGCCATCTCTGCAGCCCCAGTTCGCTCATTTGTAAGCAACAGCCAAGAATGCAAACACTGAGGATTCGTGCCGTGCTCCACATGGATTTTGCATGTCTCACAAGATCAGGTATAATCACCCGAGTGTCAGCCTTAATTCTGTTTAACATGGAGGCCCAGGGTCGTTTTGCTTGGTCTTATTAGTCACCGATAAATCCAGAAATGCATCATCTACGGTTAATTAAAGGGTGATTGTCTCTTTGGTCTGGAAATATGACGAGAATTCTTCATCTTAGAAAATCATGTTGATAATTGCATATTTGAGTTGCCAAGGGGCAATGTATTTGTGTAAGTATGCTTTTGTGGTGGTTACAAACATGATAATTCTCTCTGTTAATGCAGATCAAATGAGTTCATGAGCAAACGCATTATACATGGGTGTAGTTGTATGTGTATTTATCGGTTTGCATTTGTGGTGGAAGGACCATGACTCCAATGCATGCCTCCAGTGCTTTGAACTCTCTCCAAGAATGAGGGAGTGCTAAGGTTCTGATCACAGAGTGATGTTTTGTGACGATTGTTGTCCCCTCTACCTACTCAATCCACTGCGAATTTACATTTCTTCCTAGGGCGTGTCCACGCCATCTGACACCCAAACAGGGCATTCTGATGCTAAGGAAGGGGACAATGTTCCCCCCCCCCCCATCATTAGTACAGAAACCGCCGTGTCCTGCTCACAGCTGAGAATAGTCACATACATGCGCTTCTTGTCTCTCCCATGGCTGTTTTCCTTTGCAGTCTTCCCCAGAAAGCAGCATGCTATTTGGAGTATGGAGACCAGGCTCCCACAGTTTTTACTTTACATAAAATGATCCTCCCAGCAACTGTGGCTTCGGGCTGCTTTTCTCCTTGTAAAGTCATGGTTGTCTTCCATACTGTTCTTAGGGGAGCAGAAGTTCTTCGACCCCAGAGCAGAAAGGCCTCTGCCAAGAATATCATCAACCCTTCCCTTATGTCAGGTTCTCAGCCTACTTTTAGAGACTCTTACTCACGTGATTAACTGCTCCTAAGCCCAGTCTTGTCTCTGACTTGTAAGTAGAGGGTCTGAGTGAAATATGTTTACCTGACAACTAAAACTACCTTTAATTTTTTTGTTATTAGAAACCTCTGGTTTTATGGGGGGGCTGTCCTATATGCCAGGCCGTGTTCCAAGTTCCTCTGTACATTGCGTCATCCAATCCTCACACATGGCCGTGGGCGGTCGATCCTATTATTATCTCCATTTCATAGATGAGGAACCTTGGAAAGGCTAAATAACTCGCCTAGGATTCCACAATTAATAAGTGTCCTTCCCTGTCCATCACACGTAAGTCATTTAATACCCTTAAATAGAAAGGCATCCCAGAGAAAAACAGAGAGAGCAGAAGACTAAATCCATCACCAAGACATTTCATCAGTCTGTGCCGTGATACGCCAAGCTTTCCTCTAAATATTGACTCGCAATCACGTTCTCATTACTCATACCTAAACTATATATAGTAACGCCGTGTCACCCAGAGAAGAATGGCTGTAGTGGTCTGTGCCGGCACATTTCAGCGTGTGTCTCTGTTTCTGCTTTGACTAGTGTCTTATTTAATTGGTGAATTATTCCCAGCCAGACAACTAAGAAGAGTCCATTTAAAAGTAAGTTGCTAAGCTTCTCCGAGCCTGGGTATCTATTCATAAACACACAACTCCTTCTTCCCGTGTATCCAAGGGCTGGAGGATGGAGAAGAGAAGATGAATGACTCTTGTTGGAACGAGAAGGGCAAGGAAGGCCGTTGTTTCAAGCTCATTCACGTCAATTGTGTTTTCTCTGTGCCCACCACAAACTCTGCTCTTAGTCCCGATGCTGACACATTATCGAGAGAAACCAGGGCATAGAGTGAGCTCTTTGACTCTACTGGAAAGTGAGGTAAACTGAACTGTAAGTTGATAGCTATCCAGTTGCTTTGTGTCCTCTTGTATTCCTGCCTACCCCAAAGCCCAGACCCTCTAGCCAAACTAGTTCCATTAGTTCAGCCAGCAAACAGGTACTCAGGCGAGCTCAGGGGCTAAAAAGAAAGCAATCGTGGCTCTGCTTCAGACAGCTGTGTTGGTGCAAATATTGCATATGATTGTCTGCTTTGTAGGCGGAAGCAGTGGCATCTCTCTGCCATGAAAGAGTGGGTTGGCTAAGAGTTACACAGCTCCCTCCTTCCACTTCTTCTGTCCTCCTGCATTCATAGCTTCCAATCTTTGGGGAACTCTTCACCTCCCACGATTTTCTCTTTTAGTTCCTCCTAAATTTTTAACCAGTTCTCTCTCGTGTAGGCACCACCTAACAGGTTAGCTAGAGGTTTTAATAGTTAATCACATCCTTTTTGAGAGATAGAAGACACATTTGATCTGCTGGATGATTTTGTTCCAAAATGAAGAGACCATAGTTGAAGGTTTCTGGTGGAAGGCAGAACCAGGCACATAAAAAACAAAAACAAAAACCAAAAAACATGCTACCATCTCTACTGAATGAAGGTCTAAGAACAAAATGGATTGCACTGAAACAAAACAAGCCAAGCACCCACCCCACCCAAAAAAACGCTCCTCAAGATGTATTCAGTAAAGCAGTGTAGATAAAAGTGTTGATACTGTCTTCTAAGATTCTTCTAGATGACCACACGGTAAACCAGATCAATGCCTATGCTGATGGCATTCAGTATGGGTCAGGCTGACTATCAGTAAGAGTCACAACTGTATTGAATTGTAGAACATGAAGTACACACAGATACACGAGATTAGAATAGTAGCCGTGGTCACCTTTGAAGTATGCCAAGACACTAACTCGTTATTTGGAAAGTGTTAAACACAGACAACGAATCATTCTTTTGTTCTGTCTTTCTTACATCAACTGTATCTCAGGGTGACCAAATGATTGGTTGATGGATGTCTCCTCTGCAAAAGTATTACAGATACGGAGGGAAGAAAGGCACAGTTTGAAGATTATCATCCTATAATTCCTAATAAATTAATAAATCTGGGCCTTGATTATTAGTAGTTGTTAACATCACACAAAGTACCGTGAGTAGATGGTGTGGCAAAATACACAATACCATCTAAATTATGCTACAGCCCAAGAATTTAATAAGACTAATAAATTCATTAGAACTTCTAAAGAATTATAGAAAAAAAGAGGAAAATGTTAAACACAACAGATGAAGCCAGCAAACCACAAATGTTACATTTAAACACATACACATTAGAAAGAAAGACATTGATAAGGAGAGCTCACATATTAAAAGAGTCTTGAAATATCAAATAATTATATTGTAGGGTTCTTACATGAAAACTGATGCAAACAAGATCACGAAGCAATTGAGGATATTTCAACCCTGGCTGCATAATTGATCCTATAAGATACTATTAGTATTAATTTTCCTTTGGGTCAATAGTATTTTATAGTCATGTTTTAAAAAGAGCCATTATCTTTTATGGTTGCATATTGAAGTGTTTGTGGAGAAATGATGACTTGAATTTGCTTCAAAGTAACCTAGGGAGCAATGTAAATATTGAAGGATGAAAACCAGCCATGAGCTGGTCATTGTTGAAGCTGGGGGTAGGAACATAAGGCCCTGTGCTTCTTTTCTCCCCACTTGTGTACATTCTAGAAACTTCCTATAATAGAAGAAGAGGGGAAAAGCAGAAGGCATACAGAGAACTTATCAGCACTCTGGTTCTGGGCAACTATATGCCCCTAGTTCCCACTCACTGCTGCCTGTCCAGTTCCTCAGAAGCACCGAGGTGCAGAAACTCTAAATCAGACCTTAACTTCTAGAACCGACTCTGTGCTCTTCGGCACGGGAGACATGAACATCTGGAAGGAACTGGAATCCTCAAAAGAGCACGCTTCTGTTGGCTTCTGAAATGCCACACACTGTGCGTCTCACAAAGACCTAAACCTATTGTCTTGCGGTTCTGAAGATCAGGCCATGAAAACATGGTGTCAGGAGGATGTGGGATTTTTTGTTTTGGTTTGTTTTTTGTTTTTGTTTTCTGAAAGCTCTAGAAAAACCTTCTTTTGCTGTTTCATCTCTGAGCGGCCTTCAACATCCCTTCAATACCCTCTACAGTTGTGTCCTATGAAGTTGGCCAACAGCAATGAGAGGAAACACCAGATTGATGTCCTTCACTTATTGCCTTGTTCATGTTTTTCTTTCTGCTTCAAAATAGCTCATTAATGTACAGCGTTGATTCATTAACACTGACGTTGTGGTTCAGAGCCCTTTCACCCATGCTTGAACTACGCACACTTGATAGGGCTTTTCCTCATAAGACACATCCCAGCTTTATGTTCTTAGGGATATTGAGCACAACTTCAGCATGACATAGCTAGACTGTTTTAGACAATGAAATCAGCTATGACAACAAAAAAGTAGACACGAAAGGCGGACGTGAAAATATGCCACCCCCAAGATGCTTGTTTGCATTGAGAACTTAGACCAGAAGGGACGATGATGCTGTGTTTACCTTTCTCTAGGAATAAGGACATTGGGCAACTCTGCCCTGTGTGTGTCTGTGAAGAGCCATGGAAACATCACAGGAACTGATCTGGAGGATGCAAACATGTTTTTAATAAACAGACAATATTACAAACCCTGAGTTTGTAGTAATGAGGATGGATAACTTCCTGGGGAGGCTACATGGCTATTGCTCCTTTCTAGTCCCCTCACACAGGGATTCTCTTGGCTAAATCAGGTATAAGAGAATCTGGGGGACACAGTTGGAAGGTGAGGGACAGGACACACATCTGGCCACAGCATCTACAACATCACAGGTTTAGAGGCCTTGATGGCGAATGCATTAAGAGAAGGCACTGGAGGGATTTCACACCTATAGACCTAATGTCTGGAGATGAGCAGGCGTCGGTGGGGAAAGATGGGGGACAGGCTGAATCAACTGATTCAAATGCAAAAGATGCTCTATTTGGAAGGTGTGTGGAAATTCTGCCTTTAGGAATGGGAAGATTTGAGAACCTATTAGGAGGGAGGGATGTGGGTAGCAACATCCACCTCCCTGCTTCTATTGGTGGCTGGACCACCTGGAGGAAGGCTCTGCTGTATGGCTGAGCTGGCCCTCTCTGCATGCCCCAGTTTATGATTAGTTTAACCTTGAACTCTGGAGGGTAGCACATTCCACTACAGTGGTCTGTACTCTTGAACGAGAGAGAGAGAGAGAGAGAGAGAGAGAGAGAGAGAGAGAGAACAAACCCACCAAAAGATCACGTAAGCACAGCATTGGTGGCTCACTCGAGTAAGTCAGTGATTTACGGCACAATGTTTTTATTTGATTTGGCATTACAGGGATAAATTATTGAGTGTTAATTGTATGCTGATAAGCTGTTCCTGCTTAAATTTATTTCTTCCTCAGTTTGTGTTAATTGGGGCGTGTTGGAACAGAAGGGAATTGCCCGCTTAATGCCTGCTTTGGCTTAGGTAGTTGGTAATAAGCATGGTTTTAATTGTGTCTTCGCTTTTATTCTTGCTAAGAGAATAAAGAACTCCTGTGGCAGAATTCTCTCCTGGATATTATTGCAATTTTTTTTAAATAAATGAATTGTTGAAAAAAAAGTGCCATTTCTCCTGTTTACTTGTTCAAGTTTACTTGAGTTGCAGCAGAAGGTAAGGTCAGAGGTGAACTAGCAGAAGGCTGGGGACATTTAAACGCATATTTTACCATTTGAAATTTAAATCCTCTCTAGATAAAGCTATCAAGGAGCTCTCAGTGGCTTTGCTTCTGACTCCTGTTTCTCTTCTCAGGCAGAAAAGGATTGGAGTGAGGGTCCTGAAGGGCAGCACGGAGAACCTGTGTGTGATCTTGTGTGGATGTGTGTATAGGGCAGGGTGGGGAGGAAGCCACAAGGCAGCGAGGATATTGTTTCTCATGGGTGAGCAGCTGAGCATCCTAGATGTGAAAATCCAAAACCTGCAATGCCCCAAGATGCGAAAGTACTTTGATTGTAAGATTTTATTTTTAATTGTGTGTCCATGTTGCATGTTGGCACAGAGGGTATGTGCACATGACTGCAGCCCCTGTGGAGGCCAGAGATGTAGAGACTGGAGTCACAGGTGGTTGTGAGCCACCCATCATGGGTACTGGGAACCAAACCCAGGTCCTCCAGCCCCAATAGCCAAACATTTTAAGCACTTAACTGACTTCACAAATGGAAAATTCCACACCATGAAGCACTGTTCATGACCAAAAAAATATAAATCTGCCTTTAGGACATCTATCTATATAAGACACAAAGATTGCATGTTTAGGTTTGGGTCCTATTCCCCAAGATATCTCATTTTATAATCACACACACACACACACACACACACACAAATCCAAAATACTTCTGGCCTCAAGTGTTTTGGATAAGGGATATTTGATCTGTATTTATTTATTTATTTATTTATTTATTTATTTTTAAGTTTTTCGAGACAGGGTTTCTCTGTGGCTTTGGAGCCTGTCCTGGAACTAGCTCTGTAGACCAGGCTGGTCTCGAACTCACAGAGATCCGCCCACCTCTGCCTTCCGAGTGCTGGGATTAAAGGCGTGCGCCACCATCGCCCGGCTCTTGATCTGTATTTTAATATCCAACAAAGCCAAGTAAGTTCAAGTGTCCATCCGGGTATGCAGGTGCACACTGTCATTCCAGCTATTGGGTGTGCAGGTGCACACTGTCATTCCAGCCATCCGAGTGTGCGGGTGCACACTGTCATTCCAGCTATTGGGTGTGCAGGTGCACGCTGTCATTCCAGCTATTGGGTGTGCAGGTGCACACTGTCATTCCAGCTATTGGGTGTGCAGGTGCACACTGTCATTCCAGCTACTGGGTGTGCAGGTGCACACTGTCATTCCAGCTATTGGGTGTGCAGGTGCACGCTGTCATTCCAGCTATTGGGTGTGCGGGTGCACACTGCCATTCCAGCTATCCGAGTGTGCTGGTGCACACTGTCATTCCAGCCATCCGAGTGTGCTGGTGCACACTGTCATTCCAGCTATCTGAGTGTGCAGGTGCACACTGTCATTCCAGCCATCCAGGTGTGCAGGTGCACACTGTCATTCCAGCCATCCAGGTGTGCAGGTGCACACTGTCATTCCAGTCATCTGAGAGTGCAGGTGCACACTGTCATTCCAGCCATCCAGGTGTGCGGGTGCACACTGTCATTCCAGCCATCTGGGTAACCGAAGCAGGAAAACCACAAGCTTGAGACCAACTTGAACAACATGACAATTTAGAAGCCAGCTATATAATTTATAAGTCTTATCTCAGAGTAAAGGATAAAATGGCCTGGGCTGTAGCTCATCGGCAGAGCTCCTAACTAGCCTGCATCCTAGGCTCAGTCCCCAACCCTGGGGCAGGAAAAATAAAATAAACAAAAAGCCCAGGTTGCAAGTGGACAAGTCTTGTCAAAATTAAAGGAACTAGGCAAGAGGAACTGGCAATACTCCTAAGAGGCACGCCAGACCAGGGTCGAGAGTGGCCACAGGGGGCACCCCACTTAGCACACAGCAGGGCTTGTAAACGGCACCTTGTCTTAGAGGCACACTCTCCCAGGGCTTAGTGAATTCTGCTAGACTTGGTAGGTGTGGGCCTGGCTATAAACCAGAGGGGGCGGGTCCCGCAGGTGCCAGAACTCTGGAGCATGGAGCAACATTGGCTGCTGTTCCCCCTCCTCTTCCAGGGACTCGGTGAGACTTTCCTCTTCTCCATGCTCCCCCGCAGCATCCTCCATTCCTCAACCTTACTTTAGCTGTCACATGTGATCTTTCTCCAAGTAAAACAGAAGAGTTCCTTCAGAGCCATTGTCCATAGAGCTTTCCTATTCAAGGAAGAAAGAGCTTTGCTGGTCCTGGACGGAGAGCACAATTGAAGGTTAGGACGTGTTTGGGTCCATTCCGAAGAGCACACTGGAAACACTGAAAATTCTTTGCAACGGGGAGTTTTTACCCACAAAATTGCCCTAGAAGCCCAGATTGGTGACAAAAGCAGGCTGAGATCTCTTATAAAGTTATTTTTTCATATGTGTGTGTATGCCTGTGTGCGTGTCCGTGTGTGTGTGTGTGTGTGTGTGTGTGTGTGTGTGTGTGTGTATTTCTAGTCCTATTCTTAGGGGGCACCCAAAACCCAACCTTTGGGCTGGGTAGAGGCAGATACTGAGAGGAGCCAATAGCTTCCAATAATTTGAAACTTAAAGTAGATGGCTAGAACCAGAGGGGGCTTAGAGCCCAGACAGTTTAACTCCAAGAAGTGGATGGCCTTGTTCAAGGCTACACCCGTGGTGTAGCGGATCGGTGATTAGATCCATGTGTGTAAACTCCTGGGAATGATTTGGCATTATAGCCCCCACCCCAGCTCACCTGCAACACCTAGTGCCTCTCTGACCTTGGGGGAAGAAAGGGGTGCTGAAAACCATGCCTGCTCAATAACACAGGAAGACTAGGAACCAAAACGGGGTTCCAGCAAACTCGATATGAAACCTCTTTTCTAATTTTTAGCTTGGTCTGGTAAGAATTATAGATGATGGGCTGGAAAAATGGCTCAGCAGATGAAGCACTTGCTGTGGAAGTATGAGAGCTGGAGTTTCCATCCACAGAGTCCTTAAAGGGAAATGGGGGATGAAGGTAAAGAGGAGTCCTAGGATGCCTTGGGGCCAGCAACCAATAACAAAAGCCCCCGAAAAGGCAGAAGGCGAAACTGACTTGGAAGTTGTTCTCTGACCTTCATGCATTTGCTACAGCACTTACATGACTGCACACACACACAACACAACAATACACAAATCATGCATATGCATATAAAAAGAATTATAGTTTATACCAATAAAGACATTAATGAAAAATAGCCTGTATCTGTTGGGAAGGTTGGGGGTAATGATAAGTAAATCCAGAAAGAAGATTCTGGATCAAGAAGGCTGAAGTTATGTGGTCTTGGGTAGGCTCCCCACCGTCTGTGTTACATTGGACAGACTCCATCGAGCTTAACGTCACAGCCACACAAACTGATTTCGTTTTCTCGGGAATCTTAACCTTGATTTGAATTCTATCTTGTGTTTTGTCAGGGTTGATCTCTGGCGATTATAAGCTGGCCCTTCCTCATTTCTCAGAGTGCAGTGCTCAGATCATTGGCATCAGCTTCAGTGAGAACTGATGAAAATGCAAATTTATGAGTCCCATATGCAATCAGAATCTTTGGGGATGGGTGAGACTCTTTATTATATAATATATAATAGCTCTGTTGCATATTAAAATTTGAGAAACTCTAAACTAAAATAAAAATACGGCAAGGGATAAGAGAACATGCAAGGGAACAGGAAGTAAGGTTCAAACCTGATTCTGCCAGCTGCCTGCTAGGAGGTCTCAGACAAGGGACAACTTCTGTAATTCTGAGTGATTGGGTCAGCTTCATGGAGATGCTAGCCATTGTTAGATAATAGTGGAACAGTTTGTATAGATTCCTGCCCAGATTCAGCAGGAATTTAACCCACTTCACCTGTTATTCCTATAACCATTAGAGCCCTAGTGGACTTCTCCCAGTCCTCACACACCACAGTGTGAGTCTTACATCTTCCCTTATCCCTCCACCCCATCTCTCTTACCATGCTGTCCCTGTGATTGAACTATGGAACTTGAAGGAAGATAACCTTACGTGCACCTTTGATGATGGACCTCCTCCTCCCCTAGCCCCACCACAAGATAACAAGACAGTGTTAAACCATATTTGGTCTTTATGCTTTGAGAAACTTGGGGCTTTGGGTTTCTAATGCTGTGACAAAACATGACCAAAAGCCATTTGATGGAGATAGGGTTTGTTTCACCTAAAGCACTAACTCTATGACAATGGAAACTTGGGGCAGGAACTCAAGGTGGGAACTGGAAGCAGGAACTGAAGCAGAGGCCGTGGAAGAGTACTGTTTACTGGCTTACTCCTCATGGTTTGCTTAGCTTGCTTTCTTAGGAAACTTGAGACTGCCTGCTCAGAGGTGGCATGATCAGGGTCTTCCATATCAACCATTAATTTTAAAAGTGAGAAAACGCCCACAAATCAGCCTAGAGACAACCTGATAAAAGTCTTTTCTCCAATAAGATTCACTCTTCTCAGCTATGTATGAACTTATGTCAAGTTGACAAAAACCAGATCAATGAGTAGGCCTGGATAATTGGCTCGGTTTCCAATATCAGGCAGAATTTCCCTCTTGTTGATCCTTCTGAGTCAAAGGTCAAGACACAACCACGTAAACTTCTTTAGTTGGTGAGAAGGTCCAGACCTCTACAATGGAAAGGCCTCAGACATCCAAAGTAGCTGGCCACACCCAGGTCAGATGGCTCTACCCAGGGGTTCTTTATGGCCTCTGTCATCAGGGTCCTCATAGCCACTCTGAGCAAGAAGTGGTCCCCATTCCTGGGCTGCTTGTGGGCCCTGTCTCTGGCCTCGGTGTAGAATACATAGGCAGAATGGCAGGTTGGAGCAGCAGCTGTTGCCACCTCCCTCTGGGCCACCATAATGCATCCCAGAGGGCCAGTCCAAGCTTGGATGAGTCTCAGAAAATTATCCAGCAATTCTGACTTGTTTAATTTTTCTCTCTCAAGAACTTGAACGACATGTCCTCTTAATCATCCTATGAGAGCAAAGGCAAAAGGAAAGAAAGATGTTCAGGAAAACAGAGCAATTAATCTGTTCATTCATGTTCAGCGAATGTCTCTGTGCTCTGAATGCACTCTCCCCTCTAGTCCATGAACCTCTGACAGGCACACAGAGCCTGCAGGTGGCACTGGAGACACCAGGTAAATCAGGAACAGAGCTGCACCTGAGAATGTGGGAAGCCAGGGGAGAAGAGGAGAGATGGGGCCTGCCTTCTGGGGATTTCCTGTGTGCCAGGCCCTGGGCTGAGAGATTAATACTTAATTGCATCAGCTTTGTGAGATCCACAGTCTTTAACAATTTTTTTAAGATCGTATTTATTTATTTTTAGTATTTTTCTTTTTCAAAATAAAATATAATTATTATCATTTTCCCCCTTTCCTTTTATCCTCCAATCTTTCCTATAACCCTCTGTTTTCTGTCAAATCCACGGCCTATTTTTATTCAATTGTTGATATATATATATATATTAAATTATAAATATATAAACATAGCCCCTCAATCTGTATAATATTATTTACATATATATGATTTCAAAGCTGACCACTTGGTATTGGATAACTAGTTGAGGGAATATTCCCCAGGGAGAGATGATTTCTCTGCTCTCAGCATTCCTCAGTTGCCTGTAGCTCTTTGTCTAGGGTTAAGGCCTCATAAAACATCCCCCTTTATGTTAGCATGTCTATTGATAGTGTCCTTGTTCGGGTCTTGTTCAGGCAGCCATGTAGATGAGACTCCGTGGGTGTAGACTTTCTGATATAGCTAGACGATACACACTCACAACAGTCTTCCTGGTCTTACAATCTTCTGGGCCCTCTTCCTCCATGTTCTCTCAGCTTTAGGGACAGAAGGGGTATTGTCAAATGTCGGCTGGGGTGGAGCCACACAGGGCCACTTGTTGTCTGCCTTTTGACCCCTTTTCTGCAATGGTGTCTTCTGTTATGAAGAGAAGTTTTCCGATGAGGAGTGAGAACTACACGTCTGTGTGGACATGAGGATAAATATTTAGAATGCAGCCATAATTATGCTGCTTTAGTAAAGGGGCAGGAGGAGGCTCTGCTCCCACATCCACGATGTCACCAGCTCCAGAGAGTCAGCTAGGTTTGCAACACCAGGTACGACTTATCTCTTGTTTCATTGGCCTTAAGTTCAATTAGAGAGCTGGTGGTTACCACCAAGAACGAAGCACCACCATTGTACCCTAAGGGTTATTGTGCCACGCTGGTCATCGTTATAGTTCATAGGTGGGGCTATTGACTGCTTCCCTCCCTTGGAAGCTTGCATGACACTTTCTGGTACCGTGTAAGCTACTTCTCAGGGAGGGGGCTTTTAGGTCAGACCCAGCTCAGGTCCGCTGTGTTCTGTGTCCTAGAGTATGGTGTCTTTAGCTATGGGAGGCAGCTAAGGGCAACTGTAATGGCATATAACATTTTGGGAGTTCTCTTGTATTCCCCTAACCAGCAACTCAAAAGGGGACTTCTGATACCTGGTGTTGGGGGTTCTCCTAGATAGTCTATGAATCTTCGGGGGAAGCATTGCCAGCCCAGGTGGGAAAATTTCATTTAAACAATATTTGAATACACACAGACTTGTATTATATATGATTTTAGGTAAATAGCTAATATTATTCTTGTGGCCGCCAGGTATATTGTTATTTTACTCTACTTTTGGGTTGATCTCCCTCCCCCATCTCTCGTTAAAGACCTCCTCCCACCTCTTTTCCCTTCTCCCTTTGCAAATTACATGGACCCAGATATTCCCCTCTCTACTGCCCATTCCCATGGTCCCCTGGTTTCTGCAGGTACTCCAGGTTGTATACACGCATTTGAAGATTTGGAGGTAGAAGTCATGATGAGAGGAGCATGTGACATTTGTCTTTCTGGGTCGGGGTTGCCTCACTCAAGGTGACCTTTTCTAGATCCACCCATTTTCCTGCAAATTTCACTTTTATTTCCAGCTGAGTGGCATTCTGTAATGTAGATGTATGTACCCCATTTCATTGCCTAATTGTCAGCTGATGGACGTTTAGGTGGTTGCCATTTCCCAGCTGTTGTGAGTAGAGCAGCAATGAACATGGCTGGGAAGTGTTTGTAGAGATGGAGGTCAGATCCTTTGGGTATATGACAAAGAGTGATATACCCGAGTCATGTGGGAGATTCATTGTTGTGTTTTTGAGAGGTCTCCCCACTGATGCATAGTTCAGGGGTTAGACTGCTTACTGAGGTTTATTCTAGTACTCGTGGAGTTAGAACTGAGCTAGTAAGTTTTTTTGCAATGTGCTGGATCAAAACTAGAATCAGATAAAAATGATGCGAAACTAAGAGGAGCCTGCTTTAAAGAGTTCCTGTGCCTCTTGGGCGTATGGAGATCAATCTATGAGTAAATGGATAGAATTTGGTAGTAGGAACTCTAAAACAGTCTCAAAATCTCTTCAAAAGTTGCGTTTTGTCCCAAGATGGCACCAAGTGACACCGTGCACAAGAGAAAATAATACTCTTTTGATACATTGGAGTTTGGTAATTTATTTCAATACAATAGAAAATTGTGTCGGTTTCTCTTGTTAGGCAGTCATGGGAATAATTTGAAACAATGACTGGGAAGCGTATCAGAGGTTAGGTACACAGAAAGAACAGGATGTGGGGAGCAGGTGAGGTGTGAAGATCTTAAAACTCATGTTTCACAGCTGCCGTGTTTCCCCAAAGACAGCCCGGAGTGTGCAAGGACCACTAGCGATCTCTTTTTGCCTCCTCTGGGGACCTCTTCCTTCTGCCCCTGTCCCATTTTATATTAACTAGCAGGGTCATCGACTGGTGCCCCAGATGCCAGGGTGAGCTTTGATTCAATGGCATCAGGTAGTCTTAACTTGGGACAATTTGTCTGCCTCTAACATCCCATGGAATGAACTTTCTGAGCACTTGTTAACTTCCAGGGCAGAGTTCACTACAAAACATCCTCACTGTGGGTCTGGGAACAGGAGCTGTGGAAGTCCCATGCATACAAACACGTTAGCCTGTGCTCAAAATATGCTTATGGGGTAGATTCGGATATGATTAATGTCGGCACCAATGAGCATACATTAGTGGGATTTGCATAGATATAAATTTGAATAATGTTCAAGGACATCAAGTGATTTTGGACTTAATAATAATTATAATAGCAAATATTTATTGAAATATCATGCACCTGACAGGGGTATAGGAGACCTTTCACATACTGATTTAACTACTCTCTGTAACAGCTGTTTGATTTAGATTCTGTTATCATAGCCTTGTTACAGATGAGGCAATCAAGGCATGAAAAAGTTTAGTCCCTTAGTACCTTGTCCAAGTCCATCAGATGAGCTTCTAGAAGCAGAGCTGAGAGTCTGACCCCACAGTCTGCGTTTTTGCCCTCTGTCTATGTGGCCCTAGGTGTTAAGTTCACTGGAGCATCGCCTTGCTTGGGGAGTTGGGAATGTATATGGGAAACGGAAAGCCAAGCAAATACATAATCTCAGACTCGGCTTCAGGACACTCATGCTCATTCAGAAGAATTTTCTGGTGAGCAGAATGCGAACAAAGCCTCCCCTGGAAGACGAGGGTCCTGGGTCTGTCCTTCTGCAACTTCGAAAGCACTGGTGCCTGGAGGCCTGTAGACATCTAATACAGGTCACCAGAGGCAACTTGCTGGGTCTCAGCATTGCATAGTCTCTCTTACCATGAACATAGTGTTTTGGGGACGCATCTAATAACACTGGGAGTGGAAACTGGAGTCGGATAGTTTGTAAAGGGGCCTGGAGTAGAATTTCCAGGGAGCATCAGAACTGAAAATAGATGGCAAATAGAATTTCACCAGTGGGAAGTGTAGGCCAAGGCACAGAGCAAAGGGTAGCACTGTCCCTGGCTAGAGCAGGGAGGCATATACTGTTGATTTTTAAGTCCTGAGGTTGGGTTTGAACTCAGTTCTCATAGGATACAACAGGGTCAGCTCTGAAGACAATTCTTCAATAATATCTTGCTTTTTTTTTTTTTAGCAAGGTGGGGCAGGTATATTTGTTCACCTGGAATGTGAGTAATTGGGAAAACTTTTTTTTTATCGTTATAGGAACTGTGTTTTGACAATATGGGGTAAGCATCTCTCTTGATCCCACAGTTCCTCCTCCAGTCACATATTGCTGTTTGCTGACACCTAGAAACTCTAGAGTTGGATTCATTTGTTTTCATTACATATAGGATATTGAATTTTGTAAATCACATAAACTTGACCCCACAAAGCACATAAACAGTCTTCCTGGGGGTAAATTTTGATAAGATATAGAGGGAAGTGAGAAAGAGCAAGGATAACACAGAGTGAGACACGTGGAAGAAATGGAGCCATGATCCAAAGATGGTTTGAGAGTCCATTACAGGAAGGGTAATGGGCTTCAGAGTCCAGCTGGAAATGATGCAGATTCCCAAAGACATTGTGCACAGAGGTCTACCAGACAAGCTCCTTCTTCTGCTTCTCATGCTGCCTAAAGACTACCCAGGACAAACCAGAGCACAGAGCTACGGCGATAGAACTTTCGCTGGCTGCTTGGAATTGTTCCTTGTATACCAGTCAAGAGCAAACGCATAAGAATAAATAATGAATCACTCAACAACAAGGTGGGACTTAAGAAGTCCAGCCCCCATCCCCACTTTATCTGTGTCTTTTTAAAAAGCCATTCTGTCATCCTCTCCAAAGCTGCTTAGAAATAATGCAGGTGAGTCTCTCAAAAGCACCTTATGTAACAAGTAGTTCTAAGGACGTACTTGCTTAGATGTCTGCAAGCGAAGCTGCGGTTATGGCAATACATTTCGTCTTGATTGCACTGCGGCTCGGGCAGAGGAGCCGTCCATGTGACCGGGTGACAGGCATTCATTTATAATTTGATGACTTCTCCACCTAGATCTGGCAGCCTGACAGTCAGCACCTGCTCAATGCAGGCAACGAGCAAGGAGTTCCCCAGCAGGGAGGGAAGGGTGTGGACATAAGGACATGTTGTATCATTCAATATTGCTTTTGTCGTGTTGTCCAAGCATGTAAAATTCAGGGTAAAACCTTTAGGTTGACCATAAAAATGACTCAGGGACCTCATCATTTTGTGCAAAGCTCCCCGAGATGCCTGGAGAAGCCATTTGTTTTCTGCAGCTTTGCAGAGGTATAAAAATGAATAGGTTGTAAAGAACATTTACAATTTATTGTTACAGTATCTATAAAGTTTTCAATGTGCAAATTTGCCATGGAAAAATCTACCCTACAAAACTAACCACATCATTCTGTAAGGATACATTCACAGAGATGTGTTCACATCATTCTGTAAGGATACAGTCACAGAGATGTGTTCACATCATTCTGTAAGGATACATTCACAGAGATGTGTTCACTTCATTCTGTAAGGATACATTCACAGAAATGTGTTCACATCATTCTGTAAGGATACATTCACAGAGATGTGTTCACATCATTCTGTAAGGATACAGTCACAGAGATGTGTTCACATCATTCTGTAAGGATACAGTCACAGAGATGTGTTCACATCATTCTGTAAGGATACAGTCACAGAGATGTGTTCACATCATTCTGTAAGGATACATTCACAGAGATGTGTTCACATCATCCTGTAAAGATACATTCACAGAGATGTGTTCACATCATCCTGTAAAGATACATTCACAGAGATGTGTTCACATCATTCTGTAAGGATACATTCACAGAAATGTGTACACATCATCCTGTAAAGATACATTCACAGAGATGTGTTACTTCAGCTTTATTTGGAGTGCATTTTGTGGAGAGGAGACATGAGTGTTAATAGAGGACGGGTTGAATATATTTTGGTACATTCTTATTGTGAACTATTATGCATATGTTTGAAAGAAGGTTCAGGGATTGGGAGATGGTTGGCTGCGCAAGCATTTGGACCTGAGTTGGGGTCTCTCTCATCCATATAGGGGCTGATGGGTAGTATAATCCCAGCCCTGGGGAGGCAGAGGCAGGCGATTTCAGGAACTCACTGGCTAGACAGTCTAGCTGAAATGGAGCGAGTCTGTCTCAAAACTAAGGTGGAAGGTGACTGAGGAAATCTCTGGATGTTGGTCTCTGGTCACCACACACAAGTGCACGTACACACACACAGGGAGGTATAGATCTGTACATGTTGATCTAGAAGAATACCTATTCACATTGTCGTATTTTAAAAACCATTGACAAAAACTGTATCATAAAACCCATCTGTACACAAAGACGTATTTATAAGTTGTATTTTCTGCGTGAGATTTGAGATGCCTGGGGAGGAGTTCAAACCAATTTCTCACTTTTGCTAAGTAAAGGTTAATATGGGAAGGCTTGTGCGACTTGTGAGAGCAAGCGTGTATGTATGAAATACAAGCCTGCAAAAAGGAAAAACCTACTTAACGGCTTAAGGTTTGTGGAGGGCTAAATAGGCGATATTTGTGAGCACTTATCACAGCCTCTGGCATCTAGGAAGCTTCTGAGAAACGCGGCTAAAGTTTGGTTGCTTTTCTCCTCGTGTTGACGTTATACAGCAGTCTGGCCTTGCCTTCCTTTCTACTGGCTTTATTGCATTTTATGCTCCAGATGTCCAGCAGCCTCTGGATTCATCATGCATTCTCCTTATCACCCTCGGGCATCAACTAGCATTTCCCCGTGTCTTCACCAGTGTCCACTCTCTCTCACTTGGTTTGGTTTTGCAACCATCAGGTTTTACCTGCAATCACGGCAAGACCTGTCCCCTCAGGGCTGTCCCATATGGTTATATTTATTATCATGTTGGTTCAGTTCCCCTAGCTCTGTCTCTGCACCCTTGGCTACTAATCCAGGGCCATGGAATGGGAATTTACTAAGGTTGACAGAGTAGTTGAATGAGGAATGTCCTATGTCCCTGTGGCTGTGAAGGAAGCGAAAAGGTGTTCTGCTTCTCACAGCAGCTGGCAGTCAGGAGGCGCTGAGCGGCTACCATGTTTCTATTTCAGTTTCTGCTTGGGTGATTTAGGTGCAGCCATTTTGTTTCTCCGGTTTTTGAAAACTGGAAATTGAGCAAGGTGCTGGTGGGTTTTGAATGATTAATTTGTTCAGATTACCATATATTGCCCCTCTAATTTGGAAGTTATTAACTGGTGAGAACAGTTAATAATCCTCTATTAGCTCTCTGCCTAAGAACGGGAAACTCAGAGAAGGAATGTCAGATAAAGCAATTGAGAAAACACTCTGCAGGCTGCAAAGGGCTTTGCCAATGGTGATCACAGCTACAACATCAACAAGTGACATAGCCCTTAACAGCCAGCAACTTCCAGAAAGGAAAGCTGGAATTCTCACCCAGATGTAAGTCGAATCCATGTTGAGGATTTCCCTAAACTCAACAGTCAGTGAGAGAATGCAGGCATACACTATGACTGCTTTTAAAGACTCCAAAGAGCACGTGTGTTTAAATGATAAGCATGGGAACGGATATGGAGGAGGAGGCGGAGCTGTGCTTTCTCCTGTAGAGCTAGGGGGTGCGATGATCCATATAGCATCTCAACAGGATAGAGTTTACAAGCGTGCAGACAAGCATGTTTGTGTGACGAGGTTCCCACAACCCTCAGGGCTGCAAATGTGTAATGTGGGAAGGTGTCCTCTAGAATCTAGACAACTGCTTACTTTTTCTATCCAAGTAGAAAACGTTACTACAGTCGTCTGCCCTGCTCCCAGCATGCTCTGTTTCTGGAAGTACCACCAATGCCTCTTAACCACCTAGTGTTCTAATGCAGGTGATGTCATTTCATACATTTAAAATACGAATATGAGGTAGGTATATAGCAGGATTGGCAGTTTAAGAAGATTGACATCAGCTAACAGGGTGACATTCACACTCAGGTCTCTTCTCTTTCTTAGGTTCTTTCACTCCACTGTGCCGCCTTCATTTCTCCTTCCTGGAGTCTTACATTTCTCCCTACTGTTGTAGACAGACCACTTGTTGGTTCCTGGTTGGCCAGACTCCTGAAATAATCACACAGAAACTATATTATTTATATCACTGCTTGACCAATTAACTCTAGCTTCTTATTGGCTAGTTTTTAAAACTTAATTTAACCTATTTCCATTAATCTGTGCATCACCACAAGGTTGTGGCCTACCAGCAAAGTTTCAGCGTGTCTGTTTCCAGCAGAGGCTCCATGGCTTCTCTCTGATCCCGCCTCTCTTTCTCCCAGCATTCAGTTTAGTTTTCCCTGCCTAGTTAAGTTCTGCTCTGCTATAGGTCCAAAGCAGTTTCTTTATTCATTAATGGTAATCACAGCATACAGAGGTGAATCCCACATCACCTCCCTTTTTCTGTTTAAATAAAAAAGGAAGATTTTAACTTTAACATAGTAAAATTACATATAACAAAACAGGTATCAAACAAGAATTACAGTTATAATATTTATATCTACTTTATCTTTTATCATAACTAAGGAAAACCATAGCTATAACTATAAATTCTTAAACTCCATCAAATACTCCAGAAGGATATAATATTACCTAAGTAAACAGGAAGTGTATTGTAAGCAACTTCCAAAACTCTAAAGTTGACAGAGACATCTTGCTGCCTGGATAGTCACCCAAAATTCTTCTGTATCGTTGGGGCATCCAATCTTCAGCCTACAGTCCCATAGCATCCAGCAGATTTTCCATGAAGCAGGAAATTTATAGACAGTTCCACCTACATTGGTAGTTTTCAGTCACTTTCTTCTGTGTCCTGCAGGATATCTAGCAGATTCTTTCTATTCTCTCATGAAGCAGGAAACCCCCCTCCCCCCCAAAAAAGATGATCTCACCTTTAGGTAAGTTCAGCAGTCATTTCTCTGTGCCTATCCAATTAATCAAGCAGTCCAGGCAAAATCAGTTTCTTGCCCAAATGGCTAACAAACTCCTTAAGGAGCCTCTTCAATGCCCATCTTCCTTTTGAAGTAATTGGTGCTTCCAGCAGCAGATGTGTCTCACTGTCATAAAAGTCCTACGTTCTTAAACATTTTAAATGCCATATTCCGTAGTCTTTGAAAGGTTTGAAGAATGCTTATACATCTGAAATACATCTCTGTACATCTAGAAAATCTAACTAACATGACTACAGGCTTGACTATTAAAGGTGACTATCTATTAACCTGTATTTCTTAATAACATATTACACTTTTAAATGAACTACACAATTACAATACCTTAATTGAGAGCGGAAATACATATAATAAAATTGACCTTAAATTTGTATCAATAAACGAAGATCCATATCAATGCAAATCTCTATAGCATATCCTCCTCTAAATGTAGAGAAACATTTATAAACAATATTTGGGAATATGGGTGTAGTTCTCCAAACTGCTTCCTGCTTTTTGTTAGGTGAAGTAATTTTTGGGAAAATTCATGGGTACATTTCTGGGTGTTTTGGTCCATCAAACCACATTAGTCTGGAAGCAATCCACTGGTTCTCATCCTCTGTGGAAACAAAAGAAGAATCTCTTTTCTAAAGCAACATATCCTTAGACCCAAATTTTGAAGACAAAATACCTTTAAAGTATATATATTGGTTACTTATCTCCTTCACAGTCAAAAAATTCAAAGAAAACATAATAATATACAAAATTCAGACTCTCTGTGAATTTTCCATTTTTATGTGGCTTATTTTTCTTTATCCCTTTTAATCTATCACTGTACTATCTCTTTAAAGACTTTGTTTTGTTTTTTAAAAACATTTCACTTCTTTTCCAACTCTATATACTCTTTTTCTTTTCTCTCCCAAGCTTACATACATTTTTTAAACACACTGTGTCTCATTTAGAGGTCTTTTATGTCTGAATCTGTCCTATTGTGTATCTGTAATTCTTTACTGTCCAGGAGTGCTTCTTAAAATGCTAAGCACTTCTTAAAAACTTATGCTGCGGCATTGTTGGGTCAAATATGGCCTTGCCTGCTTAATCCTCCCAGTCTAACATGGTGGAGGAAGTTCATTCACTGACTCTGAGCCATGCACACTTCCCCAGTTCCAAATATGCAACGGGTCAATGTTGAGCCATTAAGCAGTTTATATATAGCACACTGCTTATAAACCCTATTTACATACTCAGTCTCCTGAAAGAACCAGTGCTCATGTTGGCAGCAAGGCCCAAAAAGCTGCAGTTTTCTGCTACCACTGAATCAGGAAAACCTCTCTTAAAGGAGCCATAGCATGCTGCCAACAAGCAAAGCCCATTTGGAAAAAAATGTGGCTAAACTTTGGTTGTTAGTGTCTAAAATTCCTTTGCAAGCCCTCTAAGGCTATGTGGATTTAGTCCACCACGTTGGTGCGCCATTCTGTTGACTGAGGTTTCTGTCCTGCTGGTTCCTGCAGTCGTTAAGTCCCAAAGAAATCACACAGAGGTCTACATTAATTATAAACTGATTGACCTAGTATCTCAGGAATCTTATTGACTCTTATAACTTATATTTGCTCATAATTCTTGTCTGTATTAGCCACATGGCTTGATAACTTTTTCAGCAAGGCAGTCACATCTTGCTTGCCCTGTGTCTGGCTTCCTTTCTGTCTGGGTGATGACCGCAGACTGACTCTTTCTCTTCCCAAAATTCTCCTGTTCTCATTGCCCCACCTCTACTTCCTGCCTGGTTGCCCCACCTCTTTGTTTGATGGCTGAGGAAGGAACAAGAACTGATAAAAGACTTTTGTTTATAAATGTAGCTGAATTAATCCCAGATAGATATTTTGAAAATATCTTGACTTCAAAATTGAAGTCAAAACATATATTACTTTGGAAAAAAGATTTTGTTTGTGTTTCCACAGGAAATGAGAGGCTATGGATTCATTCTGGATTAAAAAAAATCAGGTTTGCTCAAGGAAGACCTGAGCAAAGCTCCAATAGGAGCAGGTGGCCCTATTGGATCCACCATTTCAGAGGACTTCTGTTGGAGTTTTCTCTGACTTCTACATCCAGAACAGTTTTAAGACTTCTGGCTGAGATGATCAAGCCTCACTGAACTTTCTAGTCAGCATTTGACCATAATCTTAATTTTTCTCTAGGTCCCCATAAGATTATCAGTGCCCCCAATCAGCAGGAAGTATCCCGGAAAACTACGGTCACATTCCCCAAAAATGAATTATGGATATTTATCTTTGTTTAGAGTGTTGGTTACAAGATGTTATGAATAATGGTCTAGACAAAAAGCTAAACAAAGGATATTCGATTCAGAGTTCTTGTTTAAAAAAAAAGAGGTGGGGGATGTGCTGTGGGACAATGGCCTGCACCCTGTCACTTGTATTTTAAGTAAACGCTGATTGACCAGTAGCTAGGCAGGAAGTAGAGGTGGGGCAATGAGAACAGGAAAATTCTGGGAAAGAAAGAGTCAGTCTTCAGTCATCACCCAGACAGAAAGGAAGCCAGACACAGGGCAAGCAAGATGTGACTGCCTTGCTGAAAAAGTTATCAAGCCATGTGGCTGACACAGACAAGAATTATGGGATAATATAAGTTATATGAGTTAATAAGAACCCTGAGATACTAGGCCAATCAGTTTATGATTAATGCAGACCTCTGTGTGATTTCTTTGGGACTTAACGACTGTGGGAACCAGGCAGGACAGAAAACTCAGTCAATACCCTACCTCTGCTCTGACTGTAGTTTTCTGTTATTTTTTTACCCAAGGTCCGTATTGCCCATCTCCATATCCCGTAACATTCTGGGACACTTTGTCTTGACATTGCCCCATATCCTCTGGAGGAGGGGCACTGTCTCTGTGTGTGCTCGTCACCTTCTCCTGTTCTCCCAGAGAAGGGATTCTCTGCCCACAGCAAAGAAATTCAGTATCACAATGGTGAAGGATGGGCTGCTGGCTGGTCCCACCAGAAAGACACTGGTCCTCCTCCGTGGAGACTCAAAATCTTTCTCTACCGTGTGCTTGGTTCTCTCTTTTGTCTGCAGAGTTGCCTGGTCTTTTCCTGTTTAAGATCTGCTGCAGGGATGTAAGTGTGGAGCTAAGTCAGGCAGGAGAAAACAGGTGTCTGCATGTTTTAAAATCTATCATTCACAAGCTTTTTCTAGTTATATACATTTTTTTAAAGGCCTATAAAAAGAAGGCCCCAAAGTATTATTTCTAGCATCTTGAAATATAACCAGCTTTATTATTTATATCAGTGGAAGTTGATGAATATAGGAAACTCACCAGAAGTCTAATTTATAAACTCGGTTTATCTTTGAATGTTTTGATTTAGTGCTTTCCTTCATCCTGAGGAGTGAAAAATGAGCAGGCTTTTGACTGCTGTCTTAACAATAGGCAGGCTCTCTGTAAGAAAGAGTTGAAACATCTACACTGAAGTTCATAAAAAAATATGTCATCTATGGGTGGAAACTGTGGCTCAGTGATTGGCACCTGCCCAGCATCCATGACACCTTGGGTTCCCTTCCCAGCAATGGTGCAGGGAGTGGACAAATTCCCCTAAAAACAGCACTCTGACAGTGTTAGGCTTGTCAATTTGGGGCCCATGAGATAGCTCAGTGGATAAAGGATAAAGGATAAAGGTTGCGACCAACTCTGAGGACCAGAGTTCGATCCCCAAGCCTCAGATAGTGAAAAAAGAGAACCAACTTCTGCAGGTTGTTCTTTGACTATCATAGAAATGCTGTGGCCTGAGCACATACACACTTAGACAAATACTAAAAAATAAATGTAATGAAGATTTATAAGATTAATTTGTTGTTGGGACCGTTTGGAGTCCTGGCTTCTAGCTGCTCTCCCCCACTAGTGACATTTTCCTGGCCTTCTGATTTGAGCTTCTGAAAGCTGTGTCCAGCTCTGCTTCCTCAGCATGTGTTGCCTTGGCCTTGATTGAGGATCAAGCCATGAAGTCTTCACCTGTTGGCCCACTGACTGTGTTAGGTATAAAAGCCTCCGTGGTGCTATTCAATAAAGGGCATCTTTTACCAACAGCTAGAGAGGTGTATGCATGTTCAATCCTGATGTCCTTCGCTGGGTTTCAGTTCCAGGCCGTGTAGGCACAGCAATTTGTCTTTTATCTAGATAATTAAATTTATTATTTTTATATAAATAATTAAATTCATTACTAAAGTTTCTTCATTGTATTCCTTTATTAGTCTTTAAATGTCTATAGGTTTGGGGGATAAAGAGACAGTTAGTGGTTTAGAGCACATACTGATCTGTTAGGGACCGAATTCAATTACTAGTATCCACGTGATATGGCTCACAACCTCCAGCTCTAGGGGATTTGGTGCCTCTGGCCTCTGAAGGCACCAAAATGCATACACATGCACACACACACACACACACACACACACACACAATTAAAACTTTAAAAATATCTGTAGGTTCTGTACTTATGCTACATCTCTCGTTCTTTTTAAGTAATATTTTTTGTTCCTTGAGAATTTCATATATGTATACAATTTATTTCAGTCATATCCTTCTTATCTACCTCCCATTCCCTTCCTCTAACTTCTTTCACACCCCATGCCCATCCCAGCTTTAAGTGCTCTTTTTTTAATAAGTCACTATATCCAGTTCATGCTGCCCATTCACCCATGGGTGTAGGATTATCCACGGGCACATGGACAGCTTACTAGCAGCCATGCCTCCAAGGAAAAGTGATTCTCCCTCTCTCAACAGCCATCAACCGCCAATAGCTCCTCAGCTATGGAGGCCTCCTGAGCCTTCTCTCACCCAGCTTGGAATTCTGACTGCATTGATCTTACACAAGTCTTGTGCAAGGTAGCTACAGCTACTATGTATTCATGAAGGCCTTAAGCCTGTGATGTCCTGAAGTCCTAACTTTCCAGGTTTTTTTTAAGTCAACTATCAGAAGAAATCTGAAAAATATTCTAGAATAATATCTGCTCTCTCACTTTAGAAGTCATGAGAACAATGTGCATCGTTAGAAGATTTCAGACTGGAAACGCCTGGGTGACTGCTTATTTTAAAAAAAACTGCTTAATTTTTAAAATTCCATATTTAATTTTGTGTCTGCACGTGGGTTTGGGCATGTGAATGCAGGGGTTAAAGGCAGCTGCTTAATGTGGGTGCTGGGAACCAAACTCGGGTTCTCTGAAAGTGCTGTGCAGGGTCTTAGCCACTGAGCCATCTCACCAGCTTAACTTTGGTTTTAACGTTCTTTGTTATTCTCAACAATTTTTTTATACCTCAACTCTCGATATATTGTTTTTGAGCAAACTATAATGATTCCTTTCCAAACCAATCTTTAGCTAAAAGATTGAATATTTTTCAACTTTCATATAACAATTATAATTTCAAGTTTCAATTGCACTTCCTTAATGTAAAGCTCAGGAAATTGAAAAATAAGCCACCTCATTCCCAGTTCCTGCATTTGTAGCACATCTGTTCCCTTACTTAGATATATAACATAATATCCAGCTCCTTAAACTTACTACGTATATAATTGATCTGCTTGTGTTTTCCTCCACACATGCAGAGAGTCCCATTTGATCTGGTGTTCAAAATTGCATTTTCAAAATACTTTAGAAGATTCTTGTGCTTTATTTTTATAATATCCCACAAACTCTGTAGCTTTATTTTAAAGTTGATATAAAAATGGGTAGATAAAAGTTATTGATTAACAGTAATAAAAGTTCATATATTTCGCTGTCTGGGAATGCATAAAAGCAGGGTAACTGGCTTGCATATTTATTTTCCTTTCTTACCTCCAGAAAGTTTTGTACACACGTTCGAACACATGCTCATGTACACATATGTATATGCATAGCATGCATTTTCTATTCTAATGCATCTTCTCTACGTCAAACCGTCCCCCCTTGCAGTGGAGCACCTCTTTACTAATACTGCACCCCTGCATGTCCCTGATAAGCCACCCTGCGCAACTCATTTCGGATTCTTTCTCCTTGATGTGCTGAGCTGTGCCCTCTGCTTGTCTCAGTGTGTCCAGCAGACAAAAGCCCTCAGAGGGCTCACAGGAGAATCACAAGTGGATCTATTTTTCTTACATTTTATAACTGTTTTGTCCCTCCAGCTCCCTTCTGCCCTCCCTCACCTTCTTCCATCTTCTTTATTTCCTTCTCCCTTGCCCACAGAATGAGATATTGAGACAGAAGAGACATCTGTATATAATTGGTAAGATCAGATCTGCTGGGTGCAAACCCAACACATCCCTATCATTGAGACAGAAGAGACATCTATATCCAATTAGTAAGATCAGTTCTACTGGGTGCAAACTCAACACATTCCTATCATTGATACAGAAGACTCATCTATATACAATTAGTAAGATTAGATCTACTGGGTGCAAACCCAACACATTCCTATCATTTAGACAGAAGAGACATCTATATCCAATTAGTAAGATCAGTTCTTCTGGATGCAAACCCAACACGTTTCTATTATAAAGGGTACAGATGGAAAAGCGTGTAAATGATCTAGGAAGAGGGTACCTTCAAAGAGTCCTTTTACGTCACACCTTGCTGTGATTTTTCCAAACCTTTGCATCTTGGAAGGCAGCCTAAGACCAGCTGGGTCAGTCCGCCCCAAGGCCAGCGCCACTCTTGATCTGAGGAATGAGAGTCTCAATCTCGCAAGGTGTTCACGTGCCCAAACTCTGAGTCTCAACTCACGTGGTCATTTGACTTAGGCAGGTGACTGTCCTACTGTTTCTGGGCCAGGGTTGGCTCCCATGTCACTGTGCCGCTTAAGGTGCATGTGGTTAGAGTGCAACATAAATATAGGAGTAAAGCCATCACAAATAGAACAAGGAAGGGAGAGAGCTTGGAGCGGCCACGGTATTCTCATGTATCTAGTCTCTCACTTGTCAAAGAAAGGCGACGCTTGTTCATGTATTCCTATCAGACATGGACATCACAGAGTGGCGAATTTCAACCCAACATAAGAATCCTTATGCAAGCAACTGAAACTGGGAGGCACCTGTCTTGTGAGAGTGAGGGTCTCATTCCTCAGAGCAGGGTGGTGCTGTGCCCTGGGCCAGACTGACCCAGCTGGTCCTAGACTGCCCTGGAATAGGTTACCCACTTGCTTGCCCATTCTCTTCCTCAATGTTTTGGTTTATAAAATGCTTTCAATAGAGATAAATTCAATAGTGCTTGGGATTTGGAAGACCATCAGCTCATTCTGAATTTTAGTCAAATAAGACCATGACCATGAACTACTAGAAACACGAACTACTAGAAATCAATGTCTTTTGTCTCATTCACATGTGTGTAGTATGTGCATGTGAACCCGAGTGGAGGCCTCTGCCTCTCTTAAGCACATCTGACATATTCTAGTATCTCTTCCACATGTTGATTTCTTGGGTCTTGTCGCTATCAGCCAGAATTATAAGTCTAGCTAACTTAGGGTCCTCTTTTGGGTTTTGTTCTCTGAAGCTGGAAAGACTTACCTTTCGCAACTCTTGAATTTTATTACTTAGAAAATAAGAATACAAGCAAGGCCAAAACATTAGAAAAGCACTTTTGGATTATGTCACCACCATCCAACATATATTAATTTATCTAGTCCATAATAGTATAGCGTAAGTGAGCGCCTATTTCTCTGAAATTAAGATAGCCCCTTTGCTGTAGTGACTCACCACCAAGAAGTGGTGGCGCCTGGAGATGGTCTGGGCATGACTTCCTTATAAAGTCAATTTTCTGTCTTCTTCCTCCAGTCTCCTATGCTGTTAATGAATCACACAAGACATGTGTTCGGCATTGGGTACAGCATGTACAGTTACTATCATAACTGGGTCACCAGAACCCGTCCCCACTGTGTAAGGACCAAACGAAAGTGTTTGTTTTCTGGTTTGGCAGAAGTCGTGACTTTGAAACTAACCACAGACATTACTGCACTTGTGTAAACTACGAAAATACTTTTCTTTTGTTTCAGAACTCTTCTGGGTCTTGGCAGTAAATAATTTTCATCACAAACAATCCAATAAGCAAGCAAATAAACAAGTACAATGAAAACCACAGAGGAAAGCGAGTGTAGAGAGTCCTGTTTGGTACAGGAAGTGGGGAAGGGGCATCACTGATTCTCCCCTGACCCCAGTCCCCTCTATGGTGAAGCAATCTTACATTTGGCCCCCTTTCTCTCCTAGGAGTGCCCTGCCAGGTGAGACTTCTCCAGTGCCTTCCCTTGGCTCCCAGGAAGCTTCATGGGTTTGGACTAACCAACTGCTGAGCCTTTGGAGGTTTGTCCATCATAAATTTGCAGTAATTGTTTTGACATTGTTGATCTCTTAAAACATGAAAAGTACACCCGAACAATGAACAGGCTGTAATTTCATTAAGGATTTGTTACATTTCAAAAGGGAGTACAATATTTTATGAAAAACAAAAGGAACCTTGTCATATTCTATTAAAGCATTCTCTGAACCCTCGCTGGAAATTGCCCGAGGATTTCCAGAGCTCCTAATTGCACACACTACCTCCGATTTTCATGTAATTTGAACGAATGAGTCTTGTACTGAACGTCTCCTTTTTAAATTACTCAATGTCTCTTGCTTAAATTGCTCAAACTTAATATTTTGACCTCCTTCCTCACAGAGTTCAGCCTGAGAAAGGAAGATTCTGAGGGAAGGAAGTTTATGTCTAAGGAAACTATCTAAATGATTCACAGTTTAAGACACTGATTAGTTCACATTTCTTTACTAAAAATACTGCGCTACGTTTGCGTGGAAGGACAGAAATGAATGGGGAGGCTCACAAAGGGGTTTTTCTTCCTTTACCTGTTTCTCAGGGACATTAGGCAATACTTCTTACCGCAACCAGAAAATCCGATCCGAGGGCTTGTGTTCGAAGGGAGTAAATTGCCAGATTGTAAAGGCAGCTTGAGTCGCCTCTTCTTGACATTTGAACTGAACTTCAGTTCCCTTGGGATCTGACTCGAATTTTGACAAACTACAGTTTTCCATGTTGAAGGAAGATAAAAAGAAATCACCTTACAATGCCTCCTCCTTGAGGGAATCGCTGTGACGCTGGTCATCTAATGGCCTGCGGTCCAGAGCTGAGGACAGACAGTGAAATCAGTGGACATGTCCTGAGGTGTCCGCAGATGATCAGCTGCCAGCATTTAGAAAGAGCTCTCTGAGTTTCGTCAGATTAGGGTGTGAGCAAGCTCAGGGGTGGGAGCAGAGAAATGGAAGTTTATTATCTCCTGACTATCCCTGAAGCCTGAAGAGGAAGGTGAAGGGAAGAAGGGGAGAGAAAGGAAAGAGGGGGAAAGGAAGGAGGTCGAAGGATGGGGAAGGAGTGGGGCCAAGAGAAGTCAAGTGTTCAGATCCCAATTTACATTTGCCTGCATTTTAGGGGCTCCTGGACTTTGATCATGCAAACCCTTTCTTCTACCACCAAGACCACTCATGGTCACAGTGAGTCTCACTGACCTGCACACAGAGGGTGAACCAGAGCACTGTGATGGGGCTCGTGATCCTTCCACAGAGGAAACTGAGGCAGGCGGATCATGAGCTCCAGGCTAGCTTGGGTTGTGTGGTGTTTGTGTAGCCTCAACAAACAGACAAAATAGTTTTCGGAGATGTTAGGTCAAGGCTGGTGGTAAACAGGAAGGATATTTTTAAATGTGATATTTTAGCAATAAATAGTTCAGCAAGACTACAACATGCATGCGACAAGGGTCTAAACGTCTTACATGTACCACTAGTTTTCATTCGTATAACATCCTCAGAAACTAGGCATTACTGTTGTCCTCACATTTGAGGCGGGGAAACTAAGGTATGGGCAAGTGTGAACACCAGTTTCGTCAACACAACTTTTAGGTTGGCATCAAAATAGTTTGCCCTTTCTGCAGCATGAGTTTGGATTTTTAGAGACATTTGTGGTCAGTCACCCCCAGGAAAGGAACATCATCTTCATCCCAGACAGACTCCACTGGAGTCACGTCCTGCTGTGTCGCCCTGGTGGTGACAGCAATTAACAGTCATGTCTGCATGAAGGACAGTGGTGAAGACTGTAGATTTCTCATTGTCTGTGGACAACTGAGACCACAGGAAAAAAAAACCGCGGGGCAGACGAGAAAAATGAACAGAATCCTCATTTTGTCTGTCCCATCAGCCCATCCACCAAATACTAACAGAAGCTGTCCTGTGTCTGGCATCCTGTTCTCTGTGGTGAGGACCCACAGGGAACGCAGCAGGCCCTTCCTGCGGTACTTGAGTGTCTCAGACACTTGCCTCTCTAGAACTCTTCTCTATCAACCAGCTAATCTTCCCAGGTTAAGAAAAACGTGTGGGGGGAGAGGGAGAAGTGTTCCACTTATCTACCTGTAGGACGAGGGGAGCAAAGTTCCTGAAGGTTATTTCAAACCCACACAAAGACATCCAAGCATGGGTTGCAGAGCCGCGAATGAGCTGATCGTGTCCTCAGCTCCAAACCTGCATAAGAGCGCACATTAAAACTGGTATAAGAGAAATGGGGGAGGGGACGCCGAGACTGAGAGACAGCTCTAGAGTTAAATTGCTTTTCTCTGGGGCTGTGCACTTAAGGATGCAATCAGCGCACTGTTTCTGTGTCTTTGGACCTTAGGAATGTATTTCAAGATTAATTATAAAAGGAATTCTTTAGAATGGAAAAATACATTCATTTCTCAGTACTGCTGGAGACAGTCGCGTTAACGAAGCCGGGAAGCAGTTTAGTGGTCGCACTGCCACCTACTGTTCATTTTCTGCCACAGCTGAGCTGCAGCTTGGGAAAAGAAGGCAAGAAAACCCACCTCCGGCAAGCCCTCTTCAAAAAGAAAGTATTTTAATGCTCCTGCTGTAAGGAAGTTAAAGCTTTCAAGGGTGAAGAGGATGTGTAGTTTCACATTCCTCTGAATGTTTCTGTCGTTTGCGGTCGTCACATTGCTGAAACATGCAAGTTCCACAGTGTTGTTAAAAATGTGTACATACGGCCGTTTGAATCAGGCCTAACAGAGCACCGGACCTGACGTTATAAAATGTGCCCAGACAAACGCTCCGGCCTGAAGGTCTCGACTCACAACACTGGCGTCTGATTTTTAGAACAGGGGAAGGTCTCTGTGAACACAGTTCTCTGATTACAAAAGCTTGTGCAGATTTTTCAAAAATGTATACACGAATCTTTCCAAATAAGGAGATCAAGTCGGGAACGTCCCCAGCCACTCCAGAAGGATGCTGAACTTTTGGCAGAAACCTGTTTCCTTAGCGCTGAGTTTGACATCTGTCAAGGGCTTACAGTTCAGAAAGGAGGCAAGATTTTCCATGTTTTTCCTAAATGAATTCCTCATTGTCGAGCCGTAACCCATTCTTCTTAGATATGGCAATGTTCTCTACCCCTTAAATACAGAATCCTGGCAAAAACTCACGAGCATTATGGAGTCTTTCATTTTTAAATGGCACGTCTTCAAGCTTTTGTGCTAAATGACACATGTAAGGAAGAATTGCAAAGCGTTTATCATTATTGCTGTAAATTTATATGCTTTTACATTTTCAAATGTGTTTGCAGATTGATCACCCATACTAACATGGTTTTATTTATTGTATTTTTGGAGCACAAGGGGGAGGAAAATCAACCTGGTCTATTCTGGCTTTATTAAATTGCTTCCTACTAATGCTACATTATACTTTTCAGTATAAGACTATGTCAGTAAATTCTAACATCGCAGGCATTTTCAGCTAGTGTGTCTCTGCTCCTACCAGGGAGGTAGGTCTGGAGAAACACCACCTCCATTTGTCAAGAAAATCTCAGCTAAAGAAGTCTAAAAATCCATTTTGTGTGTGTGATAATGGCACTTTTTCCAGACATAAAAGAAACCTGCATTGGATTTAAAATCGCAGTGATTAGGTCCACACGTGTGCAGTCTCCAGATAGACGTACTGTTTGGAATGTTCTCCTTTGCGGTGTTTGTAATGCAGACGTAAGACAAAGGCTTTGTGTGTGCCTTTATTGTAGCGACACTGATAGGATTTATAAAGATAATATAAAATGACATTAAATAACATGAGTAAAGTTGATCAAATATTCATTTTCTGTTTACGCCATTTCCCTTATGTGAGTCCATTCGAGAACAACATCAAACCAAAGCCAAAGAAAAATAATTTCCCCTAAAATACTGATGAAGACCCGAAACAAATAAAACTAAGCTGACCCTCTAATAGATGCCTGTTTATTCTTTTAAATTCATCTTTCTACTTTTCTGAATCACGCTGACGAAGCGTCTCAGAACACAAGCATACATAATAACTTGGACACGACCATTTTTATTCCTTTTGTGTGTCATTACTGAAAGATGGAAACAAGCCTCACCTAAGTGTAGTGATGCAAAAATAATAGTGCCCCAGTCTGGCTGCACGGGAGCCGAGGCAAACAAGAGCCTCGTATTAGAGTGCTGCCAGGTAGCTAGCTGCCGTGACGCATCTAGCCAGACGTAAATAATGACGGACGGAAACCATCATAAGGTCTGTGGAGCATCAACACGCTGCTATCAGTTTCTCTCTAACCTTGCCTTGCTAGCAGCTCTCCGCTTTCCAGGCTGAAAGATCATTTAAAAAGCAAATCCTAATGACTCTGCCCACTGTAACAACAGTCGGGGAGAGGGGCATCAATTTAACTGGGTTTAGGAACTCAGAGTATCAGCCATTGTCGACCCAGACACCCTAAATTCCAGCTGTTCTCTACAAATCAACCCTCACCCCCCACCCCCCACCCCAATGGTAGCCTTTTCCCTGTAGCTATTTCCAAAGTCTTAAAAAGACATTATCGTCTCAGGTGAGGACATGGTTATTCCGAGTTATTCACATGGCGTTTTGCATGTCATCTCTAAGACCTAGTTTTTAGGACCAGCTCCTTTGGAGAAAGCTTTACGGTTTCCCCTCCTCCTTTCCATGTGGCACACATTATTCTGTGTAAATTATGTATGCACAGGGTAAATAACATCCCCGTGTCCCTGTAGCTTAAGCATAACACGGTTATGGTTCAGGTAAACACGGCTGTACACGGCTGCCATAATCAATGTGGAATGGCAGAACAATTTTGCAGAAGCATTCCAGGGAAGAGGGGGGGAAGCTGTCTTGTCCAGATTCAATAGAATGTACTCACCAAGAAAACCTGAGCTAAAGCACTCGCAGGCTTGATTTGATAAAGCGGGGATGACTGTGCAGAACCTGGTGCACAATAGGGTCCTAGCATTATCACTTTGCAAATCAGCACATAGCTGTACTTGGGTACCAGTAGAAGGGCTGGTGTGTGTGTGTGTGTGCGTGTGTGTGTGTGTGTGCGTGCGTGCGTGTGTGTGTGTGTGTGCGTGCGTGTGTGTGTGTGTGTGGACTCTGAGAGTGCTTGTGGGTTTTTGGAAGATAAGGAGCTCAAACCGCCTGGTCGTGAGTGGAAATGTATGAGAATAAATTGCTGGGGATTTCCTGTTTGGTTAAAAACCAGATAGCACATATGTGTTTTCATTGTCATGTTAGGAGCTTGAGTACACACGGGTAAGGGGGGCTGGGAAGCAGGAAAGAATGGGGGGGCATCTGCAATGGCCCGTCTTAATGGAAAGCTATTGATCTCTCTTCACAACGATTTCGTCTCCAGCTGAATATCTTACTTACCTTGTAGAAAAGAGATGCCAACTTGAAATAAATAATAAACACACAATATTTTAAGGACTTTTGAATTTTGCATGGTAATAAATATTAATGCAGTTTGTGACTCCCAAAGAAAATAGAAGCACTCAATCCTGTTGTTGATACCAGGTAGAATATGGGTTGATTTCCCGGGGCGAAAGTGAAAAATGCACTATTTGGACTTAAATTTAGATTTAATAAATAACTAATTTAGGATCTTGTTCTATATGCAAGGATATAATCACAAGGCATTCGGTTTTAAAAGGTTTCATTTATTCTTGTGAGCTTAATTATTGCGAGGAAACTGTGAGCAATTTGTTTTTTACCAGTGTCTGATTTCTGAGAATGGTTATTAAATATTAAATGGATGCATAATTCAGGCAATTAAGAAAGTAATCACACAAAGTAATGTAATGGAAGTTAATTATTACTGCATAAGCAAATAGTTCATTAATGCTAGTAGTTGCTATGGCTGCATTCTTAATACATGCAGAACTGAAGCATGAATCCTCTGTGGATTCGGGGGGCGGGTAGGAATCGGATGCTACATACGCTAATGGAAAGCAGAGGCAAATAAGGCCACCTTGGCCCCTGACTTGTCCAGGTAAGGTAGGATCATCATTACCTAGGAGACTTTTGTTGAAACCAGCCTAGCAATAGCGGCTTATCGTCGGGGGGGGGGGGGGGGCCTGTGATGCAAACCTCCGTGGAAAGAGAAAGCCCAGAGAATGCAGCTTGTTAAAGACAGAAGGCACCCATCTCGGACTTGCCCTGATTTGTTTTCCTTTTTAAATCAACCAACCCCTTTGTTAAACAGCGAGAGCCGTCATTTAGAACGTTGAGAGACTCCAGTGCTTTTTGTTTTCTTTCCGGTAAGAACATCAGAGCTGGCAAGAGCTGACTTGGGCCTGCTGCTCAAACTCAAGTGGAAATTCTGTCCCTGAGAGCCCTGTGCTCTGGAAAGGCTATCTGGTATTAACTCAACACGTGTGGGTTTCCATGCTCGGTGCTGAGGCACCAAGATGCCTGCATTGGGCCCAGCAGGAAGGGAAGAGATGAGATAAAGTGGGGTTTCAGCCACAGCCTCGGGGACCACACCAGGCCTCCTCGCCTGACCAGCTCCTTTATGGGTTTACTTTTTAAATACCCCGATCTGCCCAGCACTCCTTCTTGGCCTTTCTGCAGGTTGATAGTGTCTGTTCCAACTCTTCAGAATTTCCCTCACACAGAGGGAGTTCTCCAAAGCCAGGTGCTCTTCCATCATTTCAACTTCACCACATATTCACTGCACCCCTGAGATTATTCCTTGTCGCTTCCTAAGAGCTCTGGGGTTGGGGGGCTGTGCAGGGGGAACACCAGGGACCAGGGAAGTCAAAAGACACCAATCTCTCCAAGGACAGGCTGCCAGCAACTCAGGAGGAGGCTAACCACGGAGGGAGACAGGAAGGACGGCCAGGACACTCCACCTCTGCTCCAGGAAAGACCTAATGGTCCTCTGAGAGTTGTGGCTTTCTTAACTTCTTTTGAGCTTCAGAACTTTGCATCTTCTCAGACACCTTGGCATTAAAAAATTGCGTTTCATTTTAGAGGGTTCGTGGTCTCCAATCCCACGTATGGACCTCTAGTCTAAGATTCTGCTTTGGGGCGGTAAGATCGCTGTTCTCCAAACAGACGATGGGCAGATTGTGCGTCTGGCTTGGGTGCAGGGACACCACACTAGCTAACGCACTTTGGGGAAGGTTTCATGGAGCAGATGAACCTTGATCTTGAGTCTGAAGTCTGGTGAGTATTTGGAGGCCAAAGGCAGAGTGTTTCAAGTAGAAGGACATTAGCAAAGGAAGGAAGGGAAAACTTCTTGTGTTTACCATTGACACATCTGTCCGTGTAAGAAACATTGGACACTTCTTGAGTTAGATAGGGAAGCACAGGTAAGACATGATTTCCAGACCAAAGAATCTGCAGCTTAGAAGACAGAATACAGAAGAGATAAATGATTATGCTACAAAGAAAAATATAACCATACTGAGAAAATTCAAAGGGGGCTTATTTAAGGAGTCTCAAAGGGATTAAGATAGGTGGCTCATTTTAAAGGGGTGTTCTTACAAGAAATCTGTCCAACACAGTACACGCGGTATACAGTACAGCTAAGATCATACCTTTGTCTGGATATCAAAATGAGAGGGACACAGTAAAGACAAAGTCAGGAAGCCAGGGGAATAAGTAGCAGGTTTGGAAAATGGGTGTCACATGACTCAAAGAACAAGTTCCAAGCAGCAGCAGCAGCAGCAGCAGCAGCAGCTTTGAAAGGTGAATGGGCGGATCTTGGATGCCCTTGAAACCAGCAGGTAAGGGGTTTGACTAAATGATGGAGAATTGTTTTCTTCTGGAAGTGGTACATCTGGCCACAGTATTCAGGGTATGCCGGAATGGGGTGCCTCAGCAGTATGGAGACCTTGCAGGCTATTGCAATAATATTGGCAAAAGGGAGACTTCCAGTGACCATTGGAATGTACGTGAAGGAATTACCACAGTGAGCAGGCAGTGCGGAGAACTGACAAGGGAACCCTGGGAATTTATACCCATCTGATAGGTCCCAAGCTGAGATGGGGCATGGCTCTCTTTCCAAAAAAAGACTGTGTCTTTATTCACCAGAAATGAACTGGATACGTGTCTATAATGACAGTCCTGTATGTCTTTGCCACTTTCCTCTGAGGGAATCTCTGAGCATGGTTCTTGCTTCAGGATGGACTTTGTCAAGTTAAGTGTTTTCCTTAATTCTTTGCAATGCATTCTAGCGTCTCCTCAGAGGTGTGTTTGACACAGAACACCTAGTGCATAAGGTCAGACTGATTTAACCAATTTTTATGAGACAAGAGAGTCATTGGTGGTCGAGAGTGCTTGTGGCTCTTCTAGAGGACCAGGGTTTGGTTCTCAGCACCTGGTGGCTCATCACAATCTGCGTCTCCAGGTCCAGGAACTCAGACGGCTCTTCTCCATGGGCACTGAGGTAGTTTGAATGAGAAATGCCCCCGCATAGACACTTGAACACTGGGTCCCTAGGTGGTGGCGCTGTTGGGGGAGGTTATGGGAAGGTGCAGCCTTGTATGTATGTATTGTATATCACTGTGGGTGGGCCCTGAGAGGTAAAGACTCTTACCACATTTTGTTTTACCCTCTCTGCTTTGTACTGGTGGTAAAATGTGAACTGTCAGCTTCCTGCTCCTGTCTGGGTTGCCTGTTGCTATGCCCCCCTCACCATCATGATGGACTCCTATCTTTCCGGAACTGTCTGCCAACATAGACTGTTTCTTCCATAAACACTATTACTATTGGTCATGGTGTTTTTTCATAGAAACAGAAAGTAACTGATATAGGCACTAGAAGACGTGTTCAAATGCACGCCTAGACACAGGCACAGGCACAAACACATTTTAAAAAATATAATACATTTTTAAAGCCACAGCAGATTTGTACTCCGCAGAGCCAAGCCATTGGTCTGACTAGGACTTGAAGTTTGGCTCCTTGGCCTCTAGACTGTTCTTTCATGGCCCAAAGTGGAGTCGCTTCTGTTGCCTTGTACAAGGTCCATACTTCAAGAGGTAAAATAAGAGGTTATTTCTGTTTTCTCAGGATGAGAAGAGATAAAATTCTTAGCTTAAGAAAATACAGCTAGTGAAATGTGACCCCAAGGTTAAAACTAGGCTTTCCACTCCAAAAGGCTATTGATGTCCAAGAAAGCCCTGAAAGATGGCAAGAACCTTCCTTTGTCTCCACAGTTTCTTCCAAACTCCCCAGTCCAGATTGCACAGGGCCTTTGAAATGTCCTGCGCAGCCTTCCACTTCCCCTCAGCCTGGAGCTTCTGATTTGCTCCTTCCTAAATTCCCAATTAGCAAGATCACATCCTAATTCCTTCTCCCTCTCAGTAAACCATAGTTCATTCTGTCTCCTTTCTCTTCCTGTGAGCGATTCTTTTCTTCCCTTCCAAGCCTTGAATGACTTTCAATAAAACGTGCACTCTCTGCTTGCTCATCTATACCTCCAACTTCCATTTAAAGCCCCAAGGCCATTGGAGTACCTGGCAAAATCTAGAAACTTCTGACAAATACAAAAGGCTTCTGAGATTTACCCACCCATTCTTCCTAATGAGGCGAAGTTGCCATCATAGAGAAGAATCTCGCTGCTAAGGTTAGCATTGCCATGTCCGCTCCCACTGAAGTCTCTCCTTAATGTGCTGAGTTGGTTATGAACCGGGTTCTCATTGGATAGCATACCATTTACATGCCGGAGAAATGAAACAGACGCAAGCAGGCTGGAGACGTGTGTGCTGAGTGGGTCACTTAGCTGCTTTAATGGGCCCTTATAGCATCATGTTAGGGCTGCACCCTGGTTCTCTTTCAGCAACCGTCATCGTGATGGGGTGGCAGATGGAGGCAGGGTTGAGGCGACAATTGCCATCCCGTGTGAACCCAGCGCTGGCTGCTGAGGTCTCATTAGACGGCACCTGACCTGCCAGAGAATGGTTTAGCTCTCACACTGGAGCTCTTGTGTTAAACCCTCGCTATCACCACAGTGGGAAAAAACCACCGCCTTATGGGGACTAATGACTAATTCCCTACATCATGTCTAATGTATCCCAAGGTGCTAACTTCAGCACACCTGCCTCCGTCACGGCTAAGGTAATGAGAGCAATTGTGAGTTACTGGTCACTGACAACATTTATAATATTCTTCAGCCTAACATTATTGCATAGGTCAATGTACAGTGTTCGCTGGGAGGAAGTGAATTTTGTCACCTTGGGAGCCCCGATTTTATGAGGAAGCTGGTCAGTGAAGTGTTTCGAAACCTTTTAAAAATGAGGCGGATGCATTCGGAAAGGTTCTAGGTGTCCCACGGTACCCTTTTAAATTTCCTTACTAATTACATCATCAAGAGGCAATTATAGCACTCTGAGGCCAGAGATTTTAAAATCATAACCATCTAGGAAATTTAGCTAATAAAAAAAAAAAGGTATGCATTGGTCCAGATAGCTAGGGTGGTTTAGGGAAAGTGTGGCGGTGGCCCGAGGAAGGAGCTGGGAAATCCGAAGAGTTTAGTTAGCATCAAGAGCTGTGGCTGGTATCAACTTCCAGGCAGGGCTATGGGGTTTGAGTGCAATCGTACCAGAGAGATGTTTCTCAGGTCTAGAGAATCAAACTTACCTACTAATGCATTGAAGAATATGTCATGAAGAATTATTTTATCCACCCCCCTCCCCAAGCTGAGTTGAGAAGGAAAAGAAATACAAACTTCCTGAGAGCAACATTTCAAGATGATGCTTTGTGGTTGTTGTTTGGTTTGTTTTTATAGTCACAGCTAAACGCAACACAGCAAGACACAAGAGAACCAGGCCCTTCGTAGGGCCCCTGTCTCCTTTTACATTTCTTCCGGGCCAGGGCTTCAGGGAAAAGCCCCTGCCCCTCTCCTAGGGGCCCTCCCACAGCAGTTAAGAAGGCATTCTCTGGGCCTGCAATGTCTTGATTTTCTTTCTGGCTCTTCCAGAGTAATCTTATATATTAGTTAGGGTAACCCTGATTGCCGTATCAAATAGATTCGGAATTAACAGTTCCTTGGCACATACAACAGAACTGTATTTCTGTCTTGCCTAACAACCCAATGTTTGTTTTCCTCGAGAGCAATACCTCCCCTCATCTGATTAAGGGGAGGCTCCTTTGTCTTGTGGTGGTTTCCTAGAAGCTCTGTGTTTTCACATCCAACAGCTGATGATTTGGGAGTGACTTAATTAAGGTGCAAAGGAAGCTGGGAAATGTAGTTCAGACATAGGCCACTGTTGAGTTATGCTTGACTTCAGTCTAGGGAAGGGATTGCAATTTTTTCCTGAAAAACAAGGTGTCCTGTTTTTACTTGGGCAAGATATTCAGTTTTTACTTCATTTTTAATTCTTTCATCCATAGTAAAAAGCAATTTTTCAAATATGCTATTTTAAAACTGGTATATGATTAAATGAGGTAATTATCGTACTTAGAGAAAGCACTCAATATTAGACCTTATTTCATCTATTTTGTTGTTAAATTTTTTGAGCTTTGTCTACCTAACAGACATTCATGATTTGTTACTCTGATTATAATAACAAGACAAAAAATGTGTGATAAAACGCATTCATTTTTTTTGAATAGAGACTCTCTTTGATAGACTGTGAAACTTCACAGTGTGACAGACAGCCCCAGAGGAGTTAAAATCTGCCATTAAAATCCTGGCCCCTGCTCTTTCCTGGTGAGTGTTCTGTACCCGGACTGTATCCAGAAGTTGAGGTAAATTTGATTTCTTGGAGGAGGCAGCAGGATGCTCCGTCATCTCATTACCTACTGAAAACTTTCAGGATTTCTTTCCGTACCACTTCCACTAAGAAGCAGAAGCACTTGTCTTTGGCTCTGTTTCCGTGTGTACTTGCCAGACTCCAGAAAGATCTCAACGTTACTCAGGGTCATGGCAATAAAGCTGCGGCCAATCCAGGGAGGTGTGATTTTCCTGCTTCCGTCGGCAGAGAAATTCCATGGCCTGGGAAGTACAAGGAAAGAACAAAGGGAGATAACTAAAGCCCTGTCCTCTTCATGTGTGTGTGGGGGGGTGTCACAGTGCTGGCTAGAGGGTTTCTGAATGGGGCTTGTTTTTAGCTGCTTCCACGAACCAAGGACACCTGGGTCAAAGCACAGCACATGTGACCCATCCTCAGTCAGCTCCGTGGAGCAGTTCTAAGGTGAGTGGGTTCCAGTCGTGGGCGCCTGCGCTGGACTTTTATCTTTGCTCCTCAGAGCACCTTTTGACCCCAGGCAATTCACCTACCATGGCTGAGCCTCGGTTTACTCATGTTTAGACTGAGAGGGTTGTAGATTTAGTTGTGATAATTTATGTGTCATATTCACCATAGTGCGTGGTGCTTGGTGCTTACCAAGAAGGAGTACTTCATACCTACTCAGTTTTATGAGCTTTTTGGTATTGATTTGTGTGCTTCTCATATAACTCCTATGGGGATAAAGTGCTCTGCTGTGGGAGAATGGCCTTCTACCCTGTCAATTGTATTTTAATAAAACTCTGATTGGCCAGTAACCAGGCAGGAAGCGCAGGTGGGGCGATGAGAACAGGAGAATTCTGGGCAGAGCAGTCAGTCTGCAGTAGTCACCCAGACACAGAGGAAGCATGTTTAAGCATGGCAGGCTACTGCCTCAGTCAGAGGGTACTGCAGATTGAGAGGGCGGATATGTAGAACATAATTTTCTAGTTTTTGAGGAGCAATTATAGATACATGAGAAGCCACAAACATCTTACATGAGGCTCATCTGTAGGACCGGAAAGGGGTGGGACCAGTGAGCCAAGAGAAGGAGTGGCTCATAGAGGAGAGGTCTACAGCTCAGGCTTAAAAATAGCTGTGGTAATTTTGTAGCCAAACAGAACAATGAAGGCAGGAGTCATGGGCTCAAAACAGACACGGGCCCAACACAATGCTCTTCCATCCACTAAGCTATTTTCATAGCAAACCCAAATTTCAAAATGTCAGCCTGATAAATAGGGGAGATCAGAAAGGATAAAGTCAAGGTGTTTTTCTTTAATACTTTAAGAATAATAAAAGGGAAACACACTCTCGTTTCTAACAGTCGTTTAAAGCTTTGGAAAAAAATATGCTGTGCTTTGAGGAGACCCAGTTATATCTTATCTCCATGCTATTTTAATATACACAACTATTAAGTAGGTTTAGACCATATTACAAGGCTCATTTTTCCTCTGTAATATTCTCTAGAATATTGGTTAGAATTTAATAACCATGAAGAGCTATAAAAGTTTAAAACACAATACCTTACTCTAATTTCCATTTTCTTCTGCACGAGAGTGCTGCCTTGGTGGATCGGGGTCTACCAGCATCTGCTGGAATGAGGTCTGGCAGCTCGCTCGGTGCATGTTCGCTGCCCTGGGTCTGAAAGTCATCTCTGCTGCTTTTCAGGGAGAACAATTGGTTAGTAAATTGCGGAGAGCATTTGATATCTTAAGAGTCCCTTCTCCTCCTTCCCAAACAGAGAATAAATGCTATTCACTCCATAGGATTGCTTTGTGGAATTACAGAATGTAAGTATACGATGTAAATTAGATTGACAGTAGCTGCCTATTGTGGTTGGTTTCATTGCCATCACCTGTAGTCTTGGGCAATCTGGGTGATATTTAGGGAATCCTTTGATTTCTTTAACTCCCACATCTCTCCAGGAAAGATGCTAGGTAGCTCTGAGGTCCTTCCAAGTCGGGAGCCGATACAAATGATGCCATTCCTTATAGAAATCTCTGCAGTGTGAGGGGAATATGTATGTAGTATGTTTGGTATATTTCTTTGTATGACATGGTTTAAAAATTAAAAAGACAAAATTAAAAAAAAAAAAACCTCTGTACATTTTACATCCTAGGTCCATGAAAGGTTTCCAAGTAAAGCATCTTCCTCAGGGAACACAAACTTTCATTTCAAGCAACTGCTGCTGGACAAAGACATCACAAAAAGCAATGTTACATCTGAGATTAGAAATGAGATCACTCCTGTTCTCAGGGACTAGTCAAGTGGGCACTGCTGCAGAGGGCAAGACCTTCCACACCACTGTGTCCTGGAGGCCTGTTTCTATTTATCCACCATTTCCACACAGAGGAAAGTCTATCGGCTGGGCTGCAACTCCAGCTGTCTCTGTCCAATCAGTGTGCTCCTTTAGTTGAGAGCTGGGGGCAGATTTCAGGGTTGAGTGACTCAGTGGGACAGTATCACCCTTCATCCTCAGGCTGCTAGGTCAGCTGCAGCTGTTCCGGACCTCACAGCAAAGCCAAAATCTTCCAGAGCAACTGGATTGTTTTCTTCCCATGGCTCATTCCCTTGGGAATGAAAATCCCCACCCACCCGGCTCTTGCCAGGAGCCCTCATGAAGATTTCCATGCATGTCTCATTGACCAAATTAGAATCTCTTGTAAAGAAGAATGGGATTGCGTCAGACCAATAATCCCATTTCTTGGGCAAGGATGGGGGCCAGGGAGGAGAGGTGGAGTGTATTACAAATACATGATTTGTGTTTTTAAAAGAAGTAGTGGGGACTGGGCGGTGGTGGCGCACGCCTTTAATCCCAGCACTCAGGAGGCAGAGGCAGGTGGATCTCTGTGAGTTTGAGGCCAGCCTGGTCTACAAGAGCTAGTTCCAGGACAGGCTCCAAAGCCACAGAGAAACCTGTCTCAAACAAACAAACAAAAAGTGGTGGGTAAATACAGGACAGGTAAGCTGGATATAGTGGAGCATGAGTGTAGCCCCAGCACCCAGGAGACAGAGGCAGGAGGCTGGCTTCAGGTTTGAGGTCAGCCTGCTCACCAGAGTGAGATCCAGGTGAGCCAGAGCTATAGACACAAGATGAAACAAGAATGGCAAAGGGGTTGACGGGAGTGCGGCAGAGCTCTGGTTGGTGAAGTTGGTTTTGAAGTGGAGTTGAGTAGTCTCAGAATAGACCTCGTGGCTGAAAGAGACTTTCAAGGTCAAGTCAAGTCCTTCAGCTACCTTTAGTATTTTGAGAATCCGGCCCTCTGCAGACCCCCGTGCCTCGGACAGAAGAGCTTCTAAGGTGCACCCCTGGCTTGAACTTACCCTCCAGATCTGTTGACCTCCCCTCTGAGGCTTAAGACATGCAGAGTATGCAGAAATTTTGCATGTAGAAGAGGGGGGAGGGGTGAAATTGAAGGAAGGGGAAGGGTGGAGAGAGAGAAAAAGAGAGGAGAGAGAGAAAGAGAGAGAGAGAGAGAGAGAGAGAGAGAGAGAGAGAGAGAGAAAGAGAGAGAGCCTGCCTCCCTCATACTGTCACACCAAAGTCTTTCCACCCACCTCCATGGCTTGTGTCTCTCTTTCCTGCTGTCCTTCCATCTCTCATGGCCGCCCACCCCAGGTTTGGTATTGTTTTGTCTGTTAGTATTAAGTCCACCCACTCAGTTCCATCTGTTTTTGCCTGCAGAACATGGAAGAGGAGTCGGAGATGGCTTCCCAGCTCTGCAAGGAGAGGTCAAGGCAGCAGCGTTGCCTATTAGAGCCTGAGGTCAGGCATATTGAAGAAGCAATCACTTCTGCAAAAGTGGATTGGACATCTCTGGCCTGAAGCTGGCGTGTTAGTATGCTAGCCAAGTCTTGGTCTCTTTGCTGAACCTTATCAAATATTCCTAAGATTGTCCACCTTTTAGCATAATTGGAGAACATCTTAATGCTTCGTAAGCCACTTTCCCCCAACCTTATCAAGGACATTTCCATGCAGACTTGGCAGGGGCCAGAGTTGGGGCTCTCCTCATCACCGAGGCTGTTGCACACTGTCAGGGCTGTTGACCACAGCGTCAGGGGCTGGGCTACCCCCACCCACCCTCTGTCCTCAGGTTTCTTGCCTGCAGGCTGAAGTCTAGGTAGGAGTGTCTAGCTGAGTGCGGGCCAAATGTTCTTGATCTGGAATAGGTGTGTACACAAGCGTTTATGTCCACACCTGGACTCACAGGGCGAGGTGCAGGGAGCCTGAAAGAGGGAGACGTTCTGCTTCTGCTTCTGGAGTTGGAGGGGCATCTCTGAGAGTGATCTAATATTAAATTGAGATGTCGTAGATGCGAAAGCTTGGCAGTCGCACACGGCAAGTTTCATGACACCTAAGCAGGGGGTTACCCGAACTTATAGAGCGGAAGAAGGGATTCCACTTTGACCTAAACAGAAAAGGCCACCAGCTGAAAAGAGACCCCATGATTGCCTCAGACACCACACAAAACGTAGCGAATGTAGATGTTTTCCGAACTGCAGCGGCTGTGGCTCTCAGATGCGTGGGCACAGGAGAGTCCCCGATGTTTTTCTTCTAAAACTTTCCCCAGACGTCCTGGAGACTATGCTGGGGAGGGGAACCAGGAACCCAGCTTATATATAAACTGCCCCAGATAATTCTGAAGCCGTTGGTCTGCGGACCTCTGAGACTGCGCAGTCCGTGCACGAGGTGACCAGAAAGACAGTGAACAGTTGCATTAAGCAGCACCCTGCACGCAGTACTTTACTCAGTCACTCCCGCTTTGTCCCGCCATAGCCCTAGTGGCTAGCCCTGCTGGACTGCCGCTCCCTTTACGAGTAGGCTGTGCACCACACAGAGACTGTCAGTAACCAGTGGGAGGTCACAAAACTGGAATTTGGCATGGAATCTGCCCCACAGTGACTCCAAGGCCATGACTGAGCACAGGGGCAGGAGAATTCCCATAGTGAATGTTGATGTAGTCTCAATGGCTGATATGCTGTTATGGCTTGGATCTACTGCTCTCCTCAGGCTTGGGCCAGTCGCCTTCAGACTAGGAAAGAGTGAGGAGAAAGATTTTTGTATGGCAATAGAGAATCATATTAGTTTGGTTTAAGAATATTCTTTAAGAATCTTTTTCCTTTTGCATATGTGTGTGATGTGTGTTTGTATGAGTGGCACACACCCGTGTTCAGGTGTATGGGCACGTGCGTATGTGGGGGTTGACACTGGATGTTCTCCTTGGTGGCTCTCCACTTTGTGTATTGAGGCAGCATCTTTTGCTGAACACTGACGTTTTGACTGCTCTAGTAGCCAGCATGCCTCAGAGCTAATCCCCTGAGCTGGGTACAGACAGACTATGGCACCTACTTATGGGGGTCCTAGGACCCAAATTCTGTCCTTCACACTTTCATGACAAGAGCTTCAAACCCAGAGACATTTTCTTACCCTGCTTTTTTATTTTATAGGAATAAAATTGTGTGCCCAAGATTTTAGACTTTAGATGAAAGTGTGCTTGATTTTAATTAATAATAACCCCTAGTCAACCAAATTTATTTCCCCACTTTTATCTAGGAAGTAGGGGTGACAAATGATAGTCAGAGAATGAGAATTTTGTTGAATTTTATCTTAACTACTTCTAGGCACACTCAGCATTGTTTACAGTCTTTTCCTGTGTTCAGAACTTGCCCAGTGAGACACGATGCCTTTTGAAAGAGGACCTGAAAAGCAAATATGTGTGTGCCCTCAGCATTCTGAATTTATTGAGGAATGGGGAGAACATGAAGCCCAAAGGCTTACTTTCAGTTGATCAGAAAACTCATCTAATAGAGAAATCTCAATTTTGGAAAATAAATTACTGTTTTCCCCTGGTGTCGTGATTTGTGTGCTCTTATGGGAGAGAAATGGAAGGGTAGTATCAGGAAGGAAGGATGGGGGAGGAGTGGTGTCTGTAATGTGTACACTTTTGAAAGAGGAGGAGTAATTAAATGATATATATGTGTGATATATATATATATACATACATACATGTACATACATACACACTCACATATGTAAGCGGTGGCTGCTTGTTTGTTCCTGGTTGCTCAGACTGGAAATAATCACACAGAAACTGTATTAATTAAAACACTGCTTGGCCTATCAGCTAAGGATTCTTATTGACTAACTCTTACATCTTAATTTAATCCATTTCTATTACTTTGAATTTTATCACGAAGCTCATGGTTTACCAGTAAGGTTCCAGGGCATCTGTCTCTTTCAATAGCTACATGGCATCGCTCTGACTCAGTCTACTCTCCTCTCTATCTGCTTGTAATTCCTGCCTTGCTCTATTCTGCCCTGCCAAAGGCCCAAAACAGCGTCTTTATTAATCAATGGTAATAAAACATATTCACAGCATACAGAGAGGAATCTCACATCATATATACTTATAAGTCCAATATATGGATATATTTAAACAATGGTATGAGTTTGGAACCACCATAATAAAACGCAGGTGGTTTCAGAGAAAGGTAGCTTCCTACCAGTCTCCGCACTGAGTCCCACTAGGAGGCAGAAAATGCTCAAAAGCCTTTTCTCCATCCATGATCCCTTGATCCTTTATTTTTATAGGAGATAAGACAAGATTTTTTCTCCTGGCCACAGGAAGATTCCCGAGAGACCCAGAAGCACATGGGAAGGTGATTTCCTTTTGCTTTGGTTCCACTTAAAAATTCCAACTACTAGACTGTCTTTGTCATCCTTCATCCTTACTAAGTGTGAACAAAGGATTCTGTAAATGTCGGGGACTAGGGATCCACAGACCTGCTCGGCTGGAGCGTAAGGACCATCAGAGGCACGGTCTGCAGCCTGTTGCCTCCTCTCTTCTCCGTTAGCAATTCTGCCTGGCATTTATCGTCTGCCTTTGGAAATATGGACTCAAACTCTGTTCTGGCTGACGTCCACCCTGCCCCCATCTCCACTGTCAATAGCGTCTTGGTTAAAAAAAGAAATGAATTTGAAAATGTCATCTCTGCTTCTTTATTTAAGACTGCATCTCACTCTGTTGCCCAGGCTAGACTGGAGCTCCCCATACCCCATGCTGGCCTTAATCCCTCGGTGGTCTTCATGGCTCAGCCCCACAAGTGCTGGGACTCAAGATGTTAAGCTACCACCTCGTGCAGAAAATGTCACAGCCTCATAAGAGAGCTATAAAAACAAACAAACAAACAAACAAACAAGCGATTCTCCTTTAGAAGTGTAGGTCCGACTCGATGTCCCATGAGTATGAGATTTGCATAGATATTTTGTGTGTGTCCTGAGTGCTGTAGGTCTGACTTGACCCCTGCATCTCAGAAATTCCACTGGCTCCTCCCACCTACCTCAGTGGGAGTTTTTGAGATGTGCAGAGAAAGAAACTTACTGACCTTTAAAAAGCACTGATCCATTGGGGTATCGACTTGTCGGCTGTGCTGTGACTTCGGTATTTCAGTGGAGATTTTTAATCGGGAGGAGGTACAGGTCACGCATTCATCTCTACCTGGTTACCGGAAAGAACTGTATTTGCCGCATCAGAGGTATTATGAATGATCTTTAGGGTCACTATACTACGTGGAAATCAAATAACAGAATGTGTTCTGAGTGGGGGCAGAGAATGGCCTCGGTGTAGGAACTAGCTGATATGAAACAAATGAGTTTGAAAAAAACAATTAGTTTTTCTGTGGAGTTAACATAGACATGGGAGCCAATGGATTTATGGGCCTTTACAATCTAAGAACGGCTGACTTTCGTTTGAGAAGGGACAGATAAAGGTCAGTGTTGCGATGAAGGGGTTCACATCTCTTTGACTGGGATAAAAGTTGTTCCGTTCTGATAGTCTGGACACTAAAACCAAAAGATTCTCCTCAGAATTTACTTTTAGTTTTCTGATTTCGATGATGTAACTCTCTGGAGTGTGCCAAGAAGGCCAAGAGGGATGGCAAAAAGGGATTGTTCTCACAGGCATCTCTCTGCCCCTTTCCAGATGTGGAAGAAGGGTCCCTTGTAGAATCCATTGCTTTGCAATTCTTGCAAAGGAATTACTAGAAAAACCTCAGGACATGACTGTGTAATTCAGTGGTAGGATATTGTAATCACTCAAGGGAGGCAGGATCAGAATCAAAGCCCAGAAAAGAACCAGAAGGACGGTTGGCTCGTAGGAACAACTATAGCACTCGGAAAGAGGCCAGGAGGTGAGTCTTAAAGACAGTTGGTGAGAGGCAAGAAGAACTGGGGGTTTCATTACTTTCTGTTAGCCTGAGGATCAGCGACTGTAACCTGACACAGCTGAACATCACCAAGGCCATTAGCAAAGCAATGTGAATGGTTTGCTAGCAATTATGATTCACTTGGAGCCTGTCTTGAAAACAAAACAAGACAACAAACAAAACCATAAGAATCAACAGAGACCAAAAAGAGCTGCTGGGTCTGTGTGTCCCTGGTCTGTGTGGTTCTAACACAGTAGGTTCCTATCTGGAAAGTCTGGGTGGGAAACAAGGAACTGCCTGACCACAGGGGAAGTGAGTGCGGTGCCTTTTCAAACTGTTTCCCAAGTGAATTAGCACAAAAGTGCAGTGAAAGAGGAGTGGAACAACACAATGTATCTGTCAAGCTGTTATTAAATATGTCAAGCCGGTGGGTAATAATCACATAGATGGTAAGAAAGACTTCAGTGCGTGCTCTGTGGGGAACATTATTTTGCACTCGGGCTGTTAAAACATGTTCTAGGAAACTTTTACCCTATTGCCAGAAAGGCAAGTATCCTCTGACTTGGTTCGCCCACTACAAAGAATGCTGGCTTTACATATAAAAATAGCAAGTGTGCGAAGCATAGAGTCAGTACTTCATAAAGTCAGCATAAAGTCAGTACTTCATAAATGGGCATATGCTAAATCTAAAACGAAGTCATTCCCACACACAGTGAGTTTTAGTGCTAAGCTGTTTTATCCCTTCAGTTGAGTTTGTATAAAACATGCCAGCCTCTAACGAACTCCATTTCCGCATTTCTGTTCTATCCTTTAAAGGATCCTCTAGCTCCCTTGGCCCCAACTCCTTTAAGTCACCTGGCAATGTCCCCTGCTCGGTCACTCTGCACTCAGACTCACCTAGGGGTTATGAACTGTCAAATTCACTAACAGTTCAGTTCGTACTTTCCATGTCTTGGTGGAATCTCACACAGGCACGCGTGCACACGCTCGCACTCGCAAACACACACACACACACACACACGGATTTTCCCTGCGTCTGTATTCACCTCCTCACCTCCTAGAGCCTCCTGTGTCTTTCTTCACTTTTCCCTTGGCCTCTCTGGATTGTTTTCCTCATAGCATTTCCTCTGAATCTCCACCCTTAAAGGCAATAGTTCGTATAAAAGCCCCACCCACGCTATGCTCTGTCTGCTCTCCCCTCTTTGCATATGATTGCAACACAAACACGTGTTCATGGTGTGGGTTTCTACCCTTGGTGTCAGGCCAGTGAGCGCAGATCTGTGTATGAAAATGAGGTCTCTCTTGTGATCCGGAGGAGTAGTGCCAGCTCCCTTTGGACACCAACGGCCACTGGGGTGGTGGCCAGTGCAGTGTTGCCACTTCCAGAATTGGGTTTGTCTCAACTCGCTACTCAGTAGAGTCTCCTCCAATTTCCCTCCTCGAGTTTGGAAGTTCATTAAGTGGAAGTCATCCTCCTGGCTGGATACCACCATCCCAGGTGTTCAAACTGTAACTAGTAAATACGTGAGTAGTTTTTTATGCCTTTCTCATGTCTAAACTTGACATCCTCGTGGGTTCTCTGGTGCTCTTGAGCCAATGTGCCAGCCCCACTTCTATTCCTTGAGTTCAGACCTTCATTGCTGTAGCCACTTGTATTCGTCTTGCTTCCATCTCCACCAGCTCCTCCTCCATAATCCTGGAGTGGTGCTGAGCATGTGGATGCAGAGTCAAGCACAGCCAACAGAGTCTCTGCCCTCGTGATAACTATACTAGCATCCCGTGATCACTCGAAAGCCCGGAGCTGATCACATCATTTCTTGTCCAGTGTCCTTCGGGAGCTCATCAAAGCTTCAGAGCTATGCCTGCCTGTCTTATAATGGTTACGATAGGTTATGTGAAACCCAGCCCAGTTGCCTTGCCTGGAAACTGACTGAGGCTGGACCCACGGCCACCCAAAAGGCAAGGTATTGGCTTCTGTACTCCCACACAACTGGTGTGGTGGCCACATAACTGAATTCTGGCTGATGAAAAGTAACTTCTTAAAGCCAGCAAGACTAGCTTGCAAGTGGGGTTGGGGGTATTTTAGATAGTCTTTATTACTTCACTCTTTGTCTTACTACATAAGTGTGGTTTTTCAGATCCAGCAGCCATTTAGGGTGGGAAGGAGCCTCATGGGTGGAAGGAGCCTCATGGGTGGAAGGAAGCTCGTATAGCTAAGACAATGGAGCATAAAGACATGCCCCCAGGGCTTTGGTAGAACTATAAATTATGGGGCTCTAAAACAACTCTGGTTTGCATATAATCACATCTTTTGTGACTGATAAAGTTATATGCAGCTGAGCTTACCCCTAATAAACCAGGCCCTAAGGTCCTACACAAAGTGAGCTTCTCTTACATCTCTGACATCACCTTGTCTTATTCCCCATGAGCACACACACTTGGATTCCATCATTTGGATGACCATCAAGAGCAGTGCAGTGTTCTTCCTAGATGATACAGCAGTGTGTAACTCATAGGCTTATTGGAAAATTAAATTAGATAAATTATATAAAGTATTTTGGAAAGAGCAAGACCCATTATCAGTGCTTAGTAAATGTCAGCTGTAGTTTGATTTATTGGGTCTGTAGACAACCTTAAAATGCAGAAAGGACTGGGGAGATGTCTCAGTGGATGAAGAGTGCTCACTATGTGACATGAGGACCTGAGTTCAAATCCCTAGCACCCGTGTAAAGAGCTAGGAATGGTCACAAGCCCTTCTAACCCCAGCAGTGTCGGGGATGGAAACAGGAACATCACTGGAGATTACTGGTTGCCAGCCTAGCTTCAGGTGCAGTGAGAAACCCTGTCTCCAGGCAATGAGGCAGAGACTCATAGAACAGGACCCCTGCCGTTCTGTGGCCTCTGCACATATGTACACAAACCCATACCCATACACACACAAATCACATACTATACATACATATGCCACCCAATATACCACAGACACACACCACCACTACCACACATACACACCACACAAAGTTTCTAAAATTACACAGAGAAAAATATTCAAGACAGAAAGGGAGATGATATTGTAAATCATAATTACTTTATTTAATTAAAGAAGACTTTGTCTTTTGACTCTGTAGAGTAGACAAAAATACCTCAAGAGTTTGCACCAAACATTTGAATCTGTTTTTATGTTGAGAGATTACTGCAAGTTTTTCCCATCTCTCCCCTTCCTGTGCTGTCACCGAGTTCCTTGCGCAAAAGTCACCTCTTGGGTCCCTCGTGTCGATTTGCCTCAATTATTGCTCGGTGCTGCTCTGCCCTGCCTATTTACGGGAAGTGGCAGCAACTGTAGGCTTTCTCCAGGGATTTCCCTCCTCTTCTCGCAGAGAAGGTCTGACAGGGGCCAGTTCTTATTTCTTCTAAGAACTAAACTCTCTTGCCTAACTTTATCATCTGTGGCAGCCATCATCTTTCTGGGAAACGGATTATATTTTCTACCAGCGAAGACCGAGACGGAGCAAAGGAGAACAGAGCAAAGGGTAGCAATGCGCAGAGCCCGGGCACACCCTAGAAAGGCAGGCAGCTCCGCAGGACAGAATCCTGGGTCCAAGGTCCAGTGCACTGACAAACACACCAGCCTTTCTTTTACACATCTGTCGTTGCTCCAACCTCTCTGCCTGTTTTCCCTCAATCTGCTTTTCTAGTTTCTCCTTCTCTGTTGTCTCTCAATGATGATGGTCCTTGGGCCTCTACTCCTGCCTTGAGCTCTCTTTCCCTGGATGAACTCAGTCACGCCAGGATCACAGGAAGCACTCAAATGGAGCTTATGAGCAGTGGGTAACATGCTACTCAGTGGCAGGAGACTAAGTAGAGATGCCTACTGCAGCATGGACTCAGAAACTTCCCAGAGCTGGGACCGATAGACAAGTTCGAGGCCAGGGTCCATAGGACATAAAGCTAGGCTCTCACAGACCCCAGTGGGACAAAGCCAGCTGCCAGTGCAAAGTCGCACACTGCGTTTACGGTCTGGCTCATGCAGCCAGAGAATGCTACAGGTGCACAGTAAAGCAGGTCCAAAACAGGGTGCAGTGTGTTTTAAAATGTGCATAGTTGCTTGAGGAAGAAAATAAAATAGGTATAGTCATAGGAAAAAATAAATAATTTAAAAATAATAAAGTATTTAAGGAGAGTAAAATAATATAAAGAAAAAAGCCATGGAAAGATGAGAAATATACAAGGAGTCTGGATCCTATATGTTGTTGGGTTAACTTTGAATTTTTTGAATGCTGATAGGGTATGACAGCTGCTGAGAGACAATGATATTGGAAAAAGGAATGACTGAATTAAACCAACCTGGATACTTTAAAATGAAATTCAGAAAATGCATTGTGTTAGGGGAGAGGTTATGCTTTTGTTTCCACAGAAAATGAAAGGCTGAAATTCTTTCCAGATTAACAGAGATCAGTTTTGATCAGGGGAGAGATCCTGAAAATCTTGGTTATAGACATCAAGAAATAAACCAAGAAAAGCTACAAGACAGGTGGCCTATATACTTACCTCTCAGCACGGGGAAAGTTCTGACACTGGACAACAAATGTTACAACTAGTTTTCCTAGGCATTGACCATTATCTCAATTTTCTCAGGGTTCCCTAAAGACTCTGTCACCCCTAGACAACAGGAAGCAGTCTAGAGAGCACAATAACCACTTTCCCAAGATGTGGGATGGGTGGACTTTGGCCATTTGGAGGTTTATGGATGCTTGTCATTGTTTAGGGAGAATATAGGATAAAAAGATAACCATTTATTTCAAATATTTTACATTACTATAGATTCTGGTATACTGATAAAAAATGTAAAGTTGTTTTTGTTACAATGTATGTATGTTTCTATTCTTGTTTAGGGTATCATGCTTATGCAGCTCATTTAAAAATATAATGTATAATTTTAAAAATAGTTAATAATCATCTATAATAATCAAACTTGTAGTCATATTAGGTATGTTTTCAGGGTTAACATATATTTTAGATAGTTGGTGGTCTTCAAAGGCTTCAGAGACCTGCAGAATATGTTATTTAAGGTTTTTCATGACAGTAAGGCACATCTGTTCTTAGAAAAAAAGCCAGTTTACTTAATGAAATGATGATGGGAATCAAAGAACCTCCATATGGGAGTTTGGTTTCACTGTGGCAAAGCTAGCCATTTAGGCAAGAAACTGTCCTTACCTTAACTGCTGACAGTATCCTGTCAAAACTGGACATGCAGGACACAAATAAAAGTGACTGCTAAACTTTGTCAAGACAAGGCGGGTCAGTCCTTCAAAATTCCTGCTTCATAAAAAAAAGTCTGCCAGATATTCTAGGCCTATAGGCCAAAGATGGATACTCCAATGTTGCAGAGGAAAACTGGGTGACTGTCCAGGTAGCCAACTGTCTCTGCCATTTCTATAGTTTTGAAAGTGGCTTGAACTGCACTTCTGTTTACTCAGGTAATATTATATCCTTCTGGGGTCTTTGGTGGAATTGAAGACTATATAGTTAGTTATGGTAGAAGATAAATTAGGTACAAAACTTTGGACTTACCAAGAAAGAATACAATAGAGGTTTTTTTTTTCTAAATTTGCCAAATACAAATGTACTGGATATTTTAAATGTAATTCTTACTTGATAGTTGCTCTTATTTTATATATTTTACTATATCAGAGCTAAAACCTTTCCTTTTTATTTAGACAGAAAGGGGGAAATGTTGTGGAACATTTATACACTGTGTAAAGATATATTTCTGGGAATGGTATAATAAAAAGCTGAACAGCCAACAGCTAAGCAGAAGATGTATAGGCAGGACTTCTGGGCAGAGAGAGAGGAAGTAGGAGGGGAGGAGCAAGGCACACAGGAGATGCCATGGAGACATGGGGAGCAGGACATACAGAATAAAAGAAAGATAAAAAGCCACATGGTAAAACATAGATTAATAAAAGTGGGGTCAATTTAACATAAGAGCTAGTAGGACAAGCCTAAGCTAAGGCTGAGCTTTCATGATAACTAAGACGTCTTGGTGTTATTATTTGGGAGCTGGCTTGCAAACAGCGAAAGGCTGGCTGCAGGTACCACTACCTAAATTGTTGCCTCAGGAGTGATGTTGACTTTGACTTTTTACTGTTCCCCTCTGAGGCCATTCAATCAATTACTTGTTTCTATCAATCACTCATTGATGCATCCCTCCCCTACCCCTGGGGGTGATACCAGATGAATGCTGGTGCAGGGTCAGAAAAGCCTCCTTGAATCTGTGTCTGTGTGTTTCTTGTAAGAATGTGTCAGCAGACTTAAATGTGTCCAAATGATCCCAAATGATCTTTTCATCTCTAGATATTTTTAAATGTTTATTATTTATTTGTTTGTTTGTCTGTTTAACATATGAGTGCTCTATCTGCATGTACACCTTTATTCAATGGAGTCAAACTGGGTATAACAACCACACTCCAGCACTTGCTCTATGCTCACTTTATTTCTCAACAGAAACGGTTAAGAAATAAGCAACATACTTCTCAATCATTGAAAGAGAATTCTATATTCAGAATTCTTAGTCCATGAAAATATCCTTCAGGAATGCAGAAGAATGTAAGACTTTCTCAGATAAGAGTAAATTAAGAGAATCTGTCTTCAGCAGATCTGTCTTAAAAGACTGCTAAGGAAAGTTCTCCAACCAGAAAGGAGCCATGCAAGAAAAATTTGGGGCATCAGGAAAGAAGAAGAAAGAGCCCTTCTTCTTGAGATTCCCCAGTTGTTTGATAGTTTAAAGCCAAGATTTTACTTGTAATGTTGTTCAAATGTGTGTGAGACCTGAAGACAACTCTATCCTAATTTAGTGATGTAAGAGGAAGCAATGTCTCTGTATTTCACAAGCCTTATGAAATAATGCCACCAGTAGACTGTGATAAAGTTGTGCTTACTTATTGCAATGCGGGGAAAGTACTTAAGAAGTACACTCAGAAGCACAGTGAACATATTGAAGGGGATCCAAGGGTTAGGGAGGTGACTCTGAGGATAGAAATACTTGCAATACAATGAGCATGGAGACCTGGTTTCCAATCCCCAGAATCCACATAAAAGCTGGATGCATAGGGTGAGTGTGGTGGTTTGAACAAGAATAGCTCCCAGAGGCTCATATATGGAATGCTTAGTCACCAGAGAGTGGAACTGTTTGAAAGGATTAGAAGGGTGAGGAGGAGTGGCCTCATTGGAAGAAGTGCATCACTGGGGGTGGGCTTTGAAGTTTCAAAAGCCCAGCCAGGTTCAATCTCCTGACCTCTCCCTCTGCCCACCAGCCATAATGTAGCTCTAAAAGACTTCCCCAGCACCATGCTTGACATACCTGCTGCCATGCTTTCATCATGATGACAATGGACTAAGCCTCTGAAATGTGTAAGCCTGGCCCCAAATAAATGCTTTCTTTTATAAGAATTGCCTTGGCCCTGGTATCTCTTCATGGCAATAGAATAGTGACTAAGACAGTGAGCATGGATAATCTCAACATTCCTAGAAGGAGATGGCAGGTGGAGACAAGAGAATCCCCAGAAGCTTTGGGCAGCTAGCATGGCACATGCAGTAACAAACAACAAACCACTCTGTCTTAAACAAGGTGGAAGGTGAGGATGAACACCTGGAGTTATTCTCAGAGCCCCCACACATGTGTGGCACACACATAGACACAAATCACACACACACACACACACACACACACCATTAAATTATAAAAAAAACCCTCAAGTATCCCGTAGAAAATCAGGAAAAACAAATGCAATAAACCAACAAGGTCAGTGTTACTAAAAAGGAAAAAAAAGATTTATTTATGTCTTCGCATATCAATAATTGCATTAAGCATAAGTAGACTAAATTTGCTAATCAAAAGAATATGAGAGGATAAAAAGAAATGATTCAATTATCCTGTTCACAAGAATGTGATACGATACAGAAATGATATAGATATTCAAATATGATACAGGTACCTTGAATGCACAAAGATGGTAAAAAATATATTCCATGAAAGCCCTAATCCCCAAACAGCAGGAATAGCTATATTAGCAGGAGGCCTCTCAGAGCAAAGAAAATTATTAGAGGCTGTGATAAACATTCCACAAAGAGAGAAGGGTCAACACACCAAAAATACCTAATAATCCCAACTGTTTATTCACCAAGCAACAAAGCAAAACTAGTAGAATTGAATGATGAATTGTAAAACCCCACAAATACAGTTAGAAAGATTAACGCCCTGTCCTCGGTCATTCATAGAACAATCAGGTAGGCAACCAGTGAGAATATAGAAAGGCTGAAGTGCACATTGAGTCAAGAACGTGCCTGTAGAGTATCCCTCCAAATGATATAGAATATTCTTCTCAGATGTCATCATAATGCACATCAAGATAAGTCACGCCAAGAATTATTTAAAAGCTTCATATTAAGGAAGAGAAATCATCTAACATGTATCCTTTCTCTACAATGCAATAGAATTAAGAGTAAGTAACCCAAAACTGTAGGATAATGTACAATACTGGATGTATATACAAGGGGAACAGAGAAACTGCTTGTAATCATTTTAACTCCTTTCACCCAAGAACCTAGGAAAAGGATACAATAACACCAAAGGGGAGTGGTAAGTAACAGGAATCAATAAAAGGAAAAATACAATAGAAAAGACAGGTGCAAAGTTCTGGCTTTTTGAAAAATTCAAGATTGACAAACTTTTAACAAGGCTGGCATAAACAACACGGAAAATCAACATTAAGGAAAGAGATAAGGGCCCTCACTGCAGATCCTACAAACATCAAAAGAACCACAAGGCAATAATATGAACATTTCTATATAATTGGCAACTTAGATAAAATGAACCTTTTCATTCACATGCACAAAATACTGCAACTCACCCAATATGAAACAGATAATATGAGTATTCCTACACCTACTAAGGTTAATTATAACCAGGAAAATTCTCTGAACTTTTCTTCTAAGCCAAGAGTATTTTCCCCTAAGTCTTCAACATGGTTGTAATTTAAGTAAAATAGTGGCCAATTGCAACTTGAATTATTAAAGTGTTAGATTATAATGAAAAGACTTGCTCTATATCCTTAAAGACATGCGTTCTTAAAACAAACAAACCGGTCCCAAAAAAGAGAGAGAGAAATAAATAAATAAAACCAAATATAAGCAGAAATTTATATCGTGAGGGGAGAAAAAAGATGAGCACTAAAACTTCTGCCCTGCAAAATATGGTGTTAAAAACTACTTAGTGACAGTCTGGTAATATCCTGCTGAGGACACCACACACCTTAGCTAGAGGATATGGAGAAATCAAGGGAAAATGAGTTGGAGGCCTTCTCCTCTCCCACGTCCTGCGTGGCTTGGCCCTGGAAACCTGACTAGAATGAGTTAGCGAGGTGGGCAAACACAATTCCCACCCCACCTGCCACCCTGACATATTCTGATTCAGTGGGCTGAGGAATTTTAACAAGATTTCTGAGCAAATATAACAATCCAGGTGGTCTATATCCTGGCCCCACTTAGGGAGACCATACGCGTTAGTGGATACGCCTATACCATGCCTCGTGTCCCATTGTAAAGGGAGAGTCGTATAAAGTGAGCACTAATGACGACTGAGGGGAAACTGTGATCTTCAGCATCTTTCAGAAGATCTCCGTTATCACCAAGGTGCGAGGCAGTTATTAGAAACCTAATCAAAACTTACTTTTCAGAAGTTAATTAACACGTTTTATGTCGCAGTTATCCTAGCCAAAGCTGTGTGTGCACAGGCTGTCTTTTTGGCTGCAGCCTGCCTTGTGCAGAGGAAATAGAAGAGGGATAACATGCCCACTGGGCACTAAGCTACAAATGCGCTTCCCTGCAGCAAGGCATTCGTTTATAAAGACGCCTGCACTGCATTATGCATGGAATCTGGCCTCATCTGATCCCTGGACTCGTCCCCAAGTTAAACATTTCCTTTCTCTAGCTGTTATGATTTAGGGCAAAAGCTTGGGATCAATACTAAAATAAATTAGCGTTCTCAGATTGTTATCTCTAAAGTATGTATTTTTGATACTAGTAAGAGTTAAGAAAATAGAAATTAGTGTAAAAGTCATAATGGTCACCCGACATATAAGGGCGATCATCAAAACTAATCATTTAGATGTCTTTTCCTCCATTCTGATATTACTTATAAAATTGTTTCCTATGAATGTATTCATTATCAAAAACAAGACATGAAATGAGTTTGTCAAGAAGCTGGGAGGGCATTATCTATGCATCTATGGAACTCAGGGGAAATCCAGATGTCCCGGACACCCCTGTAGGACAGAGAAATAGATACAGCCAGCCACTTGTTGCTACACCTATTGAAGGGCCATCTCAAACCTTTCCCATCCTGAAAAAAAATAGGAAAAAAAATGTAAAAGGACTTTCATGTGTGTGTGTTGGGGGGGCGACTCTTGCATTCTCAGATCTTGATTCTACGCCAACTCTGAAAGAATTAGAGTAATTACAAAGATAAAGGGTAAGAGTCATGGAGTTCTGGCTGGGACATTCCAGAGCAGGAACAAGCTTGGCGCCATTTTTATAGTTATGCCTGTTAAGATTTAATAGATGGAAAGTTCCATTAGTGAGCCGCGCTGCAATTAACTTCAAGGAGCGTCCAGACTACTGTGTGCAGCTCTTACAGAAAACCATGCAGCTTCCCCTCCTGAACCCCGGGCTGCTCGACATCTCAGTTATGAAAAGCTGGTAAAGGAAAGCATTTTTAAAAAATATAACACGCAGCCTAGTCCTTTCTTATCACATAACACATGATAAGAATGGGGTTGTACTCAACAGGCATGCCGATTGTTGACTGGAAGCGGGGTGCTTTTTATGTGTATTGTTATTATATGCAACATTTACATGGAGGTCCCACCATTTCTCCTGCTATCTCATAAAGTCATACCCTAATGGAACGGTAGTGATGTTAGAAGTGGTTCCTCTAAATCAAGATTCCCCTGAGCCACACACTCTATCTTTAGTATAAAATCCTTGCCTTGGATCACCAACTAAGTTAGCCAACACTAACGTGGAGAACACAAGGTATGGGATCCAGTGAGCCCAGTCTGCCCTGGAGATGTGTCCAGATGTAAGGTAGTCCTTAGACTCAACCTTTTAAAGGATGAAGCCGTGGCTCCTCTGCACCTGTGCCACCTGAAGTTACCCGTCCCCAAAGTGTTGTCTCTATTCTAGTCAGCTGTCCTTGGTAGGACAGGCTGCAATTTCTTTCTCCTGTGAAGATACAGCTAAACTGTTATGGTCCTCTACATTTTATTGTATTAAACTGCAGACTGGCATGAGTTTTTTTTAATGACTTGAAGAACAAAACCTGCGTTTTATGACTTTTAAAATCTGTGTTGATATTCTTTCTTCCCATTACACCCCCTCCCATTTATTCTACATATGTTTCCATTAAAAGGCTGCAGGCTTTAAGTCTAGTCGGCATGGAACCCTGATAAGCACTTTCAAAGACATGTGCTCGCTTTCTCAGACCAGAGGCTACACTTGGTGCCTGAAACCCGTAATTTAGTTTGACCAACTGTTATGGAGTACCTAAAACACTAGAGTTTGGGGATACGTAGAATTGTCTTCTGGACCAGTGTATTTGCGGCTAAGTAGCGCAGATGAATCCATTTTCCTCTACTGAGTGTGAGATCTGGAAATGGGTGAGCTCTGATTTGACCTGCCGTGTCCCACATGGCAACATTGTCTGTGAGAGGGTGGGAGTGAAGACCGAACCCCCTAATTCTTCTTTGTCCCCAGTGCACTGTCCCTTCCACAGGAGACGGTTTTCTGTGAAAATTATAGAGGGCTTTATGTTTTTTGTCTTTTTAAAATTTAGCTGATACCATGTCCCCAAATATGACTGATACAGGAAGAATGGGACAATGTCACGGCAGGAAGTCATGCTTCAGGTCCCTGAAAACTGCCTGCCTTCTGTTCAAATGAGCACATCAGGACAGTATCCACATCCTCTCTGGTTGCTATGGTGTTTTACTCAGATGTTTTAGTCAGGTAGCTCCTGTTTCTTGGCAAACTTTTGGTTTGGTACTAGGAAAACTACGAGGACTTGTGTAAAGGTTGTATTAGAGCTGTGGAGGTCAGGGAGGTTGCTCGGATTTTCTGAATTTGTGGTTGGCTTTGTTTCTACCCTTGAACACCAGCATTCACTTCTAGAGATCTGTGAAGCATTAAGCGGCATTTCTTCCATCTCCCTATGGTATTGTATTTAGAACAGGGAGCCAGGAATTCTCCTGGAGAGCTGAACTTGGCCTTAGGTGCCTCTTAGATGCATACACTTCTGACCGTCTCTGCTAATCAATGTGTTTATTTACCAGTTCTCTCACAGGAACGAAGCTGGCCTCACTTGATCTTTAGAATGGACACATCAGCCTTGCCTTGTGGTGTGAAATGGACGGCTACGTTGTGCAACCTTGGCTGTCTATAGTGGTCTGCATTCTCATTAGAAGAAACATTTGACTCTTTACAAACAGGGACAGTATAATATACAATAATACTAACTCTGGTGTTTGAGAATGTTTCCACAAATGGCTAAGTATTAATTAGGGAACCGTTCTTGTTTGACATGTTTGTTTTTAATTCTTAATGGGCTTCCAAGTGGGGCAATGCAGCAAGTCCCCAGAAAAACTAACAATTATCTAGCCTAAGCAGCTTTGAATTTTACTGCGAAATTAAGATTGTGGGGAAGATTCTGTTTTCATTCCACTTATATTAACCTTTTCTTATCCATATTAGCTAAAGGTTAACTTGTTCTTGCCATTTTTATGAAATGAGAAGCAGGAACTGTGTCTTTTTTATGACATACTCGCTATTTGGGTGTAAAATTAGTAACCAAGGATGGGAAATGGCTGGAAGAAAACAACAGAAAAAGGAACTTACTGCACCATGCCAAAGCATTACCAGGCTCTGACTGAACACTTGTGTTCTCTCCCCCATATTTGAGGGCCGCCATCTTCCAAATAAAAGGCTGTTGCGCGTATAGGAAGGCCAGTAGCTGTTGCAAGTGAACAAATGCTCTCTTGCCCAATAGGCAGGACTCTATCTATCTATCTATCTATCTATCTATCTATCTATCTATCATCTATCTATCCATCCATCCATCTATCCATCCATTTATCTATCTATCCATCATCTATCTATCAATCATCTATCTATCTCTATATATTCATCTATCTATCTATCTATTCATCCATCTATCTATCATCTATCTTTCATCTATCTATATCTATTCATCTATCTATCCACCCATCTCTATCTATTCATCTATCTATCTATCTATCCATCCATCCATCCATCTATCTATCTTTTTATTACTTTGCTTTGGGGTGCTGGGCCTTGAGTCTAGGCTTAGCCTGACTTAGTAAAGAGTCTAGGACTGCCTGCCTAGTGATGGCACCACTCACAGTGAGCCGGTCCCTCCCCTGTGATTCATCAATCAAGAAAATGTTCTAAAAACTTGTCATAGGACAAACAGGTGGAGGCACCATCTCAATGGAGGTCACCTTTTTCTCTGATGACCCCGGCTTGTGTCAAATTGGCCAAATTTGACTCACCCAGAATAGGAAGTCAAGGCTCTCGCACTGGGTTTTGAATTCCTTTTTGCTATCCCTTCTGACCATTTCCCTCCATTTCTGACTCCTCTCCTTTCTGTGGTAGGATGATGTGGGGATGAGCCCTAGACCCCTTCTTCCTCAGGGGAAGCAGTGCAGTCTCTGGAGGCAGAAGTTCATTCACATTCGTCTCCCAATCTTTCCACTTACTGCGTCTGTTTTTTGGTCTGCAAAATGGGGATAGTGATATAGCCTGCCAAGCATGTATTTTAAAGATAAATAACAATTCCTGGTTTAAAAAAAAAAGTAACTACTAAAGAAATGCTGAGGGTGTTGCAGTTATTGCTCATTTTAAAAATATTTTTAAGAGAATTTGCATTTATGTATGTTTATGCATGTGCATTTGTGTGTGACGTATTTTTGACATACTTCCTCTTGCAAAACTCCCCCTCCTTACAGCTCTATAACCTCCCTCACAGCGCCACCAACTGAGGTTCACATACATGAGCCCATGGGGGCTGTTTCTTCCTGAAACCATTACAGCTGTCGATCACGGTTTATCACCTGGTGTGTGTTCAGACACTAAATCTGCCACAAGAAAGCTGGTGCCCTGGTGTCAGTAATGTTCCTATTTTGAGACGGATCCAAACATTTTAAGTCTCCCCGTTTTCGGCATACAATTGTAAAACTGTAGAACACTAGAGAAGCTACTGGCTTTGCCCAGGACACGTTATTTCTTGTATTTAGTAGCTTTCCATGTGGCTTCAAATATTCAAAATGCACATGGCATGTTCTTGATATTCAAGTAACTGCACACCTAGAAGGAGAATTCAGACAGGGGTGCCGCAACCTCCTGGTGTCTTCCTTCTCGTCGGGCCTCCTATACTCTGCTTGTCTTTGGAGCTGCGTTTTTACAATTGACTTATCCTCAGTGTTCCCAACTGTAGTGGGGCCACAGTATCTACAGACAGGAACGCACAGGTCACATTGCGTAATGTACATAAAGATGTTTTTCACATGCAGGAAAACTTTAGTATACTTGCTACTTGTAGCTATTATTAATCCAATACCAACCAGTGCACCAGCCGCTGGGTTTGATGTAGCTTTAGAAATAGCTACATAGTTACATTCAGTTTCATACCTTCTTCTCACAGCCTGGGCTGGATGCGAGTTCTCCTCTTCGCAGAGGAAATGTGTTTCTTCAACGAAAGGTGGTGTGCGTTTGGGTTCGTGGTTCTGACTGTTCCCAACTGATGAGCTATCGTGTTAGACCGGGGCGCCCCGCCGATGAGAATAGCTCCAACAGGCCTAAAAGAATGTCATGTAACATTTATTAGAGTCATTGCAACAGGGACACCTCCCACTCACTTTGATTTAGTGACATTACTTCTGGTTAAAAGCCTTAGGTAAGGCCACACACGGTGGCTGGTGATTTGGATAATTAGAAGGAAAGGCAGAGAGGCCTGTCTCTTTACAAGGAAGTTAGCAGTGACATGCAATTAAAGCAAGCCGTGGGGGGAAGCTGGGTAGCCGTGAGGACTCCAGTGGATCGGGTCAAATCAAACATTTCTTAAAACCCCCTGTCTTCACAAAGGATTTCTGTTTCTCTACTTAACAAATTACTGCTGTGATGACTGTTCATTTACACAAGCAGAATAACCGCGCAGCACCGTGGTCATTTTTCTCATAATTTGTAGGAGCACAAAGGCCAGTCGCTGCCGCCGCCACTGCTGCTGCTGCTGCTGCTTACTTTCTCAGGCAACCAAAGCATCATTGTCATTTATGTTTTTGTGTGCGTGTGTGTGTGTGTGGGGGGGTCTTCTTTAAACTGTGGGCTTCGATATGCGTCACCTATTCCGATTCTGAGGGCTGTGAGAGAAGGCGGTAGGGGCCTGTTTTAAGTCCTTTTCAAACAAAGAAATGAAAGCTGGGTTCTGAGGTGTTATCGGTTTACTTAGGGTGGAAGCAAGAGGAAAACTTAAGCCACAGGTGGAAATTGTAAAAACAACCTCCACCACCACCCCGCCCCCTTTCTCCCCCGCCCCTCGCTGGAGCAGTTTTCTTCCTTTTCCTAAAACACAAAAATGGTTGTGGGTGTCTTTAAAAGAAAGAACACATGGATCCCTCCATGAGTTAAAGCTTGCATTCACCACAGACTACCTCCTCAAGTCTGTGTGGGTAGTGCAACAGGGAATGTGGCCGGATGCTAGCCTAGGCCTGACCTCAGCTGTGTGTGGGTACCGGGCGGCTCTCAGAGAGAATCAAGGGAGGAAACAGAAGCCAGGATCCCATTAACACTTACTTTACTCTTAGTGAACGCCAGGGGCTAACGTGCATGCCCTGTGTGCCATCAAACACCCCAGCAACCTCCAAGGTACTAGTTAGCATCCCAGATGGTGAAAGGAACCGAGAGGCTTAGAATATCTCCCCAGAGCTTGAACCTAGATGTACCCTCTCAGTCCTAAGCGGCGTGGCCTCCCGGAAACACAAACTATGTGTTTCTGAAGAACAGTTTCCCTAGTGATTGGCCAAGCCTTTGAGTGGTGGCCCTGCAGGGGAAGGTGGAGGGGGCCTTCTACAAGCTCTTTCAGCAACAAGAGTTCTTCAGGGGACTCAAGGTGGAGGGTTAAAACTGTTAACAACGGCAAAAATGTGAGGTGCAAACGTGTTCAGATACAGGGATAGACGAGAGCAGACAGCATCCATTGGGTGGTCCATCTCTCTTGGGATGGATGTTGGATATTCAGCTATGGTATTAATTTTTATGTCATCCACGCCGTTTCCTTGCTGACTTGGCAAATGAATCACTAAGTTACTGAAATGGGTTGGGTAAGTTCCTCACGGGTATTGTTGGGGCTGGGGGGCGGGGAGAGAAGGGAAGTCCCTACATTTGGAGTTTCCTGGACCATAAATAACGGCTCTGCTGCCATTCCTGGCAATATGCTTCTGTCATTAATTAACTTTTATGGAAAGCTATGATGTTCATGACTCTGGCTCTCCCAGCTCTTGATCTATGTGGTGTTATGTGGTGTGGACAGCAGTGCTCACGGGTGGGATTTGTCTGACAGGGGCATCTGAATTAGTCTGTTGTGAAAAACCTGCTAATATATGGCATGTCCCTGCACCAAGTAGGTGGGAAGAGAGAGCGCAACAACAATGCCCAGTCCGTCCCTTCTGACTGCTTCCCCAGCCTCTGTGCAGGGGATCAGAATGTCCTGGTCTCTGTTAGGCTACATTTTTTTTAAGATTTATTTTTATTATTTTTTAATTTCTTTTCTTTTTTTTTTAAATAGAAAACCAACTATCTTTTTTCCTTTTATATACGAATCCCAGTTCCCACTCCCTCCTCTCCTCCCATTTCCCTCCACTGTCCCACCACCCCACTCCCCATTCACTCCTCAGAGAGGGTAAGGCACGTGGCTTTGGGGAAGGTCCAAGGCCCTCCCTAATATAGCTAGGCTGAGCAAGGTATCCATCCAAAGAGAATAGGTTCCCAAAAAGCCAGTACAAGCAGTAGGATAAATCCTGTGCCACTGCCGGTGTCCCTGCAGCCTGCCCCAGCCATACAATTGTCACCTACATTCAGAGGGACTAGTTTGGTCCTATGCTGGTTCCTTCCCTGTCTGGCTGGAGTTGGTGAGCTCCCATTAGCTCAGGTAAACTGTTTCAGTGGGTGTCCCCATCATGGTCTTGACCTCTTTGCTCATATTCTCACTCCTCCCACTCTTCAGCTGGACTTTGGATACTCAACCCAGTGTTCCGATGTGGGTCTCTGCCTCTGTTTCCATCAGTTGCTGGATGAAGGTTCAACTATGTTCATAGCAGCATTATTTGTAATAGCCAGAACCTCGAAACAACTTAGACGCCCCTCAACCAAAGAATGGATAAAGAAAACATGGCACATCTACACATTAGAGTATTACTCAGCGCTAAAAAACAATGACATCTTGAAATTTGCCTGAAAATGGATGGAACTAGAAAAAAAATCTTGAATGAGGTAACACACACCCAAGAAGATGAACATGGTAAGTACTCACTCATAAGTGGATACTAGCTGTAAAGTAAAGGATGTTGGGTTTATAGTTCATCCTAGAGAAGCTAAGTAACAACAAGGTAAACCCTAAGGCAAACATACATAGATCCACCTGGAAAGGGGAAATAGACAAGATTTCCAACTGGCAAACCATATATATTTTTTTTTTACCACTGTTGCAAAATACCCAAGACAAGCAGCTAAGTGTGGGAGGGGGAGGTGCTGTATTTAAGTCATGTATTTAGAAGGGTTCAGTTCATCATGGTGGGGAAGGCTTGGCATTGTGGCCCATTTGCAACTGTGGACACATTGGGACCGAGGTTATTTACATCGCAAATCGAGACTTCACAGGAATGGAAAGAACCCTGGGCCAGGTATAACTCTACAGATGCAGCACTAGAACCCTACCTGGCCCCAGTTCCTAAAAGATCTGCCTTTACCTTGGTGGTGAATCAAGCATCCAAAGGGGGCAGTCATGAGGGACGTTTAAGATTCAAACCAGAACAACAGTGCAGAGACTCTGCAATGCTTGGCTCTCCTTGGTAGAAATGAAATCAAAAAATAACTGAGTACGTGTGTCTCCAGACAGAGTCACTGCGTTCCTGTCTGAAGGTGGCTGGACAGAGGAGGAACCCCCCTCATCTGCCCAGACATGGATGGATCAGAACAAAGTTTGGCAGGAGTAGTTCTATCAAAAATGTTAGTTTTTATTAGAACTAACATTTTATGTTGACTTTATTCATATGAAAATTTGAGGCTGAATTTAAAATTCAATATCCTTAATTTTTCACACAGTGAAATAATTTAGTGTTAAATTGTCAAGTGTCTCCTCCCAAAAGCAGCAGAAGAAAATAAGGGGGGTGGGGGCTGAACAACGGAATCATACGCATCAAAGTAAATGTCAGGCCCTGTGGCAGAGCCCATCCTGTGCGCTTGATCAGCCCCGGCAATGACACCTGGTATTTGGTAGCGCACACCCTGGTCCCTGGAAGCAGAGCTGGCTGTCTCAGGCCTCTGAGCAGATGATTGTGGTTTGAGAAATCGCTAGAGCCCATGCACACGACATTTCACGTTTCAAGTAATGCGGCATTGTGATTCATACCACAACACTACAGGACATATGAGTAATAACTACACATTCTTAATCTGCTTCTCGGAAATAAAAAGGAAAGCCTTTCGGATTCCACACTGTGGGGTTCAAATCCAGACCCATGGTGGCTCTGTTTACTGAGCCCTTGCTGACTGGCCAGACACAATGCTGTTTTCTTTTCCTCATATCTTCTTATTTTAGTCCTTGAGATAGTTCTAGGGGTCTGATTTCTACTTTGCTGAGCTCAGAAATGTTAGAGTCCCCTCCACTACTTACAAGATACTCAGCATGGTCCCAGAACAGCCTATCTGCCTTTGCAATTCCCCTATAGACTTTATGCAGGAAAATGATTTTAAGATCTCCTCAAATCTGTAATCAAGTTTTTCCTTTGTTGATCTCTGGATAGGGAACATTTCAGAGCACAAACTTGGCAGAAAGCATGACAGTTACGAAAGTATTGGGAAAAGACGGGAGGATTGACGTCAGTGACCAGCTCCTGGGCTCGAGAATGGAGCATGCTGGATACAGTGCCTGCATGTAGGCCTGGGTTTGATTCCCAGGACCACATGAACAGGCTGTGGCAGCTCATAGAGATAGAGATAGGAGGGTCAAAGTTAAGTTCAACCTTGGCTGCATAGAGACTTTGAGACTAGATTATGTGACTTGAGACCCTGTCTCAAAAATAATTTTCTGTTGACAAACTTTAACGAGGCCACATTGTGTAAAATCATATTTCCAATGAGACCGCAAAAGGCTAGAAGGTTATTTCTTGTTTTTCTCTTTAATCTTTTTTGAGAATTTCATATATTAATACTGTAGTTACGTTCTCCCATCCCCACCTTCCAGCTCTTCCCACACTCTCCTTATTTTTCTCTTAAAGATTTAAATGATTTGTGCCGTAGATAAAAATGGATGGAGACATTTTAATGTTCTTTATTTTTCAAAGCAAAGACTTGGGAAATCATGCAGTGGTCCATAGATTAGAGGCTCTGCTCAAAATATGAATGTTTTGTGCTTTGATTCTTGGAGGTAACCCATTTCTTCCCAGGCACTCTTCACTGTCCCTGGCGTGGACAGTGAGAAGCTTCAAAGAGGCAGCATTTCACAACAAAACTTCAGGAGCCTTCAACTGTGTGACTCACACAAGTTTGAAGACTCTATTTTAGTTCCAGCTCTTGGTAACAGAAAAGGATTTGTGAAATAGTATTGTTTAAAAAGTGTTTTATCCATTTTAGGCTATCCATTGAGAACCATTGACTTACTGTTGTATGTTGACTGTTTCTATTTCCTAGTTAGCTAGACATCTTTTTCCTTGCCTTAAAAATATGATACTAAAAAGATGATACTGTCATGATGCTAGGTGGGAAGAACTTTTTCTCAACCTTTTCCCCCTCAATTTTAACAGGTGTAAAGAGTACATGACCTGGTCTTCTTTAGAATTTACAGGGTGGTTGTTGAATCTGTAAGCAGAACACCCATGAAACCTTGGCGGCATGAACAAAACTTGACTTGCCTACTGTGATGTTCAAGCTTTTCTGGATGAATATTTCTTTATGGTTAGAAGCAACCATTTCATGTATTGAAAGCTTTTCTCTGGCCCTGAGACAGAAGTATCTAGAATGTGGGTACTTTAGTTGGATGGGTCAGCAAGCTTAGAAATTCCTCGTCCTTGCAGCTGGGAAATAGCACAGCTCTACGTGATGTAATTCATTGGTCTGAAGAACCATTTCATGAAATGAGGTTCCTTAATGATAATTGATGGAAGAGACTTTTGGAACTTTTGCACACAATCTGATGCATTATTGAGTATCCTCAGTGTCAGTGAAACAAAAACAGTGAGAAGCTCCAGAAGAATCTATGCAGGTCTTCAGAGATGCTCATGGACACAGTTGATGTGTTGTGGGTAACAGTGCCCCAATATACCAGTAGCAAAAGAATTTGTCATTTAGGATTGGAATTAAGATGTCGCCTTCAAATTCATGTGAATCACAAAGTTAGAAGTTCCTGAAGCTTTGTTGTGAAATGTTGCCTCCTGGTTGAAGCTCCACGAAGAATAGAAAGCCACCTCCAACAGGCAAGAGCAACTTATTCCCCCTTTCTCTTGAGTTTTAGCCTTACCGCTTTTCTTCTTGAGCCCGTGGACTTCTTTCATGGAGACAGCTGCTTTGGGATTATGCCATCATTTCAACAATCCCACAAAGGGCAGAAAGATGTGTCCTCACAGGATTGCCTCCAAAAGGCTCTAATTGTCCTAAGAGTTTTATCATAAGACCACCATATCAAGAAACGTGTAACAGACTGGTGCAGCCAGTGTGTGGAAATGAAAAAGGAAACCTAAAGATTCTTGATCTACTCCACATTGGTGTAGCACATTAACGAATAAATTTAGAGGTGATATGTGATGTTGAGAGAAGAGACATCCAAAATGGTGGTGGGGATGAGACAGGCCACCCAAATACTTCATAAAGGAACACGTTGCATCCATTTGCAGAAGGATGGAGTTGTCAGTCCATGAGTTGACTGCACACATAAAGACACCTATCACAAGGTCCTGCTTTCTCACCTAAATTCAGATCCACATCTCCATCCATCAGCCAAATACTCTTTTGTGTGGCCCATTACCACTCAAAGCTCCCCTTTCTTCATCTTTGTTTGTCTATAGAAGCATTATTTTCCCAGAAATTCTGGGATGGTCATTATTAGGAACAGATAGCAACTTGGGTAAGTCACGATGATTTCACTGAATCCCATTTAATGTGGAAGAACAAATTGAGGGGATATAGGTAATATACAAAAAAAATCAGTGTGCAACCTTGAGAGCCTGGGAGTGAAGGGGCAGGGAGGACGCAACTCTTCCTGCAGGCAAAGAGAATCTGGTGAAGCAAGCCAGGTACAGTTTCAGACAGACAAACAGAAATGAGCCCAGGGTATTTTGAGCATCAATTAGGTGGATATTCCTCCATCACCTCAAATAGCTGAGCTTCGGAGACAAATTTAAATATAACATGAGATGCTCGGTCCATTCTTTTTTTTTTTTTTGGTTTTTTTTTTTTTTTTTGGTTTTTTTCGAGACAGGGTTTCTCTGTGGTTTTGGAGCCTGTCCTGGAACTAGCTCTTGTAGACCAGGCTGGTCTCGAACTCACAGAGATCTGCCTGCCTCTGCCTCCCGAGTGCTGGGATTAAAGGCGTGTGCCACCACCGCCCGGCTGCTCGGTCCAGTCTTACAGCACAAGCATAAGAACCTAAGTTCAGATCTTTTAAGATCTCTGGGCATGGTAGCACATGCCTCTAATCCTGGTGCTGGAGAGGTGGAGATAACAGGACCCATGGGACTTGATGGCCAGCTAGTCTTGTCAAATCAGTTAGTTCTAGCATCAATAACAGTCTGTGCATCAAAAAGTAAAGTGGGGAACAATAGAGAAAGCTGATTTTGATCTATGACCTCTACATGGACACACAAACATACCCAAGTATGTTCACTTGCAAACACGAATACATATCTGCAGCTACAAAACATTTATGCATACATACATGTATTTACACACTCACACATGGTTATGCACATACATACATGTACATGACATTTACAATGTTATAAAATAAGTAAAAATTTAAAAAGAATTTTTTATCTGAATCCAGGCTTGCTGACTTAAATACAGATCATCTGCTTATAGCTAAGACCCTAAAATAACAGTGAATTAGAAGGGCTTATTGTTCTTATGCAATCATAGGAATAAATCTGGCCTCTCATGATATCAACAGAATTAAGTTCTGAAACCAGCAGGAGTGTGCATATGCGGTGGTTTGAATGAGAATGACTTCCATAGGCTCATGTGTTTGAATGTTTGGCTTCAGTTGGTGGAATTGTTTGGGAAGGATTAGGAGGTGTGACCTTGTTGGAGGTGTGTCATTGAGGGTGGGCTTTAAGGTGTCAAAAGCTCATATCAGGCCCAGTCTTGTGTTCTCTCTCTCTCTCTCTCTCTCTCTCTCTCTCTCTCTTTCTCCTTCTCTTTCTCTCTGTTTCTGTTTCTGTCTCTGTCTCCTCTCTCTCTCTATTCCTACTGCCTGAGGATCAGGATGTAGGCTCTTAGCTACAGTTACAACACTATGCTGCCTGCTTCCCACCATGATAATCATGAATTAACACTTTGAAAGTGAATCATAAATTAAATGCTTTCTTTTATAAACTTCCCTGGTCATGACGTCTTTTCATGGCAACAGACCAGTAACTAAGAAGGCATCATGTTGACAATCACACCAGGAGGGGTAGAAAGATACTCAAAGGGCACAACCTGAGGGTTGTAGACATTACTGACTTTATGTGGTTGTAGCCACTACTGACTTTTCTTTAGCCCAAGGACTTCTTTTTCAAATGCTACCCAAAACAAGAAATCCTAGAATCATGAGCTCACCTAATCAGAATACCTATTTGCCTTTACATATTGATTTCTGGGAACCAAGAGCTGTTTTCTGAGAGCCTTCTCCACATTTACAGTGCTGGGAAGGTGAGCTCTATTAGGATTCTCACTCTCCAGCCAAAGAGACCAAAGGACAAAGATGCTAAGTAGCTCACACGAGGCCATCAGATAATGACGGAAGTGAAAAGTCCAATCCTCACAGGATAATGCCCAAATTCTGCAATGTTGATTCTGTTTGCATATACCGTTTAGCCAAGGCTAAGTCCTAGCCATCTCTTGATCAACTTTAAGATACAAGGAAGAAGGTCAGTGGGCACTAGTGAAAGCATTGGTTCAGGAAGGATGGGCTCACCTACTTCTAGACTGAGAGCGGAGGACTGTCCTTTGTGGAGTGGTACTTTGAAGAGTCCTTTGTGCTCTTGGCTCTAGAGTAAGAGGGAAAAAATGATGACAAGAATCTTCTTTAAAGCCAGGGCGTTGTAAGCTTGCCTTAGACTTCTGAGCTTTCCGAGTGTTTGTTCAGGAGGCAGTTGCCAAGGTTTTACTGCTTGTCTAAAAACATTTGGTCTCCCCTTTAGATCTGCTCGGCTGATATCATTTTTAGTGACTTCCGAGGCAGCGTTGTTGCTGAATGAAAGGGCAATGAATCTTTACCGATGCCCATCAAAACGGGACTTTTGGATGGCACATTTCGCTGTGATTATTTCTCATCTCTTCCTGAGATTCCCTGGAAACCAGCTTGGTCTTGTCAACTGCATAACAAGCACGGAATTTTTATAATCGTGGCCTGGCCACAGCAGAGCAGATTTGCATCTTCTAGTGAAATGCAAATTGTCCAGCCTGGAGTTCTGCGACATTGCCTCCCTTGAAAGCAAGGGCACTAAAGTGCCTGGTAGACACAACTGTTTGTTTAGCTTGGTTTCTGTCTTTGATCTCACGTTAGCATACCTTAATGGCAGGTAATGATTGATAATAGAGTATTGTAAAGTTCAGGTCATAAATACTGCTTAACTCATAATAATTCTGAATAATGTACTTTTTATGACTTGGTTTGATGGAAAATTTCCTTGTCAGCTTGGTCTAATTGTCCAAACAAAACCACCCATTACTTGAAGAAATGTATGTCCCTCCCAGACACATTAATTAGGGTCATGGCTGGGCTGCACAAAGGAATATAGTAACACTTCAGTTATCTTTAAATGTAATCTTTGGACAATCTTACTAATGCTAAACTCAGGTTTAATGAGAAGCTTTTGTTTACACTTGCCCTTTGAGGCTGTCGGGCTTCCACTGAGATCTGTGGGGATGGCTGGAGCCACATGTTCATTTACCCAGTTCCTCAGAGGCTGCTTGAGTCACAGACTGCAGAGGTTTGAACACTGGAAGTCACAATGGGACATTATCTTTTTCTTAACATAGGGGTTAAGGAGATAGCATATAAAGAGAAAATTAATTGAACATTCAAAAAGTTTTTAAACCATTACTGGATATCTGAAGTTAACAAATTTCATGTGACATTGAGATTAGAGCAAAAAAGAGAGTTTGGTAACACGGTGTTGGCAACTTTGAGTTTCTTACATCCAGTTACTTAGCAGAAGCCTTCTGGCAAGAGCACAAGATCCTAGAACCAAGCCATCACATTTACAGTGACATCGAGCAAGTAAAACACTCAGGAGAAAAAATTAATCAAAAAGGTCAAAGACCCTGCCCTAGACATGCTGGAGGAGGCCGTTTGTTGGTTTCCGGCCACTTAGCCCCAAAATAATCACACAGAAACCATATTATTTAAATCACTGCTTGGCCCATTAGCTCTAGCTTTTTATTGGCTAACTCTTACATCTTAATTTAACCCATCTCCATTAATCTGTGCATCACCACCAGGTCATGGCCTACTAGCAAAATTTCAGCACAGTCTCTGGCAGCAGCTCCATGGCTTCTCTGGACTCCTCCTCCTTTCTCCCAGCATTCAGCTTAGTTTTCCCCACCTAGTTCTGTTCCCCTATAGCTCAGCTATAGGCCCAAAGCAGTTTCTTTGTTTATCAATGGTAATCACTGCATATAGAGGGAAATCTCACATCATGAACATTATAAGTCACTCATGTACAAAGCTGAAGGCAACAATGAATTGAAAGATGCCAATGTTCATTTATTGGAAGAATTAATATCATTAAAATGTCCTAAAGTGATTTCTAAATCCAATGCAATCATATCAAAATTCTAATAATATACCCAGCATTTAAAAAACAAAACCCTGACATATATAAAGAACCAGAATAACATCCCCAATAGTCAAAAGAATCTTGGGTAGACATAACCAAGCTGGATGGATTTATTTAAATATCTGATCTCAACTTAAGAGCCTACAATAACCTAAACAGAAAAGTACTGTACAAACAGACATATCAAGCAAAGGCCAGAAAAGAAAATCCAGGAAAAAAAAATCCACATAGCCGCCGTCACCTGGCAACTGAGGTGCCCAAAGAACACAGTGGGGAAAAGACAGTCTTCAGTAAACACTGCAAGAAAAACTGTCAGACCACATGCAAAAGAATGGAATTGGGTCTTTATATTACTAGTATACATACTTAACTTAAAAACTTAGGTACAAGACCGGAAACTATAAAACTCAGAAGAAAGCATAGAAGGGTTTTCTTTTTTTGTTTTGTTTTGTTTTTTTGTTTTTTTCATAGAGGGGTTTTCTATCATATTGATTTGGTCACAGATTTTTAAAATAAAATATATAATTTCCCTAAATAATATATTTAATCCCTAAAATACAGTCAACACAAGGAAAAATAAACTGGCATGATTCCATCAAACTAAAACACTTCCCCTTGGCGTAGCAAAGAAAGCAATCAGCAGAATGAATTGGCAACCTATGGGACGAGAGGAAAATCTGCACACCATATATCTGACAAGGGGCTAATACACACTCACATGTATGCACACACATACACATATACTCCCTACCTGCACACACATGTACACACACCCCCTACATATAAACACACACACATATACCCCCACACATGAACACACAGAGACACATTTATACCCACGCATACACCACAAACAACTCAATATCAAAAATCAAATAATAATTCAAATCTTTTAAAAATGGGCAAAGGATATGAACAGACATTTCTGAAAGAAGACATACAAATGAGCAATAGGTGCATGAAAAATCACTCGGCATTCTGAACATCAGGGAAATGTAAATTAAAACCACAATAAATATAACCTCCCCCTTGTTAGAGTGGCTTCTGTCAAAAAGATGAAAGACATAGCAAGAATGTGGAGCAGAAGAAACCTTTGTACACTGTTGCTGTGAATGCAAATTTGTATGGCTATTATGGGGAACAGCCTGGAAGTCTACCAAACATTAAAAATAGAATTACCATATAATCCGATTCCACTTCTGGCACATATCAAAAAGAAATAAAGTCAGTATATTGGAAAGAAATTAGTACTCCCACACTGTTGCAGCTTCATCATGATAGCCGAGATCCAAAGCTATATAAGGACTACATAGGAAAATTATAGTGGGTATACACAGGAATAATAGTCTTCAAAAAGAAGGAAATCTTGTCAGTTGCAATAACATGGCATAAAATTGGGGGATATTATGTTAAGTGAAAGAAACTAGACACAGAAGGAAAATATTCATGCTCTCATTTATATGTGGATTCTAAAAATGTCACAGGCAGAAGTAGGGAGTGGAATTTATATCAGATCAACTAGCTCCTGGGAGTGGAGGAGATACTGGTAAAAAGGTACAATGTTTCAATTAATTAAGAGTAGTAACTTTTGTATGCCATGGTGACTACAGCTAGTAATATTATCCTATACACTTGGAATTTCCTAAAAGCATAGATGGGATGGAGCCCGATGCTGGAGATTGAACACAGGGCCTTGCACATGGGCGAGCAAACACTACTGGGTTTCATCTCCAATGTTCTCAGCACATCCATGTATGTGCACACAGGATTTGTGTATGTCAGGTAATGAACACCTTAATAAGCTTGATAATCATCCTGCTATGAAGACATATTCCAAAGCATACACTGTACCCAATAAGTACAGTAATAATCGGGAAGGAAGGAGGGAGGAAGGGAGGAGAAAAGAAGAAAAAAGCAAAGCCAGGAAATGACCACATGAACCTTTAACAAAATGGTCCCTGTAACACCTCAGGGTTGACTGCACGGTGTAACTCTAATGAATTCAAAACTAGGTCTTTGAAATAGGTGCTTGGCTTAAAGTTTAGAAATTACTCGATTCTAGATTTCAAAAAGTGGCTATTACCATTCCAATTCAGGAGTTTGGAAATAGTTCTACATTTCATTTAAAGCTCAAATTCCCAAATAAACACATAAGAATCTCACATTGGGAAACAATTTCTTTCCCACAGTTGTGTGTTTCTGGACAATTATCTATAAAATGGCACACATTCATGGTTCCCATGGCTAACAGGCGCCAACAACGGCCGATGTCAATGAACAATATTATTAACTCCACATATTGCTTGATGTCTATTTGGAATCTCACCTATTTTAGAAATAGAGTATTTTTCTTTTTCAAAATTTTTACGCTTATTTATTTTGCATACTTATTTATGTGCATATTTGTTTATTTATGTTTACTTGTAGGCACACATGTAGGTATGAGCGCTGGCACACAAATAGAGGTCAAAGGGCATTGTTGGAGTTAGTTCTCTTCTTCTACCACAGGGGTTCTGGGCATCAAACTCAGGTCATTAGGTTTGTGGCAAGTGCCTTGATTCCTGAGCCAATTCACCTGCCCCAGAAATAGCCCTAGAAACAGGGTATTAACTGCAGGTTTTAGAATAAAATCTGTTCCTCCTTAACAATTTTGCCATTTAACCTTGACCATTCATGCCCTAATTTAATCCACCTTGGATGGAATTCTTGGATGTTATAAAATAAACAGCAACATGCTTAGAAGTTTGTTTACAAATTTATGCAAATATTTGTGTCTATATGGGCTTTATCTACATGGAAACATTAGAATATAAAAACTTTTTATTCTTAAATACTCAAATAATGCCTCCTAAGAATTGACACACCAGGGGCTTCAGAAGATAATCAAACAGTAGGTGGACTGCAGATGCCACTGGTGGCCAACGGTCGGTCCTCCCTTGCAGTTGGAGGTGCTCACGGCTGCTGCAATATACCAACTGATGTTTGTCCAACAAGTTCGTAAATCAAACTAATGTCATTTGGATTAAACTTGATCTTGCATAATTTTTTAATCATTTGAAGCAAAACATTTAGGAACTTTATTTTCATGTATATATTTTTCATTTCTAAGGGGAACCAGTGTGTGTGTGTGTGTGTGTGTCCCCTTATATCATTTAGAAGATAGATTTAAGCACCCTAGAGACAGTCGGTGCAGACAGTCTCAAATCTGGCTTCATGGTAGTAGAGCCAGTTACCAGAGAAGGAATTGTAAAGACCTTAGCTTTCTAAGGTACACCTGAGAAAGCTAAACCAAAATCTTGGGATTGGCAGTCTGGATCTATTAGGTGCTAAACAGAAATCACCCTGGGTATCCTAACACTTAGATTGGTAACTAGGAAGCCAGGCTAGGAAGCTGTGTTTCTAAAATCACAGCCCAAGAGAGCCACCGTGCAGAGTGGTCTGTTAAATGTACCCTCACCAGCTCCAGGAAGGCCATCTCAAACCACACCCAGAATCTGCATTTGGAACTTGACCCATAAAGCATAAACTGACACCACATCAAAAGGTAACCATTATTCCTCCCCTACACATTTCTTATCTACGTTTTATTTATTTTTTTTCCTGCTACAGCATTGAAACGGTCACATCATTGGAGTCATTGTAAACCCTCTCAGACCAGTTTACCTCACTGAGATTCGGCTGTGCTGTGGTTGTATTACACACATCTGAAATTTTCCAAGATAGTCACTCACCAAGCATTGTCCACTCTGAGCCTACCATTGAAATGTCTAGAGTAGCGATGTAATTATCAGTAAGAAAGAACATTTGCCCTCAGGGAACTTGTAGTGTAATAAGGAAAACCACCCAAACCTAATTATGACAATGCACAGTGGGAAACACGGTAGTAATAAGCACAGGGCTTTAAGGGGATGAACAGAGGCTAAACCCCAAGCTTTCTCTAGTTCTCAGTGCCTCTGGGCGGAGAGGGAGGCTGAGCTTCTAAAGCCCTAGGCTAATGTCATGCTTAAGGAGCCCTGTATACTTCCAAGCTCGCTCCTTTCCATCCTTTTGCATAACTTGGTTTGACTCATCTTCCTTCTTTTTTGGTGCCTCTTCTAAGTCCAAATATTTTAGGATGGTATTCTTTTTCTGTCTTACTACTAATCATTGATTGCGGTAACTCTGTTTCAGTTGATTTATTTTACTTCTGAAGTAAACACTCTAGCAGTACTCTGTGGGCTTCCGATAGCTGCTATAACCTAAAAGTTTTTGTACCACTGATGGTGAATACTAAGCTGAGTTCTGTTTCCATTCTCTCGTGGCTCCACTGAGATGCCAACAGGTTATGAACATATGCAAAAGTCCAGGTTGCAGTAACTTCTCTTACAAAAATAATGTGACGATGCTAAGTGAGGTAACATTGTATCCTCTCGTTTGTATACTGTCTGAAAAAGACACTCTCAAAACAGTAGGGCAGGGGAAAGGGAAAGCGACATGTCCATCAAAGTTACAAACTTGTAGGTATAACACAAGCAAATTCTAGAGGACTAACATACAGAGGGAACAAGATTGAACAAATTGGCTCCTGATCATCATTGCACAGTGCAGACACGTACCGAGTCATTATTTATCATGTATATGTATATATTTATATAATGAAATATATTAAAGTGTTGTAAAAGGTTTTTTTTAATAATCTTTCTTCTTTTAAGACAGTTTCCCAAATTATGTTCCAAGACCCAAGTTAATAAGATGTTTTGGACACTATGTTAACAATCAGTCTTCTTTACTCAAGAAACCCTCGGGGCCTTTAATGTGCCAACAGTTGTGACTCTATAGATCATTGGATGTAGTGATTCTCACACCTGTTTGACCATGAAAATTAGTTTTGCAGAGAGAGAGAGAGAGAGAGAGAGAGAGAGAGAGAGAGAGAGAGAGAGAGAGAGAGAGAGAGTCAATTTTACCTTGGGACATTCAGTTTCGTATGACGAGTGGAGATGCCTACTGTAATAGATTGTTCATGTGTGTCTTAGGGTTACTACAGCTGTGCTGAAACATTATGACCAAAGCAGCTTGGGAGGGAAAGGGTTTATTTGGCTTACACTTTCCTATTAGTCATCACTGAAGGGAGTCAGGACAGAAACTCCAATAGGACAGGAACTTGGAGGCAAGAGCTGAGGCAGAGGCCATGGAGGATGCTTCTTACTGGCTTGTTCCCCATGGCTGGTTCTCCTGATTTCTTATAAAACCCAGGACCACAAAACCAGGGATACCCCCACCCACAATGGGATGGACCCGCCCCCACGCATATCTAATTAAGAAAATGCTCCACAGGCTTGCCTGCAACCACATCTTATAGAGGCATTTTCTCAATTAAGGCTCCCTCCTCTGATGACTCTAGCTTGTGTCAAGTTGACATAAAACTCGCCAGTACAATGTGCGGGGCTCCTGCTTAGCTCTTCACCATATGAGGAAAACACCCTGGAAAAATTAACGTCAAAAATGATAGTTTACAAACCACATCTGTGTAACTGATTACTTATTCTGAGTGGTGGTAGGACGTACTTCATGGCCCACTAAGCTGCATCCCGAGACCTACCTAAGCCTTTGTATCTCCTGGATCTCGATGAGGAAGAAGCACCTGGGGCTCGTCTCCTGTTTCTCTTTTCAACCTTTGGCTTTCATCACTACCTATCTCTTTTCTATTCTCCACCTGCTGGGAAGAAGACAGAAACAGGCCAAATGGGAACAGGCCAAGGAAGAGGGGAAGAATGAAGACAGAGGAGAGGACGCAGGACCTTGGGCATCTTTGTGACATGATATTTATCCGTGTGGTCGAATGAGACACATGTAGCATGCAGACAATTTTAAACCAGAAGCCAAAACTGCGCCGACGTTGCAGAGGAGGGTTTGGCAATGATGAGCTTTGCTGGTATTGCAAGAACAATAATCTCATCTCAGCAGCTTCCCAGGAAAGTTCTAGCTAAGCAAACATTTACTTTGTCACATGCTCCACCATCAGACTGTGCATTTTGGGTCATAGTTTCTGCTCCTGGAAAGAATCAAGCTGTATTTTACTCTTCCTGTGGACGGTCTCATTGTGCTGTTAGTATTGAGAAAAGGGTGGTGAAGAAAAGATGTGACTCAGAAGCTTGAAAAATTGCTGAAGGACAAATGGAACACAAGAAGCTGTGGACAGGAATGAACAGGCTTCAAAAGGCAGCCTTTCTGTCGGCCCGTGGGTTAGTGTTACGGTCAGATGTGAGTGACAGCAAGCCATGACAACAGTGATTAGCCACAGTGGAAAGTTCTTCCTCTCGTGTGTAAAGTGTGGGAAGGTGGGCTGGGCTGGACGGGGTGTTCTACTTGCCTTCCATATCTTCTGAGTGGCCTTGCTTCTCCCACCTACTGCTTTGAAGGGGTAGCATCGGCACACTCGGCAACTGAAGGGAGAAAGAAGGTTTTAAAGTGAGAGAGACAGGTGCATGTGTGCAGCCCGTTCGTTCCATGTCCAGACTCTATTCCCATGGCTCTGCCTGACTGCAGGAGAGCTGGGCAAATGAGGCTTTATTCTGTATATCCAGGTATTCAGCCAAAGCCTGGAGCTCATTTGCTACCAAGGAAAAGATAACTTGTAATGAGAATGGAGGCGTGGCTATATAGTTAATCACAAAAACCATTGACCTCTCATTTGATTACAAGAGCAAGTCTGGCCATGTGATTCGCTATAGCCAATGAAATACAAGTCAGAGCCTTCCCATCCAAGCAGCAATTTCCCATAGCCCCTTTCTCCTCTCCTGTGAGCCTGACAATGTTTCAGTTAGAGGCTTATCAGTCATGCTGGGGTCTGTCACGAAATGATGTGGAGAAGAGCTGTAACTGGCCAACTAGCAGGCAAAAGATACAAATGGAAAATAAAGCTTTGGGATTGTTAGCCCTTGAGATTTGGGGATCTTTTGTTATTTATAGCAGCATGACCTCTCTCAATGGCTTTCTAAGTACTGTCCCTAAACCACCTGCACCAGCTCCTCTGGGAACTTGTGAGACTGCTAGCTGCCCCAGACCTACGGAACTAGGCACACCAACAGAGCATCGCCTCCTGAAAGGGATTCTAAAAGCATGAGGACCATTCTCCCTGCTTAAGACTAATCATCTCTACCACCAGAGGCTGAGCTGTCCGCTGTGTGCCTGCAGCAGGACCGCTGTCCTTTGTTTTTATGAGACTAGGGACAAAAGAATCTCATTTAAATAACTATAAGGATGGGCTTGGCATCTCCCAAGGTAGTTTATAATCTTTTGAGCGATTGCAAAAAGGATTGCTTGCTTAATGTCTTGTTCAGACAGTCCATTATTGCCATACAGAAATACTATTGGCACTTGTAGCCTGGCTTTATACTCTGCAGTATTCTAAATTCATTAATCCTACTGGTTTGGGGGAGCCTGTAGGATTTTGTGTAGCTATATAATCATGTTTTCTCCAGACAATTTGGCTCCCTCCTTTCTACTTTGGAAACTTTTTCTTTCATTTTCTTGCCTAAATGTTCTGGCTAGTAATCCTAGTACCATGAAATTGTGAAAGTGGACTCCTTGTCTTAATTGCATTACTAGGGGAACCGCTTTACACCTTTCTCCTCTCTCCGTTTGTTCTGATGTTAGCTGTGAATTTGTCATGCATATCCTCTAGCAGTGTGGTGATTTGAATAGGTATGGCCTCAAAAGACTCCTGTGTTTGAATGTGTGGTGATAGGGAGCAGCACTATTAGGAGGTGTGGCTTGTTGGAGGAAGTGTGTCACTGTGGGGCGGGCTTCAAGGTCTCATATGCTCAAGCTACACCCAGTGTGGCACATAGTTCACTTACTTCCTGCTGCCTGAGGGTCCAGATGTAGATCTCTCAGCTCCCTCTCTAGCACCATGTCTGCCTTCAGGCTGACACACTGCCCACCATGATGACAAAGGACTAAACCTCTGAACTGTAAGCCAGTCCTAATTAAATGTTTCCTTTATAAGAGTTGTCATGGTCAAATGGATGGAACTAGAAAATATGATCCTGAGTGAGGTAACCCAGACCCAAAAAGATGAAGATGGTATGTACTCACCCATAAGTGGATGCTAGCTATAAACAAAGGACAATGAGCCTATAGTTCATGATCCTAGAGAAGCTGAGTAACAAGGTGAACACTAAGAAAAACATATATAAATCCACCTGGAAAGTCAAAATAGACAAAATCGACTGACAAAATTGGGAATAAGGGGTGGGTAGAGAAAGAAGGGTAGAAGGGGAAGAGGAGGGAAGGGGAGGGGCAAGGAGAACTTGAGAGAACAGGATAGTCGAGATGGAGGAAGGACAGAGAAGAGAGCAAGGAAAAAGATATCTTGATTGAGGGAGCCATTATGGGGCTAGCAAGAAACCTGGCACTAGAAAAATTTTCAGGAATCCACAAGGATGACGCCAGCTAAGACCCTAAGCAATAGAGAAGATGGTACCTGAACTGGCCTTGCCCTATAGTCAGACTGATGAATACCTTAAATATCACCCTAGAACCTTCATCCAGCAACTGATGGAAACAGAGGCAGAGACCCACATCAGAGCACTGGACTGAACTCCCAAGGTCCAGTTGAAGAGTGGGAGGAGTGAGAATATGAGCAACGAGGTCAAGACCATGATGCGGACACCCAGTGAAACAGCTGACCTGAGCTAATGGGAGCTCACCAACTCCAGCCGGACAGGGAAGGAATAAGCACAGGACCAAACTAGCCCTTCTGAATATGGTTGACAGTTGCATGGTTGGGGCAGACTGCGGGGACACTGGCAGTGGCACCAGGATTCATCCCTACTGCTTGTACTGGCTTTTTTGAAACCTATTCTTTTTGGATACATACCTTGCTCAGCCTAGATACAATAAGGAGGGCCTTGGACCTTCCCCAAAGCAAAGTGTCTTACTTACTCTCTCTGAGGAGTGGATGGGGGGGGGATGTGGGGATAAGTAGAGGGAATGAGAGGAGGGAAGGGAATAGGAACTGAGATTGGTGTGCATAATGAAAAAAGGCAAGTTTGCTCTCTTTTAAAAAAGAATAAAAATTAAAAAAAAAAGACTTATCGTGGTCATGGTATCTCTTCGCAGCAATAGAAACCCTCACTAAGACAAATAGTGTTATGCACCTTTTGTCTATCTAACTTACTAACAGGGTTTTTTTTTTAATTCATGAAATGAGGTTGAATTTGATCAAATATTGCCTTGTATCTGTTGAGATGGTCATGTGCTTTTAGGCTTTTGTTCTGCTGATACAGTGATATGGTGATCATATTTATTGATTTGTTTATTGACACATTTATTGAGTCATCCTTGAGGTCTAGAAGTGGCATCTTCCTACTGTTCTGTGTGACTTTATATCTAGGGGAATACACTGCAGCTACAGAAGCTGTGTGTTGCATCTTTGCATTCCAGAGATGAGATCAGAAGAACTAAGAGACAAAGCAGATGTTTTCATATCACGGAAACCATAGCAGTAGAACAACATAGCAAAACTCTGTTTTTCATTTATTTGATCTTAGGAGGCCCTATAATACAAGCAAGCATAATATCAGAACAGCACATCTACATTGTCAAAGCAGACTGCCTATTTTAGATGGTCTGTGTATGATATCCCCCACATGCTAACACCTTGTGACAGTTGAATCACCCTAGAACATTCCACACACAGTCAACTGATCTAACTACTCAAACACCACTCAGCTTAATACTTCCCACATCTTCCTGAGAGGAAGTCCTGCGTCTGGTACCAGACATCATCAGAATATGGCTCTGCAGAGCCCTAAAGAAGCGAAACATGCCGGCGGTGATGGCGCACGCCTTTAATGCCAGCACTTGGAAGGCAGAGGCAGAGGCAGATGGATCTCTGTGAGTTCGAGGCCAGCCTGGTCTACAAGAGCTAGTTCCAGGACAGGCTCCAAAGCTACAGAGAAACCCTGTCTCAAAAAACCAAAAATAAAAAATAAAAAGCGAAAGGCACATTCTTACATGAACTCCATGGTATGGGTTTTTTGCTCCCCGTCAGACCATTGTTAAGATTACTCTGATTATTGAAAGAATTCCATGTTCCAGCAGGCATGGTGATATTATAAAATGACAACACAGCTCCAAAGTTCATGTCTAAGAAGAGTACAACAAGAATCATGAAGAAATGTCAGTGTTTTAAGAAATCTTGGGATTTATGCGTTGGGCTGCTTTCAAAGCTATTCTTGGCCACACCTGCTTTCTCCTTCATCCTTGGGTCCCACTGTTTCGTGACTCCAGTTTAGTTAACTATAGACATTAGAATGAAGACATATTTTAGGGTATTTTTCACATAGCTTTATGCCAACATTGAAAACCTAAAAGTGTGACTATGCCTAGCCCCTCCCTCAGATATTTGTTGAAATATACTTTCCATGGGACTGTAAAATGAAAACAGCCCAAACCAGGGCATGTGGTGGAGAGGTGGTACCTCCTTATTCCAGGCAACTGACTATATTTCCTTCTCTGCTGTGCTTTTCTGAGAACTTTTGGTCTCAAATAAAATAACCCTAATGAGGCAGGTGTTTAGCTTGAATTGGCAATATTCTGCAGGCTTTTACCTCACAGTGTGAACTGAGCAAGGCTCCCCTTGTGTGAGAGAGCAGGCCCCTCATTTGCTGTCCTACGTTGAATAGTTGCTATATTTAAAAGAACAAACATGACTTCCTAGGACATAACTTTTAGTATCCCATGGTCAGTTCTCAAGCCAAGCTTTCCTATTAGTCATCTGACATTCTCCTCGGAGCCCACATGGAAATCCCACTGTCTCCTTTGTATGGAATCCCACATGTGAAACGCCACCACATCAAAGAAGCCAAATGTCCTGAACTCTACAGGAGAGAACCACAGAGCGTAGTTCTAGGTCTGTCCGGTGGGCAGAAAACTCAAGCATCCAAGCCCTGTGTCACATCAGGACAGTTGTGGGGTCCAGAGCAAGTCATATCCCCCAACACTTTCTGAAAACATAATCAGACTTAGATGAATGCCAAGGGCAATAATGAAGGGAGGCAAAACCCAGAACACGTCACGACCATCACAGTGTTGATGAGGAGACAGAGACTCCTGTGTCCTCCCTCTAACTTCGAGTCCTTGGTCTTTATGGTAAAGTGTGAAAGACTATCTGTGGCTCCTTCTTTCCCAGTAAACAAGCAGAATGTCTCTGACTATTTCACACCTGTGGAGAGGATTAAAACAAAACACAGGCAAGTGGCATCCTTAAACTTCTTCCTGACTCAGTTTATTTTGAAACAAGAAATATACCCCTCACTTGGCTGTGTCAGGCTTCATTCATGGAAATTTTTGAGCTACTGTGCTGGTGAATTTCCTCACAGAATTCAAAGCTGAGAGGTCCCTGAGGCTTCTGTTACCAGAGTGGCTTACCGCTGTGACCTACCGAGCTAGTGAAATCAGGAGAGCTACCTACACCTGGCCATCCTTGCGGTTCCTCCCCTGTGCCTGCCCCTTTCCATACCCAGGTGTCTAGATCTAAACCTCTGTTCTGGATGGGTGTAGCTACTCACGAGTGCACCCTGGGCTGCTAGCCAAGGCTGTGTAACTGTGGTGGCCTCAAGGGACATTGCTTTCTGCATTTCACCAGGACTGATTAAATACCAATTAGAGATTTTCACAAAGGTCGATAGTTTTCTCTTTTATAATTTTCATACTCATAGTTAAAACATTTACAACACTCCAAAGACACAAAGGCAGAAGTATTTCAAAAAGCTAACCCTCCCCCCCACACACACCCCAGCTCCACAAACCACTGCCCAATCACATCCTAATAGAATCTGATCCATCCCTTTCCTGGCCCTAAGCGGGTTGCAGATGGCATTCCTGTAGGGCCAAGAACTGTGTCCTATGACCCAACTAAGCGCCTCCACCTCTGCTGAAGGAACTGCCTGCTGCCATTTCCACAATGCTCCCGCTGTGGAAAGTGACACCTGCTGTCATCTGTCCCCTGTAAGACACCTCTCTGTCATCTCCCCCACTTCATGCAGCCCTTGCTGCTCCTAAGGATACCCTGTCTCAGGCTGTCCTGAGGTGTGTCTCTTCCAGTCAGCCATTTCCTTTCTCCTCTTCTATTGCAGCCTTCCTGATCTCTTTTTTTCTCATGCATTGGTCCCTCTGAATGGTTATTTCCCTTCAAAATGGTCATTTAAAATATTTTGTCATCTTCTCCTTTCAATCATTTTTCTTATTCAAAATTAGGCGTATGTCCTGATTAACCAAAGACTGGCAAACAAAAGAAAGCTCCCAGACAGTAATTTTCTTTTAATTCTACATTATGATCTCTGGAGTCTAATTTATTTCCTAAGTTTTATTCTGAAAAATTTCACTTCTACTAAGGAGTTGCCAAAATGGTATAAGAAAGAAATAAAACTTTCACCTTTATCCATCAACTATGAACAGTTTGCTGCGCTTGATATCTTTTAAATATATACTCATTATGTTTCCTTACTGAGTTATTGAAGAGAAAGTTGTAGACGTTATAAGCCCTTGTCCTTAGATGCTTCTGTTTATCTTTTAAAAACAAAAATACTCTTTTCCACAACCACAATACATCTATCACATGCAAAAACCTAAACAGAGGCATCACACTGCAGTCTAGTGACCCAGCCCTCGGGGGTCCCTACTTGGTATTCAGAGGAGGAATCTATATGTGGGTTTCATGCACATCACATAAATTAAGGTTTTGTTACAGGTTCACCAAAACGAGTAACAATAGAATATAGTAGACTTATTACAATGCTTTTTTAATTTTTCAATTTCTGTCACCTATGGAAAATATCAAGCCTGTCTATCAACCAAAGGAGTCTGGCCAGCGAGCTGTATTTTCTGCTAAAGTTGCTGAAGCAGTGCTGGGGTGCCCCATTTGCACATAGCTTGTAGAAATGTGACATGATTTTTTTTTAAAATATATAAATTGCTTTTGTGAGGACTCTCATGTTTAGGGTCACAATCCGCCTGGCGTCTTCCAGGAGCGCATACATCAGCCAATCCACTCACAGCAAGAACAAGGTGATGTCAACCTGGGGCTGAGAGCTCTGCTGTGTTTTAAAGGGAGAGGTGTGTGCTTCTACATGTGTCAACAAGCAAGAGAACAATGCGCAACGTTGCTGGTGTAAGAGCATCTGTATCCGTGCATCCCAAGCAAGCATCTCTCCTGACAACTACCGAAGCCCAAGGTTGAATTTGAGATTGATTTCACCAATGCTAATGGAATAAACCAAAAAAAAAAGAAAGAAAGAAAGAAAGAAAGAAAGAAAGAAAGAAAATAAAGAAAAGAAAAACAGGAATCTTTTCTGGTGACCCACCAAACCTAAACCAATGTCTCTGAAATTTGTTCCTTTCCTGGTTCGGTTGTTTTCCTGCGACATGAAGAGGACATCCAGACTGTTGCCAAAAGGGATTTGTCCTTTTTATCTAGTCAGGAGAGTGCTTGCGCTATTTGCATTTCTGAATTGCTTAGCTGCCCAAGCATGCTCGGTGTGTGCTGTTTGAAATGTGTCACCGAGGCACGTGACTGCTCTTCTCAAGCTGATGTTGGACTTTCTCCAACAAATATGGATTATGTTAAAGTCGGTTCTGAATTGACGAGGATATGTTAATAACTCCCAGATGGGCATCTCTGTGCTCTCCAGCGGGGGAAATGCGAGCAGTCTATGGCAGGAGCAAGTGGCTGGCAGGTCCATCATTCCGTCATTAAAGGCCACATTATTACCTACAACGGTGCTTGCATGACAATGGCTGCGGAGATGAGCCCAGCCTCACAGTGATGAGCACCAGGAACTGGCTCTTAGGTAGATTGTTTTCCAGGTATTAATAAAACAAAGATTTTGCACGAAATGCTCCTCTTCCTATTACCGAATAAGACGTTAGGAATAACTCCAAGGGGCGGCAGTGGAGGTGACCTTGGAGACTGGCATAGACTAAGATGTGTTCACGGTGCGGCCACACGGTCCTTGTTCAACAGAAAGACTCTGCCTGTGCCTGTCCTGAGTCTGTGTGCTTTGATGTCCCATTTCTGTGCTAGCAAGTTTTGTTGAATCCGTTATTCGCCTTACAGGTGTTAACATTGGGGCCATAGTGATTGGTTGGTTTTTTTTTTTTTATTAGATGATATACCTGCTTTGTCCTTGGTTCTTAACCTATGGAGTATAATTTTTTTCCTTACATTGGTTTTATAAAAAATGAGAAGATATATGTCTTCTGTAACCATATTTCTAGAGCAGAAGGCAACTGAATATATTTGCTACTGAATTTCAATATGACCAGGTACTTAGGAAAACACAGTCCTTGGACTCTGTGCTTACTACTGTTAATTATGATGAAGGTGGATATTAAGATGAAAGGGAATGCCTCGGTAGAGAAAACAATCACTTCGGTGATTAGGAATAGGTGTACCTTATTTCAGTAGATGGATAAAATACAGCAAAGTTCCTATTTGCAAAGCAAATGCTGCATGCGCATCGCTTTCATCAGAAGGCAAAACAATCTTGCATCCCTATATATACGGTGCAGTGAGAGACTCCCTGAGGATGATAGAGGTAATTGAAAACACTCAGCTGCAGATGATACACGTTCCCTTTTGTTATGAGTCCCTCTCCAAAACAGTCCAGCCACAAAGAGCTCCCCCACTGTCCTGCAGGTAACTGGGTTTTACAGTGTCGTTTCATCTACATAAGCATAGCATATACATAACATATGTATGTTTTCTTTATCTCCCCCCACTGGTACCAGCAACTCGAAGGAACTTAAAGGTATAAAGCCACGTTTACCAATAACATTATGATGAGCCATTTAGGATTTAGATTTTTCAGAAGGCAGCGGCACTAAATGCCATGGAATCCCAGCATGCATTTGGATATTTTTAGTGCCAACAATCAGGATTTAAAAATATATTACTTTAAGTCATTTCAAAATATCAAAAGATCAGCAAAAGATTTTCTAGCACTTCTTTCTTGAGGCCTTCCTGCAGAGGGTACGGGACTGGAGTGTTAACTGTTTGGATGTGCTAGGAAGGCAGGGGAAAGGACATTGGGCTCATTACTTGGATTTGGTAACACAGGCCGACAATCCCAGCACGCAGATGTGGAAGCAGGAAGATTGTCACAAATTCCTTGTTAGCCTGAGCTACACAGTTTCAGGTCAGCCTTGGGGCTGCATTGTAAGGCGTCTCTCAAAACAGAAAAACAAACAAACAAAACAAAGCAAAGGGGCTGGAGGAGAAAAGGAGGGAGAGAAAGAGAGAGAAAATCTGGCTCACAAGGACTTACTGCTGGCTATGGATGTGGTCTCCAACTTCTTCTGTCCTCAGATCTCTGCCGAGTGAGGGAAGGCTTTCTACCAAGGCTGAAAGAAAACCGCCAGGACCTTTATAAACACATGATGTTATGTTATGGCTCCTTATGTGTTAGCATTGTGAAGGACCTGCAGTCTGGGAATTCACAGAGCCTTGGAAGCTGAGTGTTTATCGATAATACTTTCAGCTCCTCTTTACATTCATGAGTGCAAACAACTGCCCAGTAGTTCTGATGCCACTAACCCCAGCGACTGTGCCGGAGCAACAAAAAGGAGAGAGCTTATTATGTTCAAAAGATGCCATCATTTTTATCAGCACCTAAATCAGACTAGTATTTCCTACGTCTCCAAAACGTACGTCTGCCCCATTAATATTGCATCAAAGAGGTTCGTTAAAGTATTTGTGTTTGAGAAAATTTGGGGAGTTAGCTAGCAGATGTAACAGAAACGGAAGGCCCTGTACTTATTGGCCATTAGGTTGCAACTTTCAGAGATGCCATGAGACCCGGATTAGCCAGGCAAATGCCACTTGTTCATCATTACTGGGAATTAATAAGCCAACCTCATAGTGTTAGCTACTCTGTAAAGCTCACAAAATCGACTCTCTGGTATTTGAGAGGAACCTGCGTCTCTGGGGGCGTTGTCCCTCCAATACCGCTTGGAATGAACATTCTGGGATGAAGAATTTGCTGTATGGTAGGAACTGGGCTTATATTAGAGCCATAGCTGACCATAAACACACAGCATCCCAGGCCCGCAGAGGGAGCCTGTGAAGTGGGCGATGCAGCCAATCGCGCATTGCGGCCCAGCCTTCTGACACTCTTTTCAGCATTAGGTCACCTTGGCAGAAGACAACCCAGGCAACACTAGAGATAGAAAGGGGGAGGGTTAAAGGGACTCCCCTTTATGCAAAAGCACCAAGACAGTCTTAAGCCCAGTGACTTGGGGCTTTTATTTCACCTTTCCCACCCTTTACTACACAGCACACTAGTTTGCTCATAACGACTCTCAACTTTCTGGGCTGTTAAAAAGAGGCTTAGAAGAGCAATTGGAAGTAATACGGGCTTTTTAATATTGTGACACTTAATGCTACACAAAACCTTTGTTTCCTAAGGTTTATTGCGCTGGTGTCTTAGATTTCCTGCTGTATGACCAGGAAGATTATGGTGGCTCAGGTCTTAAGTATACTCTGGGGAAGCATTTTGTATTTTCGCTATAAACAGTCTTTCTAAAACAACACGATTGTGTAACTCTCCATGTTTATATTGCGTTATACGTCTCCCAAAGTTTACTATGCATAGCAAAGAGCATGGTAACCAAAGGAAGCTGTGTAGTCTCTGAAATTATTCAAGTGACTCCATCTCACTCCGTATTTCAGCAGCCGGATGTTCATGCTCTGTTATTATGTTGTGGTATTGCACAGCTGTGCACGTAAGCTTCTAAAAGCTAAGCTTTTATAGTACATATATGCTTTATTTTAAAATAAGAGTTATAACCGAATTGAAAGACTTTTAAAAGGAAGTAATGATGCAAGCGGAGCAGTTTTCAAATGTCTGGCTTTTCACAAATGAACAATTTGGTTGAGAGCGTCATAGCAAAGCTGGGTTTTCATATTGAGTAATTTCTCCGAGTTGGTGAAAGAAACCAAATAATTAATTCTACTATTAAAGGTGCTACCACTGAATGTGCAACGTGGAGCCCCGATAAAGGACTGTGCTGAGTTCTCCTTCGGCTACAATCCTGTTCCGACTCCTGGGCAAATGCAACAAATGGCGAAATCCCATTTCTTTATGCAGACAATTTAATGAGCAATTCCTTCAGAATATATAAGGGAAGAAGACCAGACCTAACACTACGGATCCCCCAGACCCACTTTTCCTTCCATATGTGAATAGTGAGTTTCATTATGTTCAAAACCATAGCCTGGACAAGGCAAATGGTGAGCTCCGTCCCATCCGAGGAAGTGAAAGATTATCTTCTTCCAGCCAGAGAAACGGGAGGGCTCGGGCCCACCTTTGAATCCCTCCCAGCTTCACTCAGATCGAACACGACATCTGGGTAATCTGCAATCTGCCAGGGGCATTGTTAGCATGTTACCCCTCCAGGGTAGGATTTTAACCAGGCCGCCGGCAGCTGTGCGTTTGGCGACTTGGCCACATTAGGCCTTCAGAACCCCCCGCTATTACCCTGGTGAAACCTGTGCCAGGGCCCCTGGTGACACGGTGAAGGTATTAGGTCAGATGAGTTACATTAAGTGGCAAGTGATAAATTCAAGATGACAATCTGAAACAGCAGTGTTTCTTCTGAGTAATTAATTCCAGCGGTGCCTGGGGCGGTGTGTGGTTGCCGCCACTGGTGTGGCAAAGCTGCGTAGCTAATGAGAACACATTACCGTGAGGATTAGGGGCCTGTGCATTCTGGCAGGCTGAGGTCACTATGATTAGGAAATATTAATGCAGAGTGACTGTGATAAACCATATACACCCAGGAAAGTTAATTTTTATTTTATTAACGCGGGAACTGTTGACCACTTTACAATGTGGTGACTCACTAAGTGAGCTAGGGAGAGAACCGACACATTCCTCTTTGGGTCTCTGACAGCCCCTAAAGCCAGCTGGAGATGGTGACAGAATGGCGTGCCATAGCCAAGGTCCTGATCGTCTCATCTGTGGACACAGGGTCTTCGGCACACCCTGAAGATACAGAATGAGGGCCTATTTTATTTTCCTAAACATGACTTCACCAAGATCTTCTTTTAGGCACCCATCTTCTCTGTTTAAGAAATAACTGTGAAATAACTGGAGAGCGATATTGTCAAGAAAGGGGCAGGCTTTCTCTTGCTACATCTGTCCTTCGGAGAGGGGGTGGCCAGGTCACCTTTGACTCTCCAGTGCTATCCAGGCGTTAGATGACGTGCTCACCTCCATTCTCATCGCGAAACACCCCGTTCAGCTGGAAGCAGAAGGAACTTGAGGCCAGACGGGTGGGATCTGGGACAAATTCAGACCGTCAGGAGGAGTGTGTTTGAGCCTGGAACTCAGCGCCCGGTCCACCTCATCTGGTGCTCACCTGGATGTCTCGCTGGGAAGGGAACAGAGCCAATCACCCAAACTGTTTCCCATAAAAATCTCAAAGAAAGCTGTCGAGGACTCTAGCCATACACATGCACGCATATACACACACTCACAGAACTCAGAGAGTTGGCTCATCTCTAGTGGAGGACTTTTAGTTTGAGCAACTACAGATGTCTTACGGTGTATTAGATATGTTGCCTATAAAATACCTACTAAACACTTTCCCCTTGGCACTGAAAGATGAACTACTTCTAGCTGTAAGACCATGCGCTTATCTCTTGCTATAAATTGGCTGTGGTGTTGGGCACTCAGCTTCAATATGTGCTCTGTCTATAGGTCTACGTGTGAGTGAAGGCAGGGGAGTAGAAAAGCCATTAGCAACACGTGTTCTCTGAAATCTTGAAGGGCTACCAAGTACATCTTTGTACCCCCAGCTTCCTATGTTATTAAGAAGCCAATCACATTGCAGAGAAAATATAAAAAAAAACCTTTAGTCTGATCTTATTTTCTTTTTCTTTATCCACAGAGTACACGAGTTTTATTTTGCATTAGTGTCCCCAGCTCTAGTTTCTAGAATAGGAGAAACAATTAGTAGTACTTCTGGGAGGCTCAATCTCCACCAAGTAACAATTAAAAAAAAATCACCCACAGTTTTATATTTACATACAAATACATGAAATTCTTGGCATCTTTGCATATGGGGGAAAAACTTAGAAAAAGTCAATAAACAAACCCATCTTTTTTCTTACATATTTTGAGGTGATGGTTCATTAAAAACACCAAGGAATTGCTGCAAAACACCTTTCCAATGTCATCAAGTACATAAGAGGCTTTGGAAATGAGAGGCCACTGCATCAACAAGGGAGAAGAAGGTAGCATTCAAGTTTGCCTGTTTGACCGTCACAGCCATCAATAGTAACTTAATCAAAATGAGTAGACACGAATGACTTGTGTCTTTATAGACGTAAATAGGTGTGCTGCAGGATATTTGATCACACTCTGACCCTCGAGTTTGTGTTAATTAAATAAAACCTTAGGTCAAGAGGCAGAGTCACACGCACACACAAGCACAGGCTATCAGGAGGCCAAGTAGCTGTGTTTCATGAAGTGAGGGCCCAAGCACCACTCATTGTGCGGATACATCGCTGTTTAGGTCAGGGCCAGCAATTCTTATTCTCCAAAAGTCCATATAGAAATATCTTAGGCATTTATGAATCATATGGTTTTTTTTTTTTTTTTTTTTTGAATCATATGGTTTTTGATTTAATTATTCAGCTCTACTACTGGAACATAAAAGTAGCCATAAGCACTGCAAAAATGCGTGTGGCTATGTTCCAATAAAACTTTATTAACACTGAAGTTTGAAATTCACATCATTTTCATGGGTCACAGAGTATTCTTTTCAGGTTTAAACACTTAAACATTTTAAAACTTAGCCCGATAGGCCATATGAAAACCAGGGAATGAAAAGCAAAATGGGAAAGAAAATGCAGGGGATGGGCTGCATTTAATTCATGGATCGTCATTCATGGGTCCCTTGCTGCAAAGGGTTGCTCTGATCTGCAAGATCAAACCATTGCCATCCAACTCACTTCCTACCCCAAGAAAGGGAGAAATGGAAAGAAAATGTCAATCACCTTAGGAAGACTGAACTGGCTTACGTCATTCCACTCACGTTCTATTGACTAGCGTGGAGTTGCACAGCCGTAGTTAGCAGCAAGGGACCTGAGGCACATAGTTCTGGGTAGGTCCATGTGAACTCAGCTAAATGCCAAGGGGATTCCAACCCTTGAGACCAGGTATGCATATGAAGGTACAAACTGTCTCTACTACAGTACCATGGAATTGAATTGAAGTAATGATAAAGATTATTCTAGACTTGGAATCTTTTGAGATTTTTCTGTTGCCATGACTCCCAAATGGGGTTTATGTTCCTCGTTGATACTACCTTGAGACACACAGTGGCTGTAGTACTGAGAGAGAAAAGGTTGCTGATCACCCAGTGAGCAACTTCTACTAGTGTATAGTAGAATACAGAATGACGTTGTCTAGGCACCCACGGAGAATTGCCACAATACGAAAAAGGCATGCCAAGAGCAATTTCAGGAGCAAAGATGCTTCTGTTGTTCTTTAACTTCTTATAATATCATTTTTACTTTTAAAAAATTCCGAGCCAGATGTGGTAGTAGATATGATCAGCAGTTGAGACCAACCTGGATTTCATAGTGAAACTTCACCCCGCCCCCAAACATTCCAGAATCTGCTAAGTCTAATCTCACTCACCATTCCCCTTCTAGAAACCATATTGAGGTTACTCCATGCCTTCCATCAGATCCTCAACTCATGCTTGAAGAACCACAAGTAATGGGCTGGAAGCCTTAGAAAGCCACGACATTGGCGCTTTCTGTGTAGATACAACCAAGCTGCCCCAAAGGAAGAAACCTGTCTGCAGATAGGCACGTGGCTGTAGCCAGAAAACTGAAGTCCTGCAGGTACAGAGAATTATGGCTTGGGTTCTGTTTGGACAAGGATGTATTTGTCATGTCTAGTTCAGCGATGGAGTATAAAATGGGTCTGGTTTTTTTTTGGTTTTTTTTTTGTTTTTTTTTGTTTAAGACAGGCTCCAGGCTCACAGGCTCATTACGTGGACCAGACCATACTGGCCTGAAACTCCTGTGTCAGCCACCCTGGTGCAGGGATTACAGGTACACACCCCCACACCTGGCTCAAAACAGATTTCTTGGATACTTACTCTGTATAGAGCATTGCAGTATAGAGCTCTGGGAGGAGGCAGGAAGGTGGAGGTGAACAATAGGAATCATTTTTTTCTCGAGTTTGAGTTCTAGGAGGACAGAGAGTTTAGCATATACAATATATACACATATATGTATATATACATATAAAGAGAGCTTAGCATATGCAATATATGCATACATTCCTATTTTATTATTAGCTAAATGGACACTCTATCATCTCTAAGGATCACATGTAACACTAATATATACATGTAGTATATAACATATACAGAGAGTTAGCTTATATAATATATACATACATACACACACATATATATATACATATACAGAGAGTTTAGCATATACATCTCTACCTAGGCATGATGATAGGGGTATGTATAAAAGAGTTCAGAGTAGGGAATGAATGACTCCGTGTTGGGGTTGGTGAGAAAGTAGGCCAGAGAGGTGTCAGTCCTGATCCAAGAAGAAAAATAGTCGTATCTTTCTCCCCAAGAACAGAATATGATTTTGAGTAAAGATACATCCTGTCCTGTATTCATGAGATATAACTGTTGTTACGGCAGTCATGCCAGATGTGTGTGTGTGCACGCACATGCATACACTCATGTATCAGGACAGGAGCACTGCTACACTCTTTCCCCCAGGAATCTATGTTTTACATCTGTGTTTTGTATTACAACTGTTTATATACCTTGACTCAAGCATTCCCAACCACAAGGACCATTCACAATTAATTTTAAAAGAAATTTCTGTATACAGAAATACCCTTGAAACACATGCGTACACACACACACACACCACGATTCTATCATGGGGTTCTTCTAATAAGCAGTCAAGTGAAAGGTCAAATTAAAGTCCTCTTAATTTTGCAGATTAAAATGAAAGCTATTGCTATAAGAAAATACTTAGGATTTTATTTTCTCTGAACACAGCCTGTGTTTGCATATTGAGTTGAGGCATCATAGACACCCCAAAAGCATTAAAAGCATGAAACAGAAGGCTTAGAGAACACATAAACAGGGAGAGATGACAGGCATTTTTGTAGCCGTTGGAAGCTGGGGATAATTATACCATTGTCTCTCACTCTGCTCCCATGTGGACTTGCTTAAATGTCACTGGAAACAGTAACTTCTCACTCTTTCCTTCCTGGGAAACCTTATCCAACCTGAGCTCAGACATCATGATAGTGTGCTTCAGCCCAGAGCGCAGGCCCCGGGGGGATTCATATTCAGGCATCACGGGTCGTTGACCTGGCTATTGTTGTTTGTGATACTTACTGGTAAAGTTTCTCAATCAATACAACATCAGCCCACTGAGCTCCAGGGACTAGAGAGCTGCGGCAGCGTACTTAATCTCGGAGCCAGCCTGCGCTCTCTGCTCTGCGGCTAAACTGGGTACTTGGCCTACTTGATGTGGCATTATTGCTGCTGGGGTCAGATGGGAGCAGCTCGGCAAGGGCTGATGAATGGTTGTTGGTGGTGAGGCACCTCTCCCGCCCACCCGGAGACATCCTTGATAGACGACAACCGCGCCTGCACAAAAATCCCTGTCGCTTGTCTGGGAGGCTTCTGGGCTGGAGGTGTGGAGGGACTGGCCCGGCGACGGGAGCAAGCTCTCAAGGCGGTAGAGCACGGATGCTGTCAAGCTCCCTTTTCTTTATCAGAGAAGTGGATCTCCATCCCGTCCCATGACATTACTGTGTCCGTTCTCTTCCCATCTTTGCTTGAGCAAGACTTCCAGGCAGTAGGGAAACAATAAATGGGAAATGATCTTAATTCTATTAAGATGGGCCGTCAATGTCTTCATCGCTGAAGGAGTAATTATTCAGAATGTTAACTGTGAACTTAGCAGTGTAACACCCACTAATGTGGAGGAGAAATTAATATGTAAATAATTGTTGAACATAATAGTGGGATAGCCTCCGTTACTGTTAAGAATATAACACCACAGAAGCCTGGAAAATTCTTTTAAAAATAGATGCCCTGCAGAAAGTGTCAGTGCATTATTTATCTAGCTATTTCCTGTTCTGTACAATCCTTTTTTTTAGTAATCAGACAAAGAAAAATAAAAATGCTTGGCATGACCTAAATATTCTGTCTATTATAGATGAAGGCAGGGCTCTCTGTAAGTAAACAGACCAGAGTGTTGTCAAGGAAGTAACCAAAGGTGTAAATGTTAGGTTCAGACAGATTCCCCAGAAAATAAGAAGGCTTCGTTAAATATTTAATCACATAAAAAAATCACAAGGAGGAGAGAGTGGTGAAGGGATTTCCAGGGGTGTGGTCAGCTGTGTGGCAAAGAAAGAACTGTGGGTGGGTGTATTCTTCAAGAAGATCTACAGGCCTCCATCTCTTCATCTCAGAGCCTACTGTGAAGTTGACGATGTATAAGGACATATTTTCTGGACCTGAGACAATTGATGCCCTGTCTTCCCAAGGTTGACAATTAAGTTATGTTAGTGAGGTTAAACTATTGCTGTCTAGTCTTAATGCTACAATTGCTTTCCAAATATTTAAGTTAAAAATCAACCCATCATGTGTGTGTGTGAATGTGTGTATATATACACACACACATATGTATATACGCATATATATATATATATATATATATATATATATACTTGCAAGACGAGTATTTCAGCGGTTGTATTATTTCCCTAGTCCCTTTTAACCATACATGTTTGCCTGACTGCTAACCCTCACACACTTGTAAGGAAAAGAGTGTTTCCATTTTCAATGGCTGAAGCCATCACTAAGCACTCCAAACCCATTGTGTAGCCAGGGCATGATGGGAACAGGGGGCAACTCATTAAGTCTACATTGTGAGATCTAGTCTGAATAAATAATTCCCATAGATGTTTTAAGGGCGGCAGACTTTGATTTTCTACTCTTGTCCTGTGCCTCTGAGTAGGTTTAGTGAGGCTTCAAATAGTAGGGAGGAAGGTTTCCTGGGACTGATGGCAGATTCCTGACATTGTCCTAGCCTCTAGATCCCGAGAAATAGATAGTCTGTATTCTATAGCCTCCCAGTTTCTGTGGCAGCAGGTACTGACTTTGGTTTCTGATAAATCTGTGCTCTGCTCTCTTGACTCTATGTCTGAGTTGACTCCACCTTGGTTTTTACAGATGTTCACGCTTTAGAATCTAACTAGGCTTCCTACGTATTCCAGTCAAGGACTCTTCTATCTATCACTAGACTGCACGCTCCAAACGCCTCTGTTTCCAGTATGGGGATCCTTCAGGTGGGATTAGTAAAAAATGGTTCAGGCCCACCTTGGCTCACAAGTGCTCCGGTGGACTTTCCCACACTGCCCTGCACGGACTCATTTGATTTCTTTGCTTGGCCTTGTATCAGCTCTCAGGTGGTAGTGAGGGCATCCTGTGAAGACATCTCTTTCCAGACTCTGTAAGAAGCTGACACACACCCTTCCCTACCCCTACTCTGTGTGCCTCTTTCCTCCAGGATTTCAGCACAATTAGGGGACAGGAGGTATATTTCTTACCCTTTTGCTTCTATGTTTTTTCTTAAGAAGCCCTCAAGGCCTGAAAGAGAAGTGCTCATTGCTGCCTTTTACAGGCCTTTGTTTGAGTTTCTCCTCCTACCCATGTCTTATCTCTCTTCTCTTCTCCCTGCATCTATGGCAAAGAAACTATTGCTGAGAAAAAGACATCCTAAGTGAAGGTTTTCATTGTTGTCTAAGTTCTCTGGGATTGTGATTTGTAGGCTGGTTTTCCTTTCTTTATGTTTAAAAACCACTTATGAGTAATTACATATGATAATTGTCTTTCTGGGTCTGGATTACCTCACTCAATATGATGTTTTCTAGCTCCATCCATTTTCCTGCAAAATTTCAAGATGCCATTATTTTTCTCTGCTGTGTAGTTCTCCGTTGTGTAAATATACCACATTTTCCTTATCCATTTAGGTTGTTTCCTGGTTCTGGTTATGTCAAGCAAAGCTGCTATGAACATCGTTGAGCACATGTCCTTGTGGCACGATTGAGCATCCTTTGGGTATGTACCCAAAAGTGATATTGCTGGGTCTTGAGGAAGGTTGTTTCCCACTTTTCTGAGAAATTGCCACACTGACATAGAAAGGGGTTGTTCCAGCTTGCATTCCCACCAGCAATGCAGGAGTTGTTTTGATTTGCATTTCTCTGATGACTAAGGATCTACATAGCTTTTCTGACTGGTTTGTGTGTATTATTCTCCAGTTGACTTCCTGTGCTGCTTAGGCTTTCTCAGAAAAGTCTCACTTAATTTTGCAAACATTTATTGAGCACATAGTAGGTGTCCCAGGAGGCAAAGATAAGTAAGGTCCTGTCCCTTAAAGAGAATATGCACCATGCCTGTTTGTGTAAGCAGATAGAAACGTGTCTTTGGGCTTACCCTGAAATCGGGAGTCCAGAAAGGGCTCTTATTAGGCCTCTATTGCAATACAAATGAATAATTTCCATACAAATTTGAGCTAAGATGTTCCAATGGTTTTTTTATGCCAACCCCCTTTTCAATCTTTCTTCCCAGGATTGTCAAATTATTCTCTGTTTTCTGACACTGACTTCCCGGAATAACAATAATAAGGACAAATATCTCTGGATAATAAGGTGACCTGGGAATTAAGGCTGATGCTAGTAATCATGTTGCAGTGATTAGGCCGCATTGCCTGGCTCCGGATAACAAATACTAATGAATGAACACAAACACAGGTTAGCACGGTGACCTGGTGTCCAAAAGAAGCTTCTGAGACTCTGATCATCAACTTAACACACAGCGTGGCCCTCGGCTATGTCTCTCATTTACGTGGGCCTTCATCCAGATGGATTGAAAGGTGAGTTACATCCTCTTGGATCCTACGGATGCCCTTTGAATCATATGGGAGATTATGGGATGGGTGTTGGATGTTCCATGGTAACAAGAAGGAGAAAAGTTGACATCTAGAAAGGTTCTTGATTGATTTCAAAATTGGCCAAAGCTGAACACCTGGAGCATCAACCTTAAGAAAGAAAAGGTTGTCACGGGGCGGGGCTTAGGATGCAGCTACTGAACACCTGGGGTCTGACATTGACCATTATATGGCCAGGGAAGGTGGGCTCCGCACCTGTTTCCTCTCCCAAATGATTGAGACTCTACGAACCCTGAAAGCTCACCAATGAATTAAATTGCCATTAAAAAAAATGACTTCCATAGTACCTGGCACCTAGTGGTCCATTAATAAATAAAACAATGGTGATCACTCCTATCTGTACTCTGACCTGCAACATCAGGGTATGAAAAATGTGAACGGCTCCTTTTCACTAGCATGGAGAGAACAAACAGTCCAGTAGATAGCCAGACTCTGAAGAAGTCGGGCAAGAAATCCTAGGCGGGGTCAGAGAGGGCCGTTGCTCTTAGAAATCAGAGTTCATAAACAGTGATCTGGAGATCAGAAGAACCAAGATCAATCCAGACGGGTGACCTGGTAAAAATGACGTCTCCTCCCCAGGAAAATAAGAGTTGGACGTAATGCTATCTCACGCCTTACATAGCTCACCACCAAGTATTCCCTGGTCCACACTCCACTATGAAAATCAAAGACCTTCTAGATCACCTCTCAAGCACTGAGCAGAAGAGTTTGCAAGGGTTTCTTTTAGCTGAGCGTCTGTCCGTCCTCATTCCCCACGCTATCCGTCGGGTGTACATTCTGAGAACCTGAACAAGTGTTGGAAACTACAGATAATACCAAGCCTTCTTCTGGCCATTGTGTCCACATCTACAGTAAAGTTTAATTTACAAATTAAACCCAATAAGATAGCGATGACAAAGCAATCACCAGCCTGTTCTGTGATAAACATTCTTGGAAACTTATGAGTTATCTCTGAAATTGTCTACCTAATATTTCTAGACTAGGCATAATCTAGTGAAAACGAAATCCCAGAATGAGAGTCCAGGGGTGAGGGGGAATGCCCGCACACTCTCTATTATAGGAAATAATGGTAACAGTGAGTCACCACTGTATTGAGGCAAATTGCAAAACATGGGCACTGAAGGACATCTTCAAGGGCAGTTTGTTTGTGATTCGTTGAGCCCTAAAATCCTCTGTCTTGATGGCCCTTGAGATAGAGGCTCTCCAGTGCCTGTTGGTGGAACACCCTCTGGTCCCTATAGCATTACTCAATATCTTATTAGCAATTCTATCTCTACTAATATTTGATCATAGACTACATGCTAAAATGAGAAATTGACCCAAGACAATGAATCCAGGAAAGGCTACGACACAGAGAAGGGGGATTCTGGGACTGGAAGTAAGGGGATACCATGTCAGAAAGGGGGCCCCGGTCTTGGGAGGCAGAGAGAGGAACACTGGATCCAGAATCAAGACCTGTTCATGGTGAGTGACCTGCCATCTAGACAGAGGCAGGACAAACTGAAACCATCGTCCTCAGTGGTTTGCAGTCTGGAGATCTGGTTTTGGCTCAGTAAGGAAAAAGAAAGCAGAAATCAAAAGAATGGTGAGCAGCCCTGGCTACTCTTCCCATTTCTGCCCAGATGCGCTTGTCTACTAACCTGGCCAGCAATGCGTCCTTAAGAAGGACAGCTTCCAAGGCGGGCTGGGGGTCTGACTGTGTCTACAGGTGAGTGCCCGGAAAGCCTGGCTGAGAAAAAAAGGCAAACAAATGGGAGTTGGGGGAGCTGCGTGCATATGCAGAAGTTGCCCCATCACTGTGTGGACAGGAGCTCAGGGACAAGCGGGCTTACTAAAAACATTCAGAGAGGTCTTTGCTATGCGCTGGTATAAGCTAACACCCCCATTGGGGAGCACAGGCTTTAGCAAATCTAGCTTTGTGTGTGTTAATTGCTGCGGTAGATGTAAGAAGCATGACAGGTATTCACTCAAGCAGAAAGAGCAGAATTTCCTAGCTATCTTCCCCTCATTTTATTCAAAATTGAAAGGATAGTCTGCTGTCAGCTGGGGCATTCCGCTCTGCATAGAAAACCCAAGGCCTTCATCACCCCCTGATGGCTACCAGGAGAAAGTGGGCACAGCCCTGGCTTCCTTCACATATGGTCATTACAGCCATCAGAAGTCTTAATGTTAAACTTTGCTTTGAAACGGCAGCAGTAAAAAAAAAAAAAAAAATACTGCATAGACTTGTTTGCTTAAGCAGTTTTTCAATCAAAACAAAAGCACCCAGAGGCCAGTAGAACAGTGTGAGACACTTTGGTGGGAAATATAGGCTGAGAAGTAATGACAATAATAACACGGTGGCCAAAGTTACCCCGAGTTTATTATCTTAGTCTGCTCCAACTACCGTGAGTAAATACCGTAAACTGGGCAGCTTAAGTAACAGAAACGCCTTTCTCTCAGGGCTGGAGGCTGAGAAATGTGTGATCAAATGCTAATTTGGCTTCTGATGAGGAACTGTTTCTGGCTCATAGGGGTTGGCTTCCTTACAGTCACCTCACATGAAAGAGAGAAACAAAGAAGGGAGGAGAAAGGAAGAGAAAGAAAAGGAGAAAGAATAAGCTTGATGGTGTTTGTGTGCGCGCGCGCGTGCGTGTGTGAGTGTGTGTATGAGTGTGTGTGTGTGTGTGTGTGTGTGTGTGCATATGAAAGCACAAACACATTTTTGCAGGTGTATGTGTATCCAAGTGTTTGTGGAGGCTGGAGGACAACTCACCTTGATTTCTCTCTCTTTCTCCTCTCTCTCTCTCTCTCTCTCTCTCTCTCTCTCTCTCTCTCTCTCTCTTTCTCTCTCTTTCTCTCTCTCTCTCTCTCTCTCTCTCTCTCTCTCTCTCTCTCTCTCTTCCTCTTTCTCTCTCTCTGGCTTTTTTGAGACAGAGTCTCTCTGTGTAGCCCTGCATGTCCTGGAATTTCCTTTCCTTTGTAGACCAAGCTGGCCTCAAACTCAGATATCTGCCCGCCTCTTCCTCCCAAGGGCTAGGACTAAAGACTTGTGCCACCACCGCCTGGCTTCACATTGGCTCTAAGACAGGGCCTCTCACTGAACTGAACATTCAGTGATTACACTCCAAGGACCTCCCTGTCTGCCTCCCCAGCACCATGACAAGAAGTGTTTGCAGCCACACTCAGCACCCTTAATGTGACTTTTGGGGATTGAACCCTGAGTTTATACAGCAAGGCACTTCCACCGGTGTCTCCCTTCGTAAAGACCGCTAATCCAATCCGGCCAGGGCCTCAGCTTCTTCACCTGACACAGTCTTAAGTGCTCTGTAATAGACCTCATCTCCAACTTCAGTCAACACTGGGGCTAGGGCTTTGCAAATGTGGTGATACATGATGAGGCTGCAACACTTACATGCCAGCATTATAAAATGTTGAGATATATATCATATATATATATAGTAGTTTATATATATAGTAGTTTAATGCTTTCAATCCAATGAACAATGTATTCCAATTATTCCCATTTCATAGAAGAAGAAACTGAGGCTTAAAATGCCAGCAGCCTTCCCAAAGTTGCACAGCTGTGATGATTTTATTTAAGTGAATGAAGAGTTTGCTCTGCTGAAAGCATTGCTGATACTTTCTCTGATCCTTGTAGAGTAAGTCTTGGCTGTGTCAAGTCCCTCAGGGACTCTAAACAGCTAATGAGCCTTGACACCCATGATTAGGAGAGCTATATTGGAAATATTTGGTGCTTACACACCCTCCCTTCACAACTGAAGACTCCATCCAAATGCACAGTCTCGTTTGTTCTTAATACCATGTAGCCATTTTTGCTTCAACTATATATTAAAGCAAAGCTTGGGGGTACTGCACTTTTTATCAGACATTCAGACAGTTCCTTGTTCCCAAAGAATTAGAGAGAAAGGGGGGAAGTGAGGGAGGAGAGAGGGAGAAAGAATATGAATCAAGTGTGTCTATAAATAATCACAATGCAAAATAATATATGCTATGAGTATTTGGGAGCATGGATGCTAACAAGAGGTCTGGTCTGCAGGTCACGCAGACCGTCAGAAAAGATGTTGCACCCAGCATGAGTCTTGAGCAATAGAAGTCAATTGGCCAGGAGTTCCTGTAAGAATGGCTACACAGACCTTTCCAAGGGAGGGCATGGTGCTATTAGAAGCTGCAGTACACATAGGGTACCACATGGGTTGAAGGAGGCAGACCAGAAGCAATAGCATTGTAAGACCTAGCATCTTATATGGGGAAGAGGCCAAATCCCAGATCAGGAACAATTTTCTGTGCTATTACGATGAGTGTTAATGCTGTGGCTGCTGCTGCTGTTGCTGCTGCAAGTACAGAGTCTTACACCCAGAACAACAGGACAAGATTTCTGTTTCTAAAGGATAATTACAGGGGAGACAGGTTTTGAATCAGTAAGTTGAAGAGCAGGGACAATTGTAGATAGCATCCTTCACCCCAACTCCGACATTTCAGAAGCACGCTTAGCACTGACCGCCACAGTCTGCAATGGTAGGGATTGCCTCTACCGCTCTGCAGAGTAGCAGGGGAGGTGGACTGTTCCATGCCTATGTCTGGACTGTTCTTAGTTCTTCTCATCACATTTGAGTAGAGCATAACTAGGGTTTCCAGAGATGAAAGTCGTCTCGTGCTCGCGTCTGCTATTGCCTGTGCATCATAAAAAGCCACTGTATACGGTTTATATTCTATAATTACAGAAAAATACTTCCCTAAAAATGGCATCCCATGCCTTCAGAGAGTAATGTGATTTTTGCTGAAAGAGCTAACAGGCACTCTTCTCCGTGCACTGAAGACTTTTCCACTAGAAGATACACATATTACATGCTCAGAAACAATAAGAAAAGACATGTTTATCATGTAGATAAATACCTCAGTGATGGTCATTTCATGTAAAACATTTCACATTCTACCACTGGCTATCTGACCTACCCTGTCAGGACCAAGCCCCCATAAACGCTTAAAAAAAAATCTTTTATGGTAGAATTAAGGAGACTATGTTACATTGGAAAAAAAGAAAAATGATTTAAGTGCAGAATCCAAATGAGGTTATGTTGTCTTGAGTATGTGTGCTATTGTTTTAACAAAATGAAAATAGCAACCTGTCCTATATTTTAAATATTCTTCTCTCTCTCTCTCTCTCTCTCTCTCTCTCTCTCACACACACACACACACACACACACAGAGAGAGAGAGAGAGAGAGAGAGAGAGAGAGAGAGAGAGAAAGAGAGAGAGAGAGAGAGAGAGCATTAGCTCATAATAGACATAAACCTCCGAACGGGTTAAAAATAAACCCAAGGCCTGGAAAGGCAGAAGCAATAATGACAGTTTTGAAGTTTCTCGTACCTGTTGTGACAGGAATAACAAATTAATTGGGACTATAACGGATTCTTTGTAAAGGTGAAGTAAACACACTTGACTGTATATTTTTCACCATCAGTTAAGTCTCAATTGGTTCTAAAAATAAACAGAAGACATTGAACAGTTTTAATGGATTCTGACACCTAGGTATTATGCTGTCACTCCAGTGTAAATGAATCATAACTTTGGACTGCACCTAGGAATTACTACACATTTGGAGAAAATTTATGGGGCTCCAAGCTTTGAATCATGATGTGATATCAAAACTAAAGTCAAAAGAGGAAAACTGCTGGGCATAAATTATGATCCTCCAGTCCTTAGGTGCGCGCTATGCAACAGGTGTAGATGCTGAAGCTCAGAGGCAGGCCAGAGGTTATCCTGGGCGCTGCAACAAATCGACCCTTCTGAAAGGGCTTTGTGTAAAATAACAACAAAAATCCACTCTTGTACCCACGATAGAGATATTTAATTTTTTTCATCTGGGTCCCTGTATCCTCTGTAAACTAGACTTCTCCTGAAGGCAGGAGCATGTTTGTGATCCCCAGATTTTTATTTTCAAGAGACAAACCAGTCTCTGGACCAGCCCACTTGCTTACCCGACTACATTAGTAGATCCACATAAACCCATAACTTCTAGTCACACAGATGTAAATCAGAACCTCAACCTTTTTAGGGGAATGGTTGACATGATCTAGGCATTGCCTAGACATGGGTGACAACGGACAGAGACAAGACTGCTGGAGAACGTACTGTTTTAAAGGGGAAGTCTGTGCGTGAACAAGGACATTCTGAGACCCCAGGCAGGTCATAGGAAAGTGTTAAACATTCGTGCGTGTATCTGACCAATACTGGGTTTTAGAGAGCATATCACCATGCGAAGCTGCAGCTTATTGGGTAAAGTTCGGTGTCTGTTTCTGGCGGGGCTACATGGTTTCTCACTGATTCCGCCTTCTTTCTCCCAGCATTCAGTTTAGTTTTCCCTGTCCAGGTAAGTTCTGCCTTGCTGTAGGACAAAGAAGTTTCTTTGTTTATTAACCAATAAAAGCAACACATACACAGAAGGACTTCCCACACCAGGCTACAGAAAACTGACATGTTGAGCCCCTTCCCGTGCAACTTCCTGTAGCCAACTACAGAAAGCTGGTTTGTATTAAACTACACGGCTCTCCTCTCTCCTCTTCTGCTCACTGTGTTCTCATGGTTCCAAACAACCCGGCTAGTCAACTCTCTGAGTCTGTTGATTTTCTCTGAGATATTTGCAAACACCCCAGCCTCATCTCTTGTAGAACAGTGTGAAAGACTAACCAGAGATAACCTCTGCAGATGGCTGGGAAGCTGATGGTCCTCTGATATTTGAGGGAAAACATTGCCAAGAGGGCCCTCAGCTTTCAAAGGTAATTTATTCGTTACCAAATATGTTCCTGTGATGCTCTTCTGGACTGTCGACTTTGATCTTCTGGACCACTGCTTTTCTAGAAGTATCCTAAAGTGGTGACCACACATTTACAATGCTCACTTTGGCTTCTCCTAGTTTTAATCCATCCCTTGTGGCTACTTGTACGGTTTCAGTTTCTATGCAGAAGCTTTCTGCATTGACCTTGTACAGTTATAAATGTTTTAACATCCATAAAAGAATAAAAATGTGTGTTCCCATAAAAAGCAGCAAACAGAAAATGCAGTGGATAGTAGGAAGATTTGAGTCCCCACAACACCATGCTCCATAAGACCGCTGGTACCGTGCTTCAGCTGCATCACTGAGGTTAATGGCTGAGAACCTGGTTCTTGCGAGGCGTTTTAGAGGGCATTATATTATATTAGCATGGCTGTCAGGTAGTATGAGGCTTCCTTTTATTTGCCCTGGGAAGGAGTTCATTTTCTGGGCTCCTTCAGAAAGGGAATTAAGGCTTCGCAGCCTTTTTAGGCTGACCGCCTCTACCCTGTGCCCCCGAAAACAAGCTGCAGGTGTGGGACTCACCGCTACCTGCTTCCTCCTCGGAAGCTTTGGCGCTATTTGGAAAGTATGCAGTTTATGCTCTGACCAAAGTTTCTCAGTGTTTTTGTTGTTCTTGTTTTTTAAGATGAAAAAAAAAAAGAGTGCTGCAGAGTGAAAATAAAGCGTTTAAAGCTTCATAAAAGGTTGTGAGTTCATTCCTTTCTCCTTCTCGGGGTTATAAGCAGGGCTCCCGAAAAAGCTCCTCTCTGAGTCGAGAGACCTACCAGGCGTTTAAAGGGGTAGCACCTTCACTTGTCAATTTCAGGAGCAGCGAATGATCCCGGAGGTTTTTTATTCCTTTAATCGGCTGTAATTTTCAGCTCTGATGCTGGCTGACAGGCTTCATCTCAAACCCCGAGCAGCATGTTCCTCTGGCTTCATCCCTGGGAGATCCGAACGGGGGGTGGGGGGGACCTGAGGCTGAACTGACAGTGGAAGTTACCCACCTGAGAATGGGCACCACAGTTTAGAGGGTGTCAAGGGGGGGCGAGAGGTCACGGAATGCCCCCTTCATGGAGGAAGCCCACATGCTAAGACATTTTGCGCTTTTCTTCTTTCTTTCTTACCTTCATGCCGGCTTCCCTCTCCTCTACCTCTCTCTTTGAGTCCCAGGCACACAGACGACGGGTCTTGGAGGTGCCCGGAAAGGGGCACACCTGCATATACACACGCACATATTTTTCCCTGAACACATTGAGGGCTTCCTGGGTGCTAACCCCTGTGCTCCCTGCTTTCCAAACTTTAACCAGTGGAGTCTTGTAGGTCCTCACGTCACACCTGCGGGTCTCCTCTTACATGACAGGAAACTGATAAAAACCACGCATTTGGATAAGAAAGAGATCCGCTCCATAGACACATGCCCTCCCGGGTCACATGGCCCTGCTTTAAGTCACAGTCTCCCAACTGTGTCTGCAAGTCCCACCCTTCAGCGTGAACTTGCAACAGCCGGAGTTTGGGAGGTGTGTGTCTGCTGGGTGAGGACTAGCGTTCATCACACCGGGGTTGGAAAGCCGCTACTTCCTTAAGGTGCCTCCCCCTACCTGTGAGGGGTAGGGCTAGTTATAGGGAGAAAGGCGTTGGCCTTGGTTTGACCTTCCTGTCAGGGAAGGCAGCTGAGGGCGGAGAGGTGCTGTGGGTGTTCTTTGGGGATAGATATGAGGGTGGTTCCTGGGCGGGGGGGGGGTCACTCTAGAATCTCCCACCAAATGTTAGGTGGTAGGAAGGCCTGTGGCTTTCACTCAGAGGCCCACGCCCGTATGCCCCGGCTTTCTCATATGCTCAATGCAAGACCATCTTTGTTCCCTGCCTCTCACCGTGGACAGGGCTGGGACTTAGCCTGAATACACTACTATAGCCTAAAATATAGAAATGCTCATGTCCATAATTATCTTGAGACCATTTGGAGAGGTTTTTAAAATGTGTTTTTAATTGAAATGGAATTATATCACCTTCTCCCTCCCATTCTTTCTTCCAATCCCTCTCCGCCTCCTCTCTCAAACCTCCTTCCACACTGAGGCATACACACTTCCATATACCCCTTCCACACTGATGCATACACACCTCCGTACACCCCTTCCACACCGATAGCCTTTTTTCTTGGATTATTATTATTACATAAATTGTGTATGTATGCATATGCACAAATACAAATAAATACAGCATGCTGAGCCCATTTTTGTTGTTTGTGTATATGTGCTCTCGGGGCTGACCACTCTACAATGGACAACCAATAAGAATTCTCCTTCTCCCGGTATCATTAACTGTTCTTCGTCTAGGAGTGGGAACTCATGAAATTTTCCCTCTTCCATGTTAGCATACCCATTACTATTGCTATTGTTCTGGTCTTGTTTATACACTCATTTGTGAGAGAGTGTCATAGCGGACATCCTGGTATTCTGACTCTTGCAATATTTCCTTCTGCTCTGCTGTGGTGTTCCTTGAACCATGGATGCAGGAGCTCTGACATAGATGTATCCATTGGGTCAGGGCTCACCATGATGTGTTGTCTCTGCATTGTGTCCAGTTGTGGTTTTCTGTGTTAGTCTCCATTTGATGTAAAGTCAGGGTGCTTTGATTAAGGGTGGTAACCCCATTCATCCAGGAAAAGCGACTTGAGTGAGCACCCATTGAGAGAATTCTTATATTTAAGCCATTAGTTTTTGAAGTCTTCACTGCTGTTCTGCCTTGGTTATTTTTACCTTGTAGGTAAAAGAGAAACATAAGCTGCTTCCTGTTTAGAATTAAAGATGCAAAAAAAAAAACTCAGTAAACTACATTGGCTTTAATAATGCGATGGTTGGTGTGCACACTGGCAGTCTGATGTCATTGTATCATTAGCTCACATTGTCTCAAAGGTAGGTCCATAGCATCCTAGACCAAATAAGGTGATATGGGAAACCTCACTCTGATGGGTGTCCAATGACCTTTCTCTCCTGTCTGCACCCCCTTTTCCATCCATCTATTTATCACAAAGCAAACACCAGAAGATAAGCGATTAGTTAGCATCCTTGTAGAACCTTCCCTTGGTTAAGTTGGTACTCCCGAACAACTTGAGTACGGAGCTCGCTCCATGACAAAATGCTTGGAATCATGTGTACCACATACTGAGGACTACTTCCAAAAATATAAATGGGTGGGTGAAAAGTCCCACAGCGTTGAGTGACTTGGCTTTTGTTTTTTTGTTTTGTTTTGTTTGTTTGTTTGTTGTTTTATTTTTACTGTTCAGGTTTCTCCCTTAAGTTGTAGTTCAGGGTCATTGCTGACTTTCTAGTCCAATCAAGAAATACCACAAGAGTTGACACAGGGAACACAGGCCATTTTGCTTTTGGCTTATGTTTTCAGTTCAAATCTTCCAGCAACCAAACAAGACTGGAGATGCAAAACACTACTTTAAAGAAGGAAAAGTATGTAATGACTTTTAATGGCCTTAAACTTAAAAAACCCTTGAGAAAGCACATGTTGGAATAGCTACCCATACCTTATGAGAATTAAAGTCCAGTGCGATGGTAAATAGACACACAGCCCATGGTTGGTGTAACCCTCATGTCAGGATTAGAATCCTGCCAATAATAGCTGTATTTATGGTTCTAATTTGGTTTGCAATTGATTTTCCAAACAAACAAATAAGAAACAAAACAAAACAGAAGCCAAAAAAATGCTTTAAAAAAAAACAGACCGTAATTTAGCTTGAGGAATACTTTAAAATTACTCTGTTGTCCTCCAAACTTCAAGATCTTTTGTGTTCATAAATTATAAAAGGGCAATGTCACAGCACTCATCTGCGTGGTGCCCGGACTCTGCTGACAGCCGTATGATACACACTCAGTGTGGCAGGTTGGGAGCTGAAAGTTTCATCAATGAATATGACTCTAATCGCTTGGTGTTGACGGTCCAGGTAATGGCGTCTAGCATCTCAGAAACACACACCTCTTCCAGCTGCACTCGGACTTGAAATCCACACTGTAGGTAGGGTGCATCCCTGACAATTCCTGATAACAATCTGGCTTTAAGACCATATTTCTTTCTTGCATTTTACCTCACCTAGGGATAGGGATGTACATCTTCTGCACAGAGCACATGGGCGTGAGTGTAAGCACTCTTCCCAGAGCGTTCACACACGGGCATAACCACTGCCTCTCTGCTCCCTAATGGCAATTATATCGATGTTTTAAAATAAAAGAAAAATAAACAACACAAAGCCAGAAAAACCAATTCTCCGGGTAGGAAGAATAGCACGGAAGAAGGTGATTAAGCATACTTTTAAAAGAAATTGATAACATTTTGTGTGTAAGTTAATTTAAAAATAAATGGCAGCTTTCCTGGCACCGAAACTGCTCTGATGAACCCATTTTTTTCACTTCCCTTTCACCCTTCATATACATGTCAACCTCATCCATATTCAGTATGGATGGATCCAAATAGTATATGTAACTGATTTAAAAAATCCATTATTTTCAGGAGGCAGAGGCAGGCAGATCTCTGTGAGTTCGAGGCCAGCCTGGTCTACAACAGCTAGTTCCAGGACAGGAACCAAAAAAAGCTACGGAGAAACCCTGTCTCGAAAAATCCAAAAAAAAAAAAATCCATTATTTTTATTTTTAAAATATGTACTTATGTTACATTTTTCTTTAATTTATATGGCATAGTACATTTGTATATACAACTGATACTTTAAAAGGGAATTTTTTTTGCAAGTTTTTTTCTTTTACTAAGATGAAGAAAATGTAGCAGAGATTGAAACCTACCCCAATTTAGGATTTGGTTTTAGTTTTGGTTCTTCCTGGGCTAGAACACCTGTTCAGTTAGTGCTTTAGCTCTGCTGAAAACAATCGAAAGGTCAATGACCTGGTTGGAAAACGCCAGTAAAGGTGATGATTTTGTATCTCTTTGTTACCAAAATGTTGCTTCAAGGTCTTCTGGTGTTGACTTCTGGCATCTTGGATGTCCACATTCAGCTGACAGTGTCTGAATATACTGTATTAACCTGACTACCGGTGTTCCCTTAACCATGCGACACACACTGGGGAAATGTTCACACCCTGGAATTTCAGGGCAGTGAGCCAGCTCCTATGTCCCTGCACCTTGGGAGAGTTTGTGACAGGTGGCTATGACAAGGCCAGTCTTCCCAAGATTTAAGCTATCCTTCTTTCTTTTGAATCTATTGGTCAAAGCTGAGATGGTGCTAAAGTACAATCAAAGAATTCTCAGCAAAAAAGAAAGGAAATTAAGAAAGAAAAAAGAAAAAGTTTAAAGAGGCTGATATATACGTAAAAAGATCAAGAAAGATGAGGTAATTTTAAGAAGCCCTGTGTTTTTAACAATAATTTCTGATCTCTGCAAAATTCATTTTATTCTTATAATGACCTTCTCTTTCCATAAAGAAAACACTCTCCCGCTTTCCTTTATTGACCAAACTGTAATGAGAAAATAAGAAGTTTAATGCCGGTGGGTTATTGTTGCTTTTTTTTTCCCCACCTAAAAAACCTGGGAAAGAATTGGCTCCAATTAATGCAGAGGCAACTTTATTCCTGTTAAAAATATAATGCGGTTAATAAAGTGTTAGCTGGAAATAAAAAACGTAAGCACGGGGAAATGCAAATGTAGGCGCAAGTCCGGGCGGTTGCACACACCCGTGTTGACTTCTGTAGCAGAGGAAATATCTATGATGCTCTCGGTGAATGGAATTATGTGAGAATTTACTAGAAGGCACTTCAGTTTTGGAAGCCTGTGAGTTTAGACTTTAATGCCTGCACACAAACTGACTTTAAAAAGCAGAGGTGGGAAACAGATCCAGCAACATTTTGCCTAAAGTTCATTCATCAAAGGGCTGAATATTTTGAAAAGGGTAAAAGCACTTCTAAACCCATCAGGGATAAGCAAAGGCTATATACTATAGATTATTTTAATCCCCCAGCTAGATATAAAAGGGATAATTACATATTTGTGGTTGAAGCCATGTGGTGGAAAAATCAATACAACTTTTTTGTATGACACTTCATTAGCGTGAAAAATTTTAAAGCTGAGAAGAAGTGCCTTGCAATTAAATGCCTCTGCTACTTCAGCTCCAGTAATGGGTTTGTATTATTATCTAGTTTATTTGAAATAGTGGCTGCACTATAGAAGTAATTGGAAAACATTGATTATGCGCTTGTATCTGGAAAGCCTGGCAAATCATTACAGGGCCCGGCAACAGTTAGTTAGCCTTACTAATGAAGCACTAATTGCTGTAAGTAGGTTAGCATGTTAGCCAAAGTAGAGGGAGATAATAGTTCAGAAAATTCTGAAGGATGTTGCCAAACATGTATGTCCATTTATTTACCAAAGGTACAAGTCGCGTGGGATCTTTTCTCTCTTCCCTCTTTGTTTTGTTCTGTTCTATTTGGTTTTCATCTCAACACTGTGGGAGGGGGAAAGGCCTCCACCCCACATGAAGTTCATGTAATCATTTGGCTTGAAGTGACGTCATCTCCTTTTGTGCTGTCTGTCTGTTGAGCAACCTCGGTTCAGCTGATGGAACTGAGCCACTGTCAGCATTGCGCTGTGAGCAGATATTGGGGTCTTTCAGTTCAGAAACTTGTGATACCTTCTCTTGGCTCAAGGGCTTTGCGCTTTCCTGGCATAAACTCTCTCTGCTCTTGCATTACACCCTCATTGCCCTACATTCATGAAAGTTAATGGTTTTTAACTTTTATTTTTTTAGTTTAATTCATGAGATTAATTTAGTCCAAGGAACTCACTGGCCTTGTTAGTAGAAAATATAATTTTTAAAAATTCTCCATGATTTGTGGGGTTTGCTGTGCTATTTGTGGGGCTCTTAGGAGGAAGAAAACTATCAGATGTAGAGGAATTCTTTCATAAGTGCACCAAGAACCAAAGATAAAAGTTCAGTGTCTATAAGGATAGCAGACAAGCAAGCAGAAACACTTGAAATAACCCAATATTTACTGACCGAATGGTGGATAAGAAATTGTGTTATGGTCACATAATGAACTATTATGTGGTAGGAAAATGAATGACATAACAGCCCAGGTACTCACACACACACACACACGATGAATGAATCTTAGGGTTGAATGAGAAAATCCAACACCAAAGAGCATATCTGACATAACATTTTATAAAGCCCAAACAAAGCTAAATAGCTATAGTGATATGCACGCCTTTCATTCCTGCACTTGGAGGCAGAGACAGGCAGATCTCTGTGAGTTCAAGGCCAGCCTGGTCTGCAAGAGTTAGTTCCAAGACAGCCAGGGCTGTTACACATAGAAATCCTGTCTTGAAAAATGGGGACTATTTCTCATTGCAGTGTCTGGAGTTCTTTACCAGTGGCTTTGGGGCACTTCGTTGTTCATGTAAAGATAATAGATCTAGCAAGTATATCTTTAAAGGCAATTAATAGACAGTAGTGATATCAAAGTTGAAAACAGAAAATTTCCTGCACATATAGTATGAAACACAATATAAAAGGAAATAGAATAACATCGTCCTTGCAAAGTGTACAGCCAAGGGTGGGACCAGTGGGAGAAGGAGATAAATTTTCTCCACCTTTCTTTCCTTGCTCGGTCCTGCCTGTTTTCCTCGGTGCCGTGGTGATTAGCACAGAGTAGGTTTGTAAACCTACTGAACTAGATCATTTATCTGAATGCCGAAAGCAAAGGTTTACAAGCGATAGGAGAGTGACTCGCGGGAGGAAACCCCAGCTTCCGAGTAAACCTGGGACTTTTCTTGCATGTGGGATCCTAGCTTACAAGTGCAGCTGGTGGGTTCTCCACAAAAACTTAAAAGGATCTAAAGTTCAAAATCTTTCCTAGAGCTGTTGAAAAAAAAAAAGCCAAATTATTATGGTTTGGAGCTAGCCACTGGAATGGTTGCCGGTGTGGTGACCTAATGATGCCGGGGGGCGGGGGGAAGTCCTTCCCACCTTACAGAGTGGGCAGTGAGCAATGGGCATAGGGAGTAAACAGCGAGCAGGTACAGCCAAATCTAGACTGACTGTGAGCTTGGTACACGTTCAAGTCAGATGATGAGTTCATGTGAAATTATCATAGCAGTCTGCCTCATTTTGTTTGATTTCCTGTAAACAAAAATAAAAATCTGTGAGATCAGTTTTGCTGAAATCCTATTTTAAAACGTTTTAGTGATCAATGCCTAACCCATAGCCGTTTGCAGAGAAATGTCAGATTTCTCTTCTGGCAACCAAGTGCCCTGAAGAGGCTCCTACATTTCTTTTCAAGTGAGGTTAGGTGGTGGCACACAGGTGCCATCGAGGGTGCCAGCTGCCACAGAGCCCTCGGCTCACAATGAGAGGCTGTGTTCCTCTTATCGTTAATAATGCTTCCCCCTTTGGAGTTATTGGAAGGATCTGGCTGGGGCAGGAGGTGGCAAAGAGGGAGGATTATTGTTTAAACGGGACCTGGTTTGTAGCCTTAAGTCAGAAGAGAGCCATTCTGTTTGCATTCAACATTTCAAAGGAAAGTAACAATGCTCTCAGAGAGCCCCTCTCGACAAGGCAGCTCATTATTGTAAATGTGGGACATGTTTAGACTGCTAAGGAGAACCATAAAAGTACAGCCTCCACCGCAAGCCCCTCTCGCAGGAAACGCTGTCCTCAGACCAGATCCATTGCTGGGCGGCTCCGGAGCCTGCAGCCTGAGTGGCAAGCTCACCCGATGAGACCCAGACGGAGCAAGTGGAGTTACGGGGTGTAAGTGTGCACGGTGCACATTATCTGCAAGGTCTTTTATGTTAAGGAAATCATGACACCTGCCAATCTTTCAAATTCCAAAGGGTAAAGCATGAGGCCCAGTAGGCTGTCATTGAACATGACAGGCTTAATGCCAAGTTTATAACAGAGAAAGGGCAATCTTATTGTGGTTTATTCAGTTTTCTGTGGCCGCTTCTGGAAGAAGTCTCGCCGTCTCTCTTCCGTGCTCTCTCTCTCTCTCTTTTTTAAAAAGCTAATTTAGAGCATTTGAAATACCAAACGGATTCTTTACATATCTCCTGAGCCCCCCACTCCTCTCCACTACCCCCAGTCTCTCCTTTAGGGAGCAACCCCTAAATCCTTCCAATTTAGCATCTTGGTGAGATCAGCCTGTTTTTAGTTGAGCATTGCCTTCCATTGTGACAGAGATGTTTCTAACACCGGACGCTCCTGTTTAATTACTGCGCACACTGTTGCTCTATTTCCATCCAACCTGCCCCTCGCTTGAGCCCATTGGGCTGAAGAAAGAATTACTCCCCGTGCTGTTCCTTAGCCCTTCTTGTTCAGATCTGTAATTGGCCCTGTGTTTTTGACTTTTTGCTAATAAGCAGCTTACTTTCTCTCCCCCTAGACTCAACCCACCACTTTTGTTTCATGAATTTTACAAAGGATTTTAATAGATGCTTTAGGCTATGCAAAATGTTATATGAAGGGAAGGCATTAATGCAACAGCTCTGACACAAAGGACGTGTGGATCGCTGCTTATCATTACGGTCAGGTCTCAAAATTTTCATTAGTTCTGGAGGACAAAAGAAAAAAAAAACACCAGCCCTGCTATACGAAGGAATATTAACCTGTATTGTGTAACCAACTATAATTGCTTAGCATTTTACATTAGCTCTCTTCAGACATGGCCTCTCATTATCTCTACACATACATAATAGCTGCTTATTACAGCGGGCTAGTTCATGCCGATACATAGCGGGTAAGGCTGTGTCAGCACTTCCAATGCGAGACCCACGGCCACGGATTTAAAGGAGCTGTAAAATTTACCTCCAGACCAAAACTGGCAATCAACTTTTCACCTGGCGAGGGAGTTTTTGTTGAAAGTGGAAACAAAACAAAACAAAAACCACTTTTGTTAAGGAGGCAAAGTCTGGTTTGTTTCAATGAGGAGTGTCAACGAAAACGGGCAGACAGGCATTGTTGAGTTCCTAGAGTAGAGAGTTGTTGAAACCCACTATGACACGCTTCTGATGATTAAATATAAATAAATGAGTGTTAAGAAGCATCCAAAGTAAATGCTACATGCTTAGTAGGCTTTATTGAAAACAGCCATACCCCCCAAAGAGGCCCTTGTATGTGGTGGTAGGAAGAACACAGCACATATTTTCAAGATGTCTAACCCTTCATTTTCATTGGGAAATAAATTAAAATGTTTATAAATGTTGAATGTTAGAGTTGGTGAAAAGCCATCCAACTATATAAAAATATCTGGGCTTTTAGAATTATTTCAAAATTCTCTTTTTGGAAAGTCCGAGAAACTGGTGTTGACTCAGGAAAGAGTAAGACCTCGGCAACACTGATATCACCAAGTACTTGAACGGGAACTTTGAAAAGTAGGTGGTCAGGTTGACATTTTTTTTTTAATGAGCCTATTGCAAAGGCTTGGATTTCTGGCAAAAGTACTCCAGGATGGAACTGGATTTATAAACGGTCTCAGAGTTTTCTCCGTAACCAAGTCATGCTGAAATGGTAGGCATGAGATACAGAGATCCATCTACAGCCTATCCCGCAGCATCCCAGGCTTGTCTGTCCTGAGAGAGAATACATTTGCCTATAAAGGACAGGGAAGATACGCCAATCTTATGTGGTATCTTAAAGCCATCAGACGATGTCACCCCATGGATGAATGAGAATTTACACAGACGTTCTCTCTAGGAATGAAAGAAATCTTAGAAAAAAATATTTTGAAAATGATTTCAAACCAGGTGGTTTTATAGCAGAAACTGGATCTGTATCTTTAAGCTCATTGTGTTTGTAAACAATACATCAAACATTAGTGGCATAAGCAGAGTTTGTGGACTTAATTTCCATTAACCTTGATCGTGTCATGTGCTTCTCTATTTCGGATGCCAACGCCAATCTTTCCTTCACTTCTTAGACTGGAAACATTACCTGGTATGCCAAGAAATGTTTGCAAAGATACTCCTTTTAAAGGACTAGGTCACCTAGAATATTACCAGCTCTTACTACTGTGTCTAAAAGTGACAGCTTACAGAGGTGGGAACATGGACTGAAAGGGACTCTCGGCACCAATGCATTAATATGTCGTGGTGGTAGTGCTTAAGAAATATCAGCCTTGTCCCTAAACTGATGGAGAGAGGGGTTCCAGGCTGACAATGACTCTCCCGCGGTGAAAAAAGCTACAATTGTTAGCACAGTTCCGGTAAACAGCACACTGACCTCCCATGCTAATTAGCTGTGGTCCCGCTCGCCAGGGCTGTGCAGTGGTACTCTAATCAGAGATGATTGTCATCAGGTATCACGGATGCCTCTCTCGTGGCTCAGCCCAGGCAGGCGCCGGGTGTGGCTTAGAGAAGGGGGCGCGGGAAACTGTGCAGAGCCCCAGGTCTCCGGGTGCCTCAGCTGCTGCTTGCAGGCAGCTCGTCATTTTTCTGCCTGCAGAAAGAAAGAAACAGGGTTAGGCAAGAGGGGTATCCTACCTGTCGAGCACTCCAGGAGGCAGTGATGCAATCAGTTTGAAGGGAGAGACTTCAGAGTGAAAACCGGCAACTGAAGCTACTTGGGGCCTCTTTATTTTTCCAGTTGGGATGTTTGGAGATGACAAACGCTAGTTCTTTCAATTCGTTACGGATTTTTGAATGGGTGTCTGAGTGGGCTGAAGGAACAGGCCTACAGATTTACAAGCTTCAGTCAAGGATGTGGTAAGAAAAATAAAGCCGCATGCCAAGAGGTGTGACTTGAGCCCTAATGTGGGAACCCGATAACCCTGTGATCTTCATCCCCCTCCCAGACAGCTACACCCTTTCCCTTCACCCCAACAGCCTCAAGTCCTCCTCCACTCCCTGCCAGACATCTTGTCCTCAGTACTCAGTAACTGAACCCCTCCCTGGGGTTACTGGAAATCCTCTGCACTTAAGGAACTTGACTTCTGGATGGGGGGGGGGGGATCAGTTCCCACTGTGCTAGAATGCCCACTTCCACAGGGCCTCTCTCTCTCTCTCTCTCTCTCTCTCTCTCTCTCTCTCTCTCGCTCTCTCTCTCGCTCTCTCTCCTTCTTCTTCCCCAGTTGCTCTATCTGTGGTCTTGTGCTCCACTTGAGTCCTTCATCAGGTGTTGTAAGGAACACTGAAGAAGAGGCTTCCTGACCAATCCTGTCTGTCTAGTCCTCAGCTGCTGTCTGCCTTACGGACAACCCCGCCCACACCATTGCTCCACCCACCAAGCCCACCTTGAGTGCTCCCTCTGAAGCTCCATGTTTACTCAACATTTTCATAAAAAACATTCCTTGGGCAAGATCTACCTAACTTTCTCCAACTATGAGCCCGCCCGCCCCATGCCCCTGCCTCTCCTGAGATGCGACCCCTTTCACAGTGCCCCTGTGGCCTTGCCACCCAGTGACTTCTGTCTCCACTTTGCTCATCCAAGTGGGAACCTACCCTTCTCACCTTACCCCCCACACCATGTCTCTATCTTTGTCTTTTCACCCCATCTCTCCACCTCTGCCTTCCTAAAGGTTTTTGTCTGTCCTTACCGGGCTAATTCTTGTCTCAAATTCGTCCTTCATCTTGTAATCAGCCTGATCTCTCTACAAGTCAAAGCCAGTCACCTTATTCTTCTTTTCAAATTTTGCAGAGAAGCTAGACATGGTGTCACATGTCTATAATCCTAGCATTCCAGAGGCTGAGGCAGGAGAAGGTTCACCTGAACTATATAAGCAATTTCCAGGCCAGATTAAGTTACAAATGGAGACCATGTCCCAAATAAAACCAAGCAAAACATTTCACCAGATCCTAGGAAAGCCTAGCACACGCAAAGCTCTCTAGACTGGATGCCAGCTTCCTTCCCTGGACCTGCCTAGACCCCCTCCCCACACTGTACCCCTTGTCCCCATCTCACCACCCCCACTCTGAGAACACACAAATATTTACACAGACAGAGAATGTTCTCCTTGCTTCTCCAGGCTCAGATCAAACTGCCTTCCTAGGACAACGTCCCTGATATTTCTAACAGAAGAAAATGCTACTTCCTGTGTGCTCCCAGGATCACATTGAAAAACATTCTTTTACGTTTGTGCATTTTGCCAGCGGGGATGTCTGTGCACCGTGTACACACCAAGTGCTTCCAGGGTCTGGAAGAAGGCGTCAGATCCTCTGGAACTGGAGCTCCAGATGGTTATGAGCCATTATACAGGTGCTGAGAACCGTACCCTGGTCCTCTGGAAGATCAGCCAGCTGATCCTATTGCCAGCTGAACCTATCACCAGCCCCCATCCGAGCATCACATTTTCATGTTTCTGTCATAGATCTAATTATATAGCCATGAATGTGGACCCATTTGTCCATTGCACTTGACTCTGGAGAAGGCCAAGGAATGCTTACCTTTGCAGCTTCTCATTTGGCTGAAAGCTTAGCCCACAGTAGACCCTTAGATACCTATCGCACAAATTAATGAGCACATGTAAGAATAAGTGAATGAGGATAAATCTTATAGTTTCATGTCTTACAGATGGAGGAAGAAACGAGGCTCAAAGGTCAGGATGGGAAGCCAAGAATCACTTTGTGTACCAGAGTCACACTGCCAGCACTGTGTGCAAACGTGGTCTCAGGGCTTTTCTGCTTTGCAATTTAGGCCAAAGTCAACTTAAGAGAGAGTATGAAGAGTATTCCTACTACTTTATGGTTAAAATCAAATGGAGGTTTTCACCCAAACTCGGCTAATTATGGCGCTAAACGGTGCTGAGGTTTTGGCTTCTCCGTGTTCCTCAGCCTTCTGGCTGCCGTGAATTCCTCACCTATGACAGGTCCCCTTGTAATATGCAGGTCTCCGCTCATGAGGCACCGAAAAGCTGGGAGCTTGAGGTGGCGTTTAGATGGCTGGTGCAGAATGGATGGAATCCTCGCCTGCGAAGTTCGGGGGGGTGGGGGACATGTGGCCAGAAAACTTGGTTTGCAAATAAACATTTTCACAACCTACTTATTTGTGAGATGCAGCGCTTTTTACCAGAGGAGCTGAGTGTTTGCACCTCGGGTCATTGTGGTACTGAGCAGGCAGCCTCAGCCGCACACAATAAAGAATGTGTATTGGAGCCAGGGAGGATGTGGGAGACATGGTTGAATTAAAACTTCTAAATGCTTGTAAATGATATTGAAGGCTGTTTTCCAGCATTTAATTAGGTGAAATATAAGGGTCTTTTTATTTTAAAAACATTTTGGAGTTTTGGGGTTTGGGGGGTGAATAAGGAGGAAGTACAGGGAAAAATTCATGCCCCCCAGCTTTGGCACTGAAAACATAGAGGTCTTGTATGTTCTGTCCCTCCCACCCCACCACTACCACTGATTCCCCAGGGCGTTTACTATTTTTCAGGCCCTTATTTGAACTTTATTTTGCCAACTCTCTGGAATTACAAGGAATACAAAATTATCTAGCAAGGTGACAGATGTGGACTAATTTAAATTTGACCATTTTCTGGGCTCATCAAAAAAAACTGTATGGTTTTTAAATCATGCATTCTTACAGCCACAATGATGACCGAGGCAGACCACTAAAGACTGTTTTTAATATATTTATTTTAAAGACTCTTGGTTTGAGTGTGGGTTCATAAGTTTAATGAAAGTATAATCTGTTATTTTTACTAGGAAGCCTTTATTTTTCTTTTAAGGAAACCCGATGGCATGTGTTAGAAGAACAAGAACAAGGACTAGAAGAGGTAGAACTCAGTGGGAGAACACTTGACCTGTATGCACAAGGAAGCCACGGGGTTAATGCCCAGGAGTGGAGAATCAGGGGGAAAGAAAGAAAAAAAGAAGATAATAATAAGTAATAATACTCTAAGTTATCAAGTGTTGGTCCAGTTTATACTTTACAGAACATGCCTCTTATGATCTCAATGTCATTTATTATCCTCACAATCCAGAAAGAACCTTCTTACAGGCACATAGATAGGTTAGATGCAGGCATAAACATTAGCTATAATCACACGCTCATACATATAGTCACATTCGGACCATAGATCAGACATATAAGGTTGACAGATAAGTATCATTTCAAGCTAGAGAACTGAGGTCCAGCCAGATGCAATGACTTTCCTAGGAGTTAAGCAAGTTCCCTTAACTCACAAAGCACCGGACCCCCACCCTTTCGGCCTGTGTGAGCAGAAGGCTGGGTTCAGAGCAGAGCCTGGATTCCTGGAACAGGTGAGACTGTACACACTGAAGACTGTTCTGAAGCTGCATTCCTGGTCCCAGAGCCTGATTTAATAAAAGCAAATCAGCCTTGGCTATTAGCTGAGTAAATGAAAGTGTTAATTAAGCTCCGCCCCCTGACCCCGCAAGCCTGTAAATCTCCAACATACCTGAGGACTGCGGGCAGGCAACTGGGTTTGTGTGCAAGGGCGGAGTCACATTTGTTCAGCCTGGGGACTGTCAGGTGGCAAGGCTTTAACGTTAAAAGGAGCAGAGGAAGAAAAACAAAACGGAGAAAGAAAAGACCTGAAAGAAAAAAAAAAACAAAAGAAGGCCGACAGGGAGAGAGGCTGAATTCTGTTCACTAATTGGCTGCCACTCTGAAGGTGTGCGTTAACTAGGGCAGGGTTTGGAAAGTTGCCAAATTATTCTGGCGGTCTTGACTTTTAGATGAGTGTGTGTGTGTGTGTGTGTGTGTGTGTGTGTGTGTGTGTGTGTCTGTGTGTGTGAGCGTGTGTGTGAGCATGTGTGTGTGTGTGTCTGTCTGTCTATCTGTCTGTCTATGCAATGTTTGTAGATGAAAAGAGAGTGTTTAGGCTGTACATGCATTCTATAATGTGCGTGTTTCCCCATACACAAACAAATGCTCTCACTGGGCTTCGCATTTAACCCAGAAGGCTAAACCAAAGATGTGGCCAAAGAGGGCAGAGGAAATATAGATACTGTGGAGGAGGAGCAGTCTGCAATGTTAAATAATTGGAATAATGAAAGCTCAAATATACAAAGAGCCCTGGTAAACTTGGAAAGTATAGGGAGATGACACTACCGTTGAAATCAGATTCTAAACATTTGCTGAAATACGAATTCTACTTAAAGGACTTTGTTTTAAAATCCTTCAAAAAAATCAGGACAAGAAACAAAAGAGCCCAACTTCTAAAGATGCTGGCCACATCATGATCTGCTTCCAACAGAAAAATCCACCTTAAGAAAGGTCCAGAGAGCGCGGGAGAAAGCACACACAGTAGGAGGAAGTTGGGAGTGTGGGTGTCAGGCTGTCAGGAGTCTGACAGCTATGGTAACTACCCTCTAATCCAGCCAGCTCCAGCCACGCTCTCAGCTGACACCACCAGGACTGACTGACAGCTGCTGAGAAGCAGGCACTTTTTACAGGCTCAAGTGACATCCAGTCTATTAAGGCTGACAAGCACCGAGCAGAGACTTGCCCTGAATGGTTTGGTACCGAAGCCTAGTAAAGGGGTTATTTGAAAGGTCTTAGATAAAGTGTCAGACTCCAGCTCAGATGATAACAATATTGTAATGATGGTACTGGACAATGAAGGGTGATGATCGCCCCTCCAGGCCGGGAAGACTGGAGGCGGTGGGGAAAGGCAGGAGGAAGCATGCCTAGGGTGATTTGCAGAAGGCCAGGGCGCAAGCAAGCATTCAAGGAATTTCCTTCCTTAGGCAGGATGGTCCTTTGGGCTCTGGGATGTTGCCTACAGCTGCATATTAACTGTGTCATTTGCATAGGGGATGGCAGGGCAGATACCAGGGATAGAAAACTGGGTCTTAGCTAGGAGCCCCTAAAAGGAATGTTCGCCTCTCTTTGCTTTACACCTCAGTCGTTAAGGGGCACTGCGAACATTCGGCCATCAGGAAATAGGGACTTTGCAGGCTAAGTGAGTGGGGGGTTGTGTCAACAGGGCTGTTGCTGTCACACCCAACTCCTGACTGAACCAGCTCCCCAAAACACCCCGACTTATTCAGCAAGATTTTTTTTTTCCTAACAAGAGCAAAATTACTTTTCCGAAGCACCTTTTTCTGTTTTTCTGTGAGAGAGGAAAAGGGCAATTACCGCAGAGCTGTTTGAGACTCTCCTGGTGTCATCATACAGGACCACTTGGGTTCAGCCTGTCCTGAAGTGTGCTCACTTTTTGCCTGGAGCGTAGATCAGTTTGGGGACATATTGGTGACTAAGTGCCTAGCCACACTGGGATTTGAACCCAGGGCCTGAGGCTGATGTTCTGTTGCCCATGTGGCATGTTGCTACACTGACGGACGTGCTCCTACTCCTGAGAGAGTGCCACAGGGAGCCCCACTCTCCCTCCCGGCCTCCCTGGCCTCTCTCTGCTGCCACAAGTCAGCAACAGAAAGCCTGAGCCCCTGGCGTAGCGGTGCCTCCCCCCCCCCCCCCCCGCATTGCACCTCCATCTATTCCGAATGGCCATTGTGACTCTCGTGTCTACCTCTACTAGTGGGACTCAGAGCTTTAAATTTTATTAACAAAAAATAAATAAATAAATAAATAAAGTCAACTCTCTTTCTGGAGCTTCAACTTTACTCTTCCAAAAATCCTTTCAAACAGAAACCTTCTGGAGTTTTCCCCACTAGAGCTTCCTTGATGCCCTACGCACAAACGGGGTTGAAGTCTGGGTGTGCATAGGGAATTTTACTCCTTGAAATGCAAGAACAAGATAAAGGCCAAGAAATGCTGCCAATTAACTAAATTTTGTTCTGAGAAATCGGTGTCTGGTGTCTTTTATATCTTTGCCGGTGAAAATGGCTTCAGATTATCCATGAAGACAAAAAAAGACTAAATTTACTATGCCTTCAAATATTAGAAAAAAATTACAATTATTAATTTTATAACGTTCACCACTGAGGTGCTGCAGTGACACACAGAAACAGAGTTCCAGCAGTGCAGCCACAAACAACGGTGCCCGCCAGAAGGGAAACAGAGAGATGTGTTCCTACAGTTGAGAAAAACGGCAGCCAAGCCAAGGCGAACACCTATCAGCAGCTGGGCGGCGGTGGCGCACGCCTTTAATCCCAGCACTCAGGAGGCAGAGGCAGGAAGTATACAGCATGAAACAAGGACAAAAATAATATGGGAAGTATACAGGGGCATTTTTTAAAACTAATATGCTGGGGCTGAAGAGAAGAACAGCTAAGAGCACTTGTTGCTCTTTCAGAGGACCAGGATTCAATTCCCAGCACCCACGTGACGGCTCACAACCATCTGTAACTCCAGTCCCAAAGGTTTTGACTCTTTCTTCTGGACCCCTCCAGCCCTGCACTCACCTGGTGCACAGGCACACAGGCAAACAACATACCCACACACTTAAAAAAATTAATCTTTAAAGAAACATGCTAAATTTCTTCAAAGAACACAAAGCATTAAGAAATGGAGAGAAGAGGTCCTCCCTCCCCCCCCCCCCTCGCATTGCCAGAGCAGACGCAGCCTCGTTGATGTTAAAAACAATCGGGAGCTGTAGACGTTCAGTTTCAAGAGGCCTTGGAGTGGGGTCAAGAAGAGTCAAAATAACCAAACTCTTGAGAAACATCTTGTTCATGATTGCGCGAGCAGAGAAACAGGGCATTTTGGGCCACTAAGTGACAGACGAGGAATTTTCTCTGGACAGCACAGAGAAAGAGCAGGTCTGTGAAGGCAATTTACGTTGAGAGTCAAAGCAAATTCTTTTCACCTTCAATTTTTTTTAATTTAAAAAAAAAGTGAGAAGGACCAGGAAGGAAAGAAAATAAAAAGGGAGAGAAGATGAGGGAAGAGAAGAAAGAGGTTCTATAAAAGAGAAAGAAAGCTCAAAAGGAAGATGATGAAGTAAGAATGGACATAATGGAAACGAAAATATCAGTATCAAAACTAACAGACTACAGAGCATTAAACCACTGGCTGGTGTAAGAGACAAACCCAAACAACCCAAACCTCTCCCTTGCAGTGGGACATTGATCATCTTTTGTCTCTCTTATCCTCTAGTGACATCCCAAACAGCAGCAACCGTTGATTATTTGTAAATGCATAAGAAAGAACTGTCACAAGCATAGAGACCATCTGCAGAGAAACCCCAGGCAAAACCACAATGCAGTCAACAGCAGGAAGGTACTCATTCAGTAGTTAAAACCAGGCCGCATAATGGACCACAACAATAGAGAAAAGTTTGTAAGTCATGGTCATCCCCACAGACACAGGAAAAGGATTAGACAAAGGCTACCCTTTATCGACAAGAGCAACCAACAAACTGGGAATACAGGAACATTTATCAAACTGATAAAATACATCTGTCAGGGATGTGAGGGTGATCTGGCTGAGACATCCGTCACCCCATTGATCTCCAGGGTTGATTCGGCTGATCTGGCTGGCTAGGCCAGTGTCCCCTTCCTCCCTCACTGTTCCCTATGTGTCCCTCCCAAAGCTGCATGCTTGGTCAAAGAGGACAACCTTCCCCAAATAGAGGAGGACTGATCTTTGGTCAAGGGTATATGAGTAGCTGCACTGCCCTGCTAGAACTTCCAAGCAAGCTCTTAAAATATATCTGTCAGTATAATTAGAAAGAAAGACTGAATATTTTCTTCATAATATTAGGAACAAGAAAGGCCTGACCCCTCGTGGCACTTCCATTTAAAGTTGTACAAGCTGTATAGCTAGAGCAATCAGGCAACAAATGAGTTCCAAGGCATTTACTTGAATAGGAGAGATGCCATAGCTGTTTGCAGAAGGATAGATCCTGTATATAAAAATAAAAAGCTGGATAAGAAATAAAAAACTATTATGGCTTATAAATAACCTTAACAAGAAGCTTATAAAACACAATAGAATGATGAAAATTAATTGTATTTCTATACATTAATAACAAATAATTTGAAACATGAAATTAAGAAACCAGCCTGGCATTAATAGTATCAAACAAAATGATTTTTAATAACTTAAGATTTATATACTTAAACAACATCTAATAAAGCTAAATGAGACCTAAATAAATGGAAAGGCATCCCATGTTCATGGATCAAAATATTAAGAATTTTTTTAAAGGATTTAGTAATGTTAAGAAACAATACTTTCCAATCTAATCTATAGATTCAATGTCATCTCTACTGAGATTCTTGTTTGCAGAAGTTGAAATGCTCATGCTGGTCCTAAAATTCCTCTGGGAATACAAGAGAAGTTAGTACTGGCAAGGGTGCGCAGAAATTGTCACCTTCACGTACTGCTGGATAAAATGGTGAGGATAAAATGGTGTAGTTGCTGGAGAAAATATTTGGCAATTCCTCAAAAAGTTAAACACAGGTACCACTTGATCCGTCAAATTCATTTCTAAGTGCATACCCAAGAGAACCACATGTTCACATAAAAAATACCTTCACAGTCCTTGCCACAATGACTTTATCCTTATCAGTGACCAATGGCAACAGCCCAAATGTCCACTCAATAGACAGATAAATAAAGTGTAGTCTAGTCATACAATAGCCATAAAAAGTGAACTATTAATACATGGATGAAACTTGAAATACTAAGTAAAATAAACTAGTAAATACTACATTTCTATAATTCTATTTTACAAAAACAGCTTTGTTAATAATAACCCTTCTAAGCCTGAATACCTTTTTACTTGATAATTTAAAGCTCAGTATATTACTGTGATTGAGAAACCCTTTGTAGGGTAGTACGCATTCTCTTTAGAGACTTCCAAGCTCTTATTAACACATGCTACAAATCAAGATGACCACATGGCAAACTTCATACCATGAGAACACAGCAGTGGCCATCAGCGGTTTTCACGGCAGCCAAGGCCTGCATACTTCAGCTGCGAGCGTCAGCCTGAGAAGGGGCCTGGCCATCTTCCAGTGAGTTTAACATTCTGCTCTCTACCAGACACTCAGCACATGTGTCAAGTGTCTTCCAGAAAGGCCTAGAAGATTTTTGTCAGATCCTAGAGAGAATCAAAGTTAGAAAGCTTTGAGGGGCTTGCCATAGTAGGTGAGATGGGTATAGATTTTCCTTTCCGTGATAAAGGGCAACCATTAAAGTTTCAAGATATTTCCTTTGAAACTCTATAATAGGAATGTCATGAAGCCATGTATGGCTGGGAATTATTCTTTCTGATCTAGCTTTAACAGTGTGGATTGTGGATGATGCTTTAATCCCAACTGAAAAGTTTCTGCAAGAAGAGAGGGAGAGGCAGGAGAGAGTCCACCCGAGAGATCGCTCTCTCACTGATTGGAGCAACATCCACGATAGCCACAGAACCAACCTGCGTCCTCTAACGGTGGTAAGGAAGGAAATGTTGTTTGCCCGCACAAAGGAATATTATTCAGCCTCTAGAGAAAGAGACATCCTGCCAGGTGTGGCAATGCGGATAAATCTGGAGGACATCGTGCTGTGTAAAATAAGCCAGGCACCAAGAGGAAAGTGCCACGTGATCTCACTAGCGTGTGGAATCCAGTAAAACTGCGCTCCCAGAAGCAGGACAATTGGTGGTTACCAGAGGCTGGGCGAGACACCCAGTGCTGGCCAAAGACCCAAAGTTCCAGATGAAAAGACTTGACATGCATCGCAGAGTAGAATAAGATACTCTATAATCGTCTGCGCATGTCTCCAAACAACTGAGACGGCAAATTTCAGGCGTGAGTGAGGTGATGGATGTGTTCACTAGCTTGATTTAATTATTCCACACCAGAGAGTGGGCATGCAACAGAACGTCACATAGTACCTCGTAAATGTGCACAGTTCTGATTCATTGATTAAAATATGAATAGTAATTTTAATGGTGATAATAATACCTACTTCGGTAATTACTATGGAGATTAAAAGAAGGAAAATGAAGTTCTCAGCAGAGTGCTTGGAATGGCTTTATAACTGCTCGGATCCATTAGTTTCTCCTCCCCCAATTAATTCTAAAGGCATTCTGATGAATTAAATTATTTTGTTTATACCAAAAAATAATAAAAACCTGAATGTCTTTTGAATTTCGAAGATAGTCATAATTTAATGTTTTTTTTTAACAAATCTGGAGTGGATTTAGAGTAACTCAAAGTACTGCAATGTTACTAGAACCCTAAAACTTTGATATTTATCAGCGTTGCCTATTAAATCAAATATCAATTAAACCATCAAATCTATTTTCACTGAGCTCACTTTTTTACCATCTTCTGTATGCAGTTTAGATTTTCAGCATAATGATGTTGGTTCTTCCAGTACTGGATTCAGAGTGATCCAAGGTCTATGGACCCTTGGAACATAATGCAAAATTCATTAGCATTTTGGCTGAAGCTTCTCTCTCACACAGTGCCAGGAGGTTAATACCATCTTTGCTTCTAGCCACTATGAATATTTATTGGCACATAAAGTCAGACTGGATGACATAGAACTAAAGATAATACAAATTCTCTCAGTATCCCACCCTATCTGTAGTATAATTTTCTATCCCAGAGTCTCCACTTCTAGGGAGAAAACTCGACAGGAAAAGATCCTGTGGCATCTAAGTTGGTAAAATAGGTTATTGCATCTCAAGGTCAATCCCTGGTGCTTCTATTTTGATCATTTCAGTCATGACCTTGTCCCTGGTTTTTGTTCTATTACAAAGCTGCTTCACTAGCTCTGGAGACAAGCCTGGCCCCATTTTTCACTCTTCAAATTACACTCTCTTGATTTCCCATTCACCAGGATAGCAGGAATCCAGGGTGTTTTTAAGGGTATCCTTCTAGAGCCCCATCACGCCCTCATTCTAGAGAGGCCCAACCTGATTCTAGTTGACTTGCAGAGAACAAGCCACAAGATGCCAGCTGTTGTAGATGCCACCCGGCCTGCTGGTTCCTGAAGGTACAGCAGCCCCCTTGTTGATCTGGTTTTGTGGACAGGCTTCACAGACAATGACACAGCTTCACACTGACGTGTTCAGGGTTTAGTCTCAAAGCTGTTCCACACTGCGCCAGACCCAGCAGTTCTTAGGTTGGCCTAGGTGTTGTTATTAAACAAGAGGACCACTTGAGGGAAAACGGCTTAAACGAATTTTGTTTTCTTCTGTAATAAGAAGTCTAGAAATTGTAGTTGGCAGATACTTGTTTAATAGGTCAAAATGGCAGATCAGAGTTAGGGAGATGGCTCAGGGGGTAAAGGCATCTGCTGCAAGCCTGGCAGCCTGGGGTAGATCTCTGGACCCGCAGCAGAAGAGAACCCACTCCTGCAACTGTTCTCTGACCTCCATATGAGGGCCATAGCACACATGCACCCCCCATCCCCCACATACATACACACACACACATACATACACACACACACATACATACATACAAAAATGTAACACTGTGACCGAACCAAGGACTAACTTCTCTTGGTGTTTGTTTCTCAGTCCCAGGTGGTAGCTGCATATCTAGTTACTATGTCACTAGAAGAAAAACAAAGAAGAAAACAGCGAGAAGAAGGAAGCACCACCCGGCTGCTTATTTTGGGAATTATTATATACGGTTCCAGACATCCTTGGCTGATGCCGGTTTATAGACCATGGGTGAGAGTCTGAGACTCTGAAGTATGTCGACAATCTAGATTTTAAATTCCAGGAGAAGCTGGACAAGGCTGTAGAGACAATTACTGGCTGGATCCAGCTGGAGCAGACAGGTACAGATGGGACAAAGGCGGTCACAATGAGGGTGAAAGCAGGCGAGGTGAAAACAGAATCGGCCATGCTCTTTCCGAGAAGGCAGCGATGGAGGGGCACAGGTCAGGCGCCACAACTTCTCCTTTTAGTAGCCTCCTAAAAGGGCTAATAAACTTCGCAAGACAAAATAGACCGACTGTCAAGAGTGACAAGTCCCCAAATAATACTCGGAGTTGTGACTCGGTGAACCTGTCTCTGACCTTAGACTCCTTTGCAGGAAGCCAAGACTGGCAGAGTAAGAACTCGCTGAGCCCTGGAGTGGTTTTCACTCAAAAAATTTGTCAAAATATTTTATTTGAGATTTTTCTTGGTTTTGTCCCATGCTTTTTTTGCTAGCATCAAGTCAAACAAAACATTCCATCACTTTACATGAAAAAGCACTTTCGTGGCATAAACAGGGGAGGCTTGGGGCGGGGAGGCGCACGCCGGCTCTGAAATCCTATCAGAGACATTGGTGAGTGACTTGATTTCCATGAGAGCTGTAGTCAGTCCTTGAGAGCCCCTTTTACATGGGTATCCTATTATTTAACAGGCACTTTAAATTGAGACCAGCATCCTGATTCTCAAGCCGCACGGCTTTTATTGGAAGTCTCTGCCACGTTTAAACATCTTTAATACATTTTAAAAATAGAATTGTAAAAGGCAGGGACCAGACTTCAAAGCATAGACATGTTGGCCAGAATTGCAGAGCTGGCGACAGTTTTCACTGGTTGTAAAGTTCGGGTGCCTCTTTCAATCTGCAGAACAATTGAGGAGGAAGGGGTCCAGCGAGCCTTCCTCCCAGTGAGCCTTCCTCCCAGTGTCTCCAGGATTGGCCTGAACAAACCAGGTGTGGGGAAGAGAGTGCGCAGGAAGGGAACCAGTTAGCAAAGGCCAGAAATAATCACAGTCACCAACCAGAGGGATCTGGCCCCGAGATCTAGAAACCAGCCCAAAACAAAAGCAAAGAAGGGCTCAGGAGGAAGGTCGGCTGCTCTCTCCCAGCTCCTGCCCCGGCCCCTCATGTAGCTCATCAGCCCACACCTCTGTACTGAGGAGTCTACAGATGCGCTCTACATAATAGAAAGGCTGGTCACTTTCTCTTTGAGTGTCCACTGAGCTTTCTGTGGATGCTTTTTACACTCAAGCGCCATTATTTCTTCGCTCGTTGAACTCCTTCTTCCTTGAAAAAGAAAACATGAGCCTCATTGTCTTCATCTCCTGTCTGCGTCACGTTGGATACAGGCTTCACGCGGCAGGTTCTGGTTTGGAGTAATTTCCGAGGAAGGCCGAGTGTCCAGAGTCTGGACACAGCGGCTCACAAATGTGCTCCCTAGATGGCAGCATTAGTATCGCTCGATGGGAACCTGCCTTGAAGGGTGAGTGGGCAAACTGGAAACCCAGGAGTGTGGTGCTACCCTTCTAGTATAGAGGTGGGCAGGCTAGGGACTCAGGAAGAGTGGGTATATTAGCTCAATGTGGAACATGCAGTGTCTCCGCTGGGTGACAAGCTGGAAGGAGCATCAACAATTTGCCTTTTAACAAACCTTTCTGGTCGTTCTGAGGTACATTAAAGCCCACTCATTGCTGGCTATGGTGGCCCATGCTTGTGATCTCAGCACTTGGAAGTGGAGGCAGGAGAATCAGGAGTTCAAAGCTATGCTTAGCCACATCGCAAATCAGAAATCAGCTTGAATTACCCTGTCTCAACACGCATGCATCCTACAGAAATAAAAATGTTCAAAACTCAGGACCTAATCTTCTCAACCTCACCTGCAAAATAAATGGTAACAGCTCAGAGGGCTGGTCACAGTCTGCACTAGAGGACACAGGCATTGTTTACTCCAGACCTCATACATAAAATCACTCTGTGAATGCTATATTTTGGATTTTGGGTATTTCCAATACTGGCTTCATCCCATGGTTTATCTGTGTTTCCAGACTGGACCAGGTGAACCCTATGCTTACAGAGTCCCTGGAAGTGAGTCAAAGCCAGGGGCTAATCAGATCCTCCCCTTTCTACAAGGGCTTGTCCTTTCCCTCCCACAGCAGGCTCTGCGGATGACAGGGAGCAATCGTGGTCCTCAGCAAGCTGGCAGGAAAGCTCCTCTAAGCACGGCAGCTGAGGAGAAGGCTGAAGAGGAAAAGCCCTCCATCAAGAATGCAGAGAAATCATGCATTTCTGAGGCCTCATCTTCCTATAGCCAATTAAGTCATTTAAAGTTTTCCAGTTGATAGCCTCTTAACTGAGTCACAATATTTTAAAATTTTTTCAACAAACCTTGTTCATTTACTTTTACCGGAGTGCTACATCCCCCTACCTGCAAACACACACACACACACACACACACACACACACGCCTACAGTTCATTTTCTCATGTCTATAAGCAACAAAGAAGCCACAATTCTCAAGGGCTGCATGTGCTTGCTCGCTAGGCAAGCACACCAAGTACCTAAAGCGCTTCTCTGGTGTTGGAAGCAGTGAGACCCCAGATCCTGAATTCCTTGTAATTCCCTGATCCGAGTGCCTACAGCTGCTCTGAGCATGAGACCTTCAGGAGTTCCTGATGGCAGGAGAGTGGTTTCTGGTGGGTTTGGCTGGGGCGTGGCTATCTCTATATAATCTGCCCCTGAACACAATAAAGGGGGCATTCTTGGGGAATTCAAGGATGACCCGTGTCGCTGTCTCTCTGTCTGTGTGTGTTTGTGTATTTTAACCTCCTGCCTCTTGCCCGAAGCTCGGTAACTGGGTGCCAGTGCACAGAGCGCAGACATGGGGGCGCGGTACGGGGCTCTCTGGGCCTGAAGGCTACCACCACATAACACTCCAGGTGGGCTCTGCTCCACAGCACAGCGCTGTGGAAAGAACCCACCCCCTGGCACTTCGGGCCAATAAAAACCCAGTCCTCTCAGTCACAAATAAATAATGCTTTGAAAATTATTGTTATTACTGGTTTTTTAATAAGTCTGCCTTGCCCAAGTGCCCCCTCCCATGTGTGCCCATTTGTTTTCCTGTGGGGGCCAGGTCTTTGACGCCATGTCTCCCTGAGCAGGGGAAGATATAGCACCTTCTCTGCCTGACTGACCCTCCCTGGAGGGACCTGGTGGGGGTGAGCTACCCCTGGTGGGACTTTTCTCATTAGCCCTGCAGGCAGCCAGCATCACAGCCGAGCCAGCCTTACCATCTAGGCAGAGAACCCCAACGATTTTGTGAGATGTATTAAAGGTGGTCAGATGTGACAACTCGTTTGTTGTCCCAGGCGTGGTTCGGAGGCCGGCAGAAGTGGGAGGGTCTGGCTCGACTTCCCAGCAGATGACTGGGGGCAACAGCCAGGGAGCCACAGAAACCCAATCCTTGCCTTCACCATGAAGCAGCCTTTGTTGGCTAGTAGCCACTTAAAACAAATATTGTAAGCAAGCTTGAAACGGCACCAGCCAAACAAACGTTACGAGAGTAATAAATGCCAGAATATCATTCTTACAACAGAATATTTTGAAGTCACTTCGACGGTACGGGATATATAAAGATGACTGAACAAGACACCCTGCTCTTAATATAATTCAATATGAGAAGGAAGTCGTGTGCACGAGAAACAGCACGGAAAGCGGAAGTTCGCAACGAACCGTGAGAGGTTTGAGCAGAAACATCTGGGCAGATGTGACCTCTGCCTGGTGCAGCTCAGGCAATTGTTCCTACAAAGAAGGCACTTAAAAGAAATTTGGGAGGAAAGGACAAAAATGTAGGACCTTCCTGGGTTCCTCCCGGCAACCCCTGCCCTCCCATATCCCCTCTGCCTCCCAATCTAGAACTTGCCAATATCACGCTGCCCTGTCCAGCCTTCCTTCAGAATACTGAAGGGAGCTCCTCCAGGGGATGTTTGGGATTTATGAGTCTGTTTGTTTGTTTGTAGACAGGGCTTCTCTGTATAGCAGTCTCGACGGACCTGGAACTCACTTTGTAGGCCAGGCTGGCCTTGAATTCACAGAGATCCTCCCGCCTCTGCCTCTCAAATGCTAGGATTAAGGGAGTGAGCCACCATCGCCTGGCTCGAAGTCTTGATTTATGTCTACGTACTGTGTCTTTTTTCTGCTTTATAAATGGACCCAAAGGTATGTATGGTACTTTGAATAACGGCTGCTGTCTTGGTTATCAACCACAGAGGATGTAGTTTTATTTTTCTTGCTGTGAGATGAGTCTGGCGGTACAGTCATATGTCCCTCCCTTCTTTTTTTTCTTTCTTTTCTGAGCTCTGCTAACATCTTTTAGAGATTAATGACATCTGGAAGAAAGTAAGAGAATCACAGAGAAACTAGCTCTGTCAACAGAACCCTACACACTGTGACCTGCAGCCAAGTGCATCCTGGGTCATATACAAAGAGGAAGGAAACCTATCAGATGAGAACAGAAGAAGCTAAGCAACGAGGCAAGACCAAATAGGCTATGCAAAGTTTTCGAATGACAATCTTGAGTAAAATTTATGCCCTGGAGCAAACATTCCAATGGTTCACATCAGTGAGATATCATGGAAATGGCAGCCAAGATTGGGAAAGTGATGTTTTCTTGGCAAGACCTTCAGCAAGGGCTGAAGAGATGGCTCTGCAGCTAAGAGCACTTGCTGCTTTTGAGGACTTGGTTTTGGTTCCCAGAACCCACATGTGACTCACAACCATATGTACATGTTCTGTCCTCCGCACCTCTGCATGCATGTGGTGTACATACAAATATGCAGCTAAATACTCATAACCACACATTTAAAATAAATCTTTAGAAAACCTTTAGCAAATGTATCTAAAACTTTACTTCTTTGTCTCAACTTTCTTTATAAATATTTGGACATAAATTCCAAATCCTGCTAGTTGGTGTAACAGTAAATATAGTAACATTTAGAATGAATCAAAAATGGTATTATTTGCATTCTTCTACATGTTGATATCCAGTTATGCCAGCACCAATTGTTGAATATGCTTTTTCCCCCATTTTATATCTTTAGCTCCTTTGTCAAAAATCAGGAGATCATAGGTGTGTGGACTGATATCCAGATCTTCAATTCGGTTCCATTGGTCCTCCTGTCTATTTTTATGCCAATACCAGACTGTTTTCAGTACTGTAGCTCTGTAGTAGAGTTTGAAGTCAGGGATTGTGATGCCTCCAGAAGTTCCTTTATTGTACAGAATTGTTTTGGCTATCCTGAGTTTTTGGCTTTTCCATATCAAGTTCTTTGTTCTTTCAAGCTCTGTGAAGAATTTTGCTGGGATTTTGATGGGCATTGCATTGAAGCTTAAGATTGATTGCTTTTGGTAAGATTGTCATTTTTACTATGTTTATTCTATCTATCTACCCAACAGTTTGGGAAATTTTCCCATTTTCTGGTGTCTTCTTCAATTTCTTTCTTCAAAGACTTAAAGTTCTTATCATACAGGTCTTCCACTTGTTTGGTTAGAGTTACTCCAAGATGTGTTATTTGTGGCTATTGTGAAGGATGATGTTTCTCTGATTTCTTTCTCAGCCCATTTTATCATCTGTATAAAGGAGGGCTACTGATTTTTTTGAGTTAATTTTGTATCCTGCTACATTACTGAAGGTGTTTATGAGTTGTAGAAGTTGCTGGATAGAATTTTTGGGGTTACTTATGTAAACTATCATATCATCAGCAAATAGTGAGAATTTGACTTCTTTTTCTATTTATTTCCCCTTGATCTTTTGTTTTCTTATTACTCTAGCTAGAACTTTAAGTACTATATTGAATAGATATTGGGAGAGTGGACAATCTTGTTTTGTTCCTAATTTCATTGGGATCTCTGTGAGTTTCTCTCCATTTAGTTTGTTGTTGGCTGTCGGCTTGCTGTATACTGCTTTTAATATGTTTAGATATGTTCCTTGTATCCCTGCTGACTCCAAGACTTTTATCATAAATGGGTGTTGAGTTTTATTGAAGGTTTTTTTCAGCATCTAATGAGATGATTATATTGGGTTTTTTCTTTCAGTTTGTTTAAAGGATGGCTTACATTGACAGATATTCTTATGTTGAACCTATTAGCATGCACAAAACTCCAGTCCAACTGGATCAAAGATCTCAACATAAAACCAACCACACTGACCTCATAGAAGAGAAAGTGGGAAGTACACTTGATCACATTGGCACAGGAGACCACTTCCTAAATATAACACCAGTAGCACAGACACTGAGAGAAACAATTAAATAATTGTTTGCTTCTGTAAAGCAAAGGACATGATCAACAAGGCAAAACAACAGCCTAAAAATGGAAAAAGATCTTCACCAACCCCACATGGGACAGATGACTGATTTCCAAAATATACAAAGAACTCAAGAAACTTGACATTAAAAAACAAATAATTCAATGAAAATAGGGTACAGACCTAAACAGAAAACTATCAACAGAAGAATCTAAAATGGCTGAAAGATACTTAAGGAAATGCTCAACATCCTTAGCCATCAGAGAAATGTAAATCAAAACAACTCTGAGATTCCATCTTATACCTGTCAGAATGGCCAAGATCAAAAACATTGATGACAGCTTATGCTGGAAAGGATGTGGGGAAGGGGAATCCTCCTCCATTGCTGGTGGGAGTATAAACTTGTACAGTCATTTTGGAAATCAATATGATGATTTCTCAGGAAATTAGGAAGCAATCTACCCCAAGACTCAGCAATACCACTTTTGGGTATATACCTAAAGGAAGTTCATTCATACCACAAGGACATGTGCTCAGCTATGTTCAGAGCAGAACTGTTTGTAATAGCCAGAACCTATAAACAACCTAGATGCCCCTCAACCAAAGAATGGACAAAGAAAATGTGATATATTTACACAATGAAGTACTACTCAGCGGTAAAAATAATGACATCTTGAAATTTGCAGGCAAACAGATGACTATAGAAAAAACATATTGAGTGAGATAATCCAGACCCACAAAGACAACGATAATATGTACTCACTCATAAGTGGCTTTTAAACATAAAGCAAAGAAAAACCCAGAGAACCTAGACAACAAAGAGGACCCTAAGAGAGACATACATGGATCTAAATAGGAAGGAGAAAAAGTCAAGAACTCCTGAGTAAATTGGGAGTGTGAGGGTCACAGGAGACGGTGGAAGGGGAGAGGGCAGGAAGGGGAGAGGGCAGGAAGGGGAGAGGGCAGGAAGGGAGGGGAGCAGAGAAAAACATAGAGCGCAATAACAAACATGGTATTACTGTGCGGATTTTCATTTATTGCCATTTGTGTCAACTCATTGTCTGTGAAAATTTTAATTAGGAAGCTTGGCAATGGCACATCACAGCACGTACATAGATCCAAACAGCTTTTTTTTTTTCATTTTTCTTGACCTGTGTCATCTTCTACAGTGGTCGAATTTCACAGAGGTAAAAATAAACTTGATTCACAGGATTAAATGGCAATTGCTTCTATTGTTTTTCTTTCTCTCAGAACACAATAGATATGTATAAAATGTATGTATAGATATGTATAAAATACCACGTGTCATGACTTGAATGTGGCATGTTCCCCTATAGGCTTATGTGTTTGAGCACTTTGACCCTACCTAGTTGGTGGCATCCTTTAAAGAGGCTGCAGACAATTTTGGGCATGAGACCTAGACAGCAGATGCAATACCACAAGGCCTTAGGACCAGGGCTTACGGGTTAGAGCCCGATGGGTTCCAGCTAAGTCTGTCTGCTTGTTGGCTGGCATCATGCGACAAGCAGCTGCCACAGGTTCTCAATACCATGGAGCCAGCTGCCACTATGCCCCCTCTGCGATGCTAGACTGTAGCCCCTCAAACCGTGAGTCAAAATTAATCCTCCTTGCGTTGGCTGTTTGCCAGGTACTTGGTCACAGCAGTGAGTGTACAGTGATCATACTAAGTGTGTGGGATAATGGAGAATCATCACCATATTTGCGACAAACCAAGTTTCACAGAGTTCCTATGGGGACGGAGGAAGAAACTGCTGATGCTGGCAAGCTCTTCCGTGCTTGAATTTTGACACGAAATCAAATATGTCTAAGTTTGAAGGGAAAGTCTAAGGAGAAATAACCCCTGGCCTCTCTTCTACTGTTCCACAGTAATTGCTTCCCTGTAAAGTGTTCACAAACACGAGCTTCGCAAGGAAGAGTTTAAAATGAGGCTTCTCTCTGGGATGAATGTGCGTTTGTTAAAAAATCAGCTGCCCATCACCCAAACCACAGAAAGAATCATGGCGAAAGCCATGCTCGATTCCCTTATGTTCTCAAATAAAGCTGGTTGCTATAATGGTTATACTGCTGAGAAACTGTAACTAAATTCACCAGTCCTCAGGAGTCTCCTCATGTTAATTCATGGTCTTGGAGCTCTGTCCCTCCTCCAGAGTCCAGCATTCCACAGTGAACGGTACCTTCAGAACTTCCCCTGCTAGTAGCTCCGAGCTTCTTTTTACTTTTAAATACACTCCTTCTCATTCAGTAGAATATTTTTAGAGATTAAAATTAGAGTTCTTTTAAGAAGGTAAGAACAAAGAAAAATACTAACCTCACACAAATACATGTCTTATAGAATCTATGGTGTTATAGAAAGTCAATGTAAAAAAAATGGTTAAATGAATTTCAACAAAAATTGAATTAATTTTAGTGATCAGGCCTAAAAGATGGATTGGAGATAATTTTTAAAGTTTTTTTTTATTCCCATAATTCCATGAAACATATAAAACAGGTTGTGATTTAAAAAATATTTTCATGTGTGAGAAAGATGGCTCGGTGATTAAGTCCTGCTCTTTCAAAGGACCTGAGTTTGATTCCCAGCACCCATTTCAAGTGGCTCACAGTCACCTGTAACTCCAGTTCCAGAAATCTGACATTTCTGGCCTCTACGAGCACCTGGACTCATGTGCGGGCACACATACGCAATTAAAGAAATAAATCTTTAAAAATTTTATCAGGAAACTCAACACCAATACAGCTATTCAGTTTTATTTGTAATCCAGAATCCTGGGTAGTACTAAAGATCACTGTCAAATATGATAAGTCATATTTACAAAGTTACAAAAGGGTTCCAACCCCTATGCAAACACTGGCATTGCTTATGAAAGGGGCCATGCAGACATGCTGAAGGTAAGTCTCCTTATACATGAATGTCACAGAGCAGAACACAGATAATGCTTTGCTTGTGTTTCTTAATGTGCTGGCACCTCCATTCAAGGGCCCATCCAGGGAAGACTTAGGAAAGAACAAGTCAGAACAAGCCAGACTGGAAGGGAGATGCAGGGGTGGAAGGAAGGATGGGGCTATATTCTTTAGGAACAAACCGAGTCAAACACATCAGCCTTCAGTATGGAAAAGCTTCCCAGAGGAAGCCTGCAGCAACTGGGAGACTCAGGTAAAGAAATCAACTGTGTGCAGTCTGCAGAGAAGCTTCAGGTGCACAATTTAAAAGGATGGAACATTCACGAGGCAGCACACATTGATCGTCATTCACTGATGATGTGCGTAATGCCAGGCTCCCTGTGGAACCTCACACTTCATGGGGACAGAGGCTAGGTGTTGCCTATGTCTAGCAGAAAGTGCTGGGCACATTGAGGCACTAAAATTTACCCAATGAATGAGCAATTTGGCCATAATGAGGTCAGCGTGCAAGTTCATGTAAGAATGGCTATCTAGTTGCTTAAGTTACCAGGAAAAGCACACAAAAATCCCTACACATACTAGGTATACTCTTCAATGAAATGATAACAATATTACAGAGTTTAACATGCACTAACCACTGAAATTATCAATGTGATTTTTGACACTTCAGTGACTCTGGCACCTGTATCATCTCTCCGAATGCTAACAGTGAACATATGGGTTGTCCTCTATTTATAGATGAGACCATCATGACTTCCAACAGTGAAGTAATTTGTGTCGTGACTTGCAGGTTCTTTTCTCTGCCTAGGTCTGCCTTACCGCAAAGGCCCATACCAAGGCCAGTGTTGTCCTGTAAGTTGCGTTTTCATTGACTATAATGCACTGTTAAAGATTTCATATTTATTCATTTATCAGGGCAACTGTCAGGAATTATGGGTTGTAAAAATTAAGGTAAGAGTCTTCAGGAAACTTGAAAACTGCAAGAAAGTCTACAGCTTCAAGGAAATCATCGAAAGGGTTCAGCAGACACGCTGTGATAGATTCGGGAGCCACAGGAAGGTGGTATGTTCTAACTGGAGTTTGGGAGGGAGTTCCCAGTGGATACGACTCTGTAAATAGACTGGATGACCAGGTAGGACTTGAGCATGCAGATTACAATGGGAAGGGTGGCTGTTATGATTTTAATATATGCCCACCACAGTCAACTGCGCTGTCACACGCCCAAAGGCAACAGGACCGTGGTTACAAACTGAAACCATGAGCTGAATTCAACATTTCCTCCTTTGCACCAGTTTTCTCAGGCATTCTGTCACACCCATAGAAAGCCAACATTAAAAGGAACAAGAACAAAAGATAACTCACGGGAATAGGGAGGAGGAAGGGAGAAGCCAAAAAAAGTAGCCTAAGTCAGTAGTTTCCGATGTGGTCATAAGACCTGCAGCATGAGCTTCTAGAATATAAGAGAAATTCAAGCTCTTGGTCCTGATCCCGGTCCACTGATTCGGAATGGGCCTAGTGATGGGTGTTCTGCTATGCCCTGCGGCTAAGCCTGATCTAAAACTTTATATCAAAAACCAGCATCCATTGCAAGGCCCTGTGTTTCTCTTAACAATGCTGCCTCATTAGAGAAAATTATTGCGGGTTGTCAGGGGATAGGCATTTTCATAAAGACAATTCCAGAAATGTTCTAACTAGATTTTTACTGTTCCATATTTGTTTTTTGAAAGTAGCAATTTGGCAACATATATAAATTATAGCAGAATAAATGATTTCCAGACCTCTACTTGTGACCTGCACAGGACCTGAAAATACCGTCTCGTTGTGAGACATTATGGAAGAGAATGAATTTGTAAGCTGCATAAGCGGTCGAATGGTTTTATTGCTCTCTCTATGACAAGTTTGTGGAAAATGGCAAATGATACTTTTAGTTTATATTCAGCTATAACAACAACTGATTATTTCTAGAGATTAAATTACCGTGTAGCAAAATGAAATGGGCTGTATGGTCACTTCCGTGCAGAAGCATCTTCTAGTAGCAGTTTTTAAATGTGTGAGCTCAGCTAATTGAAGACTGAAGAGTAGGGTTATTTCTTGTAAGATCTGTGGACCAGTGTCTGGTGGTTTACAACTCTGGCTGTACAGATGTATTGGTCTGAGCATCTGCATTTGGGATGTTAGCCCTAAAGGATGACCCAATGTGTAAACAAGAACAGTAAAAACCAAACAAACAACTCTGCCTTTTTAGGCTGCCAGTGAAGATGACCGAATGGCAGAAGGGAAAAAGGGGAGACAAAATATTGATAAGACTCTAGCCTCTTTAGGGGGAAGTTGATTATGGCTCCCACCATTTCTATACACACAGACACAGTCCTTCAGAGTGACCAGACTCTTGCTGTCTGCGTCCCAAGTTCTCAACACTAAAAGAACACTCCTACTAGCCGGTGGGACCCAACAGCTGTACCTTAAGAATTTATTACATCCATTGTGTATGCCAGGGAACACGTGAGGATTTCCCCAACGTCGGCCACATTCCTATCGCTGCCCTTAAATACATTGTCATGACATGTCCTGGTTCTACGGTTGTGTTGACTACTTGGAACTTTTCTTTTGACTTCTTTCCTAAGTTAACTTGACATTGGTACTATATATAGAAAGCCAGAACTTGCTAAAAGGTAGTTGGCCCCCATTTAGTGCATGGAGACAATGCCGCCTGGATGCTCGTCATTTTCATAAGCTGTCCAGGGACACCAGCCGCCAACCTGTATCCACTCCTGCTTTGAGGGGCCACCATGACTACAGGATACTAAGAAGTTTAGGTGGAGTGCCTTTCACAAAGATTAGGAAGGATCCCCACAGTCATAGCTGACTTGTTCTAGATTCTAGACCCTTCCAGCACCACTTTCTTTGAACTCCTGCTCATGGGATATACCAGAAGCATGTCTGGTTTGCTTTGGAAAACTCCAGACTTTGGGCATCTGCATGGTGGTTTACAACCATCTGTAATTCCAGGTCCAGAGGAACTGACTCTCTCTTCTGGTCTCCTCACTTACCAGAAACATGCATGGTACACAGATGTGCCCACACACACAGCACCCATATATGTAAAATAAATAAATAAAACATTTTCAAACATGTAACATCCATCCTCCACACATTACACACACAGAGAGAAGCATATTCTATGCCAAGGCTCTTTACACTTACTTCCGAGTTCCCAGTTCCAGAAGTATGTAGTAAGTGTTTACTCTGCCTATGGAGCAAAGTTATTTATAAGTAACTTCTAAAGAGGACTCACTCGACTGGCCAAGATGATTTTTCTTCTGAATTACATCCTAATATGTATAGCTTTCTTACTCCCAGCTCATTCCACTTGGAGCTATGCCCAGCACAATTTATGTCTATGAACTGCTGAACATTTAAGCAAATTAAGTGTCCAAAAAAATCAAACACAAATTGTATCTTGGTGATTTATGCCTTCATAAAGCAAAATACATACAGTGTGCCGAGCACAGATCAGATTTATAGCTCTGTTGGTTAGGGAAAATGAATGGCTACCTTCTAGAGAACATGTCAGGAACTTTCTCTCTCTCTCTCTCTCTCTCTCTCTCTCTCTCTCTCTCTCTCTCTCTCTCTCTCCCTCTCTCTCTCCCCCACTCCCTTCCTTCCTTCTCCATCTGTGTGTGTGTGTGTGTGTGTGTGTGTGTGTGTGTGTGTGTGTGTGTGTGTGTGATTCTTGACCATGGGAGTTTCCTGCCCCAGTATATTTATCTTACAGATGATCTTCAGTGCTAATACGCAATGTGAGATAACAATAGGAAAGACCGTCAAGAATCAGAATTCTGGATTGTGATTTAAAAGCTAGTCAACTTTCACAAGAACAACAACAAAAAAAAAATGTGTAGGCACCTGAACAGTCCAGAATCATCTATCTCCAACTTAACAACCTTTAGGGCCTACCATCTTCTCTCGTGAGCATAGACTGAGAGACATTTCGCCTAAACATGGGAAGAGGGAGATGTGAGGGAGAGACGAAGCTGTATCTCAGCACAGCCAAGGGCTGGGTTGGCTCAGATCTCTGCTATGAAATTCACAGCACCAACAGACTTTACCCTGAAGATAGCATGGGGTACCGATCTGGCATGTATGTGATAAGGTCAAAGAAAAAAGCTGAGCCCCAAGTTTGCTATGTATGGAGAGTGAGCATCTGTGTCCTTATCTGTAAATGAGGATTAACTCCACCTCCTTCCAAAGGGTATCATTTGAATTAATGAGGTAATGGGTAAATTAGCTCCTAATAACCCCTGCCTTACTGTCTCCATGATGTCCTCTTGATAAGGAACTGAACCTAGTGACTCAACTTTCACATATAAGCAAGGACAAAGGTGATGGATGTCACTTCCAAGATTATGTTTAAAAAAAAAAAACCTCTCTGACTTCTATCTTTTTTATTCTTCTTGTTTGCTCAGATGAAAGCCAGTTTTCATTTTAAGAGCCCTGTGGACAGACTCAGGCCGAAGGTATGATAGAGGCCTGTAGCCAACAACAAGAAGCTGAGACCATTGGTGACCAGTCCAGGAAGAGGGACATCTCACCAATCCCACATATGTAAGTTTGGATATGTCTCTTTCCCGCACTGAGTCTTAAGATGGTATTCATGGAGATCTTAGTTGCAGCTTTGAGAGAGCATCCAGCCAGAAGAATCAGCTAACTAGATCAAGATGCCTGCTGCAGAAACGGTGGGATAATACATGTTTTTATTTTAAGGTGCTAAACTTGGGGTCATGTGACTACATAGCAGTAGACAGAAAACATGGGTTATGTGCTGACCTACTACAGGACATTCCTTAAATAAAGGTCGCTGTAGTGACTGACGATGGCTTTGTGCACATGAAGATTGCTCTGTGATAACTTAAACACTTGATTGCTATTTAGGCTTCCAAATAAAGATTTTAGGGCACATAGCACATTTTAGAGGCCATAAAAGCTATGATTGTTTACTAACTTATTAAAAAGGTCTGTGGTGGTTTGATTGAAAGTTGTCTCCATGGTCTCCTGTGTTTGAATGCCCTTCTTAGTTGGTGGAGCTGTTTGGGAAGGATTAGAAGGTGTAACTCTGTTGAAAGAGGTGTGTCACTGGGGGTTGGCTTTGGGGTTTCAACACCATTCCCACTTTGCTCTCTCTGCCTCAAGGCTGTATCTCAGGACGTGAGCTCTCAGCTCCTGCCCCAGCCCATGCCTGCCTGCCTGCCTGCCTGCTGACATGTTCCCAGCCACAGTGGTCATGGACTGTCTCTCTTGAAACTGTAAGCCCTAACAAACTCTCTCTTCTTCTATAAGTTTACTTGGTGATAGTGTCTTCTCATAGCAATAAGTCTATGACTAAGACAGTGCCCTAGGCTAAAATAATGAACACGATACTTTCCTCTTGAGCTGAGAGGAAATTACTATATTTCCATGTGCCCCAAACCTGCAGTACCTTGGGTAAATCTATTATTGTTGAGTTCAGATATTCCTACTGTAATTCACTGTGGCTAAGATTTTAGGTAGCTGCAAAAGAGTCATTCTTGTAGAACTTGCTTCATTGAAAGTCTGGCCTTTAAGCCCTTCAATATGCTTTCCTTAATACTGGACAAAGATATTTCAATCCAAGGGGAGTTTATTTTAGTTATCAAATTATATTTTTAAATTTGAATTATGTTTTTATTTGTGTGTGAGTGCATGCATGCTGTGTGTGTGCTCATGTAAACCTCAGTGTATACAGTGGAAGGCAGAGGCCCGCTTGGGGGAGTTATATCTCTGCCTCTACCGGATTCCTAGGTATCAAACCCAGGGTCTTAGGCACAGTGACAAGCATTTACCCACTGAACTATCTCACTGGCTCTCAAATCAAATTTACCCTGAAAAGAATTTTCAAGCAAAAGAACTTATATTAAAGGATGTCCACTGAGGCATTATTTACAAGCAAGAACGAACACAAGTGAGACCACCTAGCTGTCCAGCTGTAAAAGACTGAGTGATTGCCTACCTGTCTGTCACTAAAAACTATGCCTGCTGTTACACATGTTTTATAGAGATATTACCAAGCTGGGGAAATGATCAAAAATATTACGTGGAAAAACTGGAAACAAACAAATGCAATTGTAAGATCTAAACTAAGTTTTGAAGACCAGGCATATAATTGTGTGTGTGTGTGTGTGTGTGTGTGTGTGTGTGTGTGTATTTCTGATACGACAGGCTTTTGTGTCTCACTCTGAGTGGTCAGAGCTTGATTTCACAGCCTTATGTGATTACCTGACAACCGAGTGGCCCAGTCTTCCGGGGAAAATGAGACCTGAGCACCTGTTTTGATTCTAAGAAGTGCTAACCCTAGAAGAATTTGAATTTTTGCCAAGCGACTTCTTTGCAGTTTTTTCTTTTGATGGAGTCTTGTCTTATTTAACCCTTTGATAGAAAAGACGGTACAGTTTGCTTCCTCTCGCACAGGAAGGCACAGGAACCCAGAAGAGGTGCCAGTGTGCTGAGATGAAGTCCGCGGAGAGGCGTGCTCTTTTTATTTATGATTCCTAGCGAGGGAAGAGGGAGACAGCACCTTTATTTCAGCAGAAGGATTGAAGTTAGACTGGGAAGTCGTTTCCTAGTGGTGAAATCTTAGGGAAGTGAGTTATTAATGGTGACTTGTGATCTCCAGCCTCAATGATCTTGTAAACAGCCTATGCATCTGAATTATTAAATTTGCACATGATAGATAAAATCTGTAAAACTCACAAGTGCTATGCACTTCACCTTTTGCTTATTTGGGCCATTTTCTTTCCCAAAGCTTGGTGTGAACCCAGAGGGTACCGATTATTATATATTAATTTACTTTGTGTGCATATGATTGTATACATGTGTGTGTATACAATTGTGTGTATGAGCACATGTGTATATGATTGTGTGTGTATATGATTGTGTGTGAGTGTGTGTATATGATTGTATGTGTACATGATTGTGTTTGTGTGCATGTGTATATGATTGTGTGTGTGCGTATGTGTGTGATGTCCCATGGAGCATTGTGGAGGTCAGAAGACAATGAGTAGGAGTTGGTTTCCTCCTTCTATCTTGAGAGTTTCTGGGTTCAAACTTGGATCATCAGGCTTGGTGGTGAGCAACTTCATTCACTGAGCTGTATCTCTGTCCCAAAGGGTAAAAAATTAATGCTAGGCTCACAAAAGAAAAATGCAGTTAGAAATCAAAGTGTTATAAATGGATTAAATAATGTAATCCAAAAGCAAATGTAAGCGATTTAGTTGAACCACAGTTTGGGATTACCCAGCCCACTGCTCTATTAGTATGGGTAATTGGAAATTGACTCTGTAATCAATCCCCATTTCTTTGATTTAATTCAGGTGCACATCTCAGCAGGTGCAGGGGAATGTCCTTGGTGGCCTTATGAAAGCCTGTGTCACCTAAAGGACTTTTGGTTACAACTTAGAAAAATAAAACATTATTGAAACAGTAGAATTATTCAAGGCAACACAGTTAAATTTTCCCCTTTGATACTAATGTACTTTTATTAAAATTTAAATAAACTTTTTATTGAATAAGTATGAGATCTGTGCTCATGTTGCCTTGGTCTTCTTAAGACCTTCGGGAAGACTGGAAAATAACACCGTCTTCATCTTTTTCTAAGGTCCATGTCACTATGATCGTAGCTTGCTGATGCTCAGCCGTCACTCACCACAATACTGACTTCACGTCCTCTCTGTCTCATCATTATCTTCCCAGGGCCCATGCCAGCTGAGGGACAGGTACTACCAGATACCACAGCTAGGGGGCACCCTTAGGGCCCATCCTCCCTGCCAGTCCCCCTCATGTGTCACATCTGTGTATTACTGAGCTACCCACCGTGCCACTGAGACTACATCCTAAGCATGTCTTCAAGCCATCCTCTTTCCAGCGGTTTGTAACTACAGCCTGATTAACACTGCCACGTCCTCTCGTGCGCCAGCTTCCATAGCTCCCTAAAGTGTTTCCCACTTTTGTCTCCTCCCACTACCCCGTCTAGGTTTTGTGTGAGAAGCAAACTATAAGGAGACGTAATGATGATACACCCGGTGTATAGCTCTTCACGGAAAGACCACAGAGTGCATGATTCTTCTTAGAGAAACTGAATGTAGATTGGTTGAATGCTTTGCCAAATAAACAAACTGCTCAAACTGTCTCTGTCTCCTTCAAGATGACAAGAAAGAAAAGGCCCACCCATGGTGCAATCCCAGGACCACCACCAGCAGCCCCTACAAACCTGTTAAACATGCAGGGGCTTAATTCTCACCCTGCACCTTATCAGAAACCCCAGAAATCTGTTACAAGCCCTCCAGGTGATTTTGATAACCCAGGAAATTTCAAGAACCATTATCCTCAGCCGATTTATTTTAATAATCTTAATTTTTCTCAGTCCTAACATGGGATAGGGAGAACTACCACAGTGGGCTTCCATGGCTGCCAGTGAGCTCTGCATAGGTTCCCCTCCTGCTGACTCTCAGGTGGTGTCGGTAGGCCGTGTAGTCTTGAGAGGATAGTATACAGAGACTACTTACTCTAACCACCCCCACTGGGATGACAAACAGTCTGCATATAAGAAAGTCCTAAGTTCTTACCCATTCACCTTTCCCATCTTACCATCTACACCGCACCTTGCAAGTTCTCCAGAGTCCGGGACTCACATCAGCCAATGACTCCTCGACCCTTTCACCATTCTGCAGGAACAGAGATGAAGACAAAACCACTCCTCATTCCTGGCACTCCCCCATCTCAGAGAGGAGATAAGGACCAGCCACGACGAGGGCTGGCAAGGTTGCTCCGTGGGTGGCTGGGCCTGTCACCACGGCTGAGGACCTGCATTCCACCTCCAGACCCCATTCCTACAAGGGTCCTCTCCATCCACACACACAGCGTGACGCTCGTTCCTGTGCCACAGCGCCCCAGACTAAAATTAAACTGTAATAAGGAAAACAAAGGCTATCATCAGATCTTTAAAAGGCAGGGGGCAGGGGGACCAGGAGAAAGACAAATGAAGACAGCCGTGAGAATCTGGAAGGCCAAAGCTAACAGCCATGAGTCAGGAGAGGAGAGTGGGGAGGCGCGCTTAGGAGCCTCCTTGCTCCCCTCAGTGGATGCTCCGCTTCTAGTTCATCCCACCTGGAACAAGAGGGAGATGGAGGCTCCAGTTTGGGTTCAACTCAAGGCAGGCTGTCCTTGACAGGCGTGACAGTGGAGCCGAAGTGGTCCTCATCCTAACCAGGCCCCACAGGGGTCCTAGGCTCCACACCTACCAAGAAACCAGACAGCTGTAGGGTTTGTTGTTGTTTGTGTTTTTGTTGTTTATTGTTGCTGCTGATGCTGTGTGTGTGTTTGTTTGTTTGTTTGTTTGTTCGAGGCAAGGCCTCACTGTAGCTCAGGCTGCCCCCAAACTCATGGCAATTTTCCTGTTCTACTCTTCCCGTTCCTGGGACTATAGAGGTGAAATACCATACCATACCATACCATACCAGCTCTCTGCCATCTTTTATGCCAAATTGGCAAGCCTTCATCGGCCCTCTCTATCACCGCCACCTGTTCTTCAGTTTCCGCGGCTGTGATATAAATTAAGAAAATACTCTCATTGAGGTTTGCATGTTCCTCTAGCCTTCTCACTTGGGGAGAAATGGGAGAATGGGATATACTGTAGAGGAAGTCAAAGGAAAATTAGGCCAGCATGGTGTTTAGAGCTTGTTTTTGTAAGACAAAGGAGGGGGGAGTGGGTAGAGCACAGGTTTAGTGTAAAAAAAAAATTCTCAGTTTAGCAACATTTATAGATTTAAAACCAATTAGTGATGCTGAGTTAAGCTGTGTTTTAATCCCAATTAAGGAGGAAGGTTTCCACCTTGATGCACGTGGCAGCAGGCCTCACTCGACCCACTGTGTAGTCTCTTCAGGTTTTCGTCTGGTTTCTGTTGGTCTCTGTCCATGTGCAGAACTTGGGCCCTGCTTTGTTGCTAGCTGGAAGCAGGGACCCCCCCCCCACACACACACTTCTAGTTGTTGCTATGGCGTTAATATCATCAAATGACCCACACGTGAATAATCTCTCATTTCTCTAACCTGCAAAGATAACAGGAGAAAAGGCAGCTTTTTCTGCAGACGAGAAGAAGGGTGCTCGGAAGAACACAGCGAGTCTTCTGAGGACTAGGCAGGGCTGCTCTCCCCAGCACACTGTATTTTCCCCCCTACATTTAAATGTAAACAGGCAAGCCTGGTGTCTCCGAGAAGGCTTTTCCTTTTAAAGCGCTCCTTCTTATTTAAACAGACACAGGTTCGCGATTTCAAGGCAGAGCCCACATAAAACCCCATATTAGGGATGATACCAAACTTAAAGAATGTTGTAAAATGAGAGTGGAAAAAATGTACAAAATGAATTCCTGCCCATTTACATGCTTTCAGTCAGGGTACCAGATAACCAAGCCCCTGTCTTTGTGTTAACACTGTAGATTAGGTCAAGTTTTTACCCCTCTGAGCTCTTTTCCTGTAAATGACGGCTTTTGATGTGAAACAAGAAACATGTCAAAGCGAGTTGAAAGATGTAGGCATTTTATGCCATGTCACAATGACAGGCCGGTGAATATTTGGGCCATTAGGGGCTTATTAGTGAATAAATGACCAGATGGTTCAGTGATGCACGGAGTCGGACAGAGCTGGATGCTCCTAATCAGCGCTGTCTGTACTTGATGTCAAATCACATGACACAGTAACCCATGGATACCAAGTAAGAGTTACCATTAGCAAGTCAATTTGATATCTGGGTGGTGTAAACAGACCACACTTCAGAACTGCCTCTGTTTGGAGGAAGAAAAAGAGTAGAGTCGTGAAAGGCACACACACACACACACACACACACACACTAAATCCTAATTGTTGTTTGATAATTACACAAAGCATTTCTATCACACCTCATCCTTTCTATCACCGAGAAAAGACCCAGTGCCTGGACGCACAGGAAGAGATTGTGAAAGATACAGAAATTGGCCTAAAAAGATGATCAGCCCCTTTAGCAAAAGCCACTGCAAAGACTGTCAGAGCAGGCCACCCGAGAGCAAGTTCAGGGCCACCGTCTCGTGGGCCTCCGCGGTAGCAGGTGAAAGGCAAAGCTTTGGCACCCACCATAAACCGTAAACAAACGCGCGTTGTTTGCCTTTGCACACTCACGACTTCCCCTCCTTGTCTCTAGAGGTGGTGAAGTGTTAACAACCGCCTCGGGTGTTTCCCAGAGGAATGGAGGAAACGGTGTTTTAAGAGGACCTGTTCCTTTTCTTTTTCCTTTTTTTTTTTTCCTCATCATTTTCAGGGTTTGAAGACTGACGAGAGTTCCTTGTATTGTGAGCATCATCAGATATTACCAAGGAGAACAAGCTCTCCTAAAACCCAAAGAAGAACCGCGGTGGAGAAAACTCAAGTGGGGGCAGTGTGGGGACACTGACCAATGTGTGGTCAGAACCAACTCAGTGCCAGGCATTGCCTCACAACAACACCGGTTAAAACCTTTTAGCCTGGGGGGAGTGATACCAAAACCTTTCTTATGAGAAGGTGTCTCTTTAATTAATGAATAATACCTACCGTTCATAGAAAAATTTTATGGTAGACCGTAAACTTTGGGTCTTTGCTTTTTAACCAACTATTACTAACATTTTGATAAATCAAGAGCTTACTTTTGAGCAAGATTCTGGAAACAGGATGAGCAAAGATGGCATTCCTCGGAAAATTTAGTTGTATTAAATAAGGCACTTTCATATTATATAATATTTGATGGTTGCCAAAAGATTGTATGTAACAATTTTTAAAACATGCTGTCTGTGACCTAATGTAGGAACTATACCACTAACAAAATAAATCACTAATGCTCCCCACTTCATCCTTCTTAACCATAGCCACGCAGAAGTAACTACATCCTTGATTCTTAATTTCTCGTTCTTTTACTTATTAAAAATAATTTAACTTCCTGTGGCTATATTTGTAAGCAAAATAAATTTTAATTTGCTTGCTGTATTCCTATATAAAAATGGTGTCAGGAACTAGAGAGACGGTTCGGTGGCTAAGAGCACTAGCTGCTCTTGCAGAGGACCCAGGTCCAATCCCCAGCACCCACATGGCAGGCTCACAACCATTTGTAACTCCAGTCCCAAGGGATCTGACGCACTCTGCTGACCTCTGTGTGCACCAGGTCTGCACATGGTAACACAGGCATACATGAAACAAAATGCTTGCACACATAAAACAATTCTTTAAATGGCGTCTCGGGGCTGAGAAGATGGATCTGTCCATAAAGTCTGCGGACCTAAGTTTGGATCCTCAGATCTCACACATTGCTAGCTGTGCATGGCAGCCTGCCTGTAATTCTGTGCTCTGGAGGCAGAGAATGGATTCCTGGAGTAAGCTGGACAGCAGACGAACCCTGCAGGCCAGCTCTGTGTCTTACTGAGAGATTCGGCCTTGAAGAATAAAGTGAAGAGCCATCAAGATTCCCAACATCAGCTACGGGCCTCCCTGCAGACACACATGCAACCACACACATGTGAACATCTACACACAAGTACATATGCCACATATATATACACATGCTAAAAAATAGAATGCCATGCCATTTATATATTCTCCCAAGACATGCTTTTTTTTCTCCAGAGTGAATTTAAAATTTAGGTGCATTTTTGTGCATGTCTGAAATTAATTCACTTGATTTTCTTATATGTACTTTTGTGGTATGATTATTCCACCATCGCTGTATACATTTGGTTTGTTTGCAGTTTGGAGTTATTACAAATGATTCAGCAGAAAGCATCCTTACATATAGACATTGGTGTGCGTGTGCACAGGTTTCTCAAAGTGGCCAGTTTGTGCGCCATAGGGTAGCTGTGTATTCTGCTTCACAAGCAACTGCCAAGCTGTGTGCCAGGTTGAACCGATTTGTACCCACCAGCAGTATACGGGTAGTGTCTCCATTATTCTGCTTTTTTTAAATCAGCATATTTATCTTCAGACCTAAAAATGTCAGTCTAGTGGAAATCCATTTAGTCCTAACCACCATTATCATGCATACTTTATAGTTGAGGCTCAAAATCAAACCATCAGTGGAATCAGAATTTAATTCATTTCTGCAGCATTGGAACCCAGAGTTCTCGCTGCCTAACCACATTGTCTCCCCATAACATCCATTTGTGCCCCCCACTGACCCAGGGTACATTTCACAGGCAAATGAACAGAGAACAGAAGGATGTCCAAGCTAGAACTCAGTCACTTAAGAACTGTGCAAACTGGACAGATGATAGGACCTCTCTGTGCTTCAAGTGCCTGTAAAGCATTGATAATGATAGCACCCGTTTTACAGAATGGGGGAGAGACTCACAGAGAGAGGAGGGGATAAGGAAAACATAAACTGACATAAGGAGAAATTTGGTTTAATGTGCAGTGTTTTTTTTTTCTGAAATACTTGAAGCCTGGTTTGGGATTTTGGAATTTGGAAATTTTTCTCATTTTTAAAAAGTTACTGAGAATGCTCCGTGTAGACTGGATTTTCTATGACATGCACAGCAGGACCTGAGCAGAAGCAGCAATTGAGGATGCTACTATCTCTTCACAGGATGCACCAGCCCAAGAAGGATAATTTCGAGGGCCACAAATAACACATGTGGCGTCAGAGCAGGTTCACCCTGAGAGTTACGGGAATGCTAATGGTTTCCAGAGATTTCCAGAGCGTGGGACTGTGGGTCAAAATTGTTGACCTATACTTTTTTCAAGGGTAGGAATTTGAATCCATGGCTCATTAGTCCCTAATTTCTTCCCTTCGCACTGTGGTGACTCTAACCGGCTCTCCTTGGACTCCAGAAGAAACGGCACTACTTGATAGGACTGGGGTTAGTAGAACAGGAATTATCTCCTACCCTGGGGTGATGGAAATGCAGACACTACTGTCACCCCCTCCACAAAGAACACAAATCACTGTACTTGAAAAGTTAAGAACAGAAATTATCATTCAATACGTTCACATTGCTAATCATTAAAAAACCTATTTTTATTCACATTGGGGGTTTGGTCATCTATTTCTAAAAGGGGGGTTCTTTTCAGATAGAGAATTAATTTTTAAAGTTGACTCCAAAGAGTAGCCAATTGGAAATCCATCTTAAACGCCAACCGTTTGCGGGATCCCTAAACTGGAAAGAAGATGTTGCAACCTCCACAGAGCCCTGGGGCATTCCAAATGCAAAGTCCTGTGTCCTGTCTCCTGTTTCTGATAAAATTCCTCCTTCCCCAAAGAGTCTAGGACAGCATTAGCAAATAGATTGGACGAAAGATCATTATTCGCATTATGATTTTATTAAGATGGGAAGTTAAAAAACTCAACACAGTATTCGTTAAAATGGATGGCAACATATTTCAAACATTTTTATTTGCAAATTCAAAGGTCATCCTAGAAATCACTCTTCCCTGCCCTGTGCCAGGCATCATGTAGAATGCTGAAGTTAACTTCCACAGCTTTACATGTCACCCTTAGCAATCAGGGATGGCAGCAAGAGGCACCACTTCCCAGGGACCAGCCAGGATGTGGGATAAGCTCTTGGCCAGCCTTGGTTCCTGATCAGCAAAAAGCTGCCCACGTGATTGCCGGATAACTTGTTTGAACTCATCTTGTTTTAGACTCACAAACGCTGATCCTATGAGAATAATATTTCTCTGAGGGTGTGGCAAATGAATTATGTTTACTAATTAAAATACCCTGAAGGGTTTTTATCGACTAGCCATCCCTTGGACGTGGCTGCCATACTCCGGAATGTCTGTGGGAAAGCAGACTGGGTGCCTCTCTGTGTCTATGCACACAGCTACTTGCTTGCTCCATCCCTAAGATAATTGCTGCTATTACCTGTCGTTTATTCAATTACTGGAAATTAGTCCTCTGTTGATCTGAGCTTTTAGAAGAGGATTGGTAGACACTGCCCTGAGAGAAATCTGGCTGCATGATTAGAGTGTCCACGTCAAGTCTCTTGCTTCCCAGTTGCTTTAGGGGCTTAGGAACTGAGAGTCTCACTGTACTGTAAGTATGTCGTCTTTTTCTGCTCTGACAAGGTTAGTGTCTCTGATGTCTTCTGGCAAAATCCCCAAGCTTCCTGGAACTTGTGCCATTAACCATGCAGTGGGGTCTGACGGCAGAAAATGCAGAGCACATTAAGCAAACCAAAACAGCCGGGTCCTGGGAAACTCTGCATGGAAAACAAGTCACTCTAAACGATTCTGTTAGCATCTGACATCCCAGGGCTCTCCTTTGCTCTTTGCTGCAGAGGACTTGGACCATGTGAAGTCTGAACTCCCGGTCTCCTTCTGCCCCCTGCTTTTACAAAGGGCGCCAATTACACTCAAGGAGCGGCCCTGTTGCTGCTGGAAGGCACTGATTTTTGCAAGGATCTGTTCCTCCCTCCAAAAGCTGCAGATAGGAGGGGGGAAATATGCAGAAGACAGGTAACAAGTGAAGCAAGCAGCTGTCAGGGAAGTCATAGTTTTGCAGCCTCAAAGCTGCTTACGAGCCTCGGCTCATTTGGAGAACAATCTCCTGGGCTAAGCACATCCAAACAATGCTGCACAGGAAATCAAGTCCAGCAGCACGGAGTGTGTGCTGTGATTGGGAGCGCTGGATTTACACACGCGAGCACCCATGTCCCGACTCTAAACCAGCTGTAAACAATTCAGATGTCGCGATTCCGCAGTTCTTAAAGGGGTTTAACTGCTGATGGAACAAGGCCCTTGAAACAGCTATGCAAAGATACAATGTGCAAGTCGTGAAATAAACACTCCTTAAGCAGCCGGTGTGTTGGCCCTTGGCTGATAGCTCTGAGCCTGCTTGGTTCCTTGTGAGAGGGAAATATGGGGACCACTTTTATGAGATCCTTAGCCCTCATTCTTGGGGGACAGTCCAGCCAGAAGCAGACAGTACACACAGAGAGATTCAGATGCTAGGCTGGCTGTTTCAGAGGCACTCCCTTGCCACCCTTTCCCTGGATGGCTTCATCCCTTGTACAATAGCTTTTGAAGCATGGACCACAGTAACTGACCCACTGTCTGGCCCCAAGCCCCAAGCTGTCCCAGAGACACCACCACCTTCCTCTCATTTCCGTAGGTCACAGGAAAATAACTGTCTTTCTCCGTGTAGTTATTGCTGGGTTATTTCTGTTCGTTTCTTGATTCTTCCATTGCCCCATGGAACCACCTCCTTGGAACAAATTTCTTATTTTGAGGTACCTAGAGTGGCTTCTATTTCAGTGGTCAATACAGTAACTTGCTACTGTAACTCAATCATGATAGCCATAGTTAACAAACACAAAAGAATTCCCATAATGGAAATTCCAGTTAACAAACACAGAAGAATTCCAGCAATGGAAAGGAACGTATTCCCCCACGTTCACATGTTGAAGCCCTAACCCCAGTAACTCATATTTGGGCCTTTAAAATGATAGTTAAGCAAAAATTAGGTTATTAGGATGGACCCTAATTTTATCCTAAAGGAAAGGAAGCTGGGATACACACACACACACACACACACACACACACACACACACAGCCTGTAGCAAGACCTAGATGATATCAGCTGGCTTCAGGATACCTGGTGGGGACTAAGAACAAACCAGCCACGCTGCCATCTTGATCTTGGATTTGGCGCCTCTACCAACAAAAGAAATAAGCTTCTGTCACCAGGTCTGTGGCTCACTGATACAAGTCAACAATTGCAATTGCTAACATCTGAAAATTGGGATGAACTACTTAATTTTAAGCTTTAGTATCTCTTTGGTAAAATGAGTCTACTTATGAAAATAAACTGAAGAGGCTTAGTATCACACTGGCTAGTGTTCTGGTTGTTGTTAAGGTCTAGAATATTCCTCCCACAGCCCATGTTAAAGGCTTGGTCTTCAGATCCACACTGTGGGGCAATGGTGGAACCTCTAAGAGGTAAAACTTCCTGGATAGAAGTGTGGGGTGCCCTTAAAGGGCATAGTGGAGCTCTATGGCTTCTCTCTCAAGTTTGCCAGACTGTTTGAGCCTAAAGATGTCTGTCTCAGACTTGCCCCAGAAGGAGTAAATCTAGTGACCTGAGACCAAAACTTATATATAATACAGTAGGAAAGCTAGACTTTCCTCCTTGACTTAATCTCAGGCTGGTGAGATAACTCACTAGGTAAAGGCTTGCTGCACAAGCTGGAGGACCTGGATAGATTCCCAGAACGCTCAAAGTAGAAGGAGAGATTCAACTCCCAAAAGTTGTCTTCTGACTGCCACGTGGGTGCTGTGGGATATTCCTTTACACTGTGTGAATGTGTGTCTCTGTGATTGGTTTCATTAAGAACCTGACTGGCCAATAGCTGAAATGATAAGGTTATACAGGAGAGCCAGACTGGGAGAATGCTGGGAGGAAGAAAGGCGGAGTCTGGAGTTGCCAGACAGATGCAGAGGGAGCAGGAGATAAATGTGCCATGCTAGTAAAGGTGCCGCCATGTGACAGAGCGCAAATAAGGAATATTTGTTGTAAAATCAAACATTTCCCTCAGAATTCCCATTTTGAATTAGGTCCTCAAACATAGTGATATTCGCCATTCTCTATGATGAATAAGACATATTCAGAAGGTGACAATATTTGAAACAGGCTTTGAAATGAGCAATGCTGAATCCCCAAGCCTCTGAAAGAAACCACAGGGTCTGAGGAATAGTTGAAGGTCATAGTTCTGCTTAATACAGGGAAGACTACAGGTAAGTGTGGAAGCTCCTCTCCCCAGCCCCAAGGACTGTCTCTCAGAACCAAGGGGAAAGATTCGGTGATCAAAACGCATTTGTATAGGAAAGAATCAGGGCTCCAGGGAGGAGGAACTTCCAGGTTACCTCTGTCTTGTGGAAGTGGAGATTTCCATTGTCTTTCTGGCCTTTCCCTCCCAGGCATAGACGGGATTACTAAAAATCGGTCCATATAATTACTCATCAGCTGTACTTCCAAAAGAGTCCTAATTTGTACAAAAGCCTGTCTTTCATCCTGGGGCTACTCACACATGAGGAAGTGAACCATGGAATGGACAGAGCTCGCATCTGCCTGGTAAGGTTTCCTTTTTCCACGGGGCAATCTGTGCAAAGCTTTGTTTCTTCTTCTCAAGATGAGATTATATCACTTGTTTTAGACTTGGAATAATCTACACTTGATGCAAACATTAAACAATGTATTCTCAAGAAAAGTGAAAATTCCCAGGACCTAACTCCATACAAGGAGTTTGTTGGTTGTTTGTTCGTTGGCTTTTACAGGGCTGGTGAGATGGTTCAGTAGATAGAGGTGCTTGCTGCCTTATCTAGCTTGATGACCTGACTCCAACCCCCAGAACCCACATGGAGGAAGACAACCCACTCCAGAAAGCCATCCCGACTTCGATGTGTGTGCCCGAGTGCCACACTCTCCCTAGATACACAAGCACAAACAATACGTTTTAAAAAATGAAATTTAAAGTATTCCGATGTTTTCTACAAACACCCTCTCATCCCTGCCTATGACCTTACCCTTGACCTTGCATCATAGATATCTTTGCATGACAACACAATAAAAAGCAGATTCCATTCCAAATAAAACACAGATTTCACGTACTCTTTATACAATAGCAGATAATTTCTTATTGATAGGCACCTGCTTTCCAACGCTGTTAGTAACTGCAAGCATTTAGTGGTTCGTTTAGCCTATTTTACAAAAAGACTTTCTGAATGAAAAGAAGCCTCCATTCTGAAGACTGGCACCATAGGGAGCCCTGAAGAAACATGTGAGCAAAGTCCAGGCCATGTTTTGTCTTCTCGGTCCATCCATTTTATTCAATAACAAGTTATTAAAATATTAACACTTTTTTAAAATAAAAAAACAAGGTTATTGTGGAGAAACACAAAGTGTGTGTGCTCTGAGCTTTCTGACAGAACTGGAGACTTGAGAGCTGTTTCTCAGTTTGGGCCAGCTGACTCGCTTCCGCTGCTGGGTTTATTTCTGTGGAAATTTTTGAGAAGTACTTGCTTAGGAGCCTTTGGACTCTTGAATGCCTGGGAGGATTTCATACAAACTGGGGACTAATTATAATGGCTGAACTCGGTTCTTAAAATAGAAGTCTGCCAAGAGCTCTCAAGATGGATTCCCAAAGTTAAATTAAGGACATGAGGAAAGGGTGGGGAGTAGAGGGGGGATGAGCAGCTGGAGCCAGTGCAGAGGCAAAATTGCCCTGTAACAGCTCAGGTGACAGCACTCACCCACCCTCACAGTCCTGGGAAAGGAGGGTATCGTTGCTATCAGCGCTCGTCCATGCCCACTGTCTAGGGAAAAGGAGGGTATCATTGCTATCAGGGCTCACCCATGCCCACTGTCTAGGGAAAAGGAGGGTATCATTGCTATCAGGGCTCACCCATGCCCACTGTCTAGGGAAAAGGAGGGTATCGTTGCTATCAGGGCTCACCCATGCCCACTGTCTAGGGAAAAGGAGGGTATCGTTGCTATCAGGGCTCACCCATGCCCACTGTCTAGGGAAAAGGAGGGTATCGTTGCTATCAGCGCTCACCCATGCCCACTGTCTAGGGAAAAGGAGGGTATCGTTGCTATCAGCGCTCGCCCATGCCCACTGTCTAGGGAAAAGGAGGGTATCATTGCTATCAGGGCTCACCCATGCCCACTGTCTAGGGAAAAGGAGGGTATCGTTGCTATCAGCGCTCGTCCATGCCCACTGTCTAGGGAAAAGGAGGGTATCATTGCTATCAGGGCTCACCCATGCCCACTGTCTAGGGAAAAGGAGGGTATCATTGCTATCAGGGCTTACCCATGCCCACTGTCTAGGGAAAAGGAGGGTATCATTGCTATCAGGGCTCACCCATGCCCACTGTCTAGGGAAAAGGAGGGTATCATTGCTATCAGGGCTTACCCATGCCCACTGTCTAGGGAAAAGGAGGGTATCATTGCTATCAGGGCTCACCCATGCCCACTGTCTAGGGAAAAGGAGGGTATCATTGCTATCAGGGCTTACCCATGCCCACTGTCTAGGGAAAAGGAGGGTATCATTGCTATCGGCGCTCGCCCATGTCCACTGTCTAGGGAAAAGGAGGGTATCATGGGTATCGGCGCTCACCCATGCCCACTGTCTAGGGAAAAGGAGGGTATCATTGCTATGGACTGCTGTGGATTTCTAAAAGAGAATGTCTTCCTTTTGAGAGGCTAATGGACTTCCCAGCTAGTAAACTGGTAACTAGAAAGTTCAAGTTCAACCATAGCCTAATCCTTTGTCAGAAAAGCTTGAATGCAGTCATGGAAGAACACGTGAAAAGACAGGAAGCTAATTGTTAGCAATTCTAGCAGGTGGAAAGATGACTCAAGCCTTCTCTTTCACCCAGCGTCATTCTGGGTGTTTAGACCATCCGTACAATGCTGTAGGGCTCCCTGGATCCTTAACCTCCTTGCCTTCTCTAGAAACCTAAAAGAGGGGCTTGTTTCCGTGTAGGTGCCTTTGTTCTCCCTGGTAAGCCTGCCAAGCAGGGTGAATCTTGTTTAAAAAGGAATGATTTCGCCTGTCAGAATACTTTACAGAAAACAGCCCTTGCCGTCTAAAAGATCTGAAAAGCTCTAAAACCCTACAAAGGGCGTAGAAAATAATCTGCTAGCTAAAAACAAAAGAACTGGTCAGCTGACCTCCAGCTCCTCTGTCTTCAAAATATTCTTTGGTGCTTCACAGTATTTGGCCCCTGTGCCTTTCTGTTCAGCTGTGCCCGTTTAGAAATTATCACTGTAGGCCAGGTAAGTGGATTCAGGAGAGATGAACACACCATCCATCATATTTTGTGGACCTATCCAGCCGAACGAAATAATATTCAGAATAATTATACTGTCTCGTATGTGCTTAGACGGTGTGTCATACATTATCATATGCTAATTGTGCATAATTAATGTTAACTATTCATGGGCACGAGATCAATTAATGAGTTGTAAAGTGAAGCCTGCATGCTAAGACAAGAAAAAGAACTTCCCGTTCAGACCAAACACAGCAGACCCTTTATTCTCAGAGGCATATTAAAAAGATTATAAATGAATTGACCATTTTGATATCGGAACGTATATAGTAAATAACAAGTGTAAAAATGCAATCGTTCTAGATCTCCTGGGGGAAGCAGCAGTAACTCTTCCTCGTGTGAGAAGCGTGGCAAGAATGCCATTGAAAAAGGCTCAATCAATACATTATCTCCAGGACAAATGAGGGAGCTGTGGATCAGAGCTGAGGGTGGATATTATAGATGAGGGATTCTGTTGTCATAACCGCCTGGAAGCCCGGCAGGATGTGCCTCCAATTCATAAAATAAATGGTCGACTTATTATTCAGGCTTAGCTCAAATTTTGGTGAGCTTGGCAAAATTCATCACTGTGAAAATGCGGACTCCGAGAAAAAGGCTTGTTTTTGTTTAACGGGAAGCTCTCTCTAGAACTGAAGAGAAATCAAGGAGTTAAGTCCCTCACCCTGCAGCTTCCATTAACCCGCAGACTAGGGAAGACGGTATACATTACCATCCCCATATCTCTTTTCCCCTCGGAGGTACTGGAGCGAAGCCAGAATAAGTATCTTGCTTAATGTGAACGCACAGCTCAGTGTAAGGACCGCTGAGAGATTCCCTAAACTCCAGCTCAGTGTAAGGACCGCTAAGAGATCCCTAAACTCCAGCTCTCTGCTCGTCCAAAATGCCTCGCGGCTTGCTTTTCCGGGCACCCGATTTTAAACAAACTGTGCCCTCCTTCACTCTTTTATCTGTATTCTCAGCCATAGGTTTCTGGCTTCCCATTTTTAAGAAGAGCCTCGTAGGATTCTGTTCCTGGCTGCAGCTGCCATCAGTACTTGCGGCCTGGTATTTCTGAGTATTTCTGATGCCTGTTGCAGAATAAAACCGCTATTCCTTACTAGCTTCAGAACCAGGTGTGGTCATATGGAAGGGCTGGGTCTTAAGAGCAGTCTGCAATTGGGAGTACACCAAAACAGCAAGAGGAAGTCTGAGTGACAGCACAGAATGACCTCTCTGGGACCTCCCCTGAATCCCAAGGTGGGTGATGATAAACTTCGTTAGGGAGGGGCATAGGTCACTGAATTTGGGGTGTTCTTGTCATGGCAACATAATGTGATTTAAGCTGAACAACATGTAAAAAAAAAAAACTTTAGCTTCAACCACTTGACGCTGAAGACATCCCACCAGTTAGTTGACCTGAACGTTTGCACATTCCCGGAGAATTTACTTGTTGATGACTGTGATAAGCTAGTAACCATGACAGTTCCTAGTTTATAAAGGTAAGAGATGTCCTAAATAGGGAGATATACAGGCATTGGTATTGTTACAACATAGCATGAAAATTATCCTAGTTAAGCTAAAATAAAAGATCTATTAAGAATAAGAACGACTGATAGGTGGTGGTGGCACACGCCTTTAATCCCAGAACTCAGGAGGCAGAGGCAGGAAGATCTCTGTGAGTTCGAGGCCAGCCTGGTCTACAAGAGCTAGTTCCGGGACAGCAGGGGCTGTGACACAGAGAAACCCTGCCTCAAAAAAACAAAAAAAAAAATAGAATGTGAGCATATTTTTCTTCTCGGGATGACATCAGGAGTAGGATAGAACACAGTGTGCAGAATGGATGCATATGAACAGACACAAGAGTCTAGGAAACAGTTCATTCATCAACAGTAGCTTGTGCAGTTTGTGCAGCTCCGTGTGTCCCCTCCCTCCACACCTCTGTCCCCATATTTCCTTTCGCCTGCATCCCTTCAGACTACAAAAGGGTTAATAAAGAGAGGCCCTGGTGAGGTAACCCATACCCAGAAAAATGAGCATGGTATGTACTCACTCATAAGTGGACACTAGCTGTAAAGCAAGGGATAATGAGCCTACAGAGAAACTAAGTAACAGAGAACCCTAAGAAAAACATATGTAGATCCCCCAGAGAAGGGGAAATAGACAAGATCTCCTGAGAAAATTGGAACCATGGGGGTGAGGGGAGAATAGAGGGCAGAAGTGGGGGAGGAGGGTAGAAGGGGAAGGGGAACTTGAGGGAATCGGATAGTCCAGATGGGGGAAGGACAGAGACAGAGAGCAAGGAAAGAGATATCTTGATTGACGGAGCCATTATGGGGCTAGCAAGAAACCTGGCACTAGAGAAATTCCCAGGAATCCACAAGGATGACCCCAGATGAGACCCTAAGCAATAGTGGAGAGGGTGCCTGAACTGGCCATGCCCTGTAGTCAAATTGATGACTATCTTAAATATCACCAAAGAACCTTCATCCAGCAACTGATGGAAGCAGATGCAGAGATCTACAGTAGAGCACTGGGCTTAGTTCCTAAAGTCCAATCGAAGAGTGGGAGGAGCGAGAAGATGAGCAAAGAGGTCAAGACCATGATGGGGACTGAAACACTGAAAACAGCTGACCTGAGCTAATGGGAGCCCAGCAACTCTTGTCTGACAGTGAGGGACCAAACTAGGCCCTCTGAATGTGAGTGACGGTTGTATGACTGGGACTAAACCCTTAAGGAGACTGACTGAAAGGCCCTACAAAAGCAGATTTTTTTAAAACTAGTCTAAAATATCTTCTGGGGAACCTGGAACATTCTGAGACCTCAAAGGGCTTCAGAGGAGTGCCCTAAGATAGCACGCCTGGCTGATGGCTCGCAGACGCACATACGTGTGTTGCTGATGTTTGTCCTAGACACGCATCTAGTAGAAGAAGACTGAGTGTGACCAATGAGGTTGCTCTCCACCACCCGGTATCAGTGACACTCCATCCCGGCAATATGTGCTTTTTGCCACAGCCTTCAGAACCACGGCGCACTGAGCAGCTCTCCATCCGTAAGAAAGGGAGAGAAGATTCTTTTGAAAACCGTCTCGTACACATTTTGATTCCTCTTAGGTCTAATTCTTCTAGGTCTGACGTTTGGGGAACTAGGCTAATTAGTGGGGCTTTTTTATGAGAATCCTAATCTGTGAAATGTAACTTTCTAGCGCTCTCAAGGGAAAGAATATGGGTGGCCAGGGTTTTGAAACAAGTGTAACAATCACAGGCAGTTCTTTGCATGAGACTTGGGATAGAGCTAAATTAGTGCGGGGTGAAGATGTGGAAGGCTTTTCAAGCAGCCTTTCTAAATGTATAATCTATGGGGGGGGGGGGTGTTCACAGCCCTCTCCATCCACAGAGGACGTGTTCTAACACCTCACGTGGATGGCTGAAACTAGATCCCATTGAAGCCTACATGTAATGCCTTTTCCATTTAATCTGAGCATGTGTGCACTACAGCCATCTCTTAGTGTGAAACACAGCAGCAGAACCGACACAAAATGTCCTTTTCTTCTTCACAGTTTTACAAGTAGAAGACTCATTTTTTACTGCAGAGCTAGCAAGCTTAGCAAATGATTTTGTGTTTCCTAATACAGTCAAGAGCTTTCGCATTTTTACGTAAAGGAAACACTCATGTCTTCTCCTTGGCGTATTTCAATTGCCAGCATAACTACCCTTGTACTTTGAGGATGTTAGCAAGTCAAATGGGATAGTTAAAACAAGTACCATGCAGCTGGGGTCATCTGATAACACAGATGCTAATGATTAATGGGCAGGTAGCAGATACAATATGGATACCAAGGGTGGGTTCAGATTCTGGACAGAGTAGGGCAGGATGGTGTGCGCATTCATCACACTACACAGAATGGCACACAACTCAAAAGTTATCACTTGTTTCTAGAAATTACCATTTAATGTTTTCTGACCATGATTGACAGATAGGCAGCAAATGTTCCGCCTTAGAAGCTCTATGCTCATTGAGGAAGGAAGAAGCCAGATCTTAGTAGAAGCTCAACAAACATGTTAGCTTATCTAAATTTCAACTGATGTTTTTCTTGAAGGTCTATTTAATTTTTAAATTGTGCTTCTGTGTGGCGGGGTGGAGGTGAGGACGAGAGCTTATGGAGGCCAGAGGAGGGTGCTGGATCCCTGGAGCTGGAGTGAACTGGGGGTTGGGAGTCACTTGATTTGGGTGCCAAGAAGTAAACTTAGGTCCTCTGCAAGGGCAGCACCCACTCTCTCCAGCCCCGCCACTAACTTTTGAAATAGAAAATTTGATGAAGTCTTCTTAACACAAGAAGTGATTTGATTTAGATCTCAAAATAAGTAATTAAAAATGAAATAAATCTTTAAAATATATAGACTTATACACATGAATGTATTTAAAAATGCACATTTTGAAGGAGGGCATAGTGGTTAAGAGCCTGTACTGCTTCCCCAAAGGTCTCAAGTTTGATTATCAACACCCACAAGGGGCAAGCTCCTAAGCATCTCCAGCTCCAAAGGACTGAACACCTCCAGCCTCCGCGGGCATCCACAATCACTGTGCATACGCTCTCCACACATTGGACCTGGTGACACACATCTGTGTTCTCAGCACTTGAGAAGCTAGGCTTGGGTTTCAGTGTAGTGAACCTCGATCACCAGTGCACATAGAACATAAGTTTCAGTCATCTCAGATGAAAACTGCCTCATCCTTGGGTCTCACACGGAACTGAAATCACGGAGAAGAATAATGTCCAATTTACCATGGACACCATCGGAAAGAGATGTGTTTGCTGAGCTGGGTGTAGAGTTCACTCCCCAGTAGCCCTGCAATGCTTTCAACTGCAAGCCCTCTTGCCTGCCCTCAGGTTGCTTTGGTCCAGTTCTAAAATACTTCTTGTTCCTAGGATTGGACCATCCTTTCTAGCTGCTGTCCCTTCCCCGTTGCAGATACTCATAGATCCAACTTTCAGAGACAGAAGCCTCTTGACATTAGGAAGAACAACAGAATAATGCTGTTTTGTTGCTGTTGTTGTTTTAACATTCCTACCAAGTAAATGAGCAGGTCCATTTTTCACTCAGGCTAAATAGACTCCTGAATGTTCTGGGCATATCATTTTTGCTCTTACAATGCTGCTGTGGAGGAAGTCACCCTAAATATGGGAAAGATATTTGGGCTAAATTTCAAATTAAGGATCTCCTTATAATTCTCATTTTTGAAGTGATGCAGGCAATGTATTGAGCTAGTGCGGGAAGAGGGAAGGACAGAAAAAGACTTCCAGGAAGTCCTCAGCCACAGAGCTGACATCTGACCCTGTGATGTCGCCTTATCTGTGTAATTTGTTGTGTGGCGCATTCCACATAATATGCCAACTCTTGTTCACCTGCTAAAAAAGGTGATGGTAATTAGATTAGGCAAAATGGCTGCTGTTGTTGACTCATTTGAAAATGCTCATCCCAGGACGGTGTCTTATTATCCATCAAGTCCCGGCTTTTCTTGTTACTGTACTGTGGTTGCTGCCAGACTTCAAAGTCAGAGGAGGAATCTGAGGCTAGCAGTGCTGGCTGGGGCAATATGAGAGGTCACTAGCCGAGCCTGTGTCCAAGGCAAGGGAAGTTTCCTTTTGGACCTGGAAATAGAGCCCCTTCTTGTGGAGATGGATTCCTCCATCCTTCAACTCAGAGTCAGGAAACATCAGAAGGGACACTTTCCAGACGCACAGTGTAACAGGGGTGCCACAGAACGACAAGTGGAAAAACTGGGTCCTCACTATTAAGGTTCTGACATCCCAGGGGAAGAGTCAAGAGGCTGACATGAGTCATAATGCAGGATGTTCAAGGGCAATAACTAAGAGGAAGAATAATAAAAGGATTAGATAATTCGGCAGACCTCCCACATGTTGGTTATTCATTCCACACATTAGTATACAATGGGAACACAGAGGCTATTTTGCAGGAGGTTGATGGAAGAATAAGGATAAAGAAGAGATCCGTTGAAAGAGAAGCCCATGAGTTGGTGTAAGAAGCATATTAGTGGGGCTGGAGAGATGACTCAGTGGTTAAGAACACTGGCTGCTCTTCCAGAGAATCTGGGTTCAATTCCCGGCGCCATAGGGTGGCTCATAATTGTCTGTAACTCCAGTTCCAAGGGATCCAACACCCTCATACAGAGTATATATGGGTAAAACACCCATGCACATTAAATAAAAATAAATAAATCATATTAGTTGAAGTTAGAGGCCTGTGAGTTGATGTCAAGGGCCTGCCAGCTGATGTAAGGAACATGAGCAAGGCTTTGGAAACTGATAAAGAACCTCGAACAAAGAATCCAAAGGAAACTGGAGCCTTGTGGTCCTCTTGAAATGCTGGAGGCAGAACCCAAGTAACACATCATGCTGGAATGTAAATCTGACCATAGAGTATCTTAAATCCAAGCATGAAGACTTTGAATCTTTTACTAAAACAGATGCAGTATGATCTAGAGCTTAGGAGCTTCTCAAAAAGTCTGCATACAATAAAATCCCAGCACCTATAAAAGCAGCCAGAGGCAGGCACTGAGGGCAATCTAAAACCATAAAGGGGTGGGGGGATGTGCGAAATGTTTTATTTTTCTTTCAGAGGTGTGTTTCCAGAAGCGTGGATTCGAGGTTAAAACTGGCCCATTACAATCAGATAACACCAATCCTGTCCCTAGCAAATAAAGAATGCTTCCCCTTTTTGTCTTCTATTAAATTCCCCTTCCTCCTTGTGAAACTGTTAATATGTTCACGTGGCCGCCTTAGCCCACCTCCAAACCTTTAAAATGCAGTTAATTACAAGATAGTCCAATTTAAACTTTACAACATTCTAGATACCAGAACGGATGGCGGCCTGCTTTGGTTAATCAGCAAGGGGAGCTGGGTCTGCAGGCCAGGGAGCCCCAGGAAGAGGACCAGATGGGGCTAATCCCAGTTCTGCCTCCCACTGCTGGGAGAAGTGACCACTGAGGTCTTTGGCAATCTGCAGAAGGAAGACCCGGCCCTGGAGGGGCAGTCTCCTATTCAGCTCCCACCTCAAAACTTGTAGGAAACTAAAGATCATCTGTGATGATTGGCAGGTGGGTAGTGTGGGCTGAGAGCATACTCCAGCTTTGTGTTAATAGACTCGCTTATCTCCCTGAAGCCTTTCAGTTCCTCCTCTGGAGCAAGAAGCCAGACTCCTGACTCCACTTTAAGCAACAACAATGACCTATTCATCTCGGTGCTCACTGTACACACAGCGTTCTGATGCCACAGAGGACTGTGTGTTCTGTGCACACCCTTTTCCCATGTTGCATCTCTCAGTTGTGTCCCATCCAGCATCTCCCCTTACCTAGCTCTTGTTTGGGATAGCACATACTTCCCCATATGATAGGAGAATATAGAAGAGACACTTTGGCTGAAATAAAGGGGCTATAAATAATGTCTTACTATATTATAATATATAATGCATTATGTCATCTATTGTAATATATTATTATAGTTAGAAATGCTATGTCTTTCCACTTGAATGATATCTTTATAAATTTGTGAGTCACAGGGTCCTATCTAAAGAATCTTTTCCTTTGGTTTGGTTTTTTGAGAAGGGTTTCTCTGTGTAGCCCTGGCTGTCAAGAAAATCTCTCTGTAGACCAGGTTGATCTTGAACTCAGAGATCGGCCTGTCTCTGCCTTGCAATGCTAAGATTAAAAGCATGTGCCACCACCACCCAGCTAAAAATCTTATCTAAGTGAAACTGCTACTTCATTTCCTGTTCCTTTTTGTGTTTTGGAGAAATGTCCTAATTCTGGGGAGAGGGGAATATTCTAATTGCCTAGAGATTAATTTAGCCCCTGAGGATTTCAGGACACAAGGTCCTTCATAATAGATGGTTGTATAAGAAACCTTTGAGTAGAGAAAGAGGAGGGGCCACAGATCAGTAGACATGTCTGGGTCAGACAGTACTGTGTGAAATCATATAATGAGGAACTGCAAAGGATTTATTAATGTGATTTTTTTGTTGCTCCTCTGAGTTCATGATTGCCTGTCTAATCAGCAACATCCTCCTAGCTATGGGGACAACTGGCCTGGAACAGAGACAGGAAAGAAAAAAAAGAAAGCAGAATTTCTATACCTGGCATTGAATAGGACTTTGTAACAAGATAGCAGCTACAAAGTAACTGGTGTGGGCCAGGCCACTACCCTGAGAGGGTTTTCTGCTTCTCTTTCTTTCTACCTTTGACATAAGTAGAACCAAAGCTGGGGAATGCAGGTCACTGAAGTCATCCTTGTTCAAGGAAAATGTGCTTTCCGCTGTGGCAACCAGGCATGAGTTGGCACTTCAAAGGAAGGAGAACATCATGTAAGAAGGAAGGAGAAACCGCCTCTTCCATGTAGACTTGAATAAGGAGATGGGCAGAAGTGGAAAATATGGAAGTGGAGTTGGTAAGGGAAGCAGGAGTCCCTGAACTCCAAGACTCCAATAAAAGACCTTAAAGCCTCCTGGCACCAGCCGAAGGTGCCATACCAAGGAAGACATGGCAGTTTGGCATGGCTGGTTAGCAAGAAGAGGCCCGAGTTTAGTTCCCGGGGCCCTCCTGACTTTGTAGGACCACAGAAGGTACATAGATGTCAGCTTGTGCTTCATGCAGGGACACAGCCGCTTTCTGGATAGTCTACAGAAAGTCCTCTCAGCAGGAGCTTCAGCCACTGCAGCCCAGGGCCTCGGGTATAGAAGGAGGGCCTAGTTAAATTTGAGTTCCATGTAAATAAAAACACCCTATTGCATGTAATGTTTGAACATACTTACAGCATAATAATTAGCCGTTGTTTCTCTAAAATTTGGATTTAAGTAAGTTTCCCGTACTTTGATTGCCAACATAACCACCCCAATCTGGGCCTGAGAGCTGCCATCAGACTCTAGGTATCCTGGAGGAGAGCTGCAACAAAGACACAGGATCAGGGGGTAGGCTACCCCAGGCTTTCATCAGGTTGGATACACAACCAGATTGTAAGTCTCATAACTACAGACCTCAGCTGCCAATGCTGGCAAGATGCCTATCGACCAGGCAAGAGTGAGCCGTGAGCACAGAAAGGCCGAGCCAGTAGGTGACTGAAGGTCACCTCTTCAGTTCTGAGTGCCCATCTCTTTAGCTGGCCTGAGGTCATCTGTATCCCAGACTTCTATAAGTCACCCCAGGAGGAAAAGTAGGGAAATGGAGGCATGTATGTGAGTTCCTTTAGTCCAACTGTGCTCTGTACCCAAAGGGCCTGAGTCTATGCAATTTATAAACAAACAAAAGTTTCTTTTCCTTTCTGGTTCTTTGAGCTCAAAATCCAAGATCAAGGCACTAGTTGGTGCAGGTTTCTGCTCCAAAAACTGAGCCTTCAGGAGGGGACCGACCAGTACTGTGTCCGGATGTGGTTAAAGGGACAGAACGGTAGAAGGACACACAGGAACCCTCCAGGCATTGGCTAAGGTTGCTGACTCCACTCCTGAGAGCCCAGCCCCACCGCTTCACCATATGAAAGCCCTGCCTCAGATGCTATTGGCTGGGGGTGACACTTCAACACAGAGTTTTGGGAGGACACATGCATCCAAACCACAACAAAGAGAAAGAGCAATTTATTTGCAAATTATTGTACCACACTAAGCTTTAGATTGGAGTGACCTAAAAGAAAAATCCCGACACTCTGAGCAGATGTTTGTAGGAAGAGAAATCACTTGTGAGGCCAAATTTCAAAAGTGAATTTTCTCTGTGCACCTGAGTTTTATTTAAGCAAAGTTATGACTCTACTTTATACCCATCTGCAATGGAGAGAGAGAGAGACAGAGAGACAGACAGAGAGAGAGACAGAGAGAGACAGAGAGACAGACAGAGAGAGACAGAGAGACAGAGAGAAACAGATTTCCAATAAAAACTTCAGTTGTAGCCCTGCTGATGAGGTCATCCCTTCCTCCTCCGACTCCCCCATACCACCTGAGTCCCAAGAGGCCCTTAGACCTTTGACCCTCACCCTGTGGACCCTAGTGGCAGTGTTTCCTCACCCCTACCCCAACAGCATCCTCAAAACATGTACAGTGTGGCCTCAACAACCCCAGCATTGGCATTCGACCCAAGAACAAACCACTGCAAAGGTCGCCATTGCTTCCCAATGCTGTAGGCACTGGAAGGTCCCCTAGCATGCCACATGCAGCCACCAAAAACTGAGCAGCCTGCTATCCGCGTGCCTTGGAGAGGGGCCAAGTTGCTATTTCTTCCTCTTAAATAAGGAGAACACAATTAGCATGAGCAGGAACACATTAACATAAAGCTGTGGGAAGGGCTGAATATACGTACTTTAGAAACAGCTACTGCCGTTGGGAATATTTTAAACTTCTCTGGAGGTTTTAAGTCTTCTCCCCAGGTTCAAACATGGACTATCTGCCTAAGCTTTTGCCTGATACAGGAATGTTCCACTCAACTTCAAGCTCAACTGGCCATTCAGGCTCAGTTCAACTCCTCCTGCACTGGAGATCCCACTACCCAAAGAAGCAGCTGATCATTTCAATTTCTGTTTTCTTAGCAATCTATGCAAAGCGTGACTTTTCAAGATTCAAGCATGCAGTGAGAAAACTTGTGGAAACTGAATTTAAAACCCAGAGGTTTGGAGGGTTAGAAGAAGCCAGTGACAGGTGTGGGTTCCTTGTAGAGTGTGGGGAAGCCAGGACTCTGCTGAGGTTAGATGACTCTTTCTCCTAAATTTCCTCTCCCCTGCCCGTGGATGTTAAAACCCTCCCCACAGTCTTTAAAAAGTCGTGACCGTTTCTGAGAATCCCCATATGTTTACTCACGATCTCTCTTGGATTTTCAGTGCCATGTCTTGCCTAGTGAGCTCTACATGGGATTTTACTCTGTAGCCCAGGCTGGCCTCAGCCTCCCCAGTGCTGGGATTACTGGTGTGAGTCACCAAACCAGCTTGTTATCTCTCTTCTCATCCTCCTGTCCCACTGGCCCAGAGAATCTCCACCCACCCCTGTCTCCTTACTTTCCTATTGAACTTCTCAAACAACTCACTTCCAAGACTGGGAGAGTTGAGTGACTCAGAATGTTAAACATTCATAAAAATCTTCCTGGTTCTCCGCCACTGAAAATCCAGTGACCATCGTCCTGAAGGGGCCCACCGTCCTGTGACAGATTAATGTCCGTCTCTTTCTCTAGCTCCCTTTCTCTCTCTCTACCTTCCTCTATGTCAGCTTCCTCTTTATTTCAGAAACAGAACAGGTGAGCTGTCTGTGTTGCTGAATTCTATCAACCTGTGCTCTCAAATTGGGGTGTGTTCATGTGTGTATGTGTGTGTGTGCGCGCGCGCGCGAACTCGTGCATGCATGCATATGTGACATGATAATACTAAACTTGAATCATAGCAGCATAGAAATAAACCAAAACTTTCCCAGAAGAGCCACACAGAGAACCCCTAGTCTAACATCCACGGTGTCCTCCCTCAAGGGTCTCCATGCCTCTCCCATGCTGTGCAGGTTCATCCTAGAAGAGCTAGAAATGGGGGTGGTAGCATCCTCACTGTGAAGTGCTTGCTGGTTACAGGAGAGGAGCCAGACTGCAGGATTAGTATCCCACAAGGCCATACACCTGAGTTCTCTACTGCAGAGGCAGAAGCCACCAGCGGAGTTCTTCCAAGTGGGCAGGAGGAGGACCCGCCCAGTTCTCCTCCTAGAGCTTCATCTCCTTCTCCGGTGGAGCAAAGCGGGGCACAGCTCGAGACTGGCAGAGAGATTGGAAGGCACAGGGTATCAAATCAAATCCTGGCGGGCTGGAATCTGCCAGCTCTCATTTATGCCGTGGGTCTCTGCTTGTCCTCAGGTGTTTGCGTTTTTCTCAGGGAAACAACAGGCTCATTAGAGCACGGGTGAAGAAGTTACTTAATGGGTTCGTAAGTCACCGTTCTTACCAGACAACAACCATGTGGGCTGCCGATGAGTGAGACTCGCTGATGAAGCCCTAAATTGATACATTCACTGGAGCGTGAGCTATCAATACTGACCTTGTTTGCAGCTTCCCAGAGCCGGCAAGGGGGCATCCTCCCGAAGCGTTGAGCAACAATCTGCGCTTTTAAGCTGATAAAAAAAATGTATTTAATTTAACCAAATAGCTCCATTAAATTGATTCTGGGTTTCAGAGGATTGAACTTGTATTAGAAGAAGAGTTTTAAACTTTTAGTTATCTAGCCTTTGAAAAATCCAGTTTTCTCTGAGACCTTTCCCTCTGTCTTTCTAGCATGTAAACACAGCCAAGACCCAAGAAGATGGAGCTGAACAAGCCCAAAGCACTAGGTAATAACAGCAACATTCCTTCACTGCTTGCTGGCTACGAGGCCTCGGATGTGTGCTTTAATGGCCATCATTTTGATAAATCTTCTCTATGACCTTGGGAGGGAATGGAGACTGAGAGCAGCAAAGCGAATTCTCCAGCATCTCAGACTTAATTAAGAAATAAGATTCCACACCAAAGCCTGAGCTCTTAGCTACAACCCAATGTTAGCACCGATGTATACAAACCCATGAATTCCTTTTTTTTTTTTTTTTTGGTTTTTTTGAGACAGGGTTTTTCTGTGTAGCTTTGGAGCCTGTCCTGGAACTTGCTCTGTAGACCAGGCTGGCCTCTAACTCAGAGATCCCCCTGCCTCTGCCTTCCGAGTGCTGGGATTAAAGGCGTGCGCAACCACCACCACCCAGCAAACTCTTCTTAATTAAGAATATATTAGAAGAAATAAAAGTCAACCAGAGGATTGTTGTTCTTCTGGTTGCCCATTAGAAAATATCCTTCTATTTCTTAGCTTTATCTAAATATCAAAATTCAAACTCTAACTCCCTTAGCGTCCTCTCCTTTGACCCTGCCTCTTCTTGTTGTTCCCTTCGAGTGATCACTCTACTATTCCCAGAGTGAGACTCAGAAGATTTCAGTCGCTTAGCTACCAGCCTTGTGTTGACCTCTCGTTCACAGCCAGCAGAGCTTTGAGTTTCCTGGGAGAAGCGGAGATCACGGTCTAGAAGGACGAGAACTCGACCGGACAGTCCCCGCCCCCTATTTTCCAATTGACATTAAAGTCCAAAGTCCTGCCTGATGTCACAATGCTGGCCAGTGAGTCAGAGGCATCTCAATGTGTTCACTCAACAAGTCTCTCCGATGTCTCTTCCCTCTCTCTGCCCCCGCTGTATGCGTGTATCTGTCTGTCTATGCACGTGTACATGTGTGTTTGTGTAGATGTCAGAGGTCAACATTAAGTATCTGCCTCTATCTCCTTACTCTCCACCTTTAATTTCTTTTTTTATTTTATTTTAGACAGGGTTTCTTGCTAAACCTGGGGCTGACTGACTAGTTGACTGGCTGGGTAGTACCTGGATCTGTCTGTCTGCACCCACCCCCTTCCCCAGCACTAGGAGCAGATGCATGCCATGCCTGGCATTTTCAAGAGTGCTGGGCATCCAAACTCAGGTCCTCCTGCTAAGGAAGCAAGCACTTGCCTCAGTGAGCCGCACCCCCACCCCCACTCCTCTGCTGCTTGATTTTTACATTTACTAAGTCTGTCTGCATATGTTAAGCCCCCAAAGTCCCAATGTAATTGCACTGTCAGCTGTACCTTTAAGAGATTAAGTAATTATCATATTTAAGAAGGTTTTCTGTATTAAGAAAAGAAGTCTTATAAATTTCTCAACCCAGCCATTACTCATTTGCTAATTCACTGACACTGTGACAATTACCATGTACCAAGTGCTCTACATAACAGGAACCACAAAAATTAGGGTGAAAATTGTTGTCTGTCTCAATATGGGAGAATATAATATTTTGCATTTACTGTAAGGGCTTCAAAGGTGGGATCTGTAATCTTCTATGGAGACACAGAGAAGTGAGCAGACACAAGGGCAGGAAAGACACACAGCCTTTCTACTACCGTCCTCAGGCTCCTGGGGTTTGAAGGAAGGCCAGAAGCCCTGGCTTACTGTTCTGAGGGAAGCGTCCTTTCCCTGGTCTGTAAAGCTCAGAGGACTGCTGTGGCTGCCCCTCAGAGAGGACCAAAGGTGTGCAATGTGCTTCCAAAGTGCATTCTGTGCAAAGACTTAGACAGTTCGCAACACCGTTTTACGGATAAAGGGAGCAAAACACAGAAGAAAAGCTAGCCTACCTAGGTCCCACTGTTAGCAACTGGGGGAACTGGGAGGGAAGCCTGGTTCCTGCACTGCCAAGACACCCCAGAACACAAGCAAAACCAGCAGGTGATAAGAGACTTCTTTTGTTCATGTGAGCTGCTCTGAAGCTGCCTTGTACACCTAGAGTTGGCTGTTGAACCTTCTGCAACAAACCGGAAAGAGTTGTTGTTGATTCTAGATGAGAGGGCCAACAGCGTTTTCTGTACAGGGCTATAGTAAATACTTTAGGTGTGGTAGACCACACCAGCTCTATCCTAACTGCTCACCTTGGTCCTTGGGGCTCAAAACGCCTACAATCAATAAGCAAATAAACAGATGTGACCATGTTCCAAGAAAACTCTATTGGCAAAGACTAAAATTTGCATTTCGTATTATTTTCCTATGTTATAAAATACTTTCATCCTCTTGAATCTTTCAACTATGTAGAAAGATTTTTAAGATGGCCATGGTAATACCTTTCACATCACAATGTCATTGGATTGTGGTCATAGTTTGCTGGCCCTTGGTTTAGAGTCCAGAGCACAGCATGTCCTTTTAAGGACTCCCACAACTGGGCCTAGGGTCATGCACCTGCTGGATACCTAACACCTACCTAATATAAGGCACCGTGGGGTGCCTTATGGGTATGTGGGAAAGGGAAGAGGACATCATTAGGCATTAGAAGACCAACCCCAAGTCCCAGATCATTATTCACTAACAGTAACCCTAAGACAGTCATTAATCTCCAAACGAGCTTTGGTGTCCTGCACATTTGGCATTGCCCACAACAGACCAGTATCCTTATAGTAGGTACATTTTCTTATATTGTCTTTAAAATCTTAGAACTCTCTTTAATCCTAAGGACATGCCTATGAGCTAGGTACTAACCCATACCCATCTCTGGTGAGGGTTGAAGAAGCTGAGTACCATGGTCACAGGGCTGGTAAGATCATGAACTCATCCTGGCTTCGAATATGGATCTTCACCCCTCAGCCTGCTATGTCCAACCTATGACCCACAAGCCAGCACACAGTCATAGACTTACTTAAAATATTATGAGAAACTTTTGAGAGTTTCCTTACAGTTCTCCAGCACAAACTTTGTAGATGACAACACCTTGTTGCAAAGCCATAAGACTGAATGCCCACTAGGCCAACACGTGTTCTTCCAAACAATTGAGAAAGGAACGAGCCTCTTCCTCCCTTTCTATGGGGCTGAAGGATATTGGCAACAAAGCCCTGAGAAGTAGCAGCTAAAATGAAAACTCTCTGAAGGTTAATATTCAGGAGGATGCCTATATGTTTTTCTTTGGGTTCTCCTTATTTAGCTTCTCTAGGATCACTAATTATAAGCTCAATGTCCTTGGTTTATAGCTAGAAACCAAATATGAGTGAGTACATCCCATGTTCCTCTTTTTGGGTCTGGCTTACCTCACTCAGGATAGTGTTTTCTATTTCCATCCATTTGTATGCAAAATTCATGAAGTCCTTGTTTTTTATTGCTGAGTAGTACTCTAATATGTACAAATTCCATACTTTCTTCATCCATTCTTCCATTGAAGGGCATCTAGGTTGTTTCCAGGTTCTGGCTATCACAAACAATGCTGCTATGAACATTGTTAACCTTCAGCAAGTGATGAAAGGAGACAGAGACAGAGACCCAAATTGGAGCACAGGACTGAAATCTCAAGGTCCAAATCAGGAGCAGAAGGAGAGAGAGCACGAGCATGGAACTCAGGACCGCGAGGGGTGCACCCACACACTGAAACAATGGGGATGTTCTATTGGGAACTCACCAAGGCCAGCTGGCCTGGGTCTGGAAAAGCCTGGGATAAAACCGGACTCTCTGAACATAGCGAACAATGAGGACTACTGAGATCTCAAGAACAATGGCAATGGGTTTCTGATCCTACTGCATGCACTGGCTTTGTGGGAGCCTAGGCAGGTTGGATGCTCAACTTACTAGACCTGGATGGAGGTGGGGGTTCCCTGGACTTCCCACAGGACAGGGAACCCTGATTGCTTTTCGGGCTGGGGGGAAGACTTAATTGGGGAAGGGGGAGGGAAATGGGAGGCGGTGGCAGGGAAGAGACAGAAATCTTTAATAAATAAATAAATTAAAAAAAAAAAGAAAACTCTCCTATCATTACCATTTGGTATTTATCAAGCATTTGCTTGAATATCAGGCCAAGTTCACCGTCTTATCTTGTTTAATCCTTCTGACGACTTTCAGAGGCAACACTGCTAACCCCTTTTACAGATAAGAAAACTGAGGTCAAGGCTGATCAAAGAGCTTATGCAGGGTTCCAGAAAGCCACGCAGTAGAGAGGTGGGATTGGAGCACAGGTCATCTGGTCTCAGAGTCCAAACACTACCATCGGTACAATGCGGTCGGCTACGCCTGTGTGCGTACCATGTATACCGCGTGTGTATCTGTATATAGCACCACATACAACAGGGCTCTAGAATGTAAACTCTGTTTCCACGGGAAAAGGCATTTGCATCTGAAACAAGTTCACAAGCACATTCTAGAGACAAGCAGAGGGTGAGCTGTACACATATCTATCTGGCATGTGCCTTTTGATTTATTTGATAACGTTCATCTCTGTCACCCCCGCAGATGGATGTTAGGAGCCTTTGGGAACAAACTTAGTCCTCTTCCCTCCCTGAAATCTCTACTCTCCTCATTGCTGTGCCCATAGCGGCCAGCTGTGATCTGGAAGAGGGGGCTGTTGGACAGCTCTCATCGGCCACCCCAAATCTTGTTTCCAAACACCCAGGAAGAAGAACAGTCTGCGTCTGCAGTCTGCACTATGGGCACACACTGTGTGGTTATTATAGTAAACTGAACTGAAAAGCCAATCAAGGTCAACGTGAGGGTGGAAAAGAAGCTCGCAGAAGCCAAGGAGTAGCTCCTGTGAGCTCTGCGGCAGGGCTCCGTGACAAGGACCACCGGGTGAACTGTGCGGGTGCTCAGGGGACTGCCTGTAATAACAACACCCCTTATTAAGCTTGTCTTGTTCATTTGCTTAGGGGGCATGTGCTATATTTATTAGCAATGCTTATGAAGGAATCTTCTTAACGCGGGCTGAGGAGAACCACTCCCCAGAGTATTTTTGTGCCTAGAGCTATAAAGAGGGGTGACGTTGAGTTCAAGGCGGAGATCTAAGGCTGGCTGCGCAGTGTGACCTTGCACAAGTCTCTCCATCACTGCGCTTCTATTTCCGCCTCTGCCAAAAAGAATATAAAAGATAATAGTGTTAATGCCTCCCCTCTTTCCAACTCTCAAGCATAAATCCGCGCCGGGGAAGGGCTCTGAGCCTTTGGATAGAGTAGCAGGCCTTGCTTCCCATCATGAATTAACACTGATTAATAGGAAAAGCAGTGTGGGCAATGCAAAGGTGGCCCGAGATAGGATGAACAAACCTGCGTCTCCATCAGCAACTGCCACAGCGGGCAGTGGAATTGAATCACTCCCCCCTACCCACCCAACACTGGGCATTTTCTTCCTGCAAACTGACTCATGGAAAATCCAATTTTTAAAAGAATTTTTTGAAAAAATGCAATTTCTGAGTCACGTTTCATTCACTAAAAAATACTTAAAGCAGCTGATGTAGCTCTCTGAAAAGAGGCACAGAAGGCAAATCTCGCCTTTTCTTCTTCCCAATTCAACCACTGCTGGCTGGACACGAACCTGAAATAAGTAGAACACCCATTGTAGGCCATGATAGCCGGGGTTTGAATAGGAAGACTCATTAGGGTTTTTTTCAATGCATTCTCTCTTTTCTCCTTCGCTGGGCTATTTTGGCTGAAACCGTTTGACAGCAGCCTTTGGTCTTGTCTGAGAGGTCTCACTGGCTCTCTGTGCACCTGTGTCTGTCCAGACAGCCAACCTGACGGCAAACCCATCACCAATGAACTGTCAGATCATTACTATGGTAGATGCTGTATAATCTGTCTCGAAATTAGCATCGGTCTGGCCAGGCTGGGCACTCACTTGCCACGTAGGCTAATTCGCCCCCTTGAATATGCATTCATGGAGATGCGCCTGGGTTTGCAATCCGGGGGGAGTACACGTTAAGAGCAGATTTTCTGAATTAGCATGGTGAGAGGAAAGGGTCCTTCATTTAGATGACTGCAGATGTTGCTCCCTCTCGTTCATTACAAGTGCATTTCATCAGCTTTATGATGTCCACATGTCAATTGAGTGTGAGGATTTTGCACACAAAAGAGCCTCAGGGAAAACGACTCCACTAGCTAATCAGCTGATTATCATACCTCAAATGGGCTGCCGGGCTCGCCACTCCAACCTGTACGGGCGAGAGCAGAATTGAAGATTAAGACTGCCAAGAAAGAGGAGTCTGGCCAGTTTAGGGAAATGAAAGAGGCATTTGTCAGGGAAAAGAGGAAGGACAGTGAGAACTGGAGGGAGGTCTCTGAGAGAGACGGACCCTGGAAACAAAATGACTAATGTTTTTCTTTAAAAGGGGACTGGTGGGCAAAGGTGAGAGGTTAATTAGTATATCATTCTCCCATTTATGCCCAGCTGGGGAGAGTCTGTCCAGTTTCTGCCCTGGGTTTCAAAAGCCCAGAATTCAGGAACCTTGTCCCACGGTCCGGAAGAGTATCTTAAAGTAATTGAATTAGTTCCCAACAATAGAAGACACACAACTTCCCGAGGCACCTCCTTCCAGATAGCCTTGGATTGTTTGCAAATTCATTGATTAATAACAGAGGCATAAATGATGAAAAGAGGAAAATATATCTGCATGACTCCATAAAGCGTGCTAGCTTGAGGAGACATTATGAAAGTCGTTAATTGAGATCTTGTCATCTGAGTTGTATTCTTCATATCCTTCGGGAGAGGAAATTAATGGGTGGTCCCCCCCCCCACTATTTTCGTCTGAAATTTACCAAAGTTTTCTCCCAGCTCCCCAGGGCCTTCCTCAAGTCATCTACAATGCAGTTCGAGCCGAGGCTGTCTCTTGCTTCACGGTGTGCCTGCCTTATGCTTCCGTCAGAGGAGTCTAACTCACACAGATGCACTATTTAACAATGCCATCCCCTGCTTTCATCAGAAGGGGGAAGGTTGCAGCAACGAGCCCTGCAGAATAAGGGGGGCAGGTCCCCTGTGATTGGCGAAAGCTGAGCATCGGCCGCCAGTTTCCATCTGTCATGATAGCCTATCTCGGAACCTTCAATCTGTCAAAAGCTCGCTGCCTGGCTGAAGGCTCCAGGAGATTTGATGCACTAAACACACTTGACAACAGCATTATCACTGCAAGGAGCCAGCAAAATGCCATCAATGTGTTAATTGTAGCCGGCTATGTAAAGTGTCACTTCCCATATCGTTTAACACCAGCTTCGCCTCTTTCACAGAGCCTAATCTTCTACACTTTATAAACATATGGATTGTTCTTGTAGCAACAATGTGTTCTTCTTAGCTGAGCTTTAATTTTGCTTGGAAACACTGCACCCAAGCTATTATCAGGGAAACAGCGTGGAGGGGCTTCGGAGCCTGGAAGGGGGGGGGGGTAGAATAAAAGGAAGCTGGGGGGAGGGGAGACAGGATTCAAGCAAGCCCTTCTCTGCTGCAGGCGGCTGTGATGTATTTTAGACTATGGATTGGTGCTGTTTTTTTTTTTTTAAAAAAAAAAAAACCAGGTACCGTTGGGGGGGGGGGGGCGTGGAGGAGGATAATGGACAAATAGTTCCTTTTCTCTCACAGAGGAGGATGCAGATCCAGGATGTTTGCAGGCAGGGTATTTTCTTCCATCATAATGTGAACAGTTTTGTAATGGTAAACAGGAGGGGAGCGCATAAATAAATGAAAAATCCCCCTTGAAGAACGGAATGTGCTTTTAGCACCCAAGTACCTAATATTCAATTTCTGCTACAACCCGGGCCAGGTGTTAAATTTCTCCAGTTACTGTCACTAATGCAAATTAGATTCTTTTTCTGCTCATAAAAAATCAAATCCACATTAGAAATTAGCTATAAAATGTAATGACTTAAATGCTATAGTGTTTTACAAATCTCCCTGCATATCTACGGGAGATAATGCTGTAAAAGCGGGAGAAGATAATAAAATATGGTAGGAAGTTGAGTTATTTAAAGGTCTTTTGTGACTGATTACTGAAAAATGTGGCATACTCCTCTGCTCTTCTCGCTGCCTGTCCCCTGCTTCATTGTGGGAAATGAGCACATTTATGATTCTATTTTTTTTTTACAAGCCAAGCAGTAATCAAAATCCATTTTTAAATGATGTTGCAAGAACTGGAAAGAGCATTTACATTATTGGTGAAAAAAAAAATACCACCCAGAGAAGTTTACGGCGGCCCTGCGACTTTTAATCATTGGTGCTGTGGCCATCCGGAGGGAACTTCAGACCCATTCGTCATTAACAACATTGCCAAGCATGCCTAGGGGATTGGCTCCTGCCCTCTGCGCATCACCCCACCCCCAGCCCACGCACAAGAATATCCAAAAGAAAAAGAGATATTTTTTTTTACATTTCTTTAAAAGAAATTTATATTTTAAAAAAGTTCTTTAAAATAACAGCTTGTTTTTAATCCTACATTACACAGTTGGGTAAAATTGAACTAGGAGGAGCATAAAAATCATATATTTGTCAAAATTTAAAGTGTTAGCAGGCATGTCCTCCCCTCCACTCAGAATGCATATTTCGCTCTACCTCTGCCAAGTACCCAATTTAAATTCTTAAATTAAAATGATAATGAAACTTTAGGCCCCAGATGAATAGGGAGTTTGTTGCTAAGTAAACAAAGTTGGGATTAAGATGAACGTTTCCAAATTCAGCTAAAAAAAAAGTGGGAGAGTCACCAAGATGCCAGCACAGGTTTATCTGGGGAAAACACACACACATACTCATAAACACACATATATACACAATACATACACACAGTCATATACATAAACACGCTTACACACACAAACATACACACATACGCTCATACACACATATATGCACATACATGCACATGGTCATATACATATACATGCTTACACAAACATACACACATACGCTCATACACACACATATGCACATACATGCACATGGTCATATACATATACATGCTTACACACACACACACACACATACACTCATACACATTCATATATATACACACATACATATACTCATACAAATATACATATACACACTCAACATATACACATACACTCATATACATATATACATGCATACTCATATATACACATTTATACACACTCACACTTACCAGAGCACAGAGCCTACAGTGCCCACCACGGTGCTCTCAGACAAATATTTGAATGATGTTTTCAGTGGGAATTCAAACATGTTAAGCAGACCACGAAGACTTCACAGTCTCCTGCCTCCTGATTTCTGTTCCTCTGCCGGTTCTGGTGTCTTCTAGAGGTAATCCAGAGAGATCCACGAAGACCACAGGTCCCAGAAAGGTCCTCTCTCCTTTCCTTTCTTTCTTTGAGTGAGTACCCCTTTCTGGAAACTACACGAGGACATGACTGGAACACATAAGCTCCTGGACACCAACCAGGTCTTCCTCACCCCAGGCTTCCATCCAGTAAGTCTTACAACTCCAAGTCAATGACTCTCAGCGGAGCCCCCTCCTGGGGACCCTCTCCTGATGTACAGGAGCTATCTTCTCTTTTTTCTCTTAAGCTTCTACCTGGAGTAACTTATAATAAAACTGATTTTAAATCTTACCCTCTATGGCCCATGAATTTTCTTCTTCATGTTTTCTAGATTAGAACCCAGAGGCTGGAGCGAAAGAGATGGCTCAGTGGTTAAGAGCACAATAGAAAACCAGAGTGTGACTCCCAGCATCCATGTCAGGTGACCCCAGTCTCTGTGGGTGCTGGTAACTTTTGTCAATTTTGCATAAACTAGGGTCTTCTGGGAAGATTGGCCTTTACCTGAGAAAATGCCTTTATCAGATTGGCCTCCAGGCAAGTCTGTGGGGCATTTTCTTGATGGATGCTGATGTGGGAAGGCCCAGGCCACTGTGTGTGCTGCTGCTGTTGGTCAGGTGGTCTTGGTGTAGAAGAAAACAGGCTGAGGAAGCCTCGAGGAGGAAGCCAGTCAGGAAGCGGCATATTCCTCCATGGCCTCTGCTTCAGTTTCTGCCTCCCGATTCCTCCGGTGCTTAAGTCCCTGCCTTGGTTTCCTTCAGTGATGCTCTGTGTTGTGGAACTGCAAACTGAAAACAAACAAGCAAAAAACCCTTTCCTCCCCAAGTTGCTTTCAGTCATGGTCTTTAACACAGCAACAGACGGCAAACGAAGACACAGGAATCCACTATCTCTCTGTGCTCACATGCATATACCCACACACACGTATATAATAAAAATAAACCTTTTTAAAAAAAAAAAAGAAAGAAAGAAACCAGAGGCCTCCCTGGAAGCTTGGTGTGATCTTGGGAGTCCAGCACTCTGAGTCCTCGGTTAAATGCACCTGAGGTGAGAGGAACGGCCATCATGGAAATCAAGGACGCCCGCTTTGCTGTCATCCTCTAGACCAACATACAATAGGAAGCACACGCTTTTTTGCCTGCTTTCTTACTAACACTGATGCCACTTTGAACTCCGTGTAGATCCACTCAGACTTCCTACACTGGGAAATCTTGCATTTTATCGTGGTCAGCTGTCACCTCCTGACAATCCACCACCCTGCATCCAGACTGGTGATAGGCTTTCCCATGTTTCACTATCAGGTTGACCTGAAAAATCAAACTTACGTGGTAAGGAGTTTGGGTCTCTATTTCACAGGACTGCAGGCCTCTTTCTTAACATTAGCCAGGCATGGTCCGCCTTGCCTTCTCTTATGTTTGGTCCCACTAGGAACGTCAGACTTCAAACTTTTGACATCTGTTCTGGGTTAAACAGTTCCCCAACTCCCAAAATCCCTGTCTACTCAGATTCTACAAATGAGGCCTTTGTAGGAGATAGGGTCCTTGCAGATGTCCCAAAGGTAAGACTGTGATAGCTTAGCGTTTGGCCCTACGTTCAGTATGCTTGGTACCCTGAAGAGGGTGATGGGGACACACCCAATGGAGATGAGCCACAGCAGATATTGGAGCTAGGCAGGCACAGAACACGCACTAGAAGCTGGGGAGACGCAAAGAAGGATTCTCCCCCAGAATTTGAAAGAGAAGAGGGCATTGCTGACACTTTAGCCTTGAACTTCCAGTCTCCGGGACAAGAATAACTTCTGGTTTAAAGGTGTTTTAAAGGTGAAGATAATTAATATACCTGCCTCGTGGGTTTCGTGAGAATTCAATTACTTATTATATAGAGCGGACCTGAAAACATTGCTAGCGTGCATGCCCTCAAGAGCTGCCAGCTATTATTTTTAAATGAAAAATGCATATTATATAATGAGGACTCAGTATAAATTATTATTACTGATGATCAAAGTACCCTGGTTTTGCTGAGACAACACTGTCGGTGGATTAAGATTTGGAGCCTATGTCCATAACACACAACCTAAATAATGACGGTGTGTCCTTGGCCAAGTTATATCTCAGAACCTCTGCTTCCTGGGGCAGTGGCAGAGACTAAATAAGACAACCATCTGGCAAACAGAACGCTCTCCCTCAACACCTACCCTCGCCTGTTCCACCTCAACCCTGTAACAGTACTCTGCATTTTGTGTGCTTTTTGCTTTTTTTCAATTACTAGATCGAGATTCAGCACAAACGCATACTAAAAATTTGAGAGCAGTTCTTTAGAGAATAGCAAGTGCTGGCCCTCAGTGCATTTTGCTGAACATGCTAAGAAAGGCTTAAGGGCCTTACACGAACTCACATATCTGGCATGCGTGTTTTCTCTGCATTAAAATGACACACTGGGTGGTCCCAGCATTGCTTGGCTTCCTTTGTAGTGCTTTCAGAGGTTTGAAGGTTGAGTAGTATAATGAGGGTGCTGTGTTGTAATGTCAATACATCCAGTAGCTTCCTCTAGCTCACACAGACTACTCTCTGACACTACAAGGGTTCTGCTTTGCTGAACTTAATAATAACAACACAGGGGCAAGTTAGAGAAAGAGGAGGCTCCATATTCAATTTTTTTTTTCTGCTCTGGTTTTATTGTAACAGGACCAGAGCCCTGGAAAAAAAAAATGTAGCTGTGAATCTACTACATAAAAAGCCACCCAAAACTTAGTCCAGAGTTCTAGGGCCCAGAGGAGGAAAGCTGACTCAACTGGGCAGACCTTTTGCTTAGCTCACTGGGGTCTCCCCCAAACAAGCTCAGCCAGATGGCAGGTCACCTGGGTCTGCCTAGCCTAGGCTGATCTCACGCCCACGTTTATCTGCAGATGTTGGCTATTGACTGGAGTAATGAGAGCAGCTAACCTAGGCCTGGTCCCAGCATGGTAGCTACAGGGTTTCCAAGAGCATCGACAAAACAAAACACATCCTAATACCGGGCTGCATCGTACCTGTGGCTTGTACATTGACCAAAATGAGCCAGATGGGCGAGCCAGGCACAGGTGACCAACCAAGGGTGTGCAAGGAAGAAGGAAATCATTTGTGGTCAATTTTATAAAACCATTGCAAGTGGCATCCCTCATTCCTCTTATTTGTCTAAAAATCAAAAATATTTATTCTAAATGGGAATATTTGAGGAAATGTTGATCCTTTCCTTATTTCAGAAAAAAAAAGTGAAAATCAAGAACCTCAGAAAAATTAAACATTAAGGAGTCCCCACCTCAGGAGAGAAATTTCAGAAGACCTCGGGAAACATGCCTAATTGCCCGACCTACAATCGTAGCTCTCTTTTCAGCTCTCCAGAGATGATTTCAGACTAGGTCAATCTCTGGACAAACGAATACTTTTTACATGACCCATCCAAATGTCTCTGTTTCTGCAAATTAACACCACCCTCCGCCCAAATGCGCAGAACACACTGGAGCAGGTCCTGACAGGGCAGAGGAAGATCCCTGCCTCAGTGGAGCTCAGACTCTGACAGTGAGACAGGATAGTGACTGGATATCTGCCGTCCCTGGGGAGACAGAGAACAGCCACTGTATACCCGCAGTCCCCGGGGAGACAGAGAACACCGACTGTATACCCGCAGTCCCTGGGGAGACAGAGAACACCAACTCTATACGCGCAGACCCCGGGGAGACAGAGAACACCCACTGTATACCCGCAGTCCCCGGAGAGACAGAGAACAGCCACTGTATACCCGCAGTCCCCGGGGAGACAGAGAACACCGACTGCATACCCGCAGTCCCCGGAGAGACAGAGAACAGCCACTGTATACCCACAGTCCCCGGGGAGACAGAGAACACCCACTGTATACCCGCAGTCCCCGGGGAGACAGAGAACACCCACTGTATACCCGCAGTCCCCGGGAAGACAGAGAACACTGACTGGATACCTGCAGTCCCTGGGGAGACAGAGAACAGCCACTGTATACCTGCAGTCCCTGGGGAGACAGAGAACAGCCACTGTATATCCGCAGTCCCCAGGGAGAGAGAGAATACCAACTGTATACCCGCAGTCCCCCAGAACAGCCACTGTATACCCGCAGTCCCCGGAGAGACAGAGAACAGCCACTGTATACCTACAATTTAGAGAATACTGCAAAGGAGTCAGAGCCATGGCTTCAAACTCTAAGCTGAGCCCTTCAGGTGAAGGAGAGCAAGAGAAGACAAAGCTGAGATCTACAAATGGCTACACGGAAGGTCCTTCATCCCGCTAATCCAGTGTTAGATGATATGGGACTGAAAACGATGTAGATGAACAGCTGTATACAGGTAAACCCAAGACTGGCATCAAACAGCATCTACTGGAATGGGCGATCCTTGTTCTTTATTGAAAGACCAGAAAACATTTAAGCCTGTAGTGTACATAATCTCCATTGCCCTCCAATCCAGCTCCCTCCTCCCCCGCACTCAGCAAATGTAACCCAAGACTTGAATCTTGTAAGACCTTGGGGACTCAATATCCTTAAAACTTTGGATTTTTAAATTTTTCTGAAAAGTCAAGAGACGTGGCTCCTGGTCTCCCTTGTGCACAGTGACACTCCCTGGCCACTCTCCTTATTGTTCTCTCGCTCCATTTTGCCAATAATCCCCACCCCTTTATTCCTACTGCCTGCACGTGGTACATATCAGCTCCTAGACCATTTCTCCCTTTCTCTGTATTATGCATGACATTGGACCCAGATGTGATAAAGACACAAACATACCACCTACATGGTTTTGATACATGGCAACATGCTTTTTCTGAAGTACAAAATAACCCCCAACTAACCAGAGTGCTGGGGGAACCAAGCTGTTTCACTCCAAGTTGTTTTGGAGGGGAAATTTTGGCATGATACATACATACGGCACGATAGACATAGACTCATTTATCTTTTGGGGAAAGTTACCTAGTGGGGGGAGAGCACAGGGCTCGGAACATTCAGCCCAAATTCTTGAACCCCCCCCCCTCTGCGTCTTTTGAACTGTCACTATGGTCCTTATTGAGAATCAGAGGGCAGAATAATGCCTCATCTGAGAGTGCACAAGGAAGATGGAATGGAATACTTGAGATGGCCCTGTAACAGTGGGCTGAAGTAACAAGCAGTTAAACAATTCAATAAGTCAGAATGTGGTACCCACAGTGGTGTGGTCACAATGCCCGCGTCCTATGCTTTGTGAGTTACCAGGCCTGAGACTACTACACAGGTACAGGGTCAAACAAAGGGGACAATCTTCCCTTTTCAAACCAAAAGGGTACAGAGCTGATACATCATGTCTCTGACTTTGTCACAAGCTGGAGCACTTGTCCCTACAAAGCTCAGACAGGCTCCCATGCCCATCAAGGACAACAGAGCATCAGGCCTTCAGGACGTTACCCATCACCCCACGAGGTCACAGGCCTCACGTCCTTCCTTTAGAAAGACCAGTGAGCAACTTTCGTCAGCTTCTCCCGCTCTGTAAGAACTGAGGCAGAGAGTCCCAAAGAGCAGAAGAGCTTTGTTAGTCTGGTAATTAAGACAGGAGTGACATTCAAACACAGCCTGGACAGGATGTGGCAAATTACTGTATTCTTTGTGTGAAAAGCCGTTCCCAGCTGGCTTTGTCTGCCCTCCGGGGACCTCATCATCTCCACTAAAAGTCAAAATGGGATCTTGTGCCTTCTATTCCCTTATCTTTCCCCTTTGTAATATATATCTGCTTTGAGGGAGCTATGTTTGTCAAAGTGTGCTAATTTATGGTATTACAGGGGGAAATGAAACCTCACTTTCCATCCTTGCCCCTGGAGCAGCTTCACTAAGCCTCTCCTCTTTTCCCTCCCTCCTCTCCATTTCCGGGGAGGCTGTTTGCCAAACACAACCTGCTCTTTCCCCTCCAAGCCCTGCGGCACACAAGGCAGGCAAATTGTCCTCCTTTTCTCAAGTATGCTGTACATACAATTGTTGCACAGCTAATAGCCCCTTCCATCGTCCATAATTTATCACCGTCAAAGTTCTTCACATTTTATTTCCTCTTTATGCGTTTCACGAGAAATCTGAGCTTCCACTATTGTGGTCCTGGATCTCATTAGCATAAACTGCATGATGTCAAATATATATACATCTGTACGCCGTACCACAGCAAAGTCTATGTTCTTTGCACAGAACAGGATGTTAGTTTTATTGGTATTTTTTTCCCTCATCTCCTTACGGTCTTTTTTTCTTTTTCACGAAACCATTATCAAGTGAGTACCAAAGGTATCTTGGGTAATTAGCCATTACAGGACTGTCACAGAGGGTTCCACAGTCAATACAAAGATAATTTGGGCAATGGTGAATGACAGGGCTGTCCAGACTTTTGGGATAATCAAGGACACATCCAGCTGTACCAGACATCTGTCAGACCCATGAATCATTTCGACTGGCTCGACAATAGCCAGGCAGTCCCAGTGAAGGTAAACAAGACAGCAGGCAGCCCGCCATTGCAGGCAGAACCCTTGTCCTCACAGAAAAGCCTACCTCCATGCAAGAGCAGAGAGAGCCCTGTGGGGTGGGGATCGCACCAGGCCTTCATGGCAAAATACCAAGCAAAAACACCATCAAAGGGTGGGGGGAAGGGCGTAAACATGACAACAATCTTTGTTTTTGTCCTAACTAAAAATGAAAGTGTATGCTCAGAAACGAGACCTAGATATACTGGTTGTAATTGGTTTTATGGAACGTACTCAATTTCCAAACCCATCCCGGGTTTTTAATGCATCCAAGTTCTATGCCATTAAGCGCTCTCTGTTTAATAAGCTAACATTGCTTTTATGGCTTCTATTTGCAAAGTTCTCCAGCAAGTGTGACCAGCAGTTTATGCAGCAGTCTTGGCTACAAATTCTTGCAATGGCATCAAACCCCCTCTAAAATGAAGAGGGACGAGATCAGACGATCTAAAGCAGATTTAGAAACACCGCGGTTGCTCACCGTTTGTGATTCAAAATGGCTGCCTCTAAGAACCCTGGGCACTGGGGCATGGCAGATGGAACTCTATTCCCGTCTACAGTTGACCACCTGATCAAGATTTCCCTACAAGGGGGTACATATGTTTAATTATAGCCTGGTCAGGTTTGATATGGTATTTTCCAGCTGTTGTAAGGGAGCCCCCAACTTTTCCAGCCAAACCCGGGAGCTAGGAACACGGGTCTTCTGCTCTGGCAAGAAGCTAGTCTTGCCCAAATCACTTTTAGGAGTTGCACAAGGCTGTACATTCACAGCGCCTGATTAATCCTCTAAATGTCAGACAAGCATAAGCAAAAGCTCAGAGTTCTGCACCCTGGCATGGTAGGAACCACAGTGGGATGGGCAAATAGTCTCTTGTGATGCTGGCAAGCTGGGGTGCCAGGCAACCAGGTGTCTGTCATAGAAGTCAGTACCAAAGACACGTTTGTCTTCACTGTCGATAACCCTACTTCTGCTGAGGCACTTTTAAAAATCAGCTTTACTGTAGTGTAAACTGAACCATTTAAAGTATGCAACTTCATGCATTGGGCGTGTGTTTGAACTTACGCAGCTGTAAACTATCAAGGCAGTGGACACATCCCTCACTCCACCCCCGGTTTCTATACAGCTATTTATAAAACCTCTCGTCTTGTCCATCACCTCTGCCCCACGCAGCCTTTCAAGTACTTTCTGGCTGTAGATTGCTTTGCCTTTCCTAAGCTTTTGCACAACTAGATTCGCTTATTTGCAAGCTTGTTTGTGTGTGCCTGGTCCCTTCTCCTGCCCAACACCATTTCGATAGACATCCATGGTTTTCATCTTCTAGCAATTCACCCCCGTAATTGTCTTTTACTCTGCGCTCTTGGGGGCCAACACCCAGTTCCCAAATAAGTACACAGAGGCTTATTCTTCCTTATGAATGCCCGGCCTTAGCTTGGTTCTTTTCTCCCCAGCTTTTCTTAACTTCCTCTCTACCTTTTCCACTGGGCTTTTCCCTTTCTCTATTCTATAAACCCTTTTTATTTCCTACTCCGTTTCTGGCTTTGTGGTCGGGTGGCTGGTGCCTGGCATCCCCCGCCCCTTCTCCCTTTCTCCTCCCATTCTCCTTCTCCCATTTATTCTCTCTGCCTGCCAGCCCCACCTATTTCTCTCTCCTGTCTCACTCTTTATTAGACCAATCTAATAAAGTTTTAGACAGGCAAAATAACACAGCTTCATAGAGTTAAACAAATGCAATGGGGAAGAATGCAACACATCTTTGCATCATTAAACAATTATTCCACAGCATCCACAAACGTAACACATCTTAAACTAATATTCCACAGCACATTCTTTTTTATTAGCAACTAGCAGCTCTTTATATGTGTGTATACCACAATTTATCCAGTGACACCATCCATGTTTTCTTTTCAGTAAATCTCTATTTCAAGCAGAATTGCTATGAGCATCCATGTAAGTCTGGGCTGAACATGTTGGGTGGATACACGGTGTGTGCAATAGCTGGTTCTGAAACAGCTGCATCTTCTGTGTTCCCACCACCAACAGTTCCGATAGATCCCCTTCCCCCACATGTTATACTGTGTGTGACCAATTCTTCTCAGTTTAGCCATTTTCATAGCACTATGGCAATGTGCCACTGTGGTTGTAACTTACACCTTCCTAATAGTCAGTATTTTTTCCTGTCCTTATTTGCCATCGTGTGTCTTTTTCCGTGGCATTCTGTTCAAATGTTTCATCCATCTGTCTGCCATTATGCCAGCATCACCCTGTTTTAACTCCTGAAGTTTTGTGTGGGTGATGAAAAGAGATGGCAACTGTATTCTCCTTTTCAAAGTTTATTTGGTTGTGAATAGACTCTGAGGGCCTGGGCCTAGAGGGGCTGACTCTGTCCCTCAGCTGAGGCCAGTTGTCCCAGTGGCCCTGAGTGACCAGCTCAGCTACCACCCATGACCATAGTCAGGCCTGGGGTTGGCCACCCTAGCATCTTCCCCATCTAGGGCCTGCTGAAGCTCATGAAGGGTTGATCCTGTGGAACAGTACCTGCAGGGTCTCCGAGACTAAAGGCAGACAAGAGATATCCCAGAGGAGTTCCAGTGAGGACCCGGTGATGATGGTGGACCAGAAACCAGAGGCCTTGAACCAGACCAGTGGCAACGGCAATGAACATTCGCTAGTAAAGCTGACAGGACAGAAGGGTCTACAGTGTGATACACCGAGGCCCCCAGTGCCACCAGGGTGAAAGAAGAGGGTTGGAGAGGTGGGAAAGAAGGAGAAGGAAAGAGGATTTTTTTGTTTTTGCTTTGTTTGTTTGGTTTTGGTTTTGTTCGTTCTTGTTCGTTCGCTTGTTTGCTTGCTTTGATTTTTGTCGTGTTTAATTTTCTTTTGGGGGCACTGCAGGGGTGAGGGAAGGATGTGGAGGAACCCGGAGGTAAGTGGAATGGATGTGCATGATGTGGAACGACCCAAAAAATAAAGAAGTTAAATTTTAAAAAATCTATATTTGGCTGTCCAAGGCCACTTCCATTGGACTACCAGGCGTGTTTCACAAAGTAAGCTGGTATTTTGATGATTTGTGTTGAATTCATGGCTGAATTTGAAAAGAACTAACATTCAAGTAATGTTGTCTTCTAGCACATAAGCAAGGCATATCTGTTGCATTGGAGATAAAGGAGTACACATCCATGACCAGCCTTTTATGTGGGGGCTGGGGATTTGAACTTACATCCCTGCTCATCCTGCAAGTGCTCTGATCCACTGGGCTTTCTCTCCATCCCCACATCTGCGTGTCTTTAGTCTTTATCTCACTCGGGAACATTCTGTGGTTTCTATAGAAACATCTCCTGTCAGATTTGCCTCTAAGCTTATCACAGTTTTGATTCCACTCAGCATTTCATTTATTGTTATTTCAATACTAAAATATTGTTATGGCTTTTACTTTTATTTTAATTTCTTAACATTTTGGCATGTAAAGTACAGTTGCTTTCATATATTGGTCTCCTCTCCAACAAGTTTACTAACTTTGGTTTTCACCTAGTCCATTAGAATTTATACCCAGACAATTGCCTTGGGAATAGACCATTGTACTTCTTCATTTCAATGTAGATGACTTTTCGTTTATTTTTTTCCTTGTCTGGTTAGACTAAGACCATCACTATAATATTGAATAGAAATAGCAAGGGCAGGCAGACATCTAGCTTTGTTTCTAGCAGATACTTCATCATCTCCTATGATATATCATGGTAAGCAAGTTTTCCTCCCATCCTAGATAGCTGAGAGTCTTTACGGGAAAAGAAGGTGGCCTCTGTAAAATGAGATTTACTTTTAATATTTATATATGTGTGTGCACGCCCATACTCACACACACATCTTCCTCAATCATTGCACTTATTTTTTTAAGGCAATGTCTCACTTGTTTCCTGGTCAGCCAGGAACTCACTGTGTAGATCTGTCTGGCCTTGAACTCAGGAAGATCCACCCACCTCTGCCTCCAAGTTCAGGGATTAAAGACCTGCGCCACCACCGCTGGCTTCCTCTTTATTTTTGAGACACTGTCACTACACATATATGTCTGGGTATGTGTATGTATGTCACTAAAATATGTAGCTTTATCAGTTGGGCTAGACTGACTGGCAAGCCCTGAGGACCCACCTGTCCCCATCCCAGGGTTGGGATTACAGGTAGAAGCAGCCTGGATTTGTTCTCGAAAGGCCAGATCGGAGGCTCAAGTCCTCATGCTTATAAAATAAGCCACCTCTGCAGCCCCAGAGATGATTCTTAAGTGTTCCATTTGGATACTGTGTGGTTTTATGCTAATAGGGTAGGTTTTTGTAATAGTAAACTAACCTTTCATTCCTCGGACAAACTCCACACGATCATGGTACATTATCATATATATCCCTTTAATTTCCTGAAACCTTGTTCTGAAATTTCACAGCTGTGTTTACGAAAGATATGATCTCATGTCATTACTGTTTCTTACACAGTATGTTTGGCCCTGCTGTCTGAGAAGTGTTAGCTACAATCTTTCAGGAGAGTTTTTGCAGTATTAGCCCTGCCTCTTTAGCTTTTTCTGACTCTCTTGCTGCGGTACGACTTACAGTCTGTACAAGTCACCCATTTAAAGAGGATAGCACAATGACATTTGGGGAGCTCACTAAAAGGGCCCCTTCTGTTTCTTCTATCACACTCTCTATGATAGTACAGTTCTATTTGATAATGTTTTTAATGCTATAGATTGTATGTGTGTGTATGTGTGTTTGTCTATCTGTGTGTATGTGTGTATCTGTGAATGTTTGTGTGTTTCGGTGGATGTGTATGGATGTATGTTTTATGTGTGTGTCTTTGTGTTTGTATGTGTGTCTGTGGATGTGTATTTTTCTGTGCATGTGTGTGTCTGTGTGTTCATATGTGTGTGTCTGTTTATATATGTGTGTTTGTGTCTATGTCTGTGTATGTGGGTTTGTGTATATGTATGTATGTGTGTCTGTATATATATGTGTATGTGTGTTTGTATGTGTTTTTGTCTGTGTCTCTGTGTGTGTTGGTGTGTGTGTGTGTGTGTCTGTGTATATGTGTGTTTGCCTGTGTGTATATGTGTATGTGTGTTTGTATGTGTATGTATTGCTTATGTTTTGTTGTTCTTGTTACTGTTGTTGGGGTTCTTTATTTGTTTGAGATGGGGTCTCCCTCCTTGGCTGGCCTTGTAATCTTCTCATAGCCTTATAATCTTGTAGCCTCCTGGGTGCTGGGATTATAGTCCAGTTCCACAACTCATGTCTAATGTCTTCATGACCTCTTACTGTAATGGTTCCAATTTCTTTCTTGTACCATAGACTGGTAAGTTGTCTGAACTGTGTAAAATCCCCAAGAGACAGTTACTCCTCCAATTCCTCAGAAAAGCCCAATTCCTTGGGAAGCTCTATTTCAATAGCCTAGCAGATAAAGGGAAAGGCACAAATGTTTCTAGAATATTTTCATCTTGACCAGGATGGTTACATGATCTTATGTGGGGAAACAGCCTTTGAAGGTGTAATCGCATTAAGATTTTTGCAGTGAGACCGTCTGAATTATCTAAGAGTAAGAGCAAGTCTCTCTGCCTCTCTCTCTTCTCAAGTATGTGTGTGCAGGGGTGTGTGTCTGTGTGTGTGCATGTGTGTGTATGTTGTGTGTAGTATGCGTACACATGTGTGTTTGGGATACAAGCCTGTATGTGTGTCTGTGGAGGCCAGAGGAGATGAAGTCTTGAGGCAGGGGTGCCTGAGTGACGTTGGACAGGGTGAAGGTCCGTGGGCAGTGGTGTGATCAGGCAATCAGGGCTCATTGTGACATTAGAGACAACAGAGAACTGGGGGTGGTGTGGCAAGACATAGCAATCCCCCCTCAAGTTCAACAATTCACTCCTGGCTGAAGCACCCACTTAAACCCACTGCCTGGTGCTCTTCAGCCTGGGGCGCGTTCTGTGGCAGGCTAGACGAGGCCCAGAGAGCTGCTGATATATTAAAGGGCACCTCAAGTAGAGACTCGGATGCCACTGTGAAGACTAATCGTGAGTTGTGGAGCCCTGACTGCAATGTCGTTCCATGGCAGCCACCATTGCCTGCTCTCAAAATGAGACCAAAGTTTCATAGCCAAAGCCCATGTGTTTTTCTACCGCACATCTATGTTCAGCCTCATGGTTCGCATACCACAGCCTACTACGACTCACAGGTTTCAGACTCCTGGGTGACTGTTCACCCTAGAAGAATCCTCCCAGAGTGTAAGGCAAGGCCCAGAGGCCTATCTCAGGGGTAAGGAGCCAGGCTTCCATCAAACAGCACGCGCAGGTCTGACGCCACCTGGCAAGGAGGGAACGTGGAACAGTGAGCCACCGGTGTCCTTTTAAAAGGATGAACTTGGGCTGAACTCTCCAGCAGGAATTTTATCCCGGTTTTCACTTGTCCTTGGGAGCGTGGGGATAGCTCTAGTCACGCACGTCTAGATCAGATTCCCGTCTTCACATCTTTCTACAGCAGCAGCAACTTGTAAAACTAAAAAAAAACAGCTCCAACTTAGAAGGGAATCGCGGTCACAGATGCCAGGCTGATTTGAAAGTCACAGCCATGGCTCTGAGGAAGACCTCCTTGTCTGGCCCTGGAGGAGAATGTCCAGAGTAAAGGTTGAGTTACCATTTCCTTGTTAAAGAATGCTTCCCAAAAGAGCCCTTTACTGCAGAGCCCACGAGTGGCTGCTAAATGACACCATTCTAGATAATTAACTAGAAACATCTCAGCCATTGCAGGGACACATTAGGTACTGCCTAGATAATTTATACATCTTGGCAATATCCGCTACAAATCATATACACTGGTGTGAGACTATTTTGAGGTACATTCAGAAGTATGTTAAAGGAGTTCCTAGGAGTCGGGGGCGATAGTCAGCTCTAACTGAACAGGATAGCAAGCAAGCCTACTCAGGAATGGAAATTAGAACCCCAAATGGGTCAGACTGAGAGAAGTTAATGAAGCCATTAAGAGAAGACTGCAAGAAAAGAGAAAAACATGAGTTCAAATCCCAGCTAGGCTATTTGATTAGCTTCGTAATCTTGTCTGTAGCTAACGTCTCTAAGAGTGTTTGCCATGGCAACAACTCTTTCCCCATAGGAATCTTAGGGAGATAGAAAGAGCTGGCATGTCCTGTTGCACTATGCCATGTTCAGGGCAAACACTGGGTTCCTAGGAACCTCGAAGCTTGTGAGAACAGGTACAGATCCTCAGAACAGAGGATACAGATGAAAGCCGAGACAGACGTGGACAAGCAAGAGTAAGGCAACCAGCCCTACTTTAAGTTCTGGGGATAACTGCACCCCAATATAATCCTAGAATTCAATTCTAACTCTATGTTATCGATTTAAGTCTTCATTGGGGCTTTAGAATATCTTTTGTTTGAATTAAAAAAAAACTCCCATACTTGGCATTTCACTCCACAGACACAACTGGTTTGGGATGAGGCCAAAGCATCAACATCTTGTTATTGTTGTTGCTGTTGCTTTCTTAAAATTTTTCCACTATTGTTGATGTCAAACCAAATCTGAAGAAAACTGACTATGACAACACACATCTGGATGGCCTGGGATTCTGTGCCAAGGTCTGGGAGCCCCGGGGAGACAGAGAAAGGGGTCTAGACTAACTCATGTGTGCCTGGTCTGACTCAGTGGAAAGGCGAGGTTGCCCTTTCCCCATGACTGTCATGGTCAGAGAGGGAACCCAGTGGTGTGGGAACACTGAATGTAAGGCCACACTCAAGCTTGCCATTGGCAGGGACAAGAGAAGCATACACAGGCAGTGGCAGAGCCATGTCAGAGCATTCTGAAAAACAATAGGCACTGGGACTCACTGATGCCCAGAGACAGAAGGGAAAACCTTCCTTCAGGAAAGGGAGGACCATGGGTCACTGCGGGAGACATATGCAAACCAGGCTTAGGGAGAAAGATCTAGCTATAGTCTAATAAAATGGTGGTAGCAGTAAGAAGAAGGGACCTGGGGTGGGTGCAGCATGCACAGGGGGAAGTGTGTGTCGGGCCACTATATCGTTTTGCAGGTAATGGCAATTGCCACCAAGACTGACAACCCGAGTTTGATTCCTGGTATCCACATGGTGGAAAGAGCACTGACTCCACAAGCTGTCCTCGAAACTCTCTGTGTGCGTGTGTGTGTGTGTGCATGCACGCACATATGCACACACACAATATAATTTTGAAACAATTTTTTAAAGAAATCAACATCTGTTGAATACTGCTGAGCCGGTTTGCAGGCTCTGTATTCCCTCTGACATCTTGGGCTGGCTTCTGTGCCCAGTGCTATTCAGAGACCATCTCCATCCCCAGACTAGAAGGACTCAGTCATTCTTCACCACAGTTCTGAGAATACACAGCACCTGTCCCTGGCTGGCGGGGTGACTCGTGGGAACTTGATGGACCTTCCCCCTTTCCACCGCTTCTCTGCGCAGACTCTGTTGCATGACTTTCCAGGCTCCGTTAGCCGGATACTGACTGGCCAGGCCACTCTGCTGCCTTCCACCTCACCTCCCTTCCAGAACGGACTGGTTCAGGTGGGGCGTGACAGGGATCAGCTGATTGGAATTTGCATAAATTCTGGTAAGATCCCTGAAGCTGAGCTAAGTCTTTAGGACAGTAAAGAATCTTTATCACACAGTTCAGACCCGAGGCAGTGCATCAGGTCAGGAAAGCCATTCAGGTTTGCTTGAAACTTTCTGTGGGGTCTGCAATTGCCTGAGCCCTAGCTCTGTGTTCTCCAAGGACCTAGCTATCACATAGGAGTGGGGGAGAAGGGGCGTCCTAGCATCCTGAAATTCTCCTGAGTATGCTGGTTTTACGCAATTACTTATATACATAAACACGTGCCACTATCGACACGTACTAGAAATATACACCTATTAGTACATGTATGCGCACACATATATGAATTAATATATAGTCTACGTTTGTGTGAATGTGTTAGCAATTGCCAATGGCATTGTTTCACAAGCCCTGCCCTATCTACAGCCCTGAATTATCCTCTTTGGCAAGCTTTGAACCCTCTCAACAGAGTAAATATTTACATGCAAACATCCAGCCTAATTTAAATCAAGTCCAAGCCTTTGCTATCCAACATATCCTTTTCATAATCCATTTGGATTGATATTGATTTGTATGCTTGCTAAGTACCAGGCAACGGTAGAGCTCTTCTGTATGTCTCAGTGCTGGCGTTTGTTAGTTGGTTCCGGGCTCACCCTTGGCTCCGTGACAGGGTCTCTTTAGCACTTCTGCAGATGGTGCCACCTCCTGCCCCTCAAAGGTCCCTACTCATGTAGTGAAATGAATTATCAATAAAAGCAAACTGGCAATTATAGGCAATTAAAAATCAATTATTCAAAAGACCCTAGTATGATAAGACAATTTAAGCTTTATTTAGCAATGAAGGGAAATAAAGATATTTTATTCTTTATACACACGCATGCATGTCAGAATCAGTTCAGAACATTCAAAGAAAAATCTCTGTCCAGGGTTTGATTGATGAACTGGACAACAGCCCTTCTGCACTACTAGCAAGCTCTGCTTCCTCCATATTGTCTATATTCAGACTTGAGTGTTTAGTGTAAATCTGAGAATTCTTTTTTTTTCTTTATTTTATTTTATTTTTTTTTTTTGTTGAAAAAAATTTCTGCCTCCTCCCCGCCTCCCACTCCTCTCCCCCTCTCCCCACTCCTCTCCGCCTTCCCCTACTCCATTCCCCCTTCCTCTCGAGTCTGAAGAGCAGTCTGGATTCCCTGCCCTGTGGAAAGTCCAAGGTCCTCCCCCCTCCATCCAGGTCCAGGAAGGTGAGCATCCAAACAGGCTCCCACAGAGCCAGTTCATGCAGTAGGATCAAAACCTAGTGCCATTGTCCTTGGCTTCTCATCAGCCTTCCTTATCTACCATGTTCAGAGAGTCCAGTTTCATCCCATGTTTATTCAGTCCCAATCCAGCTGGCCTTGGTGAGCTCCCAATAGATCAGCCCCACTGTCTCAGTGGGTGGGTGCATCCCTTGTGGTCCTGACTTCCTTGCCCATGTTCTCCCTCCTTCTGCTCCTCATTTGGACCTTGGGATCTCAGTCCGGTGCTCCAATGTGGGTCTCTGTCTCTATCTCCATCCATCGCCAGATGAAGGTTCTAAGAAGGTTCTAAGATGATATGCAAGTCTGAGAATTCTTAGTTGTGTTTTGGAATTTGAGTAACTGGCAACAACTGAGAAAAAAAAGCAGTGATAGCCAGGATGTGGGGGAGAGATGGATATCTAGATGGTGGGTGACTTTAAAGTTCCCTGATTGTGTGAATTCCACTGGTGAGTTTATGCTTGTCATCAATAACTAGTCCTCGTTCACCATTGATTTAGTTACTTTCTTGTTGCTTTCATAAAATGTCATAATCAAGAGAACTTACGGAAGGAAGGACGGGGTTTATTGGAGCGTACAGTTCCAGAGGGGCAGAGTCTATAATGATGGGAACAGCGTGGTAGCAAGCAGGAGGCATGGCGGCAGAAACAGAAAGCTTGAACAGGAACTTCACATCTTGAACTTTAAACATGAAGCAGATAGAGAAAACTGGGAGTGGTGCAGGGTCTTTAAACTCTCAAAGTCTGCCTCTAGTGACATATGTCCTTCCACAAGGCCCCACCTCCGAAACCTCCCCAGGCAGCACCAACAGCTAGGAACCAAGTATCCACATATCTGAGCCTACACAGGGATCATCGTTATTCAAACCACTGCAACCACCACTTGCCACTCTGTGAGGAGATGATAACATTGAAACCAAACTTAAACCACTCGTTGGGCTTGAATAAAAGAAATCAAATACAGGTCTTCTGCCAAACACTGGAGAGTAGTCAGCTTCCTGAAAGCCAGACACACAGAAAGCGAGCTTCCCACATCACAGAGGAGCTGTGCAAACAAAGACTAGTGGGATTTAGAAACCCTCGACCCTAAGACCTCCCTTTTCCGGGAAGTTGTGTAGAAGCCACTCTCTATCTGAGTTCTAACGCTCCTATGATTTACTTAAATATAATTGAAACTGTTTCAGGGGAGAGGAGACAGTGATTTCCCTTTCTAAAAGCAGAGTTAGGGACATGTGAAAATAAAAAATGCTGGCCGGGAGGTGGTGGCGCACGCCTTTAATCCCAGCACTCGGGAGGCAGAGGCAGGCGGATCTCTGTGAGTTTGAGGCCAGCCTGGTCTACAAGAGCTAGTTCCAGGACAGGAACCAAAAAGCTATGGAGAAACCCTGTCTCGAAAATCCAAAAAATAAAATAAAATAAAAACTGCTGATCAAATATAAGAAAATGAACTTCCTGGCCCTTCAGCTCTTAGGCCAACAGGAGATCAGTGGAGCAAGTGTGCAGAACTGAGTGCCAGGGAGCCTGGTTGCAGGAAGGGAGGTCTTGAGACCAGGGACTGTGCAGACATTGCTAACAAGAGAATGTCAAGATAAAAGCAATTTGTCAAACTGGGTGTAGTAAAGAGCCTCCTTCAAGGCAAAGACAATTTACTAGGGGAAAGGCATGGGCAGTTAGGGGCTTAAGAGGAGGACCCTGTGAGATTAAATCCAAAGTGCCTCAGGCACCAATCAAATGAGAGAGAGAGAGAGAGAGAGAGAGAGAGAGAGAGAGAGAGAGAGAGAGAGAGAGAACAGTTAAGAGCAGTCCTTCTTTCTTTCTTCTACGTGATGAGGATAGGGCCAACACCCAAACCCCTGCCATATAGATTCCCCCACACACACACATATGAAAGAGAGACAGAAAGAATGCTTGTGGTTGCAAATCAGCTAGCTCTACACCCCTAAAATCCTCAGATCAGCTCCGACTCTGCCCCAGAAATGCTTGTATCCTACAGAAGGTTTCATTATGAATTTTGCACTAAATGGGGAGCACAAACTTGCATTTTAAATATTTTCTCTAAATTATGAGTTTACTTTAGGTTTTTATACATGGTCTCTTTTCATTTCTCAAGACCTTGAACAAGTAAATATTTGAATTTCTAATTTTTCTTTTCATGCAAAATAGTATACATAAGAGTTGTAGGAGTATATTTGCAGAAGCCAAATATTTAAGATATGTAATTCTAAGCTATTAAAAACTGCTACATTTTTTTGGTGACTCAGCTCCATGTTGATGGCCTAGAGAAATAAAATCAAGAGAAAAAGAACCAACTTCTTAAAGAAGTGTAAGATATTCCATCTACCATGTTGCCTCGTCTCTAGGCTTCCTGGATTTCTCCTATTGACTCCAAAACTTAGAAGAATACGTTTTTAGCTCCAATGGAACGATCAAAATGATTCCTCTTTTACATTCTTTTTATTTTGGCTATCATCTGCTTAATGAAATGTAACCATCCTTGGAGAACATTTGACAAAGATGCCACCGTTCTCAATTCCTGTGCCAAGACAGACATTATTCATCGATCATGCCGCTCTTTGGTTAGAGAGCTTGGACAAAGCCATACACCTTTACTCTGTGCAGTGTTACAAGCGCGCACTAGAACTGATTGCAATTAGCACATTGAATGAACCCTATTGTGTGTTTGGGCTGTGGTATAGCAACTGTTGACATTTTCTTTTAATTTTTAAAATTACTCTCCCTCTGTATGTGTGTGTGTGTGTGTTGTGTGTGCGTGTGTGTGTTGTGTGTGCGTGTGTGTGTGTGTGTGTATACCGTGGTGTGATGATGTGTATATGAAAGCCAGAGAACAGCTCACAGAAGGCAGTTTTCTCCTCCTACCACCACGTGGGTCCCAGGGATGAAATTCAGGCTTGGCAGCAAAAGCCTTTGCCTGTCTAGCCATCTCACTGGCCCCGGCAGCTGGCAAATTTAAATTCTTAAGGGAGGCTGAGAATCTTACCAAAATTGTGTCTGTTCATAACTCATACATATAGGAAAACAGAAAGAAACGACAAAATAGCAGCATTCATAGTATAAATCTATTTTGTTGCTGCTCATTAAAATGGATTTGTTCTTGTGTCTGTTACTATTTAAGTGCTACATAATTACATATTATAGAGTGAATATACCACTTTAATAGAGGTTATTATTGAAGCTTTGTTATAACTATTTTTATTTGTTTCATTAGAGTACATAAATACTTTGGGGAGGGAGAGTTTTTTTTAAGATGAAAAGATGGTTTTTAATTATTATGGCTTTCTTTGCTTGGAGCTGATGTTCATAATTAACACATATTAGAATCAAATGCGAGCGTGTATTTTATGCTCACTGGAGTATATGAAATTTAACTTCTCTCAGTGGACTGTGTTTTCGCAATGGCCTCTGAGCACTCATGGTAATGGGAACGTTACGCCAATGTGCTGATCTAAGCCATCACCAGGATTACATCAACTTTTTGCAGAGTTCACGCAATGTCACCTTTGCTTGATGAAAATGGCTGTAGTAAAATCTCCTGCTGGTGACAGAAGCCAGATCAGACTTGACTGGTACAGCCTGAGGGCCGGAAATGCGGTAGAAGAGGCAGGGCTATGCTACTGACTTCATGAAAACGATACTATCTCCGTTCACTGTGAATTACTGTAACCGAACACCAAAGGCTGGGTAATTTAAAAAGAGTAGGGGTTTATTTGAGGAGGAGACCTGGTCAATCGTCTTCATCTACTTAGACCACAAACCCAATATGGACAAGTTCAACAGAGCTGTCATATACGGCTGCCCACATCTGTGTCGGCATGGCCAGCGCATACATTTTAATTCAGGGATTTATTAGTTTAAAGGTCTAAGGACTTAGAGGTCAGCCCTCTGGCCTGACTCTGGGTAGGGCCCTTTGGCACTACATTGCTGGTGAGCTGGAGCAAGTGGTCCGAATCAGGGCTCTCTCCATCTCCTTACAAACATCAGTGCATTATGGGAGTGGGGGCTACCATTGTGGTTACATCTTATTCTGTCTCTCAAAGGCCTTACCTCCGAATACCATCAGATATGAATTTGAAGATGAACCTGAGAGGTTCCATTCAAATCACAGCAAACACAAACGAAAAGTCTGTCTGAAGCTCTGTTTGTTGTGTTATTTTCAATCCTTGTTCGGGTTTTTCCTCCTAACTTTATAATGTGGTTCCTGCTGATCCCAGCCGAGACTGGGAAATGATGTTTTGCCTCTTTGTGAGCACTTGGCGAGACTTTACCTCTCCGTCTTAGCCACAGTGCAAACCATGTCCACATCAAGCTCTCAGGGGCCTGATCCACATCCGTTCCCCGTCTACCAAGTAGATACAGACAAGCACTGTGGACTTGGAAATCAAGGCTGACGATGGGGAGGCCACAAGTTAGACCCCGCCTGAGCCTTCTCTAAATCACCACCAGTAAGAAGCACTTGCTTAGGCTTTTCCGGACAGAGGGTAACAAGCGTCATATTGAAGCCATTATGAAGTTCCAGATGTGCTGGACGAAGCAGTTGTTACCTAGTTTTCCCCAACAGGTCTTTAAATCGGCGTTCCCGTACCCAAGGGTAGGCTGGCTGCAAAACCTCAATGAAATGTGGAGTGTCATAAGCGGCTGGTTTGCCCCTTCTAACCACCTCTCACCAGATCCTTCTCCATCCCAACCCTGACAGATCAGAAGGCACCAAAAGTGGGAGTGGAAAGCGTACAATGCGGAGGTAAAGAAACTGAAGTAAGCAAGGATTGGCCACTTGTCCCGGGTCTTCCAGCAAAAACCCTGGCAAATCCAGAACTTAAACAAGGTGGTTCAACTCCAGAACCTGCCTTTTAAACTTCCCTGCTAGCCTGACTCCCGACTTCTACTGGGTATGGCCAGAGAATTCCTCCTTTGCTGAATTTCCTGCAGGTGGGGCGCTTTGAATTGTCTGTGCGTGTTTTCTGCTTGGAAGGATACATCCTGCAGCTGCGGTTACTATCGCATTTCCAACTAGTGACTCCACAGATACTTCTTCTCTGTGAAAGTGAACGCTATCATCAGGGACAGGTTTCAGAGGTACCGTCCAGTGGGAAGTGTCACCGTATTCCTGAGTGGAGGCTGTGGTTTGTGAGCCACTTTGCTGTTTGTTCCCTAACTTATCTGCTTAGTTGAGAATTGACTGTACTTGAAGTACTGGGCTTGTCCCAGTGCTAGGAGCCTACTAATCATAGCTAAGTCCTGCACACATCAACAGGTCTTAGACATCAAGTCTAAGGAAGCCATTGGACTGCTGGAAACACTTGGATGCTCTCTGCTGAGTTCTAGCAGCCATCAATGATTACACAACAGGCTTAAGATCACCTTGCTGGGTTTCAATCCATGTCCCACCAACATGGCTTTTCCAAAGCTCACTTATTGAACTTGTCTCAAGCCTCAGACCTCTCGTTTTGAACTGAGGAGAATATTGTGAAAATATCAATAATTTCACAACATTGCAGTATGTTAAAAAGATGGTCTAAAAATCGGGCGATGGTGGCGCATGCCTTTAATCCCACCACTCAAGGAGGCAGAGGCAGGAGGATCTCTGTGAGTTCGAGGCCAGCCTGGCCTACAGAGTGAATTCCAGGCCCACTGAAGATACACAGAGAAACCCTGTCTCAGAAACAAAGACAAACAAAACAAAATAAAGATGATCTATAGAAACATGGCAAGCTGAATTAAAGAACTGAAAAAAAATGAAGGTTCAAAGGACCAACTACAAACTGGGGGTGGGGTGGGGAGTCCTGGCGTATATTTAAGGAAAACAAGGCTTACTTTGGGTCTGTTGGTATAGACCTATAATCCCAGCTACTCAGGAGTCTGGTACAAATAGGCTGCAAACTTACGATCAGGCTTGGAAATGTAGGTAGGGCCAGTCTCAAAAAAAATATTTTTAAAAGGCTTGGTGATGTAGCTCAGTGGTAGTATGTTTGCCTGGCAAATGGAAGGCCCTGGGTTCCAGTCCCAGTGCCAGAAAAAAGAAAGATGAGGGAAAAAAGAAAGAAAGAGAAAAAGAAGGGAGAGAAGCAAAGGAGGAGGGAGGAAGAGACAGGGATGTAAGGGAACGAGAATGAGAGAGAAAGAAAGAGGGGGAAAGGAAGGAAGGAAGGAAAGGATTAAAAGAAAACAATGCAATGTTGAGGGCAAATTTGGCAAGACAGAACTGCAAAGTAACTTGAAAATTCACAAAGCTGGAGGCAAACACTGTCTATGATACCAGTTGTCAGGTCTTCAGCAAATCCATAATTCACATGGACCTCAGTGTCCCCCTGTGTGATGTGAATTAACAAATGCAAATGTTTGCTCTAATGTCAACCCTTCATGCAAATCTTCTCCATGCTGCTCGTTCTCAGAGAGTGGGCTTTCCTAGGTCATTGCTAAGTTTAGTCTATAAAAGCACCGATAACTTCACTAGCTAGGGGAGAGTAGAAGTTGGAATCATGCATTCAGATGCGGAAGCAGGAAGATTTCAAGTTCAAAGCCAGTCTGAGATACAATATGAGTCCCCGTCTCAAAAACATCGAATAAAGTCAAATGATACACGTTTGGACCTCACCCACGTTTTTTCTCTTTTGGCTGATCTTCATGAAAGAGAAGCAGCAAGGGTCTCAGATTTTCATCGGCTCATTCCCTATGCATTCTGACTGAGTCTCCGCAGTAACTGAACTGGCAGCTGACTCCACCGTAGTGGCGTGTCTATGTAATCCTCCATAATTCTTTGAACAAACACAACGTTTTAAAGAAATCACATAAAGTCAGAAGTGACATGGTGATACTCCATTCATACTGTGTTCTTTACTTAACTTTTCTGAAATTTTGCAAGGGTTACTACGCAGCCTTTCACCCCGGTAGACATGCCACTGCCTTAGAGGAAATACAGCAGCTTTAAGAGATTTCAAATGGCCAGATCTGACGCAATCTAAGACTGAGTGGAGGCTGATAATGTGAGCAGAAAGCGGCCACCATAGCTTTCTCCCCCTAGATGTTTACAATAAACAGTAGATTACATCCGCAGTAGTTCCAATGAAGACTAAAAATAAGAAAAAGTCTCATCTTTACAACTGAATTCAAACTTATAGAAATATTGACTTAAAATTGTCATTATGATATGACCATAATAATAATAATAGCATGAGAATTATCGATAAATTCTAAGATTAGAAGTGACACCTAAATGCAACTTAGATTGAAACTTGGGAGTGGGGGTTCCTGGCGGAGAACGCCCCTTGATCACGAATGTGCTCGCTAACACAGAACAGTCAGACCTGAATAAAGCTTCAGCAGCGTGCTCGCTAACACAGAGAAGTCAGATCTGAATAAAGCTGCAGCAGCATTACTTTTTTCTCAGGTAAAGGATACCCAAAGATTTTCTTGCACTCTTCGTAGCTTTTCTGTAATTCTGAAAGTGTATCACATAAAAATTACACCATGTAGCTATTAATCAAATAAAACCTTGCCATTTACATGCCTAAAATATCAGTATCTTGGTAAACATTAAAGTATTGATCTGGGAGTATGTCAGCTTTCAACAGTTCGCCAAACTATGACTAATTATTTGTAAATGTTTTATTAAAATTTGGATTTTTCTGGACTGCAACTTCAGCATAAAAATATGGCACCTTTGTCAAGATTAAACTCTCCATCACATTCTGGGTTTGGATGCTAAGGGGAAGCAGCACTTAGAATGAATGTTCTCCACAGAGAGGCTGGCAAGTGATATAGACACAAAGTAAGGGTTGGCAGACTCCATCTCCAGCTCTCAGGGAGACGCAATGGGACGCGTATGTATATTGTTGGCATGAGTGCAGCCGTTCTCAATTACTCCAAAGCCTCAGCCCAAGCTTTTCCTCCCTGAATGAGGCTCAGAGGGATGGCAAAGCCTTTTCTAGTCTTTGGATGGATGCTGATAACGTGAGCAGGAAATGTCCTCCATAGCCTTCTCCCTGAGATGTTACAGCCTGAAGGCTGCTCCCCTACAAACTAACTAACCTGTCTCCTGGATCTCACCGTACACCATCAACCTCCTCAGGTCTGCTGTATGCATTAACTTCACCTCCTGTTCAACTATATCATAAACCAGCTGGTGCTGGGTGCTGGGTGCTGGGTGCTGGGTGCTGTGGCTTCTCCATCAGGGAGCTCTGACCACCCAACCCCAACTCGACTATGTCTATGTTTGTCTTTCTTTCTTTTCATCCTTCACCGCACCCATCAGGTCTGTCCCAGGACCTGTACAAAATGCGACAGACAAAAATACATCATCTGCCTTGGGAGGCATCCCCACAGTGGGCCAGGTTTAAAAGTTGTTCTTGTTTCAGACGGAGAATCCCTGCAGGCGGGTGTGAAGGTGGTGTTACAGGGATTCTATGGGAATAGGACCAAAAAAAAGTCTGTGAGCTCTGAATATAACGTAACTATATAAGTGAAAACATTTGTAGATAGAACTTAAAAAGGACTGTGATTTCCTTCCATTGTCCCGCAGCCCTCATAAAAACCAGTGTGGAATTAATTCTTTGGAAATATCTTTTTATGTCAATTTGCATTTGGAAGATTGGAGCATCAAGATTTGGAGGAAGTTGTATAAATTTGTCTGCATTGGTACCCACATCTAAAACCATGCTTATTACTCTAATCTGGCACAAAAGAGAGTTATTCTGACTTAATAAATTGCTTCAACTGTGCTGAAGTACAAATGCCTCGTTACTCAATAATGTTTAGAAGAAACAAGAGACTTGTTAATATTTACATCCCTACTAAAGCCTGTCACTCAAGCGAGTGCACGGTGCTCACTAACAAACATAATTATGCCTGAGACCCAGCTCGCTTTGGTTATGTTTGACCGGTGTCTCTGCGGGTGAATATTGGAACCAATTAAGATAAAGCACGTGATAGGGATAGATCCAGGCCTTGGGCGTGGGCTAACATCTGCCCTTCTGGAGTTGTCTAATGATGAGTGGACGTGACAAAAGGCAGAAGAGGCTTCCAGAATTTAAATATGCTCTCTTTGGTGTTGATTTGTAATTTGAATAAATATGTCAGTCTTTCCTGTATACATTAGGAATGTGATTGGGAGCAGCCACCTAGCAAGGTCTTTCCAATCTGTACCCCCATCCTGCTTCAGTTTACTTACATCTGAGCCACCGTTGTCCTCAGCTCAACACCTGCCCACTATCACCTCAAAATGTCCTAACGCTTTTAAGTCTCTTGCCTCCGAGTTCTTCTTCCAACCCCTGGAAACCTGGGAGAGAATCCTTGTTTTCTTATCCACTTTTCCGTGTGTTTTCACCCTAAAATTCTCTACTTCCCACCCCCAGGCTCCATTTTGCACCAATAACACCTGAAGGCCTCAGTCAGCCATGATCTGAGTCCAAATGAAGACTATAGATTTTAATACTCAAACTTTGTGAGTCAGCTCAGGAGGTAGAGCAACCAAAGGATCCTGGTCTCAAAAACATCTCATGGCTCTGAGTTAAGGCAGATACACCCTTCATAAGCTTAGGTCTGTTTTGTGGCTATTCTCTACGTTGCTTGTGGTTAGTGGCTAGAGAAGAGGGGTGACGGCGGAGTTTACCCCCACTCTACACCTGAGCATCTCCTGTCGAGTGAGTAGAAGTTGTCTATACCACTGGGTGCTCTCACAGAGTTCTGTCAAGGGGATCCGACCTCCTATTGACCAGACAGACAAATTGCATCATGGCATGGTGACTAGGAAACAGAAAAAAGATGTCCTTCTTTTCATAGATATTCTTTACTAGATGACTCCATCTGTCGAATGTCGTTGCTTACATATTCATAAGACTGCTCAAAGGAAATAAATCTTTTTATCTTACCTATGACAGATCTTAGAAACTCAAGCCACGCACTTAGTTTTCCTAGCTTTCCCCCAGAAAATCTGGCCTTACTCCAAAATTCCCATCATCGCAGGATTTAGACGCTGAGAGGACTGTCAATAGAGGAAAAATGAGGAACACACCAGGGGACCATCCAAAGACTGAAACCTAGTCCTGGATTTGGAGTCCCCACACAAGGTGTCAGGAAGGGAAATTAGAACAGAAAGCTGCTGTTTGTTGGCAACGTGCCTTCCCCTCTGACACCACGTGCCTTCCCCCCTGACAACACGTGCCTTCCCCTCTGACAACACGTGGTGAACTTCTTGGAGAACAGCATCTTGGAGTTCTCCTTCCAGAGAAGAACATAAACACTTCCTGGTTAAAATCTCTTTTTAAGAAATGAGAACTTTAAAGGCATTAAAGAGAAGCATAGCGATTATAATTTGCAATGTCTTTTGCTTCTGTCAGTTTAAATTAAGCCCATGATATCTGAGCACAATTTCCTATATTTAATAATACATAAAGCAAGATAATTAAAAGGTATGCACCCATGCTGGGAGAGAAACGTTGCTCAGTGGAGCTGACTTTAATCTCCTCCTCTGTGGATGAAATGTAGGGAAAGCAGACCGCGCAAAGCAAACCCAGAGGACAATGGTGGGGACTGCTCTTCACACGGCTTTTCTGTGACTCAGACTTCCTGTTGATAGGGTATTTCTACTCGAGAGCCCTTAAAGGCAACGTCAGAGTCAACATTCAAAACTGGGTCGATCACCAAGACCCCCAAATCTGCTGAGTTCTCCACTTAGGAATAGAAACAACCACCAGCTCAGTAGACCTGGGGTCTTCCCTGTTTTCTACCTCCCCTCTCAACACAGCCAACACATATACAACTACCCACACCTACACAGTCACCCACACATACAGTCACACACACATACACACACATACACAGTCACTCACACATACACAGTCACCCACACATACACAGTCACCCCACGCATACACAGTCACACACACACACAGAGTCACACACACATACACAGTCACTCATACATACACAGTCACCCACACATACACAGTCACCCACGCACACACAGTCACACACACATACACAGTCACTCTCACACACACAGTCACCCACGCATACACAGTCACACACACATACACAGTCACACACACAGTCACACACACACAGCCACACACACATATACAGTCACCCACACATACACAGCCACCCCGCATACAGTCACACACGCATACACAGTCACACACACATACACAGTCACACACACATACACAGTCACACACACATACACAGTCACACACACATACACAGTCACACACACATACACAGCCACACACACATACACAGTCACACACCTACACAGTCACACATACATACACAACCACACTTGTGAATGCAAACACAGACACATCTTGCCAAACTCCAGTTGCTTCTCCTTTCTCTTCAACGGAAGAGGGATAATTCCTATTCTTCTCCAAGCTTAATTTCCCACTTCCTGTGTGCTCTCTTACAGAGGCCAAAGTGACCTTTTAAAAATACAAACTCGAGCTGGGTGGTGGTGGCACACGCCTTTAATCCCAGCACTCAGGAGCCAGAGGCAGGCGGATCTCTGTGAGTTTGAGGCCAGCCTGGTCTACAAGAGCTAGTTCCAGGACAGGAACCAAAGCCACAGAGAAACCCTGTCTCAAAAATTCAAAAAAAAAAAAATACAAACTCGATTGTACCATTCCCTGTCCTCAAATATCTGTCTCTTTTCATAGGATGTGATGTACGTGCATCTTTTTTCCCGTTACTGACAAGCTCCTGCTTCTCCAACATCAGACATTTATTGCCCTCCCGCCCTGGCATTCCAGAGCAGTCATTGAAATTCACTTGACTCCTCCAACACACCACACCGGAATCCTTCTCCAAAACTCCAGCGCTCATTACTAGTCTTATTTTAAATCCCAGTTAACCTGCCTCATCACATCTGCGAGCCTTCCTCCTGCGCTCACATTGCATGCTAAATGCACCCCATCAGAGGACTCACGTGTTGAGAGGGCCCACCCACTAATCTATACTCTCCACTGTACCGTTCACTCTGGGAGGGAAGAAAGGTACAGAAGGAAGGGGGTAGATGTAGTTATGGGCGTGTCTCTGTAAGCCCTTGGGAGACAGAGTTCTACCTGCGGACTTGGGAAGGGGATTGCTTTAGCACGGAGGTAGCCACACTCGGGGCTAGCACAGCAAGTCCTCCCACCGCTCCGCAGCTGCAGGGCTGGGAGGGACTGACTCACACCCACTCAGAAATGCTCACTCTGCGCTCCTGGACCCAGACGCTTGCCTTGAAAGGTTGTCTCCTGTTGAACTGTAAGCTCCTCAAAGGCAAGTTTCTTATCTAATTCACCTTTCCACTCCCACAGTATCTGATACAGTGTCCCCCACAAGGAAGGCATTTAATACATATTTGATGAATGAATTAATGGATGGCTGAGAAGCCAGAATCAGAAGGACCTTGTGTGTGCCATAATTAAGGATCCTCAGAGGTTTGTGGCTTGGACTGCTTTAACATCCCCACTGCTGACGAGTTGGATTGTGCCCAAAACCAACACGTGCGACCGTCACCTGAGTTCCCGTCATGCTGGTCTGAGGATGATCCCAATTATTGACAACCACAGGGATGGCAATAAAGAAAGACTAGCTGGCGTGGGAAACTTTGACTTCCAAATTCTGCCATGACCCCTCCCTTATGCAGAACAGGCAGAATGCACAAATAGTCTCTCCTGATTTAGCAGAGTTCCCGGGGCGACCGAATCTGTGGAGCCGAGAAAGATTTGGGGAATATTGTAGGCGGCAGCTAGAGTCTATATGTTTAACTTAGCATTGCAGAGCATTTTATTTCGAGCCAGTGTATAATTAGAGAGCCTGCCATGAAAATGAGCGGTTTTGTTTATTTATTATGTAAGTATGCCTTTTATTAAAACGACTTTGTGAAAATCTAATTGCCACTACAGTAATATAGCATAGCGGTCCCTTACATAAATACATGATTATTATGTACAGTCACTTATCTGTGAACGAGTTCTGCTACTATTTTCCTTAATTAAGGATACAAAAGGGCTTCTTCATCTTTGCATATTCCCTTGCTAGGACATTGATACTCATTATTTCCTAAGTCCAAACACTGAAACTGTGTCAAGAATGCATCCATCACGAGATGGGCGCTCAGAGTCAGCGGAATTTTCAACCCTGTCAGCAGTTTCAGCAATTTGCAATCTCTGTGTCTCTGACATGTGTTTTTATTGGTGAAGATCACTCTGAAATACCAAGATCATGAGAATGATTCTTTGGGCAGTCTCTGCAGCAGCCTAATGTAACGACAGTAATTAACAGCCCGTGATTAGCAGCCACTCCACAAAGTGTGGGAATGTTAATTTGCTTCAACTAATGCGCGCCACTTCTGTGTAATGAGATCTAAGCTATAGGTTCACGGGGAAAGCAAATTATTTTCCAGCATTTAATCATACAAATGATTCTTAGTTAATCACTTCAACAGTAAACCTCAATGTTCTAATAAGTGACATTTGTTTTTCTGTCATTCAGTTTACTATGGTATAGGCCAGGGCAAAGATGCGGCTTTCCTAATGGTCAAACTCCCACTTGTCAGCATCAAGGCACTTCAAAATAAGAGCCCCCTTGGAGCGTGGCAGAATGGGACTAGGATTATGCATGTGTAGAAAAGTAAGAGAGGCTTTGTGTTGCTTCAAATCGTATTCTTCAGACTTTAACGCCATTTGGCGCCTCATTGTCTTAGTGTATACATTTGTAAGTGGCGGGCGAGGGTGGCTGTGGGTGGTTCCCTTTTCCCTTAGACACGAGTATCTTGATGACCAACGTAGAGCAAAAAAAAAAATTCCCATTAATCAAGCATTAATGATTTAAATCCCTGGCACTCTGAGTGTGAGAGGAAAAACCAAAATCATGAGAATGTGAACACAGTCGCTAAAATACCATCTTTTTAGAAGGTCCGTGTCCTCTCTGTGCTTGCCTGGAGTGGCTCAGTCACAAGGCAAAGCCTTGGACAAAGGAGGAAAGGGGCCAAGTGAGACCAGTTTAGAGTTGATAATAGAAAATCACTTCAATAGACCATGTGTGAGCGTCGAAGAATAAAAAGAAGCGTTTGGGAGCATGAGTGCAACCCAAAAATACTGTCTGTATACTTACCAACTTCACCGGTACGGTGAAAGGTCGGACGTTGTATGAAGGGTGCTGAATCACATCGTCACAGTGTCATGAGAACTGTTATACCCAACAAGGTCCGTTATTGATCAATCCTTTGTTTTCAGATACGGCTCATGGCAGCGATGACTGAAACACGGCCCTACTAAAGGAAAGAACACATCGTTCTTGTAACTCTCCTTTAACCTCTAAGCTAGGGTTTCCAAGATTTATTATGAAATCGATCCTTCATCTTTTATTAATTTACTTCAAGGAGACTTGTAGCATCACAAGTCTATCTTTGGAAAGTGCCGTAGCTACTTCAGTCGTCCATCAGATTGGCCTGCGGACATGTCTGTGGAGCATTTTCGTGGGCGGTAATTGAAGCAGGAGAGCCCAGCCCAGTGTGAGTGATGCCATCCCCAGGTAGGCAGGCCCGGATTGTATAAGAAAGGTAGCTAAACATCCACTCGGAAGCAAGTCAGTAAGCAGTGGACAGCTATGGCAGTGGTTCTCAACCTGTGGACCGTGACCCCCACTGGGGTAGCATATTGCATATCTTGCATACGACATATTGACTTTACAATTCACAACAGTAGCCAAGTTATGATTATGAAGAAGCAATGAGGTATGTTAATATCACAACATGAGACACTGTATTAAAGGGTCGCAGCACTGGGAAGGTTGGGAACCATGGCTGCTCTACAGGGTCTGCTTCCATTCTTGCCTCCAGATTCCTGCCTCGAGTTCCTACTCTGGCTCCCTTCAATGATGGGCTGAAACCTGTAAGCCAATTAAACCCTCTCTCTCCAAGCTGCTTGAGTTAGTGCTGTCTCGCAGCAACATAAAGCGAACCAGGACAGATTGCCAGTTTCCCAGTCTGGTTTGAAGAGCACCCTAACCATATCCACAGCACATGTACAAGCTGTGAGCCTCTGGCTAAGAGCAAGGCTGCCTCCAGTCAAGGCAGACAATTGCCAATGAAGCATGAACCCAGAAAAGCCTTTTTTATGCCAGTCTTCATAGCAGATGGTCCAGTCCAATACCACAACATTCATCTTCTCTTTTCTGTGTGTTTGCTTGCTTGGGGTTTCTCTTTGGTTTGGTTTGATTTGATTTGGTTTTTTAAGACAGGGTTTCACTATATAGACCTGGCTGTCCTGGAACTCACTCTGCAAACAGGCTGGCATCAAACTCATAGAGATCCACCTGCCTCTGCCTCCCAAATTCTGGGATTAAAAGCATATACCACCACCACCTGGCTCTGTATTTTTAACATATTTTTAATATCATATCTTATTAGTTCTTCAGTGTATTTTTATCATACTCACCCTTTATTCCTCCCCTAGCTACCCCTAGCTACACCCACCACCTCTCAACCTCATTTCCTGTTTATATAAATAATCTGCTAAATCCAATTTGTGCTGCCCATATGCTCCCTCCTGGGTGTGGTTGCCCTACAAAGGGGCCAAACTCTTAAGAAAACTGACTTTCTTACCCTAAAAGCCATCAACTGTCAATAGCTCCTCAGTTAAGTATGGGGCTTATGAGCCCCTTGCCCCCTCCAGACTAAAATATTGACAGCCTTAACCTCATGCAGACAGCAACTGTTATCAGTTCAGGCAGCCAGTCCCGTCTGCGCAGGGCACTGTTCAGACAAATTCAAAGTCAGTTCGATACTAAGTCTAACAACATGGTAAGTATTAGGCTCACCCGGAGACTGATGAAGAAGTCCTCAATCACGGGTTCTTGGTCAGATTCACTGTATCAGCCGTCTTGTTTCCTCTTATGGAGCTGGCCTTAAATCCAACCAGAAAGTTACCCCCATAATATCATTGCCACTATTGGACCCATGGGCATATCCTGCTAAGCCAGTCATTGTTGTAGTTCATGGAGTTCATGCCTGGGCTAAACAGTTCATGAATCGCCCCACCCCAGAAGCCTAATTTGGAGTATTTTGAAACCTAGCCAACAGGGAGTTTTTTTTTTCTGGTTAGTACCAACCTAAATTTTCCATGTTCTGTGAAAACAGTGTGTGATGACCTCAGTGATAAGGTCTTACCATCGAGTTCTGGTGGGCAATAAAGAGCAATGGTGAGAACCTGTATTGTTAGGGGGTGTCTTCTAGAGTATTCCTGATGGGGCATCTTCTAGAGTATTCCTGATGGGGCATCTTCTAGAGTATTCCTGATGGAGTGTCTTCTAGAGTATTCCCAATGGGGTGTCTTCTAGAGGATTCCTGATGGGGTGTCTTCTAGAGGATTCCTGATGGGGTGTCTTCTAGAGTATTCCCAATGGGGTGTCTTCTAGAGTACTCCTGATGGGGTGTCTTCTAGAGTATTCCTGATGGGGCATCTTCTAGAGTATTCCTGATGGAGTGTCTTCTAGAGTATTCCCAATGGGGTGTCTTCTAGAGTACTCCTGATGGGGTGTCTTCTAGAGTATTCCTGATGGGGCGTCTTCTAGAGTATTCCTGATGGAGTGTCTTCTAGAGTATTCCTGATGGGGTGTCTTCTAGAGGATTCCTGATGGGGTGTCTTCTAGAGTATTCCTGATGGGGTGTCTTCTAGAGTATTCCTGATAGGAGTGTCTTCTAGAGTATTCCTGATGGGGTGTCTTCTAGAGTATTCCTGATGGGGTGTCTTCTAGAGTATTCCTGATAGGGGCGTCTTCTAGAGGATTCCTGATGGGGTGTCTTCTAGAGTATTCCTGATAGGGTGTCTTCTAGAGGATTCCTGATAGGGGTGTCTTCTAGAGTATTCCTGATGGGGTGTCTTCTAGAGTATTCCTGATGGGACGTCTTCTAGAGTATTCCTGATGGGATGTCTTCTAGAGTATTCCTGATGGGGTGTCTTCTAGAGTATTCCTGATGGGGTGTCTTCTAGAGGATTCCTGATAGGGGCGTCTTCTAGAGGATTCCTGATGGGGTGTCTTCTAGAGTATTCCTGATAGGGTGTCTTCTAGAGGATTCCTGATAGGGGTGTCTTCTAGAGTATTCCTGATGGGGTGTCTTCTAGAGTATTCCTGATGGGACATCTTCTAGAGTATTCCTGATGGGATGTCTTCTAGAGTATTCCTGATGGGGTGTCTTCTAGAGTATTCCTGATGGGGTGTCTTCTAGAGTATTCCTGATGGGGCATCTTCTAGAGTATTCCTGATGGGGTGTCTTCTAGAGTATTCCTGATGGGGTGTCTTCTAGAGTACTCCTGATGGGGTGTCTTCTAGAGTATTCCTGATGGGGCATCTTCTAGAGTACTCCTGATGGGATGCCTTCTAGAGTATTCCTGATGGGGTGTCTTCTAGAGTACTCCTGATGGGGTGTCTTCTAGAGTATTCCTGATGGAGTGTCTTCTAGAGTACTCCTGATGGGATGTCTTCTAGAGTATTCCTGATGGGGTGTCTTCTAGAGTATTCCTGATGGGGTGTCTTCTAGAGTATTCCTGATGGGGTGTCTTCTAGAGTATTCCTGATGGGGTGTCTTCTAGAGGATTCCTGATGGGGTGTCTTCTAGAGTATTCCTGATGGGGTGTCTTCTAGAGTATTCCTGATGGGGTGTCTTCTAGAGGATTCCTGATGGGGTGTCTTCAAGAGTATTCCTGATGGAGTGTCTTCTAGAGTATTCCTGATGGGGTGTCTTCTAGAGTACTCCTGATGGGGTGTCTTCTAGAGTATTCCTGATGGGGTGTCTTTTAGAGGATTCCTAATGGGTGTCTTCTAGAGGATTCCTGATAGGGGTGTCTTCTAGAGTATTCCTAATGGGGTGTCTTCTAGAGTATTCCTGATGGGGTGTCTTCTAGAGTATTCCTGATGGGGTGTCTTCTAGAGTATTCCTGATGGGGCATCTTCTAGAGTATTCCTGATGGGGTGTCTTCTAGAGTATTCCTGATGGGGTGTCTTCTAGAGTACTCCTGATGGGATGTCTTCTAGAGTATTCCTGATGGGGCATCTTCTAGAGTACTCCTGATGGGATGCCTTCTAGAGTATTCCTGATGGGGTGTCTTCTAGAGTACTCCTGATGGGGTGTCTTCTAGAGTATTCCTGATGGAGTGTCTTCTAGAGTACTCCTGATGGGATGTCTTCTAGAGTATTCCTGATGGGGTGTCTTCTAGAGTATTCCTGATGGGGTGTCTTCTAGAGGATTCCTGATGGGGTGTCTTCAAGAGTATTCCTGATGGAGTGTCTTCTAGAGTATTCCTGATGGGGTGTCTTCTAGAGTACTCCTGATGGGGTGTCTTCTAGAGTATTCCTGATGGGGTGTCTTTTAGAGGATTCCTAATGGGTGTCTTCTAGAGTATTCCTGATGGGGCATCTTCTAGAGTATTCCTGATGGGGTGTCTTCTAGAGTATTCCTGATAGGGGCATCTTCTAGGGCATTCCTGATGGAAGTATCTAACACCTGGCTCTGGGCTTTTCACTTGACATCTTATGGCTTCTGCAAGGAACAGTATCCTCTGAGTAGAATAACTCCAATTAAACGTGTGTGTGTGTACATATATATGTGTGTGCGTTTATGTGCGTGTGAGTATACATCCATATATATGTATGTGTGTTTGATCATGTGTGTATACATTCATATGTGTGTGTCTGTGCATGTGTGTATATACATGTATATATGTGTATTGTTATTAAGTGTATGTGTGTATGCATGTGTGTGTGTGGCTTATAAAATCATGCTTCCATATAGCCTTTCGAAACATCCTTAGTGTTAGTCATCCCTCCCACCAGCCCCCTCTTCTGCCCCCCCTCACACCCTTCTCCACCTTTGAGCCTCCCTCCCTATCCTTCCCCTATCCCCGTTCACATCATTCATCTCCTGCACCTGCATCCCCTCCTGGAGCATATGGCGAGACAGGTGAGCACCTGCATAGATAATGAGTAACCTGGGCTAGCCTTACGCAGACCGTCTCTGCATGCACTCTGCTCCCTTTCTCTTGGCCCATTTATCCACCAAACAAACATTTATTGAGGCTCTCTGTGAAGGGCCAAAGGACACAAGCTGACCTAGCAAGACTGCTGCTCGATTTGCCTCTTTCCTCTGGGCAACACTAAAGATTACATTTTCCTGCTTACTTCTTTAAAGAAAAAAGTCTTATTTTATATTATAATTATTTGTGTGTGTGCTTATGTGTATTTGTGTGTGTGAGTGTAAGTACCTGACAAGGCCAGAAGAGAGTATCTGATCTTCTAGAGCTGGACTTACCAATGGTTGTGAGCTGCCTGATGTGGGTGCTGGGATCTGAACTCCAGCCCCATCCTGGAGTCCAGGCATTCTTAACTGCTAACTGCTGAGCCATCTCTCCAGCCACCCAGGAGGCTCCCTTCTGAAGCTTACATTAAGATGAATACGCAGGCTTCATTTGGAAAATGGAAAGCTGACCTTCCTGATGGATCCTTCCCTCCTTGCCTTTTGTGGTGGTTGGATGAGGATGGCCCCCATAGGCTCCTGTGTTTGAACGCTTGCTCTCCCTCTGGTGGAACTGTTTAGGAAGAATTAGGAGGTGGGGCCTTGCTGGAGGTGCTGTGTCACGGGGGGGGGGGGGTGAGGTTTCAAAAGCCTATGACATTCCCAGTTATCTCTCTCTGCCTCATGCTTGTGGATCAAGATGTGAGTTCTCAGCTACCATCCCAGTGCCTCAACAGCCTTCTTGCCGCCACGCTCCCTGCTGTGATGGTCATGGAGTCCTAACTCTCTGAAACTGTTAAAAATTCTTCTGTCATGGTGTCCTATCACAGCAATAGAAAAATAACTAAGACATTCCTCCCTCTTTCCTTCTTTTATCACGTGTTTTTCAGTCATTTACCCAGAAAGACCCATGGCAATAAAGTGGCAGTGTTTAAAATCAGAAGCCTAAGAAAAGCATACATGGATCCCCCTGGGAAGGGGAAATAGAAAAGATCTCCTGAGAAAATTGGAGGCCAGGGGAGAAGGGAGGGCAGAAAGGGAGGAGTGGGGAGAGAACTTGAGGAAATGGGATAGTCGAAAATGGAGGAAGGACAGAGATAGAGAGCAAAGAAAGAGATATCTTGATTGACGGAGCTATTATGGGACTAGCAAGAAACCTGGCACTAGAGAAATTCCCAGGAATCCACAAGGATGACCCCAGCTAAGACCCTGAGCAATAGTGGAGAGGGTGCCTGAACTGGCCTTGCCCTGTAGTCAGATTGATGACTATCTTAAATGTCACCATAGAACCTTCATTCAGCAACTGATGGAAACAGAGGCAGAGACCCACATCAGAGCACTGGACTGAACTCCCAAAGTCCAGTCAAAGAGTGAGAGGGAAAAAAAAAGAGTGGGAGGAGTGAGAATATGAGCAAAGAGGTCAAGACCACGATGGGAACACCCACTGAAACAGTTCACCCGAGCTAATAGGAGCTCACCAACTCCAGATGGACAGGAAAAGATCCAGCATAGGACCAAACTAGATCCTCTGAATATGGCTGACAGTTGTATGGCTGGAGCAGACTGCAGGGACACCGGCAGTGGCACCAGGATTTATTCCTATGCTTGTACTGGCTTTTGGGAACCCATTCTCTTTGGATGATACCTTGCTTAGCCTAGATATAGTAGGGAGGGCCTTGGACCTTCCCCAAAGCAATGTGCAATTTTCTCTCTGAGGAGTGGATGGGGGGTGAGGTAGGGAGAAGGTGGAGGGGATGAGAGAAGGTGAGGAGTGGGAACTGGGATTGGTATGTAAAATGAAAAAAGATAGTTGGCTTTTTTTTTCTTTTTTTAAATAAAATAAAATCAGTGTTTCTGAAAACAGGGGAGATGGCTCAGTGGGTAAAGTGTTTACCTCACAAATGTGAGAATCAGATTTGGATCTCATGAATCCATGTAAAAATCGGATGCACATAGCAACCCACCTGTAAGCGTGCAAGAGGTAGAGAATGGGAACCCTAAGAGCAAGATTGGCCGATCAGGAAGCTCTGTGTTCGGCTGAGATGCCTGCCTCGATAAGTAAGGAAAGCTGTGGAGGAAGATACCCGACATCAACTCTGGGCCTCTACATTCAGACACACACATACACACACACACACACACACACACACACACACACACACACACACACGTGCTCATACATGTGTACACATATTTTTGAATCAAAGTCAATGTGTCTATAGAAAACTGAAGCATTACCTACTCCAAAACAATTATACAGTTTTGAGTTTATTTCTTCACATACACACGTGCACACACACACACACACACGCCTCTGTATATGTATATTCCAAAATTTTCATTACTTTATATAGTATTTATCCTAGAGCATACAGAAAAGAGAATCTAAATCTGTATAATGTAAATGACAGGATCAATTTGGAAGGATGTTTTTAAGTCAATGGGAGGAAGTAGCTTCTTTGAAGACATGTTGCTAGCAAGCAGGATCTCACGGTTAACCATCCGGTTTTTATCTGATTTGAAGTTAGCTAGAATTTTCCAGACCAAGACTCAGTATCTCCTTACGACTTTGCCATGGTCGTTATTTTCCATTAGCCACTGTGAGTGTTGATGCTGCTAGTTAATTTCATGTTCTTATCAGAGCTTAGCTCTCTCATCTGTCTTCCAAATCATCCTCTACTCTAAAAGGAAATAATATACTTTTGCCCAACACTGATGGACTACCAAATTATTCATAAAGTTATATAGCAAAATAAGTTATCAGGCATGTGTTACATCTAATTATGCAACGCAGCGGAAACACTGTATCCAAACAAAGCTGGGTAGAGCCTTCTTTAAAAGTTACATTTTAACACACCGACTGCTGTTTTGGTCCTCCTCCTCCTTGCCCTGTTTCACAGACCTGCCGTCCCCTCCTCCTGCTGCAGCTCTGACACCATCCTGAGAATCGCCAGTGGTATTCTGTAAATGCCAGCCCCAAAATCTATCTACAAGAACATCTGTTCAACAGTGCAAAGCTGATGCAATTACCAAGCATCATCTCCTCCCCCTGCTGGGGTAACTGCTCCAAAGCATTGACTCTTTGCCCCGAGCTAACAAGATCCAGAAACTCCCTGTTATGTACAAAACCTGCTGCTAAGGACCCGTGTAGCTTCACCACAAAATCATAACCCAGTCTCTCAGCTACAAGAGTAGCTAACACCCCTGTGCCATCGGGTCTCAGAGACTCTCGATCAAACCCAGCGAGTCCAAGACCCCGTCCTCCTCCGCTGACCTGTTTCCGCTTAATATAAATGGTCTCCCAAAGAACATGATTGAGGAAGACGTGCCTACTGTTCTAATATCACTGTTTGGGAAAGTACAACTGCGGAAAAGGGATAATTAAATGTCAAACTTCTGAATTAGAACTGAGACAGAGTAATAAAAAGAAATCCTTGCTGAGCACTTGCTACTTGGCAAGGGCTTCCTGGATGTTGTGAGTGTGTTACCTCATCTGATGAAGGCTTTAGACACCAGCAGTCAAGAAACCACCATTTTGGATCTACTCTGTTAAAACTGGGTACTGGACTTCAGATCTACCTCGCAGGGAGATGGAGCAGTGTGATCAACAGTGGTGACCTAGAAGAAGCTTGAAGTGTTATTTCGAGTGGCTTTGCTAGAATGAGGACAGGGCAACTCTGGAGTTTAGAGTATGACATCATCATACTGAAATGACCAGCAAGTTCCTTAATCTGACTCAGTTTCCACACCTGTGAGATGAGGAAGGAGAGTTAAATGATTTCTGCCATCTCCAAGTAGTCTCAAATACCAGTCTCACTGACTTTAAGAATCAAATTTCTTCTCAAAGTTCTTTTTGAACTATACATTACTTCTATGGTGTTTCAGTTTTTCTCAAATACAGAATAAGACTAAGAATAAACTATCTCCACTATCAGCAGGACTAAGGCTCAATAATGAGATGCTAACAAATTATTCCGTTGGTTTTTATTATCTTTCTGTCTCTGGGAGAATCTTGGGTACAGAATCTCCCCCAAATACAAGTGTTTGATCACTGGGGGCCAGCAGGGTGGCTCAGTGGGATAGCTCAGCCGGACAGCTCAGTGGGATGACTCAGTGAGATGGCTCAGTGGGATGACTCAGTGGGATGACTCAGTGGGCCCTCAGGGCCCACATGATGGAGGGAAGAGGAGGATTCATTACTTCTGTCTTTTATATAAATGTAGTGGTATATAACACACACACACGCACGCACGCACACACACACACATGCACACACACACACATGTGCGCCATAAAAATTTAAGTATATGGATAAATATTTTATCAGGCTTAACTGAAACACTAAGGATTCTAATAGTACTCATAGTCCCAAGAACTATGCATATAATATATATTGCAGGGACTCAAAGATGATCAAGAAGGTCAGTATAATTGACGAATACTCATCCTTCAGTGGCCTCCATCACCACTCTCCAAATCTCACTAGGAAAAGAACAGGAAAATCGTAAGAGCGGGAATGTGGGGTAGAGGGTTGTCGACGTGGGTCACGGTTGTCCGGGTACGGCACAGACCACACTCAAGCTCTCAGCAGCTGTACCGACCTGAACAAGACCTGCAGAAGATAGTCTATGCCTGAATGACGGAGGAGCTCTTGCGGCCCCGTGAGGACTGCTGGGGGAGCGAGAGACATTTCTTGGATGAGACAGCCATAGGCTGATGAGATGCCAGGCTCCCTCACCCATTCTGTAATCAACACTAGCTGAGGTCACTGTTTCACACCAAGAAGGTCAGTTAATAAGTCATGATAGAATCAGATATATTTTCCATGTCCCAGCACTGTGCTGCATGCCTAAATCCATTCTAAAGGGAGGCACAAGGATCAAGAACAGTCATGCACCCCAGCTGTAGAATCTTCTGGAGATGCTGCAGAAAGGGGCAACGGTTATGGGCAGCAGACTGATTGCATTGAGAAGCTGAAGGAAACAGCAATAATGGCTGGAAGCTTGCAGCACGGAGAGAAGCTGCTCTGTTGTGTCAGTGGAGAATCTGAGAAGCAGATCCGTCTCTTCACCGCGGAAGACACGTTTGCCCCAAGTCCTTCAAGGTCGTTCTTTGAATTTTCCTCCTCTCGCTTTCACAGAAAGTTAAAACCAGCTGTAATGCTTCCATTAGAGCCTAGCCAGTGTCAAGGAAAGAAAGGAAAATGAACTAATCCTAAATTAAATCCTTTTCCATTTTTCATCACTACTAACTTTCAACTCTGCCTAGAAACCAATCACTGACCAGGTGTATATATTTGTCCTAAAATTCATGCCATCCTGTGGCGTGGCAGCCCCTTGGACTTACGCTTCAGAAGGAAGCTGCTTGAAGAAAGAACAAAGCTGGCCCTGTTGAGGAGATAATGTAATAAAGCATGCTTCTGGAAGGGAACTACCAAACCCCACGCTTCATATACATAATAGCAATAGGGCCTGCTTAGAATTTGGGCTAATTTAGCTTGCTCTCTGACTCCGAGAGCTGGAGCGTCCTGCGCAGTTTCACTGTGCCAACATTTGTTAACTCTAATATGCTGCCTAACATCTTTGCAGGGCCTGGAAGACCCGCCAGGGGCTTCAGGATGAACACACGTGAAGGAAGTGTATTCAAAAAGGAAACATGTTCTGTGGAACTCCGGGTGGTTCAGCCTAAAGGCTTTTTGAAAAGGTAATATCATTACCTTTCTTCCCTCCTTGGGGTGTCTCTTTTCTTCTCATTTCAGAGAGTTAGCATTTATTTTTAAATAAAATTTTAATTAAAGCCTAGTTATGTCAGTTCCCTTTTCCCTCAAACCCCTCCCATACCCTATCCTCATCCCCTCTCAAATCCATGGCCTTTTTATTATGATTCATTATTATTACACACAGAAAGATGCCCCCCCACACACACATAGACACCTGCTGTGTCTGCTTAGTGTTGCTTCCCAGTAAATGACTGACTTCAGAGCGGACCACAGCAACAGACCTGCTAACCTGCTAACATACCAGCAGAGTCAGTTTTGCCAGTCAGCATCTCTCACTTCATGAGCTGCGTAGAGAAGTTGGCCAGTGTTTAGGATGTGTCGCTGCGGATAGACGACGTCAGAAAATCCCTAGCTGGCTGAGCATGTAGCTTGGTGGCAAGGCTCTTGCCTGCCATGTACAGAGCCCCTGGTCCTACCCCTACCTCTAAGGAGAAGGATTTATCTAAAAGACCAAAACCATCACTGTGAGAGACACTTTCTCCATTGCTGTCCTGGATGTTCTTGGCTCTTTTCTTCATCACAGACCCTCCCTTCCATCATCTCCCCCAGGCCCACTGCAGCTTGGGTGTCCTATTTTTGGTAACTTAAGCTGAAGTATCTTCTTGGCAAGAGGGAGGCTCACTTGGGATACACAGTACAGAACTTTTCATTCATAACAAGTCATAAGAAGTAATATGTTTTAGTGTGGGGGCGGGGTATACACATACAACAGCACACGTGTGGAGTTCAGAGGGCAGCCTGCAGAAATGGGTTCTTGCTTGTCTTTCCACTGTGTGGAAAAGCCCCACCAGGGGATTGAACTCAGGATGTCAGGCACAGCCACAAGGACCTTCACCCTACTAAGCCATCTTGCTGCCTCTCAAGTAGTTTTTTTTTTTTTACTAGTCCACCACTGCTCCATCCATTTGCCAGAGGCTGCATGACCTGCACAGGCAGAGTGGGGCATGGAGCTGGGTGGCATTGACAACTATGGCCCCTGTTTATGTCTCAGCATTTGACTGTTTATAAATTAGAGCCAAGGCAAAGAAAACGAATTATTTCAGAAACACAGCTTAGCAGGCACTGTCCACAGCAGGGGACATCCTGATCAATGCTTTTGGATTTTCAGAGTTCTTAGGCAAGGCCATTTCCATTATAAGTAGTCATCAGGTTGCACTATCTGCCATGATCTCATACTCTTTTTTTGTTTTTTTTTTTTTATTTGTTTGTTTTCACCAAACCCCTTTCTGATTACAGCTGGACCACCTCCAGGGGAAAATTTCTGAGAGTGTCTTCGAAACCTGAAACGCATGCAATCAGAGGCAGAGCTGTTTCCAGCACTAATGAAGGCAGGACATTAGCCGTTATGATTTCTATGCAGCCACCACTTTAGTTTGGTGCCTATACGCTCGATTTGGAGAGATGACTCTTTTCTTAACGTGCCAATAAAAATCAAAATGTTAAGCCTGCAAAATGTGCCTCGGTCTCAAGCCGGTGTGGATCCACCAAGGAGTGAAAGCCACATTGTGAGTGCTCTTGGAGCCCAAACAGCCAGCTCTGTATGGTTTTGCAGAACCCCTACACCCTGGCTCTGTTGCTTCTCTGAAGTTTGGCCACCTAGGCAGAAACTTGACTCTTGGCAACTTTGCTGAACGGAATCTGTCCTGAACTCACAGGTCACTTCCTGGATAGCCCTCCTTCTCAGTTACCTGTGTCGTTTGGCCACATTAGACATGTCTCACCAGCCCCAGTGACAGCAGCCTCCACTCCCCATTTGTCCTATGGTTCGCCAGGATGAATGCCTGCTGACGTATCTCCTCATCCTACAGTAAGCTACTCTTAAAGCCCTGATGCCACTCCTCCGGTTCATTGACTGGGGTAGGTTTGTCCATTTTTCAGAATAAACGATGTTGGGTGTTTCTCAGTTCTGTGTATTTCTTGACATGATGGAGAACAAAGCCTCTGAAATCACTCCTAAGTACTCTGCTGACACATGATCAACCAGCTGGCCAGTGACCCAACATATCACATCTTACGGGAGGATAGTTTTGTGCACGGAACTGAAAGAGTAAGACATACGAGTCAAGGTGCCCAAGCCAGTCATACTCCATCTTGACTGCTTCAGACAGGCATCATCTCCTGGGACAACAAACAACATTTCATTTCCTTGATTGTTTCTTATGTCTAGATTTCTGGGTTCTCATGAGCCTGGAAATTTAACTGGCATATAACTTTCAGAGTATCTCGAACTATTAAACCCCAAATTACTTCAAATGGCAGACAGTGGACCCAGATGAGTGTGTGCTCCCAAACCATCCCGACAGTCTGCAGGCTACACACTCTGCCCACACTGAGCTGCCCTGTTATCCCCTCTAAGGTGAAGCACACGAGGCTGGCTCTTGTCTAGGGGCTCATCTCCTCTCCTTCTACATGGCAGTTTCTTCCTCTAAAGACACTGAAAACATCCTAACGTTTCTTAGATTAGATGACTATTACCCTTGATGACAGTAACTGCTGGCTGTCAAGCAAATCACTTCATTGCTCGGGTATGTGGCAACTCAGACTTCCTTATGGAAGTTCTGTGCAGCTGATGATCATCTCAATTAAGCTTATTTGCATTGCCAGCACTGAAGGAGATGGTATTTATTTATGTGCATTTATGTAATTGCCCTGAAAATATCTTCTCAAACTTCCAGTATGCTATAACATTGAAATAAAAAGTTACTGAGGATATAGAAGAGCGTCGTTTAGTGCGTGGCAACGAGACTCAAGGTGGCAGGTAGCTCTTACAGGATCCGGCAGACTGTAGTTCGGAATTATCCGAATGAAGAGGAACTGGGTGCATCATGGGAGACTGTCCCTGAAGCACTGAGGAGCTGTCAGGGGTCTCCGTCTCAAGCTCAAGGGAAAGCTACTTAACTTATTTGGCTCAGGAGAAAAATACTACATGCTTAACAGAAAATAAAAATGAGAACTTGGTTCTGACCCCTAAGCAACCTCAAAAATTCTATGCTCAGTGCTAAGAAGATCAAGATCACAAGTGTCACTGTGGGAAGTCACATGACACAGTCCTACCACTTACATACTGCTGTCAATTTATCAAAGTGATTAGGAAGAATTTCCACCCTGGTGTAGCAAAGGCTAGGACGCAAATTTAAAGTATATGAATAAAGTCCATAGATATATGTAATTAGCACATTCGTTTTTCTCAATGTTTAGACTTAATGCTCGCTCCTTTTTGTTATTTAACTAATCTGATGACATCGTAGACTCAAAAATGCACAGCTAATTTTTGTTCTAGACATGGTTGCATTCTACTCCTTGCCTCCTTACAGTAATACTATGAAAGAGATGCCCCATTTCCCAGACAGAAAAACTGAGGTTCTTGCCCAAACTGTGCAGCAAGAAAAGTACTGGAGCACTTGAGCTGGCATTGTTCCGGCTTGTCTTCCATTGCTGTGTTGAAGACCAAAGCAACATGTAGAGGAAATGGTTTATTTCCATTTACATGTCCGCATTACAGTCCGTCAAGAAGGCTTTTGTCTGGGTTTCACCATTCTGCTGACTGAGTTTTTTGTCCTGCCTGGTTCCCGCAGTTGTTAAGTCCCAAAGAAATCACACAGAGGTCTACATTAGTTATAAACTGATTGGCCCATTAGCTCAGGCTTCTTATTAACTCTTATAACTTATATTAGCCCATTATTCTTGTCTATGTTAGCCACGTGGCTTGGTAACTTTTTCAATGAGGCAGTCACATCTTGCTTGCTCTGTGGCCAGATCAGGACAGCCGACCAAGCTTTCCTCTTCCCAGAATTCTCCTGTTCTCATTTCCCACATCTACTTCCTGTCTGGTTGTCCTGTCTATACTTCCTGCCTGGCTACTAACCAATCACCGACCAATCAGTGTTTATTAAAAATATAATTGACAGAATACAGATGATTGTCCAACACCAGAAGGCAATCAGGGATGGAAGCTCAAGCAGGAACCTGGGGGCAGGAACTGAAGCAGAAGCCATGGAGGATTGCTGCTTCCTGGCTTGTTCTCCATGGCTTGATCAGTTTGCTTTTGTATACCACCCAGGACCAGCTGCACAGCGGTGGCACTGTCCCAAAGGGCTGGGCCCTCTCACAGCAACCATTAATCAATGAATTGGCCTACAGACTTGCCTATAGGTAATCTGACAGAGGCAGTTCTGTAACCGATGTTCGGCTTTGCAGATAACTGTTTCTCTGTCAGGTTGACAGAAAACCAACCAGCCCAGGGGTAGTCTACAGCCCTTGGCCATTCTCTCTACGGTTTTCCTACTCTATCCCATGCTAATTCATACCTGAATCTCTTGATGACTCATTAGCTCTGTCTTCTGATTGCAGACTCAAGCATCAATAGGATGGAATCAGATAGGCGGGTTCCTTTGGCAATGCCAGCTTTACAAGAGGGTAGCTATCTCTGGTCTTATGCTTCCTACACTATGCTGTCCCCAAATAAATTATAAAACCCTAATAAGCAAGAAGCTATGCTAGCCCCCCTTTTCTCACTTGCACAGAGCTGAGTTCATGTGCTCTTCAATGAAGCCAGCTCTGATTCAAAAGAAACAGAAGCATAAGCAAGGGTTTTTAAAAAAACAAAGAAATCTGGGTCTGTCCCCACTACTCTACTGTTTTTCAAGTATTTGGGGCCAAGATCCAATAGTTGAGACTGCATCTTAACTGCAATACCTGTGTTTCACTCCGAGCCCAACCATGGCAGTCAGGAATTGGGGCAGATAGACAGAAACTGTTTTCGTGGACAGACCCTTCATAGCTGAGCTCTGGGGGACTGGATTTAAGTCCTCCTCTGCCTGGTCTGTGCATGGTCTGTTTTCACACTCGTCGAAAGGGCAAACTCTGGTCTCACAACTCCATGCCTGAGTGAGTTGAGACTGGCAAATTCAACTATGGAAATTGTAACTGTTTTGTTGTGGGAAAGAATGAATTCAGTGAACTCAACCCATTCTTGTGGCTAGAGAGCTCCGACTTTTATTAGCTTCAGGAGTTAGAAACTATTAATATCCCCAATTTTTTTCTATGAGTAGTTTTTATACTTCAAAGTGAAGGTTGGTTGGAAAAACGCGTTCCTTCAGACATCACCCCAAATTAGCCTGCCCTGAAAATCTTACTTATGTTTCAAATTTTGATTTGTCTAAATTTTAAACAGCAGCTTTAAACTTCCCTTATTTCGAACCTTAACCACTATTTGGTATTTATGGAAAACAGCTCTCAGTTAATGAAAGAGAATATATACCATTAAAAATCTATATGCCGATTAGATTTATAGAGCATAATTCAATAATTTTTTATAAAGCAATAAAAACACTTGCCAACTCTCATGAAAAACAACCATATGTTTTGGTTTTAATAATGAAAACGTTTTATAAATAAGCTTCAATTATGGTCCATATTATTTAAGAAGCATTGAATCTTTTCTTCCAAGTATTTTTTTCTCCATTTTTTGAGGCACCCTTAATAATTTGCATACATATTTACAATGTTTTCAGATTTATTATTTTTTAACCACAAAAAAAAGACATTTAATTTTTTCCCCTTTTGGTTTCCAGTGTTTTCTAAAAGGATATTTTTCAAGCTAGATGACTAATGTATCAATTACAAAAACATTTTATCCTTTTCAGGACTATTTTTAACCATAGATTTCCAAGCGAATTAAATCCTAGGCACAGATTCATCTATCCAGCTGGGGACAGGCTCATTTCCACGGATTGATATGTCTGTCCATTTAGATGATGTGAAAATAAAGCTTCCAATGCCTTTTTATCCTCCTGTCCCTTACATTGAGGTCCACAATGTTGCCTGGTTCTTTCCGGAAAGCAATTTGGAAACAAACGTGCATGAAGTGCCACAGTGTAGTAACATATATAAAGAGTCACAATTCAGTAACACGTATGAAGGCATGCATGAAGAGCTTGCACTTTGGTAACATGTATGAAGAGTCCTTTGAAGGGTTTCCTTCGGGCCAGCCTCTACTGTAACAAATGCTCACCAGGACTTTCCAAGTCTTCTCTGTAGAGCATTTATCACAGTGGTATTTATAATAGTAACCAATGGGAAATGTTATTAATGTCCAATAATAGAAACTTGGCTAAGCGACCCAGGGTCAACCCACTTGATGCCAACTGTGTAAACATTAGAACCTAAGGTTTTAAAGGAAACCTAACGATACAGAGAAATGCTTGTAATAAAAATTTAAGTTAAAAAATACAAAAGTGCACATGCTGACTTTTAACAGTTTTTAAAAATTAGAATTATACTCTATATTCCATGAATGGACAAGAATGACCACACAAAAATGAAATGAACTACACCAGACTGTTGATTTGGTTTTCTGGGTGCTGCTATTGTGAGACTTTGAAATTCTTTGGTTTTTATACTTTTTACAATGAACATTATTGTTCTGTGGTCGGAAGACATTATTTTAAACAACATCTTGAAGGATCTGACAAAAAAAATCAGAGGGTCAAACAAATTTATTGAAAAAAGTCTACAATTATTTATAGAGTGAAAAAATTATCTAAAAGTCATTTTGTACAATATACCTCAATCTTCATTAAATATTTGTATGAATTTTCAGAAAAAAAATTGGATGACACACAAAATAAATACAGATTTTTCCAGAGTTGTTGAACATAAATATTTTATATTGCATAAAGGCTTGAATTGTCTTTAGACAAATTTTTAATTTTATTCTGATTGGTGAAATTTTTAATAAACACAAGCTGTATACTTTACAGCTTGTGTCCTATTGTACTAATAACACACATACATTGTAAATTATGTATAAAATATAACTATCAAGATGGGATTTAAAGCATAAATATTCTTATCTTTCTTATTTTCAAAGGGTTTAGAGCATGAAATCTCCATTTTGGGGAACAGATTTAAAATGACTAACAGCTTGAAGTTTGATCTTTTTCCATTTCCGTTGTGGAATACTTCAGACACACAGAAAAGACCAGGAAACAACATGACAGGTCCCTGTATCAGAATCCAGAGTCTACGAAATCAGGCCTTCTACCTCCCTTGTTTTCAACCTTCTAGCGCAGAACAAAACTACATAGAGTTAGCTTTCCTCCCTGCTTGCTGACCTAGAAAACTATTCTTCGTAACTTCATAGTTGCTCACACCCCTGTGCTCATAACAAGACAGGGCCATTCAGCGAATTAATGCTCCACGCTACCATGAAGGATTTCTAAGCCTGCACATGCTTTTCCACACTGTTTTTCGCGATCGGCCGTTTGTTTCTAAGATGCCTCCTTGAGGATGTGCTTGTCCAGTTCACCCACCTTAACAGCCATGAAGCCATCGTTCTATTGCGTGATTTCTGTAGCAACTTTCTTTCCATTTCAATCAGCAGACATTTATGCTGTTTCTCCACTTCAGCACTCCAGTGAAGCTTCTTACGTGAGATTCTACACACACATGAATAAACATGTCCTCGCTGTACACGCTTAGATTAAGAGTGTGCTCGGAGTACACAGACACTCCTACAAGACTGGATGGCTTGCACTCTCGGCCCCAGTGCTGCCTGTGCGGCTACGCGTACCGCTGCATACGTGCTGAGTGACTTACAGTCGGGAACATGCACCGCAAATGTCTCCTGTTGATCTGCAACCTGTCTCCCAGCTTCTGTGCAACTGACCCGGAACCAGCCATCTTTTCCAATAGGACTCACGCTTCTTATTGAGCAAATCCTTCCCTGTCCTGATGTTTATGTTTCTCCGTTTGGTCCTTTAATTTTTAAAAGATTTATCAAAATTAAAGTTTACTTTTTTCTTTTCATGCATCATAAATATATATCATATGTGCTATGAGACAAGAAATCTATACTTCCAGGGACATATCTACAATTTTACCTATTTACAAGTTTTTCAAATCATATTCTTATTTATTTATTTATTTTCAGGCATGCATGTGTGGGTAAGCATAGTGAAAGTCAGAGGATACCTTACAAAAGTTCGTTCTTTTCTTCTCTGGGAGTACCAGGGATCAAGTTCAGACAATCAGGCTTTGCCGCAAGCCCCTTTCCTGCTGAGCCATCTCGCCAGCCCTCCAGATCATACTTTAAAATGTCATGCCTTGGAACTCTCATGTTCCCTGGCCGAGTACCAGACGCCAGTATGTCTATTTCTGGGCTTCCTGTTTGTCCATCAGTCTGTTTTTCTGTCTTTTTAACAAATACACCAATGTTTGGGTGCTATACATTTCATAAGAAGGCTCCTACAAGGAGTCTTCCTTTCTCTCCTCCTCAAATCTTGATGGGAAACCTGCGGTGCCAATCTTAGGATCCGTCCACCAGGCCCTGCCCGCTCTGTCTAACTCTTTCTGGCTGCGCCTTACTCAGGACTGCAGTGGGCCATTGCTCCAGCTCCTGCTTGGCTTCTCAGCACTGATGCAGGGTCAGTCAACAAAGCCCTAGCTAATTAGTCCTGCATTATTTCTTCACTCAAGCCTCTCTTTGCTCACACGCTGCCCTCTCGGTGAGGGAACAGAGCCATGCACATTACTCTGAAGGCCCGGCTTTGACTCGTTGTCCTCCCCCCACACTGTACAGACATCCCAACATGCACCCTTCAAAAACAGATGGACTTTCCAAAGAGCTCTCCAAATTATAGCCTGAGTGGCATAGATTTTCTAATACAAAAGCAATGTGCAAGATTTGTTCTATGACCAAAAAATAAAAAAAAATAAAAATAAATTAAAAAAAAAAACTAGTAAAATTTGGAGCTTGAGAAATCTAGCCCGAACAACAATTCACCAAGTTATATTGGTCTACATGTTAATATAATTAATCCTTGGCTCATGTTACAAAAGAAAGGATATGAAGGGCAGGAAAAGACAAAACTGTTCTCATTTTGGCAGCTCACTTTTAAGATGTTTCTCCTAAAGTAATGGCCAGTTTGTAAGTGGACATAAGTAGCCCGTGAACTGTTATTTGTTTACTTACAACTGACACGTAATTTGGAACTCATGCTGGCTGAGTAGAAAGCAAATTGCTAGTCATTTTACTGTGTCCCCCCTCAAAGGGAAACAGCCCAAAACTACAGGGTTGCTGTTAGCACTGCCGCTGTCTTTTAAGAAGATAAATTCCAACGCCAATCTTTGGTTGTCTTTTGGATTACATACTCCCCAAATTGGACCAAAACTATGGTGATGAGAGGTTATTCCAGAAGAAAAGTGGTGTGTTGGCTTTACCTGGTAAAGCAGTAGTCCTCTCAACCTGTGGGTAGCAACCCGTTTCAGGCGGAGGGGGGGGTCACATATCAGATATAAATTATTTGCATTATTATTCATAACAGTAGCAAAGTTACAGTTATGAAGTATTGGTGAAAATTATGGTTGGGGGTCACCACAACACGACGAGCTAACTGTGTTAAGGGGCTGCAGCATTGAAAAGAGTGAGAACCACTGTGGCTGAGGGTCCTCTTGGTTTTCATCATGGCACACCCTATGCCTGAGCTTTCTGTCAAAAAGCATCCAGGTTGCCGTCAAGAACATCGTCTGTAAGAACTTCTTAGTGCCCCCGACATCTACCATCCTGTCTTTTTTACTTTGGAGATGGACATGTATTAAAAACTTGCTTGTGTGGAGTTTCTCCCAACAGGAATCCAAAACACACAGCCAGAGGCAGCCAACTAAGAGAGGAGGGGAAGTAACTGGCAGCTCCTGACCCCAGCCCAAGGCAAGACAAAAGAAAGGAAGGAGGGAGGGAGAAAGGGAGGGAGGAAGAGAAAGAGACAGAGGGAGAGAGGGAGGAACAGAAGGATGAAGAAAGGAAGGGAAGGAAGGATGAAGGAGAGACAGAGAGAAGGGGAGAGAAATGAAGGGATGGAGGAAAGGGCAGAGAGAGGAAGGAGTGGAGGAAGGGAGGGGAGGACTGAAGGATGGAGAAAGGAAGGGAAGGAGGGAGGGATGGGGGAAGGACAGGGGGGACTCGTTCAGAAGCTCAGACCTGACTTGCCCCTTTTTAAACTGAACATGGATAGGATTCTATCTTCCCTGTTTTCGTTTTTTCCATTGTGTTCATTTGTTCGGGGACACCCCGGGAAGGAGAGCTTGCCCAGCTTTAGTCTAGGCAAGGGAACGCCAGTTGAGCGAGTCTTAGACTGGGCTCCGCAGCTGCAAGAGCTATAGGTCTACCAACAAGTGTAGTGCTGTGTTGTTCTGGGAGCTGGAGACCCTGGAGTAGAAAAAGCAAGGGCAGGAGAGCAGAAAGCTGAAACAAGAATAGGAAGACCCCTGTAGAGTAGCTGGTCTGGACCCTGGACCGGGTTTCTCTGTCAACATTAGCACCAGGCTGGTGAGTACACAGAGAGACTGATTTCGTAAGACGGGTTTTAAAAAGACGCCGATCCCTACAAAATAATAATAATAAAATTATCTAAGCCAAGGTAGAAAAGCTCATTGTCTACAACAGTGGGGTTTGCATGCCAGAGAAACTTAGCTCTTCCAAAGGATCCCCAGACTGTGTCCAGCTCACATTTAAACAAGAGGGCCAAAGGCGCTTTCTCTTGCTCGGAATATAGCACTTTACAACTATGAAAGGCTCTGTCTTCATCTACAAGAAGCCCCTTTTTTGCATAAAATGCCAAGTGAAGCTTGGGTGGAGAGGGTGGGGGTGGCCTTCACTGTGATCTTGCAACACTACAGTCCACATATTATGGGATTCAGCATTCAGGATTTCAGACTAATTAGAGAGGCACCCAGTAGCACTATGCGGGTTCTGTCAGCATTTCCACTATAAAACCCCCTTTTCTGGGGTTTATAACTTAACCAATAAAAGATAGCCCCGGGCTGGAATGCAAAAAAGGTTCAACCTAGGAACAAGATTTTTTGTTTTAAACTACATTTCATTAAAAAACTGTTCTTGTAAGAACAGAGCAATAAAAATATGCAGGTTTCATTATTTCTGATGTTTTCAGCTCTTTGCTTTGTTTAAAAATAAAAAGGAAAACATAAATGCATTTTCCAGGCATTGGGTCTCAGTCTTTTGTGGTCAGCGTATATTTTAATGAAAAATATTTGAGTTATTGATGCTTCAGAGAAACCTATTGCCTGCTACACACAAGTTTTGTTCGAGTCTAGGATTTAGCCCTGCTCAAATCAATTCAGAAGCAAAGAAGGCACCAGGCTGGAATTCGAGCAGCCTTCTTCATCTTGCCATCATCATTGGCACACGGTGTCCATCAACACACTGTGACTAAAACTCCAAGTGTCAAGTGCCACGCCCGGCAGGGAGCAGTCTTCACAATGATCATAGGGTTGTATTTCATTCATGGTTTTAATTCCATTCATTAATGCTTTATTGTCATTTTAACTAATTTTATTTTTATCTTGTTTTCTTATTCTTACACATTGTTCCATTTATTGCTGGAAATTCAATGTAGAGCCTCAAGCAGCCAGACAACGGCTTTACCACCAAACTATGCTCCTAGCTCCCGTTTTATCTTAAAGTAGAAAATATGAGGAGGTTTTGAATTTAGGGAAAGAAAAAAAATGCAATGAGGCTTGAGAGGATGGGGAAGGCGGCGTGTCTGGAGCCGCAGCTGTGGCTCCTGGGCCTGCAGGGGTTTCGGGGCTTTCTATGTGGCTCCTCAATAAAAATTCACAGCAACCCCATGAAAACAAGGCTCCGGGAGGCTGAGTTTACCCAGCCACTGAGTTAATTGGCAAAGCAGATACTCAGAGGCACCGCGTCAGACTCCAAAGACTGTAGCTTTCCTCTTGTCTTTTTTTTTTTTTTTTTTTTTACTGTCCAGTCAACTTTCTTTCCCCTCCTTAAGCTGTTTTACTGTGAGACTATTGCCTGGTCATTTCCTCTGCTTCTCTCTACAATAACTCTCAAATTACCCCTCCTTGTTGCTGCCAGGACTTTCTCATTTTGGTGGGAGGAGAGAAAGAATTCAGACAGGGCTTCATCCTGTGATCCTGGCCCTCCTGGAGTTCTAGGTCCTCCTGCCTCAGCCTCCAGGGTGCTAGAACTTCAGACATGCACCACCGCATTGAGCAGAACCTTCTAGAAAGTGGCAACAGTGGTGCCGCAATGCTGATGAAGTTGAGCGCCAGGATGGGTTGCAGCCATGGCCGTCTTCGCCGGGTAAAGAGTCAGATAGACTCTTCCAGAGAAATGCCAAGCAGCCTTTCCAAGGGAAGTGTCAGGCCAGCTTCACTCAACTGGAATTAAACAAGGGGTCCCGATCCTCGTCAGAGGATCTTGATTCACTGAGTTATGTGAGCCTTTTACAAGGAAGCAGGGCACACTGGTTTCCCAAGGAGCATGGCTCATGCACTAACAGGGGCCCTGTTCGAGACCCCTTGCTTGCCTCTTCCAAGCCCACCACCAAGCGGTCACCTCTCCGCAGATGAAGCTGCGTTTGCTCCTTTGGAGAGCAGCTTTCCCTGAGATCACCTTGTCCATTGGTCAGACGAATACTGGGAAGAAAGGCAGGAGGAGAGTTTGGGATGAGCATGCAGAGCACTAAGATGATGTGGAGGGGGTAGTGGGGGAGGAGTCAAGACGGTATGACTCCTACCTTGGGACCACTCTCCTTTTTCATCTCCGCATAAACCATCTTCTGTCCAACCACAGCACATGGGTATGTGTGACATGGGCATCACCAACAAATGAGCAAGAGTAAGAATGTCCCTGCAGGTTGCCCGGGATTTCTGTCTGCATGAATTAGAGCCTGCAGGGTACCCAGGTGCTTTGAATGCGCTGTGATTGGTTAGAGAACTCAGTACACTCCTTCCTCAAAGCTTGAGGCTAGAGATCCGTCCCCTCTGGTTCGCTCCTGGAGAAGCAGGCAACCAGAACAAAAGAGCTGGCAGGTATTTGTTCGGCTGCAGAGTTGAACAAAGAAATGTTAAACAACACTGATGGTGGTATTGATTTCCTCCCCTCCTGCTCAGGCTGATGCCCAGCTGCTCACTCAGAAGCGGGCTGCCATCGGCTTGCTGCTGGTGGGCGACACCGGTGAGAAGCAAAGCCTTGAAAATCTTACGTGAATATGAACCAGGGCTGTTGAACAGTGTGAACCATCTAGAATCCCCAGTACACGTGCCCTGCTCAGTAGACCACAGCTCTCCATTGGGGCCCAGATAGATGGGCTTTGAAGGAGTCACGGTAGTATCGGTTTACATCTCCTGCTTCTTTCTGCGCTCAAGAACTTTGGCCAGCGCTGACTTTCATTGACTACTTGACAGAATCAGTTCTGCCTCAAAGTTTCCCGAAGTGTCGGCCTGACTTCCCTGACTCTCTGCCTACCAACACTCACTAATGAAGGATTTGATATGTGTGTTTGCACTCGTCTGCCCATCAGGGCCTGCTCAGGAAACCCCGATCTACCAAAATTCAGACTTAAAAGACAGAACATGTATATATAGCTAAATGCTTCTCTTTTTAGTGAAAGTACTCATGGCTTAAATCACTCATCAAACAATGCACTCGCAGAAAAATTCATAAATAATGTCAGGTGAGGCAATGAAGCCTGGATAAGTATCTTATATGTTCTATATGCCTTATATATTTAGAAAAAATGGAACCATCCTACATTCTACAGGGGAAAACATAATGATTAAATTGTAGAGCTGAGTGCCTTTCATTTTCTTGACAATTGCTTTTTGACAGAATGTCTGAAGAACCTGCGGCACACGGCTTGACAGCTATTAGGGTCATAAATTACTTGAGTAATGCTAATTACTCTTCGCTTTCAGAGTTCGTGATCAATAGATTTGTAGGGGTTTTTGTTTTGTTTTGTTTAGTTTACTTTATTTCTTTGCACACATTAAATTTTCTACCAAGAATCACAGGACCAAGTCTGTCCTGGTTTTCATTTCCCTTGCACCTGACTTGGTGTAGGGTGAGGTGTGTGTGTTTATGTATGTATGTATATACATTATAGATGATATGTGTATATATGTATATGTTCACGTGTGTATGTATATATGTATGTATATACATATATGTGTGTGTATTAAATGAGGAATTCAGTCATTGAATGGGTCTGCCATCATTAGGGTAGGGTTAATACAGTTGTGTGAATTCCACAGTATGACTTTTCTCTGAAAAACTAGTGAGTCTCAGGGAAGTTCCTGAAGATTCTTTAGTCATCAAGGAGTTTATAAGGCCTTGACTGATTTGAACCTACCCACAGTTACCAAGTTTAAGCCAGATATTTGCCTTCTAGACTTAAGACCAGTGTAAAGAACTGCCCTATCTCAGAAGACTCCCAAAAGTGTAAATATTGTAAGTTGATACTCTGCTAAGGAGCTTGTATCCCTTTCTTAAGTGATAAAATTCTTTTTGTAAACACCAATGTGCCGTATTAAGAGCCAGCTAAGCAACATATCTACAAATCAAAACTCAGGTTTGTGGCAAGTGAAATGCTAAATCCTCTCTGATTAGTGAAATAAGTGTATATTCATACACATATGTTCATATATGAATATCTATATAGTTCCTATAGACATATATAAACAAAACACACATACACACAGAGAGACTAGCACCCTATACAGTGGCTCAGAGGCACTTAACTAATATTCAGCTTTCGTGCCGCCTTGCATCTTCCTCAGAAGCACAGGCTAACCCATAAGATGTAAAACGGGCCCGTGCTTGTCCTGAGAAAAGCAAGCTCAGGTAGAGGAAAGAAGTAAACGGGCATCACCAGGTTTCCAAAGCATGTGGTCCTGGACAGAGCAAAAGACATTTACATTTTCTGAGCATCCTTTCTCTCACCCACAAGTCAGTCAGCTCCAGCATTTGTCAGCATCTCTCCTGACTGACTGCCCTCCTACTGTCTCTCTCAGATAAAGTGGGGGACAGAGACAGCTGGAATATTATTTGGAGAGACAATTATTGTGTGGATATTAAATAAAATATATAAATAGTTTTGAAAAGGGTGCACTTTTTTCTTTCTTTTTCTGTCCCTCCCCTCCCTACCCGTTTTTTCAACCTGAGAGTTATTCTGAAAAATGCCTTGGGTGCTGCCTCTGCAGTGGACTCTCTCCTGCTGGCCCTCAACAGTAATGAGGACAACCTGCATTCAAGCCCATAAAGTCACAGAAGGTTCCCCCTCCTTGCCCTCCGCACCTGAGTTCAATGGGAACACAAGAGACCAGTGTGTCCCAGCAACACAGACTGTGGCTTCTGCTCTGCACACATGTTTACCCAGTTGTATCCAGAGACTCGTGTGCCCGGTTGCTCATTTATTTCTCAACCTTGGATAAAGAGTCGAGGAGGTGGGGGGGAGGGGAAGGATGGACAGACCTATAGATGACCGATCTTTAGACAATGTCATTAGCCTGCCGGATCTTATTACCGAACTGTGGGAGGTCATGTATGCCACATCCCGACTCCATGGGGACCACCACATTTAAAACAAGATGAAAAAAAAAATGTGATGTGGGGAAAGGAAAAAGCCCTCATGGGCAGCCTTCAAAGGCAGAGACAGGCTGTGACTGGATTAACATTTATTGACTGTTTAAGCCTGCTTTTTTTGCTTCAGGACAGAGATACACGGGTTTAATTGCAGAGGCTGTTCTGCCAACTGATCACTAGAGTGGCCACCAAAGCTTAACTAATCGGTCCTTCATTAGTGAAAAGTCTCTATTACAAAATAAATTAAGCATTTCTGATCCTGACCTACAGGTCCGACGGCATTACGGCGAAGTTTAAGCTTTTAGAGCCGGGAGAAACTTATTAAGGGTTAGCGCCGAAATAGCTCTTTGCTATTGATTTTACAATACACAGGTATTATGATTTATGGAGTGCTGGCGTCACTCTAACAAGCTGAAGGACACACAATATCATCTCCAGCATCATTAAAATTCAGAAACCTCTAGAACGAACTCATCCACACTGCACATTGTCCCAGACCATGGAGCCGGGCTCTAGTTTCAAACTGCCCTAAGCTTTGGGGCATCTGTATCTCTGCCTGTTCGGCCGTCAGAAGGCAGAAGCGCCCTTTGGAATGAATTCTGTACCTTCAGAATCTGGTTCTGTTTCCATTCCCAGCTGTCACCGTTGTTTATTATTTATTTTTATCTCTTTGGGCAAATCTATGATATGCCTGTTTAAGAAAGGCTCTATGTGGTGTAGTATATAATTCGAGCAAGGCGCTAACCAAACAAAGATGGGAAAGGTTGCTTTCTTTTTCAGCATTTAAAACGCTGGCAGTACTTGCTGTGCTAATCAATCAATAGATATTCAATGAGCACCAATTATGCTCCAGTCATAGTAATAAGAGGTAATCATTATGAAACATTTACACTCTGTGCTTCAGAATTGGTTAAGTGCTTTCACTTAGTATATCTAATCCCACAAAATCCTCTAACATGTAAAGTATTTTGCATCTCCATCTTACTGATAAAAATTATATGGGCCCAGAGAAGTTAAGCAACTCTTGGGGAACTGGGGCATAGAGGTCCCATGGGGAACAGCCAAGGCTAGAAGTGACATAGTCTAACATCCAGGAAGTACCCTAGGGCTAGTCTTATACCTTATACCCATTAGATTACCCAAAGTACCATCCTTTAAAGGACTTCTGTGTCTACAGTTCAGTAATTTGAGGATATTTCTAGTTCAAATCTAACCAAATACAAACCCAGAGAAAATTGGTCCCTGACTTTCTCAAACACCTTCCCAGGGAGTGGTACCACAATGTCTTAGAGTTTCTTTTCTCTGAGCTATGTCATCATAAGGAGTAAAACATCCTTCCAGAAGGCCTATCTTCTATGCTTTTAATCATTTTTGAGACTTTCTGCTTTGCCTAAAATGATAGCTCAATCAAGCACACAGTATATTTTCTTTTCTTCATTATACAATTCCTCATCTCCCAACCCCAAAGTAGACACAATAATGAATTTTAAAATAAGTCATAATGTTCATAACCAATGTTGAACTGCAAACTTATAATTTAACTTTACACCCGTGTTCTCCATGGCAATGTTTACCAATGAGTGGCAAGAGATTTGTCTATTTTGTTCCTTAAAGTAAAGAATTTGAGGGTTGGTGTAGAAAATCTTATTCCAAATTTCTCTCATATTTGGCTCTATAACTTCAAATTACATCCATTAGATCCGTTACAACATATTTTTGATTCATGTTCTACTTTATAATTCTAGATCATTTCCTGTCTAATACACAATGCTCCATTCTCTAAATTCCATTTGGCATTTCTATTCCCATGGACATTATATATGCTGTGTCCCTATTAGGAGCTGTCTCAATTTCACTAGCCAGTTTTACAAGTAGGAAGGTTATTAGATGTTCTGTTTGTTGGGTCCTTTCACCATCGTGGTTGCCTTTCAGCATCTGAGTCTGCAAGAATCTGAGAGACCAACAGCAAACACCTGGCCCTGTTGGGTTAGATGCATCTTCCCATGGTTAGCTAACCACCCAAGTCAGCTTTTCCTGATTCTGAAAAACCTGCCAAAGCCAAGGCGTCTCCATAGCTCTGATTGTCTTCTCTATGGGCCCTTCATCTCAAAGGGCTCCTTTCTCCACTCTCTACCTACAAAACCAAAATCCAGGACCAGCAAGACTGTGTACCAGTTAAAGATGCTTGCTGCCAATCATGGCCATCCAAGTTCCATCTCTGGGATTCATATGGGAGAAAGAAGGGAACAGATTCCAGCACGCATCTACACACATACACACACACACACACACACACACAGAGAGAGAGAGAGAGAGAGAGAGAGAGAGAGAGAGAGAGAGAGAGAGAGAAATTAAACTACAGTTCATCATCCATGCTAGAGGCCCAGTATTACCTCTGCCAGGAAGCCTTCTATAACCCCCAAGTTAAAATTCATCTCCGTCATTTCCCTGTGTAAAGCAACTAAATTTTGACCGAATCAAAAGACTATCTGAAAGAAGGTTACATATGAAATAACAATTATGTCTAAGCACGTTTTTGTTGTACTTATTCAGCTGGTCACTGGACACATGATGTTGCTCTGCAAAATCGTAATCTTGATCTCACATCTTTCAAGTGTTTTCATGAATGTTGACACAGGTCTTCGTTTGATCGGGTCTTTTCCATGATCATGGAAACCTTTCATGGTCATTTTTAATCTTTCTCGTGCAAGCAATTAGATTGCTTCTTGTGCCCTTAGCGGCATTTCCTAAAATTCTAGAATTCATCTGAACTCCTCTGCCTTGTGACACGTGCCTATGTCTTCACGTCCACTTTGATCCGAAACATCCTCAGGAGCTACCTCATGAACCGCTCTGCCTCATCTAACACAAGTTCTCACAGGCTAGAAATTACCACCAGGGAGCCTGAGAGGTTGACATGGAGTTGCTCTAGCTGAGAAAGATTCACAGGTTGGCTGCATGGGCCTGCCCAAAAGGGAAAAAGTTGGCCCCACCTGCACGTGAAAGATGAAATCACCCACAACGCACAGGTTGGACACATAGAGTTTTATTGTTATTAAATATGTCTTTATACAGCCACATGCCTTCTTCCAACAGGGTCATCTTGACAACCCCTCTCGTTTCGCTGGCCCATTTCTAGAAGTTACAGTCTTGACTGGGTTTCCTTTTAGCCCCTCATGACCCTGACCTCTAAACTCAATCCGCCTTCATCGCAACGGTCTTCATTCTCTGCATCGCATCTCAGGAAGAGTGAGCCGGACACAGCTGACAGACCTCCCCCCATTTTTGTTTATAGCCTGCCATTCCATAAGTAGACCCCAAGTTGTTACCATGACCCAAGCTTCTCCCCAACACCTTGGCCACACCCTGAATCCATTCACAACTTACCCCAAAGGCCTGTGTGGGATCTGATCACCCTCCACCCCCTACCTCAGAATCAGCAGCTCACTCCTCACGGACTCTTACATTTGCCTCCATGCCAGCTCCTAGCCATGTCTGTTACCCATTACGATTTTTTAAGCCATCTCCCGGCCTATCCTCCCTGGCGACAGCTGTTATCCTTTAGGCTCAGAACGACTTCTTAAGGCATCACCTAAATATTTGTTGAACAAATAAATAATGAAAAGGCAGGGCTGATATTGGTTTCCCTTCCTGCACAAATTAATACGCCCCAAACTCCAGAAACGTCTTCAGGTGTAATCTAAGGGCTTTGAAAAACTGTTTTTCCTACCATGGATGACATAGAGGAATGTCATGGGGTTTAACAGAAACGTGTGCTGTGAGACATACTTCATATATTGTGAACCTATATTTGCCTTTATAAACATGACCTAAACTTCAATTTGATAAACCGTAATGGCTCTTTTTGGAGCGTCTTACTGTATTACCTAGAACAGCGGGGAGACAATGTCAGCACTAAGGAACCTCACAACATCTTTTTCAGAAGTAATATCTAGATAGTTCAAACCATCTTCAAAGGATTCTAGGAAGGACAGGAAAATTCGCTCACTCTTCTTTCTAGTTGCTGCCGCTAAACAAAGGGCCGTGTTTAGCTGTCTGCAAACGCCACGGTAGCCCACGGGGTTTGCTAGATGATTGGGCCAGCGCCGTTATGTTACCATTAAGTTAAAGGTGTGTTCTCACACAAAACCTACACGTGCCTTTGCGCCTCCTCATCACTTCTAACTCGTGACGTCACCCTTTCACTCCCTGAGTAAATCCAGGATCTGCCCTAGCCCATATAAATCTGTTCTGCCCCTTCGGTTCTGTCTCGGTGTACGGCATTCTGTAAATAATCATACTGGATCGCTGCGGCTAGTTTTGTGGTACACTGGAGACCCCTATTGGTGACAGGCGGACCGTGACTTCCTAACCCGGTGCAGTGAACAGCTTCTACAAAATAAGGCTTCTGCTCGCCTCCTCTGGGTTCCAGTGGAGCAGAAAGAGATGCCACTGGCTCTTTTTGCATACTAATTAATCCGTTTGTGGAAACAAGCGTGTGCGGGCTTACTGCGCTTTGTGTTTGTATGAAGACACTAAACAAGGAGACTGCAAACAAACAAACAAAAAACCAGTATGTGACCCCTGTAACTTAAGGGCAGTCCGTTTTCAGAAAACAATCCACGATAAGGATGAAGGCAACATGGAGGCTTCAAACGTGCATGTGGATCAAAATGTACCCAACATCTAAGGTCCAATCCCACCAAGATCTGTAGTGAAATATGAATTTTATTTGCCCAACTTTAAAAATAATAATTTTTTCTGATAAAAGTCTCATAAATGATTGAGGGTTTTCTGGGCCCTTAAAAGATACCCTGCTTAATTTGAATTTTTAAAAATTGACTTGTTTTAAAATCTCTGGATGTCAAAAAGAAAATTTTTGTTTCCAATCATAAAGGAAATTAATTTATAATAAAGCCACGATTACCTCTTCAACACTGAGGCGTGTGCTCTGATGCAGATGTTGAAATTAGTTTGACACTTGAGAAGAAGAAGCAGCTGTTTCCATTATAATTATAATATAAAAAGTGATGCATGGCGCCAAGCGTGTGCTAAGCCATTCATCTGGGGAGAAAAGGTTGTCTGAGGACGCTGTTTTGTAAATGCTGTCCACTGCTTTCCTTTCGCTTTCCAAAGGGTAACGGCACATGAACATGAGAGCTTCTTAGTTCAGACATTCGCTATGAAAACGTTAGCATCCCACCCCGTCCACATCATCAAGTTCGCCACAAGATGAGAAGTGTCTTCGCACCAACACATGACATGTCCGTGTCCTTTAACTGGCGTATTATTATTTATTAGATAGAAAATACTAATAAGGGGGAAATACCTAGGCAAAAATAATATGCAAGGGCAGTCAATCCTTGGTCACCTTTTCTGTTGGTTGTATGAATGTTCTTTGCTGAAATTCTGCTTTTTAAATGAAATAGTTTGCCTGCCTTCTCCCTACCCTTCTCAAGTCTCTCCTTCCCTCTCCCCTCTCTTCCCCTACCCTTTCTGCTCCTCTCATCTCTCCTCCCCTCTCCTCTCTTCTCTCCAGTTTAGAACACAACTATCACAGCCTTGAGCAGAGACTCGGAGCAAAGGGCAGAGCCTGGGCACAGAGCACACAGCTCTGAACCCCAGAAACACAGTACAAAATACACATATTCCTGTCCACACGCTGAACTTTTGGTGATCTCTTGTTCCCTTGGCACATACATCAGCCTCTCCTACAAGCGTGAGCTGTTCCCTACAAAGTCAGACTTGTAGAGAGGGTAGCTGTGGTCCCATGAGGTATGAGTTCTCCCTTCGAAAATGCATTCATCTTCCTCTCTCTAAGGCTCCCTCATAGAACCAGCACAAATCAATGCTTTCTTGGCATAAAAATAGGTTGGGGAGAATTTTTTCAGTGGTCACTAAGTTAGTGATGTTGACACCATAGACGAAAACTCCTGAGGTCTAGCCTGTGGCAATGCCTCTGCTATCACTTTTCCTGAATGGATTTTTGGTTTTGTTTTGTGTATCTGTGGTTTTCTTGAAATACCATCTTCAACTGGAGGAGCTGGTAACTGGTTATAAAACAGAAAGCACACCGGACTTCCTTGTGGGGCATCTCTGTGGATCCTGCCGCGGTGCCCAGCAAAGAGCTTTTCTAGAAGGCACAGCAGGAGGTAAATAAGCCTCCCACAGCAGCCGGACCCAGCACCCATTGCCACACACGCTCTTTACTCTTTTATGCAGCTCTGAACGCGGCAGGAGGAGGACTTTGAGCCGCCAGTGTTCCTGGGAACTTCCATCTTAAAAAGGAAATGTTACCCTAAAGAAGGAAAGATGTTAAGTTCAAAGGGCAAAATGACACCAACCCTGCTGCAAGCTCGTCCTGTTACTCCTTCCTTCCTTCCTCGGTCTCCTCAGCCGTGGAATGGGCATTGTGACCCCTCCCTGCCTGGATCATCCATGAGGGTGGAGAGCAATGATGGGAGCAAAGATGCCTTGGAGAGCGATGGATCCAGCTCCAGTGTGGGGTTATTATTACCCGTACTAAGGTCAGAAAGTGCCAGAGCTGTTCATTGCCATTAGCAAAATCCAATTCCTTTTGTTTGAGTTTTGCCTGTAGAAAGCAATAAAATGGAATAACTACCCATTAGTCAGTAGTCTACATACACCAGAACAGCTGAAGCACCACATTTTTTTATCCTTTTCGGTCAAAAAGCAGAATGCTAAACTCGTGTTATCACAGGAGATGGGGGGGGGGGGCAGGTAGGAGGGATGTTATGAGTCAAAACGCGGAGTAGATTGGAGATGCAGTCAGAGTTTGGAGAGGGAGATCTAAGAAGCGTCTTTTTCCTTCTAAGAAAGAGCCGAATCTACATCTCAGGTCAGATTCAGAAAGAAAGGTTAGCTGGAACGGAGGTCCTCTATTGGTCAGCCTTAGCCGGCAGAAAACATAACGCCATGCATTCTCTCCTCTGCCACACAGTTCTGAATAATAGCAATTTGCCCACCAGCTAACCACCTCAGCACAAACACCGGCGCACTCCTGCTGAGTCTCCGGAAGCCTACTTGTCTGCGAGAGCACAGTGTACAGAGAATGTCGCCACAAAGCTTGGTGCCACTGTGCAATGCAAACAGTCCTCAGGTCCTGCTGTGACTTGGCACACCCCGCTGGACAGCTGGAGACCGGAGAAGAGAGGCCGCCACCAGGAACACGTGACGAGGGATTTTCAGGCAATTTTCTGGACCCCAGCAGTCTCACCGGCTTTACTATTTCATGGGCAGACAGAGCTATGAGCTACGTACAGATAGATTATGGTGTGGTATACTCTATTTATACCTGATGGGAGACACAATAAAACACTCCAACACCTCCCCAATCCCATTTGTGAGCTGGTGCAAGAAAAAAAAATAGGGAGACGATTTGCCACAGCCTTGTGTTATGCCTAATATAATTTTGGAAATCAGCTATTGCCCCAAACAACATTTTATTGCATGCATCAAAAAGATTTAGCTTGCTAAGGGTCACATAAGTGTACTCAGAATCTGCTTCAAAGCCAAGAGACACTAGAGATGGTTTATTATCCATCGCGTTCCTCCCCCCACCCCGAAGACTGCTTGCAATGAAGTGCTACCAGGGATCATTAAAAAAAGATTGCTCATTTTATGCAGCCCGAATCTCTGAAACGGTAGTTAGCTGGATTCCAGTGGCAAGAATATGTGGAAGAGAATGCCAAGAGATAAACAAAAGTGAGTTAAATCAGGAAGACAGGCTCGGTAGCAATTAGTCTAATGTAATATCATTTTTAATGTAAGGAAGCTACATTTTCTAATTCCCCCTAAAAACCCTAGGTGCTGAATGGGTTATAATAAATGCACACAGTAAAAAAGAAACAGGTACACTCATCTTCCAAACATCCTATTAACCAGAATGCCAGAGCTGCAAAATCCAACACAGTAAACAATGCTTTTCCTGTTAGAATAATGATGCATAGTTTATTCTTTTATACCATTTAGCACTTGGGGACCACATCCATTTACCAAAATAATACCAAATTAGTACTGTAAATATTGAAATCAGACCTTTCAGGCCAGCCAGTGGCCTAATTTTCCCTTCAATCTGCTCTTAATCTCAATTCATCAATAACGCTACCTTATTATCGGACTTTGACAGCAAGCTAAGGCTTTTGATAAATGATACATCTCAGGCCAGATTTAAATTTTGAATCTCAAGTGCTAATTATCTGTACAGGCCTAGTTAATAACGAGATCTCTTGTTAAATATCTGATCACAGCACGGGCATCATTTGTCAAGATCCTCAAGCCTACCTTAGAGACCGACTCTTCGAATCCTCCCTTGCCTACAATATGTAAAACTGGGATCTTTGTTTCTATAATAAGCTTTTATTAGGAGGCTGACATGGTGATTAAGCTCGCCGTAGACACACACAATGAATTAGACAATTAGCCTTGCTGCTTTAGAACCACTCAGACTCCTCGCAAGACAAAATAATTGATATTGAATTTTAACTTGATGCGTTCCACATTTAAACCCCAATTTGCAAAGCACACCTGGAAGGCCGCTTGCTGCCTTTCCCTTGTAGTCTGTGCTGATGGGATAAAGGCTCCTGCAGTGTGCACGGGAGAGCACAGAAGGCGCAATGCTCTGCGATCACTTCTCAGTGGAGCACAGAATTTTCTAGCATTAATGGGAAAGGTAATTACCTAGGTCTAACTTTATAGCCTTTTCTCTAATGAAACTATAATCTCCCAGGCCTACACACTTTAAGCATTTGCATGATTTTAATGATTTCGGTGCCATAACTGTTGGTATACCCCTTCGTTTTAAAACAAAATGCCTTCAACACAAAGACGTTAATTATATTTTCTCTTATTGGCACAAAGTGAGGCTGAGTCAAGGTAGGGGGGGCATTATAAAAACAACCAAGGACAGTGTTTGCCTATGGCCCTCCAAAAAGATGAACCCCAAACAACTACATCTGCTTCTTCCTTCCCCCATTTCCAGCCCCCAAGCTCAGCCTACACTACATGGCACAAAGGATAAAATCTGACTTTGGTCCTACACAGAATGGGTACCACACACGACTGTGGCGTCTGGTCCTAACAGAAAGCAGTTTTTGTCTCCTCACAGGAGCATTCTGAGCAATGGGCACAGCTGGAAATTCCCAGAGTTTTTCTGTCATGTAAAGCTGAGGCTGGGAGAGGAGATGGATGAAATGTTCTCTGCGGGTAACACAGAACCAAAATTGAGGTGCCAGTCTTGCCGATCCTAGGACCTATTAGAGCAACTTATGTTGTTATAGGAATAGAGTCACAATCTTTATTACAAACTGCAAAAGCCCTTACTCAACCAGATAAGCAACCTACACAGTCCTGAGTGGGGTTTCCAAGAGAGGAACAATGGCTTCTCTTCATCAAATGCTCCCCTCTGTCTCTCCATCCTTGGCGGGAGACTAGAGGACCTCATGCTACTAAGGTTACAGCATGACAGAGAAAGAAGAGACATTTTCAGAGGCACAGCAGTCATCAGGGTAACCAGACCTCGCCATGCTAGGAAGGAGTCTGACCTCCTCTCCCCAAGTGGCAGTGATGAACCCGGAGGGTGTGGCACTTTGATTTACCACCAGTGCCAAAGAAAAGGCACGGTTTTCTGAGCACACCTCTCCCACCGTTTCTACAAAACCCAGACAGCGACCAAGTCCCAGTGAAGTGGTTTATGAGTTAGAATTTGACTCTTTGAGAGATGAAGAGCAATTTTAATCGATGTCTTAGAATAACAATTACATAGTTGCTTACAGAGAAGGCTCAAAGAGCCCAGAGCTATTTCTTCACACTAAAGGTGAAGTCAGTAAGGAGGCTGAGATGATAGTGACTGTCTGAAGGGGGAAGAGGCCATTCTCCGAGCTCTCAAATCCACAAAACTAGCAAGTCCAGATCTTTCTGGAGTTTCTTTGTTTGATTTTTTTCCACTAACATTATTTAAATAATATCTTCCCAGTAGTATATCTTATTTAAAAAAAACTAGATATGGAGCCAGGGAAGATAGCTCAGTGGATAAGAGAATTTACTGCACTTGTAGAGGGGACCCAGGTTCAGTTCCCAACACCAACATGGTGGCTTCCAACCATCTATAACTCCAGTTCCAGAGGGTCAGAATCCTTCTTCCCAGGCACAGAGCACACACATGGTGCACATACATGCATGAAGACAACACACACACACACACACATGAAATCTTCAAAAATATTTACATAAATAAAATTAGATATAAATCTAGGTTCTGCAAGTTACAAAATGCAGCCTTGGGTGAGCCAAGCAACCTCTCTGGGTCTTAACACCATTAAGAAAAAAATCACAATGACACATATCTTCAAGCTATGGAATTACCATCTGCTCTTGGAGTAGGACTTGCCAAGTGTTTTAGAAGCATTTCCGTCTAATAATGGTGCTGCTAGTTGCTGTATGTCCAGAGCAGTGTGGATGGGTTTTCAGTAGGTGAAAAATGGATGGTTTCCTTTAGGGTTGCTCTCCAACAACTGCACAGTTTAAAGATCACAACAACTTCATGTCTAGGAATGACAAAAAGACATTCAAAGAACGCTTCCGTCTCTTAGACGGGGTTTGCAATCACAGCCACAAGTTCAAATAAATAAAATTGATAGTTATTCTTTAAAAGACTAAAAGGAAATGTCATATAGTTCATTAGAATAAAGAGTGAATGACGGGGTTGAGGAGATGCTTCTGTGGGCAAAGTGCTTTCCGGAAAGCTTGGGGACCTGCATCTGGAGTCTTAGCTCCCAAGTGAAAGATGAAGCACCCATCCGTAACTCCGGATCAAGAAGGGTGGAGAGATCTTGTCTCAAAATAAATAATAAATAAATAAACAAACAAATAAATAAGGTCAACTCTGGAGCACCCACTCTAACAGGGATTTCTTTATCAAACCTCTCCCCTCAAGGTTCAGGGATCTCTGCAGAAGAGGAGGCAGAGGTGGCAGATGACTTCATGGAAACTGTCTTTCAGACACCACAGGGCATATCTGAACTCAGCAAGACTGTGACAGCGTGCGCAAGACCTGCACCGGTTCAAGCCAGACAAAATCCCAGTCTGGAGTGGGAAGGGGGCACAAAGTCCACCTGTACCTAAAGAGACCCACCACCAAGATCTTTGCGATTGATACCTGCTGGGAAAGAAAACTTTGCTTTCTCCTGATGTTTGGAGCGACAATGGGTGTCACTCAGCCACACTCCAGGGTAGGACCCTAGAGCCAGCAGCTGGTCAATACCAAAGACATGCGTGGCTTTTGTCTTCTTGTCTTGTTTTGTTTGGGTGCTTTCTGTCTTATTGGGTTATTGTTTTGCTTTGGTGTGTGTGTGTGTGTGTGTGTTGTTCATTTGTTTGTTTTGATTTTTTGCTGTTTTTTCTTTTTGTGAGAGAGAGGGGGAGGAGGAAGAGAGAGAAAAAACTCGTGACTGAATGATAGGGCACTTTTATTACTCATAAGGCCCTGAGTTCAAGCCCAAGGACCATCAAAAGCAGGAAAAAAAATGATTGTTTTGGGAAAATCAATTCCATTTAATCTTGCTAATGTTATCTCTGGCTGATGTGGGTGATGGAGAAACTAGAAACCGTCTAATCTCTGCAGGTTGGATCTAATGAGCAAACATTACATTTCCAAAGAGGGGGAAATGAAGCATTCTTTATTTCACACTTGTATAACATTGACTCAGGTCATTCTTTCTGCTAATCACATAAAATGTGACCGTATTCATGTAGTCCTATGCAGTTACTGTGATAAAATGATGTGGAATGAAAACCGATGTCAGCATACCAGTTCCAATCTAGTATCTAAACGTATGTCCAGACCGTCCCTCCTCCCTACCTCTCCCGTGACAGCTTCCACAGGAAGTGCCCAGTGCTTGTTCTGACTAGTGACAAGGACGCTGTCTGGGCTGGTGGGAAAACACAGGGGCAGCACCCATCAAACACTAGGAGTGCATCCCGAACGATCTATCGTTATTCTGCTGCTCCCCCTGGACTCTGTAATCAGCAAATGTAGCTACACGAGCTGATGCTCACAACCAGAGCCTTCTAGGGGCGAAACACTAGACTGAGCCCAATACCCCCATGCAACGTTCACAGCTATGGGAGGAATTTGACACATTTACGAGAAACGGGGGTCAGTTTCAGGGAAGAAAAATAAAACATAAAGTTTCATATGTTATTAGTAGACCATAGGTTAAAATCCATTTGTCATCCTGATTGTGGTGGTTTGAATGAGATTGGCCCTGGAGCGGCTCTCAATTGGTGGAACTATTTAGAAATGATTAGAAAGTGTGCCCTTGTTGGCAGAGGTGTGCCTCTGGGGGCAGGCTTTATGGTTTCAAAAGCCCACACCATTCTCCCCAACCCTCATCTTATCCTTGTAGATTCAGATGTGAGCCCTCAGCTACTGCTCTACGCCACATCTCCCTGCCTGCTGCCATGCTCTCCGCCATGATGGTCCTGAACTCTAACCCTCTGGAACTGTGAGCCCCAAACAAACCATTTCTTCCGTAAGTTCCCTTGGTCGTGTGTCTCATCCCAGCAATAGAGAAGTAACTATGGCAGAAATCCTTGATAAAATTGAAATTCCTTTTTAAGAGGCCACACACCTTTGAACACCTGATTTTTGGCAAAAAAAAAAAAAAACAACAAAGAATATAAAATGGACAAAAGAAAGCATATTCAACTAATGGTGCTGGCATAACTGGATATCAACATGTAAAAGAATGAAAATAGATCCATTTCTATTGCAATGCACAAAACTCAAGTCCAGATGAATCAAAGATCTCAACATAAAACCAACCACACTGAACCTCATAGAAGAGAATGAGGGAAATACACTTGAATACATTGGCACAGAAAACCACTTCCTAAATATAACCCCAGTAGCACAGACATTGAGAGAAACAATTACTAAATGGGACCTCATGAAATTGAGAAGCTTCTGTAAAGCAAAGGACACGGTCAACAAGACAAAACCACAGCCTACAGAACGGAAAAAGTTCTTCACCAACCCCACATCAGACAGAGGGCTGATCTCTAAAATATACAAAGAACTCAAGAAATTGGTTATCAAAAGAACAAATAATCTAATAAAAAATGGGGTACAGACCTAAACAGAGAACTCTCAACAGAGAAATCTAAAATGGCTGAAAGACACTTAAGGAAATGCTCAACATCCTTAGCCATCAGAGAAATGCAAATCAAAACAACTCTGAGATTCCATCTTATACCTGTAAGAATGGCCAAGATCAAAAACACTGATGACAACTTATGCTGGAGAGGATGTGGGGTAAAGAGAACACCCCTACATTGCTAGTGGGAGTGCAAACTGGTACAGCTGCTTTGGATTTCAGTATGGTGATTTCTCAAAAAAATTAGGAAACAACCTTCCTCAAGACCGGGTATACCACTTTGGGGTATATACCCAAAGGATCTCAAATGTACCACAATGACATGTGCTCAACTATGTTCATAGCAGCATTGTTTGTCACAGCCAGAACCTGGAAACAATCTAAATGGATAAGGATGAATAAGGAAAATGTAGTACATTTACACAATGGAGTACTACACAGCAGAAAAAATAATGACATCTTGGAATTTGCAGGCAAATGGATGTATCTAGAAAACATCATATTGAGTGAGGTAACCCAGACCCAGAAAGACAAATATCATATGTATTCTCTCGACAATAAGAAAAGGAACAACCTACAATTCACAATCCAAGAGAACCTAGACATACATGTCCCCAAGAAAGACATGCATAGATCTAATCTACATGGGAAGTAGAAAAAGACAAGATCTTCTGAGTAAATTGGGAGCATAGGGACCACGGGGGAGGGCTGTAGGGGAGGGGAGAAAATGGAGGAGAGCAGAGAAAAATATATAGCTCAATAAAAACAATTTTAAAAAGATTATTGTTCTTACTATGCATGTAGTTTTATTCTCTTATAGCAATATGTGGGTTTATAAAAGCAAAGATTTCTAATAGTTTCTTACTATCATTTATCAGCATGTAGCTATCAGATTGAGTTTATCTTTGAGTTGGAGTTTGCTAAAGTATGGTATTCAAGAGTTAGTTGCTAACTCAAGTTTCATAAATTAAAAAAAAGATCATGGATTTTGGCTTGGAATGGGACAAAATCTCCAACAACTTCTAACTGGCCCTAAACATACTTACTTCTACCATCCTGTACTGTATATTTATTCAAAGCAGCATTCTCGGCATTGACAATTATGAAATCAGAATATTGATCATTTCTGGAAAATGTTGAAGATGTTATACATTCTACAGCATCAAATACTCAGCCAAGATTGATTTTTTCATGTAAAAATAAACAAATGCATTCAATTTTTTAGTTTGCAAATTTGCTTTTGTCTTTAATAAGTGATGAAATTATAAGTCTGCTGAAGAATTGTTTAGGATAAATTCCTTATGATTTATTATATATAAATGATTTGTGTACTATTTTATACATCTGCAGATCCAGCCAAAGAGGAGTCACAGGTTTTAAAAGGGGGAGGGGAGTGAGAGTGGAAAAATAATGTAACAAGCCTTAGCAATAAAAAATAAAATAAAACCTGCTACCAGGGCTGGAGAGATGGCTCAGAAGTCAAGAGCACTGGCTGCTCTTCCAGGTACAATCAGCACTCATATGGTGGTTTACAACATTCTGTGACTCCAGCCCCAGGGGATCTCATGTCCTCTTCTGGTCTCCATGGGCACTACACGAACATAGTACACAGAAATTCAGGCAAAATGCTAACACACATAAAGCAGTATCTTTAAAATAAAGTAGCATGCCACAGCATTGCTACGTTTTACTAGCCTTCACAGTGAATATGCCTCTGGTTGCAGGCTTCAAAATGCATCCCAAGATGGCACCCTCTTGACAATGGCCATGTGCAGAAATCTACATCACTGGGCTCCAAGGGCTGACCTACTTTTATAGCCACCAAAACATTTCTGCTAAGTCGAGTCCATCTCAACAAATTCCACGGGATTCTCGCCTTCATTTGCTGTCCCCCAACTTGACAGTGTTGAACACACTGATGCAAGCGGCTCCTTGAAATGCAACCTTAGAGGTGTCTGTGACTGTCAAGGTCTTGTCGCCGCGATGGCATTGGTGATGGAACCTGATTTGCGTTGTCCTCCCGAGTTCATTTTGCATTGTTATTCAAAGTTGGTCATGTCATAATAAAATAGATAGAACATGAGCGAGCACTGGCTTCTACTTTGCAGGGCATCTCCAGATCGTCAGATTATCAATAGAGATGAAATGTCTGGTATAAGAGTGAAGCCTACACAAGTCAGAGATGGTGAAGACAACAAGGACGTCAGAAAGACTCCCCAAGTCTCCTAAATCTGTCCATTTTGTTTCTCTTCTATCCAGGGAGAGTCAACACACGCCTAGGAAGTGGCCCTCTAGTGCTAGAAGAGCAGAGGAACCCAGAAGGGCCGCTTTGTGGTACAGTACCATGTAAAAGTGGGTTGGGTAGCATCCATATCATGGGGGATGGAGACGTGTTTTGGTTGTTTATATCCCCACCTTCTGCCTCACAGTAAATTAAAATACTCTGCTTCCGAATAAGAAACCTTACCCTGGAGACCAGAAGTCGCAATCATCACGATCCCCCATTGATCGTCATGGTGCACCCAGAACTGTGGGGACACCAGAGAATCAGAAAGGAGAGATTTCCTGTGTCAGCATTCCCTAAGACCTTGTCCTTGGCCAGAGGCCTGACCAGCTGCTTTTAGACAATGCCCCTAAGAAAGCAGACTTCTCTTCTTGCTCTGAGACTAAGAAATGAAATCAATCCAGTTAGTAGTTGGAGTGGTAATTAATCTCTCAGAGACTGAATAGACATAGCATTAAATCTGTGTTCAGGTTCCAGAGGAAGTCATGTGGAAAAGTTCAATGTCCCTACCTTAACACTTACTTTTTGAGCTGTCCTGATGCATCAGAAGATTTAATTAATTTTGATCTTTTATTAGCTAAAAAAAAATGAAGATCAAATAGGACTATGAAGCCCCCAATTCAAATCCATTATTCAGATTATCCACATCCTGTGAAAGCATTGGAAGGGTTGCCTCTGTGGAATGGAAGCCCACTTAAGGTGTTAGTAGAAACCATTCGAATCTGAGAAAGCAAGCCTAGGTTGGAACACGGGGGGGCTGACTCACTAACGCCCATCCTTGTTAATGAGAGATGGTCACTGTGGTGCTTTAAAATAAGGTGGTCCTCAAAGGGAGTGGCACTATTAGGAGATGTGACATTGTTGGAGTGAGCGTGACCTTGTTGGACAAAGCGTGTCACTGTGGAGGCGGGCTTTGAGGTTTCATATATGCTCAAGTCACACCCAGTGTCTCCGTTCACTTCCTGTTGCCTGTGGATGAAGATATAGGACTCTCAGCTACTCCTCCAGCACCATGTCTGCATGCACGCCACCATGCCGCAACATGATGATAATGGACTGAACCTCTGAAAATGTAAGCCACCCCAATTAAATGTTTTCCTTTATAAGAGTCTCTGTGGTCATGGTATCTCTCCACAACAATAGAACACTAACTAACATAGTCATGTATGTAGAAAGAATGATGATACATTTGACGTGTGACCCAGGGAAAGGGCCTGCTCTCAGTGGGGGTCTATCACTGGGTGAGATCCCCCCAGGAACCTGCACAGCACCTTCTGACCCTGTGAAAAGTACCCAGCAGAGAGGGAGTGTCCTTGTTGGTTTGAGACTGCTTTTGCTATTGTCTACAGTGAAAGTGTGTTAGTGTCTTCAGCAATAGGGTCTGACCACATAGGCATGATGAGTAACCATAGACAATGGCTGGACCCTGTGCTGTTTGGGAGCTCTCTGGGGCCTCGCTGACCAACAGCTCATAGCAAGGTATCCCGTGCTTGTACCACAATTTTTATTGAATAGGCAAGTCTTCTTGGAGAGATATTGTCAGCCATACAGAGTTATCCCCTTTGAGTTCATTGTTGTTGTTATTGGTATATTTTGAACCAAGTCTACTAATCGGTGTGTTCCCATAAGGCTTTTGTGTTTATCCCTGGTTTTGGCTAGCCCACTGCTTTTCCCTCCTTTTTCCCATCCTCCCTTCACTTAACCCTTTAAACCCCAGTACTTTCCCATCTCCTTTCACTTCACACGTGTTCTAGCATCCTTCCCATTATTATATTTTAACTTGGTTGTGAGACAGTAGGCTTCCATGTGGCTTTTCATAGGCACTTCCTTGGACTGATCCTCCCCTTTACCTCTGAACTTCTCTCCTATCTCCACACCCTTCCCTGCGTGCGCCACCGCTGTTTAGCTGAAGATGCTTTTCACTAGTGTATGTTTTGAGCATCTTTGTCAAAAACCAGGTAAATGTAGTTGCATAGACTTATATCTGGGTCCTCAAATCATTCCATTGATCTACGTCTCTCTTTCTGTGCCAGTATCCTGTTGTTTTACATTACTATTGTGCTGTCATATACTTTGAAATGAAGTCTGGTGATTACTGCCCACAGTATTGTCTTCCTCAAGATTGCTTTGCCCATCTTTGCTCTTTAAAGCTTCTGTAAACATTTTTTTCTATGTTTGTTAAGAATGATGTTGGAATTTAGATTGTGACTGCATTGAATCTGTAGTTTGGTTTTGTAGGATTTTTATTTTCACAATATAAACTCTCCCAATGCAAGAACGCGTCTCTCCAACTTCTAGTGTTTTCCCCAATTCCCAATTTATTCCTAAGCTGTCTTAAAGGGTTTTTAATGGGGTTTTGTATTAGCTTTGCTGGGTTTATTCCCAGGAATTGGGACAGGAGTAGTTATTGTAAATGGGATTGTTTCCCTGACTTCTTTTTAAGACTGTTTTTTTTTTAAACTGAAATGTAAGAAAGGCTTCTGATTTTCATGTGTTAATTTTTAATCCTCCACTTGCTGAAATTATCATCAGCTCTAAGAGATTTTTTTTGGTGGAGTCTTTAGGGCCTTTTGTATAGAAAATAATACCACCTGCAAGTACAGATACTTTAATTTCTTTTTCCTCCATTTGTATCCCCTTCATTTCCTTCTCTGGTAATATTGCTCTAGCTAAGACTTCAAATGCTACATTGAATAGGAATGTAGTGGGCTCTCTTGCCTTATTCCTGATCTTAGTGGGAAGCCATTGAGGTTTCCCCTGTTTAGCATGATATTGGCTATAGTTTGTCATTTATGTCCTTTTTCATCTAGTAGTGTGCTTCCTCCATGTGTAGCCTCCATAACTTTTATCATGAAGGAATGTTAGATTTTCATCAAAAGCTTTTTCCTCACACTCCACACTTCCTGAGTCTGTCTCTATGCTCATCTATGACCTTCTCCGTAAGTAAACAAAGTAACAGATGGGACAAAGTGTGGTGGTTTAAAAGAAACTGCCCTGCAAAAGGAGTGCCACTATTAGGAGGTGTGGCTTTGTTGAGGTGGGCGTGGCCTCGTTGGAGACGTGCGTCACCGCAGAGGTGGGCTTTGAGGTCTCGTGTATATACTCAAACCACACCCAATGTTCACTTCACTTCCTGTTGCCTGTAAGATGTAGAACTCTCAGCTTCTCTCCAGCACCATGTCTGCCTGCACACCGCCACGTCCAGCCATAATGATAACAGACTAAACCTCTGAAACTGTAAGCCGTCCCAATTAAATGTTTTCCTTCATAAGGGTTGCCATGGTCATGGCGTCTCTTCACAGCAATAGAAACCCTAACTAAGACACAAGGCAAAAGTGAAAGTCACTTAGAACCGTGACTTATAGATATCAATTCATAAATCTAAACTGATCCATCTTGCATTAGAATTGACTAGAGAAGAGATTTTTGGGCCTACTACCCAAAGATTTTGATGTAACAGCCCTGGCTGTCCTGGAATTCACTTTGTAGACCATGCTGCCCTTGAACTCACAGAGATCCTCCAGCCTCTGCCTCCCAGGTGCTGGGATTAAAAGCGTGCGCACCACACCTGGCTAGAGATAACTAATTTTAAAGAAACATTACAGACCTGATGCATAACCACCAGGCCAGCACCATAGAGCATTCCTTAAGGGCAGAGTAGCACAGAGGATAAGGACTTGGTATTTAAAGTCATCCTTGATTTTGAACCAGTAGCATCTATGTGACTTTGGCAAACTTACTCCTTGACCACTAAAAGGAATTTAAAAATGCCATAGTAATAAAATGTGGGTGAAATCATGATTTGAAGTCTCTGGAATATCAAAAAGAGCTAAATAATCAGTAGGTATGTATAGCATGTCGGGGGGAAGGGGAGAGAAGAGAGATTTATAACAGGATGACAGCTGGTTTTTTTTAAAAAGGGGGGGGAAGCTTCAATATCCAGAAAAACAACATCAGAGAGAACATTGCCCCCCAACTCTGAATGTCTCCTCATGGTTAACCTATTTGGGGTATGGTTCAGCGACCGCTACTACTGCTGACAATCTACGGCTCTCCAGCAGAGGGCACTATTTGCCCCATCAGCTATTTTTATTTTGTCCACAGTTGGGACTTTTCCCTTCCCTCCCGTTGGCCCAGTGATCTGTGAATCCACTCATGAGATAGACCCTGATAAAGCAGTCAGCACCCTCTGAGGGAAAAGCAGAGCCACCCTCCCGGTCTCTGTTCACACAAGTGCTGAGCTCCCTGGCCTTCTGGCTTCTGAAAAAGCTATCTTCAGCTCATCCACGGCTCCACACAGTTCTAAAAACAGAACCCTGAAGATGCACAGTATCCTGCAGTAGCAAATACCCAGCCAGATTGAACACTTTTGTGAAAATAAGCAAATACCTCCATCTTTCATCTTTAATAAATGGTAGCAGTGTGTAAGTACAGAGAAGAATTGTTTTAAATTAAACCCCTTTATGATTTACTATCAGTAAATGTTTGATTTGTATACCTATTTTATGTACCTAAATCTGGGGTCAAGTAAAATCTCTCTTGGAAGAAGAGCAGTCATGCGTGGGAAAGGTTTAAGAAGCCCTGCTGCAGAGCACGGCTCAGTCAGGCACCTGCTCCTTTAAATAAAGATTTATTGAAACACAGCAGCACCCAGTTCCTTAAGGACTGTGCTACAGCCAGCTCCTTTTGCGCTGCAGCAGCAGAGTTGAACACTTGGAACAGACGTTGCCTGTGGTCCACAAACCAGAAGGTTTATTTTTTGAACCCACAAGGAAACATTTGCCAGTCCCTATTTGGAACCAAAGTGCCTGGCGATGTTGGCTTCTGCCTGTTAGAAGCTATGCAACCTTGAGCAAATCATTTCATTTCTGCCGACTATTAATTAAATAACCACAGAATCTCCGTTGTGGGGTTGTGGGTGAGGATGGCGGCCTCCCTCACAACAGCAGCGCTCACACCACCGGGGGTTTAGAGGTGAATTTTACTCCTCCTCGGGCGTACTGAACGGATGTCCTGGGCCAGGGCTCCAGTTTGTGCACCCACGTGCTCCCAGGTGGTTCCGAACTAAATGGTTAAGTGAGAAAACTCCTGTTCTTTTTTTACCTGGAATTGGAATCTAATCTCTGTGTGTTTGGAGGACTCTAATCCATGTGTTTGTTGAAAATTATCCATATGCTCTTGAGTTCTTCAGCAAGAAGAATGCATTTGATGCTCTCGTACCTGCCTAACAGCAAGCACGTTTGAGATGGGGTACGGCGGATAGGGCCCTTACACAGAAGCAGAGGAGGAAGCAGAACACAAGATGGCCTCCTCTGCGCTTTTCCTCTTTTTTTGTCTGCTTCTGCCCCTTGCTGGGGCTGTCTCCGCCTCCCTCCTCCTTAGTTCTTTTTCCCCTAGAAAAAACCGCTTCGCTCCTTCCAGCTGCTGAAGAAAGCAGAATGGACTGAACTCTGCATCGTATCATTGAGATGGCTGTTTAATCTGAGATGAGTGTGACATTACTCATTGCTCTGAGCCCCTTTGATCCGCCACCATTTGCTTCTTTTATCCTCACGCAGTACATACATTAGCGCTCCGAACGCCTCCCCGTCTTGTTGTCTTTTAGATGCTGTCAGAGATTATTTACTTGAGAAAGCAGATGGATATCTTGTTTAATGTCAAAATAATTACTATTTGGTTGGTCTGATAGTTTGTTTACGCTTTCAATATTTTTATGTTTACATCAAAAGAACATGGCCAAAATAATTTTTTGGTCTGTTAAAATAAACAGGATATGACAACCTTTTTTTAAACCTAATTTTTCTATTTGATGAATTGCTTTAGTAAAATGGTTAGAAGATAGCTCAACCAAGTGGGAATGGTCACTGGAATGGAAGTCTCCAGATGGATGCTTTTATTTGTATAAAAGCTAGAAAGAGAGTATAAACATTGCTGTCGATGGGGGAGGGGACACGACGTAGAACTAAATACAGCCTAGCTAAGCACAGTTTCAATTACCTGATGTGCTCTCAGTCCGATTTCCTCTGAGCCTCAGTTTCCCATCAACAAAGTGGATGATGAGAGTCCTCAAGGAGCTCATTTACATACATGCGCTGCGTATGCAAATGAGCTCGTCATCGCCTGTTACTTAGATAAGGCCAAGTTTCTAAAGAGTTCTGCAGTCACAAACAAGGAGAGGAAAAATTATGCTTTGGTGAGGGAACTAAGGGCTCAGAATGAGACTTCACAACCCGCCGTCTCTCAGTTTCTATGGCTCGGGGGCCACCTTGTCTCCGTTTCTGATTTTAGAAGCCGTGTTGTGAGGCTGCGATGATGCCTTTGGAGTCTACCTGGAGGAGGTGTTCCAAAGTGTGTTTTGGGCTCTCAGGATCGCTCGCTCAGTAAGATGCTTGTGCCCCAAGGGTGAGGAACTGAGTTTGACTCCCAGAACCCATGGTAGCAGACAGATGATAGATAGATAGATAGATAGATAGATAGATAGATAGATAGATAGATAGATAGATAGATAGATAGATGATAGAGATAGATAGATAGATAGATAGATAGATAGATAGATAGATAGATAGATAGATAGATAGATAGATAGATAGATAGATAGATAGATAGATAGATAGATGATAGATAGTAGATGATAGATAGATAGATAGATAGATAGATAGATAGATAGATAGATAGATAGATAGATAGATAGATAGATAGATAGATAGATAGATGCCCAGACATGGTAGCATACTATACTGCTGGGAAGAAGGGGGCAAAAGGATGCCTGGGGCTTGCAGGTCAACCTAGCCTGATTGGTGAGCTCCAGACTGATAAGAGACTTTTTCTCAAAGAAATCAACCTCTAACCTCCACATGCATGAACACACATGTATCCCCTACACACACACACACAGACACACACACACACATACACACATCTTAAAAGTAAAATTACACGGAAATAATGTGCCCGCTATTTGTCTTTTCCGGGATCTGCTATAAAACGGTATTCAGGAGTCTCCCTAGCCACCCACTTTTCGTCATCTTCATTTCACAACATTTAATTCACCTCTTGAGTTCCCCAGAAAAGCTCGGCAGAGGAAAAGCTCTCTTGGCAGTTACCCCCGACCCCGCCGCTGAGAAAGAGCCATAAGAGACCGCTGCTCCTGCTGGCAGCTAGCCTGTTATTTTGACTTTACTCCTGTGTTACACTGCTTCTTTATTCTCTTCTTTATTCTAGATCTTTCTAGCAAAGTAAATATATATTATTAGGTGCTAATGTTAGAGACTAAGTTGTTTTGGGTTGTTTTTCAGCAGCTTCACTACCTAGTTGGTGAAATAAAAGTATTGGCCCAAGACTCAAGGTTCGATTTCTCAAGCTAACTATAGCTTGTGACGAAGGAAGCCAAATCTATAGCAACTTAGAATACAAGAGAAATAGAGCCAAAGAAAATGTAATAAACATTACTGTGGCAACTGAGGGTTTTCTTTTTAATTCCCTGCATTTCCTGTCCATATGCACTTTCGCACAGTGCTGACAATGAAACCAGCAGGCTAGATTTTCCCTGAACAACTTCTTTTGAGACAGAATCTCACTATGTAGCCCTGACTGACTTGAATTTCATTATATGGACCAGGTTGACCTTGAACTCACAGAGATCCCCCTGCCTCTGTCTCCTAAACATTGTGATTAAAGGCATGCAACAGTACACACACCTCCAATAAGTTTCTGTATAAAACCCTTTGTGACCACTAACATGTGTAATTCTCCAACCATGGAGACGTGGGCTTCTGGGAAAGCATTTTCTTTTGTAGTATGTCCACTTGGGCGCAGAATTGAAAGTCATTCCCTACTTAACACAAACTCACCTATATCTGGAATCTCCTTTCTGCTAACAGATCTTATTCCTTTCAGGTATTTCCTCTGTCTCCAAAGGCGTCATGACATCTCTCTATCCAATCTTAACAACTCACCTATGAAGCTGTTTTCATTCCTTCATCCAGAACATCCACAGGATTCTCTTAGTTTGCAACTCAGCATAGAGGGAGATCTCTCTGACAGACACTAAAGTTACCAAAATGGTTTCATAGACTCATCTACTCTTCCACTTATTCATATGTTTCTCAGGGATGAAATACATTTAAAAAAAAAAAACCCTGATGCTTTGCTGCATAGTGGAAGCTTAATCTGTTGCCCTGGTTTACCCCAACCGTGTACTTATGTCTCTGTAGTGAGTCCAGTCTCCAAGAAATGCACCTCTAATCCAAACCCATAGGTCAAGATTAAAATGGAGAAAACAACATCTGTGTCTTCTTTTATGTAAAAAGTAAAATTTAAAGACCTTCAAGGGCAGTGGAAGGAACGGGGGAGCTGCAACAGGGCTGCTAACCAGGAAGAGATGAGGGGAAACACCGTGTCTGAAATGTTTGCACATCTCTGCAAGCCTTCCAAGAAGAATTCATGGAAATGTTGAAAAATGTAGAAGGAAATCTGTATCGAGCATAGGATCAATTCAAAGACAAGGGCCCAAGTTCTGAATTACAGAGAGCATGTTTGCTGTTATCTGCCTCCTTAGCTTCATAAGCATGCTCGCTCGTGATAAATTATTATTATTGTGGAGCAGATGGATGAAGCTCAATCATGATACTATAATGGAAGATTAAACATTTTCTTAACTTCTATTCATCAAATTAAGTCTTTCGACTCACAACAAAGGACGAAGCATCAATGTTATCATTAGGGATTTTAAAATATAACTTTAGCGTGAAGCATAGGACATGATTAATGTGGTGGTGGAAGTAAATACTAAACATTAGTGTAGGTTGGAATCCCTTTTTCTGCCCCCCCCACCACCGTTTCTGGCTTCTTGTCCCTTGACAAATTGTCTCAATGAGAAATAACCATCAGAATCAAATGATCTTTTTATTTTTTATTTTATCATTTTTGTGGCTATTTCTTCTATTTTAGCTACATCTTTGCTTCTTAAAAGGGGGGGGTCTCTAAGGAAAGAAGGGAAGAGAAAGGGAATCTGTTCTACCTCCAACAGAAGACAGGTTTTTCACTTGGGTGGGTTTCATGCCACACTGCACAGAATTGGACAGAGTAAAGAAAGCTCCTGTGGTTCCCACTTCTCTTGTCCTCCCTTCCCCTGACATGCCAGGTTATCCAGAACCACTCCAGGTCCCAAGCATCCCAGTTGCAGTATCTGAGATGAGTCCAGTCTCTCTCCAGAATGCATTTTTCAACACTTATCATCATTACCGTCTTAAACAACTAATAACAAGAGGCGGAGGAACCGCACTACAGAATAAAGAGCACTACCCTGGGAGACACTGGGTGCACTTGACCCTGGGATCCCAGGTCAAGCCCCTGATCTTCTGCTTTATGGACCAGAGCACATCCTGCTTAGTCTCTTCCTAAATTCTTCCATTCATAGCATTTATTACCCTCTCCAACCAAACACATGTCAAACTTGTTGCGTAGAACATCTTAGCTCACTTACTAGGAGACTCTTCCCTCCTCCACAAGTCTTGTACACACTGCTGCTGCCCTTGACAATTTATGAAAAACAGAATATAGCAACCCGCGAAGGCGTCAAAGAAAACTGCAGCATTTAACAAGCCTCATGAATTGTTCAATAAACTATGAATAAATATTTGAAAATAGGACAGGGTTTGGTAGCTTACACCTATAATCTCAACACTCAAGACACAGAGCAGTGGGTCTCTATGAGTTCAAAACCAGCTTGCTCTGCATAGCAAGTTTCAAGCTGGTGAAGGCAAGTTCAGGTTATGTAGTTAGACCCTGTCTCAAAAGAGGGAGAGAGAAGAAGGAGGAGGAAGAGGAGGAGGAGGAGGAGGAGGAAGAAGAAGAAGAAGAAGAAGAAGAAGAAGAAGAAGAAGAAGAAGAAGAAGAAGAAGAAGAAGAAGAAGAAGAAGAAGAAGAAGGGAAATGGGGAGGGGGGTTGTTGGAAAGAAAGAAAGAAAGAAAGAAAGAAAGAAAGAAAGAAAGAAAGAAAGAAAGAAAGAGAGAGAGAGGGGGGAGGGAGGGCGGGAGGGAGGGAGGGAAAGAGAGAAAGAGAGAAAGAGAGAAAGAAAGAGAGGGGGAGAGGGAAGGAGGGAGAGAGGAAGAGAGGAAAAACAAAGGACTATAGAGGAATCTCAGTGGTTAGAGCACCTGCTGCTCTTACAGAAGACCCAGGCTGGGTGCCCAGCTCACATAGGGTAACTCACAACTGCCTGTGACTCCAGCTCCCCCAGGGCATCCAGTGCCACCTTCTAATCTCTACAGGTATCCACACACATGTGGCATACGTTCACTTAAGCCCACGCGTATAAATTTTAAAAATAGAATCAAAACTTTTAAAAGTCTGCCTTGTTCTCGGTTTTATCTAATACAGATAGATGTGCTATGCCGAATTTGGGAAGAGGCCATGAGGGAGTCCTGAGTCAGCCAACCCAGAGACCACTGTATTCTGGTGAGCAGAGCATCCGACTTAGTGGCTCAGTCACACTAAACTTGGAAAAGGCCCACCATTCACAATATGATGCCAACATCTCCCTTGTGGGGCTTTCATCGTTGAGTTAAGCATTCAAAGTGACATGCTCAGCAATGCCACATAAGAAATACCAAACTTACCCAACACACAGCTGTCTTCCCAGCCTAAGGTGCCCCCAGATCACCTTCCTTAAGCCTGAGACCTCCTGGGCTCTGTTCCCGCTCTTCTGTATTCAGAATAACCAGTTCACTTTTGCCTACAAAATGTAGCCTTTACTTACCCAGTAAATCACATTTTAAACCCAGAAACACAACATTTCTGGGGTGGGGGGTTCTGTGAACATATATTAAACAATACTGTACAATCACTTGGAAACAACCTCCCCCCTCTTTTTTTAAGTGCTAAGAGAAATTATCACTAATCTAAGCAGTGTTTTGAGTTTCAACAGATCTCTGTCTCTTTTCAAGCAAATCCCACCGGTCATAGTGTCACAAAGGTCATAGTAGTGACCAACCACTTTTTGATTGGATTTAAGGCTCTGAGTCCATTGAGATGTAATCTACACTCAACTGACAAAGGGGCCATGAACCTGAGACTAGACAGGCCACAGGCCCATGGGAAAACCTACTATCATTATTCTGTTAAAGAAACAGCAACAATTACTCCTAATGACATATTGCTATGCCCATCGATCAGTGCATCATTTAGCCCTTACCAGAGAAGTTTCTTCTTGCAGTAGATGGAAATTAATGCAATGACCCACAGCTGGACAACTGCAGAAAGTGGGAGAGTTTGTAACACTCAGTCCTACCTGGGAAGCCTTCATCAAACCCCTCCATTAAAGGCTCTGGGATCTTTGTAGAAGGAGATGGAAAGAGTTTAAGAACCAAACTCCAAGGAAATAGCACCTTCCAGACAACAGGATTGGTCCACGTATGAATTTACAGAGACTGTGGCAGCATACACAAAGCCTACAAAGGCTCAAGCCAGAGGAGATCCCAGCACGGAGAGGGGAAATAGACATGGGGTCCTACTCCTAACCAAGAAACTATTGATTCCCACTGCAAAGGGAGTGTCACTCAGAATATCAAGCACACTTGAGAACAGGCTCCATGCCTAGACTAGTTATTTTCCATTTGCTTCCAACCCAAAATCACTGTCTTCCTTTTTCCCACCTTGTGGCTGGAGGAGGTGACTTGTGTAGAATGCTGAACTTTGGTTCTTGTGCCTTCTGGCTGGGTCTGACCCATTTGACCCATTTCCCACAAAGATCCCTAGTAATTCTTCCTTTCTTCCTTACTCCACAGAACTTTTCCTGACAGTGGCTGTCTTTTCCATGTCACGGCTCCTGACCAGGGGTCCTTTATTGCCGCGCACCACGCCCCAGTGTCTGCGCTCTGTGCGCTATTACCCAGTTCGCGAGCTTTGGGCAAGGGGCAGGAGGTTAAAATACACACACAGACAGAGAGACAGCGACACGGGTCATCCTTGAATTCCGCAACAATGCCCCCTTTATTGTGTTCAGGGGCAGATTATATAGAGATAGCCATGCCCCAGCCAAACCCACCGGAAACCACTCTCCTGCCATCAGGAACTCCTGAAGGTCTCGTGCTCAGAGCAGCTGTAGGCACTCAGATCAGAGGATTACAAGAAATTCAGGATCTGGGGTCTCACTGCTCCCAACACTTTATGACACTGAGGTTGAAGGGGTCCTTAAACACTGTGTCTTTTCCTGTGACAAGGTGGTACAGCTTCCTGCTGCCACTGGGTGATGGGTACATCTTTAGTTGCATCCCTGGCCTCTATCCTCCTTTCTATAGTAGTCTTTTTCATTTAAAAACCTTTTGGAATCATGTAAAAGAATACCACTTCCTACTTGGTCCTCCAGAACCACTCCAGGACCTTCTTCTCTTTCCTTATGTGTCCTACCACATCCAGCGACTTTCACACCCCAGGAAGCCCCTAAATCTGCCCGGAGATCCTCCCTCCTGTGTCCAGTCCCCTACTGCCATCATGTACGTACGCCTTCCACTAGGGTCTTGTGTTTGCAAAGCCATGTCTAAATTCATTGATAGCTTCAATTTTTGTCAAGATTTATTCTTCATGCCGGTGGAAGTGTTGGACACCTTTAATCCCAGCACTCAGGAGACAGAGTCAGGTCTTGGCTACATGGTGAAACTTGACTCTGTGTTAGGAAAACAGAGAGAAGCTCCTTGGAGACAGACGTTTGGCCTTGTTCTCGGTTCTGTCCCCAGCACCTGACACATAACAGGAATTCTGCAGATGTTTCGGTGAGGACGCGGATGCCTTACCAGGGCTGCGAGTCCTCGGCCCTTTGTTTCCCTGCCTTTTCACCACACCACAAGTGTGCTTTTGTGTCACGTCGTGTTTTTATTGTCAGTCAACACAGAACCCACACATTTGGCTCTTGGAGTTGTGGTTGCGACCTGGGTGAGCATTTTGTGAGCTCTGTGGATCCCACTGGGTCTTAGCGCCCTCAACTACAGACTGCCAGAGCCAGCGACTGTCAACAGCTACGGCTAAAGCAACATTCGGGAGGCTTTCACTTCGTTATTTATTCAGTGGGTGTTCTGGCTTTGTTTGGTTTTATCTAGTCGACTGCTATGATAAACTATGTGTTTGGTTTTGGCATGACTACAGCATTTTGAGACAGCATATGTTCCTTAGATATTTCTAACTTTTGTTGACATTGAACACTTTATAGGAGTTGCCTGGGGCATCCTGCCCAAGTACAAGTTTATCTTCAGAAAAGTTTACTAAAACTGGCAGGGGAAGTGTAGGAAAGTACCTGCATTTAAATCAGATTTTTTGAAAGCGGACATAAAAATGCCTCACTGGCAGAATAATATGATGGACCAGGAATAACAGTTATTAAAAAAAAAATCAAGGGGAAAAGATTGTTACATAACCATTGACATCCTGAGGACACAAGGCAAAGGCGTCTCTAAACTGAGCTTTGCAGGGTGAGTTGCAGTCTCTGAAAGGACATACCAAACCCGAGAGGGACCTAGAACAGGATGGCTATTAGATTACCGCTTTCCTCAAAAGTAAGAAAAATCCTCAAGCATCTTTACCTGGAAGCCAGTAATCCATTCTCTGACACTGCAAATATTGACGTGAACTTCGGGGCTACTGCGGATTGAGCGAAGGAACTCTTATCTCAGAAGACACACGGTGGGACTAAAAGGGAAAAGGTCACGGCACCATGATTACTTTTTGAGCCAGACATAATCTGGGATGACAGGATAACCTAATGTGCTTCCCATGCATAGCTGTGGCTTTTTCTTAACCTCTCAAGAAATGCCCGTTGAGGTAGACAACAAACACAAATGTGACCTCAGCTAAAGAGAGCTCTTATCATCCCAATTGAGAGATTTATCTCAGAAACTATTACAAATTGTGGCCAGATTAAATGAAGCATAAGATTATAAACTGAAGAAAACACTATTCTTTTACTATAGATCTGACTATTTTTTAGGGGAGAGGGGGTTATCTTTGTTGGGAAATGCTCTACCTTGGTTTAGATGCAGAAGCAACAGACTCACTAAGTATTCTGTTTTCTCTGTGTTTCTCGAATCCTTAAAGTTGCTGAAGCCTCGTTAGACATCTTCTGGCCAATCAGCAATGAGAAATGGTGTCATATGTCTGTTTGAGACAGACACATAAGGAAACGCTTGATGTGTTGAAATGGTATAGACTTTATCAGCCTGCATCCTTGAGTTGCTTGGTCACTCATACTGGACATTCACCAAGAGTAAGAAATAAACATTAGTCTCTAGAACCTTGTAATTGATTTGTTACGGGTGTTATTCTGATGCATACAAACTAAATAAAGTACTACAGTCTGATGTGCATGGGGAATTTGGTCCTTGTTCTGAAAAGGGGAAAGAAAAATGAGGAGTAATATAGGCAGAAATCAGAGATCACAGATGGAATCCCTACAAGTCTTACATAGCACTCTGCCGGTCAGCTCCAGATTCCATAGCAGACTCTGCACTGGGATGGAGACGCCATACACTTGTTCTTAGAGGCAGAGTCGGCACTGGGAAGATGTATGACTCTCGGACAAATCTATGAGATCTTTATCCCATGAACTGTGGGGCTGGAGAATCTTCTGTGCTCATCTCGGACTCAGAGCATGGATCCTCACACTTTCTTCATGTGTCTGGGTCATTAGAACACTCTTTGAACCATGAGAAAACCCTTTTCTACGTCAAATAATTTACTTCCCCCTTGATTCTATAAAAAGTAAAACCCACCAATCCAATGACAGTATCCTAAAGTCTCGAGTTCTCAAAGTTAGAAGAGCATGAAAGTCGCCCCTCTGTTACTCCTCCGCACCCCTTTCTAGTAATTCCAAAGATGGTTTCTGATCTCTGCTAGGACATGTCTAGTGGCAATGAGTTCACTCCTGAACAAAGCAGCCTGTTTCCTTCTCTAGCCGGCTTTAGCAGCCTAGGTCTCCCTGACTGTGAGCTGAAATCTCTCACGCAATAACTCTGAGCCTTAGTCCCTCTCCGGATATTTGAAAGCAGATGCAATCATGCCCTCATCCTCCTCCTCCTCCTCCCCCTCCTGCTCTTTCTCCTCCCCCTCCTCCTCCTCCTTCTCCTCCTCCTCCTCCCCCTCCTTCTCCTCCTCCTCCTCTCCCTTCTCCTCCTTCTCCTCCTCCTCCTCTTCCTTCTCCTCCTCCTTTTCCCCCTCCTTCTCCTCCTCCTCCTCCCCTTCTCCTCCTCCTTCTCTTCTTCCTCCTCCTCCTCCTTCTCCTCCTCTTCCTCCTGCTCTTCCTCCTCCTCCTCCTCCTCCTTCAGTCGGTTATATTTGGAACAGCTATACCCGTATCCTCCTCACCAAGCCCGGGTAAGGTCTGTCCCTTTTCCTCTACTAATTACTATGCCCTTCATGAATAGATTAGATGGCAGAGAGGAGGAATAAAGGGAATGCAGATCATGTTAATATCATGTTAATATCAACTGAAGACCTAATTAAGCAAGATTTCTTGTCTGCTCATTACCTCCTCATGAATCTCACCTCCAGGGACCCATTAAGTGGGTAAGAGCCAGGGCTGCCTTTTGAATAGATCAAGTAAGGGCCGCCCTCATGTTCTAACAGATGAGTATCCAGACAGGGCCTTCTGCCTTAAAACCCAAGCCCAAGACAGGACGCTAGCCATTGCTTTCCCTTTGGACAGTGGAGGCTTGCCTGATGCATCATCTCAGGAATGATTATGGAAGGCCTTCTCCAGCTGCAGCTTACTCCCCAAGAGAAGACCGTCCATTCTCGTCACCCCGCAGAGTTCAGAACTGATGTTGGCATCCCTGGCCCTGTGTATTTGGATGATACTGAAATGAGGAGCTATTTTTTTCCTCACACCTCCCTGGCTTTGTTAATAACACACATACCCGATATATTATTCTCTTACAATTATAAATCTCTTACTGAGATTTCACACATTCTTTTGATTTTGAATCCAAACGCTGATTGGGATGGAAGAGATCTAGGGAACAAGACTTCCAGCTGAGTCTTCCCCTACCGCCAGTAAGTATGTCTGTGGACCAGACTTAGGTCCTCCTCCAACCTCAGACAAGCACACTCTGAAAGTTTAGCCCACCAGCCCTCTACAGGTAACCTCACAAATAGGAACTGTAGGGTGTGCAGGGCTGAGGCCAGAATTGCATATTTCCACTTCTTTTTCTTTTGAAACAATATTTTTATTAAATTGTTTGAATCAGGGTTGGCAAGATGGCTAAGCCATCAAGACTACACGTTGTTCCTCCAGAGGTTGTGGGTTTGATCCCCAGCGTGGCAGCTCCCAACCATCTGAAACTTCAATTCCAGGGGATTTCACGCCCTCTTCTGGTCTCCTTGGGTACCAGGCAGGCACGTAGTACACACACACTCATACACATAAATAAGAAAAATTTTTAAATTGGAGGGAAGGGAATTTTATACAATGTATTTTGAACACACACCCACCCCCAGTATTTCTGGTTCTTAAAGGTGCTTAAAGCTTGTCATGGTGACATGCGCCTGTAATGCCAACACTCAAGAGGGGGAAGCAAGGGGAGCAAGAGGTCAAGATCAGCCTTGACTGCACAGTAAATAGAAGCCAGGCTGCATGCACGAAACCCTGTCTCAAAAGTAAATTAATAATAAATAAGGGGCAGGAGGGATGGCCCAGTGCCTAAAATTCCCGTTGCTCTTACAAAGGGTCTGGATTCGACCAGCGCTGCAGCTGTTCTTCCAGGGGCTGTGGACTTTATCCCCAGCGTGGCAGCTCCCAACCATCTTTAACTACAGTCCCAAGAGGAATCCTATGCCCTCTTCTGGCCTCTCAGGCCCTAAATACACACAGTGCACAGACATACATGCAGGCAAAACACCCACATACATAAAATAAAAGTACAAACTAAAGAAAAATCTCAAAAAGAAAATAACAATAATAATAATAATAGTAAAATGAATTGCAGTGCCTAACTTTTTAATGCTATGCAGCCCTTGTTTTAGTGGAATAAGCTTCATGAAATATTTTTAAAATAAAGACATTTAATTTGAAGAAGATCAAATGAACAAAATACACAAGAACAGAAAAGTTCACAATCGATGTGTTTTAGTGGCAAAACAGCTCTTCTGCATAGCACAGAGGCAAATATCAGTCAGTATATAAATGGGACACTGGAATTAGGAATAAATTTTAGCAGGCCTAATGTGACACTCTCGCTTACCCCCAGCTATTTGTACTCTGCAAGCCTTTATTCCTAATCCCTGGAATGGACTCATCCAACCCTGCCCCCAAATCTGCCCAAGCCCTCATTTTTTTGGTAAGGATCACGTGACATCAAAATGCACGACTCGGACAGGGCTTGGGACCAAATCAGGAGTGACAAGCGCTGACTCTTCTCCTTCCTTCGCCACTTCAGCTCCCTTTCCCTTCCTGGTCCAGGAGACAGAAAGGCCTGGCTTGGCTGATGGCATCAGACAGACTGCCCCACCTGGGGGCAGCGGATAATCTCCTGCAGGCATGTGAGGGGCTGGGCCTTACCATGACAAATGTTCTTGGGGTGAAGCTGCACCAACAACCTGGGGTCCACATTCCCATTTAGAGAAGGGAGATCCATGATTTTTCTTTCAGACACATACACAGAAGCTGGGGGGGGGGGGTTATACATCTACGTTCGTTTGCCTTTTGTCCAAAGAAATCAGCACCCTTTACAAAGTGAAAGCAAATTATAAAAATATCCATTGATGGCGAGAGATGCAGCCGTTGGCTCTGTGCGGCCCAACACCACGCAAGCTGCAGCGGGAAGCGCACAGTCTATGCATACGGAAACCAGCCCGTGGACAGGAGAAGGGGAGCACTTAGAGGCTATCTTCCCTTTCCACTACCCAAAGGGGAAGATGCTTTTAAATACATAAGGCCAGAATTCTTCTACATATGGCCTCCTACGTGTTCTAGCAGCAAGGCCTTAACTCAGGGGGCAGGCTGCCATCTACTGGGCCACTAACATCCCTGGATGCTTTTGTTAGCCTTCAGAGGGCTCTCCTTAAAATCCCGCTGTGCCTTGAAGTCGCTTTGTTTGGCGACAACAACAATAAGGAAAACAGAAGCCAAGCTAGCAGCGACCTGAAGCTTAAAAGCCACAGCGTTAATTTTAATCATGTGACACCCAGCAAAACATCTACGCTTTCAGCTTCAGAAACCTCACAGACTCAGAGGGAGAAAGAAACCTGTTCTCTGGGACTTTGTTCTGTTGTTGTTTTCTAAGGACAGAGTGTTTTAATAGTCACTAAGTGCCACTAATTGCTCCCTGGACAGCCCTAATCTAGCCATTTCCTCCCAGCCTTATACTCCATAAATCCTTAGACTGATGCATTGCCCAGCACTCCTCAAGAGCACCCTCTGCATTCGATTGGTTTGCATTCGATTGGCTGCAGATAGTTGCCATGCGCCCCACTCTGAACGCCTATTTTTATTAAAGCTATTAAGAACACACAAAAGCCTTCTATATTTAGGCTGATGTTGGGAACACCAACATCAACCACAAACCCTCCTTCATTTTCTTTTCCTTCTTTATTTCTTCAATACCTTAAGTATGCCACCGGTCCCCAATACCAGGCTACCATTTCTGACTCCAGCTAAGCCTGTGCATTTGGAGGAACCACTGCACTTTTTTGTCTCAGATTTTTTTTCTTTTAACTTATGAAACAGAAAGAAAAGAGCCCTGTCATAGGGCACAGCTGTAAGAAAGGCCCTCCTCTCTATGTGCACGGCTCACAGCTCCCACTTGGAGTTCTCCAACTTTGTCTGCGAGACCTTCGCCCTAAAGAAGAGAGTAGGTATTGTTGTATGATTGACAGTGGACTCAGCACATAAAGCAGACTCAAAATTCCCAGTCTGAGGCAATGCTGTCTCGGCTTCTTCCAGTTGCTGGTCTTAGGCAAGAAACAATAAAAGGGAATGCTCTCAGTGAGAACAAAGCTATCTGCAAATTCTATGGAGAACAAAAAAAAAATCTCCATTAAAATGTTAACTTGGAAAAACTACCCTCTTGCAAACACATAGAATTTTGAACTACACATACAATATTTACCTATGTTACCATAGGCAAGCAAATGTAGATGGGTAGATGATAGATGAGCGGATAGATAGGTAGGTGGATGGATGGATGGATGGACGGACGGACGGACGGACGGACAGACAGACAGACAGACAGATCTCTTCTCTGTTAAGAACACTGTCAGATAGCCACAAAACAGCACATTATGTTGGTTCTTTCCATTTCAGGCTTTCCCCTGCATGTTTGCAGATTGCTTAATGACTTCATTGGGCTTTGGAACTCATACATTACAGATACATGATCATCCAAGTCATTACCTGCACATTTTCCCATTAAGAATAATTATGGCTTTTACCACCACTGCCCACATACTTATGTCCTGCAGGCCTGGGCACACTGAAGTAATCATCTATTGAAAATTATCTTGATGGGCAAGAGTTGTGTGCACCATCAGCAGTTCGCAAGGCAGGTGGGGAGAGTTGCTTCTTCTCCATTATTGAGGGTCTCGAAAGTCACATCCCAATTTTTTTTATCACAGGGCCACACAGGACCCTAAAGTCTTTCCCTGAAAAGCGAGTAAGTGCTAAGTGTGAAGACAAGACTCCTGGGGCGCCGGATTGCTTCTGCCTCTCGGGGGAACCACCTTCCCAAGCACGTACACATCACCCATTTCCTGGCTCAATTTCACTGTCTACTAAATGGGATTTGTAAGTTGCTTTAAAAATCTCCGATCATGAACTCGGAGATGAGACGGTCTTATAGATGGCAGCATAGCCTTTTCTACTGAGTGATTGCCCAAGTTCTGGGATCCCTGCTCCTCTGCTTTATCAACTGCAACCCTTAGACATGTGCTATCACCCAGTAGAATCTCCGTTTCCTCACTGGTAAAGAGAGGCTGGCGATGATAGCTCATGTTCCTTAGTCACTCAACGCAATGACAATCAGAAGTCATCTTGCCAGTGCCCGGCGTATGTAAACATCCAGCCAATTGGCCATTATCATCAATTCAGGAACAGTTTTCAATGGGGCACAGGATTCTAAATTAAAAGCACTCGTCTGCCGGGTGATATTCATGGGGCACTCTGAAGAGTCCCTTGCTATTTAATCAATAGATTATGAGTTCAGTTCCAAAGGTAAGAAAGAGAGAGGCCAGCAGAGGATTAAAAGCACTTGGAGAGTCCCGAGAAAAAGCTACTTAAATAACTCGCTGGTAAGTGACCTGCATCTGGCTGCTCCAAGAGTTACTCAATTACTCAAATTGGAGAGGAAAAAAAAAAAACTTTCTTGTGTCATTTTCAATATAGATAAAGTGTATTCGCTGTTAAATTGTTTACATTTTGAATAAGCAGCAAAAGCTTCCAAAAGTTGTTAAAATTTCCCACTTCAATCTGGAAATAAGTATGAACATTTGTTGGAAATCCCATGTTACTTCTTACCCAGGGTCTCTCCATATAGAATACACAAGTTTTTTTTTCCGCCTGTATTTTTTCTATATCCAGTTCTTTCACTTAGCCATATATAAGCAGTAAATGCATCAATTTAGCGGGGCCAGGGGGCTGGACGTTATCCCCTCTGTTAGAAGCAACTCCAAATTTGAGGGCTGATACAAGAATCTTAGCAGAGTGACCCTTCAAACTGTGTTGTGTCAATGTGGTCTGTAAACGGATTGTTCAAGGCGTTCTATCCAAAGAGCTTGGTTTTACATTAATTCATTTATTGTTTGTTTTTGTGTGTGTGAGAGAGAGGGGGAGGGAGGGAGGGAGGGAGGGAGGGAGGGAGGGAGGGAGGGAAATGAAAGGAGGGAAAGGGAGTAAGGGAAAGGGAGAGAGATCTTGTTTCTTTCTTTCTCTTTGAGGTCAATCATTGGTAAAACTAAAGTTTGGTACCTGCTTCATTTGTCTACCTCTTAAACAATTCTCTTTAAAGAGCAAGTGTGCGAGAATCCCTATCCACCCGAGGAAGCCATTCATAAGATAGATGGGCATTCGAGACACCCGAAAATCTTCTAATCTCACCTACTGTGAATAACGTGTTCAGCCATTGGAAAGATATTGCTGGTGACAGACAAGGAGACTCTGCTGTCACACAAGTCTAGAAACATTCTCCAGCCCAACCCTTTACTTAATGTGATAAACATGACTGTTAGCCTGTTTTAAGGTGACCCCTGACCCTTGCTTCAGTGTGACTCTTCCCAAGCAACCAGCATCATCAGAATGGGGTGTGTCCTTTAGGATTTTAGGTCCAAGCCATTCCAAAGTCAGGTCAATATACTACATAGTTGAGAGCACAGAAGTCTTTGAACATTCCTGAGGATGCTCCTTGGAGGGCCTCAACAGATCAGCTCTGTATCTTTTACACCGGAAGCGTTCCCCTGGCAACTGCTGAATGAGTTCCCAAATCATCAGTGATTATTGCACAGTATTTCTCCCCTCAAATGCAGAACAGTCTCAAATGACCTGGCTATGCAACATCTTCAGGTATAACATGGCTGTAGCGTTGGTCCTGGACCCTTCTCCCAACATACACATTTCTTCGACTCAGAAGGATCAATTTAAATAGAAGAAAGCAGTTATTAAAGAGCACTCTGGGTAGACAGGAATCATTGTAACTCCTGGAGATCATCTCTGTCTTTTAACAATGATATAACTCCACAACACAATTGTGTATGTTGTGTGTGGTGCTAGAGATTGGGCCCAGGACATATACATGTCAGGAAGACACTCTACCATGGATTCACAAGCCGTGTCCTTTTTGTTTTATTTTGAGATGGTCTTGCTAAGTTTGCCCAGGCAGGCATCAGACTTGGAAATCTCCTGCTTTAAGCTCCCTAATAGCTGTAGTTACAGGCATGTAGCACCATGATCAGCTGCAGAATATAATTCTGGCAAAAATGAACATTTAGAAAATATGATGCTTTCGAGTAAAGATTGATTTGCACTATGCTTAAACCACCTAAATTATAATTTATAAAGTTCCCTTTAACAAAAAGATACCTAATCCAGGAATACCAAGAGCAACATCACAATAAAGCCAAGACACCAGGAGAGGCAGATTAAAGGGCGGGATGGCCCAGTTTTCTTCCCAGTAGACCCAGCTATATGGTTGTACTACTGTGAAATCTCCTACACAAGGAGCAGCTAGCTACCTGTGTTGCAATCTGTCTCGATGATATCAAAGTTGGTGGCCATGGCCCTATGGGGCTAGGTGAGTTAATTATAGTCCATATGCTTTATCTTTCAGCTGAGGTTATTATATGCCATCACGAATAGGCTAAGGAAAGAAATCTGTTGCTGTCAGCAGACAGGAGATAAGTCTTCACTGTCTTCTTGGTCTAGTCTTCTATGTTTAGAACATCCACCTTTTCTGAAAAGCTGCTGGAGACATATGTTGTTATCACGTTGCAATCCTGTTTCACTTACCTCTAAAACATGTAATGCATCCAGCTTACCCACCAGCCAGTGTCCTATTCTGATGGCCGTTTGCCTACTCAATGTCTTAGGAAATGTGCTACTTTTGCACAAAGCATTCCTACAAAGATCGCATGAATTTAATCTCTAATATGTATTTCTTTTGCCAATATTTATTCACAGCCTGTCAAACCAACGCTTTGCTCCTCAGTGGTATTTCTTACTCTCCAAAATCCATCTGAGCCTTCTAATAGGAAAAATTATTTTTACAAAATTCCAAAGAGAGCCTGAGGTAAACACCTCAGTGTCAGAGTATAAAAACATGACACTGTGTGTTTCCATGAAAACGGTAAATAGAGTCTGAGAGAGAAGAAGCCATTGTATCCCTTTATGCCAGTTTCTTCACCTGCAGAAATATATTAAGCCATTTCCTTGACCTGATTCAACTGTGAGGAGAAACAGCTAATAAAAAGTATTATGAAGTACCATGAATATTGAAAAGTGCATGATCATCATGATTAACAATAATACATAAAGTTCAAATATTGAAATGGCTCTCTGGCATCATTCCAAATCAAGAAATATCATCTCTGGTCTTGCATAGTAATGAAGAGAAACAGTGTGAGGTCCTCTTATTGTACCAGTTTAAATGAACGTGGTGATGAATATCTTTAATTATGGACTGTGTTCTGTAATACTCTGTGTGTGTGTGTGTGTGTGTTAGACTAAATGTATTGAGATCTCAACAATATATTACAGGTTCAAGAGAAGCCTAAGCCAAACCTCGCAGGCATGTCTATGTCTGAATATAACCTTGGTACGAATGTTCATTTTGATAGAGGGTATAAGCAGCTAGCAACCCTCACTTAAGAGGCTGGCTCTGATTTCATAGATCTCAAAATCTGTCATCCTCACGTTAGCCGACTGTCTGGCACCTAATGAGAAAAACAAATTGCTTTTACTTCCTACGTAAGACATTTGCATTTAGAAATTTTTTGCTCGTAAAAGGTTTATAAAGCATCCACTCAAACCATTTTACCTGCATTTTTCACCTAAAAGGGTCTTTATGAAATCTTACAGTAAATTTAATAACCCTCTTCAATAAACATGAGCTTTTATGAGCGTGACATATCTAAATTGACTCAATGGCCTAGGGATAAAATCTGCATCAGTAATATTTTCAGAACTGTAATATGCCACATTTGGGGAAAAAAAAAGAAAGAAAGAAAAAGAAAAAGCCCTGAGCAGAGCAGATCATTGCCTAAGGAAAAGCGTTCATGTCCAACCTTACGGAAGCCAGCGGCCCGTGAATGCCAGAGTGGCCCCGTGAGCGGCCCTGATGTATACAGCATCCAGCTTCATAATACTCAAGTATTAGAGCTGTCATTTCCTCCCGTTCCCATCAGTCGCGTATTACAGAAACGAATTAGGAAATGCCCTTTACCAATCATTCACACGAGTTTCCTCAGGAAAGGGACTTCTTTCCTATGAAGCTCTTCTCTGCTTCCATCCCCTCCTCAGCAGCTTCTGCTTGGGTGATGGAGCTGAAGCACCCTATGGCTCTGAGTCCCACATAGCGACTTTTGCCAGGTAAGCTACCAATTAGGCATGACAGGGAGACCCTCGTTTCTGCTATTGCTGGTGCAGATCCTTAAGGAGGACAGGAAAATGCTAGGGACTTTTTTTTATAGCGGCTATATAACAAGAGAATGAAATGTCAAAGCCCAAAAACCCCATCTTTCTCAGTCCCATCAGAGCTCGTCTACGGCTAAGAATCCTGAGACTGGCGCCTCACCTTCAACTTCGCCTTGTGAGCAGGAGGGGATGGAAATTTTGGCAATGTAGAGCAGTTGGCCCAGGCAAGACATGGGAGCCCATAGTCGGTGATTGTGGGCCATCTGAACATGCCGAGAGCTTGGCTGGGCATCCAGAGATGCCAGTCCTCCCTCTGCCAACCCACTACACCTCCTCCAATTCAACACACTCCTGAGAAGTTGTGTGGAAAGCATTCCCTTGAGAATTGGCTCGTATTTTAACACACCAATGAGGTGTGTCTAAAAGTATGATAAAAGGCTTGAAATACATTTTTGAAATTCTTTAAATGATATCATGCTTGAAAGCAAGAGTTACATAAAGTCAAGACTTGCTCAAATACACATGGGGACAGAGATAACAGAGCCACAGGTTTGGGTTGAGGAGATGGCTCAGTTGGTAAAGTGCTTGCCTCACAAGTGTAAGAACCTGTGTTCAGGTCCTGAAAACACATATAAGAAGTTGGGCCTGCCTATAATCACGACAATGGAAGGCGGAGCGTCATTGGCCAGCTGGCCTTACCTATATGATAAACTTCACAGCCAATGAGAGACCTTATCTCAAACACTCAAGGCTGTCCTTTGACCTACACACACACACACACACACACCATGCATATGTGTACCCAGACTCACAAGTATGCCCACACACATGAATGTGCACACACAAATATAGACAAAAATGAATAAGATTTGGGCAAGGGCTATCGCTCCAGATAGAGTGTTGTCTAGTGTACACGGGGCCCTGGGTTCATACCCAGCACTGAGCAAACTGGGCATGCTGGCTCAAACCTATAACCCTGGCACAATAGAGATCTCAGAGACAGGAAAGTCAGGAAGCCACGATCATCCTTGTCTGCAGAGTGAGTTCGAGGCCAGGCTGGGCTCTATGGGAACTGGCTTCAAATTAAAGTAAATAGGGGATTGTCAGGAAGACTCGGCAAGTAAAGGTGCTTGCTGCCAAATCCAATGACCCGAGAGTTCAATCCCTGAAACACACAAGAAAGAAAGAGAGAACCGACATCCATAAGCTGTCCTGAGACCCACTTGCACACCATGGTACACACACACACACACTAAATAAATGTCAAATTTCTTTAAAAAAAAAAAAAAAACAAAAAACTCTCCCCATATGGCCTCATCCTTTTCTTAAGTCAGAATTTCCACAAAGCCAAACGGAGGAGTGTCGCCCTGTGGTCAGAACTGTTTCCTCTGCCTTGAAGTTCAGACTTCACGTCTCAAAGCATTCTTTTATAAGATGGCTCATCAGGAAGACTGCGGAGAGAGCAGATGCAGAACAAGGAACCAACTCTGGTGCGCTTTGTTCTCTCACAGCCCCCAGCAGCATCCTGCCGTCATCTTCAGCCTCCAAAACCAGGCCAGAAGAGCACACAGCAACCATGCTGTTCCCACCATGCACCATGTCAAATTTCCCACACACACAGCCGTATTCACCGGCAGGATGATGGCGTCAAACTGCCCTCCTACTTCGACTTCTCACCCCTACCCCAGTGTCTTCTCAACTGCTCTCACCTGGGGCCCCCAAGGGGCCCTAAGGCTAATGAGATTCTCCACTTTGTTTTGCCCTTAGCAATGGATGGACATGTGAGTGAAGCAGAGTTAGCCACTCCCAGAATCCTTAGCGCTTACCCAGTCTCTCTAAACTGTCCTTGGATGGCACTGCAATACACCAGCAACTGATTCAAAAACTGACAAAATGTAATAGATGGGCAACCAGTTTCAATCAGCAGAGTCACGGATTCTAAAGAGCCAAGAACCGGCAAGCCAGTGCTTAAGCCTGGTCTTAAAACTTGTTTGTGGGGCCTTTCGACATGCCCGCTACCCACAGAGAAGTGGGAGAGTATCTGTTGGGACCCTGGCCAACCTCACCAGGAGCCACATCTCAGTGCCAATGAACCCACCGGTCGTAAAGAGTGTGCCTAAGGCTGGCATTGCTGTGCCCACTGAATGTTCTGTTCTCAGGAATCAATGAAGCCTACTGCTCCAAATTAGCGCATTTTTAAACGACCAAATAAAATGAATGAGGTGATGATACAGAGAAAAGAAAACATTTAGGGATAATGAGCACCGAGCACAGAGCTTCATTCCATCCGGGGAGGGAGAAAGGTCAGTAAATTTAGCACACGCATAATAACCCTCGCAAATCATCTAATTAATCCTTATCCAGGCAGAATGTACCGCTTTAACCTTTTCATTCTGTACTTCTCACAATATTTACGGACTATAGCCTCTCAACAGGGATGGAAGGACACCCATTTCAGAAATCTGGGACTAAGTGTATCCTGGACGTGGTCCTGCAGGGAAAGCGGGGAGGGGAGACATGTCCTTCCAGTGCTGGGAACAATGTGGAAACCATAATCCAATCATTTCGAGATGCTGTCTGCTTTTCTGTGCCAGAGTTACTTGTAATTGGTAGCTGTAGGGTTTGGGGTTGAGTTTGGGCTTGAAATAACAATAATTGATCTCTCCTAAAACAATGGAGCTGACCTCAATAAAAATCAAGCCTTGACTTGGATCCTCCCTGGGAGAGTGTAATTGGTAATTTACTAGAAAGCCTTATCCAAAGGCAATTTAATCCCTAAGTGGACCACAGCTGCGGTTCCTGAGGATAGAGAACATTCAAGAAGTCGGTGGGGTAGGAACTCCAAAAGAGTATTTCTAAATACAAAGTTTCTCAGGGTAGGAATAATGGCAACCAGCTTTGGGTTTTGGAAACTTTGGTTTGAGAATGACACAGGAAATAAAGCACGGGCACCAAGTATTAGATACGGTCATTTAAATGTTTTTAATTTAAACTTAGCTAAATTAATATATAAAACAAATATTATTGATATTGACAGCATGCTATGCTGTTTCTCAGTACATATATACTTGAGCTTAATATATTTACGAGTATTCAATACATGTATAAAATGAGTTAAATATATTTACACAAACATTTCTCTTTCACTTTATGGTGAAAACATTCCAAAATCCTTTCCTCCCACTCTTTGAAAGGTGCTTTGTAAGGCTGGGAGCCTATAGTCGCCCCAATGTGAGGGACACCCCTGATCACCTGTCTAACGGCAACAGTGCCCATTGCATCACCACGGGTGTGGTCATTGCATTGATCCCCACCCCGTGACTCTGAACCCCTGTGAGGCTCACTAAGGACAAAACTTACAGAAAACAAAGGAGCAGCCTGAGATTTTGCATCTCCTCCAAGTCACTACAGATAGCACACACAGACCCCTCCAGCAAGCGTCAGTCACTTTAAATGCTGTCCACGAGTTGTAGGGGAACTATGGGAAATGAGAGTTGGGATGGGTGGGCAGAAGCAGACAGTGACGGGATTATATTCACTCTGGCGCCTGCCTGGGTAAACAGATAGTATTTATGAAACGCTTTCTACGTTCAGACAAAGTTTTAAGTAGCTTATACTTACTAAATGATTTCCCTCCCCCATAATAAACTCCATGCAGTTTCTACAGCCAAGTCCATCTTAGAAGATGGGACACTGAGGCACAGGGGTTGTATGATTTGCCTAAGATTGCGCAGATAGGAATAAGAGAATTCAGTAGATTGTAACTCTTCAAGGCCAGAGTTGCTATTTTATACCTCTCTATATTCCGAGGACACTTAGTACCGTGATTTAGCTTACCTGTGTGGATTGTAAGAAGAGGGGCTTGTTTAAAAAACAGGCGGAAGGGAATGGTTTAGATGCAGCTTGGGCAGCAGAGGCAAGAGGGGCAAATTCGCAAAGTTCTCCATGAGCGAGGCGCGCCTTTCCTAAGCCTGGTGAGTATCTGGGATCTCTATGTTCACCAGAGAGCCTTCCTCCTCAACATACGGCACTCCACACGTGCACATGAGCCTCCATCCCCCACCATTCTACCTTCTCTTAAATGATGGGTACTAATTTACCCATCTTATTTTATATATTATAATTATCACTCTTAAGCTATGCTACTATTTAGTATTTAGTTTTAATGCAAAAATATTGATTAAATATTTGAGCAAGGTGTTATTGTGGATGCCCAGTCAGAGTTTAAGACATAAAAGAAGGGCTCAGCAGGTTAGGGCACTTGCCACCTGTTGGGAGCAGTGAACCCCCAGATCCTGAATTTCTTGTAAACAACTTGTTTTCCCCTGATCTGAGTGCCTACAGCTGCTCTGAGCATGAGACCCTCAGGAGTTCCTGATGGCAGGGGAGTGGTTTCTGGTGCGTTTGGCTGGGGCATGGCTATCCCTATATAAGCTGCCCCTGGACACAATAAAGGGGGCATTCTTGGGGCATTCCTGTTTCAAGGATGACCCGTGTCTCAGTCTGTGAGTCTTTGTGTGTTTCAATCTCCAGCCCCTTGCCCGGTTCACGACCGGTAAGGCAGTGCATAGAGCGCAGATGGGCGTGGTGCACCGCAGCCACCAAACTGGCTGAAGAGTTTGCCTGGGACACCCACACAGTGGAAGGAGAGAACTGGCTCGTCCTCCGACCCAGACACACGTACACGGCATATGCACGCCCACCTCCTTACACTCACACACACGACAAGTAAATCAGCGTAAAACTTTTAAATATAAGCAATTGAGGATTAATTGGCAGCCCCTCTGCTTCCCAGGGGTGATCCTGAAGGTGATGTAACCATGCCTCCCATGGGAAGAGCAACCAGATCTGGTTTGCAGAGATTTCAGCTTCCTGGAGTCAGATTTTAAAAAGAAGAGCCCGAGAAAAAAGGCACGTGCAGGTTCTACACCTGTGGTTAACACGATCACTGTTTCCGAGACACAGCAGGACTGATGCCCATGGGAACTCACAGAAATGGTGGCCGCACACACAATACCTGCCCAGGTCTGAGCCATACAGAGTCCCAGCACTGAGGTGGGGAAAGGGACAGGATTCCAACCCTAGTCACAAAATTACCTGTAACTGAAACCTGCTGACCAAGTTTTCTCCAATGGAGTGTCTCTGCATATATCAACCACACCTCAGGGGAGGCCCCATGCCCAAGAGTAGTTGGCCAACACAAAACTAACTCCATGTTTTTGTGTATGTACTTTTGTATATTTTGGGCTTTTTACTTTTTTGTATATTGGGGGGTTTTGTTCATTTATTTTTTGTTTGTTTACTTGTTTGCTTTGAAAAAGAGAGATAAAAATGAAATGGATTGGCAGGGAGGTGGGGAGGATCTAGGAGGAGTGGGGGGGATACAATCTAATATATTTTATGGAAAATATTTTAAATTAAAAATAAATAATTGTAAGGGTATGTGCGCGCGCGCGCACACACACACACACACACTCACACATTATACTCTGGAACAAACCAGGGGCAATTCTCCAGGCCATATGCAGGACAGATGAGATTCTGTGGGACTTAACCAGGTCCAGGCCTTTGACATGGAACCAGAAATATATAGGAATCCCCAGAGTTACATGATGTGGAAAGTTTAATTTGTTTTTAGAGCAAAGGGCACAGGGCATAGGGTTCATTCTCTAATATGACCATATGGAAACCAGAGACACTGGTTCAGTCCTCTACGGAGTACCAAGGACTTCTGCTGGTGGAGGAAATCCAGCATGTAGGGATAGATGACATACCACGTGTGACCCCCTCTAAATATATAAGACAATGACACAAAGTCAGGAAAGGACATCCATACAGGGCCCAGAGTCTAAAACATTCTGCCCAGTGCCACTAAATAATGTACTAAAAATAAGACATGGATGTCACAAATAAATATTGGATGGCTACTGTATTGAGAAATGGACATTTGGCCTTTGTCCTCAGTTTCTGACATGTAGCTCCTAAAAGACTCCTCTAGAGTATCGAAATGGAAAAGCTAATTTTTGTATGCTAATGAGAGTTGTTGGGATCCTTGAATAGAATCAGGTAGGTCCCCAGAAAAGCCAAGGCATTATGAAAGATATTATTACAAATTCCAGCCACCCCCAGACTTCCAGGGAGCTAAGAGAGCCCGAAGACCGAGTTAGTAGCCAATGACAGCGGTTTTAATTAATAATGCTGATGTATTGAAACCCCCTTAAAACTCCCAAAACTGTACGATGAGCACAGCATCCAGGCTAGTGAGCGCGTTACGGTGCTGGTCAGGGTGGAACCTGGTTACCACCTCCCAAAGTTTGTTCTATGCCTCACTTCCACGGGACGGTTACCAAGAAGCTGCAATGGCAATGCCCTGCCCTAAGCTCCATGCTCCATTCTAGCAAATCGCTCAACCTAGGCTAAAAGTCATCAAAACCCTCACATGGATATCTAACCACTAGGAAGTAGAAGCAGCCTGGACTTGTGGGTAGGCTCTAAAACAAGAGTGTTATTATACATGTGGGTTCTGGGCTAACTCCAGTGTTAATTGTAATTTATAAAACACCTGGTTGGTGGCCACCTAGAACTGGAGAACTGTTTATATAAAAAATCTCCACATTTTTTAAATTTTTATTTAATATTTTTTAAATTTCATTTTAACATTCCAACCAGTTTTTCCTCTCATCCCTCCTCCTGTGCCTCCGACTTCTCCACAGCCCACCCCCTCTATCCACTCTTCTCAACAGGTAAGGGCTCCCATGGGGAGTCAACAAAGTCTGACACATTAAGTTGGGCCAGGACCAAGCCCCTCCCTCCTGCATTAAAGCTGAGACTGGCATCCCACCATAGGGAATGGGCTCCAACAAGCTAGCTCATGCACCAGGGATAGATCCTGGTCTTACTGCCAGGGGCCCCTCAGATAGTCCAAGCTTCACCACTGTCTCCCACATACGGAGGGCCTAGTTCGGTCCCATGGAGACTCCACAGCTGTCGGTCTAGAGTTCACGAGTTTCCAAAAACTTAGTTCAGCTCTCTTTGTAGATTCCTCCATCATGATCTTGACCTCCCTTGCTCAGATATTCCCTCCTCCCTCTCTTCAGTTGTTTTCCCAGAGCTCAGCCTATTGCTTGGTTGTGGATCTCTGCATCTGGTTCCATAAGTTACCAGATGAAGGCTCTATGATGACAGTTAGGGTATTCACCAATCTCATTATAGGGGAAGGCCAGTTTGGGCTCCCCCTCCATTGTTGCTGGGAGTCTTAGCTGGGGTCATCCTTGTGGATTCTTGGGAATTTCCCTAGCACCAGTTTCTCCCTAGCCCCACAGTGGTTCTCTCTATTAGGATCTCTCTTACATTACTCTCCCACTCCATACCTCTCCCCGCCCAACCATTCTTTTCCTTCATGTTCTCACATCCCACTACCTCCCCTTTACCACACACACACACACACACACAGACAGACAGACAGACAGACACACACACACACACACACGCACACACACACACATACACACACACGTTTGCCCAGGAGAAATTCTCCACGTATTTTGTGTCTGAGTTCTATAAGTAAAAATAGCTTTTATTCTATTTGCTTACACAGCGCCTGGACGTTCTGCACAGTAAATTATAAAAGGTGGAAAGTACCTTCTCATGAGAGAATACTGAAGACATGAAGACGTTATTCTTATTACCAATTACGGGACAGCAGAAACCATATCCCAAACTCCTTGACAAGTTACTTAGACAAAAGCTTCTGGGCCCTCATATGCCTGCCCCTGGCCCTGGCCCTGCTTCTGCCCATGCCCCAACCCCAAGTCTGTTCTGGAGACCAGAAGTATGTGCTGTACTGATGAGAGAAGGAAAAAGATAAAAGATGCAGGGGAGAAAAGTCAAGGAGGGTAGCATGGTGACCAATGCACAGAAGTCATATCAAAGGTTCTGTGCTTGTGGGTTGACTGTCAATAATTTGGGCTTCCTGTCTAGATTGCTGTGGCCTTGGGACTGAAGAAGCAAATGAATTCAAGCCAGGGATAGAGAGGAAGAGAAAATGGTGCTGGGGTCTTTTTTTTTTTTTATTGAGAAAAGGAGAAAAAAAAAACAAGTTTCCACCTCCTCCCAGCCTCCCATTTCCCTCCCCCTCCTCCCACCTTTCTCCCCCTCCCCCCACTCCTTTCCCCCTCCCTCTCCAGTCCAAAGAGCAGTCAGGGTTTTCTGCCCTGTGGTAAGTCCTAGGTCCTCCCCCCTCCATCCATATCTAGGAAGGTGAACATCCAAACTGGCTAGGCTCCCACAAAGCCAGCACATTACGTAGGATCAAAACCCCGTGCCATTGTCCTTTGCGTCTCATCAGCCCTCATTGTTCGCCATGTTCAGAGAGTCCAGTTTTATCCCATGCTTTTTCAGTCACAGTCCAGCTGGCCTTGGTGAGCGAATATATACACATTAGAGTACTACGCTGCGGTAAAAAACAATGACTTCTCGAATTTTGCATGCAAATGGATGGAAATAGAAAACACTATCCTGAGTGAGGTATCCCAGACCCAAAGAGATGAACATGGGATGTACTCACTCATAATTGGTTTCTAGCCATAAATAAGGGTCACGGAGTCTACAATAGGTGAATCTAAAGAAGCTAAGTAAGAAGGGGAACCCAAGGAAAAACATATAGTTATCCTCTTGGCTAAGGGAAGTAGACAAAATTGCCGGGGAGAAAATTGGGATCTTGGGGGTGGGGTGGGATGGGGGTAAGGGGAGATGGGGAGAGAAAAGTTAGAAGGGAAGGAGGTGGGGCCTTGGGGAAACAGGAGGATTGGGATAAAGGAAGGTTGGACAGGGGAGCACGGAACCACAATTCTTAGTTAAGGGAGCCACTTTAGGTTTGGCAAGAGACCTGACCCTAGAGGGGCTCCCAGGTGCCCAAGCCGAGGTCCCCAATTAGTTCCTTGGGCAGCTGAGGATAGGGAACCTGAAATGACCCTATCCTAGAGCAATACTGACGAATATCTTGCATATCATCATAGAACCTTCATCTGGTGATGGATGGAGATAGAGACAGAGACCCACACTGGAGCACTGGACTGAGCTCACAAGGTCCCAATGAGGAGCAGAAGGAGGGAGAACATGAGCAAAGAAGTCTGGACCACGAGGGGTGCACCCACCCACTGAGACAGTGGGGCTGATCTATTGGGAGATGCGGTTCTTGAAATGCAAAGATACAAAAAGAAGACAAACAGAAGGTGGCCAAGTCAAGGGCATGGGAAGCTCCCCAGCCAGGGAAGCCGGGATGTTCAGGCAGCCAGGGCTTTGTGGTCCTCCTCTTTCCCAGGCTGCTATACTGACCTTATTATCTTCCACACTTGGTACTTCACCGGCTTCACGTTCTAGCCTCTCATTGTTCCCTGCTGAGTCAACACTAACTCACAAACCTTTGCCCAAACATCCCTCCCTCCTTTTCACAGGGCCATACTCTCTTTATCCATGGAGTCATCCATATTTCCTGCTCTCATTGTATTCAAAAGTTATGTGAATAAAGGTAGGGTTTGTATTATTATTATTATATTGCCAAATAATAAGATCACACACTACATAAATAACCTCATCTGCAAGTCAACGAGCCCACACACGGGGATGTTCTGGTATTGCAGCTAGTGTACAGACTGAGCCGAGTAACTTAAAATAAAGAAATGGATGACTACATATTATAATTTGTCATTGTTAACGAATGAAGGCGATTGGCTAAGTAGACAGGACGAATGCACGCGAGATAATATCGACAGCATGCTGGCCAATCAAACACCCAATCATCTTAGCTGCCATGAGTAAGAATTTGCTTAAACATTTTGATGATGTACAGAATGGCTTGCCGAGGGATTTGTTCCCAGGTAATTGGCAGGAACTGCAGCTCATTCAATTAGCTCTCATCTGACATGCCAAATGAAACTCACAGCTGATTCGTTAGATCATCAGCAAGCGATTGTTTATCTCCTCCGTGAGCCAGGATGACAAATAAGCAATTTTAGCCCAAAGGGTTAAGGCCAGTGCCAATCATTATTCACACCGCAATTTAACTGATTCTCTGGCAATCAATACCATGCGCTCAAAATGCAATACTGCAGTTTTTCCAGGTTGTAGGACCCTTATGTGAACACGCTGCCAGGCTATAGACAAACAAACTACTAAAGAAAGTCAGGTCTCAGATGCAGTGTTCATCATCGGATTTTAAGGGAGTGAGGGAATGCATAAGCCCAAAGCATTCGCGTAGGGCACAGCCGAACAGATACATTAGCGAGCTCCTACCCTGATTATTGCGCTGAACCGTGAGAAGTAATGAAAGGTGACAGAAGAGAAACAGCAGTGACCGCATTAAAGCCTCCACCGAGCTCCTCAGACTCATCAGGAAATCGGAGATAATGATGGGTAAATTATCTCTAAATGGCTGAATGTTGCCATTCGTTCCCAAGAACTTGGGAGTGAAGGGCTTCATTCCTTCACCTGGAGTTAAGATATTCTTGGGAGATTTGTCAGTACGACACAATGTCTTGCTCAATTTGCTCTTGGCGTAGCTGGTTTTTGTCCAGTAGCAAATGGCGGTTCCCTTCCTGACTGACTTTCCCTCCTCTTGCCCAAAACTTCTAATGGTTCGGCAAGACTCTAAGCTGTTGAGAAAGCATCTCCCTAAATTGTATGAAAGAGCAAAATCTCTACTGAAGTAGGGAATAATGCGAGGGAAGGTGAGCGGTTAAATCTCAGAGCCGTGGCTCAGAAACTCACCGTCATCATGTTTCTTGCCAGCACAGGGAGATGAAAGCAGGACCACTGCTCAGTCTCAAGCCTTGGTTTCTCGTGCACTGAAGTGTGCAGGTTCCAAGCTTTCTGTGTATCGCTGGTTTTCATGACACTCTTCCGTCCTTCTCTTGGGGGTCATGGTCTTCCTGCTACTTCACGGCCCATTTTGGTATATGGAATTGAGAGAGGAGAAATTCTAGAAATAGCCTCCTTTGCTGATAAAATATTCAGGGAAAAGGATTGGATTTGCTGTCTAATATACAACTTTGGAGATACATAGTTGTTTGGGGAGGCTGCTTGTTCATCCTTGGACTTCTAGACCCCAGAAAAATAACTCATAAACTATATTATTTAAATCACTGCTTGGCCAATCACTTAATCGTATTGCTAGCTAGCTCTTATATCTTTAGTTAACCCATTTCTATTAATCTGTGTATCACCACATGGCTGTGGCCTACCAGCAAGTTTCCAGCTGGGAGCTCACGTCTTTCCACTCTGGTGGCTCCATGACTTCACCTTCTTTCTCCCAGCATTCAGTTTAGCTTTCCCCACCTAGCTCTACTCTGCCCTACCACACACAGGCCAAGACAGCTTCTTTATTCATTAACCAATAAAAGCAACACATATACAGAAGGTCTTCCTATACTACTTAATACTCTAGTCCTTATATTTTCACTGGCCACCAAACCAAGATGATCAAAATTTGATAGAGAGGCTTGGTGAAGGGCTCTTCTTACGATGTGTTCATGTAATCATGGTGCTAATCAAAATCCCATGGTGAAAATCTAGGTCCTTAACACCAATAGTCATCATATTGATAATATGTATCAGTGATTAAAATTTAAAAGTTACCATGCACAAGACTGGATAGATGGCTCCGTGGGTAGAATGTGTGCAGCGTACAAGCCTGAGGGCCTTGAATCAGATCCTCAGCACCCACATAAAAAGCCGGACATGGCTGTAGGCATCTATATTTGTAACACTGGGAGGCAAAGAGGAAGCCTGGGCCTCACTGCCCAGCCAGCCTAGCAAATTACTGATTTCCATGTTCAATAAGAAACTCTGTCTCAACAAATAAAGGTGGAAAAATATTGAAGACATATGTCACACTTTAGCATACACACATAGGCACACGCACACTGGTGCATGTATACACATATACGCCACACCAAAAAAAGAAGAAAAAGAAAAGAAAGAAGAAATGATAAGAAAGAAAAGCAAAGCTTGCTCTTGCTCTCGCTCTCTCTCTCTGTGGAATCTTGTCCAACCTGGATGACGAAGACTTGAAATGAACTGGTAGTAACATGGTGTGGTGATAATCAGTCCCTGACTGGGAAGGAGTTAAATAATGATAATAATAATAATAATAATAATATAAAGAGGTGATAAAAGGGGAGAGAATCAAGAGCCAGTCTAAGTTTCCAGCCTAAATAACTGCAAATACAGTCTGAAAACAGTTGGGGCAGTGGGAGACAGGTGGGTACAATGGCATCAAGATCAAGATGCCTATGTATCTTTGGGTAGAAAGATCTATAAAGAAGTCAGGTATTTGGACTTGGAGTTCAGGGGGAGATACAGTCCTGGAAGCAGACAGTGCAAAGTTAGTGCTGGAGCCGTTAGGAGTGAACAAAACCTCTCTAGATCGGTATAAAGAGAGACCAGTTCACACAGGAGAACCCAAGAAGGATTGCATTTAAAATCCCACCACAGCCAGGCACACATGCATTTAATCCCAGCACTCAGGAGGAATAGGCAGGTGGATCTCTGGGTTTAAAGCCAGCGTAGTCTACATAGTAAATTCTGTTCCAATCTACATAATGAGACCCTATCTCAAAGAAATAAAATATGGGACAAGAGAGATGGCTCAGTAGTTAAAACAGTGGCTGCTCTTCCAGAGGAACCAGGTTTGATTCCCAGCATCCACACGCTAGTTCGCAGCTGTCTATGACTCCAGGGGCTCCAATGCCCTCTTCTGGCTTCCACATATACTTCACACACATGTGCACACACACACACCTGCAGGAAAAACACGTATGCACATAAAATACTAGCAAAATAATAAAAATTACTTAGTGAAATAAAATATTGTCACACAAGCTCTGGGACCAGAGTTAGATCTCCCTAGCACATAAAATAAATATTTTTAAAGCCAACCAGAAAATGTGTAGTCATCCAAGGAGGCTGAAATGGGACAAGAAATGGCAGGGTTACAGACAGTCATCGAGGGTTGTGTGCATAATTTTCCAAAAATAATCCAAGCCATCTATCTTTGATAAACATGCATTTATACACAACATCAGACCCCATCATTCCCTTCGGCTCTGTTCTCTATAGAAACCAGAGTTCTCCAAAGCCAATCAACCAATCACAGTTTCAGGTTTCCCCAAGACAAATAAAAAAAACCAAAGTAAAACATTTCTCACTGAGTTCAGAGGACAGGAAATTACTGAGACGTTTAAAGACCTAATTTCCAGGAAATGGAGAAAGCAGGTGACAATTGCCAGAAAAGACTCCTCCGTGACAGAGCTCTTCTGGAGCTGGCCAGTGGGAGGAAGGAAAGTGGGGAGGGTATTTTCAGTCTGTAGGGGGAAAGCCAGAATGGGCTTCTTTACAAATAAATGGTTAGGGGCTACAGAGATGACTCCGCAGTTAAAAGCCTCGACTGTTCTTCCAGAGAACCTGGGTTCTCTCCCAACAAATGACCGGGGCTGGGGATAGAGCTGAGTTGGCAGAGAGCGTGCTTAGCATGCAGGGGGGCCCGAGTTCCGCCCCTAGGACCACGTGAGATGACGTGGCGATGCACACCTGCAGCCTCGGCACTCAAGAGGGAGAAGCAGGAAGACCCGCGGTTCAAAGTCCTTCCTGCCTACAGGCTTTCTACAAGTAGAAAAGGGCTCCCCGCTGTGTAGGCGTTCTTGACCAGGACCGCTCAGGAGTCACGCCGCTCAGCACCACACTGGCTGCAGCCACCTGGGTTTTACTGATGTCCATTTTGTGTGAGTGTCTTAGCTGAGTTTCTATTGCTATGATAAAACATGATGACCGAAAGCTACTTGTGAAGGAAAGGGTTTACTTCTTACAGCTTCATGTAAGGAAGTCAAGGAAGGAACTGAAGCAGAGGCCCCGGGGGATGCTTCTCAATGGCTTGGTCCTCAGGCTTGCGCAGTCTGTCTCCTTATACACCCATAGGGACCATCTACACAGGACCAACAATGTGCTGGACCCTTCCACATCACTCACTGATTAAGAAAATGCATCACAGGCTTTCCCGTGGTCCAACTTAGTGAGGCCATTTCCCTCAATTGAGGGTCCCTCTTCCCAAATGACTCTAGCTTGAATGAAGGTATCATAAAACTAGCCTGTCATAAACGCAGAAGTCTATCTGTAGAGCCTTCCCAAAACATCTATCGGGTTGTCAGCCTTGGGTTAAAGGTGGGCTTGTTAACAGAACCTACCTCTGATTATTTCCTCCCAGGCTTTGCCATAATCCGGACTTTGCCTAACTCTCCTTTCACCCAGGAGCCCTGTGAATGCAGATTGAGTTCGTCGAGTTTCTTAGTAAGACAGAGAGAGTACACAGATAGTAGACACAGAAATTAGTCACTTGAGTGACCCTCTCTATTGTAAATTATTACACTGGGATTCCGGTTTATACACAAAACTTAAGCACAGCCATCACAACCCTTTATTAAAGCTAGTATTTGGCACTGGATATTTCATTACTTCCCCTCCTTTCTCCAGCAACTGAACAGTTGGGGGCAGCGGTTGGGAGTGTGTGTTCCAGAACTCATATAGAATAATGACACATTTGACAATCCTTTGTCCAATACTGTGTGTGGAAACAGTGAGAAGCAATAAGGGGTTGCTTTGGGAGCAGGGAATGAAATGCCCAAGGAAAATGTCCAGTGCGTGGTCAGAAAGAGACTCAGACATGACGTCAAAGAAGAATATGAGAAGGTAGATGGGGTGGATGGCAAGAGAAACAATTTAGAACATAGCCTAATCCTATAATCTGCTCAGATTGACTCCCACATCCCCACCCTTTAACTATAAATCCTTTTTAAAAAAAAATCTGACTCTTTCTTTCCCAGAAATTATGAACTATTCCTTACTCCTGAGTTTGGATAGAGGCTTATAAATCTTTCCAGACTAAAAACAAAACTTTTTGTCTTTCATTAGCAATAAGAAATAATTAGATTTTTAAAGATTCTGGCTCTTAACTAGAAAAGTCTATCAGAGTTATCCTAATAAAATATTTCAATGTTTATATATAATTCTTCAATCTTAAGTAAACGGTCAAGGCTGTTGTGTGTATCGTTTCTATTAGTAGCCAATGGAGAGTTATTTAAGGTTTTTAAGAAGAATAGAAGAGCCGGGGATGGAATTCATTTAGTAGGGCACTTGCCAAACAGGGACTAGAACCTGAGCTTGAGCTCCAGAACCCACGCAACAAAAGCCAGCAGTGGTGGCTCACATTTGTACTCATAGTGCTGAGGAGGCAGAGACAAGAGGAACCTGGGACTCACTGGCTCACCAGCCTAACCTGCATAGTGAACTCCAGGCCATTGAGAGAACCTGGCCCTCCAAAAACAAGATAAACGGTGGCTGAAGTTGACCTCTGGCCTCAGCATGCATGCATGTGAGCACTTACACACACAGGGAGAAGCATCAAAGTCAATCTTGATTCCTACAGGAACTCCTACAGCCAGGAGCCTTTAAGTTACCTGCCCACTTGGGCGTGGCCTCTTATCCTATTTATGCCGATGTAAAGCACATGTCCAGCCTCTCTTCCAGCTGTGGGATTCGATTGCTGTTTCCCATTCCAGCAGAGGACTGTGATCTGTGAGTCTACCCCTAGATAAACAACCCTCTATTATACTCAATTCTGAGCTAGTGTGGGATTTCTTTTAAGGGTCCATCTTCACTTGATGCCACCGAGGTTGATGTTTTGCAGTAGCATAAAGCATGAATGAAAATAAAGAAAAAGGAAGCCAGGCACCTCAAACCCAGCACTCTGGAGGCAGAGACAGGAGGATATCTGTGAGTTCCAGGCCAGCCTGGACTACATAGTGAGTTTCAGAACAGCCAGAACTACATAGAGAGACCCTGTCTCAAAAAAAAAAAAGAAAACAAGAAAGAAAGGAAGAAAAATAGAAAAAATGGAAGCATAGACATCAATCAGGGATTAATTTTCAACTATTTATTTTTTAGATTATAATTATATAATTTCCTTAATTTCATAAGAAAATTATACATATTAATGGGGTTCATTCTGGCATTTCTAGTCATGCATATAGTGAGTACTAAGTTTAGAGATTTCTGGTCTATAGAGGAAATCACAAGACTCAGTTTAACCTTAACCACTAACTCCTGCCATGACCTTGAAATAGAGCAATAAGGAAAGATAAGAGAAAGCAGTTTAGAGGGCACCATTCCATTTGAAATCAAGATAAACATCTCAGCACATGGGAAACAGGAAAGGTAGCAAACTCGCTAAAGGAATGTCGTTAGCAAACTCGCTAAAGGAATGTCATTATGACCACAGTTCTGAAGGGTCCATGTTAAAAATGGAGACTGGGTCTCAGGATTAGGCATCAGTGTCCCCTTAGAACACTAACTCTAAGTTGCTGGTAAAACCTAAGACAAAGTGCAGAACAGGAGAACCCAGGAAATAGCTACAAAATTACAAAGGAGTTTTGAGCTCAGGATGAAAGCAAACACAAGCAAAGGTAAACATCTTCCATTCAAAATACATTTGCAAACAAAAATTCCAAAGCACATAAAGAAAACATTCTTGGACTGGAGAGTTGTCTCAGCAATTCTTGGACTGGAGAGCACTGGCTGCTCTTCCAGAGGACCTGGGTTCAATTCCCAGCACCCACATGCTGGTTCACAACCATCTGTAACTCCAGTTCCAAAGGATCCAATGCCCTCTCCTGGCCTCTACAGGTACTGCATGCAGGTGATGCACAGACATACATGCAACCAAAACACCCAAACATATAAAATAAATAAATCTTTAAAAGAAGAAAGAAAGAGGGGGAGGAAAAAGGGAGAGAGAGAGAAAGAGAGGGAGGGAGGAAGGGAGGGGAAAGAAAGAGTGAGCAAGCATTCTCTGAAACACAGTCAATGGATTAAAAGCTCAGAGGAACTTACTTTTATTCTAGAAAGTGAAAGAATAGAGTAATCTAAAAGTCAATCTGTAGGATCCCCAGATATATTTTATTATAAGTCAGTAAGAGGCTATAAAACTTTAAAGTTTTAACTTTAAAGGATAGCTTTGAATCAAGTGCCCAGACATCGTAATAGATTTTTAAATCCTGGAAATGAATATAATTACCATAATTTATAAACCCTTAATATATGGATAAAGCATAACAAGTTATAACCAAAAGGAAAAGGAGTGCACTAGGAAAACGGTTGCAATAATTAAGGCCAGCGGTAACAGACACATGAAATAAAGTCAAAGCAATGCAATTGTTTTCATCAGAAACAGAAATGACTAGCTTACGCTGTCGCTAGGTAATACTCATTATAATCCCCTTCTGTGTAACCGCTGATGGAGCCTATGGTCCGCTCTAAGAACGACCGTCTGAAATTCCTCCAGTCATCCAGCTCTTATTCTCACTGGAACACAGAGAAGGGCAGCAGGGATAAAACATATAAATTAGACTCACAGGTCCATCCATCACCAGCTAGCAAAAATTAATGAGCTTACAATGAAAATCATAAGAAACCTTTACTTAGGATCAAATAAGTTAACCAGAACCTTCCTGACTATCTGATTTTTTCCCTACATCTGATCCAATACATCTGCAAATAAAGAGACTGATCATAAAATAGTTATTATACATTCATGGCATCCTTACTATAAACCATTTTGAACATCCACCATTCTGTCAATAAAGTGATTATGATATGATGAAGAATTCTTTTTATAAAAAACAGAATTACAACTGGGTGGTGGTGGGGCACACCTTAATCCCAGCACTCAGGAAGCAAGGCAGGTGGATCTCTGTGAGTTTAAGGCCAGCCTGGTCTACAGAGTGAGTTCCAGAACCGTCAGGGCTGTTACATAGGAAAACCTTGTCTTGAAAAGAAAACGTGTGTGTGTGTGTGAATGTATATGTGTGTGTATACAGTTTAGTTGAAATGGTAAATTGTTAAATGAAGAAGTGACTGAGAAAAATCAATGTGTAGAAACCAAGAATTTTAAATATTTTGAGTAATAGATGGCTTGTATACAAACAGACATTTTGGGGGCCATCAGCTCACAAAAAATTGACATGGAGACTTATTAATTATGAAAGCTTGGCCTATAGCTTAGGTTTGTCCCACGAGCTCTTATAGTAACTTAAGTTAACCCATTTCTATCAATCTACACTTTGCTTCATGGCTTTTGACCTCCCTTCCGTCTCGCACCTCCTGCCATGCCTAGATTCATGTTCTTTTCTCTCTCTCTGCCCAGAAGTCCTGCCTAACCTCTTCCTGCCTAGCTATTGACCATTCAGCTCTTTATTAAAACAATCCAAAGGCACCTTGGCAAATACACATCTTCACAGTGTACAAAAAAATTATTCTAAAGCACTTGCAATCTAAAAACAAGACATTTCTCCATCCCTATCACTACAGATGTCCTGACAGGAGCAGCCATACCCACCACCAGCTCTCGAGCTCACACCCAACCAGGGTCCTGAGCCTTTAGCCCCCATATTGTTCTTCACCACCACATGGCAAGCTTCTTTCAGGAGAGATGGCCCCATGGGTCAGACTTGGAATATCTTCTTGTTGCCAACTATTGAAATGCCCTTTGAGCAGGAAGTACAAAAGAGACAGTCTTTTTTTGTCTTTTTTTTTTTTTTTTTTTTTTTTGTATTTAGAGACAGGGTTTCTCTATAGCTTTGGAGCCCATCCTGGAACTAGCTCTTATAGACCAGGCTGGCCTAGAACTCACAGAGATCCACCTTTCTCTACCTCCTGAGTGCTGGGATTAAAGGCGTGTGCCACCACCGCTGGGCAAGAATACAGTCTGGAACCCCCGCTCCCTCCCACACACCGTCACTCTTACAGTCCATCGACTGTAAGGGAGAGTCTTGCTGATGGAAACACCTATCAATCTTTGGAAGAAGCTGTCTGAATATCCCAAGTACCTGCCCAAGAGTCCAGAATTTCGACAGCAGATCCATCAGAGGGAAACACAAGGCCCACAAAAAATGGTTGAATATGGAATATATTCAGATGGAAACAGCAACAACAGCTCTGGCCATCTCTGAGCACGACAGTCACACAGAATTAGTTTTTTGTTTGTTCATTTGTTTTGTTTTGCTTTTGCTTTTTTGGTTCTTCCCTGCCCCTATACCAGAAAGGAGAAAACACACATGCACGCATTGACTGAAGGGTTAAGAATGATAGAGAGCTATTACCGAGGCCAGTCCCCATGCAGAAAACAGCTCAGGGCAGCAATGAGCCTCACAGAACTCTGGAATACCATATAACATCTTAGTGAATGGAACTCCTTAACCACACTGCCCAAAGATGGGCAATTTCAACAGTTAGAAAATCTAGGTAAGCCAAACATGGTGACACACATCTGTTATCCTAGCATCAGAGAGCCAGAAACTGGCAAATTGCAAGTCCAGGCCATCCAGGACTACATAGTGAGTCTGAAACACAGAAAAACCCTATCTCAAAAACCAGGAGAGGAAAAAAAGTCTAGACAGTAAAGAGATCTCCCATCCCACCCCACCCCACACAAACTTTGAGTGCCATGAAATACAGAGCTTTTGAATACAGCCATTCTTAGGCTGCTCTTTCATGAGGTTGCTTGTCTGCCGTCCTGTACTATTTGACGTAAGTAATTTATTGTAAAAAACCACAACTTGTTTTTTAAAAAACTCTTATAAAGCATCTATATTTAAATTTAATACAGAAAGCAAAAATTAGCTACACACACACAATTTTAACTTGTAGAGTCTCTTCTGAAACAACTAACCATTTTCCCATACACCTTCCTATTCCTGAAATAGGAAGAAATTGCTAGGAGTTTCCCTAGACACATGCAGTTCTGCCCAGGGATGGCTGGTCCAATTTTTTATGGATAACGTGGTGACCAATTTGAGAATCCTGCTTTGCAATATGCTCCTGAATGGTAGAGTGTCGATTCCAGCACCCTGGCTCTGTTTTAACATTCCACGGCTCACAATTGCATAATGCTGCAAATGGTTGTGTGCTCTGCCATTTGTCGCTTCCCTACAAGGCTATTCTGAGCTTTGATAAGCCATAAATGGCATAAACGACCTTATATAGTTAGTGCACAGTTTCATAGAAATTAAACGCATAATTAGGATTTTTTTCCCAAACACAGATTCAACTTTATAAGCTCTTTTGAAGTATATTTCAAAACACATATTGATACCAAGGTGTGTTTTCTAATTTAGAGGTATAAATGCATCCCTTGATGAGAAGAAATTATCCTGGATTCTATGTATAATAAATATAACTAATGCCTGTACTTTAACCGCTCTCTTTAGGGGAGAAAATAGAAAGCATTTGGGGAAAAGTGGCTCGTGGGAGAATCTGGAAGGAAACCTCCCCATTGATCCACGCTCCCTTTTCTACTGGGCTGGAGTTGCTAGCAGCAGAGAGAGCCTGAAGAGTTAAGCTTGGGTTTTAAGAACACCATTCATGGCATGCCAGCTTGAGCAAGCCACGTATCTACTGGATCGGTCTCCTTGTGGGCCAGCTAGCCTATTTCATAATGTTCCTGTGCTGACCAATGGAGCATCCATAAGCAGGATGTAAGGGGGTGTTCTCATCCGACTCACAATACCTAATAATCACATAATTTCTTCACTTCCTGTCTCTGAAGACATAGAGCCTCAAAATTGGATGCTATCGCCATTTAGACACTAGGCTCCTTCCCATGTGCCACCTCATGACAACGCTTGTATTATCCCAATTTTAAAGGGGACGGATTCAAAATTCAGAAAGGGGAGTAACTTATCCACGGCCATCCAGCTGTGTTGACCTAGTCTCTCTAGAGCTGATATTCTGCTCTAACAGTGAATTCTAACTGCTATATAACATTCCCAGTGGGCATTCTGTTCTTTGTTACACCACTACCACCAGCAAGGAGTGCTATGTGTCCAAAAAAAAAAAAAATACATTCAACTAGCAAGTCTAAGAGTGATTCTCACAGCGCCTTCACTCCAGGCTAACCCCCTCATATTACCATCAAATTCCTGAAGAACATGTCCAACTACAGGAAAACTATCGGGGTGCTATTCTCACATCACTAACAAAAGCAAAACTGGGGGGATGCAGCATTTCTGGGGACACCAGCTGACCCCACCGCCTTCGACGGGAGGCATTTCTGCGGCTCCCTCAGCCCCAGCAGCCTGTATTTCACAGTAGAAGACCACCACGGGTGAGAAATCAGTGTAAGGTTTCTACCTCTGGGTAAGCCAGGAGAGAACAGGAGGAGCCATTTCTCTTCCGCGTCCTCCGCGACTGGGTACAGCGAAAGACGCGGCACATGGTACACACTGGGGAAAATGTTCATTGCAGAGCCCAGATGCCGACGTGGAAAAGGGACGAGCGCTTCCAGCAGCTGCATCTGGCTCTTTGGCATGCTCTCTGCGCTGTGGTACTGATCCTCCCCGATCTGCACTTCCGTGGCTTCGCCAGTTACCTGCAAACTAAATTGTGTCCGCTCAGACGACACACAGCTTGCGACATACGTGAAGTTACCACTGTGGTGTCTGTTTCCGAACTTCTGCGAAGCATTCCGAAGGAATCAATCTAAAGACACTCAGCTATAACGACAGAAAACGCGAAGAAGAAATGCTCTATCCTGGACTCCTTGCAGCTAAGCATCCTAATCACGTGCACATGTAATGATTTTAAAATCAGGGGGGAAGTCTGCTTTATCCTAAGTAAGCACTCTTTTCCTGGGCATGAGTGCAGGGTTCGGGGGGTTAATCTGGAGGTTGTACAGCTAAGAGACCCTAGTGAATTTAACCTACAAGGAAGCTTTGCTAAAACCTCACCTTTAGCTTTTTGTGCACATCCGGAAAGTAAGACACCTTTCAAGGGTCTCCCTCCCCACATTTTTATGATACACCTTTCAGCAAAAGCTTTTACAATGATATTAAACGTTAACTCTAGATGGGCTAATCCCAAGACACGGCAGCAGCCTTAAGGTTAATAGTCCTTTTAATTAAAGGATAAGTCAGTTATTGAACACAGAAGCTAATCACAAAAGGATTACCAGTGAAAATGAACATAGTCTGTGCAATTAGTCTGATAATTAAGACTTAAGTACTGGACAGAGATCAAAGGGCTTGTAATACGCAATAAAGTTCCAACCATGGTAAGATATTCAGAATGTTAGCTTGTGCTTTACTGCACCTTTCATTTACCATGTGCCCATGATAGCAGCAAACACGTTTCCCCAGTGGATGTCAGCGCGGATAACGGCAGCAGCTGTTACCACATAAGCCTGGTGTTTCTCACAATATGATTACTCTGTCAACGATGGCCGTAAAAGGTGGCATCTGCATTCATCAAACAGAGTTATCAATAAATGTAAAGCCATACAACAATTAGAGATCTCAAAGGAAGAACAAATCCAAACAGAAGAGGAAAAAAAAATGCCAACCACACTCTTTAATTACTAAGATTGTTAATCAATGAAATGCCTTCATAACTTTTAATTAAAATTTTATTTGAACTGCATGTTTGGAGTATCAGATTCTTTGTTTTCATTACATTTAACAGTTGCGTTAGAAAAACTGGAGGCATCTGCGAGAGGCCGTCCCCTGGGGAACACTTGGTATCTGTAATTGCATGCTCTCGCCTACAGAGGGTGTGAAGAATCCTTGCTAAGAATAAAAACAAGGACCCAGCTCACAGTCGCGATTATCACAGAGCAAATTACCAGGTAGAGCAATCCAGGAGCTGTCAAGAAAGGTTAGCAAAAGCGAGCGTGAAGTTATCAACCATTCAGCAATTCACCATGGTCCAAAACCAGCTCTGAAGTTAAAGCAAAGGAAAGGGGTGCTGGCTTTAGGGAGTTAAGACTGCCTCTAGTTACAGCAAGAAGCAAAGATTGAGAGAGGTTATAGGCGAAGGATAAAAAGATGAAATGACGAAGGAAAATCAATTACTTTGATCACACTGATGATGCTCCGGCGTGTTATGATGAGAATAACTTCTTGTCACTCCCAAGCCGTGTGCTGTTTCCCTTCTTGTTGCCTTATCCTTGATTTGTGCTGATAAGGGTCTGAGCAACTCTCTAGCCTGTCCCAGAAGTTGGCTGACAAATCCCACCCAGATCTCTCAGTTCCTTCAAGCTGAATGCATACCTCACTGTTACGCTTCCAAACGGTCGCTTTTTGGTTTGCAGAAGAAACCAAATCTTGAGTTTCTTTCTCTTCCACCCCTCTGCCGCCGTCCTTTCCAGCCCACAGGAACGAAGTACCCACACCTCGTATTACTTCCTACAGTACTGAAATAACTGGAAAGTTCTTCGTTTGTAATTTTAGAGGGATGGTAGGTGAAGTATGGAGTATTTAGAGATTCGTTCTGAGGCTTTCCTTTAACGCACATTGACTTTCTAGTGTGAGTGGCAGTCGGCCCGCCCTTCTGGGGTTGCAGCAAAGGCTACTGATGGGGCTCAGGGCACAAAACTCCACCACACGGATCCTGACATTTGAGAGAGAAGCTGAAGCAGGTCCTTCTGCCCCCTCTCAGAAGCAGGACCCGAAGTGTTCTCTGACTTCAAGAAGTGGTTCCCATGACCCTCGTTTAATAGATTCTGTACCTGGAGGAAAGGAAGCCTGTCTGTGAAGACACGGGGACCAAAAAAAAAAAATCTGAACCATCAGGTCTTTCTAAGTCCTCCAGGATACTGTCACGAGGTCTTGCTAAGTCCTCCAGTGTATCATCACGAGGTCCTACCTCTTTGTCCAATACTTCTGCACGGTTATCCCCTTCATTATGGAATTTAGCCTTAAAATGTAGAGGTTTCCCTATTTCTTTGTTTTGTTTTGTTTCCAAGGGCTCTTGGATCATATAAAACTTGTATTGAATAAATTTATGTGCTTCCCTCCTGTTAATCCATCCTTCGTTACACAGGCCAAGGCTGTGAACTGGGCGGTGAGTGAAGAAAAGATATTCCTTTCCCTCTCCTGTGCAGCCATCTCTCAAATTCATAGCCCAAAGCAGATAGAATGTAGCTCACGTGTTTTCCTCCTCTCAAGGAAAGTTAATGTGTTACCATCAAAACATGGCTTGGGGAATTGGCTAAGGAATGGGCTATATTTCACCAAGAGGCTCCCTTTCCACTTTCTTCAAGTTCTTGGAAAACAATGAGTACACCCCTGGGATCAGGGTCATATCTTGGGGAAATGACAGCTCCTTATACTTAAGTATAATGCATAACAGATGCCAGCAACTATTTCAAATTCCATACAGATATTAATTCATTTAAATGGCATATACCCCATAGGAACTAACTTTTATTATCACCCTAAGGAGAAAAGGTACATCCCCATGTCACAATGCTGTCAAAGTTGAACTGTGAATCCAGCCTGTCCGGTCTCAGTGTCTATGGCCTCAACTACACTTCTGCTTTAAAGAAAAACAGCATTTATTGGGCATCTACTTAGTACCAATTTTTTATTTGTTATTTTATTTCTGCTTGCATAATTCTGCAGAAGGGTTTTGCCGATGGAAAAATTAAGACTTAATGAAAGGAACTGGGCCTATTCAAGTCAACAACTCAGTAGATAGGTATACCTGGAGTCATATATAATTCTGTGTATTTCAAAAAATGTGCACTATTTCCTATAGTTACGGTAAAACCTGATCCTGGATTTCCATTCCAACATGCGATGATGGCTGAGAGTCTGTAAAGGAAGGTGACAAGCACAGGAAGAATACATGTATGTGTTATGTATAATTTCTGTCATTTGGGGTAGAGAAGTACATTTTGGCTCCAAGACAAAAATATTGACAAGGTTTGGAAGGCTTCCCAAGGGGTAAGTTTGTTACTAAATTGTGCTCAAGTAATAAAAGCTTTTGTAAGAGGACATTCCATGTTGAGATCTTCATCTGCAGGGGAATCCGACATCACACAGGGCAGAGACATAATGACATACAAGCTTATATGAAGAGCTTCTCACACACACTAAGGTCAGGGTTTTGCCATTCTCCTCAACGATGAATTTTGTGTTTGTGATGTCTGTCCTGGAATTTGCTCCTCGATATCAGAATAGGAAGAAAAACCGCCTTCAGTTCACAGGCACTAACACATGTCTGGAGAGAACGCTGAGTTTCTTCCCCTCTGCTCGACTGCTGTACCGGGAACTACAGCCTCTCCAAAGACGTCAGGCTATTTCCAGTAAAGACATTTCTGTGCCTTTTGACATTTAACTTTTTCCTGGTTTTCACTCCTAGTATTCTTGGAAGTTGTTGACCCTCTGACCTCACGTATAGTTAACAGTCCGGGCTTTGCAGTCATCCCATCTACTTCACCAAATGTAGATTCCAAACGTCACAGAACGACCCATTCTCCTTCCCAGTTACTTAGTATGCCCCGGTTTGTTACAAACATATCAAAGGCATTGATGGGAATGGTACATGAAATGGAAGAGCCATGAAAATGTTTAGGTTTTTGCTCACACCTATAAACAAAACACAAGTCATTCCAAGCACTTTAATCCCCTTCATTGCATTCAAATGGTCGTCACACACGAACATCAAAGATGCTTCAAGCCTTAAATGCTGTGTAAGATGCATTGCAGCCCCAGAGCGAGAGTTACTCAATTTCTGCATTCTGTGATGATGGAAAATGAACCTGCTTGAAATATGAAAGTCGTATTTTTTAAAACTTTCATTTTGCAAAGGTTAATTGACAAGCAGTTTGAGCAGAGGGAATGTGCTTCAAGTAAGTTTCCAATTACCAGAATATAGACTTGGGAGGATGTGTAAAATATATAAATCTTGAAATGCTAACAGGGCCTGCATTTGCTAGATGGAGAGAAAGCAACACACACATGAAGGCATTATGAGTCACTTTATAAAGCTATAACTATCTATATAAAGATAAAATAAATATCGTGGCTTTAATTCAGGAATAAAGTCTACAAAATTTGTCCATAGAAACCATCAATGACACGTATGACAAACTTCTTTTTCCTACTAATAAAAAAACTCTGCATGGCTACAGTTGCATGGTTGCATGAATCTCCACATATTCATATATAAACAGGGATATGCAAATTTGCTGCCAAATAGATTAGCAAAATGCAAGTGGTATGCAATTTGTGGGAAAGTCTATCTTGTTGCAATTTTACAATTTCTCAATCCATCAGTTAAATGTGGATTCAGGGCACAGACTCATATTTCCTTGTCAAATAAATTATGTCTTACATCAAAGACCACACAGACTCCTACTTAACAAAACAGGAGAATGTCTGAATAGACCATAAATGTGAAATATGCAAGAGAACAAAATGAGACAGCCGATAAAATAAAAGATTTGTTAGTCCGCTCAGAACCATCTCCAAAATGGCGCTGCTGACAATCAGAGCAGTGATTAAAGAAATATCCTTTTTAAACTGGTGCTAATTTTTTTCCATGAGAAATGAGCTGGGGTGATAATGCAAAATGGTAACAAATTGCTACGCATAAAAAGTTTTTAATTAGACAGCACAGATACATGTGGGGCTTGCTGTTTGGTTACCGAAACATAATATGGGAAAAAAGAAATGTGCCAAGTCCTTAAGAAATAAGCCAGGTATCAAATTATTGCCTAGCTATAAATTCATAGGTCAATACTATTTGTCATTTCCATTTGGCTTTTTCCCCTTTCCAGGTAATTTATAGGAATTAATTATCATTTATGTTTCCTAGTCTTCCCCCCCCCAAAAAAAATTATGCTGGAAAATTCATCTGACCCTGTGTAACAACCACTATTAAAGATGTAAGTAGGTTTAAGGATTTGGGTAAATTCAATTGTTAGCAGCCTTTACAATAATACCATCCTTTCTTATATGTGTTCCTCGTGTGTGTGTAGGTTTCCCCTACATGTGTACGTATGTGGCATGCATGTTCCTAAAACCCATGAAGAACAGAAGAGGTTGTGGGATCATGGAGCTGGAGTTACAGACGGTTGTGGGAACTAGGGACAACAGCTAGTTCTCTTAATCATTGAGCCATCTCTCCTGCCCCCATTAATACTATCTTTAAATTCACTACAATATATCAAAGTATAGCATAAAGAAAATTATGTAAAATTTCCTATAAAATTTCTTTACATTATATATATTTTGGTTTTCCGAAACAGGGTTTCTCTGTAGCTTTGGTGCCTGTCCTGGAACTAGCTCTTGTAGACCAGGCTGGCCTCGAACTCCCAAAGATCCGCCTGCCTCTGCCTCCCGAGTGCTGGGATTAAAGGCGTGCGCCACCACTGCCCGGCTACATTATATTATTTTCTTAAATAAGTCAGAAGACAGCACTACAATTAGGCCAGAAAAAGCAGTGAACTTGCCTGCTGTGGTATCCAGCCCACTGTGGACTTTTAGGAAACAGAGGCTCTGTACACCTGAGTTAGACCCAACAAAAACTGAGTCCTTTTCTCTCCAGATCCAGCATGTGCACCATTAGTTATCCCTGGCTGCCATAACCAAATATCGTACACCGAGCAGTTTAGAAAACGGTGCTAGAGGCTGGAGGTCCAAGACCAAGGTGCTGGTTTCCCAGAAGTCTCCTCTCCTCAGCTCATGGGGGACTCTCCCCTCTGGTGACTCCATGTCTATCCAAACCTTCTATTGTTATAAAAACATCAGACAAATTGTTTTAGGGGTGCCAGGAGTTAATTGGGGATAAGCACTTGCCACCAAGCGTGAGGACCAGAGTTCCGACCTCCAGAACCCACATAAAAACCAGGCAGATGTGGTGGATCCCTCTAACCCCAAAACTCAGGAGGCAGAGACAGGGTATTTCCAAGACAAGCTGGCTAGTTAGATGGTGACTTCTAGATTCAGTAGGACGCCCTTCTTCAATCAATAAAGTGGAGAGTGCCGGAGGCACCCAGTGTCAACCTCAATTCTCAGTAAGCCATACATGTGCATCACATGTGAACACATGCACATCAACACACATAGGCTTGCTCTGCGTGTGCGCGCGCACGGGTGTGTGTGTGTGTGTGTGTGTGTGTGTGTGTGTGTGCGTGTGCGCGTATGTTGGGTTGGACTAAAGGCCTTATTTTCGCTCCATCACCCACATACACATTCTGAAGCTAGGAGGGGCTTCAGCCCAGGAGTTTGGAAAGGACGCACAACACAGCACCTTATGGAGCAACAGCACAGGTAGATGCTGCCCTAGGGATGGGAGTAGCATCCAAAGTACACCAAAAGGTGGGAGTACGAGGAGGAGAGCTGTTGAGGATGGAGAATGGAGGCTTCTCCCATTTTTCTCTTGTGATTGGGGATGCAGGCCCCCTCTTCCCTGAAGGTCTCTGTGACTGCATTTTTCTTCACCAAAACCCAACCTCTTGACCTCAAGTCAGGTCTTACTTGAATTACAGTGGAAATGGGCATCACAGCACTCTGAAGGGTCATTCCATGCCCCCCACAGAGAAACGAGTGACCCCCAAAAGACCCACTAGTTAATGATGGAAGGGATGGGTCAAGTAGGAAGTTGCCTAGTCTGGGTTTGCAAAGCCCAGCCGGGATCCACACTGAAACAGATCCCGTCTTCCAGACTCTTTATCGCTCAGTGCTTCTGTGAAGTGAAGGAAATTAAATCCTGAGGTGGGGGATGCTGGCTATTCTAAACAAGATGGTGTCATCAGGGTCAAGGTCTGGAAGAGAATGGGAAGGAGGAGGCCAGGAGATGCTGTACATCTGAGGAGACTTAGAACATTTGTCTTGGTATAAGCAAGCTTTTGCTTTCTTATTATTCCATCCTGTTTTGCTGTACTCTGGGATACTGTGTGCTCATCAGGAAAGAGCCTCCTTCTTCAAAAAAGATAACAGTATGCAGAAGGACTGGGGATCGTTCGGGAGATTGTGTAATTAGCCCCAGCATGAACTTGAAGGAGAGGGAAAAAGCAAACAGCCTTTATCTGTTTTTCTCCTTTCCCAGTTACAGAAAGGAGGGTTTGCAAATGTGCGCGCCTGTAATTCAAGCCCTGGCGGAAAGCCTAGCACAGGGCTCTACGCTGTGTTCGATAAATAGACACTGTCAAGTGACAGCACCATTGTGGGGTCGCATTTGTTCCTTCAGCCAAACTCGCAGCATCTGCATAGCTCCATTGTTCTTTGGGGCTCTTCTCTCCTTAAAATGATGGATTGCCACGTAATAAGAACGCTTTCACCTGTCTCACCTCCTTCCGGTCTGCTGTTTATGGCCGGGGCCTGTCTCTCATTGGCTTTCTGGTACCCAGCAGCTCCCAGCCGCTCTGGTTTTAAAATATTGGAAGCGCTTTCATTGTAATCATTGGGTTTTGTCGATTAGAGGAGATATGGATTGTGTTTTAATTGTTCGGAAACAACAGTATCCCGACTAGCATTAGCTAAGAAAGTCTCCCCTGAGCCAAGATGACCCAGCTGGTGAAAACTGAGTGGCAGACTCGGCAATAAAACCAGGGGGTGGCCTAGCAGACGGGTTATCATCTTCTTTGCTTAACTTTGGGGCCGATCTCCAAATGCAGAGCTCTAAGAAAATATAACAAATTAAAAGAGCACCTAGACGAATGTTTTAGCAAATAATTACCAAAAGAGGTAAGCACATCCCTTATCTCTGTACGTAGCACCTGCTGCCCTGGAGCTGGATGGGATACACATTCTCCGCATCCACCAATCAGAACCTCTAGAGGAAGCCCAACGTTTTTGAAGATCCTGGAATAGAGCTGGGCACCAGACACAGACTGCCGTGAAGGATCTGCAGCTCAGGACGGAATCTAATTCATGAGCGAGCTGTGGACCAGCACAGCTTCAGTTCTCAACGGTCCCCCCGTGATGTCTAAATTAGAAATCTGAATTCATGATTTTGTCACTTTTCTCCTGAATTTTAGAACAGTTGCAAGTTACGTCTCCTTTGCCTCAAATTAGCGCTGGCTCTGTCGTCCGGGCTTCTAGCGATCTGGACCCGGTGACGGAGGTGCTACCAGACGTTTTGAACAGGCAATAGCACAACCGCCTTCCCTAGACTTTGCTAAACTGCAAATCCGTAAGAAGATCCTAACTGGACTCTGTCCCACAAGCAGACCAGCAAGAGTCCCTACAAAGGGTGTGGGGGAACGAGCCCTAAAACAAGATCTAAGCGATCAGCATCCAGCTACCATCTTACTTCGTTCGCAGACGAGGGAAGGCCACCACTGGGGACTTTGAGCATCCTCAGTAAACAAAATCACACACAAAAAAACGTTAATTAAGTCTGCCACCCTGCCAGTTTCCCTCTCCTTCCTTCTGAACATGCCTTTTTGGATTGAAACTGCGTATGAACTCTCTTGGCTCTTCATTCTGTACGTGATCACTGTATTTTATAGTTGATTCCAAATTAAGTACATGAACGAGGCCTCAGCTACCCTATTTACCAAAGTGTTCTGAGCTTTATAGTTGGAAAGTTGGAGGGTATGGATATGCAGTCCATAAGATATGAATATTCAGAAATATTTAGTTATCCAGGATGCAGATTTCTATTCTAACACCAATAAGAAGGGCTTATGATTTCTCTTCATTAAAAACAAAAATCTTTGGATTTATTACATAAAGCAGCATGTAAATAAAATAAGATTATTGGCTATGGATATTTTATATACATTTTAACTTACCATAACAAAGTAAGATTGAACTCTTTTTGCCTGCAATTTACCAAGAAATTTGAAAGATAGGTTTTCATTCCCAACAATTTCTCTAAAGATTTTTCCAGGATCACCAACAAAGAAAACCATAAATATCCATGCTTCATCTGAAGTTAAACTCAAATCTTAGAATATTGGGGTTTTTTTTTTCACACTGGAATGAAGGAGAAATGATGGTCTTTTTAAAATTCTTCCAGGCCCAGTTGATTTTTTATTTTATAATAAGCTAACTGAGAACATACAGAAAGCTTTTATGTTGCTCACCCCATAATATGTCAAATAACTAACGTATTTGCCAGTGCAATTTCCTCTGATGACCTGTTCAAGTAGGATTGTCATCTCAGCATTTCAGAACAGGAAGTGCCAGGAGGAAGCCCTCCTCCCTCCGGTTCCATCAACAGTGGCTCACGCCTCTGCTTCCAAAGCACACCACAGCCTGAAGGCCAACAGTATTTGCTTTGTATGGGGCTCTGCTTAAGGAAAGGGATAGACCTCACTCCGTTTGTAACCTCAGCCCCGGACTAGCCTTCTCAAGCATGCTCAGTACCTTGTATATTAATAAACAGTTTCTGGCCCGATCCTCTTATATTCACATGTGAATAGAAGGGAAACTGAACGAGGCACAATACCTAATGTCAGCCCTGCAATTGGTTTGAAGCAGAAGAGAACACAAACCCAGATGTTTTTATTTTCATGCTGAAGAAATGTCAGCCAGTGAGGTGAACCTGCCAAAATCTATACAGAAGATGTGTTGAATGCACTCTGTAGCTCGTGGTGCCTGGTTTATACACTTTTGATGGAATTTGCCCTTAATACTATAAATGTAGTGAATTATTATCCTAGCCCATGGAAATGTCTAGCATGAAAGCCCAGTAATTCAGAGCACAGTGGATTCAAATTCCAGGTCAGACACCAGCTGTGTGGCCTTGATAAGTTCCTTTGCATGATCCTCAGCTTCACCTCCATAAAGTAAACACAACGATATTGGCTCCTCAGAGTTGTAAGGGCAAAGCCAAGTGACACATGCAGAACAAACACACAGCTCAAGGGCTGCCCCAGGGTAACCGGTGTAGCGATAATTTAAACCGCTTTGCAGGAATTTGCTTCATCGACGAGAAAAAAACAGATGCTAAAAAATATGTTAAATATGCTTACATACATGTTATTTTTAAGCATAATTGAATAGACATGTATATTTTAATGTATATGTTATATAGTTATCATATATCACACAGAGATATATTGAACACACAAATATATCATATTCTTAATATATATGATACATATCTCACAGAGGGGAAATTTGAGCAAAATAAACAACAAAATATTAAGATGATGGCTCTGGAAAGTGGAACTTTGTTTCAATCTATATTTTTCAAATATATTTTCTACCATCAGAATGGTATGAATGAATGACAATTTGTGCGAAACAGATTTGCATTTTTACGTAATTATTGACTTATCTCCACCTGTGTAAAATCTCATTCTCTTGGTGCAAATCCTAAAATTGCCTTCTGTGTGAGCTACTGATAATGTCAACCTTAGGCCCTTTTTTTCTCGAAATTTCTGTGGCAATTTTCACTTTTTAATTCATGAACTTTTGCATTTATTTGTCTCTCCTGTTGGACAGTTACCGTGCGGTTGACACTGTCCTCTGTGTTTTATAAATATTCACCCTCACCTAAGGAAGAATGTAAATATCCTAGATAGGGGGGAAATAGTTAGATGTGGAAATATGAGATGCCTAGGATTGTTGGGAAACTGACTTTTATCTGGGAAAACCAGGCCAGTTAAACCACTAGGCAGGTAGGAAGTTCCTAATCCTTGTTTATTCTCCTCTTCACAACAGCCGCCAAAATGGCCAACATGAGTAATATTCTACAATAAACAATCATGTTTCTAAACAATGTGGACATGGTTTTAAAAAGCATAATTTTGCAAAGAAATCACCAAAAACCTATATAAACTACATAACAGAGTCCTCCTTCCATATTCTTTTATTTTTAACCGAAACTGTCCATTGCTGCCTATCAGTGAACTCCAAGTGTGTAATCTCCCATGTAATGTCATCAGATTGAGAATCTTCCTCATTATCTCCCCCATCCTACTCTCCTCTGCACACAAGGGCCCATGAAGCCAGCAGGCAGACTCCATAGCTGCAGAGGTCATAGAGGGGGCACAGCAGTGTGTAATACTTAAGCTGGTAGTCAACATGATATACCTTCAGAATCAGGATAATCACCCTGGATAACACAGGAGCATCTTGATAATATACAACAGACTATCATTTGTCCACGCTTTTTCTTATCTGGCTCTGATGACCATAACTCAACAACAAATTTGTCATAGAACCTTCCAAGAGAGGGGATAATGTCAATGGGCTTGCATACACCCGTTCTGGGGTCCTAGAGTGTTTTTCTAATATAAATCTAGATATATCCACAACCATGCTTGTTACATGCATAAAAGCAGCTATTCTAAGCAGCAGTGCTTCAGAGGCTAAGCGTGCCAAATGTGCCCCTTCTGTTCCTTGAATGCTTAGCAATAGAAAGGAAGCGTGAGCATATTAAGGCAGAATCCTCTTACACAGAGGAAGCATCGCTTAGATCCTCGGTTGGATGTTGCCGGGAAACCACAGCCACAAAGGCCAGTGGCCAGAGCTCAATCTGGGAAAGAGTAATTACTTTCCCACCTGCCCTGATAGTCACCGTGCGACAGAGGATGAGCTTGCGCTTGAAGCCATAACACAAAGCAGCACTCCTCCTGGGCTGCCCTGATTCTCCCATCTGACCGCCTGTGCTGACTTCAACAGGAACTCAGCTTGGGCAGTAGCTCAAGGCTGCCCAGGTAACTGCCTTCACACCAAGAGATTAGATACCAGGGAAGTGTTGAGCCATCTGCTCCTAGGGCTCAATCAAAAGAGATTTCCCAGCTTCTGGTAAGGGGAGCAGAACTCTCTAGAAAAATGTTGCTATGTTTCTTTAGAAATCTCCTGTATGTGTACCGAAAAAATACCCCAAAGCTTAAAGTCCCTGAGTCTGAAAAGGGGAGGGGCTCAGAAGATATAACAAGAACAGTAAATAGTAAATAGTGTTTGAAATTTATATAATCATCATGCCGACCCAGCCACCGACAAGGAAACAAAGACCTAGAAAATTCCTCCAGTTTGGTGAATTTCATGGAGACCCAGAGGTAGCCGCCTACCTAATTCTCAAAGTACGACCCAGCCTTCGGGCCTTGGGGTCACTGTCCCCGGCCACTAACACAGGCTGCCTCACGGGGGAGAGCAGAAAGCTACTGAAGGTTTTTTGAGCCAAAAATAGGACACGATCATCTATGTGTCTCAGGAAATCTGACAGCCCCACATGTAAAGTGGATTACAGGATGAACTTTTCTGTTTCTTCTATGCACCTGGACTATCTAATAGCCTGATCTTTAAAGGGAATAATTCATATTCTGTTGTTAAAGCAAAAGACTTTCGAGACAGAGTTTCACTGTAGCTTTGGAGCCTGTCCTAGAACTAGCTCTTGTAGACCAGGCTAGCCTCAAACTCACAGAGATCCGCCTGTCTCTGCCTCCTGAGTGCTGGGATTAAAGGCGTTTGCCACCACCACCCAGCAATGCAGAAGCTTTTTTAAGCCATAAATACCAAGATTCATAGACAGAGCTGAACATGACTTTAGAGATAAACTAGCTAACTCACCTGGAGGCAACTGAGAGCCAAGTTCAAGCTCTAAGGATTAAAGAACAGTGGGTTCCCAGCCAGGGCTGCTGTTCTCAGCTCTGCTGCTGCTGGAAACGAAGCTGGGTATGAATACTGGCTTCCTACCATCACAGACCATCTGGGAGGACAGCATGCAGCCACTCAGCTTGAGGATACAAAAGGAAATAAGATGCAAATAAAAAGTGGAACCTGGAAAAGTGGTGTCTGTGGACGAGAGGAGGAGGGATGGGCATGGGAGCCACAGACAATACAGGCTCCTAGGCAAGGACAGCACACAAATTCATGAAGCATTCTATACAAAATAAAGAAAAATAGCAATATTAAATTGCTTTGCAAACTGAATTCATAACTTATGTTATATAAAGGTACTTAGCCACCTTTTTCTGCTTGTTCACTGATTTCTCTATCCTCCTCTGGTTTAAAAACTAACCTATTCATTTGCTTGCTTACTATATACTCAGCAGATGTGTACTTATTATATTTGACTGTAGGTCACAAATTTAATGGAAACATCAACAAATAACTTTTCCTGCTTACAAGAATTCGGCTCATTTCAGTTTTTATTGTTTCTTTTCCTAAAAAGGATTCTATTTTCATAGTAGAAACCATTTTCCTTCTGCTAGAGCTATCTTTTTTTTTTAGCAAAATGGAGGGGAGGGAGGATGGATGTGTCCCTGGCACAGCATCACTGGCATTTCATAAATATCCATCCTCAAAAGAAGTAAGGATATTTCTATCCTTTAGGAATATTTGAACATAATTTTAAAATCACTCTAGCTTACCCTGACTTCTAACGGGAATGGTTGTAACATGTTTATTTGCTCTGTTCATTGTGAGTCGGATTTCAGATTTCTCGGGGCTTATGTTCTCAAGTTGATCTCCCCAGCCTTCTTCTATGCCAGCTGCTTTCATGACTAACCTAACCAGGGGGTCGTGACATAACACAAATTATTCCAGCTTTATCTTTAATTTTGTTAGCAGCCAATGTTTTCTGCAAAAGGCTTTGCTAAGAAGAAGAGGAGGAGGAGGAGGGGGACGAAGAGGAAGAAGAAGAAGAAGAAGAAGAAGAAGAAGAAGAAGAAGAAGAAGAAGAAGAAGAAGAAGAAGAAGAAGAAGAAGAAGAAGAAGAAGAAGAAGAAGAAGAAGAAGGGGAAAGTTAAGTTTCCTGTGGGCCCAATCCCTCAGGAATTCTGTGAACTCTGAGAAGGAGAAGGAGGTTAATTGTTAACAGTCCCATGCCTGTGTCACCTACAGCTCACCACTGGATTCTCTCAGGCTAACACCCTTTCAGCGGTAGCCTTTAGCACATTGAGACCAGACTGAGTTTTTATTGCAGACTTCAATAAGACCCAGGGGGAGTTTAAAGAAGGCCATCTTTAAGATTTATCCATGTGTCCTGGAATAAGAGTTCAGTAATTCCTTTAATCCATGTCATCATCTGCCTTGACTTTATACTTTGGGTTAGTCTCCTTACATCACACCTTATTTTAGCAATGATTATCACAATGCATACCCAGGTAGTGCTAACAAGATCTCCAGTAGAACCCAGAAGAGGAGGCACTGATATGTCTATATTACTCTTTTGAAAGAGATCATATATCTTGGAAAAGTAAACTGTATATGTCTGAACTGTTTTTAGTAATCTGTCTCTATAGTTCACCTTTAAAGACTCTCTGACAGTAAATCAAAGGGGGCTAACTGAATAAATTGTCCTTAAAATAAACTCATCTTCTAATACTCCTTTAACACTAGTCGAAGCACTGGGAATAAACCTGCAAATGCACCACAAAAATAATTTAAGTAATAAACAGGATCAGTTGAAGTAAAAGCTGAGCTTCAAGTAGAATTCACTTATCCCACTTTCTTCTGGGCACTTTAAAAGTACATCAGTTATTGAGCTCTCTGTGAATGTATCCTTTAACATCACTGATTCTTAGTGAGAATTGCCATTGATTTCCTACTTCAAAAGACATGACGTAAGAGCTTCATTTCCAGAAGATTCAGCGTCTGGCCAACAGCATTTCATTTCTTGAAATTTCACAAAATCTTCTCTATGTATCTGTCTCTAGATAATCATCAAAAGGGACCTGAGTGTCTTACCACTTGAAAACAGTGTGAGAGAGTCTCTGCAATGCTGAAAGTAACCTAACAAGATCATTTGCTTTTATTTCACAAGCTTGTTCCCAAACTGGGTCTCTATATATGATGCAATTCATCTGTGTATGAAATAATGGCCATCTCTAGAAGCGTAGTATAACTTCATAACTCCACATTTTCTTAAAAATCTATTAGCCCACTAACCAGGAAAACCAGCCTCTGAAGAATAACCATGAACTTACATGTGCCCACAGGAACCATTTCTGTGTTCCAACACAGTCTAGAACATTGTAGGGGGTTCAAGCACACGTTACCACCCTAAAACATGGGAAGATCTGCCTTGGGGAAAAAAACAGTAATGAGGGGACTTTCAGTTCTACTGTGTATAGTTCTGCTCTTTTGTCTTGTGCAAAATAATATCCACTAGAGAAAGTAGTGCATGTTGCTTATAATAAATGAAAGCTAGATCTCAGAGAAAGAGAAAAGGAAGGGAGAAAGAGAAGACTATTAATAGCAAAGATCAAGTTTTAAGGATTAGAGACATGTAGGCACATCTGGAGAATTTCTTATGTATTAAGTGTTGTAATGAGAGGTCATATACCTCAGCCTTGGTATTTCTTATGGGGCAATAAAAAAAGAAAGGAGAAAGGACAAAATGAATAGAGAATAAGAGAAGAAAGGGTGTTAGGTTGTTTAAATATGTTTCCAAAACTCAGTGGACTATAGAAGTCTATTCACATGTCTGTGAGCTCCAGGAGTATGCTGTTGAGTGTCGCAATGAACAGCTCCAAAGACACGAAGAGGACCTGGTCTGCCGCTTTTGGCAATTTCCATGGCATAAATTCCCTTCCCATAACCAACTTCAAGCTGCCCGCGGGTCATTCACTAACTAGTGTAGCTTCCCCCCACAAGTCTCTGTCTGGTGCATGCTGACATTTAAAATGAGCAAACTAGGCCCAAATAAATGAGAGATGTTATAGAAACTGCCCAAGTATGTAACTGTTCATGCTTACTGGCTTCTCTGTCCTCATTTCTGAGGTCAACAGCGATTGAAGTTGTCTCCATTCAAAACTCCATCTACATTCAGCTCTGTGAAGGGAAGGATAATCCTATAGCATCCGATGGTAAGTAAGACCCTTACCTCAGAAATATAACATTTTCATTGTCATCTTACCTGCTCAGCTCTTCTGCCAAGAGATAGCATAATTTAGATAATGCGCCCCATTGCCAATGCTTTCTAGAAAGAAACAAATTCATGTTTATTTGTTTATAATTTGTTTCAATGCATAATCAAAAAAGTCAATGTGACGACTTTAAATATCATTATGAAGTAACTCAAGCCTTGAAATCTCTCGGATCTCTGTCTTAAATTGAGCACCCGGTCTAGAATAGATAGAGGAAGTAGCGCACTTCGAGGCAAAGGCAGATTAATTTTGCTTTATTTTACTATTTTTGGTGCTCAGACTTTTCTCTCAAATGATCATTGATTCTCTCTTTTCCCTTACTTCACCACACTTTCAAAGGTAACGATTTGTTGAGACACAGGTCTTTATAGGATTAAAAATTATTTTACACATTTATGTGAATGATTTGGTTTTGTTCGTGGAAAGTCGTGTTCCCTCCTTAGGTTCAGACTGAGAATATCTTTTTGTCATTTTCGTTTGAGACTCATTATCTTTTGTGGCAGAGAATTCCCTGGGAACATTTCTATAAATGGATTTGTCACTTAGATCCCAGGTGCCACCCTGACCAGCTTCCTGTGGGCTCAGATGAGCCCCCAAATTTAATAACTGTAATTTGGTTACTCATAAAAGAGAATAGGAGAACAGTAATCTATACTTTATAAGGTGGTTGGTCTCCAGTACAGAGATTCTGAGAACTGACTGTTATATTTATAAATTTCATCCTAACTTTTGTCCATTTTATAACATCTCCACTCTCTTGGAATCTTGATGGCAAAAAAAAAAAGCTAGGATTCAAATTTATTTTCTTTAAACTATCTGAAGCAGGGAAACATTCAGATTCTCCTCATGTCTCATTAAGAATGGGTGCCAAGAACAGGCAGCAGTGGACAGTTGGTATCTTGTAAATGTAATAATGGATTTTGGTTGCCGCTGTAATTGCTTCGTGAACAGCAGGAATACAGGGACAGCCTTAAACACAAAGCCCTTACAAGATTCAATAAGCCACAGACACAAGATGAAAGGAAAGGCCGTTGAGTAAGTGGAAAGAATTAAAGGAAGGATGGAGCTCCCTGCTGGTGGGGTGTGGGCTGGTTTTGGCAAGGATACTTCAAACACCTCAAGGTGCAGAATAACCAGCAACTGACATCTTGGACTGCCCTTCCGTGGGAAATGGTGCTCCGAGTTTTTCAGTAGTAAAATCATGACATCTACTTTGTTTAACTTAAAATCTCCCCCCAGTCTCCTAGCTGCCCTCTGGTTGTGCAGTGAGGGATTCCTTTGGCCAGGCACAGGCATTTTGCCATGACACAGTTTCCTGATTGTGGTGAGACAATCCTGAACGAAGCTGGTGACTGTGGGGGACTGAGTCCTCCAAGGCCTGGAATCTGATGCTGCATCTTCCCTGCTCTGTCCAGGTTCCTTGTAGGTAGCATTATTTAAGAAGAGATTCTGGCAAAAATTCTGAAAATGGTGTTACAGGGAGTAAGAAATGAAGCCTTTAATAGCACTTCACCGTCCAATAGCACATCACCGTCCAGGGAATCTCTCTCCCCAGTTGTATCATTTAACCCCCCAGTAATTCCTAAGTCTAAGATACATTGTTTCCATTTTATGAGTAAAGTTAGATTTCAAGAAATTGACTTACTTAGGCCAAAGGCAATCTGTCAGAGAAGGATGGAGGGTTCCGATACCAAATCCTGCGAGCCTTGGGCTGTGCCATATCAACTCTGACAGGAACTTAGCCTGACTTGAACTTGGTTTGCGTTCCTGCTACTCAACTACTTACTGGTATCAGTTAGTCCCCCAGACCCGGATAACTGTTCACAAAGTTCAAGTAAATACGTGACTTTTGCACATTTAAAACAGGCTTTTGACAGGCAAGCGCCGCAAGAATGGGCCAGAGAGCAGAAAGGCTGTTCTACAACTGGATATCCTGACTCCGGCACCTACGTAGGCAACTTCTTTAACTATTTCCTCATCCATACAGTGGGGTTAACCATAACACGTTCTAATATTTTTATGTGAATCAAACACAAAACGTGATCAGCGGGTAGCAGGCATTCAATAAATGGTACCTTCTAAAAAGGTATGTGTTTGCTTGGGCCAACAAGACGCCTCAGCTGGTTAAAAGAGCTTGTGGTGCAAACCTAATGACCTGAATTCAAATGAAAAATAAGCCAGTCTCAACATTATGAGCTACACAGGAGGCTGGAGAAGTATGAAATCGGTGTACATGACATAGTAAGATCCCATCTCAGGGAGGGGGTAGTAACGTGTGTGTGTGTGTGTGTGTGTGTGTGTGTGTGTGTGTGTGTGTTGCTTTCTACACAAGCACAAGGACCTGTGTTGGAATTCCCAGTACTTGTGAAAAAAGTCAGTCATGTCGGTGCCAGGCTGTGATCCCAGAACTGGGGAGACAGATAGGAGGAGCACTGGAGCTGGGCCAATATATTAGGGTGTTGTATATTTAAAGTATAAGACCTACAGAAACAAAGCATGTATAACAACCAATACACGCGCTTTGAGTTTAAACATCCAGTCTCTACGGCAACTGACACGAAAGTCCACGACCCTGGAATAATACAGCAATGGCTATTGATATGACCCAGTTTAATTGTCTTGTCTCTCCATTTCAGCACACACCTAGCCTAAAATTTAAAAATTCTCCAGCCACCTCAAGGCACATGCTCAGAACGTTCATATGGGGCCCATCATTCTGGCCTTAACGGTGTGTGTCTGCAGAAATCTGAAGACCGTCACAGGCCACCGGCTTAATTCCGTCCAGGACGCACACCAGAGGTGAAAAGCTTTCTACAACTGTTTTTCAATCATCATCTCGCCTACTGAGCTGTGCTTGTGACACTAAAACCAGCAATTAAAAGCCTCGGGTTTGGAAATACATTCCGTTTCCCCAGTCCCCAAATGCCAAAGGTTAAGTGAATTATGTGGAGATAATTCGCCAGGTCCCTCGGGAAGGTCCTGCTGACTTCAGACGGCCGGCCCTTTGAGCCTGGCTTTTCCCTTCTTCACTCATAGGTTTTACTCATGGTCCTGCCAATGTAAACATCAAGAAATCAAGAAATGTTGCAGATTGGGGAAATAAAACCCCTTCAATATGTTTTCTGTGGGGAAAACCGTGTGATTAGCGTGTTTGGTATTTCTGTGGCACGGAGGGCTTTTTCCTATAGCCATTTACAAGAATTAATTGTGAATAAATTTACATTCACCTCATATTTAAAAAAAATTTTGAGATCTTTATTGTGTTGCTTTGCTACTTAAATTGGACTGTGTCACTGGGTATCTTACTGTGTGAGACCATAATAGGACCCGCACCTCACCTCCAGGCTGAATTAGAGCCCCCATTACACCTCGAGTTGTGTGGTAACACCTCCACGGTGTTTCCAATTAACTTTGTAAGTTTTTAATCAGTGACAAATGCATCTTTGTAAATTCAATTTACCTTTTATTGCAACACCATAAACCGTCTTGCCGCATTCCGGTGTGCTGTGAACATTTTACTTGCTACTGACATAAGACAGCTGTTGGACCTACAACAAAGACTAAGTTTTATGAGTTACCTGAATTAGGATGTAGGTGAAGTAATTAAACCCCAAAGAGAACGAGGGAGGGAAGAGATAGCCCTCCACGATGCATGTGTGCACAAGTAGGTAGGTGGGAACTCTGTCGCAACTCTAAAAATTCAACACCCCCCCCGCCAAAACTCCTTTCTGATTTAAACTGGCAATATGTTGAAAGAGGTAGACATGTGAAAAGGTCATGTGTATTTTATTAATAAATCTATATGGCTATTTGTTTTTCCTTTTAATCAGATTCCAATGCTTCCTGTGAAGGAGCCCTGGGTGATTAGATCATAAATCTCGACGACCTTGAAGATGATGGAGGAAATGCCGCTTTGTAGACCCATCATCGAGCTGCTGGGCCATCATTTACACATCCTTACAGGTGCAAGGAAGAGGTTTAATTTCAAATCACTTGCAGGAATCGCTCCGCATAAAATATTACTCTATAAGATCGCCACACAATAAACAAGCCAATCACATAACTTGACAAGACAGCTTTTTAGCTGTGCTCTAAGGGAGAAAACAGCAAAATTAAGCTAAGAGAGAAGGTCAGTATAAACCTCTGACGTCATCACACTGACTCGGGACGCTAGCTGAGGTTCGTTTGCGATCACTGATGACACATTAACTCATCGGCCCTTGTCACAAACCAGGAACTAATTGTAATGTGGCCAGGAGATGGACCTCTTCTTACATATTTAATCAAAAGCCCGCACTTTTACATAGGCAGCAAATTTATGAATGACATTTATGGTTTCTTCCTAAAATACTGAGGGATTCCTGGCTCATATTTTTAGATGTATCACTCAACCGTGAGACATTTGACATTCAGAATGTAGATCTGAGCCTCACTCTTATCACATTAGAAGTACTGTAAATGCTGCAATTTGTCAAGAACTTTTAAGAGACTGAAGTTGTTCTAATTCACTAATTCATTCATTTATTCATTAAGCATATTAAGCACCTAATATCTGCCAACATGAAAACTGAATAAAAGTGTCCTGCCTCCAAGATTCAAGATTATATATGTTAAAAAAAACACCGAACTGTATTTATATATTTATTATTTTGGAATTTTATCTAGACATCATATGGGGTTTTTTTAATGAGCCATGACCTAAAACTTCCCACTGAACCTGCATATTATCATTTCTAAGCTACAACCTTGGCTTTCTTTAACCTTTCCTGAAGGGCATAGTCAGAAAACTGTTTAGATCCTTCTGTATGTATCGACGATTTTTTTGATAACTTAAGAATTCTTTAAAATAAATCAACAAACTAGTCAGAATTCACCTTTTATTTCATTACCCTGTTTTCTATATGCTCTATTGCATGTATTAACGAATTTTTTTTTAATGCCTGACAGGTTGCAGTATAAACACTTCACCCAGGAATCAGCTGTAGCAAGTGCCCTTTTGCATTGCTATAAACCAACCATCATTTCTAACCATTTTTTTATGGGTGCCCAGAAGAATATGATTAGATGAAAAAAAGAAGCTTACACAAATAATATTGAATCTTGAAATCACGGTATGATCTTCGCACAGCAGAAAAAAAAATATGCTCACAACAATCTTGACTTTGAAGGGGAACGCACTCAGGGGACTGCAGCCAGACAGAAATGAGGTAGGGTGAAGGAGACTTTCTCCACCTCTAACCCTGATAAAACCAGTCCCAGGACGAGAGAGAGAGAAAGAGAGAGAGAGAGAGAGAGAGAGAGAGAGAGAGAGAGAGAGAGAGAGGACTTCCCAGGACTCAGGCTTTCTTTGTTTCCCAAGATCTCATTTGACACCCAGTGTGACTTCTAAAACAGTCCTTAGAGAGGGGCCAATCAGAGTTTAGATACAGAAGCTTTAGAGAAGTGGTCTAGCTTGCAGCTGGCTGCTTACCTTCAAGAGCTTGAAGGGAGGCTGAATAGTGCATGCCTGGAAGTGTGGCACTCAGGAAGCTGAGGTGGGAGGATTGTAACAAGTTTCAAACCAACATGAGCTTCATACTGAAATCCTGCCCTCAAAATAAAATAAAACAAGGAAAAGAGAGAATGGAGGAAGGAGGAGGGGGACTTGAAACTTTTGAGTGTCAAATTTACCATAGCCATCCCACACAATGAAGGAGACAATTAAGGCCCAGGAGACTCCCCGGAATCACAAAACCTGGGATCCGGAACTCAATGCTGTGCTGGGTGTCGCCAAACCCACCCCTCACTAACCCCACCTTGCCTTTCAGAGACCAGAACGTGACACCATCTCTGAAGTCTAAATCCTTATTCTTTGAGCATCACAGGGGAAAATCTTGACTTATCTCTTCAGTAAAAACATTTACACCCCCAGAACTACAACCTCGTGTGGAAAACAAGAAAATTATTGCTCTGTTTCTGTGCTGCCCTCTTTCACTTTGTCCTGACAAGCCGTTTGACGCTGGCTATTCTCAACATCACAAGTGTACACTGAAGCTAAAGACATCCTTCACAACAGCAAGATCCTGCTCTGGTTTTACTGAAAAATATGCCTCTATTTTAGGAAAGTAGATTAATCTCCCTCCTACTGGATTGTTTCCATTTAAACTATCTTACAGCCAAAGCCTCTTCACCATAATTTATGTTTAGCTTTTTCAATAAAAAGCTTCTAATAATGTCTCTTGCACAGGACGGATTTTATGGTATTTCATAGGATATGCAAATTGTTTCCATCAAAACCAATCTAAAAGAAGGTTTGTATTCCGTGTTATCTAGTGATGTAAAGCTCTAGCTTTTGAAGTTATCCATTAGGGATCATTGAGAATGATCATTTTAGACCAGGTCAGGGAACATTTTAAAAATCGATGAACATTCTCTACACACCCAAAAGGAGAGAGAAAAATTAAAAGCAAATCCCCAGGTATCACCAGGCATTCTCCACACACTCCTACCTTGTATCGTCTACAACAGTTCGCTCAGTGGGGAAAAGCAGTGTGATAATTGCAGCCACACCTTCCGTGGTTCCTCTTTGTGTAACAACAGCGTTTCAATAATATTCAGAGACTATTTATGGCGCAGAAGGTAAAGGGCTCTGCCATGTGCTGAATAACAAAACCAAGAGGATCTTTATCCTGAAAGACTCTAGGGAAAACAAGGAAGTGGTGGGGTGACCTACCATGAAATCTCCAGTCTCTCCGCCAGAGAGTAGTCACAGTGTGCTGAGGACGGATGTGTGGACAGACAAAGTGACATTTGAACACTGATCAATAGGATCAGTTATATGAAATACAATATATCCACACTATGGAATTGTATGCAATTATTACACAAAAGAAACAATGAGGACCCTAATATACATATATACTAGACGAGAGAGAGAGAGAGAGAGAGAGAGAGAGAGAGGAAATATATATATAATTAGAGTCTAATATATATCCAAGATACATATATATCCAAGATATTAATATATATGTATGTAATTTATAATGTATATATATATACACACACACACAAGACATTTTGTTGGGTGGAGAGAGACAAACAGAGGATAGTGATAGTATGATTCATGGGTTCATAGGTCAATGTATAAAAGGAGGAAATTTAAGTATAGATATTTGTTTTTATGTATTTCCATATTCATAAGGCTATATTTAATGCTAATTGCAGCATTTTTATCTGAGAATATGAATGGTGGGTAAATTATTGACAGCAATGAGTGCAAGAGGCCTATATGTGTGAATATGTGGAATATGTGTATACTCAGACATACACTTTTAAAGACTTATTTGATTTATGTGTGTGTATATGTGTGTAATTGACTATGGAGGCCGGAAGAGGTTATCTTTCCTTGCCTGACCCGAGCAGCTGTGAGCAGCCACACTTCCACGTTGTAGCACAAAGATGTTGAGCTGTGTTTAGCACATCTACACTGTACTCTGCTTTCCGCCACTTACAAGCATGTGTTTTCTTGCACAAATCATTTCACCCCGTGAGCCTCAGTTTTCTTAATCTGTAAAATGAACATGGGAATGGATGTTCACAATGCTGCCTGTTACGGTAATTAGAACCCTAGGATACCCGGTACCTGACTTTGCCGGAGACTCTCCTTTCAATGCTTTCAGTCCTGTATCCCAGGAAACTCCTCAGTCCCAGCCAGATCAAGACAGCTTTTCCTCCTGACAGATACAAAGCAACGTTTAATGTAATGCTTAAATGGTTTCCAAAGAAAATCTTAAATGTACACCATTCTTGAGGAACTTGAGAGAGAAAAACACAATGAAGTCAGTTTGGAAGGCTGGAAAAGATGGCTCCACAGTTAAAGCTCGTTGCTCTGACAGAGAAGCAGGGGTTAGGGTTCTTCTCATGGGTCAGGCAGCTAACAACCACCTGAAACTCCAGTTCCAGGGAAACTGAGGTCTTTCTGACCTTCTCAGGCACACACACACACACACACACTCATAAAATAAATCTTCCCAAAAATGTTCTGAAATTTTTAGTCAGTAGAAACACAAGACAGGCAGGAAAAGGTTAAGGGACAAACTTGGGAGCCAAATGTCCTGAGTTCTGTTTCTGGTTCTATAGAATGACCAGCTGCATGGCCTTGGTGCCCCTGAGCCTTTGTTCCATCACCAATAAATAAGGGATTGGGGGCTGGAGAGATGGCTCAGAGGTTAAGAGCCCTGGCTGCTCTTCCAGAGGTCCTGAGTTCAATTCCCAGCAACCACATTGTGGCTCACAACCATCTATATAAGATCAGGTGCTCTCTTCCGGTATGCATATGTAATAAATATATTAAACAAATAAATAAAGGATTGGAGTTAGCTCTTTCCATGAAATTCTATTTTGAGAATGGTCTGAGAGTCTCTGAATGGTGCAAGGAATTCCTGACCAGCAGCAGAAGGGGATGAAATGCAGGACACCAAGTTCTGCCTGCCTCTCATCAGCAGAATGGGCAGAGAAACTTCCTGCTAAGCAGAAAGTGAGATCAATAAGCACCCCCGCAATGCCCTGCACGACCCCCAGTCGAGGACGACAGAAACTCTGCCAGAATCTAAGAAAACTCTAGCAAGAACTGGGTTGCCAGTTGGACTTGAAGACAGACTCGAAAGTTACTTAAGCAAGTGAGTTACAAAGTGCAGAGGCGACCTCCCACCCTGCCCGTGGAAGAGAAAATGCTGGTCCTCCCAAACGCGACCACTGAGACCGCACAGAGGGGTCGACGGTGCGTGCTGAGAGCAGATATAAATATTCTGGAGAGCTATATTACTAGGGTCAGACCGGTACCACCCAGACTGTGGAGGGGAGAGGAAAAGCCGACCTTGGATAATGAGGACACAGCAAAGGAGAGCCTGGAGGAGAAGGGAACTGAGACCCGGGAAAGCTCCCTGTGAAGAACCGGGAGATTTGAAAGCATCCATTAGCAAAGGGAACGTTAGCTACAAAGACCAGAGACTTCCTTTGGGAACAACTTGTGTTTTCAAGCTTAAGGTGCCCAAAGAAAGGACAGAGAAGATGGAAAGTGTTAGGATTTGGGATTGATAGTGTCAATCAACAAAATAAAATTACCAGTCAATGATGAGCTTTTCTTTCCAGTTAACTTAAGTATCACCGCAATCAGGCAAATTGCCTTCATGTGCCTGTACCGAAAACAGCAGCACTCAACAAGTGGGAAGGGACACAACGTTTTTGTTAGGTTTAGGGGTTTTCAAATAAAAGTTCTTTGTTTTAACACTGATTTTTTTAAAGTACATATTTATCAATCTATTCTCCTTTTGAGAAATTAAAATGTTAGAACTGACTTTTTTAAAAAAGAAATAGGAGAGATGGCTCCGTGGGAAGAGCGTTGCTGTCGTAGCCAAGGAAGGATTCGGCTCAGATTCCAGTGCCTATGACAGAAACCAGCTGTGGCCACAGACACCTCTAATCCCAGTGCTGTGGGGCTCTGGGGCTTGCTGGCGGCCAGCCTAAGGGAGCAGGAGAGTGACATAATGGGGCACCCAGCACCTCCTCCAGCCTTTGTGTATACCATGCTCACACACACACACCCGCACACACACACCAATCCATGCAATACACAAATAAGACTTATTAATGAAATATTTTATTAAGAACCGTTAATTATGGAAAATAAACTATGAAGAGTTCCCTGCCTCGCATAGCACACAACTCAGACACTGGCGTTTTGGGACCAGTATTTCCTTCTAGTTTCTCTCTAGGCATTTTATACGGTTATGGTATTAGGTAAATAATATGTATCACAGTTGGGTGACTTTTTCACTTACCCATAAAAAGCAGGAATTTCCTCATATTTCTATAAACTCTTACAAGAGTTTGCTAACAGTGCACTATTTTAATACCTGCATTCCATGATGGGGTCATATCATAAATTATTAGTCACACCTCGACTTGGCCGTTTAGGTTGTTTTTAATTTTTTGCTATTATACATAATGCCGAAATGTGTAACATGCACAAAAGGGGTTTTCTCATTTACTTAGGATAATTTTTCTTAACGTCGACCCCAGAAATGTAATCATTTTTAACAACTTCATTGAACACAGTTCACACACTATATAATCAACCCATTTAAAGTACAGAATTGAATGTTCACCCTTGTAGGCGCAGGTATATGTAGCCAGTGCCACAGTCAATACTGGGACATTGTTATTTCCCAAAAAAGCAACTTCAGCTGTCAGTGTCTCCCCTCACTAATGGCTCCCCTGCTACCAGGACTAAGTAATCAGTGGATTGCCTTCTGTTTCTAGAGATCATGAATACAACCAAGTGTGGTCTTCTAATCTGCCTCTTCTCCTTAGTAGGTTTTCCAGGTTCATCCGTATTGCAGCATGTGTTAGTGGTTTATTTCTGTCTATAACCACAGAATACTCCATTGTATGGTTATACCACATCATGTTCACCTGTTTATCATTGACAGGCATTTGAGTTATCCCCACACTGGCTTTTATGAATGATTCTGCTATTAACGTGTGTGGACAAGTTTTTGCATGAACTTGTGTTTTCACCTCTTGGATATGAAACCTAGAAACGGAACTGCAGGGACATAGCACTAGGAATATAACCCTTGCTTAAAAGGTTGTGACGCTTTTAAGTCTCTTAATGTGGTATCAACAAATTGCTTCTCAGAACTGTTTTGGGTTGAGTTCTAATTCTGATTGAGAATTTTGCTGATATTCGCAAGCAGTTGGTCCTCAGGGAGCAATGATATCTGAGAGAGAAAGACCAGACAGCGCTGTCCAACAGAAAGAGAATGTGAAACCGATTACATTTTATGGAAGTCATGGTTTTTAAACTAATAGGATATAATTTTCACAATGCATTGTTTTGCTTGACACAGTGCCTTGCCATATAACTCTGGTTAAACCAAAAACTCACTAAACCAGGCCGATAGACCAGGCTGGTCCAGGCTGCTAGACCAGGCTGGCCTCAAACTCACAGAGATTTGCCTGCCTCTGCCTCTCAGGAGCTAGATTAAAAGGGTTCACTCCCATACCAGGCTGCCTACTGTTCATAATGTGTTTTATTGAACGTTATATTCCAAGGACTAAGTTTTCAACCTGTAATACATTTAATAGGATAATTTGCATTTTTTACTCACATTTCCTGAAGTCTGCTGTGTATTTTACAATTCAGCATGTCTCAGCTGGAGCCAGTCACATTTAAAGCCCTCGGTAGCAGCATCTGTCTAGTAATTTCTATGTTGGACAGCACAGATCCTACAATGTGACTTCATCTGCACTGGGAGGTAGTGGGGACATCTAAAAAGCACCCTCACATTAATTTCCCCTTATTAGCATCGTCTTTTTGATTAAAAAAGAACAAAAAAGCAGGAAAAAAAGAGCTAGCCACCTAAGGACGCCTTCAAAGTGGAAAAGGGATAACTAAGATGCCTTTTTTGGTTTTCACATTTTTCTTCATAATTTCTAGTTGGTACATAACAATGTCCAGCACATTATTTAAATCTCTTCTGTGCTAGTTAACTCGGCTAGACTCTGGGTCTGCTTCCCCCTTAGATCCATGGGAATCATGCTGAATGCTGGACACCGGTGCTAACATTCCCCGTGCTGGGGAATAATTTTCTTTATTTGGGTCTTTACTGATGAAATGAACAGAAAAGTAGAAAAGGCAATAAATAAATTGCACTGTGCACCACATTGGTGAAAACCATGCTTTCCAATTTATTCTTCACAACAAAGCATATTTGATCAGAGATTCTAGAGAGTCCCAGGACACCTTGACTGTTGTATGGCAACTTCCTGCCATGCATAATTATTTTCCAGAAACACACCAGGTCAGATATGAAGCCGAGGATGGGGGAAGAATCTCCATGGTGACCTCAGGCAGATTTTTTTTCTATGAGTGCAAATCAGTTGGATAGTTATTACCACCTGGAGCTGCTGATGAGCCTAGTCAGGGAAACAAAGCCCCTAAGCACCCCACAGCAGACTGCACCGCATCCCAGGGATGGGGGGTCTTTCAAGGGGGGTCTGCTGAGCACTGGCAAACACATTGTAAGGCATTCTGTCAATAACGGAGAGCAAATTCCTTAGTTTGAAAGGAAATGTGCTGCTCAGAAAGCCTTATCAATGGCTGATTCATTTGGACTGCTGTAAAATACATATTTTACTGTGTTCACAAAGCAACTTTGAAAGCTTAGATAAATTAAAATAATTTACTTATGATATTCTCAGAGAACGTCAGTCATCTTTTCCAAGAAAGCATTTTTACTACTGATTAAAACCACCTCCTAACAGTAAAAGATTTAGACTATTAATAGACTAACGGTCTTTTGAGACTCCAAATAGATGTCAAAGGACTGTCGTTCATAACAAAAAATCCAGCCTTAAAGAGTCCTGCATTCAAATTTAAATCATATTTTTTTACCAGTGTTCTGACCTAAAACAAGTTGTTTTTTACCTATCAATTGAGCACTAAGTATATTCAAAACATATGCCAAGTCCTATAGTTACAAAGATTAGATTTGTTACCTGCCCTCGGCAATCTTCAAGCTCATAGGCTCATAGGCGTGTCACCTGGTGTAAGCCTGGACCATGTCGCTTGGCAATCCTGTGTCCTCATCGTTCCCGCTCTCTCAGCTATGAGAAGGTATGCTCTCTTAAGCACATTTGAGTACTTAGCACAGTACCTGCTCCCAAGAGGTACTTAGTCGATGTTTGTGTAAGTCAACTCCTTAATATTCACTACTGCTGGATTTCCGGCCACACTCTACGAGCCTAGAAGGTAGACACATGCTTGTAAATTTCTTAATGCCGTGTGAAGGGTGTTATTATATAGGCAGCAGTTACGACAACGCCTTTGGTAAGGTGTGAGTTGCTGTGTAATAACCAAATGCAGTTACTGCAGTCTTGGCTTTAATAGGTTTCTTTAGTGACAGGTGCATGAAGAATAAACATTTCTTTGTGTTGTTGAAGCTAATTGAGGAAAATAAGACAATGAAAATGTTCTCCCTACATGAGTGGCATTGCTTGCTCTTGCGCCCTCTATTTTTCAATGAGCTATAAATGAGAAAAGCAACAAAGACAAAAAAAAAAAAAGATTTTCATGAGTCGTATTGAAGTTTCATCACCTTGTACTCAGACTATTGTCGTATGTTCTTATATTAAAACAAGCTATAATTTTGGATAGCTATGTTTAAACTGGCTGTGTAATCTGGGTCTCTTTTCCTGTTGTGTGAATGCGATGTAGTCAACAGGAAGTCGTTCGGAGGACTATTGCAATGCCCTTGATGAAAAATAGCTTCTCGGGAGCGCTCCCTTCCTGATGTCCCGCAGAGCAGATTGCGCCTTGCTGTATTCGTGATGGACTTTGTTAGGTGGTGCAAGCTTGCGTCTGATATTTTCAAAGGGTGGAGGGAGGCAGCTAGAGATGTTCTTGCTCAACTAACGCTGTTTATAGTAGGCAGCCTAGAACCAACCGCTACCAGACAGCTGAATCCAGGCATGATGACTCCCCATTAATCTGCGATGGGTTTTTATTTCCCATCATGAACTAAATATGTAAACACAAAGGAATTAGCAGAGCTCTTTCGAGAGGATCTAATTCTCGGGGCTCCCTCTGCTGGTGGTGAGAGGTGACAAATTAGCAGAGCGCTCCAAAATGAGGGTAATGTCGTTATTACCATGATATTGCCATTTATATCAGCGCTAAATTTGCTGTTGGACACGCAAGCAATCAAACCACGCGTTTTGGTTTATAAACTACCCGGTTTTTCCACTAAAGATTAAGTGATATTCTTGTGGTTGAATTAATTAGTCTTTTCATCACAGAAAATTGAGTTATTTTGTATTTAAAATAAATATTTGCCAGAGTTATACCAAGTAATTTTTAACATTATTTATACAACTTATTACCACTAGCTTATGGAACAGAAACTGAGCCGCTAATAGAGATGCAGGGAAGATTTAGTAGACACCCAAACGACTTTACCCTGTCTATATAATTCCTCTACGACATAAATACACCCCACAGGGCAACTGAGAAAATCACTTCTTGAGACATAATTCCATCTTAATAGAGCAAATAGATTATATTAAAAATTTGGGGGAAAATTTCAAAGTGGAGCCCTGAGGGGCTGAGTGCCCGTGCGTATGGTTTTAGCAGCTGTCTTCAGGCATATATGTTGTTATACTTTTACATTTAGAGTCGCCTTTTCTGTCCGCATCACCTCATCCTAATCTCCTCAAGCTGGAGCAGACGCTACCATTCCTGTTTAGGAACAGACATCCCAAGGGTTAAGTGACCCAAAGTTACAGACTTCATAGAAAAGACCCTTGGGCTTATCTCTGGGCTCCAAAGAGTGTCCTTTGGGAGCTATTTAATGAAAACCCATCAAGGAAAGGATGGCAGAGGGCGGACTCTGTGGTAGGACTCTTGCCAAGTGTGGATGACGTCCTGTGTGGACTCACTGCTGCCACACACAGCAGAACTAGAAGTTACTTCTAAAGCTATCTAGGTTTCTTTCTTTCTTTTTCTTTTCTCTTAACTTTAAAAAATTATTTATGTATTTTATGTATATGAGTGCTTTATCTGTACATATGCATCAGATCCCATTACAGATGGTTGTGAGCCACCATGCGGGGGCTGGGAATCGAACCCAGGGACTCTGGAAGAGCAGGCAGACCTCTTCACCTCTGAGCCATCTCCCCAGCCCACTCTCTGGGTTTCACCGTCCCTTGCACTGCCTTTCTGCATCTGTATTTACGGGACCCTGCTCACTTCCTAATGAACTCAAGTCTTTTGAGAGCTGTTTTTAGCTAAGGAATCTGGAAATGAAATGAGCGGAGAGAAAAGAAAGGCATGTGAAGCTCTGCCAGTGGGGTTCTAGAAGGTTCTTTAGAGAAGGCTAGTCCTCAGCTAGATTGTGCAGGTGCAAACAATACTGTCAGGAGACATTTTATCCAAGAGGGTCACACTTTATCATTATCCACTGTGCCAGAGTTCAGAAGGTGACCTGTGTCTCAAAACTCCAAGTTCCAAGATTGTCTGTCAGAATTCTAAGATTCTGAAGAACTATTACCTGGGTTCTATGTCAACTTCAAGGTAAGAACAACTGAATACTTCAGCTCCCCAGGCCTGTGAGCAGTCTTTTGAAACCAAGTCACGAACTTAGCGTCTTTTTCCATGCACGAGTGAACAACCTTTTAGCAAACTGTACTGACAGAAGTTGAGAATAAAGACTCTGGTCTAAGTAACACGCCACCGTGAAATAGGTTTGAAGGTTTCAGTTCCATGTGCATCATGAAGGTACGCTGACAATTGATAGGATGGTCATGGGGAGCTAATGTACAGGTCCACAGATTAAATTACTTTTCACCCCCAGAGATATTTATAGATGTGATCTATCAAGGTTGCAGGGAAAAGCAGCGACGTGACGTAAGAACAATCAACCAGAGCTGTATACAGGGACACAGACACACCTGCAGACATAAGAACCATAGCCTGAGCTGTGTGCTGGAACACAGACACATCTGCAGACATAAGAACCATAGCCTGAGCTGTGTGCTGGAACACAAACACACCTGCAGACATAAGAACCATAGCCTGAGCTGTATACAGGGACACAGACACACCTGCAGACGTAAGAACAATCAGCCTGAGCTGTATACAGGGACACAGACACACCTGCAGACATAAGAACCATAGCCTGAGCTGTGTGCTGGAACACAGACACATCTGCAGACATAAGAACCATAGCCTGAGCTGTATACAGGGACACAGACACCTGCAGACATAAGAACCATCAGCCGAGCTGTGTGCTGGAACACAGACACATCTGCAGGCTTGTCCTTGTTGCCCACCACAACTGATAACGTTTCACTAAAGACGTTTTGGCCGAAAAAAGTATGCCTGAAGATTTATATTTGTTTGATAGAGTTAGTAAAAATTCGAAAACCTATCAATTGTTTTAAAACTACTTATGTCTCAAAATATACATGAAATCATTATTTCCATAATAAAAGAAAAGCTTGTTTAGAATACATGTTGTTTATATCCTAAAATAAGGAAATAAAGACCAGAAATATGAAGTTATGATATTTGTGTAACCATAAGATACACTCAATTTCAAATATATATATTTCTTATTTTTCTGTTGAGTTGTTAGCATTTTGCCTCTATATAGCTTTCCAAGAAGCCAATTCCAATTGCATTTCCAAGTCAGCTGTTACAGACAGATGAAATTGACAAGTGTTCCACAAATTCTACTCCAGACACTGCTCGTGGAACTGAAATCTGTTGTCCTCTGATCCTCAGGCTTCTGCTCACCCTTCCCATTTACTGGTTTCTTGATTTTTGTCAAAAGTTCAGCTTAACTATATGTTCGAAAGTATGCTCATATTGTAACTGTATCTCACAGGTCTGACTGATCCTTGCTGCAGACTATAACAACCAAAGAGTCAGATGAAAACCGAAGGGGCATAGGAAGAATAACGTCAGTCCAAGTTCATTCTCTTTATTCACAATGAAAAGCTATGACCTCTCCTGTGTAGTTGACTTGCTCATGTATATCCCAACCAGCTTGTTTACCTAGAAGAAAGGTGATGTCAGAGGTGGACGTTCCAATAATAAGAACAGCATCTATGTGTACAAATGCAAACCAAATTACCACTCAGACTGGAAGAAATGGAAGACTGGAAAACACATATACACACATACCACACACACCTCTAGGCTAGACATAACATCAGGAAACAAGATTTAAATGTACATTTTATAATCTCAGGTGCCTAATAAAATAAAGAGCCTGCATCTCCCGTTAACTCCACTAAGCAGTTTTGACACAATCCCTTGCCTAAGTCCAGCTGTCACAGACCCAGAGAGAGATCCTTTAGGCTTACACTAGGGAAGAAAGGACAGGTCTCTTCTTCCATGCCTGAATGCAAACCCAGCTCCGGAGGCCCTGGAGGAACCCAGCGGGGAAAGGAAGAGATAAGGGTTGGCAGCCAACCTGACCAGTATTCACTTGCCCACAGAGGACAACCTGGACAGTCTCCATGGCAGAGCCTTTGATGTGTGTGTACAGAGACACAGAAAAGACCTGTCCCCACTCCTCCTTTGCAGCTTCCAGCAGGGCTGGGGTCTGGAGGATGTCTTCTTCCTCTCAGTATTAAAAAGACAGAAGGGGAAAAAAGAAGAAAAACTTAAGACTTACTTCCTAACCCATTGTCTTCTCAAAGCAATAAGCCTTGCTTAAACAAAAAGCAGTATCAAATAGACCATGCTAATTGGCCTTTCTGTAGGAATTAAGTCCCGTCATTCTCTCCATAACTACTGTAACTACTGAACCAATGAGATCAGGGCTTCTCATTAGGATCCCTGTGTATTTCTGGCTTCTCTCCAAGGTGTTATGCCCACACACACAAAAAGGGCATAATAACATGGGAGAAATTTCTAGTTTTAAATGGATATGCTTGAGAGTCTCTGTATGTGGGTGTACGTGTGAGGCATGAGTGTGTGCTTGTGGGTGTTCACACACATGTGTGTGGAGACCAGAGTTTGACGCCAAGCGTCTTTCTCAATTCTTTCTCTACCTTATTTTTTGAGATGGGGTCTCTTACAAAACCCAGAACCCATCAACTGGTTAGAACCAAGCTGCCCAGCAACCCTGAAAACTCCACACACCCCATCACCCCACCCCACCTCCATACAGCACTAAACATCCTAACTCTTTAGTATCTGCTGGTTGGAAGGGTGATAATAAAGGCTATTGCTAAGTTCATGACTACTTGTAAGTTAACTTGTATTTCATGAATCCTATCATCTACATACATTGGAAATTAAGTGCTACTTGTAAGTAGAAGACAACTACTTAAAATCTACTCCCAGACTCCCAGAAAAGACCCATTGACTGAGACTACTTCAGAATAACCGAACGCATGAAAATTACAAGTAACTAAAATATAGGACCATTTTAGGTGTGAATACGCTGAAATTTGACTAGAGTTGGGAAATGGATCAAATTATTTATTATTTATTATTTTATTTTTATATTAAGTGCCTTTTAAATACGAAAACTAAGTAAACGTTAGCCTGATGACAATAGAGACTTTATATTTTAATACAGGAAAAGATGTCTTTTAAAATTGTTCCTGTTCTGGGAAAAAATATATTTTACCCTTTCTTTTTTATGTTGGAAAAGAAGGTAGAAACAGATGAGATAGTTAAGCAGAGGAATTCCCGGGTGGCCAAGAGGCCAGCCTTCTGAACCAGACAAGCGAGGTGTGAAGCCAGGACTCAGCTCTAATCAGCTGCAGCACCTTGACAAATTTCCTCATGCTTCTGAATCTTCATGCTGTCCCATAGAAATGACACATATTCCAGAGATGCCAGCGCCTCGTGCAAATCCACAGTGTGGTAGCCATCACTAGTATGAAGAAATTTTGTATATAAATGTATTCTGGTCAGACTTGTGTACAAAAAAAAAAAGGTATTTTTAAAATATACAAAGAGAAAGGACAAATTCAATAGAAAGCTAAAGGCTAGATCTTTACAATGTGAAAAGCGAACCAGGCCATGGTGGCACACGCCTTTAATTTCAGCACTCGGGAGGTAGAGGCAGGTGGATCTTTATGAGGTTGAGGCCAGCCTGGTCTACAAGAGCTAGTTCCAGGACAGGTTCCAAAGCTACAGAGAAACCTGCTGTAGCATCACTGTGAGCCATTCTCTAGGCTCTCGACACTATAGGTACAAGTTACTGAAGAATTTAAGCAATTTCTAGCTAACGTCGGGGAAAAAAATAATGCCTATGATAACTGAGACAAACACTACTTTAGGACAAGGGCATAGGCTTCTCTTGCAAAAAGAAACCAAACCTCTACCTCTAAATTGCAGTTTCCAAGCCACAGCCATGTTTACTGTCAAAGGGATCTTTGAAGGGATCGTGTGTTTACCCCTAAAAAGGGATACCGCAATTTTTTGTTTAATAAAATGTTAATTCCCCTTTAACTTCTTTTCACAAGAATCATTGAAAAACACAAAATCACACACGTGTTGACTTTCAGTTGAAAAATGAAGTTTTGTCTCACCCTTGTATCATTCTGAATGTTCCGTGTTTCCTTCAGCACAGCAATAATTAGACAGACAGATCTACTGCTCCGTTTTTGTCTGGGACGACTGAGAGCAGCAGGTATGGAACGGCCTTTTCCTTGAAACTTGGAGAAAAAAAAAACCTCTCAGGAGCCAAACATTTAGCCTCACTTGAAATAAGAATTGTAACACCAGGAAAGTGTCTTTGGCCCTTGAGGGATTTTTCTGGAAGTCTGCAGAAAAGCAGACTGATAGCACCTGAAGGATCAGGAGGGGATAGTTCAATTACAGGCAGAGAGAGCTGCAAAGAGGATCTGTGCACCAGTCTCTCGGTGCTCATTACCTCTGCCTTCCTGCCTTAGCAACTGCCATGTACTACATCAAGCGTGTAAATGTTCTATGCAGAATGCTTTTTTGTCACAGCCTTTGGGCCCTCAGGGCACACACAGGGCTAAAAGAAAGTTAGCATAAGACAACGGGGACCCAGCTCCTAACTTTTCAAAATGTTGAGATTTTAATCAGGAAACTTGGGGCGAATATCTAGATGCTCTACAAACCGATTAGCTGCACAAAGCGAGCAGTAATTCTACAGAAGGCGTAAGATGTGACCATCTTCCTCTGGATTTGGTGTTTTGTCTCCAGTACAAGGCCTGAAACTTAAACCTGAGTCACCCAGTGAGGTGGGTCCACATGCCCTAATCGCTCTAATCTGTTATGTTCTGAGTTCAAATGAAGTCTGGACTTTGAGTTGTCAAATCCTTAGTTCTTTTTTAATCTCCTAACATTCTATAAGCCACTCACGCACTCCACTAGATTTATGGGGCACCTGTGGGCAGGGGGCACGAGGGATGGGCCCCTCGCTTCTGTTGGTTTCAGTATGTGGAGAAAATCAATATGTGTGCAAGTACACGCTAGTATGTGTGTGCTTGCATGTACATGTATGTGTGAAGTAGAGAAGGCCCCTTTGAAATGGTATTTAAGCCAGTCTATTAATGAATGGTGATGACTGGAACTTTCTAAGAAAAGGAAACAGAGCATTCAAGGATTCCTGGCTTCTGGGACGGTAAAAGGTCAGAATGACTAGGACAGAGCCAAAGGAAACAATGTAGCTGCAAAGGTATAAAAGGTATCAGTGCAGTTGGTACCAGATCATTCAAGATATTACAGGGCTGTTCAGTCTGGGTTTGCTAGTCAGACGTGAGGACTATTTATGCCAGAACTCAGGAAGCTGACCTTGGAAGATTACTTCAATTCAGACCAGACTACCTATTAAGACCTTATCTGAAACCAAAAACCTGGTTTCCTGCTACACACTGAAGAGGCTTTGAGCAATTCTAAGCAAGCCCACCAACACCTCTCTTTACCTGCTAAATGGACCGATCCTGGGACAGGAAATGGTTTGAGGCTTTTGCAAGCAACAACGTCACTAGAGTGGTTCTCGGTGTTTTGACTGGAAGAAGACTATGAATGCATGGCCGGGAATGTAGCCCAAGGATGTAGAGCCTTTGTCTGACATGCGTGAAGCCCTGGGTTCAAGCCTAACAAGTTTGAGATGTGGGTGCTGTAAATGAAACCAGCCAGTGTCTTTGGAGAAACTTGCCATCCGTTGTTTGTGAGTGAGTGAGTGAGTGAGTGAGTGAGTGAGTGAGTGAGTGAGTGAGTGTGTGTGTTGGCTTTTTGAGACAGGGTTTCTCTGTAGCTTTGGTGCCTGTCCTGGAACTAGCTCTTGTAGACCAGGTTAGCCTCGAACTCACAGAGATCTGCCTGCTTCTGCCTCATGCTGGGATTAAAGATGTATGCCACCACTATCTGGCTTGATACCTGCTATCCTTGAAGAACAATAATGAGGAATACATAACAAGCAATGAATGAGAAGCGCCCCACAATCCCACATTGTGACAGACACATCATGGCACACAGTAAGTGCAGATAAATTATGCTATTATCATTTTCCATAAAGGAGTACTTTCTTAGGCCCCCAGAACGCTCTATTTTTAATAGTCAATATCTCTATTTAGAAACTTGGTGGAAATAGGGAAATTAACTCACTTAAATGAGTATCTCTTTGTTTGCATTTATTTTACATTTAGGAATAGAGGTTAGTGTTATAATAAAATACCAAATATATGAAAATCAATCAAAGCCTAAAAACTCAAAGTACAGTACAAAGGTAGGCATGATGGCCCAATGGCCAAGTTCCAGTAGGCTGCAAGACTGAAGTTGAAGGGTCACTTGTACCCAGGAATTTAAGGACAGCCTGGGCAACATTGAGAGACACCTCTCAAAAAAAATAGAAAGAAAAGAGAGGGGAAAGAGGGAGGAAGTAAGGGAGGGGAAGAAGGGAAAGAAAAGAAAAAATTGAAATTGTGTCAACGGTATTGTGGTACTTTTTTAAAAAATATGGTTAACATGTACAATATATTTTATATTTCTCTTCTCTCTTTCTCTTTCCAAATATTTATACATAGTATATATAGAAAATTTTCAATTGTACAGGATTGCTTTGGCTATCCTGGGTTTTTTGTTTATCCATATGAAGTTGAGTACTGTTCTTTCAAGGTCTGTGAAGAATTGTGCTGGAATTTTGATGGCGATTGCATTAAATCCATAGATTGCTTTTGTTAGATTGCTATTTTTACTATGTTGATCCTACAAATCCAAGAGCATGGGAGATCTTTCCATTTTCTGGTGTCTTCTTCAATTTCTTTCTTTAAAGACTTAAAGTTCTTGTCATATAGGTCTTTCCTTGTGGTTAGTATTCCAAGACAATTTGTGTTGTTTGTGGCTATTGTGAAGGGTGATAGTTCTCTGATTTCTTTCTCATACTCACTTATAAGTGGATATTAGAAATAAAGCAAAGGATAACCAGCCTACAGTTTACAATCCCAGAGAAGACAGGAAACAAGAACCCGAAGAGAGACATACATGAACCCTCCCCCCACCCTAGGAAGGGGAAAGGAAACAAGATCTCTTTAGTAAAGTGGTAGTATAGGGACAGGAGAGGGTAGTAAGGGATTGGGGAGGGGAGAATGGGAGCAGGGAGGAGAACATGAGGGATCAGGTGAAGTTGGGTGAAGGACAGAGAGGGAGAGCAAGGAAAGAGATAACTTGAAAGAGGGAGCCATATGGGGTTAGGAGAAACCAGGCACTAGGGAAATTTCCAGGAATCCACAGGATGACGCCAGCTAAGAATCTAAGCAGTAGTGGAGAGGGTACCTAAAATGCCCTTCTCCTGTAATCAGATTGATGACCACCTTAATTGTCATCATAGAACCTTCATCCAGTAACTGATGGAAGCAGATGCAGAGATCCACAGGAAAGCACTGGGCTGAGCTCCTGGAGTCCAGTCATAGAGAGGGAGGAGCGATAATATGAGCAAAGGAACCAAGACCATGATGGGAAAACCCCCGGAAACAGCTGGCCTGAGCTAGTGGGAACTCACTGACTCCAGGCTGACAGCTGGGGAACCTGCCTAAGACCAAACTATGTCCTCTGAATGGGTGAGAGTTGTGTAATTAGGGCAGTTTGTGGGGCCACTAGTAGTGGAACCGGTATTTATCCCTAGTGCACGAACTGGCTCTTCGGAGCCCATTGCTATGGACGGATACCTTGCTCAGCCTAGATACAGAGGGAAGGCCTTGGTCCTGCATGAAATGACGTGTCAGATTTTGATGACTCCCCACGGGAGGCCTCATCCTCTCTGAGGAGTGGAGGGGTGGGGTGGGGAGAAGATGGGGCGAGTGGGGAGATGGGAGGGAGAGGAAACTGGGACTGGTATGTAAAATAACATTATTTTAAGAAGAAAAAATTCAAATATGAATTCTTATTCCATTTAGGCAGTTTCTAAATTCTGATCAATTGTTGACTAAAGCAGATTATTGTATAAATCATATTTATCATTCAATAACATCACATTTTGAACTCTTCTTTAGGAAATCATAAAGTAATATTGGGGACTAAGTTCATGTAGTATTTTTACTCATAAACATTTCAAATTAAGATCCTGGCATGCCCTTATCAGCAAATGTTTGTCCTTTACAGAAGAAAAATAAACAGTACTCTGAGTGCTCCCATTTTCCCCTGAATCATCGTGCAGTTTGCAGCTAAATGAATAGAAATGAACTCGGCTTGAGTTCAGGGGGAAAGCAGGCTCTGGATCTCACCATATTGTATCAGTAATCATCTGAAGGCAGCTGGAAAGCAGTCCCGGTCATAAAACCTGCGGGCCAATCATAAAGACAGAGTCCAAAGAGCCTGCAGCACAGGGGCCCCTAACCTACAACTTCCAGCCTTCGGTGTTTTCTCTGCAACGCTTTCTCTCACGCAGAGCAAAAGGCAGATTGTTACTGGGCAGATCACCAATTACAGAACCCCCCATAAGGCTGTAAGTGATCAGATCACTAGAATACAATCCGGCTGAGGGGAAAAAACATAAACATGGCTACATCCAGAAATATCTGGATAAAATATGGCTGAAGAACAGTTGATTAAGTAGGCGTTAGTTTTATCCCCCAGCATTCCCTTTTAATAAAAAGTCATGCTCCTGATGTTGACTCGTAAATCAGTGTGCCGCAGGTCAGCCGCAGAATCGAGCGCGAATAAAATATGGTCTCCACCAGCACTGCGGAAAATGACCACAGCTTGGCTCAGTCTCACTTGGGAAATGAATTAGGATAGTAGATTAGCAAGACTGGTAATGTATTTCCCTGGCTGTAACCCTGGAAGGAAGTGAGTCTTGCCTGTCTTCCTTCCTATCTTACCATGCCAGATGGAAGGAGTTGGGGTTTCGAGGCTGCGGGCACTATTGGAGGCATTAGAGAGAGAGGGAGAGAGAGAGAGAGAGAGAGAGAGAGAGAGAGAGAGAAAGGGGCAAAGGTGATTGGACTCTATGTCCAAGGAGGAACAAGAATTGGGGATGCTGAAAAGGGATCCGGAAGGAAGGGCTTTATGGAACTCCCCACTTTATCTGAGATACTCTTAATCAAGACACAGGGAAGCCAAAAGGATGGCAGCTGTCCCTTGTGCCTCCAACAGATGAGAGCGGGCCTAGAACTGATCTCAAATCATAGGACGGGAAAGGGAAGAGCGGCCAAGCCAGAAAGAGGGTATGGCGCAAGGAAGTCCATCACCCTGGGAAGTACACACTGGTGGCTGAGGGCGGGGTGGCAACTCAGCAGTTTTCAGATTGCTCCTGAAAGAAATGCCCACTGTTCTCACCTCACTGTGTGATGTTTAGACTAGAGGACCCTAGGAAAGGAAGAAAAGCCTGTGTTTATTCTGTAGCTATAGACAATATCTTTGAGAATTTTAAGTTCTCTCTTACGTCCACACAAAATCTGCTCATCAGCTTGATTTGCAGCTGCCAAAATGTGAAAGCAACCAAGATATCCTGCAGGAGGTAATAGGTAGTTAACACCCAAACAATGGAATACTCTCGAGCCGTTAAGTACATAGAGCTTCTCATGAGCTACCAACACACAAGGAAACATCTAAGAGTCTTAAGCACATGTTACCAATTAAAAGAAACCTGTCTGGAGATGCTACCTGCTGTATGATCCAACAATGACATCTCAAGAAAGCAAATCATGGAGACAGTAAACGGACCAGCGGTTGCCAGAGGTTGGGAGAGAGTAGCGCATGGATGAAGCACAGAGAAGTTTTAGAACGAGGAATTTGTTACATCTGTCCAAACCCGTGGACTGTAGAGCACTGAGTGAATCCTGATGTCAACTATGAACTTTGGGTGAAAATGAGGTTTGACTGTATGGCTACCAGCTACAGCCAGTTCTGGTGAGAGTGCCGGCGATGAGGAAGGCTCTGTGCACACCAAGGCGGGCGCTGCATGTGTACCTGACAGTCAAGTTTTGCCCAGGAAATCTTTGGTAAGCAGTTTGTTCATGGCATCTTAAGATACACTAACTCTTCGCTGAGCTGACATGCGTGTGTGTGTTTGTCAGTTTTATGTCTGATGCCGTTTGGTTCTAACCACAACCCTGTGAGGTAAGTTCTATCACTGCCGTCATCTTCATGTTACTGAAAAAGAAATGAGACTTGAGGAGACTGAGTAACTCTGCCCAAGGTCACCATCAAATTGGACAGAGCCTGGGAGATTGGTCATTACACCATGGTGTTGTCTAAGGTCACAAAAAAAGTATTACATCGTAACCTATAAACTTGCCTGTTAATGACCATGGAATACAAAAGACTGTGTGCTGAAATTTCATACGAAGCTGTTTATAAACAGGTGAAAAGGATCACAAGCCCCCCCCCCAGCATGCCCCCTCCAGTGAGAGAGCTAAAGAGTGGCTTTGAATCCGGGAACTTCTTGTGTGTGTTGAAGTGATATCTGCAAACCTTTTTCTGTCCAAATGAGAGGGAAAAAAAAATAGCTAAAAGTTCTCTAATGTATGAAATTTAAATCGTTTCTAATGATTTATGCCCTGACTAAGAAAGAAAAAAAGAAAAAAATGTTCCTCATTATGTGTAAAATATGACTTCTTCACTTTTTAATGATTTATGGGTTGTAGCTCACACTGCGCCCTCGCAGGGCATGGACAAAGGTAAGGCTGAGATCATTAATAATGCACGGGACGCCCACATCTGGTTGGTCCTCCCAGGTGAATCAAGCCGAAGCCTGATTTAACAGATGGACGCTGCACTGTTTCCTGATGGTGAAATCACCAGATGTTTAGAGATTCCAGAAGTACAGAAGCAGGAGGACGTGTTAATGATGGGTTTCTAGAATCCCTTACATCCCTTTGAGTTATCTTTGTGTGTGTGTGTGTGTGCGTGCGTGCGTGCGTGTGTATTATCTGAAATTTAATTAAAATCAGGTTCTTTTCCCCTAGAATATTCTAAAATTAAGCAACAAGGTGCATGTTCTTACATGCTGTCTCCAGGCACTGTTTTTTAAAGCTTGACATTTTTACTTGTTTTATTTCTCCCTGGCTTTCATCTGCAGAAGCTCTTACAGTGCCCTGGGCCAGGAGCCTTCTGGCGAAGATCTGTGGCTCTTGCTAGGCTCTTTCCCTGGCTGTGCAGGGCACCCTCTACCTCTGCTGCAGGGGGTCACAGCTGGCTCATTACAACACTTTCCCAGACTGTGTTCACTGCTTTCAACACTCTCCCTCTAGACAAGTTGGGTCCAGTCGTCTTCAAGAAGGGAAGAGTGTGTGAAGGAAGCCAGCAATTGGGGACTCTAAGGAGTAGAACTAAAACAATCGGCAGTAGGGCTACAGGAAGGATTTCACTGTGGCGGGAGTCAGAGGAGTGTGAAATTGACCAAAGTTCGCACCCCGACACCAACAGTTACCAACCAAGTGATTTTACCCTTGGACAAGTCACTTAGTCACTGCGCCGTAGATCTCAGCTTTCTCCTCTATAGAAACTTCTAAGGAGTGCGTTAAAGATTAAATTATAGAGTGGACAGGAACACACTTTGGACTTTGTATAGAATAAGTCCTTAGATAAGAAGAAACCGGAGAGATAACGTGAGAACTTCAGGTATCCTTCCTTCAGGATATTTCTGTGTTGGGGTCTGGGTTATCCTAGCTTTAACTCAATTGTTCATCTCAGTGATCAAGGTCAAGATCCCGTACTTCCCTTAGATAAAAATGCTTGTCTTAGAACTGGGAGCTGGCTAGCCCACCCCCAACACAGCTATTGACTGCAGTTCCTCAATCAGATGCTAGGACAGTGGCCTCCTGAGCCCATCCATCTACAGAAAAAAGCTAAGTTAAGAAGAGGAAAGGGGGAAACTTTCTCCAAGGACTTAACTGTGGTTTTAACAGGGTGAAGTTGCCCCAAGGTTAAGCACTGTGTTACCAACCCGTAGAACACAGAGAGGCTCAGCCCCCAAACAGCAAGGTTCAACTTCCCTTCTTCATATTCTCCCTCAAATGCCTGCTGGGTGTCTGTTTAATTAGTGAGCAAATAGCAATTCCCAGAGATTATAGAGTCTTTAGTGTTCACGAGGAGAAAGTCCCAAATGTTTTCCCAGCAGTATATACAATCATTTCCTACTTTTAAATAGTAGGCTGATCTGAATATTAACTACTTGCCAACTTCAACACACCTCTCCTATAAACATCCCCTTCCTGGGCAGGGAGGAAGCCCCCACGATGTGGTGCTGTGTCGTTCTCCAGCTTTCTATTTTATGATTGGTGCAGAGCATCTGATCATTTCCAGGTGTTTTGGATTTTCTCATGGCCTCCTTGTTACCCCCGCCCCCCTTCGAGTTCCTTTGGCAATGAATGTGACCATGAGCTCCAAAGCCATAAAGGATGCATTCACCACTTCCCTCTTATGTCTGTCTCTTTATTTAACCACAAGTTCACTGTCTTTATCCATGTTAATTCCCCGAGGTATTCGCACAGCATTTGGGTTGACTGCCTTAATTTTGATCTTCTCTAATCAGCCCCTGCCAGATGGTAGTTAAAGTTTAATGGCCCCTGTAAAAATAGTTCCCTTTCTTCTTTCATCAGTCATGTGTGTTTACTTAGCTAACTGTTGGATGTTCGGAATGAACACACAGTGACCACCAGCAAGACGAATTCAACAAACACACTGGCCTAACACTTTTCATGGCAGCGAAAGACGTTGCCTAACTCTCTCCACCCGGCCATTATCCTTACCTTTTATCCTCTCTCTGTGGCTGTTCTGTTAGCTTTCTTTCCTTTTTATCTCCTTTCTTGGGTTGCTGGAGACCTGGCAGTCTTCAATATGAAGCAATTAAAGGGTGTAGACACATCCCAGCTGAAGAGCATTTAAGGGCTAGATAGATGGCATTTGGCAAATCGGGAGAGCTTTCCTCTCCACACTCCCAGAATTCGAGAAAGTATTATTCTTTATGATTCAGATAAAGAAGAAGAGACAGCTGAAGAGGCCACCCAGGAGGCCATGATAGAAACTTGGCACCCTCAAGAAACAAAATAAAGACGCAGAGACATAGAACAAGCCACCTCTAAATAAATATTATGCCCTTTGTGTCTTTACTACATCCTTCCACGAGTCCTGAGGGAGCCAGTCCAGAACAAGTAATTAAATAAAGACAGAATATGCCATTTTACAGACGAAGTAACTGAGATGAGTCATATCACCTAAAGTCTTGCCAGGCCACACACGTATCTCTAGCAGTACCCTGTCGCTTGGATTTACAGTCAATTTATTAAAATATGTAGGGGCTATTTAAAAGAAAAATAAAAGTAACCAAAGGAAAAATTATCAGTATTTTTAAAACAAGCATTCTGGGTGACTTCATATACATGCACCACTTAGAGCCTATAAACAATAGGTCTCTTAGTCAGGAACTAGCCAACTCTAGTCTGCAGATCAAATGCAGCTCCCTCTCTGTTTTTATAAATAAAGTTTTATTGGTGCAGAGACAAGTTCATTCTTATGCACACTGTTTATGGCTGCTTTTACATTGTGGTGCTTCACCTCATTGATTTGTTTCACCAGATATTATTTGTCCTACAAAACCTTAAGTTGTTGCTGTCAGACTCTTTATAACAAAAGTTGCCAGCCCTGCCCCATGCTTTTGGATTATGTCATCACATACCACTCTATTTCTACTTAGGAACTTTTTCTCGTGGCATGGGAATGTTTATTAGGTATTGTTGAACACAGATTGGAATGCTGTTGATTTATAATAGCATTCAAGTGGGAAAGGATTCCAGAATCACCTATTAAAATGTCTATTTTAGTTCTACTGATCTTGCAGAGTGAAGATACTACCAATGTTGCCTGGTAGTGGTAGTGCACACTTTTAATGCAGCACTCAGGAGGCAGAAGCAGGCAATTCTCTGAGTTCAAGGCCAGTCTGGTCCAGGGCTACACAGACAAACCCTGTCTCAAAAAACAGAAAAGAAAAGAAAAGAAAAGAGAAAAGAAAAGAAAGGAAAGGAAAGGAAGAAAAAAGAAACTACAAATGTTCAACAACTTTAAATTTTTATTTAATTTTTAATGATGTATATGTGTCTCTATGTGTCTGTGTATGTGAGTGTAAGTGCCCCAGAGGCCAGGAGAGGGTGTCAGAGTCTCTGGAGCTGAAGGTGACTGTGAGCTGCCTGATGTAAGTGCTGGAAACAGAACTCTGGTTCTCTAAAAAAGCAGGAAGTACTCTTAACCCCCGAGCCATTTCTCTAGCCCTTCGACGACTTTTTGATAACTTAGGAAGTAGTCCATGGCCACTGTTTAATCTGCAGTGTAGTTACCTCCTATCAATGGGGGAAACAATGATATTTGGCCAGGTGTGTAATGCATTCTCTGAAGAATGAACAATCCATGATCTATCTGGGTTCTGGTTTTATTCATTTAGAATCAGGGTGTTATGGATTCAATGTTCTCTAGAGCCCTTTCTTTGCAGCATAAATATTCTATTGCCCATCTTCCACCTTCCCAAACTGAAAATATCCCTCATACTCCCCCACCAACAGCAAAAAAAAAAAAGCCTTATATACTCTCTCGTGAGTTTGTTGCTAATTCCAGGTTTTATAACAGTCCCTGCGGAAATCCTTGAGTCTGGGCAATCAATTGTCGGGTGAGTAAAGACAATATCATACTTTGGAATGAATGAAGAGCATCAGATAATATGATAATATCAAGCAAAATATTTTAGTCATAACTATATAATGGGAGACTTTTGGCACTGGAGAAATGGGGGAAAAAATGTACCTGGATAGAGGGCAAATTAGGCATCGGCTTTCCACAAAGGTTTGTGTGGAGACAGATCATTAGTTAAGAAATGTGAGTGGCAGGGGTAGGAAGGCTGGAGAGGTGGCTTAGTCAATAAAGTAACTACCTTGCAAGTTCGAGGATTGGAGTTTGGCTCCTCAGAGCCCACGGAAAAAGCCAGGTGTGGTGGTAATTGGCATACACGTACAATACACATAAAATCTTTTTACATTAAACCAAAAAAGTAAGCGGTGATTTAAAAAGTCTTTCTAGAGTGAGACAAATATATCCATGTTGTGAAGTAGGATTCAAAATACAGCATAAATTTTAAAAATAAAAGACAGTCTTTAGAAGTTTTAAAGTAAAACAAAAGTTTTGTTCATAAACAAAGAACTTTTATAGCCAAGACACCCCTCCCTGTGTGCCCGTTCACTGTTCTTGGTGACCAGGGTCCCCTAAGGGGAAAGTTGGAGGGGCATTGCCTTATGGAGAATGAATTCCAAGGGTCTAGTGCAAAAATAGCCTGGTCTACAGAGCTAGTTCCAGGACAGGATCCAAAGCTACAGAGGGAAAAAAAAATCACTTGTGCCTTTGAGTTTCTGCATCAAAATTTATAGTCTGACATCCCCTGTACCTCAAAACTTCTACCCAGCCCTAAGAAGTTGATTTTTCCAGTATGTGTGTAAGTGAACAGACAAGCTGATTTATGCATTCCCAAGAGCCTAGGTATGTGTCCTCGTGTTCAGTAAGTTACTGTGAACAGAAGTCAAACAGCATACATCCACCAAATGATCTCTAGACGCCTCTCCAAGCAAGGGAGACCGTGAGAGAAGATGAAAGACTGAGCAGGGGAAAAGCCGGGAAATTCTGTACTAACTTAAGGACCAGACTTAGCCAAGTGCAAATCTGAGCCATGATTTCCTTACCTATCCATGAGAATTTAAACCTAAAGGTATTCCCACATGTGCCAAATAGAAAACTTTTAGAAAATGGCAATAGTCACTATGTCACTGTTACTTTTTTTTCTATCCCAGCCACCTGGCGTGGTTCTTAAAGGAGTATTATTCATTTTGGGGGGGAAGCCATTTTTAAAGATGTGTTTAATTAGTTATCCAACACCAAATGGCCACCCCTGAAAACAAACAAATAAGTAACATTACACAGAGTGACCAGGTTGTAGTCAAGAATATGTGTGTGTGTGCATGCATGTGCATGTGTGTGTCTGCATGTGGGAGTTGCCTGTGGTGTGGGGGGATGTCTGAGTGTGAGTGTATTGTGGGGGTGTATGTGAGTGAGAGTGTGTGAGAGTGTGTGTTAGGAGGGTGTGATGGTGTGTGTGTGAGTGTGTGTTAGGAAGGTGTGATGGTGTGTGTGAAAGAGAGAGAATTTGTGTGTATGAGAAGTGGGGTGGGGGTGGAGGGTGAGAGGGTGTGTGTGTGAGAGAGAGAATGTGTGTGTGTAATATAGATATATTTATGTAACAACAATTAGTAAAAAAAAAGAGAGAGAGACCATGAAATTGAAAGAAAGGATTATATAGAAGGGTTTGGAGTGAAGAAATGGGACCTAGAGCTGGTATAGTTATATTACTCTCAAGAATAAAAAAAATTTCAAGATATATTTATTTTCTTTTTATGTGTATAAGTGTTTTGCCTGAAAGTAGTGTGCACACAACATACATACCTGGTAACCATGGAGGCCAGAAGAGGGCCTCCTATCTCCTGGAGCTGGAGATACGGATGGTTGCGAGCCACCGTGTGGGTGCTGGGAACCAAACTTAGGCTCTCTACAAGAAGAGCAAGTGGTCATAACTGCTAAACCATCTTCTCTCCAGCCCCTGGTGTGATTGATCTATCTCTAATTGACAGCCACTCACAAATGGAAAATTAGATTTCTCCAACAGAATAAACGTGGGCCCCCATAGGACTTAGAGTGGCACTATTAGGAAGTGTGACCTTGCTGGAGTAGGTGTGACCTTGCTGGAGTAGGTGTGGCCTTGTTGGGGGAGGTTTCAGATGCTCAAGCCAGGCCCTGGTGCCTGCTGATCCAAACAGAACTCTCAGCTATGCCTGCATGCCACCATGCTTCCTGTCATGATGATAATGAACTAAACCTCTGAACTGTAAGGCACCCCAATTAAATATTTCTTTTTATAAGAGTTGCCATAGTTATGGTGTCTCTTCACAGCAATAAAACCCTAATGAAGACAGGACTCTCACTGGGTATACAAACCACTCTGAAGAATAGACCTCACACCCAGCGATAAACGGCAAACACAAAATGAATTCAATGACATCTTTGGAGGTTCTTGTTTCGTATTACTTTGCCTGAGCATTGCTTTTATTTTTACTTTTCCCTTACAGGTCTTCTGCATATGTATTATGGTTTCCCAGCATTGTGTTTTTATGGAGTTTCTGCTTGTGTGAATATTTGTGTCTCGGCATCTATGTATGTTTCTTGTGTATCCCACCTCCCTTCCCCCACCTTTGGCTCTTTTTCTTCTATTTGTTTGTTTCACCCTGTTCTGGTTTATTTTTATTTATCTTATTTATCTCACTACTGTTTTTTTAGATGTCTACTTGTATTCTACTGAATATATATATATATATATATATATATGGTATGGATTTGGGTGGATAGAGAGTTGGAAGGGAGGAAACCATAATCAGAATACATTTTATGAAAAGATCTGTTTTCAATTTTAAAAAAAAACAACCTGTGTCCTGCAATATTATATTTTATAATGAGAATGAAGGGCCAGGAGTGTGGTTCACTGGCAGAGCACTTGCCAAGCATGCCCAGGGTTCTAGACTTGATTCCCCTCACTGGAAAACAAATAGTGAGATATATCAGGAACAATAAAAATCACTCCAAAATTATTATCTGAGAATGGAGAAGCAATGGTGAGGAAATACAGTGGAAACGGTGTCTGTGATTGCTCTCCGTCTGAATGGTAATGACAGCGGTGCCTGACGTCTGATGGGACAGAAAAGGACAAGAACCAAGACATTTGACAGCTGCGTGTAAGTCAGAGTAGAGAGATATGATCCAACCTGGGTAATTCTTGTTTTATTCAAAGAGGGATTAAAATACTGCAAGTGGAACTTTAGATTTTTGCTCAGTTAAATCTGTATAAAAAAGTTCTTTAATAACCAGTAGGAACACATGATAAAAATTCCAAAGCAACAGAAGGGAAAAAGGGTGGGCAAAAGGAAATACATTGAAATGTACAAATGTCAATAAAATATAATCAAATTGAGGGTCTAGCTATTAGTTATATGGCCATTGGAATTTTTTTTTTGGAGTCAGTTTCCCATATACCCCAGGCTAGCTAAAGAGAGGCTTGATTCTCTGACCTTCCTTCCTGCCTCCACCTCTCCTGTGAGTAAAGTATGTCCCACCATGTCTTCTGTGGTGCTGAGGATCTAGCTTAAGGCCTTGTGTGTGGTGGGCTAGCACTCTACTGCCTGAGTTATATGCCTAGTTCTGGTCATCAAGATGATTCTATGAAAGGAATTAATTTTTTAACAAGCAATGCTAGAACAATTGGATAACTACATGCCAAAAAATGGTCCTATTTCTTATGGTGTGCACAAAAATTAACTTTAAATAAAAGCTGGAGCTATAAATCCCCTAGAAGAAAATATTGAATTAAATCTTTGTGACTTGGGCTATACAAAAGCAAAAGTAACCATGGGAAATGTAGAGAAAGTAGACATGACAATATCAAACTTGATGCTTCAAAGGCAATCATCCGAAAAGTGAATGTAAGGGCTGGAGAGATGGTGCTGTGGTTGGGAGCACTGACTGCACTTCCAGAGGGCCTGGGTTCAATTCCCAGCACCCACATGGCAGCTCGCAGCTGTCTGTAACTCCAGTCCCAGGGGATCTGACACCCTCACACGGAGAGGAATGCAGATGGAACACCAAAGCAATAAAATTAAAGGTGAATGCAACCCACAAAATGGGAAGGAAGATTTTCTTCAATCATATATCATAAGTAACTTGTATCTAGACTCTATAAAGAATTCCTAAAGCTCAATAAAATAACAGAAAACTCGGTTTCCTATAAATCTAAAACTATTAATTTATTTTAAAAAGACAAAGCCAATTTTAAAAAGAACAAATATCTGAATGGACAGCTTTCCAAAGAAGACACACATGTGGCCAGCTAGCACTGAAAAGATGTTTAATAGCATTACCCATTACAGACATGCAAACCAAAACCCCAGTGAGAAGCCAGGCATAGTGGAACATACAAACCTATCATCCCAGTTTGGGTGAAGCTGAGGCAGGAGGTTAGCCTGTACTATACTGGAAGGCCCCATCTAAAGACAAGAAAGAGAGAAAGAGGGAGAGAGAAAACACAAAATAAATAGCCATACTCACTAGGACAGTTTTTTTTAATAATTTGTTGAAGAAACAAAAGTTATTGGTGGAAATGTAAACTGGTATACTCACTTTGGAAAAGTTGGACAGTTCCGCAAATGTAAACATCTGCTTGTTCTGCATGATCCAGAAATTCCACTATAATCCATAAAGTTTGGGCAGGTGGGGTAGGCCAGGCTGTTAGCAGGGATCAAAGTGAGAGAAACAAACAAGAAAGGAAGGAAGCAGGGAGAGAGGGAGGGAGGGAGGAGGGAAGGAAAAGAGAAGGGAGAGAAGAAAGAGGAAGAAGAAAGAAAAGGAAATGGTCAAGTTGAGATCTACAGTTCACAGACAGCCCCACTTCAAAGAGCATCTATAAACCACAGTCAAGAACCTCTGCAAGGCAGTGGTGGCGCACACATTTAAACCCACCCTCCAGGAGACAGAGGCAGGCGGAGCTCTGAATTCAAGGCCAGCCAGGACTACAGAATAAATTCCAGGACAGCCAAGGCTGCACAGAGAAACACAGTATCGAAAAACAAAGCAAACAAAAAACCTAAAACAAAAAAGAACCTTAATCAGTTAGTCCTAAGTGGAAAAAGTTGTATGTGGGCAACAGAGACATCCAGTTAGCGGGCCAGCCTGCGGATGCCCACCTTTACACCAGTCTGGGTAGCTACCCACTGAAGGACTTGCTAACAGGCCCAAGCATTGCAGACAGATTCTCCCCCCACCCCCATTTCCACTCCCTTGCTAAAAACCATTAGATTATGCTCCAGGGTCTATTCCCCAACTTAGCTACTGACTCATTCCTGAGACAAAATACCAAGGTCCAGCAATCAAAATTCATTCTTCAGCTAATACTGAAATCCAGGCAGGATTTCCCAACTCACCCTAACACAGACTCGCCCTTTTTCTCCTTAAAAACTCACTCTTTGCCAACAACACCTCCTCGCTGCTACTGCTGCTTTCTGTCTGCCTTACCCCACTCAGGAGCAGCACCCACCCTAACCCCCTGCTTGCCCCTCCGGGGTAATAAATCTGTTTTGCGCTGAGAATTTGGTGTCTGGGTATGTCCTGTGCTGACTCTAAGGGGCTGTCCCTCCCTTATGCCTATTATACAAGCCTCTGTCTAAAGAAGGTATATCCCACTTGGATATTACCCAGTACAAAAGGGTTACATAATTGAATGATTTTTGTCTAACTTTATGATGACATTTATGTGATTGCTTTTTGGCAGTGACCAAAGCCAGAGTTGCTCTGATAAATTAATTTTCTTTAATACCCACCCTTAATCATTTTCCTCAGAGGCTCATGTGCTTTAGAATTTACTAGTATTAATTCACTCCAATAAAAAAAATTTTTTCTTCCTTAGTTTCAAGTCTATTGTGCTTCCGAAAGGTAATTTTATCAACAGAACTGCCGAAATTGTCAGAGTACAGGGATGAATGTCAGAAGACCCAGGGTTTCCAGACAAATTCTGACAAGACAGAAAAGGTCAAAGCAGATTTCTTCAACGTGTTTAAATGTGGTCCTGATTATAAAGATTTTTACAAGGAATATTTAGGTTATTTCTTAAAATGACTGTGGTATTCCGCTCTTCTCGTGGATTAAATTTTGCTTGGGATGTTGTCTCTAGCGCTCCCACCTCCTGCCTGGTTTCTGGTCTGCCCCATTTCACGTTTCTGCTGTTGGTTTAGGTGTCATCTCTTCCGATCTTTCCATGCAGCACACGGCAGGTGCCCCCTTCAAATACCTTCTCTGGACTTAGAGTTCGCCTCTAGGGTAGTACACAGTGCCCTGAATTGTACGTACCTGCTAGTCAGTGTATCCCTCTTCCTCTGCATGATAAAACATGGTTTGCTGTATGACAAGAACTTTAAAACTTTGAAGAAAGAAATTGAAGAAGACACCAGAAAAGAGAAAGATCTCCCATGCTCTTGGGTAGGTAGAATTAACATAGTAAAAATGGCAATTTTACCAAAAAGCAGCCTACGGATTCAACGCAATGCCCAGCAAAATCCCAGAAAAATTTTTCCCAGATCTCAAAAGAACAATACTCAACTTCGTATAGAAAAACAAAAAATCCAGGATAGCCAAAACAATCCTGTACAACAAAGGAACTTCTGGAGGCATCACAATCCCTGACTTCAAACTCTGCTGCAGAGCTACAGCAATGAAAACAGCGTGGTATTGGCATAAAAACAACAGGAGGACCAATGGAATCAAATCAAAGACCCAGATATCAATCAACACACCTGCGAACACCTGATTTTTGACAAAGAAGCTAAAATATAAAATGGAAAAATAAAAGCATATTTAACTAATGGTGCTGGCATAACTGAATATCAACATGTAGCAGAATGAAAATAGATCTATATCTATCGCCATGCACAAAACTCAAATCCAAATGGATCAAAGACCTCAACATAAAGTCAACCACACTGAAGCTTATAGAAGAGAAAGTGGGAAGTACACTTGAATGCATTGGCAAAGGAGACAACTTCCTAAACATAACCCCAGTAGCACAGATACCAAGAGAAACAATTACTAAATGGGACCTCCTGAAATTGAGAAACTTCTGTAAAGCAAAGGACATGAAAAACAAGACAAAATGGCAGCCTATAGAATGGGAAAAGATCTTCACTAAGCCCACATCAGACAGAGGACTGATCTCCAAAATAAACAAAGAACTCAAGAAAATTGACATCAAAAGAATAAATAATCCAATTTAAAAAATGGAATACAGACCTAAATAGAGACTTCTCAACAGATGAATCTCAAATGGCTGGAAGACATTTAAGGAAATGTTCAACATCCTTAGCCATCAGAGAAATGCAAATCAAAACAACTCTGAGATTCCATCTTATATCTGTCAGAATGATCAAGATCAAAAACACTGATGACAGCTTATGCTGGAGAGGATATGGGGTAAGGAGAATACTCCTTCATTGCTGGTGGGAGTGAAAATTTGTTCAGCTGCTTTGGAAATCAGTATGGTGATTACTCAGAAAATTAGTAAACAATCTACATCAAGACCCACCAATACCATTGTTCAGTATATGCCCAAAGAATGCTCAATCATCACAAAGACATTTGCTCAACTACATTCATAGCAGCATTATTTTTAATAGCAAGAACCTGGAAACAACCTAGATGCCCCTCAGCTGAATAACAGATAAAGAAAATGTGGTACATTGACGCAATGTACTACACAGTGGTAAAAAAAAAAATGACATCTTGAAATTTTCAGGCAAATGGATGGATCTAGAAAAAAAACATATTGAGCGAGATAACCCAGACCCAGAAAGACAAATATAATATGTACTCACTCATAAGTAGCTTCGAGACATAAAGCAAAGAAAAACCAACCTACAGTCCATAACCCCAGATAACCTAAACAACAAAGAGGATCTTAAAGAGACACACATGGATCTACATAGGAAGATGAAAAAGACAATATTTCCTGAGTAAATTGGGAGTATGGGGGTCATAGGAGAGGGTAGAAGGGGATAGGGGAGGAAGGGGAAAGGAGGGGAGTAGAGAAAAATGTATAGCTTAATAAAAAAAATGGTTTGAGGAACATCATTTAAATGTTTTACAGTGCAAAAAAGTTAAATGGTTGTGGAAAGTCCAAGAAATTGTACCAATAAATGGTTGTAAAGGAGTCCAAGAAGACATGCCACCCATCCTTCTTAGAATCCTGGACCAAAAAAATAAAACCTCAATGGGACAATTTAATTGGGTCAGTTAGGTCAGATAGTAATATTGTTTAATGTTTGGTTGCATTAGATATCAATATTTAGGGATCTGGGTGAAGAACATAAGAGAACTTTTATCTTCATAGTTTTTAAGCAACCTAAAATTATTTCAACATGGAAAGCTATTTTCTTTTAAACAGAAGCAGGTATGTGTAATAGTCTGTCCTATACCTTTAAGAGAAAAGCCTCGCCCACTCCCTCCCCCATCCCTTCCCCAGGCAAGCCGATCTTCCTTGCCTGATCTTCCTTGCCTGAGTTCTTTCTTTTCAGTCTCTCTTCCTAAGAGGTAGCTGTAGTAATAGGAGCGGCAGGGCTGCGCCCCCAACACCCCAGCTGCCTACTCGGCTAGCTTTTGCCCCGAAATAACAACACACAAACTGTATTCATTTAAACACTGCTTGGCCCTTTAGCTTTAGCCCTCACTGGCTAATTCTGATATACCGATCAACCCATCTCTAATAATCTGTGAGCACCGGTCTTACCGGGAAGATTCTAGGTCGGAGCTTCATCGTGTGTGTCTGCCCGGGAGCAGGGCATGGCGTCTCTCTGAGGCGTCTGCTCCTGAGAGGAGAACTGTGAAGTCTGAGCTCACTTCTTCTTCCTCCCAGCGTTCTGTTCTGTTTACTCCTCCTACCTATGTTCTAACCAATAAAATGGGCCAAGGCAGTTTCTTTATTAGCCAATGACCTTCCTCCATCAGGTAGCTTCTCCTCTCCTCTCCTCTTCTCTCCTCTCCTCTCTTCTCTCCTTCTCTCCTCTCTCTCTCTCTCTCTCTCTCTCTCTCTCTCTCTCTCTCTCTCTCCTCTTTCCCCTTTTCCCCTTTCCCCCATAACCCACTAAATAAATACCCACTTTCTCTGCATGGCATGTCCATTAATTTCTGTCTCTCACCTGCTGCCTCCCACCTGCCTGGGACCAGCAGAGGCCTTTGGTGATGGAACCTGCTGCCCCTTGTGGCTCACTGCTGCCCCTCAGCGAACTGCAGCATTTTATCTAAACCATTACAGTATGTATATGTTGACTTAGTATAAAAGGGAGGGACAGAGACGTGATGGAAAGAGGCAAAGAAGGCCAGCAGGGGTGAGAGCTAGAAGCCAGCTGACTTTGGGAAGTTGAGCTAGAAATGGACCTGGAGAATTTTTATAAACATGGTATCTGAAAGTCCATGCTGCATTCTCATTCTCTCGGCACTCCAATCAGGGGACTCTGCTCACTGCCACACCCTCTGCTATTTGTTCCCGAGGTTTATTCCATGTGCTTTCAAACTGTTTGGTTCCGTTCAGCAAGTACTTGCCAAGTGCTTGCTGTGTCCCAGTTCCTGGAGCACTAGATGAATGCAAAAGTAGTAAGATTTGATCCTTGCCCTGGGTGGGAAGCAGGGCACAGTCTGAAGGGAAGACTGAAGAAAAAGAAATCAAAAAGTGTCCACACAGTAAGAAGCATGAGCTGTAGACTCAAGACCCAAGTAAAGAAACGACATAGAAATATGGGTGCTTTTCTCAGATGATGAAAGCCTCACAAGAAGGGTAACGTCCTGTGGTCGCTCAAAAATGTGAGCTTGTTTCCACCTTGTCTGAAGGTCAGAGAGTTGGAACTTATTTCTGTTCCTTCAAGGTTAGTTTCTGTTTCTACCTCAAACAAAGGTCCATCTTGATTTAGTCCAGAGAGTTCTGCTCTTTCAAGGTTATTGTCAGCAAGTGTGGCTAATAGCCAAGCCTTGTACTCCAGGAATAGAGAAGCAGACTACAAAAGTCTAAGGATCCAACTAAGTTCTTATTCCCCTCACCGCTCAGGGAGTGGTTTGCCTACAGAATGTTTTGGTCTAGGGCAGGAGCGTGACTTGTCTTATTCTAGCAACAGAATGTTTAACTAAGAATGTAGCTTGCAAACTTCTACTTGTCTGTTCATTTCCTTGTATCATGTTAATGTAGTTTTTGTCTTACTTCTCCCTTTTGGGGTCAGGGTATTATAAGCAAATGAAAATTAAACATGGGTGATTTCCGTATTCACTGGAACTCCCTCCTGATATTATCCTATATTTATGTTTTAGTATTGTTCACTTGTGTTTTTGTTCTCTTTACTACCCTGGTCATTGGGATCTTTGCCAAAGCTGGTATCCAACAACATGCAAGCTGAATTTTGAAGCTTAGTAGAATTTTTTCAGGTAGAAAAGTTAGAAAGAAACTTCCAGGCACAGTAAGTATAAGATCTCAGTCATGGGAAACAGTAGATTTTACTCAGCAGATCTAAAAAGAGAAGCAGACACAGTAGCTGTTCTCCAGTGGTTTCTTGGCTATTCACAGGGAGTACGAGCATCACTTGCTGCTCTTCTAGAGAGCCCAGGTTCAGTTTCCAGCACCCACATGGCAGCTAACAATCATCTGTAATCCCAGTTCCAGAGGGTCTGATGTTCTCCTCTGGCCTTGCATGCACTTCCAGGCATGCCAGCTGTGCAGACATACATGCAGGCAAAATATAAATAATCAAATAAATCTCTGTTTTCAAAGAATCATTTTTTTGAGGCTGGAGAAATGACTCCGCAGTTAAGAGCATGCAGTACTCATTCAGAGGACCCATGTTCAATTCCCAGCATCCACGTCATGTGGTCACAACCGTCTGTAACTCCAGCTCCAGTCATATTAAATTACAGCCCATCCTAATCTAGTCTGACCTTATTTTGACTTAATTATGTATGCAAAATCCTTATTTTCAAATAAGGTCATTGTCAGGAATACAGAGAACTTCATATATATTAGAGGGACACAAATGAACTCATCAAAAGTAATTTGTAGGGTTTTTTTGTTTGTTTGTTTGTTTGGTTGGTTGGTTGGTTGGTTGGTTGGTTGGTTGGTTGGTTGGTTTTTGAGAAAGGCTTTCTATGTGTAACAGCTCTGGCTGTTCTGGAACTCACTCTTTAGATCAGGCTGGCCTCAAACTCACAGAGATTCTCCTGCCTCTGCCTCCTGAGTGCTAGGACTAAAGGTGTGCACCACCACACCCATCTACTTTTGATTTTTGCTGTAACATTTAGAACACATTTTGTTGTTGTTGCTTATTTGTTTTTGTTTGGATGAAGAGTAACTTATCTATTTTCTGCTACCTATACTTTGGTTGCTGTTTTGTGTTTATAATTTAATTTTGAGATGATATATAGAATCTTGGTGAGTTTTTATTCTCAACTTGAAGCAACCTAGACTCACCTGGGAAGAGAAAACCTCAACTGAAGAACTGCCTCAATCGGCCTTTGGAAGTATTCTTAAGAGATTGTCTCAATTAATGTCTGATGTAGAAGGACCCAGCCTGCTGTGGGCAGCACCATCCCTAGACAGGTGGGCCTGAGCTGTCTAAGAAAGCGAACTGATGAAGACATCACAAGCTTGAGGCATAGAACATGGAGAAATCAAGCTGGTACCAACCTAAGATCTTCATCTCTCTGAGTAACTTTAGTAGTGCTAAAAGGTTCTATGCATGCTACCAGGAGAGAAAAATAATTATCATCTTACCCAGCTGTGGATCCTGAGAGCTATGATAATAACCGGCCTGACAAGACATGTCCACTGGCAGGATCGTGCTACAAATGTTGTGGGAATAACCAATCACCTTCTTGGATCGAAAGCCCATTCCACAGAACAGAACTCGTGCCTAACTCCATTAATAGGGACAAGAACCTTCCTTTACTCTATGTGTTAAACAATCTGCAGCTGAATTGCAGTACCTAACACAGTATGAATGCCGTGTAAACAATTGTTATATGCTGTTGCTTGGGGAAATAAGGACAAAAGGTCTGCACATGTTCAGCAAAGGTGAACTTTGTGCTGATGATTTTTCATCCGCAGTTGAATCCTCTGTGCAGAATCCACAGATACAGACAGCCCACTGAGACTGATAACTGCCGCAAGAGAATCTTTTCCTAACTTGCAGTGGTGTGGGAAGTCTGTGAACCTCGAGCACAGGACCCCTCAGTCCTCTCTCAAGCATGACCTCCGGCACGGCTGGCTCCCCGCCCTTCCGCGGGCTGCTTCCCAAGCTCTTCGCCCATTTCTAAACCATGTGTTCTGCTCTGGGGTCATATTTTATGGAACAAATTACATAATACGTGCTTGAATCCATAGACTGATCTCCCAAATCCCATTTTAGTAGAGCCACAACTTGAAATAAAACGGAAAGAAAAATTAAGATAAATCATTTTCACTAATAAAAATTTAATTACTTAAGGATTTTTTTAAAAAAATTAACTATAAACGTTGTACTTCACAAGAAGTATTTCCACATAGAAGTTGGGAAGATGATCAGTAAAGATATCTGCACCAATTCTACAGGAAACTCCTAGTCACTTTCAAGGGATTCAGAGGCTAATATAGAATCTTGGCTGATTCTCTCTCTATCCTTTCTAAATCTATTTTTTAAAAATAATTTTTCTCATGCAGCCACGTGAGGATACTTAATAAAAATCATTTTAAGTTGTAATTTATTTTTTGGTTTTATGTAGGCATTTCGGCAAGGGCGCTCTTTCTAGGATTTGAAGTACACAGTGCTTTAGATCTCCAGTCCTTCCCATCTAACGCAGGATACTTCAACTATTGCTAAGGAAGCGGTCTGTCTCCCGGCTTTTCCGTCCTCCCAACTCTCCCGTAGCTCCAGCACTCTCCATTCTCTTTAAGAATTATTTCTTTTTCAAATCTTACGATTCAATGGTTTCTTTCTTTTAAACAGTGTGTGTGTTTATTTTATGCTTTGCTTTTGTCTATTTATGTTCATATGTGCAAAGGGCCAGGCATAGTTGGTGCACACCTTTAACCTCAGTGCTCAGGAGGCAGAAGTAAGTGAATCTGTGTATTTGAGGTCAGGCTAGTCTATAAAGTGAGCTTCAGGACACGGTGAGAGAGTCCCAAGAAAAATGTTAAAATTCACAAAGAATTTTTAAGCCTGAAAATGAATGATTTGATGTCAAAATAGACCAAGAGCTCATATGCCAATGTTGATGATGGGACAGACAAAACAATATCTATTTGATTTAGAATCAATGTAATTGATTTATAATAGAATTGGAATTCTGTATCAGAAATCTCACCCTGTAGCTTAACGTTATTATTCTGTCTTTTAAAAGTAAACTCGGACTTCCAGGTTCTAGTAGAGAATATAAGAGGTTGTGTGCTGAGCGTCTGTAAGAGTGAACATGAATATGCTGAGTGATATTTCCTTTAGAAGAAAAGTTCTATTCTATGTTCCCATTAAAATGTAAGTTAAAACCATGTGGTAACCAATACGTGGAGCCCAAATCCAGATCACAGAAAACGCCAAGCCCTAGTGAGGTTATGGACAACACAACTCTCACCTATTGCTGACAGGGTTGTGAAAAGCCACAGCCCTTTAGAAGGACAGTTTTACACACGTAAACAAGCCAGCAATTGTGTCCCTTGGTATTTCAAAGCAGCTATAAAATCATGTCCACACAAACCCCTGGAGAGGCAAGTTTAGCAACTTCATTCATTATTGCTAAGTCTTGGAACAACCAAATGTCATTTAAGAGATGAATGAATATATAAGCTGTAATGCATTCTGATAATCCAAACAATCAAGTGGAAAATATTATTTATCACTAAAAATAAATGAGCTGTCAAGCCATGAAAAGACATGAGTGAGGGAGGGTGGTGGTGGCACACACATTTAATCCCAACACTAGGAAGGCAGAGACAGGCAGATCTCTGTGAGTTTAAGGCTGGCCTGGTCTACAGAACAACTTCCAGGGCAGCCAGAGCTACACAGAGAAATCCTGTCTCAAAAAACAAAAAAATAAAAAGATAAAGACACAGAAAAAAATGAAACCTGTGTTACCAAATGAAAGCCACCCAGAAAACGACCTGCTATGACTCAGTCATACAGCATTGTGGGAAAGGCAGTCCTGGAGACAGTCGGCTCCTGATCTAGGAGATTAGAAGGGAGAACTGAGGACTGGAGGGAGGTTAAGAGCACTGGCTGTTCCTCCTGAGGTCATGAGTTCAATTCTTAGCAAACACATACCATCTGTAATGAGATCTGGCACCCTCTTCTGGCATGGCAAATCTGTTTTTTAAAAAAAAAGGGGGTGGAGAACTGAATAGAGAAAGCACAGAGAGGCCTGTGAAAGTGTTCTGCACGACACAGTCACGGTGAATATATGCTATCATACACTTGTCTAAACTCAAGACAGTAAGCGTGAATACTGTAACCTGTGGGCTTTGGATGACGACTTGTCGGTGTAGGGCCATCAGTTGTGATGAGTTTGTCAGAGTGGGGAACCCTGACAGCACACCTGGATGACCCCACGTATGAGAAAACTGCACCTTCTTTTGGCACAGAGAACCTAGAGCTGGCCTAGAAATTTAAATCTATTCAAAACATATAAACCAATTTTGCCTAAAAAAAACTCCAACTAGAGAAAGTTTTCAAGTACTGAACATGAACCTACAGGAGAGAAAAATAGAGCCAAAATTTAAATTAATATAAAAAAGTCATAACAAAGAGCTAGCAGCGTCTTCAAAGGAGCGGGGCAGCTGCTCAAGCCTCCAGCTTCCAGGCCTTGCTCGTGTGCCGTCCTTTAGAACGGCTTCCAGCTCACTGAAGAGGGAGTGCTTCTCGGCGGGCCAAATTACAGCGCTGAGGCAGTTTGGGAAGAAATATAATGAACCATTTGTTGATTATTTATTCTTTAATCATGTCCTCAAGCACCTACAGATGTAAGGAGGCATGTGGCCTCAGACTGGAGCTTCCGCAAACAGCAGGATAGCCTGGCCCAAGAAATGGCACTCGCTGCGTGATGAAAGCCGCCCCTTTCAAACCGTGTTTGGTTAGCACCTATGCCCTGCTGAAGCTGGCAGAGCGCATCCTCTGTGGGCATGCTGCCAGCCTAACAGATGGCTCTGAATGTAACCCTGCCAGAGAATCAGTATGTGCAATGAGTTCACAACTGTGGTCAGACTCGCTTCCAAGGATGTTGCAGCTACTTAGACTGCCTAGCAAAAATGGACAACTTCCGTGTTTTCGGATGGCATCCATAAATATGCAAATCATTCTTTGAGTCAGTGGTTCCCTGGAACAGCAGCAGCAGCATCAAGGAAATTGGTAGAAATGTGAATTCTTGGGCATTACCCTTACTTAAGAAACCTGAAACTCTGGGAAAGACCTCGTCATGTGGTATGTGCAACCCACCAGGTTAACTCTGATGCAGCTGGTAAGGTTCCCAGTGCACAGAACTACTTGTGAAGTTTTTCAAAATACTAATGCGGCTGGAGCGATGTCTCAGTGGTGAAGAACACTTTCTGCTCTTGCAGAGGACTGGAGTTTCGTTCCCGGTACCCACACTGCTTCTAACTCATTCTAGCCTCCGTGGACACCCACATGCATGTGCACGTTCACATACATAAAATAAGATATTTTTATACATAAAAGAAAAGCAATTATGTTATGTTGTCAAATGTCCTGAAAATGCACAAGATGGCTTTCACCAAAATGGCAGGACACCACAGTGAGAGCAAAGTCAGCACAAGACCAGACTCTTGCACACGACTAGAAGATCAGAAATCCCCAGAACAGAGGCTTGGGAATAAGAACTAAGGGGAACGCAGAGGATGAACTGAAGCCCAAAGTGGGATAGAGGCCTTTGATGTGATATTTTTAAGGAGCAACCTTGAGACAGTCACCTGGGAAAAGGGGAATACAAACAGGGTTGAGCAGAGGTAGAAGCCAAATGGGAAGAGCTGGCGTTAGAGTGACTTACCAAAGTCACCTCAGCTTGGGCAGAGATTATAGGACAAGGAAATGATGATGGAAGTGATGTGCCCTAGGGAGATATGACCTGGAGCTGAGCGGCTCTCTACTTTACTAAACACTGAAGGGGCCAACAAGTGATGGTGCTCCCAGAAACCAGCCCATGCTCTCTGCACCCCACCTTCACCTGTCTTGTTGACATTCCCCCAAAACTAACCCCCCCTTTCTTGCCTGCTTCCTTCTCACAGTTGGCTTAATTAGTATCTTATTTTCTTCAAACTGTGGCTCCTAATACCCTGGCTTTGTTCTTGCCCTCTAGTCTATACACAGCCTTCTTATACATCCTTCCATACCAGTCTCTACCATTACCTCTAGTCTATACACAGCCTTCTTATACATCCTTCCATATCAATTTCTACCATTACCTCTAGTCTATACACAGCCTTCTTATACATCCTTCCATATCAATTTCTACCATTACCTCTAGTCTATACACAGCCTTCTTATACATCCTTCCATACCAGTCTCTACCATTACCTCTAGTCTATACACAGCCTTCTTATACATCCTTCCATATCAATTTCTACCATTACCTCTAGTCTATACACAGCCTTCTTATACATCCTTCCATATCAATTTCTACCATTACCTCTAGTCTATACACAGCCTTCTTATACATCCTTCCATATCAATTTCTACCATTACCTCTAGTCTATACACAGCCTTCTTATACATCCTTCCATATCAATTTCTACCATTACCTCTAGTCTATACACAGCCTTCTTATACATCCTTCCATACCAGTCTCTACCATTACCTCTAGTCTATACACAGCCTTCTTATACATCCTTCCATACCAGTCTCTACCATTACCCACCACATATTCTATTTCCCAAATCAGATTCTCATGAAGGACCAGATCACGGGTCTGGAGTCATGCCACCCCATCAGTTGCTCTCTGATCTGTGTTTTGGCTCCCCCTACTCCAGGGAGTCATATGAAAGGCAGATTTATATGGCACCAAAAAATAGTTCCTTTCCAATGTCCCTTTAGTCAGGACAGTGTACAACCACATCCAGTACAGTCTCATACTACATGCTTTCTCACTTTATGCTCTAGAATAAGAGCCCCTTCCTAGGCATAGTCACAGAAACTACATCTGAGTCGGAAGCATCTTTGGTATTGGTTTAATCCTAGCAGAAAGAACTTCAGCCATTGGTGAGGCTGAGCACCAAATGACTGACCAGGAGATGCCAGCGGCAGCCATATCTCCAAGAAGCCTCCTTTGCTCTGGGCGCCAACAGTAGACAGCATTACTGGAGAGCCAGGAAGGTGAGAATTCAATGCAGATGAAATTTAAAGCACCTAACTCGAAGGCCGGAGCTATAGCTCAGTTGGTATAGTGCTTTCCCAGCCCGGCTCAGCCACTCTCTCTCTGTCCTCTTCATGAGACCCTCAGATCCGTCCCTGGCACCATACACACTGTGGGGGGTGGGGGGTGCATGCCTGTAATCCCAGCACTCACTCATCCTAGGTTACATAGCTAGTTTGAGGCCAACCAGGACTACATAAAACCTTGTCTCAAAAAAATATGGTTAATTGGTTAATAACATTATATAACATATATATATATAATTATATATGATATTATATAATAACACACATATATATTTCTTACACTTGATGGCAAATTAGTATGTTCTTAATTTTGGCATGGCATAAATTTTAAAAATATTACCACAAATAAATCTTTTTATCAGAAAATTATTTTTAGTCTTTGGTCTTAAATCCTAACATTATATATAGCACATTTGGCCTGTAGCAAATGCACTAATTATTAATGTTTTAAGCATCACATAATGGTTTATGTGTGGGTAGCAAACTATGATACTCCCTGAACTTGCAGAGAAAGAAAACCGTTCTTAGAGACATCAGATCTGGCTATCTGAGGCTTCTAGAACAGACTGAGCTTGTCATCTGGCTGCATTCCAATTCTGCAGGGCTGGATGCTTCTAGGCAAGAGAACAGGCAGAAAAGCTGCATTGTGGGTGCCCCCAAGTGGGTACTCTCTGAGGTGCACACTGCAGAATCTCTGGCCAGTTCCACTAACATGAGTTCATGTGTGTAAGGTGTTTTCAGATACAGGGAAAAAGCTGAGCACGTGTGTGTTTTTTAGCATACATCTCTCACTGTCATATAACAACAACTGAACTAATATTTAATATAATATTCCAGGTTATCACAGATCATTTATTTTCTAGCAAGTATCTTAAAGTAAGGTTTTCAAGTTATGTCTTATAATAACATGGAATAGAAAAATGATAGACCTTAGTAACAGATAAAACCTGACTTTGAAACTAACTTATTATGTAAGTTATTTTGGGCAACTACGTAACTTCCATAATCCACAGTTGCCTCGTTTTTAAAATGATGTTAGGACTGCCTAAAAATAAATTTATCTTATAAGATTATATGTGACATAAGACAATACATATAATAGGACAGAGTCAAGCATATTATAAACACTTAAGAAATATCATTAGTATTTTTATTAATCCTAATATTATTAACAATATTGTTATATTTAACATACGCTGTAATAAAATATATGAAATAATATATATTTATATACTGGCACTATAGAAACTCCTAAATACCTTTTCAATAAACTCTTTCTTATTTTCATCATCCAAAGGCAATTTCTATTGTTTACAACTAAGAAACGAACAATTAATATTATTATAGTAGTGAAAAAGGATGAAGTAGACTTACATTCTTCAAAATGGTGAATAGCATGAGAGATGCTAAAAAGATGGAAAAAAAATCCAGGCTGTGGTGGTGCATCCTTTAATCCCAGCACTCGGGAGGCAGAGGCAGGCGGATCTCTGTGAGTTCGAGGCCAGCCTGGTCTACAAGAGCTAGTTCCAGGACAGGCTCCAAAGCTACAGAGAAACCCTGTCTCAAAAAAATATGTGGATAATTCCATAAAGGGTTTGGTTGAGGTAACTGAAATAAAAATTGTACAGTGGATAAAAGTTTTATATCAATGTAATGTTTTTTGAATTTTATACAATAGTATGGTTATATGAGAGAATCTTATGGTTCTTAGGAAACGTGTAAATATCAATGACACAATCCTTATTTTCATACAAATTCAAAAAAATAATAAAATGAGAGAATCTTTTTATAGTCACCAAAAAAAAAAGTCTGTACATGTAGACATTAGTGTGGTAGTGCCAGTAACTCATCAAAAGGCAGAAAGAGAATACTCACCACAAGTACTGACCTACACAGTGTGCACTCTCACAGTGAGGGGTGAGGACTGCACTTACCTGTGGGTGTTAAAACACAGATTTAGTATGTGGTTATGCTGGTTTAGTAAGAGATGGCTGCAGGCTCTCCTCCAAGATCCATGACTTCACTAGCCCTGACTAGTTGGCTAGCCTCCAGGCATGATTTCTTTTTTGTTGGGCTGTGGAATACTCCTTCTGTACACTGTGTGAAGATGTGCTGCTCTCGTTGTTAATAATAATAATGATGATGATGATGATGATTGTCCAATGGCTAGGCAGGATTTTCAGGGCAGAGAGAATGCTGGGGAGAAAAAAGGCAGAGTCACCAGGAGATGCAGGGTGAGCAGGATGAGAAGTACGTACATGAGGTAAACGAGGCTTGGGACAGTTCATGGATTAATAGAAATGGGCTAATTTAATTTGTAAGAGTTAGCTAGTAATAAGTCTAAGCTATTGGCCAAGAATTGATAATTAAGTCTCCATGTGGTTACTTGGGGTGTGATGATGGGACAGACAAGTACATCTACAAACGGCACCCAAATGTCCAGCACATACATCCATATAAGACCTGAGAAAGCTTTGAAAGGTTCTAAACACACAAAAACAGAGCCAAACACGACTTTTTAGACTTGTGTCTCTCATACCAGCCACAGTACAGAGAAGTGTCTCCTAACAGGTGCCAGCAAATTGGAGCCAGCTGCTAACCACCATGTACTACCACCATACACTAAGCTGAGCTGGGCTGGCAGCTGATGTAGCAGTTAAAGATTTGTCTATGAGATCAGACAACAATACATATGCTCAGTAAAGACAGATCCAAATTGGAGGGGAAAAAAAACGCTAAATGGTTACAGTGTATTTAAATATATACATAGACTTGGGAGAGAAAAAGGAGGGTTTATTAAAAATAGTTTATAAGTTAAGTAATGTCCTTTAAAAGGGAATAAAGTTCTAATTAGGGAAGCAAAGAGATATATACAGAAGAAGAGAGGAGGGTGAAATAATAATAAAAATGTCTGAAAAGTCATAAGGAATCATACTATGAACTATCTACCAAAAAAAAACACTATAACACAGGTAAATCTGGCGTGTATATATTAACAGATAGATGGATGGATAGACAGACAGACAGACAGACAGAATTTAATTTTTTTTTTCCATTTAGGCCGACAATGCTCCCACTAAGAGCCAAAGGCAATGAACAAGAACCCCAGCATCAGGCGTGAGTTACGTATAATTTTAAAAGATCATACTACTTTTTTTTTTTAAAGAAGTTGGTAAGAAATCAAAGCATGTGCCAAGGAGGCCAAGAGTCAGTATTTTGGCAGGAGAAAAATCCAAATTAAATAAAAATTCTGAGGCAAGAGATCTCTAGAAGGAATTAGAAAATCTCAAGGGTAATGCTGTTTATCTAGATAACCTGGCAACAGTGAAGAGTAAAGGCATTTCGTCGGATTTTAATTTCTCTCCTGTTGTCACCACCACCACACACCCTAGTTCTGTTGGTTTGGGTTTTTGCTCTCCCTCTGCATTTTGGCAGCTTGTATTTGGATCATATCCACATGAGGTAACTAAAGACACTGAGTTCGCTGTGAATTTAACTGAAGCAAAGCAGACACAAAGTATCTCTCAAAACTTTAATGGTCCTGATTAAGCCTGGTCTCACTGTCCCCTTGGAAATCACATCATCACTTGCCTGCTACTGTGGCTCATATATATCTATGGTATTGTACAAATGTAAGACCCATAACAAATGGCTTATCTCTCAAGACAATGGGTAACTCAGCAGCCTGAACTCTAAATCAAGGCTCCACCCACATACCTTGATTTGTGCTTTCATATTAATGAACCATACAATGAATCAGGCAAGAGCTTCATAACTTTTTTAGTTTCAAAATGCTGCTATAACAAATTGTCACACTTGGTGACTTCCAACAGCACACATTTGCTAGCTCTGTTTTGAAGTTCAAAGGTTTGACAGGGATCTCAGCACACTAAACTCCATATGTTGGGAGAACTATGCTTCTTCTAAAGGCTGTACAGGAAAACCTATCCTGAGCCCTTTCTAGATCCTGGAAATGACCCACAATTCTTGCCTCATGGCCATCCTTGCTTTCAAAGCTTGTAACAACTAGTGGAGTCTTCCTCACGTTGTGTCCCCTCTACCTCCGCTTCTGCCACCACATCCCCTGTCTCCCCTCTGTTTCACTTAGAAAGACTCTTGGGATTATACTGTGCTCATCCAGATACAAGACCATTTTCTCATCTCAATATCTATGATTTAATCTCCTCTGTGAGGACCCTTTGATCACGTGAGATAACACATTCACAGGTTCTGAGGATTAGGATGCAAACACATTCAGAAGGAGGTAAAACTGAAGCAACATTCTACCTACCGAAAGGACCCTCCATGCCAGACATTATGGCTCTTTCTGTAATCCCAGTGTAGGGGAGGTGGAGGCAAGGGAATACAGAGTCCAAAGTCAACCTTGACTATACACTGAGTTCTAGACCAGCCTCAACAAAATGAGATCATGTCTTTTTTTAAAAGTGGAGGGGGGGACTTTCCAAAAACTCATTTTAAAAAGTAGCAGAGAAAAAATAGACAATAAATCCCTTTATCTATCTAGGGTTAGACACTTATGCTTTGATAAGGTGAGAAAGGGACCTTGGAAGCGGGTCTCATGGTGGGTGAGGTCCAAATGCAGTGGGTGACGGAATACTCCATGCAGAGAGAACTTGAGTGTGGATTTTTCTTGAAAGGGAGGGAAGGAAGAGAGAGACAGGTAGAGAGAAGGGAGAGAGAGAGCCAGTGAGGTGGAGGGAAAGAGGCAGAGATCCACTTGCCTCCTCAGGAAGAGAGAGGGAGAGAGACAGAGACAGACACTGGAGTGGGCGGAGCTTGTCCCTTAAAGGGACCTTTGCATCTGCTTACAGTCAGGGAACTGCCTGCCATACACAGATGGGTGACTGTGCCAGGTTCTCAAGAGGTGCCTGGATCCTAGTACCTTATGCTGCTGGTGTTGGCTGGTGTAGGAGGTCCTTCTGTATTTCTGTTGCTTTCATTGGTTAAATAAGGAAACTGCCTTGGCCTTTTGATAGGGCAAAACTTAGCTAGGCAGGGAAAAGAGAACTGAATGCTGGGAGAAAGAAGGCAGAAAGAGAGAGCAGCCACGAAGCTGCCAGGTCAGACGTGCTGAATCTTTCCCGGTAAACCATGACCTCGTGGTGACATACAGATTATTAGAAATGGGTTGAATCAAGATGTGAGAATTAGCCAATAAGAGGCTAGAGCTTATGGGCCAAGCAGTAATTTTATTAACACAATTTCTGTGTGATTATTTTGGGGTTAATCTAGCAGGGCAGCGGGGCATGGCCAGCCACTCCTCTTACTACAGATGGCAATGGTGGGGGAAGAGGAAAACATGGTGTGCCTTTGGGAGAATAAAACGAGAAAAGACTTAAGTGATTCAATTGGCCACTTAATTTAGGGGTTAGAGCGATGGTTCACCATTTAAAAGCTGCTCTTGTAGAGAACCAGAGTTCTCCTAGGACCACAGAGCAGCTTACAACCATCTATAACTCCAGCTCCAGGGGATCTGGCACCCTCTTCCCATCTCCTTAAGCACAAAGCACACAAGCAGGGAAAACAGTCATACACACCAAATAAAAATGAATAAATTAAATTAAAGTGAGTCTAAAACAGAAGTTTTCAACCTGTGGGCCAAAACCCCTTTGGGATTAGAATAAATCTTTCACGGGAGTCACCTCAACCATCCTGCATATAAGTGTTCATCTGGCCATTTTTCTACTCCAAGCTTTTTCTAACATTTAAATGTGCTTTCCTAGGCTTGATCTCCAGTACTGGGAAAAATTAAAAATCTTGATCTTGCCTATTCTAAATCAAGGAGGCAATTTAGGCAAAGCTCTAACTTAGCATATAAATGAATCTTGATTCCACTTACAGATCTTATTTTATAAAATGTATTTCTTTAATGCTTTGCTTCTGAAAAACACACTTTAAAATTGTATATGCATCACCTCTTTAGACCAGGTTACCTGACTTGGAGATGGGCCATAGGAAACAAAGCTAATTATCAAAGTGCTTAGGTTAGAAAGTCTTTCAGGGTTGGACGGGCAGTATAAAGTATGATATTACCCACAGAATGGATAACTTTTTTAAATTAGTAACGGGAAAAGGTGCCAAGAAAAGTATGGTTAGTACTGTGTAACCGCGTTTTTCCTTCATGAGGCCATAATAATCCAGAAGTAAATTCAAAATGAGCATTAATCAGCATAAAGTATTTGCACAATATGGAAGCCACTTAATTTTAATCGATAGAGTAGCTTCATAATCACATAACCTTAGGGTTAGTAATGTAACCCACAAATACCTCCCTGGGACTAGCGCTGAGAAAAAAATGGTAGAAAGAGCTCTCTTGGGTCTTGCTTGGTAGTTAAGACTGTTTGTAATACCCACATCAGGCTGCTCCAGTGGGCCCCATCTTTGGAGTCTATTCGGGCTCTCTCTCTCTCTCTCTGTCTCTCTCTCTGTCTCTCTCTCTCTCTCTCTCTCTGTCTCTCTCTCTCTCTTCTCTCTCTCTCTCTCTCACACACACACACACAATTTTAAAAAATATTTTTAAACTAAAAAAAGAATGCTTACAGATGTTTTGAGTGTTATAAAAATTTTCATCTCATGGGGTTGGAGAGATGGCTCAGTATTAAGAGCACTGAGCCCTGATTACTCTTCCAGGGAAAATGGGTTCCATTCCCAGCACCACACAGCAGCTAACAACTGTAATTCCAAAATCTGACATCCTCACACAGACATACATGCAGGCAAAACATCAATGCACATAAAATAAAAATAAATAAATTATTAATTTTTCATCTCTTAAGCATATGTTAAATATTCGTCTTCTAAAAAATAGATGGTTTTGATTTTTTGAGGGAGATGGGGACTTACGCTAAGAATTGATTTTCAAGACAAAACAAAACCCACTGAAATTCGTGTAAAGCCTACCTGTATATAAAATAATTCTAGCCAATATGGAGATAAGATGCCATATATATGAGAACATAATATTTTCAAACAAGGATAGCCTAGCCTTATAAATATTAAGAGTTTGAATGTAACTTGAAGAATATTGAATGCAGTTATTGCCTAAAGTATACACAAGTTCATCACCAAGACCTGAAATTTAGTATTCATTTAGTCATTTAGCCTTTTATCATCAATGCAAGCACAATAGGGAAAGTATTGTTATCGATCACTATAAAATATTAAAATATCCCTAATGTACTGATTTTTACATTTTTAAATAATCAATTTTTGCTATAACATATCAAATAATAGCTAGATGGGAATAAAAGATTAACAATTTCTGTATTTCTTCTCAACCTTATTGCTCAATAGTTTACTGACTGCCCAAATTAATTAACTGATTAGTAAGCCAAGCATTTTCTAAACTGTGGATACAGCAATAAGCATGACAAAATCTCTATCCTCGGGGACAAATATTCTGTGAGAATCAAAAGAGCAAGCAATAAATAAAAGATGAAGGAGGAGGAGCTGGAGAAATGACTCAGGTTTAGAATGTTCCCTGCTCTTCTAGAAGACCAGAATTTAGTTCCCACACATGTCAAATGGCTCATAACCACCTACAGCTCCAGCTCCAGAGATCCAACACCCTCCTATGGCTTCCCTGGACCCTCACACACATGGCAGAAATTCACCCAAGCATACAGACAGACATGTTAATAAAAAATAAAACATAGAAAGCTGGAGTGGTGACTCAGTAGTTAAATAAGTGCGCTTGTTCTTGAGAAAGACCCACGTTTGGTTCCCAGGACCTACACGGTGGCTCACTACCATCTGTGACTCCAACTCCACGGGATCTGGTATCCTTTTCTGACCTCCTTTGCTATCTGGCATACACCACACACACACACACACACACACACACACACACAGGCAAAACATTTATACATATAAAAGAAAAATAAATATTTTAAAAATAAATAAATAACCTTTTCAAAGATGAAAAAAGACAGGCAGTGGTGGCACAGGCCTTTCATCCCAGCACTCGAAGGCAGAGGATGGCAGATCCAGCCTTATAAAGGAAGAATATTCTTACACATGCCTCAACCTGGATGAACTATGAAGACAATCGCTATGTGAAAGAAATCAGTTATTAACCAAGTACTTGGTACACACTTGTGATCCCAGCCCTCTCAAGGCCGAGGCAGGAGGATATGAAGTTCCAAGTTGGTGTGAACTATATAACTAGATTAATCTCAAAAATACACAACATGAACTTAAGAAAAGGACAGGTATGCTGCGAGACAGCTCAGTGAGTCAAGCTGCTTGCTAGCCCCTGAGCCTGATGACTTGAATTCAATCCTGGGATCCGCAGGGTGGAAGAGTACTGCCTCCCTCTGGTATTCTCCGACCTTTACAAGCATACTGGCTTATACATCCATACACATATGCCTTCCCTCACATGAGCACAAAGCCAATAAATGAATGTAATAACAAAATTAGAGGAAACAGCAGCTAATTACAAAAAAAATAGTGCATGACTTAAGTGAAGGACCTAAAGTAGTCAAGTTAACAAAAAAGAAAGAATGGTGATTGTCTGGGGCTGGGGAGAGCGCCAAGGAAAATACCATGATTAAAACATTATTCAGGCAGAGCAAATTGTATTTTTATATTTAGGAATGTGTGTGTGTGTGTGTGTGTGTGTGTGTGTGTGTGTGTGTGTATAAAAGAGACCATGAATTTGAAAAAGACAGGGAGTTGAGTATGTAGAGGGTTCAGGGGAGGGAAACAGTAAAGGAAAACTATGTCATTATAATCTCAAAAAACATTTTTAAAAATCAATAATGAGACCAGAAGTTCAACAACAGTCATTTATCTGAGACATTCACCTGGTTTGTTCAAAGTTACCAAAAATAGGTGCTTAATAAACTTCAAAGAACATTCAGACACTTTTTAGTCCAAAATTATGATAGTTATAATCTCAATTTTTGATTTTTGCTTTGTTTGTTTGTTTGTTTGTTTGTTTCGAGACACGGTTTCTCATTAGCTATGGAATCAGTCCTGGAATTTGCTCTCTAAACCAGGTTAGCCTCGAACTCACAGAGATCCATCTGCCTCTGCGTCCTGAGTACTGGGATTAAAAAAGTACACCAACACCACCCAGCACATTATAATCTCTTAATTCTTCTAGCTATAAAGTTGGAAGAAAGCCAAACACAAATCGGGCAGTGGAGGCGCACGTCTTTAATCCCAGCACTCAGGTGGCAGAGGCAGGTAGATCTCTGAGAGTTTGAGGCCAGCCTGGTCTACAAGGACTAGTTTCCAGGAGAGGCTCCAAAACTACAGAGAAGGCCTGTCTAGAGAGAAAAAAAAAAAAAGCCAAGCACAGCGTCGCCTTTAATCCCAGCACTTGGCAAGACAGTTCAGTGAAGGAGGCCAGGCTAGGCTACATAGTTACAAAAGCAGTTGACCGCTTATTTGTTTATCCCAGTATTTCTAATAAGGACCTCTTTCTGAAGAAAGATTAGCTGTCTAAACACCTTTTTCTGGGTTCATTTAAAGAAATAATCCCTCTGGACCTGGTGGTGCAGACCTGTGATCCCAGCTACTTGGAAGGCTGAAACAGGAGGATTACAGGTTCAAGGCCTGTGTGGGCAACTCACCCTGTCTGTAATAAAAGTGCAAAGAGGGTTAGCTTGTAGCTCTGTATCTGGCACCTCCAAGGTGCAAGGCTCGGTCCGCAACAGCGGAAAAAGATTTTAAAAATATCTGCACCCTTAGTGATGCTAACAACGCCGGGGGTAGCCTTTTGCGAGCTCTTTTTAATTCCACTGCCTGCCGGCCTGCGGCCGTGTGACTGTCCTTGTCCTTCTCCGCTCGTTACCAATAAAGTTGTTACAAAGTGACCTTGAGCGTCTACCCCCGCCTTCTCCATCCGGGTGCTGCGGCGTGGATAAGAGCCGCACCGCGCCTGCGCGCCCAGCCCCACTGCTTCGACCTCTGCCGCCGCTGTCGCCGCCGCCGCCGCCTCGGGAGGTAAGCGGAGGGCGCGGGCCCGGGGCGGAGCGGGCCGCTGGGCCCCATCCACCGGGCTTGCACCTCCCGGGCACGCGGCCACGCCGACGGCCTGCGCGGGGACCCTGGGGGCCCGGGGTGGGAAGGGCAGGCCCCTGGGGGACACTTGACCTTAAGCCTCTTTTTTCCCTCCGCAGAGAGTGAGCGGGAGAGGAGCCCACGTCGCCTGTCACCCACATCCACGCCGCACCGCCGGGAGGAAAGATGTTCGCCTGCGCCAAGCTCGCCCGCACCCCCGCTCTGGTGCGTAGCCCAGGCCTCGGCCCAGCGTACCGCTGAGGGACGGGCTCTCCTTCACCCTTGCCCCGGTGCCCTCCCTACCCTCCCTTCTTTGCTCCTTCCCCCTTCCCTCCCCACCCTGCCCGGCAGACCGTCCCCACGCCCTGAGTCCCCCGGGGCCTGTCAGGCCCCACTCAGCGTAGGTCACAGCCTCCTTGCTCCTGGAGAGCGCCCCTCCCCCACCCCCTCCCCCGGTCCCGGTGGAGTTGGGGTCGACGCGAAGGTCGGGGTGCTGGGAGTTGGGAGGGTGCCGCTGAGGCCTAGCTGCCTCTGCAGCGCTTCCTTCCCATGCGTGTCTGTAGGTCAAACTCTGCCGCTGCAGAGGGAGGGCCTTTGCTTCCCTGTGTGGGCGGAGAAAGGTGGTAGGGGAGCCCTGAAGATTTCTTTTTAGAGACTGAAAGTCTGAGCCTAATGGATTTGTCCTAGAGAATCAGGTCCGGGCTCTGAAGGAATTTTCTGTGACCTTAGTGTCGTGGACACTCAAGGGCAGAGAAGCCAGAAGGCAAGATGTCCTTATGGTGCCAGTTTACTACTTAAACTCTGTAGTAAATCTGTGATTAGTGGGCGTTTAGGAATACTTTGGAAATACTGGGAGCTGTATTAACTGCTGGGCTGTTGTAAATGACAGCATTCATAGTGACACTTTTAATACGTTGCTGGCCCACATGGACTTACTTGAATTACAAAATTGCACTTACTGAAACTTCCACAGCAGTGCTCAGTCACTTTGTAACTAATTGTTCTTAGGATTTTAGTTCACAGATCGATTAGATAGCACGGTTTACAATTCTTTAGTCTGAAGTGTTGTTGGGTTCAAAAGGACCAAACAGCCAAGATCATTGTACAGAGAAGTAAATCTCTGCTCATTTTCACTTCAGCTTTCTCCTTTGAAATTTATGGTTACGAGAAGACCCACCTATATTCCTTATAATTGAAATTTTTCCTTTCCTTCCATTGATAGATCCGAGCTGGATCCAGAGTTGCATATAGACCAATTTCAGCAGCAGTGTTATCTCGACCCGAGGCTAGGACTGGAGAGGTAAGTAGTGATAATAAAGATGAGGAAATAAGTTTTCAGGGTTGTTATAGTGAAGGGTGAGTGACTCCAAGGTAGTTTCTTTCCACTTTAATCAACAATGTGTAAAATGAGCCCCTGAGAGGAACTCTGCTGGCCAAAACAGCCTCCCGACTTAGCAAATGAATGTTTTAGTCTGTACTTATATTTAAGCCGGTAGTTTTGAGTTATTTGTATTTAAGATTAAAGTAGTCATGACTATCAAAAAGAGCCTGCTGTGTTGAAAAACATTCACATATTCTGTGTCATAATTTTAACAACTCTAGAAGGTATAGGTATAGATTGTTAATTATCTTATACAAGATAAGAATTAGTACAAGTTCTTGGTTTTCTTTCTCATTGTGCCATGCAGTTATTTATTCATACCAAGCTACACTATAAAGACGTCACCGTTTTGACAGTACAGTCGTTAAAATATGTGATTGCTGAATTGACCTTTGCCTTATTTCCCGTTCCCAGGGCTCTACAGTATTTAATGGGGCCCAGAATGGTGCGTGTCAGCTGATCCGAAGGGAGTTTCAGACCAGTGTAATCAGCAGAGACATTGATACTGCTGCCAAATTCATTGGTGCAGGTGCTGCAACAGTAGGAGTTGCGGGTTCTGGTGCTGGTATTGGAACAGTCTTTGGCAGCCTCATCATTGGTTATGCCAGGTAATCACTTCTGTCCCAGAGGAAGTTACACAGTGGGAAGCTGGAAATAGGAAAGTAGTGAAGTACTAGTAGCTCCTTTGTCGTGTCTGTTGTGTGTCTCCCATTGTATTTTGTGAGCTGTGTGCATTAGTCACGCCAGCCAGGAGAGAGACAAGGGGATCATAAGTTTGAGACCAACCTCAAGAATATCGGGACCCCTCAAAGTGGGTGTAAACTAAGCATTTATATATGCATACAAAGAGAGCTCCCTAACTGTGTGCCACATGATTAGGAGTGGGTTTTAAAAAAACAATTTGAGAGACAGAAGCAAGGTAGTGTAGGGAGATAGCGCCTCTATAGAACTTTCTAGGCTGCAGAGATCCTCGCACTAGTTATCTGATCCTTGACCATTTGCTAAATGTGTAACCGTCGTCTGTTGCATTGTGTCTTTTAGAAACCCTTCACTGAAGCAGCAGCTGTTCTCATATGCTATCCTGGGATTTGCCTTGTCTGAAGCTATGGGACTCTTTTGTTTGATGGTTGCTTTCTTGATCTTGTTTGCCATGTAACAGAAATTACTGCCTGAAATGTTGGCATTCATAGTAATTACGGATGTAATTCTGTGTATCTTACTGTGACCCCAAAAGCTGTAGTGCTGGCGTCATGGAAATGTACCGTTTCCAAAGTCATTTCATTAAAGATGAAAACTTTAATTTCTGCTGTGGTTTGTACTTATCTAATGTGGGGTCCTCATAGAGAAAATGACACATTGGGGCAGTTGGTTGTCCAGGTCAGAGGAAGGTGGCACTGCATATGAATTCTACGGGAATTCTCTTAGTGCTCTGCAGATTGTGCTTTATGGGGATCTTATTTCTTAATGTAAGAGAGAAATATTTTAGTTCTTTGAGCTTCTTTGAAATATGACTAATACCACATCTAAATAATTTTGTGTTTTTTAAAGGTTACCATGAAGTAGAACAAATAGAAACAGAATTACCTACCACCCTACATTGCTGGATCTGAAAAGAAATCATGTCAGCTTCTAGAACTTGGAAGCAGTTACTGGGAGGGAATGTGACTTTGTTTTTTCCAGAAGCCCCACATTAAGTTGTTCTGTGTCTGTAGTAAATAGCCATCGATCTTAGTCACACTGGCAGCTGGTTTCATATTTAAACACACCTCTTTTAAAAAGTAGTTGCCAGGAGTAAAATTAATTGGCTACAGTTTTTTGAGCCCCAAAGTTGCTGAAACACTCCTGCCCCCATTTGTAGTGGAATTCTTAGGAATGATGGTTGAGTAAGTTCTACCCCAGTAGTGCACAGTGCAAAAAAGTCTTGCTGAGACTTTCCCTAGTGAAAGGAAGAAAGAGTTGCTACCATGGAAAGACTGTTCTTGACCTAGTAACTATTGTCAGATTGACATCCAAGTTTCTGCTTTAGGTAGAAGAAACAAGTTTTAGGATTTTTCTTTTTGGAAGATGGACAGAATTAGGACAAATGTGCTCTTTCACTTTAGTACCCTCTGCCTATGTTGGTTTCAACTGAGAAAAGGAATTGCCGAAGCATTGTGGGAAGCTTTCTTCCCATCAGTGTCACCTAAGTGCTTGTTTAAATTAATCTGTGGTCTTTTGGCCCTGGGTAGCTTTGTACATAGTGTTGGAGAATCGCTATTTAGACATAGCCTTGCTTACAAAAAACAACAAACGTCCCAAAGGGCAGGGTTGATTTAGTTCATTGTTCATCCAGTCTATCACATACAAAATTTTTGGAAAAGCAATTTTTCAATCACTAGAAGGAATGAAGACAGTATTGTAGCTAATACCTGCAATCCCTGATGGTTGAGAGGCCAACAGGAACTGATAGGCGGTAAACATTGAAGATGCTAAGAGAGCTAGGTGGTGGTGCTCCTTTTCTTTAATCCCAGTGCTAAGGGAGACAGAGGCAGGCAAATCTCTTGGGTTTGAGACCAGTCTGGTCTACAGAGCCATTTAGTTACAGGACAACCAGGGCTACACACGGAGAAATCCTGTCTTGAAACACCCCCACCCCAAAGAAAAATGCTAAATTAAGTAAGCCAGAAACAGAAGACTGAGTATATGATTCTGCTTTAATAAAATAGGTATGTTTATAGAGACTAAGCTAATTAGAAGTTTCTGGGAACTCTAGAGACAAGGGAAGGTGGGTGACTGCCTTCGTGGTGGAGTTTCATCTTGGGTGAATGAAAATGTTCTAGCACCAAATGGTTGAAAAAGGTTATAAATGTACTAAGTTATCAAATTGTATACTTTTTAAATGGTTGACATGACAAATTTATGTGTATTTTACAATTAAGTCCCTGTGCCATGTAACAAAATAGTAAAGTCATAACAAAATTTTTAAATCATAGGAAAATACTTAGAACTAATCTGTTCCAAGTTCATTTTAAATAAAATCAATTTTGGTAAAGACTTATCCATGGTTGACAATCAAAGTATGGAAACTGATTCTCTAGAATCAGATTCTCTAGAAACACTGCCTCCGGAGGGGGAATCCCAAGCATAAAAGAATCTCTGTGCAGTGAGTGCACAGGTTTCAGTTTACTGAGCAAAAGGAGGTAAGTCTTTATAAACTCACCTAGAACTACAGGCTGTTTTATGTAGATGGGAGAAATATTTATTGTGTACCATTTGCTGTTTTTCAGACAAAGTCTCACTATGTACACTAGGTAGCCCAATACTGCTGCAGCTTCCCAAGTGCTCCGGTTAAAGGCATGTGCCACCACGGCACTGAACTCTTCTGTGGTAATGAAGGTTGGATGTGACATGCTAGGCAAGTGTTCAGTCACAAAGCTACATCCTTAACTGGGTGCCACTTTTGTAACAAGTGCCACCTCTTAGTTTATGAGCTTTGGAGGGCTTTTTAATAACTTAATTTCAGAATGGAGGCTGATAGAGATGTTACTTTCATATCAACCAAACATGAAATGAAGCATTTTCTCTGCTGAGAATACTGCGCTTATTTTAAAATTACCAACAGGCAAGAATACCCCAAAGCACTAGAATGCCAGTTCAACTCAGAATGTTGTTCCTTGGTGCACTGCAGGTTTGTAATCTTTTTATTTGATAGTGCATTTCTTTAATAGGGGAGAAGGGCAATTTTCAGAACTGGGAACCAAACCTGGGCCTTGTGCAAGTCAGGCACTCTGCTGGGTGACACCATTACCTTGAAATACAGTATTTTTAATGTTTTGCTGATTAACTCAATATTAGTTTGAGTATCATGATGCTGCAGTATTGCAGTTACACAGAGGAGTTCTAGACATGTTAAACTTGAAGTTGCACGACACTGCAGTATTGCAGTTCTCTCCATGCTGACACTCAGGTCATAGCTTTAATCATTGTCAGCTCATGCTCTGGAGATTTCTTTTCCTCCCTGCATTGAAATCATTCCTAACTCAAAGATACTCCAAGTGTGATCTGAACTATGACATTTGGGGCTCAAAGGCCTTTCACATGATCTGATCTGTGCTACGTCCATTTTCACCTACCCTGGGAGACCAAGTTTTCATTATATACTTCAAAATGTCACAACTGACATCATAAAAGCAGAGATAAGAATATCACTGCCTCTTATCAAGCATTGATGGAGGAAGGTCATTGGTTAAGTAATAAAGAAACTGCTTGGCCTTATAGGTTAAAACATAGGAGGGAGGAGTAAACAGAACAGAATGCTGGGAGGAAGAAAAAGTGAGCTCAGACTTGATAGCTCTCCTCTCGGGGGCAGACACGATGAAGCAAGCCACCAGGTCAGACATGCTGAATCTTTCCCGGTAAGACTGGTGCTACACAGATTACTAAAAATGGGTTAGGCAAAATATGAGAATTAGCCTATAAGAGGCTAGAGCTAGTGGGCCAAGCAGTGTTTAAATGAGTACAATTTGTGTGTTGTTATTTCTGGTGTGAAGCTAGCCGTGCGGGAGCCGGGTGGGACGAAAAGCAGGCCCGCAGCTCCCACAACAAAGCATGACGTAATAACTTTCAAACTTGAGAATGTGCATTGTCTGTCTTTATCTGTACAGATGTACCCATGATGGCCATAACTTCTAGAAAATGTGTGATTACTGAATCAGTCTTTACTGAACTCAAAGCAGTTCCCCATTGAAAACCTGAATAAGTATCAATGGTGTGATGTACATATTTTAGTTATCCAAATTCTACAAAATGGAGCACATCCATCTGCCAGTTTTCATTCCTTTGAGTACTCTTTGGGTTACTTCCTGAAGGTAGTGGTATTTGGTTGTATAAAGAACCAGAAGAACATCTCCTTATAATTTCCTTGGCTTGTTGCCACATGATGGAAAAATCTTTTTTTTTTAACCTTTGCTATTGGCATGATGTTTTTAATGAAATTCTGAGGGCTTCAGCAATTTCCAATCAATAATTGGTCGATTTCTACATTACTTTGTGCTAGAGGACCTGGCAGACCTGTGTGGGATTGGATGTGTGTTATATATATGGAATGACTCCTATTCTTGATTGTATCTTGTAACTGAATAAATAATAAAGTCAATTCTATATTATCTGGTATAAATTCAGAGATTTCAATATGCAAAACAACTCTTTCTACATATTGTGAATTAGTAACTATGTTGAGAGATTCTTTAGAATCCTTTAGTACCATGAGAATAGCATATAATTCTGACTTTTGGACAAAATCGTAAGGACTTTGATCCACTTATTAAATTTTCTGTTTTGTAACCTGCCTTTTCTGAGTTTATTTGCATCAGTATAGAATGTAGGGGCTTGAGCTATTGATGTATCCTGTACAATGTGAGGAAGGACCCAGTTAGGTCTCTTTTAAATTTTGTTTTGGGGATAGTTGTTGTTAATCTCTCCCAAAAGTTTCTACAAGCTCTTTTCCAGGGTTCATTTTCTTCCCATAATTTGTCAATATTATTAAAAGGTACTATAATTTCTTCTGAGTATGTTCCTGTTAATAGATGAAGTCTCAATTTTCCTTTCAGAATTAACTCAGAGACCTTTTCCACATGTTTTTATTTTTTTACTCAGTTTATGTGGTAAAAAGATCCATTCTAAGATAATATCTCTCCTCTGTATTAAAATTCTTATAGAGAAATGTTTGGAGGGTAATATGATCAAAATGCAGTTAAGATTTGATTCCATATGAGCTACATGTGGAATTTCTCTCCAGTCAAAGCCAATTCTCTCTCAGCTTCAGCTAATAATTTCCTGGCACTATTTATTTAAGTCCTTGGCAACATCTAATGTTTTGTTTAAATTAATCAGGTCAGTAGCACCTATCCCAATAGTGTGCTGAAGATGGGAAATGTCTCCTGGCAATCTTTGGAAGTTATTAAGAGTTTGTAATCCATCTCTCCTGATTTGCACCTTTTGGGGTCTAATTTTCTGTAAACCTATTTTATAACCTAGATAATTAATAGAATCTCTTCTTTGAATTTTTTAAGGAGCAATTTGTAAGCCTCAACAAGGCAAATTTTTCTTCTTTAAAAATTCTTTCTAAAGTATCTACATTTGAACCAGATAGCAAAATGCCATCCATGTAATGGTAAACTATAGATTCAGGAAATTGCTTATGTATCATTTCCAATGGCTGATTTACAAAATATTGGCACAGAATGAAGCTATTTTAACATTCCCTACAGTAGGAGAATCTTCCATTGATATCTTTTAGCATGCTGAGAATTATTTTAAGTAGGCACTGTGAAGGCAAATATTCTTTGTCTTTTTCTTTTAAAGTTTAGTGAAGAAATGATCTTTTAAATCAATAATTATAAGAGGCCATCCTTTAGGCAATAGAGAAGGCAAAGGAATGCCAGACTGTAGCAAACCCATTGGCTGAATCACCTTATTAACAGCTTAGATATATTACCATTCTCCATTTTCTAGATTGCATTTTAACAACAAATACAGGAGAATTCCAGGGGTTGGTTCTTTCTTCAATATGGTATATTTAGTTGCTTCTGTACCAGCTGTTCTAAAGCCTGAACTTTCTCTATTGTTAAAGACCATACAGCTTTGTCTGTTAGCCATTTTAAAGGAAGAGCTGTTGGTGCCTTTGAAATATCAGCAGCTGTTGTGTCCTGTTCTTGTATAACCTGAATGGTTGGTGACTGTTCTTTATAATAACATGTAATATTTTTTCCCAGAAATATACATTAATTTATGGTTTGTTTCTAAGATTGGGGGAATGTTAATCTGAGTATTCCATTGCTGTAACAAATCACATTCCCACAAATTCATTGATATGTTAGCCATATATGGTTTTAATATTCCTCTCTGTCTTTCTGGCCCTGTATGTTTGACCCATCCCATGCTCTGCTTTACTTGAGATAAAATTTTGGTCCCTGAAAACTAAACATGTACATCTTGAAGAGGCAAATTTGGATGCCAAGATTCTGACGAAATAGTTATGTATGCACCTGTGTCTACCAGACCTTCAATGACAATGTCATTTATTCATATTTTTTAACATTTATTTATTTATTTATTATGTATACAATATTCTGTCTGTATGCCTGAAGGCCAGAAGAGGGTGCCAGACCTCTTTACAGATGGTTGTGAGCCACCATGTGGTTGCTGGGAATTGAACTCAGGACCTTTGGAAGAGCAGGCAATGCTCTTAACCACTGAGCCATCTCTCCAGCCCATTTATTCATATTTTTAATTTTGGTCTTTGTTCATTTATAGAAGTTTACCAAAATACTTGCTTTGTGGTTTCTCCTGAATTTTTTGTTCTCTCTTCTATAGCTGTTCTATTATCCAGAGCAGTATGGTGTCTTACATTACACATCAGGTTCTTTAATAGCTCTGGGAAGGAGTTTCCTCTACACTGGCAGAAAACAACCAAACCAGATTTGGCATAGGGGTCCATGAGAGGCCCCTCAGTGAGTTCCCCCAAAGGCAAAGAATTACCTTGAATATTCCTCCTTGAGTTACATTCATTAGTCCAATGCCTGCCTTTGCCACACCTTCTGCATCATGCACTGGGGGGGGGGGGGGGGGCTTTTGACTGGATTATTCTTAGAAAAAAACATTGTTTCTAGGAATTCTCTGTCTACAACCCCCTTTTAAAGTGACTTCATTTGCCACAATTATAACATTTGAAATTTCAATTTTTTCTCAAACCTCTGGAAATGACCTCTCCTACCCATGTATGATCATGGTAATAAGACTCAATGCAGCAATCTCTTCTGCTCCAGTGAAAGGCTCTGGTGAAAATTTACTTTTTCTGCTCAACTCCCAAGGGACTTTCCCAGCAGATGTAACAGTTTCTTCTGTTTATTTCTGTTCAGCTCCCCTAGCAGAATGCCTGGTAAAGGTTCTTTTTGTTTGTTTGCTTAGTTTATGCTGTTTGTTTATTCTGATCCTCGTCAAGAAAAGAAGATCTTCACCCAAACTCTTTTAAGAAAGAGATTGATTTGGGAGGGAGTAGTGCAGGAGGTGGCTGCCTCTACCAGGGTGGGAAAGGACAGACAGCAGCTGACTGGTCACAGGGGCTTATATAGGGCTTCTTAGGGGCAGAGTTTTCCCAGGGAGAAGATTTTCTTTTCAGGGATTGGTTAGTTTTCCTACTCAGGGACTGATTGGTTTAGTTGGTCAGGGGCAGAGTTGGCTCTGGTTTCAGGGAGAAACTGTGTTTCCTTCACTGGCCCTTTTTAACCTTTTGGCTCTATTTTCAAGGCTAAGGCATATTTCTTTCACTGGTTCTGGCTCTAGGGTCAAAGCATGTTTCTTTGGCTCTGGTTTCAGAGTCAGGGTGTGTTTCCTAGTTTCTGGGTTCAGGGCTAATGTGTTGTTTTCACTGGCTCAGGTTTAGGGCCAAGGTGTTAGATGTCATGCTTGGGGATTGGTTGGTTTTCCTGCTCAGGGATTGGTTGATTTCATGTTCAGGTGGTCAGGTACAGAGTTGGCTCTGGTTTCAGGGCCAAACTGTATTCCTTTCACTGATCTTTTTTAGATTTATGGCTCTAGTTTCAGGGCCAGGGCATATTTCTTTCACTGGCTCTGGTTCCAAGGCCAAAGTGTATTTCTTTGGTTCTGGTTTCAGGGTGAGCATGTGTTTCTTAGTTTCTGGGTTCAGGGCTAAAGTGTTTCTTTCACTGGCTTGGGTTTCAGGGCCTGGGTGGGTTTCTTTGGTTGACCCTTTTACCCTACAGTGAAACTATCACAAACAAACAAGAGGAAGAAAAGGGTAGTGAGGGAGGGGGAAAGAAAAAATAATCCATTTTTGTTTCTGGAAAAAATAGTGTTTTTCAGAAGTGTTATTTATGTTTTGTATTATTAGATGTTCAAAGACCCTTAGCCAGAACCCCACTGATTTAATGTGTCAGTGAAAAAACAAATTCTAATATTTCACTTTCAATTTTATAGACATTTCATTTACATTTCACTCAGAACTCTAGAGAGCTACACAAGATTGACTGGGTCTCTTAGCTGCTGGACAACTCTGTTTTGCAAACTTTGTAACCCTATCTTTCCATGTCACATTCTTTCAACTATCAATCTGTTTATGCTCCCTAAAACTTGGCCCTGCGGCCTGACAGGAAATTTATATAATTTTTTTCCCACCTGAATGTCGTAAATGATGTATTTCTTCTGAAATATTTAGCAACTTAGATTTTTTTTTCTCTCCAGAGAGTAACAATACTGAAGAGAAAAACTGACCTAAGACCTAGAGAGACCCATAACCCAAAGACTCTTGGCTGTTCTTCCTATTTGCATAAGCTAGCATTCTGCTGATGCTGACAGACGCTCCCTAGAGAACCTATGGGACCTTGGCAACAGCTGACTTCAGTGGTAGGTTAGTCGGCACTTTCCAGGCACAGTGATTCCATTTTTTTATATTTAAGTCTCAGGAATTGCTTCCTCTAACAGCTACACAAGGTTGGCTGGGTCTCTTGGCTTCAGGACAACTCAATATTATTCCCTCAAGTCTTGTATTTAGCAGAGAATTGGCAGATTTTCCCATCTCTCAAGAGATACCTAAAGATCTGCTACACTCAAGCTTCTCAAATTGTATAAAAATAGCATTTGTAACATTGCATATTTTCACACCTTTTTTGTACCAGAGAACATAACTCCATTTAAGTGATCATACTAGCAAAAAGAAATTTACTCAGAGGCTGATGGTGAATGCCTTCAGCACTGAGGAAGCAGAGGCAGGAAGATCTCTAAGTCCAAGGCTAGCCTGGTCTACATAGTGAGTTCCAGAACAGCTAGGACTATGCTTTTTGACCTTGTCTCAAAAAACAAAACAACAGCACTTATTTAGTAGACCCCCGCACAAGAGCCTTAGTAAGGTAGCTTCAGCCAGGCGCAGGGCTGGAGTGCCCACGCTTGAGAAGCATTGATGCCCTCTACAGGAGCTAGAGCATTTAGTTGACGGGTGACCTACCAGGTCGTGTGCAAGGTAAGAGGGCTCCGGGAATGAACAGTGTATTAGTCAAAGGGTCTAGATGGATCACTATGAACAGAAAGGCCTCCCTCAGTTTCCGGCATAAAGAATCAATGGCTTTGGTATTTCATGGGCCTTAGGTTAACACAGACTTGTGGGGGAATCATGAAGGTCAAGTAATGTAATTGCTTCCTCAAACAGCTACACACGGTTGGCTGGGTCTCTTAGCTGACAGACAACTCATTATCCTTCAGTATTTAAACTTCTCAGAGGTAAATATCTAATTACTATCTCAAGTGAGATATGCCATTCAGGAGAAGAAAGTAAACATTCTTGCCAAGAAGCAGGGCCAAGTTTTAGGGAGAAAAATCTATGCTAGAAATTAGTTCCACATACTTTTATTGATAACTTAAGAATGTACAATATGGTGGTAATCCCTCCATCTAACAAGTCAGATTGGAGATGAAACACTGATTATCAGGGATAAGAACGAAGCTCTGAGCTTCTCTCATGAGCCAACTGATAAAATCTGAAAATGAAGCATACCCTTTTAATCTCCCCCAGTCACACAGCACTAGTTATCATTAAGAAACCAAGGATTTGGTTTCGCTTGGACAACTGCGTTTTTAAAATGTTATGAATAGAAACCTCCATGGTGAGCACAGGAACCAAGAGGCAATAAAAACATTTCAACAATGTGCAGGAAACCCCAGGGTTGCCAGAGGGTGGGACAGAGAATCTGTCATAACGTGGAAGAGCCTGGAATATCTCAAGTTTTGTGACACCTTGGACATTGGCCTAGCAGTTGTGCCCACTTTCTCCACACCTTTTACACTTGACCCCCTGGCAAAGTCCAAGCTAATCCACTCTATTACGATGTGCACTGATACCATGAACATATGGAATCTTTCTCCAGGGGCTTGATGCTAGTTGTATCAGACAGACACAAGAGCCTTGCTAGACACACACAAAGTGTTTCATATGTTAAATACCCCCTCCCATGTATGTGGGTACACACATCTTTTAGCAATAACAGACTAGCGGATTAAAATAGATTGAAATACCACATGCCCTGACATTTGAGAAGTTTGAGAGCATTAAAGACGATTCTTGTAGCACTTAGTACAAGAGTACTTTCATGATAGACGTGAGTTCTTCCCAAACAATCTCTTCTTGTACCTAAGGGATACATCTTTTGTTCAGAAGCCATGCGTTTTTTCTTAAAAACGTCATTGTTGATAATGCACTTAGGGACAAGTATAAATTGATATCTGGAATGTTCGTTCATCAGAGAACATACTCCTAAGGCATTTACACAAAAGGATACAAAGACATTTCAAACAGATAGTGCCTATATATCAAGGCACCAAATAAGAAAAATGTAAAAACACAGGGAATAGAATCAAATGCAGGTTTTCAAATAGACAGCATGTCACATTAAATTCTTTTTAATTTTTTAATTTTTATTTACGTGTCTGTCCGTGTCCGTGTGTGTGTGTGTGTGTGTGTGTGTGTGTGTGTGTGTGTGTGCAGGATCTCTCAAAGACCAGAAAAGAGTGTCAGATCCCTTGGAGCTAAAGTTACTACAGTCTTCTGTGAGCTACCTGACAAGTTGGGAGCTTGGGTTCATGGTTTTCTTGATACAGCTGCAATGGATCTTAACCAAGGACCCATCTCTTCAACCTTTGTACCAAGTTCTTAAAGGAGACTCATTCTCCTTAAAGATAAAAGAGGTAGATACAGTTATGAAACAATAAAACACTTCCTACATTGTAAGCCTGCAGAGAACTTTGTGGCAGCTGGGAACACTGAGGAATTAGACTCAAGGCAGGACAATGGGGAAACAGGACATCTTATTTGGGTAGAGAGAGAGTTACAGATGGACGGGATCAGAACTGAAAATGCTCAGTAGGCTTGCTTCCGTCTGTAGAAAAGCTAGAGTAAGAGGGCGAGGGGGGACAGAATAAGAGGTAAAGGGAGCTCCCTTGTTTACTACCAATTAGCCAATATGCCTAAGCAAGAACTACATTTTTTGCATTGGATTTTTTTTAAACTGGGATTTCTTTTTTTTTCTTCCTCACCTGAGGCGTCTTTAAAAAGTTAGTGAAAGCTGGGCAGTGGCACACACCTTTAACCCTAGCACTTGGGAGGCAGAGGCAGGCAGATCTCTGTGAGTTTGAAACCAGCCTGCTCTACAGAGCAAGTTTCAGGACAGCCAAGGCTACAAGAGAAAGCCCATCTTAGGGGGAAAAAAACTTAGTTAAAACTAAAATTTCCAAACAAAACAAAAACCACATTTCTTGCTTATATAAAAATTCTGAAAAGATTTTCTTTAAATTAACATGTTCTTCTAGTACAGTGTGTAGAAAATTACTTGATAGCAGAAAATTTAATACCAAAACTTCTGATACTCAAAAATGAAAATGTCTGGATACAAGAATTTTAATTTTTTCATATACATGGTGGAAAGGCAATTTAAAAACTCAGTTCGTGCTGATGTAAAGTTCTCTTGCAATGCTTTAACGTTTTAAGGTGTATCCTCACATTAGATATTTTGTCGGGTGAAGGAAAGGCCATGGCGAGAGTTTTCTAGCTCTAGCAGTTTATGATCTGACATTTTGTCTACCATCATCTCGACCAGCAATCCGAGCTCAGCTGATATAATTAGTGTTAAAATCCACCAATGTTACTGCAGTTACTAATATTACAGGATGGTACTTTCATGTCAACTTCAGAACCAAGGCTGTTAATAATCTGATTTCTTTCAGGTTTCTTGAGTAATTACAACTCGTTTTAAAGGAAGATTGAGTTGGCTCACACTCATGTACACAGGCCAGGCACCTATTAAAAGGTCCAGTGCACCACAATTTCACTTTCCTCCCTGGCATCATTATTAGACCGCAGGTTCATTAACCCTCAAGCACTATTCCCAATAAGCTTACAAGTTTAGTTCCACTTGGCGTGGATAAACGGTGTATTTTATGTAAATACCTAGGTTGTACTCATAAATCTAGATTAGAAATAACCACTTAGCAGATGGAGAAGCGTGACACCAAAAAAGCTTGCTTTTAAAATGATTCATGCAAAACTTCACAGACCCCTTAACCACATTTTCCCACTTTTGCATATTTGTTGGACAACCAACATCCCTAAAATTAGCACCAAAATCTTCAGTTTGGACAGAAAATAATAAAGCAACATTAGGAATAAGTATTTTCGCACCTTATTCTGCTTTTAGGACTGTACCTGTTCGGGAGTTGTCAAGGTCTGTCTCTTTCGTCGTTAGACTAATCAAATAATCTTTCTTACTGCTTCCAGCTTTAAGGACCTACCACTTTGTATTTGCTTGCTTGAACGCATGTGCACCACACGTTCACCTAGACCAGAAGGGGTTGTCGGATTCCCGTTTGTGAGCAGTCAGCCATATGGACGGGGCAAAACCCGAACCTGGGTCCTCTGTACGTCAGCAAGAGCTCCTAACCACTGCACCATCTCTCCAGGTTCTTACCCTCGGTTTTTAAAAAGCTACTTCCAGATATTATCAGGCGTGTCTTTGGCACTACAATTTACAAAGCAAAAGGAAAATATTGCTGTTAGAATGCCACTTCTATGCTGTGTTAACTGGTCCTCTCTAAAACGTTAATATCGGTTTTGTAAGCTTCAAAAGATTGAAGCAATCCTACTGAAATTAATGTTTTTAACCTGTAATCAAGTAAAGAAAATGTAATAAAAGAGAACACACCATGATCTTATTTCTCAAGTAAAAAGATCGTTGCATTGTTTTAAAATATGGCAACATGGTTACCATGTAATATACAATGTACTTGATGCGGGGTGGGGGCGGAGAATCAGCTCCAGTTCTAGCTTAGGAAAATCTGAACAAAGACCTCTCTGAGACAAGGCTTCTCTTTTCTACGCCCCTAGGGCTGACTTATTTTGCTTCTGCTCGCACACGGAGCGGGTGTGATGACTGGCAAAGCCCCACTCTCCCCAACCTTTAGCATAGTTCCCCAGCTATGGCTTCCGGGTAGCCGGAGGGTGGTCCAGGAGCGCGTCTCCCTCCGTGTCCCCCAGATCCCTGGAGGCCGGAAACCGACACACCAGAGACGCCCCGAGCTCTGGGCTGGGCTCCTTCAGCCTCCCCACACCTCACCTTTCTTCTCTCACACCGGCCACGCCCTCCCCTCTCCCTCCACCGGCACCTGCGCGCGCGCCCCCGATGCCGTGCCCGCCCCCCGCTGGTTGCCAATCACAGCTTCCTGCAGTTCCCTGGTTACCGAAACAACGGTCCTGAGGCTTTGGCCACGCCCCCTGGCGCTGCTTCCCGCCTTTCGCGCCCTTCGTCCAATCCCTAGCGTCCGAGTGCTCTCCGGTTCCCGCCTCCCCGTCCCCGCCCTCCCGAAGGCCCGCCCCTTTCGGAAGCACGCCGGCGTCACTTGACCCGTAGGCGCTCCCTCGATAGAAAGCAGGAAGGGGCGTGTGCGCGAAGGGGCGGGGCGCGAGAAGAAAGCGGCGGGGATGCCGGGAGTGGGGCGGGGCCAATGCTTGTCAGTCGGGTCTCGCGAGAGAGGACGGAAGCCTGTGGGAGCCCGTGGCCTTTAAAGTGCGATTCAGCCCTTTCCTCCGGGGCTAGTTTGTAAACACGGCTGGGCTCCGGGCTGCCGGGGGGTGGACAGGACCATGAATTAGGGACCTGGGCAGGTGAGTAGTGGGGGAAAGGGCCGCGATCTAGGGGGGCTGTGAGGATCTAGAGGAAGAAGGCGCTAACATGGCGACGTCTCTGCCCGTAGTCCCCACCCCCCGCCTCCCACCCCCTTGGCGCCCCTGCCGTGGACCCCAACCCTCCGGACGGCTGTGGCCGCGCCGCCGCCGCTGGCCTGACGGACCGACCGGACCCGTTAGGTAACGCGGCTGCTGCGTCTGCCTCTCCCTCGCGCGCTTTCCCAAGCCTGAGCAAAAGGGAATAACGGCTCCTTCAGACCCCTCCCTCCGCTGTACCATCCCCTTGTGTGGTCACTTGAGAGGTCCCCGGGGCGCTCTTCGGATCCGCCCAGCTGACGGGCGGGGGTAGACCCCCGCCTCAAGTCCTTGATCGGGCCGCAGGAGGGTCCACGCTGGGCTCCCCACCCAGGGCTCCGAAGGTTGAGCACCGCGGGGTTTGGGATGGTGCGGTGGAGAAGGCTTGGGCAGCGTGGCTAAAGATCGAGCCGGGGTCCCGGGCTTAGGTGCAATGTGATGGAGGCAATGGTATGAAGGACCTGGGAGCTGGAGGTGTCTCGGCCTTTCCCGTCCTTTCTGCCACTCTCACACTCCCGCCACCCCCCAGTTTTTCCAGGTGGGGCGGGGCTGAGGTGTGGGTGCAGGTTGATTCTGCTTTTTCCCCCATTTTTTTTAATCTCGACGGGTGTTCTGCAGAGCTAATCTGTTCCTTTTATCAATACCCCAGAGACAAGGGAGAGAGAATAGTGTGGGTTTTTTTGGGGTGTGAGTGTGTCTGCCTGCGCCTGTCTCTCTGTCTCCATAGTGCTCATTCATTGAACCAGACCTAGGAGGAGCTGGGGACCATTTTTATGCATCTAGGTAATATAAAATTGTCTCTTCTTAATGGGGACCCTTAAAACTGAGGAGGCCGGGTAAAACTACCGTCAATATAATGGAGTAAAAGGGATTATTCATTGTAAACCCTTAGGCTTGTTTATTAATACCTAGATTACCTTGTGGAAGTCACAGTTTCTTAGGGATTACAAATTATGGAGACATTCACACCACATGCATGTATTGCTATATTTGAAACCAGACCAAACTCTGACTCTTCTCTGAACTCACTTTTTCCTATTTGAAGAAATTCTTAACCCCTAGAATTGCCATTGTAGTAATAACCATCTCAGGAATACTCCTTCAGAGCCAAATGGCCTTGATCAATTGCTGGAAAGTAAGACTTTATAATAGCCTATTTTCAAACAAGTAAGTCTAGATAATTTCCTGAAAGAGACACAGTAAGAATCTTGTATTTAAATTTACTAATCCCACTTGAAGAATCCACCGCAGCAAACTTTTTCCAAACATATAGGGATATTTTGTAGAGTAAGCTAAACATGTATCCTGTATAGGTTAAGAAAAGTTAGTTCATGGAATTTTTTTATTTTGACTTTTCAAGACAGGGTCTGTCCTGGAACTCACGTGTAGACCAAGCTGGCCTCGAACTCAGAGAACCTCCTGCCTCTGCCTCCGGATTGCTGGGATTAAAGGTTTACACCAACACAGCCCAGCAAGTTCGTGGGTCTTAATTCATCAGTTGTGTTATAATTAAGCTTCTAGGTCTTAAAAATAATTTTGAAAAATCTTCAAATTTACAGTGTTTATGCTGCCCTCCTAAGCTGTTTTTCAGTCTCAGTTTTAAAGATGCTGCTGCCATTAAGTTTTGAAAAATCGCTTAAAATGTAATATTGTGCTCACTTAGAACTTAATTCTTTGGTATCTGTTTTTGTGGGAGGGTGGTTTGAGACAGTTTCTCCTTGTAGCCCTGGCTGTCCTGGAACTCCCTTTGTAGACCAGAGCTCAGAGCTCCTCCTGCCTCTGCCTCCTAAATGCTGGGATTAAAGTTGTGAGCTACCACCCCCTGCAGTTCTTTGTTATCTGTAATTTCTAGAGATGCACTTTCAGGGTGATTGTCTTATTTTTGATATAAGGTACTAAAAACTTCTACCTGGAGATTCCTTTAACATTACTAGGCTCTTTATTTTGTATTTGGAGCAGTAGCAAATGTGTTACCTAGAAAAGCTTACATTTATTTTTATGTAGAGGAGCAATGTTAAACTAAGATAGTGGTGGAACTGGTTATATGTCAGCCCTTTAACAAATAATTGGGGGGTGCTTTGATGGGTGTTTAAAATTTTAAAGCTGTATTTTGAAATTCTATCATCCATTAAATATCTCATGGCTAACATTAAATCAAGATATATAGTTTTGTCTACTTTTAAAAATCTTGAAACCTTGAGTTCTAATCTGTACTTTATCTGTACTCTCCTAATCAATTATATATCTAAATCTGGTAAACAGCTCTACCATACATGCTGTTTCCATCATTTTTGCCTTTGGGCTCTTCCGATATGATATGTGTATCTATGAACTGGCATTTCTTTCTTTTGTAACTCCTATTGAAATGCCCTTAGAAAGGTAATTCCTTCATATTTAAAACATAATTCCAGAATGTCCCTTGATTAGAAGCAATGAAAGTAATTGTATAATTCAGTTGACCCCTTTCAAAATTAGTAGGGATAGTTCTTGAACTACTCCTTGTATTATTAACTTGTAGCCTAGAAAAACTACCTAGCATAGTTATATAGTCAATAGTTCAACATTTTTGTGTTTATCTTATATTCACATCTATTTCTTCAGACTAAAATTTTTCCTGAGATGCTATATGGTCTGTGTATTTTTTAAAGATTTGCTTATTTTAATTAATTTTTTTGCTTGAATGTGTGTATGTGCATCATTGTGTGCAGTGCCTTAGAGGACATCTGAGATCCTGATTCCCTGAAACTAGAGTACAGGTCTTTATAAGCCATGATGTGGGTGCTAGAGTCTGCCCCAGGTCCTCTGCAGGAGCAGCAGGTGCTCTCAGCTGCTGAGCTTTTCTACCCTTGTAGGAAAGCTCTTTCCTATTGAGCTGTGCATTCCCAACCCTCTTTATGTAATTTGTTTGTATGTTTAATTTATGTAGTATGTGCCTGTCTGTGGGGTGCTGACATATGTATGGAGATCACAGGACAACTCTGAGGAATAAATGTTCTCTTTCCACCACATGGGTTCTGAGGACGGAGCCCTGGTCATCAGAGTTGATGGCAAGGTTCTCACACACGAAACCGTCTCATTGGCTCTAATGCTGAAGTAGTAGAGATTGTCATCACTGTTTTTGTCTGTGGAAGAAAATTCCTAGAAAAACACTTCCTTGCGGTCCTGAGTTCCTTGCTCGTGCTCTCTCTCCTTCTGCTCCTGATTTGGACCTTGAGATTTATGTCTGGTGCTCCAATGTGGGTCTCTGTCTCTGTCTCCTTTCATCGCCTGCTGAAGGTTAATATTCAGGAGGATGCCTATATGTTTTTCTTTGGGTTCTCCTTATTTAGCTTCTCTAGCTTTGTGGGAGCCTAGGCAGTTTGGATGCTCAACTTACTAGACCTGGATGGAGGTGGGGATTCCTTGGACTTCCCACAGGACAGGGAATCCTGATTGTTTTTCGGGCTGAGGAGTGGGGAGGACTTAATTGGGGGAGGGGGAGGGAAATGGGCGGCGGTGGCAGGGAAGAGACAGAAATCTTTAATAAATAAATAAATTAAAAAAAAAATAAAAAAACACTTCCTTTGTTCTGTTTCTCAAAGAAGTTCAAATAAGGTATCATTTCATAGAAAATGGAGGACTGTTATGAGTCTTTAAGGCCATGGTAATTGTAATTACCTGTTTTATATCACAAAATATGGAATATACAATTATAAACATGTATGTGATATATATGTCTTCTTGTTGACTTTTATTGACAAACCTAAATCTGGTATATTTTCAGTTTGAGATAGATTCTATGATGCTTACTTTGTTTTTGTTGATCATTGTAAGTTTTTCATCTTATTTATCATTAGGCTATGTATATTGTGTTTATATTGGTGCGTACATGCCACGACTTGGGTGTGGCAGTCAGAACAACTTTATGGAGGCAGTTCTTTCCTTCCACCTTATATGGGTTATGGGTGTTGAATTCAGGTTATTAGGTTTACACAGCAAGTGCTTTGCTGGCTGAGCCATCTCACTCCCCCTAAAATAATAATTATTATTTCTATTTCTTCTCTTCTTCCCTCTGCTCCTTTTTAGGGTAGACCAAAAGGGTCGTAAATATATTTTGGGGTGTAGGTGTATTTATTCAGGTTCATATCTTATCCAGTAATTCTCAACCTTCTCCCCCTACCCCCCGTTCATATCCCAAAATAAAAAGCACTGGAATATAGTAGTGAGTGACTTGTTACCGTGAGATCCTTGACAGAGTTCTTAGAGTAATTGTACTTGGCAAATGGACAAATGGACAGACAGATTTGACTTATTTTAGTAGTATATGGTTACCCCTCCCCGCTTTTTTGATACAGTTTCTCTGTGTAGCCCTGGTTATCCTGGTACTCAGTCTGTAGACCAGGCTGGTCTCAGACTCAGAGATCCCCAGGCTTCTGCCTCCCAAGGGCTGGGATTTAAAGCATGGGCCACCTTCAGTTTTTAAATATGTTCTCTAAAATATTTCCTTTTGTCTAATAGGTTCTAAACTTTTGGATTCCAGTTTTCTACCTTTACTCTCTTAGTTTTGTCTTTCCTAGCATTATAGTTTTCCATTCTATAGATTTTGTGATATCTGATGATTATCTACAGTTAATAAGTCACTTAACCACTCTTAAATTTCCTGCTATTAAATGCCTGAATGGAAAAAAATGCTTTTTTTCTTTTCTTTTCTTTTCTTTTCTTTTCTTTTCTTTTCTTTTCTTTTCTTTTCTTTTCTCTCTCTCTCACTCTATAGTCCAGACTGGCCTGAAACTTGTGATGGCCTCAGACCCTTGGGAGTCCTCTGGGATCAGCCACCCTGTCCAGCTAATTCGCTGTGTTCATTCATTTGTTTGTTTGTTTATTCATTCATTTATCCATTTATTTATTTACTTCTTTTTTAAAAGTTTTCTCGAGACAGGGATCCTCTGTGTAATCCTGGCTGTCCTGGAATCACTCTGTAGACCAGGCTCACCTTGAACTCAGAGATCTGCCTGCCTCTGCCTCCTGAGTGCTAGAATTAAAGGTGTGTTCCACCACTACCCAGCAGTGCAGCTAGTTTTTAATAAGTTTATTTATTTAATTTTGAAGACAGCATCTCACTGTGTAACACTGACTGGCCCAGAACTTGCTGTCAAATTGTGCTGGCTTCTAATTCCCAGAGATGTGCTTGCCTTTCCTCATGGGTATCGTTGACGGTGCACACTACCATGCCTAGCGGCTGTGCTCTGCTACTTTTTTTTCCTTTCCCTGCTTTTAACATTGAATTAATAAGCATAATTTTCTGTTTATACACTTTACAGTATTTGATATCTTTTTCTTTCTTTGAGTTGGTTCATAAGATAATAAACTCAATGGAATTGCTTATCAGAGGAAGTAAATATTTATGAGGTTGCCAAGACTTTTCTCCCAGAAAAAAGTTAAGCAGGCTCACGCTGGCATTTTAGCGTAAATGTGGTAGCTTTGCCATCATTTTTCTAACTTTGTGGTTATGATTGTTAAGTATGATGTGATTATTTAATTGAGAATTATTAAGGGAAATAAGTTCTATTGTTTAAGTTTCAAAGTCATATAGTTGACTATATAATTTTATAGTTACTGAACAATAACATATGTACTGGGACAAATATCTATTTCATATTTTCTACCACTTCCATTTGTTTCTCTTAAAGTTGACTGAAACTTTATGACAACCTAATAACATCAGTGCTTAAATTTTGTGCACTTTGCACATTGAATTTATTGGTTTTAATTTATTAGCTACTTTCTGAATTACATATTTTAAGGAATTATTTAATTTTCTTTCATATATTCTTCTGGCACAATGAATGTAGTTTTAGGGTAGTTGTTAGGACTCAATTGTCATGAATCCACTTATGACCCCCATAATTTGCTTAGGCAAATTATTTGTTTTCTGTAAGGAGAACTGCACTTAACCTTGTAAGCATTTGAGCAGTGTATGTCAGTGCTCACAACTGCGTCAGGACTGGCTGCATGCTCAGTGCATGTTAAGGTGATTACTGTCGAAGATGACCCAGAAATGCTCATCTTCTGCAGTCCTTTAGGCATGCTTATGACATGACTTGCAGAGAGTACAACAGTCATTTATTTGGTAGATTTGGCAACAAATTTGTATTTTCCCTAGGAATTTATAATTTGTGGTAGAAATTACTACCTTAGAATTTCCATAAACCTATTGCAGAGAATTTCAGTTTGTTCCATATGTACCTTTCGCCCTAAGTCAGACTTACCTTTTCATGTAGTAGTATAGCATATACATATTTTGAGATTATAAAAATTGATGCCATAGTTTTCACTAATCCCATCATCAATATTTTAGTGAGATCTTTCATAATATCTTCTAATGAAATTAAGATGCTACAGTTTTCCAGGAGGTGGAAGCTTGCATCTTTAATTCCAGCATTTGGGAAGCAGAGACAGGTGAATCTCTGAATTCTAGGCCAGCCTGGTCTACAAAGTGACTTCCAGGACAGCCAGAGCTACATAGAGAAACCTGTCTTGAAAAAACAAAACCAACCAACCAAAAAAAAGACATAGTTCTAATATTTTTTTTCTTTTGAAGTTTTTACCAAGAATTCAGCTAACATAGTTGTACCATCAGTTCCCAGTTATCATGTTGCAAGTTGCTGGTGTCTTTGTGTCATTTGTCGGGTATGTTTTAGTGGTGAAATATGGCTATTGGGCTAGAGATTTTTCTTTCACTTTCCTAAACTTCAACATACTTAGAGAAAGAGAGAAAGAAGTGAAATTACTATTACTGCAATAGGAATTATATGTAATCTGTATTTTCCTTGTTGTAATGAAAAGTTTTTATAAGTGAGTTCTTACTACTAATGATGATTGGCTAAGTGTAATTTTTTACAATGTGTATGTGGTGTACCTGCACATCCATGAGGATGAGCGCATGTCTGCATGGTTGTGCATTCACATGTGTGCACATGTATGGAGGCCTGGCAAAATTTGCAGTGTTTGCCTGGATTAGTCTCTACCTTATTTTTAAAGTTTTTATTTTTTGTTGTTGTTACTATTATGATGGTGATGATGGTGTATTTATGCATTGCATGATGTGTGTTTGTGGGCATTCATGCCATGACATGGGTGTAGAGACTGAAGGACAATTCTGTGGAATCAGTTCTCTCTGGCCACCTTTGCATGGGTTCCAAGGTTCAAACTCAGGTACCTTGACTCATCTAGCCATGCACATTTGTTTTCGAAGCGGCGTCTCTCACTAAAACTGGAGCTCTTGCATTCAGCAAGGCTACGTGGCGATTGAGCTCTAGAGATCCACCTGATTCCTTTATCCCCAGCACTGGTTCCAAATTCATATCTCTCTTCTTGGCCTAGCGTGTATGTGAGTAATGGAGATAAAATTCAAGTCCTCATTCTTGTGTGTCAGGTACTGTGCTGACAACCATTTCTTTGTCTCCTGAATAATTCCAGTTCTTTTTCTTTTCATTTTGGTGTGTTTGTACATGTGGTGTATGTGCGCGTACATGTACACGGGTACATATCAGATTAATTTCTTCAACCTTTCCTCTACCTTATTTTTTGATACAAAATCTCTCTCTGAACTTGAAGTTCACTTTTGGGTAGGATGATTGTCTAGTGAGTTCTCAGGATCCACCTGTCATGATGTGTGCTGGGAATTTGAACTCAGGTTCAATGCTGAATGCATTACCCACTGTGCTATCTTCCCAGCTCCCAAATCATCATAATTCTTGAAGTGTGAATTTCTAGTTCTCATACATAAAGGCCTAGATTTGATCTCTGGCACTGTATAAACCACTGTGTTGTAACACAGGTATGTGATCTCAGTAGTGGGAAAGTAGAGGCAGGAGAGCTGAAGTTTAAGGTTATTCTTGGCTCCATAGCAAGTTCCAGGCCAGCATAGGTCATACAAGCTTTTACCTCTGAAAACGAAAGCAACCTTGGCTGACTTAGAACTCACGAGAGAGATCCTTGCCTCTGTCTCCCAAGTGCTGAGTTTAAGGTGTTTGCTACCACACCTGGCCCCAAACATTTTATATTAAAATTTTAGAGGGGGAAGGCAGTAAGTATATTTTATTCTATGTTTTGAGCAAAAATGATACTGTAAACATTATATCATATAACTTACTCCATTACCAAATCTAAAACCATGTTATTAGTAAAATGATGTGGGCTTCGCCTCTGTATGCTGTGAATATCATTGGTTAATAAAGGAACTGCTTTGGGCCTTTAGCAGAGCTATAGGGAAACAGAGCTAGGCAGGGAAAACTAAACTGAATGCTGGGAGAAAGAAGGTGGAGTCAGAGAGAAGTCATGTAGCCCCGCCAGAGACAGACACCACAACTTTACCCGGTAAGCCACAGCCACATGGTGATACACAGATTACTAGAAAGGGGTTAAATTATAAGAATCTACAGCTTTAAATAATAGAGTTTTTGTGTGATTATTTGGGGGCTGAGCAGCCGGAGACAAGTGGCCTCCCTTCCACAGTAAAACTTAATCTACTGCTTTTCATACTTGTTGCTTTTAAGTCTGTGAGTTCTGGGAAACATTAACTAGCCCACTCAACCCAGGCATTGGTGGTCTGGAAATAATTTAAAATAAAATTTAAGGGGGCTGGAGAGATGGCTCAGAGGTTAAGAGCATTGCCTGCTCTTCCAAAGGTCCTGAGTTCAATTCCCAGCAACCACATGGTGGCTCACAACCATCTGTAATGAGGTCTGGTGCCCTCTTCTGGCCTGCAGGCATATACACAGACAGAATATTGTATACATAATAAATAAATAAATAAATACAAATAAAATTTAACTTTGAAAGTAAACTAATTTGCTAGGTGGTGGTCGCACATCATGCCTTTAACACAAGCGTTCAGGAGGCAGAGGCAGGTGGTTCTCTGAATTAGAGGCAGCCTGGTCTACAGAGTGAGTTCCAGGACAGCCAGGACTGTTATACAAAGAAACTCTTGTCTCTAAAAACAAAAACAATGCCCCAAAAAGTAAGCTAATTTATTTGTTTTGGGTTTTGTTTTTCTTTTGAGATACGTAGCTTTAGCTAACCTGGAATTCACTATGTAGACCAGGCTGGATTTGCCTTCCCAGAGACCTGCCTTTCTCTGCCTCCTGATTGTTGGGATTAAAGGCATTATGCCCAGTATTACTTTTTTTAAATTGAAGACTATTTTTGTGATATTGAACTGATATTACTATTTAATACTCATTTATTATGTGCTTTATGAATCTTTATCAACTTTGAGATCAAAGCTTCAGTATACTGTTGATACTGAATATGCCTGGAAAATATCTATTGTGTGTCATAAGTAGAGAAAAAATTAAAATCTGCTTCATATCTGTATGCTATGAATATGTTTTATTGCCATTGGTTAATAAAGAAGCTGCTTTCAGCCAATGGCTTAACAATATAGCGGAAAAGATACATATAGAGAGAGAGAAGGTGGGGTCAGAGAGAAGCCATATGTAGCCACTGCAGGAGACAGACACCGGACGGAACCTTACCGGTAGGCCACAAGCACATTCTGATACACAGATTAATAGAAATGGGTTAATTTAAGATGTAAGAGCTAGTTAGAGATATGCATAAGCTAATAGGCCAAGCCGTGTTTTGATTAATACAGTTTCTGTGTGATTAATTCAGGTCTGGGCGCCAGGAAACGAATGAGCAGCCTTGGACAACAACTGCTTCCCTCACTGAGGTTGGGAATACCTTTCTCACTTTTGAGGAGTTTCCTTTCCCTCCATTGGTGAACTAAGCATTCCATAGCCAGTATACACAAGGATGATATCAAATCCACAAACTAACAATCTGTTTGACTCCCACAGAAGGTTTTGGTGTTACATGTGTAATATTCAGTTTCTAGGCATAAAGTATGAGTTAGTATTTATTATTAAGTATGATTTAGTATTAAGCATTAGGAAAACAGCATTTAACTTCAAAGTAAAATGCGGTATAACTTACATAAGCCTAATACTGTAAGTTCATGCCCCAATTTGTATTGTACACATTATTTTCTTAATTCTTTTTGGTATCCATTAAGTACATGTGAAGGATTGTAGTGAGATAGTATATAAAGGAAATCAGAGATACTTTAACATTGAATAGGTAGTAATTCTTTTTAAGTTACGGCTTTAGGTTTTCATACTCATGGATTTAGGTTTGTTATGAGCATATTGCTGTTCCCAGGGTCGTACTAAGATCACCTTTTATACTTTGTGCTACTTGTAAAGTTATGACGAAATTGTGCCACAGAAAACTCGCTGCCTATATATGGTTCTGCTGCCCTTGAATGACCTTGTGATAGAGCACAAATCCATCCTCCTGATACCTTAACATTTTGTTCACTATAAAGGTTTTCCATTAGTGACTTATAAATTGCCATACACTTAGCATCTTAAGACAGTATAAAATTATTTTTATAGGTCAGGAAAAGTCTATTTAATAAAGTTCTCTGTGATGTTTCAATATATGTATAAATTATATAGCATTTTAAAACAAGTTGAAATTTCTTCTCAGTCATCTTTCATTTTTGCATGGTGAAACACTGAAAATCTAGCTTTTATAGAGCGGTAGTACATAATGGCTATCTGTAAGAGCATCTACCATGTGTGACTTAACTCGGTGATCAGCCTTTCCTCACCTTCCTAACTTTTGCAGATGGATAATCACTGTTGCATTCACTCACAGTTTGTGTGTGTGTGTGTGTGTGTGTGAGAGAGAGAGAGAGAGAGAGAGAGAGAGAGAGAGAGAGAGAGAGAGTCTTGTAAAGTGTGTTTTTGTTGTTTATACATGGGTAAGAGAATGTAGTGCTTGTCGTTCTTGGTTGGCTTATTTCACTTAATATAAAACTTATAAACATATAAACAGAGACTGCTTTAGTTTCCCAGCTACCCAGATGCAGATAATCACACGGAAACTATATTAATTAGAACACTGGCCAATGGCTCAGGTGTATTCCTTGTTACCTCTTACATTTTAAATTAACACATTTCTATTAATCTATGTATCATCATGAGGCTGTGGCTTACCGGTAATGTTCTGGCATCTTTTTCCTTTGGCAGCTACATGGTGTGTCCTTGACTTCGCCTACTCTATATCTCTGTTCAGATTTCCCGCCTAGCTTTACTCTGCTAAGCTATTGGCCAAAACAGCTTTATTTATCAACCAATAAAAGCAACACATATATAAGTGGACATCCCACATCATCTCCCCTTTTCTGTCTAATTAAAAAGGAAGGCTTTTAACATAGTAAAACTACATATACAAAACAGTTATCAAACAAGAATTATAGTTACATATTGAGCCTGTTTACATTCATCAAATAAAGGAAAATACTCTTATCTATCCTATCTTTGTGAGTCTAAGTTCTATATCTAATTTATCTTTTATTATAACAAAAGTAAACTATAATTATAACTATCTTGTCTTCAATCCATCAAAGACCCCAGAAAGATATATTACCTAAGTAAACCGGAAGTGCATTGTAAGCAACTTTCAAAGTTCTAGAAATGACAGATATCTCACTACCTGGACAGTCACCTAAAGTTTTTTTGTAACATTGGGGCATCTATCTTCAGTCTTTAGGCCATAATATCTGGCACACTTTTCAGTAAAGCAGGAAATAAGATCTGTTCTGCCATGTAATGGCAAAGTTTATCAGTTGCTTTATTCTGTATTCTGCATAATGTCTGGCAGTTTCTTCTGTGAAGCAGGAACCCTGAAGGACCATCCTGCCTTTTGGAAAGTTCAGCAGTCAGTTTTCTGTGGGTCCTGCATGTCCATTTTATACAGCATACTATTAAGCACTCCAGGCAAGAGCAGTTTCTTGCCCAAATAACTAGCCTTGCCACATTGAAGGCAAATTTCATAACAAGTTTCTTCAGTGCACATGAACCTCTCCAAAGGTGCTGCCAGAAGTAGACATGTATCACTGTTGAGAAATTCTTAAGTTCTTAAAACCTTTTAAATGCCATATTATGTACATCTTCGAAAGGTTTGTAGGACTAACTATCCATGTTGAATATATCTCTGTACCTCTAGAAAACCTAACATTACTACAGTTTGATTGTTATAGATGACTATTAATCCATAAGTTTTAATTATACATTTTTAAATGAGCTGTATAAACATAATACCTTAAACAAGAGTAGAAATATACATATAACAAATTTGACCTTAAATTTGTTCAATAATGAAGAAAAGAATAAACTAAATTCTTGCTTCCTTTTCATTGCTTCAACATAATTTTGTTTGGTCCAGTATATCTTAGTGTTTAAGAATACTTTATTGATCATTTTTTACTTTGTAATAACTGTGAACCTAACGTCTTAATTTTCATGTTTATTCTTTTCTTCATTCTCATGGAAGTCCCTCTCAGGAAAGTGTATTTCAATTAGTATTTCATAAGTGGAAAACATAGTCATTAAATGAAAATTGTTTTTATTTTGAACTACAGGGCATATGAAGAATTCATAACATTATTGAACACAGAACAAGATACAGTTGATAAAACCATGTTTTGCTTTTAGCAGAGATACATTACTGGAAAGTATGATTAAATTAATGGAGGTGCGTTGTGACAGTCTTATTTAAAATTATCCATATTTTGAAATAGAAAGCCAGGGCAGGGTGTGCAAATAAGATTTCGGATAAGTGAGGAGTATAAGGGCATTTCTAGTTTTGAAAGCATGAAAATGAGGACTCAGGAAAAAGACAAGTTGAAGACCTAGAAACCAAGTATTCTTGGGAAGCTTTCATGTGACATTATTGATACAGACCCCTCAAGGTTGTGACTTGTAAGTTTGTCCCAGCAATCTTACTATGCACCACCCAGTACTTCTCTTGTATGTATTAGACTCTTGAGTTTGTGACCAAGAACAGATTGGTTCTCTTTAACACTGATGCCGTCCTCTGTGCTCTGTGTTCTAGTAGTGTTTGGTTCGGGATAGAGTATTTACTGTTGGCAGTCCTGGTACCTTTGTGTGGAGATATTGCCTGTGCCCACAGGTTAGTTATGCCCAAATGTACAGAAAGTGGGTAGGATGATATTGGTGAAGGAGAGATTCCTTACATCTGTGCCTTCTGAGCTTTAACAAGTGTTCCTTTTAATTGAAGTCTAGGTGATTATAGAGTAAGTTAAGCTATGTAGAACAGGTATGGCTGGTTAGTTTAACCTTGTTGCCTTTTGCTTGAAGGGATAATTGCCCTGCTGTGTTTCAAGATGCTAGTTCCAGATCTTTTGTGAACAACTGCTGAAATAAGAGCATAAACATCTGTGTGCAGATAAACATACCTAAAGTCACACTTGTAAAAATGAGCATTTTTCTGAAAAACAATAGTTTGTAGGAATCTATCTCTGCCTGAAATATGTGAGCTTTTCCCGTTATTATCACACAGAGCAGTATGCAAGGCCAATCTGCAGGTGACGAGGAAGAAGGGACAATCATGAATACCAGGATGGCAGTGTAAGAATGCAGAGAAAAACGAATTGTACTTGGAGAGAGTAAACTACAGACTGTCCACAAAATTGTCCTTGAATTGCTGTCCCATTTATAGCTGCATTTTGCATTTATGTTGCTAAATATCTTTTTTTGAATCCTTTCTCCATAAGGAGCAGTTTATATTTAAAACAGATTTTTTTTTCCCAGCCTTGCAATGAGACACTTCCTGGTTTCTGATTTTCTACTTTAAGATATTAAGGAAACTTCACTAACCCTAAAGGAAAGTATTGCCCTTCTTTCCAATAATTTGCAATAGGGAAATTCCCCCAAATTCTTATGTGGCCTGATAATAGGGGTTCATTCCAAGGTGATCTATTTCCTTTTGAACATCATGCTTTGGAAATCAGTACCTTTCCCTAACGGTTAGTAGCTGAACCATCTGCCAACTTCTTATTCATCTCACCTTATCCAGTACTTACATAACAGACCTGTGTAGTCATTTGTAAATTTTTTGGATTGTCTATAAGAGCTTACCCTCATCCTGGCTGTGGTGGTACATGCCTTTAATCCCAGTATTTGGAGGCAGAGGTAGGTAGATGTCTGAGTTTGAGGACAGCCTAGTTTACATAGTGAGCTCCAGGACAGCCATGGCGGCTACACACTACACAGAGAAGCTCTGCCTCGAGAAATGAGAGAGACACAGAAAGAGAGAGATCTCCCAAATGACAATGATTCAGATTTTTCTTTTCTCTTACATTGCCGTTCTGATATTCATGATTGTCCCTTCTTTATTGCCTACAGATTGGCCTTGTATATATAGAGAAATCTTTATGAATGTTGGTTATTCTCTGCCAGTGGCAGGACCTTTAAGACACTTTTATGAGCTGTTTACATTTTAGAAAGAAATGAATAGGATGGCAATTAATTATCCAACAATACGCATCCCTTTTTACTCACTGATATTTCAGTTTTTAACTAGGTAGGTGATGGCCTGATAATGGGGACTCAGTCCCAAGGGAATGGTACAAGATCATCTGTTTCCTTTTGAACACCATGCTTTGGAAATCAGTACCTTTCCCTAGCATAGTTAATAGCTGAACCATCTGCCATTTCACTTTGTTCAGTACTTACATAACAGATCTGTGTAATCATTTGTAAGTTTTGTAGATTGTCTATAAGAGTTTACTCTCAGCCAAATAACTTCCCTGGCATTTTTTGGCCACTTGTGACTAAGTTCTACCCCATAGAATGTGAGTAGAAATTTTCTCTGGTGTTTGTGAAAAGCTTCCTTAAAGGGAAGTCATTATTTACTTTCCTTTGCTGTGTGATGTACAGCTATGATGACTAGAGCTTTACAGTTGTGATAAACCTTGAAGGGAAAGGACTTATGAGCACCAAAGGGCCCTGAGTACCTTATGATTATGGTTCCAGGATGCCTGTGTTTATGTGAAATAATTTAAGTTCTAAACAATATAAGGTTGCATTTAATCAGTTGTAGTAATGCGAGCAGCGGGGCTGCGTCCCCGGCACCCGGCCGCCCCCACGGCTAGCTTTACCCGAAATAATTACACGGACACTGTATTCTTTTAATCACTGCTTGGCCCATTTCTCTCTAGCCTCTTCTAGGCTAATTCTCACATATTAATTTAGCCCATTTCTAATCATCTGTGTTGCACCCCAAGGTGCGCTTACCAGGAAGATTCTAGCCTATGTCCATCCTGGGTCGCATGGCGTCTCTCTGAGGCATCCGCCCCCGAGAGGAGAGCTGTCGAGTCTGAGCTCACTTCCTCTTCCTCCCAGCATTCTGTTCTGTTTACTCCTCCTACCTATGTTCTAAGCTATGAGCCCAAGCAGTTTGTTTATTACTTAGCCAATGAAATCAACAGATTGATATATGACATTCCCACATCAATCAGTGGATCTTGTTCTAGCCTGCATGCATGGAACATCAGGCTATTTCCATATGAGATACACATAAACTAGGGTCCATAGATTTTATTGTGTAGCAGCAACATAAGAAAAATAGTTTTCACTATGAACGTTATGATGCCTGAATTCAACTCTGACACTTCATTTATTACTTGTTTTTTAGGTATATACTGCTAAAAATAATTTATTTTCTTCCTTTCACCATGGTTCTATTGCCTTACCACCATCCTTAAAGCTGGTCTATATCTAGTAGATGGTAATGTGTTGGCAATTGGGGTATTATTTGGTGACCATTTTTCTGAAACATTTGAGATTTTGGAAGAAACTATATAATAAGGTAAACAGTGGGCAAAATTTAAATATAACATGTATGTTAAACAGGGTAAAAGTGTTTTCTGTTTCTCTCCTTTTCTCTAGAGATACTGATGGCAGCTTGGAAAGTGCTGCTTGTGTAACAAGAACTTAAGGATTCCTGTCAGCAGACTAAAACTCATGGCCCACCAGCGACAAAGGTAAAGGAATTTGAGCTTCTCCCCCATCCTGCGTGTGTGTGTGTGTGTGTGTGTGTGTGTGTGTGTGTGTGTGTGTGTGTGTACACATGCACATTCATATCATGAGTGCATGCATATGTTGAGGCCAGAAGTCAATGTTAAATGTCTTTCCATTTGTTTCTACTCTAGTTTCTGAGACAAGGTCTTTGAACCTGGAACTCACTGATTCAGCTAGACTGACTGGCTGACTGGCCAGCAAGCTCCAGGGTTTCTTCTATCTCCACATTTTCAGGGCTAGCCTTTTTTTCCCATGAGTTCTGGAGATCTTTTCAGGATTGTGCAGAAAGCACTTCACCAGCTATGCCATCTCCCTGCTCCAAAGTAAAACTTTGAATGTAAAATTGTTCTCTTCATATTGTAATGATTAGTCTCTAAAATATTAATGAAAATAACAGCTGTTTGTGTTTGACAGTCCTCAAACACTAGTATCCTATATTGATAGTTAGTATCCTATATTGATAGTATTCAGTCTAGGGGGTCAGGGAGGGATCTAGAGGGTTAGCAAATTTGGAAATGACCTCTTGAAAATGAGATGTGTATTAGCATATGAGAACACACTAAAGACTTAAATTCTATAATTCTTTTCATAATCCAAAAGTTCTTAAACTTAGCTTTTTAGCAAAAGGTCCAAAAAAAGTCCTAATTTACCTAAAAAATTGTAAGGTAACAAGTTAATCTATAAATTGTTTTGTGGGTTACAGAACTTTAAGTGTTCATATGTTTTGCTCTTTTTGAATGATCTGATATTAGCATATGCAGGATGCCTAATCTCTCTCTCTCTTTCTCCTCAAAGGAGTTTATGTTATTTAGGTTCTCATAGTCTGATAAAGTACTTTAATTTTAACTTATATTTGTGGGTATTTAGCTTTAATCATAATTTTACTTTATGCTTACAAATTAGTACACTTCAACAATTTAGTGATAGAATTGGTTAATATACTGTAGCTCTCCGTCTCGAATAAGATTATGGGACCTTACTCAGTCTATACCATGATTTTTGGATGGTTTTGTTTGGATGTTGTTTTGAAACAAGTCTTACACTCTTGTTCAGGTTGACCAAGAACTCACTGTATAGCCCAAGCTGTCTTCAAACTCAAGACATTCTTCTTGCATATACCGCAGTAGCCAACTCTAGACCAATTTCTGCTTCAAATGGGAATAAAGTGATGTTAGTCATGTTTTACATATAGACTTAAAAATTTACCAGTGAAAAAATTAATGAGTACTTAATATGGAGTTATTACCCAGTGTTTTTAAAATCTTTTCTTTTCTTTTTTTTTCTTTTTTTTTTTTTAATTTTCGAGCCAGGGTTTCTCCATAGCTTTTTTGGTTCCGGTCCTGGAACTAGCTCTTGTATACCAGGCTGGCCTCGAACTCACAGAGATCCGCCTGCCTCTGCCTCCCGAGTGCTGGGATTAAAGGTGTGTGCCACCACCACCCGGCTTTTAAAATCTTTTCATTCGAAATTATATGGCTGTATATTTTCAGTAGCTATAAATTTATAAAGTACTCTTTTAAGTTATTTCTGGTCTAGAGAATTAGAGCCTCTGTAACAAAAATGAAGCCTCAGAAGCCTGGGGTAAATCATCTTATTATCTAAGCCATCTCTACTACATCTTGCTCTTATTTTAAAGAAGAAAACAGTGGCTTCCATTTGATTGCTTACGGCAAACAAATCATTGAACTATTTTTTATTTTATTCTCAAAAGTATATTGTAGATATCCCCTTTTATCAAACCACACAGTGACTGAGTTAAAGCTTAGTCTTTGAAGAAACAGTGTTTTCTTTCTCAGATGTAGGAGATCTGTAGGACTAATGTCTTCCCACCTCAACTAACAGCACTTGGTTCACATTAAAGGTCCTTAAACTTAGATCTGTGTAGTTCTGTGTTACTTGGTGTGGTTAATCTCTGACCTTTACCGCAGGTAGTGGTCGTTTGTGTCTTCACTGATACTAAAGCACCATAATGTAACTATTTACGATTTTCTTAGGAATGGGAATGCCATATTTTAGATTCTTCATAATTTTTGAACTATAAGTTCAAAATGCACTTCACAAGCCATTTATAAGCTCCCTTGGCAGCTTTCGTTATATGAAGATATTTTCAAACTTGCTGTGAAAACATGATGAGCACAGATTTAAAGGTTTGAGGTTTAGTTAGATTATCAGAGAGATAACACTTAGAATCTCTTAGAGGAATTGTTAACATTTCTAGCTGTAGATGCTTAAAGGGTATTTATGGCTGTCTCCACTGGGTATTATGTAATAGTGATAAGAGAATGGGTATTTGTGTTAGTTGGCTAGGAAAGCAGTTGTGTAGATTTGTTTTGGAGAAAAACAGTGATTCTGGAGGTGTCAACTTCTTAAAAAGCTTCTTTAGAACTGTCAATTTGTCTATAGATAGTTAATATTTACATGTTGCCTTAGGTATACTCACAGATAGCTGCCTTGCCCTGCCTGAGCGTACATCGTGTTGATGATGGCAGAAGCATGATAAGATGGTCTTTGGATAATCCTAGTGTTCTTTTCTTCATAGGTAGCATCGTACAGTTGGATGTGAGTAGAGAAATGATTTATTTTACCTAGGGTAAGGGAAGACGGTTTCTCCTTCCCGTCTCCTAAAGTAGGACTCCAGGACTCACCACTACTGCCCCTTGTCTGTTTCTGCATGGGAATTACTACTTTTTCTGAACAAGACATAATTTCCCCCCACACCACTAATTTATTTGCAATGAGAAAACTGTTCACTGTCTTTAACACATGATAGGGGAAAAGAAGATGAAAAGGAGGAGTTGGGATGGTAGTGGTGGCTTAGTTGTAAAGTACTTCCGGGATAAGCTGGAGCACATACTTCCTTAACCCTGGCTTAGAAAGTGGGGTGGGCACAGAGAGGGGTGAATCCCTGAAGTTCATGGCCAACCAGTCTAACCCAGTAAATGAGTTCCAAGCTCAGTTCTGAATTCAGCTAACCTAGCTTTAGAAAACAGGGTGAAAGACAAGCAAAGTGTGCCTCTGTTGACATTCATGTATACCTGCATGCACATGTTACATACACAAGCATACCAAAATAATCAGAGTTGGCAGATTTTTTTTAAAGTGGGCCATTTATCTTGTTAATTTCAGTATGATTTACATATACACACACAATTTGCTTATATTTAACCTAGCATTAAATAAGTAAGTTGCAAAGATATGGAAGAGGAAACTATATAGATCATTTATATTCAGGAACAAATAAATTTTGATAACTTTCTAAGTACAAATTTTGAAGTTGTGTGTGTGTGTGTGTGTGTGTGTGAGAGAGAGAGAGAGAGAGAGAGAGATTGTGTCTTTGTTTTGTTTTGTAATAGGGTATTCCGTTTAACCCAGGCTGACTATGATTCTCTTGCCTTAGCCTCACTTAAGTGGGGATTTTAGGCTTGTACCACCAAGCCTGACTTAGGGTCTGGTTTTTCTTATCAGATTTCAAATGCAGTAAAAAAAAAAAAATTTGATGTTTTTTGTGGAGCTTGATGGATTAATACCTCTAATTAATACATTTATATAAGTTTTCTTATTTCAGAAGTAATATATTGATATAAATATTCTTAATTTTTTTGATGAAATAGTGTTGAGAATGATCAAGTGCTTTCATTTTCAAAATCAAATGTATTTTAAGAAATGTTTCAGTGCTGTTTGTAACAGTGTGAAACCATTTTGTTTTCAGTATCTTTGCTATGAATCAGAGGACATGATAAGCTATTTAACTTAATGAAATTCAAGTTACATGTGAATTCTGCCAGGTAAGTACATGATACAATAGTTAATATTTTGAGCCATGTTTCATATTATAAGTTGTAAAACTTATTTTCTCTAATGTTGTATCTACTAGATGCATATTTCAATGTTCTTTTCCTAAATCTGAAGCCTCTTATCAGTATGGTTTTCAGTTGGTTCTTGTTTCTGAATTATCAGGTTAAGAGCATTAAAATAACTGGTGTAGTGACACAGGACTATAATCTCATTATAGAGACAGGACCCACCCAAGATCAAGACCTGTGCTGTAGTAGCAACATCCTGTCTCAAAAACAACAACAACAATAACAAAAAGAAACCAAAACAGTGTGGAAGATTGTACAAATACATGTTTTCTGTTTTTAATATCTTCTAAAATGAGTTCTTGTTGATATGTTAGAAAAGTTTCTAGCTATCAAATAACAGTTGCAAAATGTCATATACTCAAGTCCTCTTGGTTCAGTTTACTGAGTACCAGGTCATGAGGGCATTCCAGTGCCCTGCTTTTAAAACACAAGCTATAAGTTCTTAAAAGAGTTCATTAGAATCTTTAAGTGGAAATTCTGAAGAAGGAAGGCAATCTTGACCAAGAAATATCTTTTTATAGTTGTATTTGAGTCAGGATCAAAATCGTTGGTTAGTATGTCTATTAGATCTTTACTTAAGCTTAAAAAGTTTCTCCCTCTGGTTTTCCTTTTTCCCTGTGAATTTTACTTGTTGAAAAGACAGAGTAGTGGGGGCTGGAGAGATGGCTCAGAGGTTAAGAGCACTGGCGGCTCTTCCGGAGTTCCTGAGTTCAATTCCCAGCAACCACATGGTGGCTCACAGCCATCTATAATGAGATCTGGTGCCCTCTTCTGGCCTGCAGGTACACATGGAAGGAATGTTGTATACATAATAAATAAATAATAAATGAATGAATGAATGAATGAATGACTGGGAAGTGTCTTAATAAAGGCTTCCATATTGGTTTGGGCTGATTGCTTGCTATTGGTAGTATTAGATATGTTTCATATGTTCTGTGGAGTTTTGGTGGGGTTTTTTTTCAACTTGTGATAAAAAAGTTTTACTAGATTCAGCTCTAACACCACTTCATACTCTGCAATTATTTTTAATTTTATTGTTTAATTGATGTGTATTATCAGCTTGATGTAAACACTGTCTCTACTTAGTGATTTTTAAACAAATGATTCTTTAATGCTGTGTAACCATCTCAGATTTAGAAGGATTTTCTGGAACACATGTGTGGATGAAGATACCTATATTATTTTTGTCTTATATCTTAGATAAACTCTTGGTTTTGCTTGATACCGAAGTGTAAATTTTAGAACAAATTACATTTTGTGGAGTTTTGTCATTTTTTTTTCTCCCTGAGCATTGCCTTTTGGGTTCTTTTAAAGAAACTTCAGGGCTAGAAAGATGGCTAAGCAGTTAAAGAACTTGCTGTTCTCCCGAAGGATCCAGGTGACTACTCACTACTGTCTATTTCTAGGGGATCTGGTGATCTTGGTGTTGGCAGGCACCATACACAGACAGTGGACATATACGTAGGCAAAACATTCACAAACGTAAATTAAAAATAAAATAAAAGAGAGACAAACTTTTGCTTACATCAAAATGATGAAGATCGTCAGTGCTGAGTTCCATCTGGACGGAACCTTCATCTGGTGGTGGATGGAGATAGAGACAGAGACCCACGTTGGAACACCGGACTGAGCCCCCAAGGTCCAAAAGAGGAGCAGAAGGAGGGAGAACATGAGCAAGGAAGTCAGGACCACGAGGGGTGCACCCACCCACTGAGACAGTGGGACTGATCTATTGGGAGCTCACCAAGGCCAGCTGGACTGGGACTGAAAAAGCATGGGATAAAACCGGACTCTGAACATGGCGGACAATGAGGGCTGATGAGAAGCCAAGGACAATAGCACGGGGTTTTGATCCTACGTAATGTGCTGGCTTTGTGGGAGCCTAGCCAGTATGGATGTTCACCTTCCTAGATATGGACGGAGATGGGAGGTCCTTGAACTCCCCACAGGGCAGGGAACCCTGACTGCTCTTCGGACTGGAGAGGGAGAGAGAGAGGAGTGGGGGGAGGCAGGGAGGAGGTGGAAATTTTTTCAATAAAAAAAATTAAATGGGGCTGGAGAGATGGCTCAAGTGGTTAAGAGCATTGCCTGCTCTTCCAAAGGTCCTGAGTTCAATTCCCAGCAACCACATGGTGGCTCACAACCATCTGTAATGAGGTCTGGTGCCCTCTTCTGGCCTGCAGATATACACACAGACAGAATATTGTATACATAATAAATAAATAAATATTTTTAAAAAAAAATTAAAAAAACCATGAGGATCATTACCATATTCTCTCATCACTGTGACTTGATTTATGTGATGTGAGATGGCCAAAGGTAGAATCCATGGGTTTTGTTTTTTCCTAACAGATTTAAAGACTCTCAAAGGACTTAGAAAAATTTAGAACATTTCTTAAATTTATTTGGATGTAAATATTTTCTGTAACTACTGATAGCCCTGTGTAGTATGCTTTGGAAACACTTATCTAGAAGGTTAATAAACCAGAGTTGTAAAGGGTATACCCAAAACTACTAGTTAAGGCAAATATTGATAGAAATTTTTTAGCTGACATGTGGATGCTGAGAATCGAACCTGGGTCTTCTGTGAGAGCAGCCTCATTATGTAGCCTAGGCTGGCATTGAATCCCTGAGTGATTCTCCTCCCTTCTGCCCAGCCCTCTGCCTAGTGGTGAGGTTACAGTTAGTTGTGTGCCAAAATACCAGATTGTTTTGTACCCATGAACAGTAGTCAGTAGGAATGAAGTACACCCCTTTCTTGTTAGGCACCGAATTGAATTCTTTATGTTTCATGACACGTATAAGTGTTGCCTGCAGCAATAGGACCTTACCATCAGATTGCAGAGAACAACCAATAAATGTACATAAATAGCCTGTGATGTTTAAGGGTTTTCATGGGTGTTCATTGGACTACGACTAAACAAGGTGTAACCCTTTCCTTGCATTGGAGGTTTTGCTTAACAGAAAAAAAATGTCTAGCTGGAACACTCTTCTATTATTTGGTGACTCCATTTAGATTCCTTTCATATATGTATGTATTTTAGGATGCTTCTGCATTAATAGGTTTCCATATGGTTTTTCTAATGACCTTTAGTGTTAGCTGTCCTTCCCTATATTTCCTATTCCTTTTTTTTTTTTTACCCTTCTTTTCCATCCTCCCTACTTAATCTTCCTAGTTTAGTTTCCCCTTTGTCTCCATAACAATATATCCTATTTTCCCTTCTCTGGAAAGCCCTCATCCCTTCACTAGGTACTTCACCTCTTTGGTTATTTAGATTATAGCACACATTTTGAAAACCTATATAGTATCTATATATAAGAGAAAACACACATGCAATATTTATTTTTTGGGATTACCTTGGGATAGCTTTTTTTCCTGGCCCCACTTATTTACTTGAAATTTCCATAATTTCTTTTTTTTAGTGTTATAATGTGCCACATTTTCATTATGTGTTCATCAGTTGGTAGACATCGAGGCTGTTTGTAGTTTCTGGCCATCATGAGTAAGGCAGTGAAGTACATGGACGAATGAGTCTGGAGGAGGGTGTGGAGTCCTTTGGGTGTCTGTTATAGCTGGCCATTGAGGTAGATTGACTTCTAGCTTCCTGAGGAACTGCCACACTGATTTCCATATAGTGGCTGTACAAGTTTGCACTTTGGCCAGCAATGGAAGAGTATCCCCTCTCCCCACATCTTCATCAGCTTGAACTGCCATTTGTTTTATTGATTACAGCCCCTCTGGCTAGGGTAAGATAAAATCTTAAAGGACTTTGAACCTTTCTTTAAGTGTCTTTTAATAATTTGTGTTTTATCCTCAAGACCTCTGTGGTTAGTTCTGTACCCTAGTTGGTTTTTGGGGATGGGGTTTTGTTTTTTGGGGTTTTTTTTTTGGTGTTCAGTTTTTTTTTAGTTCTTTATATATTGCGGATTGATTGGGAGGATCAACATTGTAAAAATGGCAATTCTGCTGAAAGCAATCTATAGATCCAATGCAATCCCCACCAAAATCCCATCAAAATTCTTCACAGATCTGGAGAATACAATAATCAACTTTATATGGAAAAACAGAAAACCCAGGATAGCCAAAACAATCTTATACAATAAAGGATCGTCTGGAGACATTACCATCCCTGACTTCAAACTCTATTACAGAGCTACAGTATTGAAAACAGCTTGGTACTGGCATAAAAATAGAGACGTTGACCAATGGAATCGACTAGAAGATCCGGACTTTAACCCACAAACCTATGAACACCTGATTTTCGATAAAGGAGCTAAAAGTATACAATGGAAGAAAGAGAGCATTTTCAACAAATTGTGCTGGCAAAACTGGATGTCAATCTGTAGAAGAATGAAAATAGATCCATATCTATCACCATGCACAAAACTCAAGTCCAAATGGATTAACGACTTCAATATCAGTCTAAACACACTGAACCTGATAGAAGAGAAAGTGGGAAGTACTCTACAGCACATGGGCACAGGAGACCACTTCCTACGTATAACTCCAGCAGCACAGACACTAAGGGCATCATTGAATAAATGGGACCTCCTAAGACTGAGAAGCTTCTGTAAAGCAAAGGACACTGTCACTAAGACAAAAAGGCAACCCACTTACTGGGAGAAGATCTTCACCAACCCCGCAACTGACAAAGGTCTGATCTCCAAAATATATAAAGAACTCAAGAAACTAGACCGTAAAAGGCTAATCAACCCAATTATAAAATGGGGCACTGAGCTGAACAGAGAATTCTCAACAGAAGAACTTCAAATGGCCAAAAGACACTTAAGGTCATGCTCAACTTCCTTAGCGATCAGGGAAATGCAAATCAAGACAACTTTAAGATACCATCTTACACCTGTCAGAATGGCTAAAATCAAAAACACCAATGATAGCCTTTGGTGGAGAGGTTGTGGAGAAAGGGGTACACTCACCCACTGCTGGTGGGAATGCAAACTTGTGCAACCACTCTGGAAAGCAGTGTGGTGGTTTCTCAGGAAATTCGGGATCAACTTACCCCTGGATCCAGCAATACCACTCTTGGGAATATACCCAAGAGAGGCCTTATCATACAACAAAAGTATATGCTCAACTATGTTCATAGCAGCATTGTTTGTAATAGCCAGAACCTGGAAACAACCTAGATGCCCTTCAATGGAAGAATGGATGAAGAAAGTATGGAATATATACATATTAGAGTACTACTCAGCAGTAAAAAACAATGACTTCTTTAATTTTGCATGCAAATGGATGGAAATAGAAAACACTATCCTGAGTGAGGTAAGCCAGACCCAAAAAGAGGAACATTGGTTTCTAGCCATAAATAAAGGACATTGAGCCTATAATTCGTGATCCTAGAGAAGCTAAATAAGAAGGTGAACCCAAAGAAAAACATATAGTCATCCTCCTGGATATTAACCTTCATCAAGCGATGAAAGGAGACAGAGACAGAGACCCACATTGGAGCACCGGACTGAAACCCCAAGGTCCAAATCAGGAGCAGAAGGAGAGAGAGCACGAGCAAGGAACTCAGGACTGCGAGGGGTGCACCCACACACTGAGACAATGGGGACAATCTATCGGGAACTCACCAAGGCCAGCTGGACTGGGTCTGAAAAAGTATGGGATAAAACTGGACTCGCTGAACATAGCGGACAATGAGGACTACTGAGAAGTCAAGAACAATGGCAATGGGTTTTTGATCCTACTGCACGTACTGGCTTTGTAGGAGCCTAGGCTGTTTCATTGTTCACCTTACTAGACCTGGAAGGAGGTGGGTGGTTCTTGGACTCCCCACAGGGCAGGGAACCCTGACTGCTCTTAGGGCTGATGAGAGAGAGGGAGTTGATTGGGGGAGGGGGAGGGAAATGGGAGGCGGTGGCCGGGAGGAGACAGAAATCTTTAATAAATATATAAATAATAAAATAAAAAAATAAAAATAAAGTATCTATTAATAAGGAAAAAAAATTGTGTTTCATCCTCGAGACCTCTGTGGTTAGTTCTGTACCTAGTTGGGTTTTTGGGGTGGGTTTTTTTTTTTGTTTTTTTTTTTGGTGTTGTGTTTTTTTTTTTAGTTCTTTATATATTGCAGATACTGACCCTTACATATTAACCCTGTATTAGATGTATAATTGATAGAGATCTTTTTTTATTCTGTTGACTGTTGTTTTGCCCAAATGAGGTGTCCTTTGCCATTCAGAAGCTTTTCAACTTCATGAGGTTCTATTTATTGTTGGTCTTAATGCCTACTATTAATGTCCTGTTCAGAAAGCCCTTTCCAGTGCCAGTAAGTTCAAGCTTATCCCCCACTTTTCTAGCAGATTCAGGATATCTGGTTTTATGTGGAGGTTTTCGATCCATTTGGAGTTTTGTTTTATGCAGGGTGATAAACATGGGTCTATTTACCAGCACCATTTATCGAAGATGCTATCTTTTCTTCCTTATGTAGTTTTGACTTTTTCTTCTGTCAAAAATCAGGTGTGTTCATAGATGTGTGAATTTATGCCTGGGTCTTCACTTCAATTCCATTGATCAGCCTGTGTGTTTTTATGTCAGTACCATGCTGGGTATTATTATTATTATTATTATTATTATTATTATTATTATTATTATTATAGTTTTGAAATACAACTTGAAATCTGAGATTGGGATACTGCCAGCCCTTTTATTATTCAAAATCCATTTAGCTTTTGTGAAGCCATAGGATTTGAAGATTGTTTCTTTCAGCTTCTGTGAAGAATTTTTATGGGAATAGTACTGGATCAGTTTGCTTTTGGTAAGATGACCGTTATCACATTATTAATCCTGCCAATCCATGACATGGGTGGTCTTTCCATCATCTAGTAACTTTATTTTTCCATTCATTCCAGTATCTTCAATTTCTTTTAAGTTTTTATTATATAGGTCTTTCACTTACTTGGTAAGAGTTATGCCAAGATATTTTATTTTTTGAGGCTATTTTTCAAAGTATTGTTTCCCTGATTTCTTTCTCAGTCTGTCATTTGTATATAAGAAAGCTAGTAATTTTTGTTTTAAATTTTGTATCCTGCTATTTTGCTCAAAGTACTTTTCAGCTGTTAAGTTCCCCTGGTGGAAATTTTTAAGAGCCTTTTTTAATAAAACTATTTAATCTGCAAATATAGTTTGACTTCTTTTCCTATTTGTGTTTTCCTTGATCTCCCATTGCTCTAGCTAAGACTTAAGTACTATATTGAATAGGTATGGAAAGATTGGACATGCTTGTCTAGTTCCTAATTTTAGTAGATACACTGTATGTTTTAGTCTGTTTAGGTTGATATTGACTGTGGGCTTGCTTGAAATTGCCTTTATTATATTGAGGTATGTCTCTTGTATCCCTAGTGGCAGTGTTCTAACCCCTTTCTATCAAATAGATTTTGCATGTTGCATGTGTCTACTCTCATAGTAAAGGTAGAAGATTATCGACCTGTTCTGTGGTCGGTGAAGTAAGTCTCCAAAGATAGAAAGAAGGGGACGCCAAAACTTGTGTGGGAAGCCAGGGGCACCCCTGGCACTGAGCTCAAGAGTAGTGCAAACAAAGCATCTCTATTCATTAAAGTAAGCAAACCATGAGGCGATGTTCACAGTTAGCTTAAGCCAAACAAGTACAAGGAGAGATTACCCCTGCTGTTAAGACCTGTCTTTGGTCATGTGAAGAAGCCAAGAATATTCCTCCCAGGCCTTTGCCTTTCCACAGAGCTATAACATGGACGTGTCAGGACATTGCCTTCACTTCCATGCTTTCAAGTCCACTCACTTACCATAGTTTATGCAGTTCTTTCTAGAAAGATGTGGGAAGAATATTCTGTACACTGCCCCATTCGACAGAAGACAGGATTAAAAATGTCACCGAAGTATGCTATTTTGCATTCAAATAGAAAAGTTAGCAAGTTTGGTAGAGATCAGATCTTGAGATAGTTAATTGAAATTGTTCTTTATTCACAAACATCTCATAAACACTTGACTCTCTTGCTTTGTTACAGGTGATACAAGGACCTGTGGAATATGAGTGATGACAAACCCTTTCTATGCACTGCCCCTGGGTGTGGCCAGGTAATACAGCCGTTGCTTACAATAATCTTGTATGTTTCCTTTCATTTCATTTCAAATCATTGCTGGAATATATTATCATTAAGGTTTTACTGCAGCGATTTTATAAGATTAGAATTAGGATAAGAACAAAACAAAAACATTTTAAAATTCTTTAGTATCTATCCTAGTTCTAGAAAAAACAGTGCGGTACAGTGGAAATAGTTTATCTTATAGTAAAGGTTAGAACCATAGACAAAAACCCCAGACTTAAAAGAATATTATTTGAAAAGACAAGATCTCCTGAATAATTTGGGAGCCTGGGGACCATGGAGGAGGAGAAAGGGGGATGGGAAAGGAGGGGAACAGAGAAAAATATATAGTTCAATAAAAACAATAAAATTTTAAAAAGAATTTTATTTGACCTGTATTCATTGAAGATCAGTGCTTAGCTACCTAACTTAAAATCAGAAATGCATCGCTATATTTAGAAATTGTTTTGCTTATTTGAACTTTTATAAAACCAGCTGATATCTACCTTAGACAGTATCACTAATCTATTAATGTTCTGAAATCTAACATCTTTAATTCAGTGCATGTGTGGAAGTATTTTCAGAGATGTTATTTTAATTTTTACTAGGATATTGTTATTAATTGATATTACGATTATCTTTTAACTACAGACACTAAAGAAGAATCAAGTTTTAATGTATAGTAAACTTACAGAGTACTTATACTACAGAGTTAAGTCATAGACATTAAAGTTTTTTATTGGTTTCATGTATTTTTAGTTGGTATTTTAAGTTGAAATATAATCGACATACAATAAACTTCACTATAGTTCACAGTTTGATGCTTTGGGCTTTTTTTTTACAGTTACTGATTTTGTTCACGTGTGCATGTTGTGTTTGTGTTTGTTTGCTTATTGGCACAAACAGCCACATTTGGCATATGGAAGTCAGCGAACAACTAGGAGCCAGTTTCCTCTTTCATACCTGATGAGTTTGCGAGGATCAAAGTCAGGTCATCAGGCCTGGAAGTAAACACCTTTACCTGCTAAGGTGTGCCACCTTACACAGTGTTGCAGTTTGTCATGTGTGTGTCTGTGTGTTCACAGAGCTGTTGCCACAGTCATGATAGTGGGCTACTCATCACCCCCAAAATTTCCTTGTGCCCATTTCCTTGCCCCTTACTTGTGTCAACTCCTGATCTGTCTTCCACAGTTGTGAACCAGTTTGTGCTCTCCAGGCTGTGTGACTGAGCAGACAGTAGAATATGTACATTTTTCTGAATTTTTTCATAACAAAATATGAGTTCTCAATTGTCTTGTCTACTTTCTGTGACTATACTACAGATTAGGTACTTGGCAATTTATAAAGAAAACAGTTGGTCACATAACAGGGACACTGTAATTTGATTATATCCCCAGAAATTCACAGATTGGAAACTCATCTTGTTCATAGATGGTATCTCATTGTGCTGTTTCATTTCTTTGATGATTATTGAAAAGATAACCATTTTTTCTAAGATGTATATATCAACCATTTGTGTATCTTTATTGTTCTGTGAGTGCTTTATCAACTCTTGCCTCTTTTTTAAACTTGAGTTGTCTAAGGGTTAGCAGTGTAGCTCAGTGGTAGACCATTTACATAGCCCCTAGTAAGAAAGGGTATTTTTATATTTATTTAGTTCTGTTATGTCTATGGATGTTTTGTTTGTGTCTGCACTACGTTCATACCTCGTGCTTGCAGAGGCAAGGTCACCCAGGAACTGGTGTTATGGATGGTTAGTCAACATGTGGATACTGGGAGCAAAACCTGGATCGTCTGGAAGAGCAGCGAGTGTTGTTAATCACTGAAATATTTCTCCAGCCCCTTATTTTACTTTTTATTGATCATTACCATGGGTGGTGTATGTGTCACATGCATGTGTGGAAGTAAGGACATAAGGACTGGTTGTCTCTTTCTACCTGTTTGTTCTTTCTGGGGATGGAATTCAGGTCCCCAGGCTTGCACAGTACATGCCTTTACACACTGAGCTCTCTCTCTCTCCTGCCTGGATGCTATCTAACGTAGATTGGTGAGGAAATGTGTCATTGGTAAGGTGACAATTGGATCAGTTGGACAACTGACGAATGAAGAAAAAATGGAAGAAATTGCATGTTTCTATTGTGGCTGAAGTCTACAGTGATTGGTGGGGAACTTGGCAAGAGATCAGAGAGATAGGAAAAATCTTATCAGTAGAGCTTTGTGGACATGAGATACATGGATTTATTCACAGAGTATTGTGAAGCAAGGAAATTAGATGATAATGATCAAGGTGAAAGATGGACTAGGTAGGTAGGACAGTGGACACAGGAGAGATAGACTTTTAATATAAAGCTTTCACTTACATGCATTTTTATAAAGTTAAGTAAGAGTAAAAATTATAATCTTAAAAATTCTTTGACAGTAAGAATATGTCTAGTTTCCACTAGCTGGATTTATTCTCTGGTAAGTCAGATTTGCTTTTATTTATTTATTTTTGGATTTAGTACCAAGTTGACTAAAGAAGAAAGCTGGGTAGTTAACTGTTCTATGTATATGCCTGTGTGTAGGCACTGGAGTGCACATGTGGAGGCCAGTCTCTCCTACCATATGGTCCCCAGTAGAGAACTTTTCCTTGGTAACTCAGAATGTTTGAGGTTTTACCTCATTGCCAGTTAACCCTGTTACTTGGGACCTGTAGCATGGCAGAAGCAAAACTACTCATACCACAAACCAAGGGATGAAGAGGCACTCAGTCCTCTTCAAGGTCACACCTCAAATGACCACAGGACCTCTCCAAGGCCCACATATGACTGCTTCCACCGTTCTCAATGCTTCCACCCTGGGAAGAAGCCTTTGGATTTTTGAGGGAAATTGGAGCCCTAAAGCGTAACAGCAGATACATTGTTTCTAGAAGCAGTGTTTGGAAAGTAACAAATTTGCCATGTTGTTCTAGAAGTCATTCTTGGAAACTTGGGCTCAAATAAGCCAGCCCTAACTTTTTCTGCTTAAAATAGAATGGTTACTGTGATTCTGTGCATGATCCCTTATTAATATATACTTTTTTTTTAAAAAAAATGAAGGGTATTACTTTTAATTACATGTGTATGGGGAGGGGTGTTAGGGCAGTGCCCATGAAAGCCAAAAGAGTGCATTGGATTCCTTGGAGCTAGAGTTACAAGCAATCCAGTCCATCTAGCATGCTAGGAATTGAACTCTGGCCCTTCCCAAGAGCATTAAGCACTTTTAAATGCTACCCCTACCCACCCCTCCATTTCTTAGACATTTCTTAGATCTTAACTGTATATATAGCCTTACCTGATCTGGGACTCACTATATAGACTAGATTGTCCTTAGAGTCTGCCTCCCAAATGCTGGGATTAAAGGCATAGGTCACCACACCTAGCACTGATACTATTTTTAAAGAGTCTTTTAATTTATGCATTTTTATGTGTATGTGTGTGCTAGAGATGCTGTGCAACATGTACTGCTGCAGTCTGTAGATCTCCTGTACCTGGTGGTTCATTAGCTGCCCTGTGGGTGCTGGGAACCTAGGCAAACTCCTGAAAGAGCCTTACGTGCTCTTCATGTCTTTATGGCGGACCATCACCACAGCTCTATAGATGCTAACTTTTTTTTGCTTATTTTTTATTATTAAAATCATTGTATTTTAAATTTGTTTAAATAGTAGAATCAATGGCTGAATGTTAGAATATATGTTTGTATGGGTATCATAAGAAATTGTTTTGCTGGGCATGGTGACACACACCTTTTATCCTAGCACTCAGGAGGAAGAGGCAGGCGAATCTCTTGTAAGTTCAAGGCCGGCCTGGTCAGTAAAGCAAGTTCCAAAACAGCCAGGGTTGTTGTTATACAAAGAAACCCTGTATGGAAAAACAAAACAAAAAAGAGGGAAAGAAAGAAATTATTTAAGAGAATTCCTAGCTTTAAATTTATAGTATTTGAAAAACGTTAGTGAGTTACACATGTGAGCCACCATTCCTGACTAAACATGGTTTTAAATTGTTGGCTGTGTTCTCTTGCTAGAGCTTGTCCCATCATTTACTTAATTTTTCTATTATAAACTTTGAAATTAATTTTAGTATTATTACAAAGCATTGTGATGAGTATCATTTTACAGAACTATGTGTGCATCTCTATTAGTTTCTTAGACTATATTTCTCAGACTAGAATTACCAGCTCAATATTATATGAACAGTCATGGTGGTTGAAGCACAAAGACCAGAAGTTCAAGACCACCATGAGACTAAGACCTTGTCTTTAAAAAATAATGACTGAAGTGGAGCTCAGTGGTAAAGCACTTGCCTAGAATGCACAGGTTCCTGGGGTTGGATTCCAGTTATAAATAAACAAATTAATAAATGAATGAAATGTAAATATAGTTAAATATTGGGCCCAAAAGATGGCTCTCTGGGTAAAGGCATTTGCTCAAAGACTGGACCTGAGTTCAGTCCCTAGAATTCGCATGGTAGAAGGAGATCCTAACCCTGCAAGTTGTGTCTTCTGACTCCCACACATTCACACAATACAAAAGAAAAAAAAGAAAAGGTCACTCTGCTTTTGCTTTCATTAATAGTTTAGCTCTCATTAATAATACGTACAAAATGGAACCTAAGAGGAATCTTATGTGCAGATACTTTTCATGTAGAATGTAAAGTATAGCAATGAGAATTTTAATACAAGGATAAAAGGCAGCCAATATCAGTGAGCTCTGCAATGTGTTCATTATCTTAAGAGCTTTGTTTCTGGGTTGCTTATCAAAAGCACCACTACTAATTTTTCCAGATTTTGGGTGGACTCTTAAAGGATAAAGCAATAGGAAGGTAGCCTGAGTGGCAAAGAGTTGGATTGTCCCAGTGTCCACAGCTGAGTGGATAGTTAGTGAATAAAACAGTTCCTTCAACGTGGAGATACAGACAGGTTCTGAAGAAGTAATAATTATTTTCATAAAGTAATGATTAATTTTCTATTGATGTTTCTAAGTAAAGTACATTGATTTTCTTTAATGTAGCTTAGAATTTTACTGATTTTAAGAATCAGCTATTATTTTAAGGGGTTTGTTTTTTCCATTAACATTTATGTGGTTTTGGCAGACTTGGAGATCATAGGAGGTGCTCAGCTTACTTAGAAGGGTAGACGTAAAGATAAGTCTATTATAGTGGTAGAACAAGTAATGAATGTTGAGAGCACATGGGTACTGGTGAGGCTTCTACCTTGAAGCTGGAGGATGGAGAAAGGGCTCAGTAGTTAAGAGTGCTTGTTGCTCTGTCAGAGGACTGGAGTTTGCTTACAACTTTGGGCACTCTAGTATCTTCTTGCTTCTGTAGACATATACGTGAACATAAATTAAAATAGCATAAGCCTTTTTTAAAAATGGAAGTTGGGTTTGTGTGCAGGAGTTAGGATGCTGATAGGTACTAGGTGTCGGGCTTCTCAACAGTTACATGGCAATTCTAACATCCCCATTTGTAAAGCAATAGAAAAGAGTGGGGGTTAATTTAACTTCTGAACCAGGAAATGGACAAAATAAATGACTGGTTCTGATTTGGGGTAAAAGTAGTGCTTAATAAGGAGCTCTTCCTAAGGTTGACTGGTGGGCACAGTAGGTATTTAAACATGTTGTGTCTGTTGGCATGCAATACTAACCCAGTATGAGGTGAGGAGAGGTGTGACAGCTTTAAACGTGCATTCACTTTAACATGAGCTAGGATTTTAAAAATCACTCTTTTAGGTTAAAGCCATTTAAAGTGATGTTGTGGTTGCTGTTTCTTTGCTGTATTGTAACACAGGAATTCTTTGTTGTTGTTGGTTTTTGTTTTTGTTTTTTTAACACAAGGTTTTTCTGTGTATCTTTGGAGCCTGTACTGGAACTCGCTTTGTAGATCAGTCTGGCCTCGAATGCAGAGATCCACCTGCCTATGCCTTCCAAATGCTGGGATTAAAGGCATGTGTCATCAACTCCCAGCCAACTAGGGAATTCTTTACTGTGGAATATAAAGCCAGATTTCTATCTTTTTCTTTTCTTTCTTTTCTAAAAAATTTTCTTTTTCCTTTCTTTTTTCTTTTTTAAATTGAGACAGGGCCTTACTATGTAGCCCTGGCTGACATGGAACTCTCTATGTAGATCAGGATAACCTCAAACTGACAAAGATCTGCCTCTCTAGTGCTGGGATTAAAGGTGTGCACCACCACACCTGACCTCAGGTTTATTTTTTAATTTGCACAGGAGTCATGTTTAGAATATTCTCAGTTAAAAAGTGGTAAGTAAAACAGTATTTTTGTAAAGTCTTTGAATTATGGAGTTTATATTTATGACATAATAAAAAATGAATAGTAGTCATTTTATTAATTTTTTTGGCCTAAGGCTTTATTTTCAAGTCTTTCAAATTAGTTATATACTATCATTTCTTATTCTTCTGTAGTGGTTTTTCTGGTTATTTAAATCTAGTATGTCTTTGTGTGCTAACAGTAGATGGATTATGTTTTAGTTTATAAGTTGGTATTTTACTGTTAATGGTGGTTTTACATGTTGTGGAAATTGATAATCCTTAACAGTTTTCTTTGATCAAACTGAAAATCTTAACTGTATTTTAAAACTTTTTGCCACAGCGTTTTACCAACGAGGATCATTTGGCTGTCCATAAACATAAACATGAGATGACACTGAAATTTGGTCCAGCACGTAATGACAGTGTCATTGTGGCTGGTTAGTATATGCTTTTATTAATGGCTTATATACTATTTCACCCAGAATGTGCACAATTTTTGTGTATTCTCTGTAAATGCTATGAAATGATATCCCAATCACTTCACTTATAGTAAATGTTGGCAACATGTATTTTACCCATTAGTTTCTGTATGTTCTTTTGATCATTCATTTCACTTTTATGTGTGTTTTTCAAATAACCATTTGAAGTCAGTTTTACAGAAGTTAATTAGAACCCCAGGAACGTTCATGACTTTTACAAAGTGGACATTTAATGATAATTGTCTTCATTGATATTTTGTGTTTCTTTTAGCTATCATGCATCTGGTTTTCAAAACTTTATGAAGATAATAAATGATTAAGCACTTCTTGTGGAAAAGAAATCTTTAGTAAACTTGGTCATTATAATTTTGTTAAAAATGTTTTATTAATTAATAATACTCTGAAACTGGGGTGTAGATCAGTAGTGTAGTGCTTGCCTAGCAGCACAAGGTGTTGGTTTTAATACCCAACCATGCAAAATAAAATAAAATAAAATATCTTCATACAGGAGACCTAAGTTCAGTTAGTGTTTGTGTATGTGTATGTGTGTCAACCCTATAACCATATGTAATATACCCTGAACAGATAATTATTTTTCATATGTGAAAAAGAAACCCAATTCATGCATTAGTTTATCATCACTGTCCCATATTAGCTGTTTTCTTTGATGCTTCATATATATACACATTTTTGTGTATTTGTATAATACATACTATGTGTAATTTCAGTATATAACTAAAATCCTTTTGTGAAGCTTAGTTTATCCTGTGATTCTAGAATTAACTCAAATACTGAATAGTATTACTATTTTAAAATTATTACTTGGTCTAGAGATCAAAACACCATATGTAATGTTTTGGAAAGATAAGATGTTGAAGCAATATCAGATAAGTCCTCTGTGTGTATTATAATTTTTGTAATGAATAAGTGAGAGGAAACAAAGAGTTAGTGATTTGTTAAACAGTTTGAGGACGGGAATTTTTGACATATCTTCAGTTCTGTAAGTAAAAGGACACAGAGCAGAGTGAAGTATGTACTTCTTTGGAATATGTAAATAGTAGGACCACAATAAAAATTAAAGAACAGTAAATAAAATTAAAAACTATCTAGAAAGTGTTTTCCTTGGTAGGAAAGTCTTTGTTTCCTTGAGATTTACTATATCAGACATTCTCTTTGTAAACTTTTATCTCAAGAATGTTTTAAATATGGTTTCTATGGTTACTTTTCTGATTACATTTAGTACAATATAAAAATAGAACATATACAGTCATAGCATTTTACTAACATTGAGATAGTTTACTATAACTGTATAGATAGAATGCATGATGATAATAGCCTTAAGCAATCTGCATGTTAACCAACTGTGCCTGTGATGACTTTTCCCAAGTCTAGTGGTCCCATTGATTTTCATCATCAATAGCAGTGATTTAGGTTTGCGCATTTTCCAGATTCATTCCTCTAGTGTGGGTTGTCTTCATCCCAATCATCTTAGACAGTCCTTTTATATTTAAATAATTCGAATTAAAATAGATTTAAGCTGATATGTGTACATAAAACCCTTATTAAAATACTATTTTTGGCCAGGCAGTGGTGGCACACGCCTTTAATCCCAGCACTTGGGAGGCAGAAGCAGGCGGATCTCTGTGAGTTCGAGGCCAGCCTGGTCTACAAGAGCTAGTTCCAGGACAGGAAACAAAAGCTACGGAGAAACCCTGTCTCAAAAATCAAAAAATAAATAAATAAAATATTATTTTTTGGAGATCTTTGGAGTACAGGTTAAAGATTAAATAATGAGTAAGATTATGATTTATGAGGACTCCTACAGTAATTCTGATATTGTTTACACTGAGACAAGCCTACCTGATGTCTAATATGAATGCTTAGTGAATTATTTTTGTTAAAGATATTTATAAGTAGTACATGTAAGAGGTAAATATAAAATTGTAGTACCTCCTTGTTGACAGAGGTGTCTGTCCTGCCCGGTCCTGCAACTGTTTAGTCCCAAAGAAACACACAGAGGTCTACATTAATTATAAACTGGTTGGCCTAGTAGCTCAGGCTTCTTATTAACTGTTATAATTTATATTAGCCCATACTTCTTGTCTGTGTTAGCCATGTGGCTTAGTACCTTTTTCAGTGAGGCAGTCACATCTTGCTTGCACTGTGTCTAGCTTCTTCTAGATTATCTGGATGATGACTGCAGACTGAAACTTCCCTCTTCCCAGAATTCTTGTTACCCATCTCTACTTCCTGCCTAGTTGCCCTGACTGTACTTCCTACTTTGCTACTGGCCAATCAGCATTTATTTAAAATACAAGTGACAAGGTACAGACCATTGTCCCATAGCACCGCCTATAGAAAATCAGTAATTAACAAATATCTGACCTTCAGCTAAACAGATTTTATCTTAAACCAGTTCTGTCTTAAGTAGACTAGATTCTGTGTATAACCGCTAAAATTACTGCCCTCAAATGCATAAAATATGAATACATTTGAATGTACTACCAACTCTAATGTAAACAAATGCCCTCAAAATAATAAGACTAAATTGGAAGACTTGTACATTTTGTTTTTCATTCATCTTTGTAGTTGTACAGACAGTACATATGTTAGCATACGTATCAGTGAGTGCATATTCAAGTATAGTTGAAATCACTCAGGCTGTAAGAAAGTTGAATTCACATTCTTATTAAATTAAGCTAGAAATTTAATTTGGCATGTGACTCTTTTATACTCACTAGATTTTTTTAAATTTGCTTTGCTGCATAGTAGAAATAAGGGTTTTGTTTTTTAGGGGGGAACTTTACCTTGTCTTTCCTTTCAGTATTTTGATGTAAAATAGTATATTAGGCTTGAATTCATAATACATTATGGACAGCTAGCTGAACATACCAAGATAAAACATGCATGTGCTCTCATTAATTTTCCCTAAATGGTATTCATTTAGCAATCATAACTTTTGATGACGTAACTTTAAAAAATTCTTATCACTGTGTTAGATAATAGTAATTCCTCCAGAATATTCCTTATGTCACTCTACTCAGTAGTACACTAAGCATAAAAGAACCTTTATGGTTTGTGAAATTGGGGAAATAACTTGATGTAAAATAAAGTATAACCAAATTTTGTTTTAAAGGAAAACATCTCTTCAAAGAGAGAAATAACGTGTGACTGAGTCAGTACTACTAATCTGTCAATTTGCTAGCAACCTTTTAGAATCTTAACATGATCATTTATATTTGTGTACTTACTTCTTGACATTTATTTCAGATCAGACACCAACTCCAACAAGATTCTTAAAAAACTGTGAGGAAGTGGGTTTGTTCAATGAATTGGCAAGTCCATTTGAGAATGAGTTCAAGAAGGCCTCAGAAGATGACATTAAAAAAGTAAGTTAACCATAAAACTTAAAAAAGAATACTTCTGATGAGAAACAAATGATAGTTTTTGCTTCTTGATTGGCCATTTTTAACTTTTGACAAAGTTTTCTTTATTGTTTGCATTAGATGCCTCTCGATTTGTCCCCTCTTGCAACTCCCATCATAAGAAGCAAAATTGAGGAACCTTCTGTTGTAGAAACAACTCACCAGGACAGCCCTTTACCTCACCCCGAGTCTACTACCAGTGATGAGAAGGTTAGAGCTGTGGAGATTACCTTACATGCCTTTGTTTATTGTCTATATTTGTGGGTGTGCATGGCATGTGGAGGGCAGAGGACAACTTGTAGGAATAAGTTCACTTCTTGCACTGTGTAGCCTCAGGGATTGAGCTCAGGCTTTCAGGCTTGGTGATAAGCACTTTTATCCACTGAGCTATCTCACTATTCCCAAACTTGTTTATTTTTAATCTTTATAAAACTTTAACATAAAATTTTATAATTCACTGTTGGATTGTGCAGTATATAAACAGGTATCTATATATATGTATGTATGTATATATACCTGTATGAATTCTTAGGGAAAATTCCACCTTCATAAGTAATTATCTTTATTAAATAATGTCAATTAAAAGAGAACTACAACCCATTTAGAAAATAAGGTGCTATTTTAAGATCTGAAAAATCAGTACAACTGAAACAATTTGAACAGGATAGTCAAGAGTGAGTAATTATTACTTCACAGTATATATTTTATATCAACAATGAATGATATTAGTAACCTGGGCTTCCTGGGCTATAGTTGTGTGTTGAGTTGTATTATGATGTGTACTTGATCACTTTTTCACTTGGAAAATACATACAATAACTGGATTTATTCAGTGCCTACATGTAAAGAGACAGTGGCAGTGTTCCTTTTTAAATTGTCACTATAAAATCATAATAAGAATAGATTTCTAATGTGAGAATATGTATTGCTGATAGGGATATATCCTAAGAGATGTCTCAGCAATATCATCTTTCTATCCAAAGCATAATGTATTTACACAAATGTAGACTGTAACCTTCTACATACTTAGTATGTTACACCTGTCATTCCCATGTTATAAACCTGTACTACTTGATGCTACTGTATTGACTATATAGGTAGTTATACCATTACTGATATTTGTATTTAAATATAGAAAAGGCACAATTAAAAATGCAGACTGGGAAGATGGTTCAGTGAGTAAATCTTGTTCCCTAAGGCTGAATTTTGAGCCCCAGGACCCACATAAGAACCAGTAGCTCAAGCACCTGTAAATTTTTCATGTCCTTAAAGGGAGATGAGAGGCAGGGATAGGAAAATCTCCAGAAACTCATAGGCCTGCTGCCTAGTTTACACCGTGGCAGAGAAACTGTCTCGAACAAAACAGAAAGGTGAAGACTCACACCCAGAAGTTGTCCTTTGGCTTCTATGTGTGCATGCCTACACCCCCCACACACAACTATGTACCCGTACTCTTATGTTCATATATTAAGGACCTACATACACCAAGAAAAAAAACCACTCAACAACAACCAGATCACCAGTATAAAAAAGTATAAATGGTGCACTTGTATAGGCACTTAACCATGAGTAGAGCTTACAGATTGGAATTTCCACTGCCAGACTTAAGTGAGGGAGGGTCAAGTGCATGTGAAAACCTACTGTAGGCTTTACAAAACACTGTATGTAGACTATTAAATGTATCTTTAATTCTTTAAATAAGAAATTAACCTAGCTTACTGTAACTTTTATAAAGTTCATTTTTTAAACATTTTGACTAATAACATCTTAAATCATAGACAGATGGTATAGGCACATAATAATGCTTTATTTATATACTTATTCTGTACTACTTATTTCCCTAGTACTGAACTGCACTCATAGCGAGCAGGTACCCTGCCACTGAGCTACATTCCCAGCCCCCAACCTCAGAAATCTTGAAGCTAAGTACATGCTCCCATTCATTAGAGATTTCCCAAAGTCATAACTTTTAATGATTATACTTTATCATTATCTTGATATATTTAATTATCCTCTTTTTTCTAAACATATTTCATTCCCACATTTATTACAGTTATTAAACAGATCCTGAGAACAGTCTTCCTCTTTACATTTATCAGTTTTCATCCTTTGTGGCTACTTTATCATCTTCTAGTGGTGCTCCTTCTGCATTCTTCAGTCCTCAGTTCCTTTTAGTAGTACATAGTCATGCTAAGTTGAATAAAATCAGTTTTGGACCTCCTTTTCTGTTTAATTTTCTTTTAGGTGTATACCAGTTATCACCCAAATATGTACCAGGCCACGCATCCCTCCTGACTGTCAGACTTGTATCTAGTTCTGTGTTGGCATCTCCTGTGCAGTGTCTATGGAGCATCTTAGATGTCTGAAACAAAGGCCTTATTTCTTTGCTCAGTTTTCTCTTCGGAGGCATGTTAGCATATCTTGTAATTCCTGCATTAGGAAGATAGTGTCAGGAGTATTGCAAGTTCAAGGCTAGCCTGTACTACTAATGTAGTGATGCGGCAAGCAGGCCTGCTTTTCGTCCTGCACGGCTCCCGCACGGCTAGCTTTACTCCCGAAATAACAATACTTAAATTGTATTCTTTTAAACACTGCCTAGCCCATTAGTTCTAGCCTCTCATTGGCTAACTCTCACATTTCAAATAATCTGTGTACCACCGCGAAGTGGTGGCTTACCGGGAAGATTCTAACCATCGTCTGTCTTGGGTAGGAGAAGCATGGCGTCTGCCTGACTCTGCTTTCTTTCTCTCAGCATACTGTTCGGTCTTCTCCGCCTACCTATGTTCTGACTTATCAGGCTAAGCAGTTTTCTTTATTAATTAACCACTGAAAGCAACAGATAGATAGAAGACCCTCCTACATCATATTAAGTATATTTTAACCCCCCTGAGTTGTGTAGCAAGCTCCTGTCTCTCCCTCCTACTCCTCTCTCTGTGAAAGACCACCCCTCCAACAAAAGAAAGAAAAATATGTATCCATCTACTTACTTAAGCCAATCATTTAGGTGTCACCTTCAATTCTTTTTAACTTGACTTTGAACCAGTACAAATCTTACTAGATTTTCTTACAAAGTTTTGAATCTTACCCTGTTTTGTGTTCCCTGTTGTTGTCCTAGCTATCATCTTTCAGTTGGATCACGAACACCCTACTTCTCTTCCCCCAACCTCCACTGCTGCGAATGGAATCAAGGGCCTCCAGCATGTACTCTAGACTACTGGGCGTTACTGATCTCTGTTTTTCTTAGAAAACACGGGGCTTCTTTATTTTGCCCAAGCTAGTTTCATATTAATAATATTCTTGCCACAGCTTTCCAAGTTCTGGGACTGCGTATAGGTGCATCATGGCACCATGCCAGGCTAAAACTTGTTTCTGACCTGCTCTGTACCTGATCTGTTTCCCTAAGTTCTGGATGAGGGAACTTAAGAACTCATTGAGTCCTTCTTTTCCCAGCTCAAAGTCTTTTTACTTAATTGTTACTTAAGGGAGTTTATATCCATTCCTTAGGAAAATCCTCTGATCTCGACTCTTCTACCCATCCATCCTCACTTCATGCTACTCTATTCATCAAATATTCCAAGGTTTTTCCTGCCTAACATTGCTTCCTTCTCCATTTCCCTCACTGTTACATTATCCAGCTCTACCTAATCCTCTGCTCAGTCCTTCCACTTAGTACTGGTTGTTGAACATCTCACTTGTACTGTGGAGGGAAGTTTCCTTGACTGTTTCACTCATTTCTTGTCACTCTGCCCACAAGTTCTTGAGTTCTAAGTTTTCAAGTGTGCTGAAAAGCTGTAGTTACAATGTTACCAATTTCTCCTTCCAAGTATCTTAATAAGACTTTAACTGTAAGTAGCAGCATAAAGGCAGGTTCAAAAGAATATGCTAATTAATGAGTTCTAGGTAAGGCCCTTATCTTCCTTTTGTAATCTGTAAAACTATGGAAGAATATTAAGAATCATCCTAGCTAATTTATAAATTCTATTTCCCTTTAGTTTTGGAAGCTCTCAGCAGTAGTTAGTAATTTTGTATAATTCATAATACCAGTATTACTTGGTCTTTTGATACTAGAAAAAACTATTTGAAATTAGAAAACATTTCTATTAATTTAAAATGTCTTAAAGCTTTTTTGTTGTTGTTGTTTTGTTTTGTTTTGTTTCTCAAGGCAGGGTTTCTCTGTTGTCCTGGCTGTCCTGGAACTCACTACGTAGATCAGGCTGGTCTTGAACTCTGATATCTGCATGCCTCTGCCTCCCAAGTGTTGGGACTTAAGACTTGTGCCACCACTGCCTGACATCTTAAAAATATTTCTAAAGACCACATTTGTTTAAATCATAATACTACCTTTCTGGATCAGTTTCTTGTTTCTGTAATATAATTAGCAAATAAGATAGGGCAATCCCTTCTAGGTTTTGTTTTTTCATTACTGACAGTGGATTGGGTTTGTATTTCTTACTGAAATTCTCACAGAATCATTGCTAAGTAGTCCAGCCTAATTTATCTTAAATTGGTAGGAAGACACATTGAACCAAAAAAATGCAGATTTGTTTTTTAAATTTTGAGAATTGCATTTGAACTTTATAGCTACATCTAAGATATTTTCAATTAAATTTAGATAGTAATTTATTTGGAGGGTCATTAAGTATTATCTAGTGGTTGCTTTCAGAAATGTGTTACATTCTGTTCACTGAGGTACATGAATTAACTTGCATTTTTAAAAACCACCCTTTATTTATCTTAAAATTAAATAGGAAGTACCATTGGCACAAACTGCACAGCCCACATCAGCTATCGTTCGTCCAGCATCATTACAGGTTCCCAATGTGCTGCTCACAAGTTCTGACTCAAGTGTAATTATTCAACAAGCAGTACCTTCACCAACCTCAAGTACTGTAATCACCCAGGCACCACCCTCTAACAGGCCAATTGTGTAAGTGCTTCAGTCAGCCACTGGCTGTACGTGAGTGGTAGGGTTTTCTTACTATGGTTTTTTCTAGAATATTTAATTACTTGAATTATACTATGTGTGTGTGTGTGTGTGTGTGTATGTATGTATGTATGTATGTATGTGCGTGCACTCGTGTGTACATGCGTGTGAGTATGTGATCTGTCTTTCTTGGTTTTTGGAAATTTAGTATTCTTTTAAAAATAATATTATCTAACAGACTGGAAAATAAATATCTAAACCTTAGCTAAAAATAGACTATAAGTTTAAGATGGTCTTATTTTTATGCTGTTTGACACAAAACATGAATTATTTCATTACAAGACGACAATTGTCTCAGTTCTTAAAAGTAATTCCCAAGACTTTTCTGATGAGAATTTTTCCTTTTTCAAATTGGGAATTGATGATTTTCCCCAGTTTTTTGTTTTTTTGTTTTTTTTTTAGCATTCCTACATGGATTATGCATTTAAGATGCAATTAGAAAAAACTAAGTTTTGGAATTTGCCTTTTGGAGGTTAGAAGACATATTTTTAAGTAATAGGAGGAAAAAGACTGTTATTTTCCATAGGTGGTTGGTATAGATCTTTACATTTTCCCTTGTTTTGTTTTTCTTAGTCCTGTACCAGGCCCATTTCCTCTTCTATTACATCTTCCTAATGGACAAACCATGCCCGTTGCTATTCCTGCATCAATTACAAGTTCTAATGTGCATGTTCCAGCTGCAGTCCCAGTAAGTTGGAAAGTTAGACCATTTAAGTCTTTGTCTCAAAACTGGTCTTGGTAAAATAACCAGGAAATTTAATTGAACTGCTTGATTGGCTCACTAAATGGAATTTATCAAATGCTTATTAATGGGTGATATTTATTCATTGATACTTAGTCCTTGGCAAACATGATTGGATAGAAAACATTTTTCTGTACCTCCCCCCACAAGTTTTCTATATTTTGGGGGTACTATTTCTTGATTCACTCCTTTCAGTTTGCCTAGATTTATGGAATTAAAATATTTCCGATTTTCTATTTTAAGATATTTGTGTTGGAATGCTGTCAGATAGCTCTGTTGTTTATAGTTCTAAAAGTTCTTCACAAAACCAACTTACCCTTTATGATTACATGTAGTTTACAGAAGTCCTTGATAGTCCGTGCATGTTAAGGTCTAACCATTCATATCTAGGCCTGATGACACATTAGTAATTCTAGCACTCAATCTGCAGGCATAGGAGGACCAAAAGTTGAAAGCTCGCCTCAGCTGTGATAAATATGAGACCATTCTGGATCTCTTTGTTGTGAGAAAATCCAAAAGAAGTTTTATGAGGGACACATTAAATATACAAATTTTAGAAAATGTAGAGAAGATAATTAACTAACACATATAAACACATTGGTGGAGATGGGTGTTTAAGAGCTTGTCCTGCTCTTGCAAAGGACCTAAGTTCAGTTCCCAGTTTCCATTTTGAGTGACTCACAACTGACTGTAACTCCAGTTCTAGAGGATCCGACAGCTTTGACCTCCATGGGCACCTGCACAGAGTGCATATACCCCACACACAGATAGACACACATACATATAATTGAAAAACTTAAATCTTTATAAAGCACATTATTTGGAATGATGAAAAGTTAGAAATAGTTTTTTCTGTCCTCACATTTCACAAAATAATTTTACTCACGCTTTTCAAATTCGTCTTCAACGTTTCACATACTTATTCTGAAAAGCACTGTTATTTAGCAGAGCTGTTCAGAACATACTGTTTTCTTTTTCCGTAAATTTTTATGATACAGCATGCTTTGAATTTCTCTTAATAATTTCCTGTAAAGAATACTTCACATCTTAATTGTTCATATAATTAAATAGTTCCCCCCCCCCCGCCCCCGGGGCCCGTGAAGTAGCTCAGTGGATAGACATTTGCCACTGAGTTTGACAACCTGTGTTCTAGTTCCCAGGTCCCACATGGTGGAAGGAGAGAACCAACTCCAGCAAATTGTCCTCTGACCTCCATATGTGTGCCATGGCATGCTTGTGGGAACAACTATACAAAATAAATAAGTGTAAAAAACATTTTAAGTTTCATTCTGTTATTACATGGATAATAGTGTTGATTCGTGTGGTGTAATCCTTTACTATGTAGCTTTTTGAGATTATTTTTAAAAGCGTACTTTATAGCAACATTCCAAAATTTATGGTTTGGATATGCTCCTTAGCAATATTAATAGCATATTAAGTATTAACTTTATTTTAAAAATCTTTCTTCCTTCCTTTCTTATTTTGAAGCAGGATTCCACTATGTAGCACTGGCTTGTCTGGAACTCTGTAGACCAGACTGGACTTGAACTCACAAAGATCCACCTGCCTCTGCCACCTGAGTTCTGGGATTTTTTTTTAAGTTATCTAACTATCCAAATTATCCTTTATTGAGGTAATCCAAAATATTTTATCATCCTTAAATAGAACCTTGTTACTCAAATTGCATTATTTAAAAGACCTAGTGAGGACTTGGATATAAGGTTTGATTTCTCTGTTTTGAGTATATTTTTGAAGCAAGAAATATTCTTGCATTGCATTTTAGATAAAATGGTTATCATTTTAAATGTGCCTTTATTGAAAACAGCTTGCAATGAAAGAAGAGATCAATCCTATTCATGTAACAACTGCAAAAGTGGCAGACCCTGTTCAAGTGCTTTCTGAGAAGTTTTCAGGGACCACCTGCTTCTTTGTTATTACACAATTATATTAATATGTCAAAGCATATACAGTTTAGAACATTCATATACTTAGTAAATCAAAGTTGATGATGAAATTGTTTTTATTTCTTACTATCACGCTTTTGATACTCTGTTGATATGAAAATTAGAATGTAAGAGATAATAGTGCAAATTTTTGCACCAGTCACTTTGAATATTATAAGTTTATAAAAAAAATTTTCAAAAAACCAGGTCAGCTGTTACAGGCCTGTGTCACTTAGGATGCCGAGACAAAAAGTATGCAAGTTCAAAGCCATCCAAAATAACATTACGAAATTCTCTCTCAAAAAACAAAAGTAAATTGATGGCTAGTGATTCAGCTTTATAATAGAGCACTCACCTCATACACACAAGGGCTTGGCTTCAGTCCTTGCGGAGTGGGGTGGGAGAACCTGGAAGTCAGTGTTTTAGAGAAATTGACAACTTTTAAATTTTTTATTTTTTTCTTTTCATTTTACACTCCAACCACAGTTCTCCCTCCCACCAAATTGACAACTTTTGAAAGATAAATCAGGCTATACAGTTCATCAGAGTTCATTGCAAACATAGAATCAGCTGCAGTTAAAGTTTATAATTTTCTAAATCCAAAGGTTACAGATTATAATTGTGTTCAGTAAAAAATGTATATCTTGTTTTTAAATGCTGAGTCAAAGTTATTTTTAATGTCTTTTACACAGCTTGTTCGGCCAGTCACCATGGTGCCTAGTGTTCCAGGAATTCCAGGCCCTTCATCCCCTCAGCCAGTGCAGTCAGAAGCAAAAATGGTAAGCAAGGGTTGTTTTCTGTTTTTAGTTTTGTCTCTCTCTCTCTCTCCCTCTCCACTAAGGCCAGCATTTTCTAGTCATGGGCTGAATTACACTATGGAAGAACTAGAAATTCTGGAAAAGGAACGCTTCCCTTAGTGTAGTGATTGACTAATGACACTTTAGTATAAAGGGTAAGCTGGGACTAAAATTGTGGTTTCTGTCACTTGTTTGTCTGGTTTGGAGTATGACCTTAAACTCCTCCTGGTGGAAGCTTTGAGTAGTACAGCTCTGAAAGTGGTGCTGAACAGGTTTTAAACATAACTTCTCCAAATAGTATGCCAGTTAGAAAACATTTCATGGGTTAAAAGGAAAACACTATTTTTCTCAGTATTAAAAAATTCATATTATTTAAAAAGATGAGCTATATGTTAGGAATCAGGAGTTTTTATTTTAGTCCTTATGCTGTATCCTCCGTTCTTTGGGTCTTTTCCCCCACATAGGCTAGGCAAGCACTCTGCCCCTAAGCTACATTTTAATGCCCTATTTTTTGTTTTATTTTGCATCAGGGTCTCACTAGGTTGTCCAGGCTGGCTTTGACCTCGCTCTATTCCTATACAGACTTTGAACTTGGGATCCTCTTGCCTTAACTTCCATAGTGCTGTGATTGACTTTCATTATCTGAAATTAGTTTTATTTTCTGTAAAGTAAAGGAGTAAGCTTTCATTCCTGCAGGTTTTTTTTGACTCAAGTCCTATAAACTGTCTTAACTTTCTTGACAGGTTCATGAAGTTTCTCATATTTATCAAAATCGGTGTATTAGACTCCCTATGGTCTATTAATGATACAATGATACTTTGTCCTAATATCAATTAATATATCCTAGTAAATAATAGATAAGTATTGCTAGATTCTTTCTTTATTTGCTTCCATTCTTTATTGGCACTGTGGTCATAAAAATTTGTGCATCTAAGAATATAATTTGTTGAAAGACTTAGTGGTTTTTTTTTTGCTACTGTCTATTAATCTGAAATTTGTACATGATAACATCTGTGTAAAGCTTGTATGTCACCTGAATAAAGGATGTTAGAGGTTCATAAACGATGTATTTACTGTGTGTGGTGAGAAAGGAACGCACGTGCTGAAGGAGAAAAGCTCTCACAGTTTTAGTCAACACTGTGAAAATACTGAATTGGGTCTTTATTTAATGACAGAGTGTCCTGCTATATGTTTTCTGTTTAAATGCGTTGTGGTAATGGGGAAAATGAGTTTTAATTTGCCATGCATGCAGAAAATAAAAGCGAGTAGAGTAGGAATGAGAGGAAGGGCCTGTTGTGGTGCTTGTATCTGGATGTGATTTCACATAGTGTAGCTTGTACCTTACACACCGACTCCTGGAACAGGCACTAAGGAAATTCACTTGACTGTAAGAACCGTCATTCTAGCATCTGTTGAGGCAAACAGTGAATCTTTGATTGAAAACCTAAAAACATAAGGGGGAGTCAGAATGACCCATTTAATCCAGTTAAATTTTTATTAGAATTTTGCTAATGCAAAATAGCCATATTTTCATGATTACTTATTTTAGTTGGAGTAAGTAAATATACTTTTCTTAATTTTGATTAAGTAAAAACCAAAAATTACTTTTTAAATTTTCTATGTGTAAGAGGATATGTGTACCTGTTTATGTGTATGTAGAGGCCAGAGAAGGTGTTCTGTGACCCTTCACCTTTTTTTTTATTTATTATGTGTAGCAGTGTTCTGCTGGCATGTACGATTGCAGGCCAGAAGAGGGCGCTATAAGATGGTTGTGAGCCATCATATGGGTGCTGGGAATTGAGCGCAGGACCTCTGAAAGCGTAGCCAGTGCTCTTCACCCCTCCAGCCCTCGCTTCACCTCACTTTTTTAGAAAGGACCTCTCACTGAATCTGGAGTTCAGCGTTTGAGCAGGAGTGGCTAGCCAGCAAGCTTCTGTGTAGTAATATGAGCAGCGGCAGGGCTGCGTCCCCAACACCCCAGCCACCTGCTCGGCTAGCTTATGCCCCGAAATAACAACACACAAACTGTATTCATTTAATCACTGCTTGGCCCATTTCTATCTAGCCTCTTCTAGGCTAATTCTCACATATTAATTTAGCCCATTTCTAATCATCTGTGTAGCGCCCCTAGGTGCGCTTACCGGGAAGATTCTAGCCTATGTCCATCCTGGGTCGGAGCTTCATTGCTTGTGTCTGCCTGGGAGCTGGGAGCATGGCGTCTCTCTCTGAGGCGTCTGCTCCCGAGAGGAGAGCTGTGGAGTCTGAGCTCACTTCCTCTTCCTCCGGGCGTTCTGTTCTGTTTACTCCACCTACCTATGTCCTAACCAATAAAACGGGCCAAGGCAGTTCCTTTATTAGCCAATGACCTTCCTCCATCACTCCTGGGATCCACCTGTCTCCACAACCCCAGCACTGAAGTTATAGGCACGTGCAAGCACTTTACTCACTGAGCCATCTCCCTAGTGTCTTCCTCTACTACCCCTACCTTGATTTTTTTTTTAATATTTATTTTGTTTTAAATTATGTGTGTGCATTTCTGTGTATTTGTGGATATGTACACATGAATGCAGTTGCCTATGGAGGTAAGAGGCACCAGATTTACAGATGCTTGTGAGCTGCCTAATGTGGGTGCTGGGAATCAAATTTGGTTCTTTTAAGAATGCTCTTTACTGCTGAGCCATATCTCTAGCCCCATTTTTTTTAATGGTGGAAACTTTTTTATATATTCAAGATACATAAAAGTGAACAGGATATAATATACTGATCACCCAGCGTCATTTGTTAGTAATTAACTAACTAGTAGTTAGTAATTAACTAACTAGTAGTAAAACCTGTTAGTAATTCAGGTTTTAACTGTACTTAACCTCCATTTTAATGTAAATTTTCTATATATTGAAATATGTCACTTTTAACAACAAAGTTCTGGGAAATACATACATTACATGACATATACTATTGTAATATAGACCATACCATAAACATACCCAAAAAGTTTTTCTAACCCACTATCTCTGTTTTGTGACTTGGCAGCATAGCTTTTAGTTTAGTAGATATAGACTCATACTATGTTTTGTGTGCAACTCAGCATATGTCTCTGAGATTTACCCATGTTGTTAAATATATCAAAACCTACTTTATTTTATTGCAGAGTAGAATTTTATTGTGTGAGAATACTAAAATTTTTTAGTCTATTTTCTCCGTGATAGACACTTAGCTTCCAGCATTGATCTATTGTGAGTAAAATACTATGTACATTTGTACATTTCGTTTTCTTGTCTTGTAGTGTCTTTACATTTATAGAGACAGAAATGCTCATCGAGGTCCCTGCCACTGAGCTACACTCAGACCCAGCCACCACACGCATTCTTATGTGTCTCTTTGTGGGCATGATTATTTATTTATATTTTCTTGAACAAATACCTGAAGAACACAATTGCTAAGTCCGATACATATGTAACCTTTTTTCATGTAGCCCAGGCTGGCCTCAAACTGTAGTTAAGGATAGCCTTGAATGTCTTATCCTTCTGCTTCTACCACCTAAGTGCTTAGAAGCAGGTGCATTTATGATGCTGGGAATCAAACTCAGAATTTTGTACATGTGAGACAAGCCTCTGACAACTGAGCTACATCCCATTTATTTTTATAAGTTTTTCTCTTGATCTACACCTTGATTTTTTTTTTTTAGACAAGTTCTTACTTTATAACCCAGGGTGGCCTAAAACTCAAGTTGACTCAAATTTGAAGCAGTCTGTCTACCTCAGCCTCCCAAGTGCTGGGGTTACAGGTGTGAGTTGCCGTGCCCAGTTGCTTTACTTTTCTTAAGGCTGTGTTTGTAGTCTTGTGCTATTTTTTTTCCCTTTTTTCTAAGTTTTAGCTTTTTACAGGAGTAGCTTATGTCATTTATTGAATTTTTTTATTTTTATTGTAGGCATTTATAGCTATAAAATTTTCTTGTATCACTTTTGATATACTTCAATTTCATCATGATGAATCTTCTAATTTCCCCTATGTTTTCTTTGGCAGGTGGGTTATTTAGAAATATATTGTATAATTTTCACGTACTTGGGGATCTTTCCACTTAGTTTCTTATTGGTTTCTATTTTAATCTTGTGAGAAGCCGTCTCTGGGGATCGTTAAGCATTTGCTTTATAGCTATTTCTGTCCCTTACTATTTATTTAACAAATATTTCATGCATACTAAGACATTCACCAAGCAAAATGGTCAAAATTGAGATTTTTCTTGGATACATTTCTAGTGATCACGAGACAGTCTAGAATTCTATCATCTGGAATGGAATTATTGATTTGTTTTTAACACCCAGAGCATTAGGATTGTATCCTACAAATGAGATATTTGGGTTTTGTTATATCGATGCCATTCATGATGACTTTTGTGCACAAAAATTATAATTCAGGGACAGCTTTTAAAAACAATTTACACTGAAACATAATAAAAGTTTACATGTATTAAAGTTATAGATTTGATGTTTTGGTTTTGGTTGGTTGGGTTTTTTTTTTCTTTTAAATTCTACTTTTCTTTTTTTTTAAATTTATTTATTTATTAAAGATTTCTGTCTCTTCCCCGCCACCGCCTCCCATTTCCCTCCCCCTCCCCCAATTAAGTCCCCCCCCAGCCCGAAAAGCAATCAGGGTTCCCTGTCCTGTGGGAAGTCCAAGGAACCCCCACCTCCATCCAGGTCTAGTAAGTTGAGCATCCAAACTGCCTAGGCTCCCCCAAAGCCAGTACGTGCAGTAGGATCAGAAACCCATTGCCATTGTTCTTGAGTTCTCAGTAGTCCTCATTGTCCGCTATGTTCAGAGAGTCCGGTTTTATCCCATGCTTTTCCAGACCCAGGCCAGCTGGTCTTGGTGAGTTCCCGATAGAACATCCCCATTGTCTCAGTGTGAGGGTGCACCCCTCGCGGTCCTGAGTTCCTTGCTCATGCTCTCTCTCCTGTTGGTTGGGTTTTTAAAGATTTATTTAATGTATAGTGTTCTGCCTGCATGTATACTTGAAGGCCAGAAGAGGGCACCAGATCTCATTACAGATGACTGTGAGCCACCATGTGGTTGCAGAGAATTGAACTCAGGACCTTTGAAAGAGCAAGCAGTACTCTTAACCTCTGAGCCATCTCTTCAGCAAAGTTACAGATTTGAAAACAATTCTGAAAGTTCTCAAAGCACCTTTGAAGCACAATTACATTAACGGCTGCTTTTTTAAAGTTTTAAGATGTACTTGATTTAAACTATGTTGTATTCCTTCTGTAAACTCAGTACCTCTTTCCTTAGTTTTCTAAGAAACTTTATTAAGTTCTCTAATAGCTGCTAATATAGTGAGATTTTATTTTTCTTAAATATCCTTATATTACTTTAAAGCTTATTAGTTGAGGTTGTCTTGTTGCTTACATTAAAATCATATAGCTAAATCAGCCTGTCGCTCTAAATGCTTTAATCTGAAATTCAAGAATAGAGGCACAGGTGTTTCAGTCCAGAACTGAAAGGCTAAATCAGAATTGTGAGCCTGGGGCTAACTGGGCAACTTAACAAGACTCTGCCACCAAAAACAAACAAACAAAAAACAAAACAAAAGAAAGAAATCCAAGGATAACCTGGTCTTCAATATAAAAAATTTCTTTAGATATTTTTAGAACATAAAATACCAAATAAGTACAACTTACACATTTGAGACTGACTTTTCAATGACCAGAGGGGCCAGTGAGGTAAAGTGTTTGCTATCAAACCTGATGACCTGAGTTTGATCCTGGGAGTTACATGATAGGACAGAACCAACTTATACAAGTCGCTCTCTGACCTCTATACATGCATATGTACATACAAACACACTAAATAAGTAAATAAATAAATTAATAAAAATTTTCGAGGAAAGGCATAAATTCAGCATCCAGTTTAGCAAGTTTCTGGGAGTTGAAAAGATTTAACACACATAATTTTATCATTCCATCTGAAGAAGGTTGCCTTGAGTTCCTGTCCCAGTGTACAGGAGTGTCTTAATTGTCAAATAAATGATTTCCTGCACCAGGGGTAGAACTCCACGTCTGTGCTTCCCACATGTCTGAGTCTCACTCACTACCAAGATCTGTCATGTGATGCTGTAAGTAATTCTGGCTTTACCTGTCTGTAGCTCCCACTTGAATCTCCCTTTCACTGCGGTAGTTGGAATTTGCTTTGTTGTTTTGGTAGTGATGCTGACTTTCGATTATCTGAACATCTTTTTTAATGATTTATTTATTCATATTTTATGTGTACAAGTTTTTTTGCCTACATATATGTTTTAGGTCATGTATGTTTATGTACTACATGTATGCAGTCCCCAAAGAGGCCAGAAGAGAACATGAGATCCTCTGTAGCTGGAGTTACAGACTGTTATGAGCCATTGTGTGGATGCTGGGCACTGAGTTCTGTTCCTCTGGAAGAGCAGCCAGTGTTCTTAGCTGCTGAGCCATCTTTCCAGCCCCGTGTCTGAACATTTTAAAGCATTGTTTGAATTACATATCTCTCAAACGCTTATTTTACTACATTGACTTTAATCTGTCTGCATCTGAAGACGGTCACAGATGATCTAACTCCCTAATTTTAGGTACCCAGTGCCTATAGATAGATAATATATGTTTGTGTCTACTACAAATACACAATATAAATATTTCGGTTTTTTGCTAAAACTTGCAGTTCACATGTTTAAAACATTTTAAGGAACTTTCAAGTTTTGGGGAAACTTAAAAAATGTGATACAGAAATAAATAGAAACTCACAAATATTCAAGTTTATAATGTTACTTTTTAATACTATAGAAAATTCTTAGTCTTTGTAAATTTCTACAAAATTACACTAGTTCTCTTGAAATTTAGACTTAAGGGTTTTGTCATTAATCACATAAACCACAAACCATTTATTTAGGTTCTTTTGAAACAGGGTTTGTCTGTGTAGCCCTGGCTATCCTGGAACTCATTCTGTAGACCAGGTGTTCTCCATCTCACAGAGATCTGTGTGCCTCTGCCTTCTGAGTGCTGGGATTAAAGGAGTGGGCCACCACTGCCCTGCTAGATATTTGTTTTTATATTGCTATTTTAATAATGGAACTTTTCTGAATGTTTATAATTTAAAAAAACAACCCACCATTCCTTGAGTAAGCTGTTAATCACCTTGGAATTGTGTTTAGGTTTAGTAAAGTGAGTTCCTCCAGAGTGACTTCTTTAAGACCTGTGTGACAAACCAAGAAATATCTCTGTGCACAGTTGGTAGCCAGTGGCTTTCTGCAGGGGGTTTCTACTAAAAGCTGACAGAGTGCATCTTGGCAAATGTTCAGAAACCTACATTACCTTAGCTGGGCCCTGCGTGGAACCTCATGTTCAGCAGAATTCTTCTGACCTGTCTCTGCATGCCGAGCTAATCAGCAAACACCTAATGAGCCCACACCAAAGAAACAGACCCTCTCCCAACCGACTTCATTTTCCTATGCTCTCTAGGGGTGGAAAGACAAGACTTCATGAGGACTGATGATACTGCAAAGACCACAATAATGATAATTAACTTGCTGAATTTAGAAGATTATGCTGTTAATTAGTTGCAAAATAAAGATAAGTACTACCGCAGCAGATGGTGGGATAACACCCAGGAGAAGGAGGGTTATCACTCTGATGAGCTGCTGCGGCACATGTGAAATATGGATCTGACTTGTTCATAAATTGCTCCTAGAGCACATTATCCTTTTCTTTGAACTATGATAGAGTAGTTTATTCCTACTAAATTCTGACAGATGTGATAAACATTTATTTTCAGGTGCTGCATAAACATAGAACATAAATAACAATTTTTTAAGCAAACACCTCTGAAGAATGAGTGTATCAGATGGTCAGCACAACAAACTATTCATCCTTTAACTGGCATAATCATTTCCTAAGGAAAAATTCAATATAGCAGTTAAAATTTATACCATTAAAAATTAACTCTAAACACAAACATGTATGTCTGCTTCTTCGAAATACATTTTATTCTTTCAAACAGGGAATACCTTTACCTTAAAATTAAAGCTATGCCCTGGCTTTGTTGCACTTGTTGGAGATTATAGACCCTGTAAATCTTATTTAAATTGTTCAACCTTCATTTCTCTAGATACTCAGTTTTTATTTACTTAACATTAAGCTTCTCTTTTGAGAGGAATACTGCTCTTATTTTGGACTTAACAAATATATGATAGTACTGGGCTAAAGCTTTTATTTTTGCAAAGCTGTTGTTTAAAATACTGAATTACGGGGCTGGACAGATGGCTCAGAGGTTAAGAGCACTGACTGCTCTTCCAGAGGTCCTGAGTTCAATTCCCAGCAACCACATGGTGGCTTACAGCCATCTATAATGAGACCTGGCACCCCCTTCTGGCTTGCAGGCATACGTGGAAGGAATGCTATACACATAATATAATAAATAAATAAATATGAAATAGTTTATTCTTTAAAAAAATACTGAATTACTAGTCAACAGAATTTCTTCTTTTATCTCTGTTCTAATTTATTCCATAATTTTGAGAAGAAGCTTCAGTCCTCAGGGAGTTTCTTCACTTGTAACATGGTGATTGATTTCTGTATCTCTGCCAGTTCCAAAGGTCAGTTTGTAAAACTAATGTCCCTTGTGTTTAGGTTTGCATTGATTATTTTAGCAAAGGTATTTGGCCTTGAAAATATTGTAAAAATGAATACGAGTGAATTATAGATATCTTTATATCAGTTGTGTGAAAGTTTACTACTTTCATCACCTTGTTTAATCTTTTGTTCTTTTTAGATTACATGTACTTCTGTAATTTTTAAAATTGGCAATTCAGAGCAATGTCAGTTAACCCTTAGAATCTCTGTCTTGTAGTTTGTACCCCGTAGCACACTTCATAAGTCAGACCCATTGTAATCAGTGTAACAGCATGGAGCCAGCATCAGTGCTTCCTCACTGGATGAGTGCTGGGTTCCCTAGGGCAGTCAAGGGAGGATAATGAGTGAGTCCTGATGCTGCCGTAAGCGCTCTCTATGGTAGTAACTTACCCTACTAAAGATTATTCAGGGGAGTGGTGTTTATGTACTTCAGACTCCCTTATGTGTAGTTATTGTATTTCATTAATTCTGAGTTAAGCTCTTGACTATAAAACTTTAAATGCTTTTTAATTCTATGATGTTTTCTACCTAAGGCATTTTTAAGTTTTCCCTTCACAAAATTTACTAAGCTAACCTGTGAATACATTATACATTTTTTATCCAGAAATGAAACCCCTGCACAGATTAGGTGTTATTCTTTGTATTTTGATGTCTGACATTCTAATGATGAAAGGCATAAATCTGAAGCTTGGCTACCTCCCCAGAGTTTCTTCCACTGTTCTGATTATATGACCTGCAATGTTGTTTTCCAGCTTTGATCTTTCTGCCTTTACTTCTTGAAGATTTTTTAAAATTTTCCCAATTCTAGTCAGTTACTGATTTGTTAGTCATCTGATTTGTTTTAATCCTCCCATTCAGCATTATCCTGTCTGTGTTAGTTTATTTTTGTGTATTTGTTACTAACATTATTTCTAATTTCTTAAAAAAAGAAAGAAAGAAGGACCCAGTGATTGCATCTGGATTCTGTGGTCTTGCACATCGTTTGTGTAGACTTCTGGGCCACAGCAGTGCTCCCGATGATTCCCAAGGACATTTGGAAAACGAAAAGTGTTTAAGTTAAACTTTCCCAAGTTTTGCCCCTGTGCTGAGAGCTTACAGGCTTCTATAGCTCTTTTGAACAAGTCAGGGAACCTGCTAATGAGATAGCTCAGTGGATAAAGGCATCTGATAGTAAATCTGACCACCTGAATTTGATTCCAAGAACCCACCTGCTGGGGGCTGGAGAGATGGCTCAGAGGTTAAGAACATTGCCTGCTCTTCCAAGGGTCCTGAGTTCAATACCCAGCAACCACATGGTGGCTCACAGCCATCTGTAATGGGGTCTGGTGCCCTCTTCTGGCCTGCAGGCATACACAGAGACAGAATGTTGTATACATAATAGATATCTAGATAGATAGATAGATAGATAGATAGATAGATAGATAGATAGATAGATAGATAGATAGATAGATAGATAGATAGATAGATTTAAAAAAAAAAAGAACGCACCTGCTGGAAGGAGAAAGCCTACTCCCACAAGTTATCCTGGCCCCCAGCTGTGCTCCCATGTGTACGCATGTGCACACACACAAAACATTTGTTTATGAAAAAGAAATAAGGAAACCATATTTGAGAAATCCCTTTATGGGTTAGTTAGTTTTGCATGTTACATTTAATTTTCACTCCGATTCTTACAAGCAAATTATCATTAATTTTTCTAAATAAGACTTGAAGGTTGAAGATTTGTTCAGTTGTAGTTTGAGAAAGTTAAATCTAAATTTGTATTTTAGTTGTATAAGGCTTAACAATATGTGTGCTGACCAATGAAGTTGATAGAACCTTGCAAACATTATGCTTTTGTCATTCATAAAATCAGCTGGAAAAGAGGAAGAAACATGCCTCATCTGGGTGACGTGGATTAGGAGTTGGCAGTGTTGATGTTTACCACTCTCATTTAGTTCCCAGTGGTTTTTATTTGAGTAATTCAGTCATGTAGTCTCAGACGATCTTTTCTGTTCCATGGTTTTGGTAATACTAAGGACAGTGTATACAAAGGTTTCCTGGAAGATTGTGTACTTGGAAAATAGGTCTGTTTACACCTAGTATTTGAACTAGTTTATTTGCTGTATGACCTTGAGTAAAATGATGGTTGGTTAATTTATAAAGTGGGACTAGGCTCCAATTAAAAACACATTGGGAACTACTGATCATAAAATAGCACAGGTGAATCTCAAGTGTACTTTACAGAGGCAAGAAGCAGATTTAAGTGGTTATAAACTGGGTGCAGCTTTTTGCTGTGATAGTTTGGATAACACAGAGCACTCAGCATCACAAAGCAGACTGGCAGACCCAGGGGCAGGGATGGAGGCTGCTGTGACAAGAGGCAGCAGGGTATTGTGTTGACAACTGGAATACAGTGAGTAAATCACTACACACAACACACACCAGTGAAACTAACTGCCGACTTCATTTTAAAATCAGATCCCTAATCTAAAATGATTGACAGAAAGAGGAAATGCCCACTAATACACAGACATAATCATGATCCCAGATGAATTCTGGTGACATTTTTATGGAATATGGGCTCTATATAATGAAGAAATTGCTAAAGTTTGGATATTTGTAGAATTTAAGTTGGAATAAATGAAAGCAATTCTAGAATTGTTTAGAAAACTTTTTCAAAAGCTCTTCTTGAACAGCTATGCTTAGATCATCAGAGAAAGTAGGAGAGTAATGATTGCCAATGATCTGCTTAACATTTAACATCTCATGCGGTTATATTTACACCTAGCGAGCACTAAATCAACTACAGCATGACTCTTACACATACACACGCACACGTCTGTCTACATGTGTATAGATAACTCTTTTCCTCCAGATACAAAATTAGTCTCTTAAGAAAAGTCTTGAGGTGTAGCTCAGTGGTAGAATAATTGCATAGTACCTCCAAAGCCCTCGATTCATTTTTTTATTAGTGAGAAAGGAGGGAGGGATAAAATTATCTCTGACTCATTTGAGGCTTAAGGGCTACATCTCAGTTATTAAGAACAGTGTCAGCAATAATGGCTCTAGGTCTCTTAGGTCACTGAAGTCCCTTCATTAATCATGTTCCTATTCATCAGTGGACTATTTCTAAAACAGGATATAGAAAAATATACAAGACAACCTCTGCTGTTAAAGAGCTTATTATCTGGTTGGTTAACAAATAATTTAATGTATAGAAATTCTATTATAAGCTTCATTCAAGTTTCATTTATTCAGAGTGTGTGTGTGTGTGTGTGTGTGTGTGTGTGTGTGTGTGTGTTCTCGAGTTTGAGCATTTGTAAAACAGGGTCTTACTATGTAGCTCTGGCTGACCTGGAACTTCATGCATAAAACAGTCTGGCCTTGAACTCAAGAGATTTAACTGTCTCTGTCTCTCCCCAGTGCTAGAATTAAAGGCATACCCCAAGCCCAGTTCAAGTTGTATCTTTATTTAAAAAAAAAAAAAAAACCTTCAATTGTTTCTAAAGCATCATTCTAACACTGGATCTTTCATATTTAAATTCCTGAGATCTGATTCAGTTACTGGCAAAATGTAAAGTAAAACAAATAGATCTTTCAGGGCTGGGAAGATGGCTTAGTGGTTAAAAGCATTTGTTTCTCTTATAGAGGACCTGGATTGGTTTCTGTCACCCACATGGTAGCTCACAGCCACCTGTAACTCCATCCTAGGGGATCCAATGCCCTCTTTTGTCCTACATGGGTACCAGGCACACAACACAGCACGCAAACATACATGCAGGCACTCACACATATGCATAAATAAATCCCAAAGGTGGTATGAAATGGTCTTTGTACTAGGGAAGGAGAGGACCATAAATTTAAATTTTAAATTCTTCAGTATTTTAGATCCTCATAGTAGCCTAAAGAAGGCAGCATCAGATTGCTGAGATGGCTCATCTGGTAAAAGTACTCCAACCCTGGAATCCATGGTAGGAAAGGATCTACTCCCAAAAGGTTGTCCTCTGCATGTGGTGTATGTACACACAGAGAAATAAATAAAATACGCTTAAAATGCAACATCCAATCGTCATCCTAGTAAATCCTAAGCACCTGAAAGCAGAGATCATAAGGCCTGTCTAGAAGAAGAGAATTAAATCTTGGGATCTGCGCAGAGGCTGATAAAGGGGCGTGGGCGTAGGGTAGAGAGGGTAGATGAAAGCATACAAAGAGTTGATGTTCTTTATTAATTTTTGTTTTAATTGAACAAGACTGGATACAGTATTTTCCGTTTTTTACACCAGAATGAAGTACAACAAAGTATAAAATCCTATAGTTGTGGTAGACAAAGAGCAAAGCTTTCCAGGGTTCTAGTTTTTCATAGTGATATTTATTATAACCCAGTGAAATGAAAACAAATTTTAAAGCCAAATGTATTTATGTGTTCTTTGATGAATACTATCTTTCTAGTTAGTCAAAGAATATCTTGAGAGTTAGACTTGCATGTAACACAGGAGCCACTTTTCAAAATAGTGTTTGCATTTCAGAGATTAAAGGCTGCTTTGACCCAGCAACACCCTCCAGTTACCAATGGTGATACTGTAAAAGGCCATGGCAGTGGATTGGTTAGAACTCAGTCAGAAGAATCTCGTCAGCAGTCCTTACAGCAGCCAGCCACCTCCACTACAGAAACTCCGGTATGTGTGATGCTGTCATCATTCACCACTCTGGTCATCCTTAAAAGAAAAATACAGTACAGCTTATGCGACTTCTTTATCTATTTATAGTCTCTAAGCATATGATATGGATATAGCCATCTTAATTTGGCATTTATTTGTGCTGGTAGAGATTGAATACAGAACTTCAAGCATGCTAGACAAGCTTGCTAGGTAAGCTCCCTCTTTCTGAGCCATATCACCACCCCTAATGCTCAGTTTTAGTATTAGTTATTTGAACAAAGAGTTAAATGATTATTTTATTTAAGAGTATGTAGAGTAAGAAATTAGTTTGGTGATATGTCTACCAAACCCATCTTGAGCTTATTGTGTTCATAAATCCACATTTTATTTGGTTATGCTATTTTAAAATATACTTAATAATAGATAAAATAATTTTTTAGGTTTTTCCTTTTGAGCACATGCTGGTAGTCCAAAGTTCTCTTTCCTCAGCATCGTTTTCAAGAGTTTGATTCCCCCACACTGCCATATTCTGTGGCACAGTTTGGAATTTGTAAGGCTATGAGGGTCCCTAACATTGGACAGCCCTGCGTACTACACAGGGTGATTAGTGACTGAAGTTTCATATCCTGGGCTGATCAAAGATAACTAAGCTGACCACTAATGAAAATCAAGGTCCGGTAGGCTTCTCCTTAACTGAAAAATAAGTATTATTATGAAAACAACTATTTATTTTGGTAAAACTGGCATATTTAATAAATTTTATTTTAAAATAGAATTGAAAAATGGTTGTAAACTAACTTATAATGATTAGTTTTCTAATGGTTGAATAGGTATAAAATCAGTTAAAAAGAACATTTACAAAAATAGTTTATTAAAATACACATGCATTTTTTATTTTATTGAAAATAGATTTTTTTCCATATAAATTTTCATTATGGTTTCCCTTCCCCCTACTCTTCCCAATTCCTCCCCCATCTTCCCTCACATTTGTATCCACACCCTTTCTTTCTCTCATTAGGAAACAAACAGGCAGTTTTGAGATCAGCCTGGTCTACAGAGTGTGTTTCAGAATAGAGCTACATAGAGAAACCCTGTCTTGAGAAAATAAAAAAAAAGAAGGAAGAAAGCAGTCATCTAAAAAATAATAATAATAATATGATAAATCAAAAGCAAACAAATTAGAATAAGAACAAGAAACACATGTAGACACTGAGACACATATATTCATACATATAGGAATCCCATAAAAACCTAGAAGCCATAATACATACAAAAAACTATAAGTTAAAAATAAAATGAATTCCCTGACTTAACATTATGAGACAAAGACCCTCCAACGATTCCTTTGAGTTTGTTTTGTGTTAATCACTACTATTGGGCATGCAGCCTACCCTTAAGTGGTTTGATTCCCCAGTGAGAATCCCTTGGAGAAAACTAATTTTTCATTTGCAAGTGGCTGCCAATTGAAGGTATCTTCTGGGTGAGGGATGGGGGTATGTGTCCACTTCTTTCATCTTTAAGACCCCAACCTGGTGCAAACTCCACAAGCCCTGCACATGCATGCTTTTTTTCTGGCTGTGGATCTCTGTATTTGTCCCCATCTGCTACAGGAAGAAGCTTCTCTGATGAGGACTGAATAGGGTATAGTAGAATGCCATTAGCCCCTTCATTGCTATGGTCCTTTAGTAAGGCAGTCAACAATACAAATGCTTTAAGGAAGACATTCTCCGTACATCACATTGAGCATTTCGCTATCACATAGCTTAGTTATTTAAAAGGAATTCAGCCACAGAGTGATTTTCATGTTGTTCCAGAGTACTGGTGTTGATCATCAAGTTTCATAGCATAAAGTTAGCAGCTCTCCCTTTTATACCGTGCCTTGCCTGTGTTAATTTACTCAACACAATAATGTCACAAGCTTCTCTCCATGTTATTACAGTCTTCTCCGGCTCACACAACTCCACAGACCCAAAATACAAGTGGCCGTCGAAGAAGAGCAGCTAATGAAGATCCTGATGAGAAAAGGAGAAAGTTTCTGGAACGAAATAGAGCAGCAGCTTCAAGATGCCGACAAAAAAGGAAAGTCTGGGTTCAATCCTTAGAGAAGAAAGCAGAAGACTTGAGTTCACTGAATGGCCAGCTGCAGGTAAGGGGCATAAATGCAGCTTACTTGTGTTTATTAGTTAGGAACATAGTTTTTCCATTTCTCTCTCGATGAGTCTTCAAATACTTGAAGACATGATGTATACTGCATCTGTGTGGACTCTTTAGTAAACCATGGTCTCCTAAACCTTTGTGGATGATGACATGAAGTAATACCACTTTCAACACTGGCACAGTGAAGAAATGTTATATGTAACTGTTTATTTGTGTGTTTCACAAATACCCTAATTACCTTGCTTGAACTTTATAAAGTTCTCAAAAACTTTAAAAATATCACTGGGGTTTGTTGTTGTTTGGTTTTTGTTTGTTTGGTTTTGGTTTATATTAACCATAAAGTTGTTTCAGTGCCAGTTTTGTCATTCTTTCTTTAAATTAGTTTTATTTTGTTCCTGTTTGTATGTGTGTGTGTGTGTGTGTGTGTGTGTGTTTTGTTTTTTAATTTTAAGTGAATATAGTGATTGTGAAAGGTACCAGATTGACAGCTTTGGAAACTGAAGGATCCTGTATCTACAGGACAGGTACAGTTTGGCCAGTGGCAGAGCAAATGGTTTTATACTGCCCTGCCGATGTACCTCAAATACATTTTTTAGGACCTTGTGTGGTATAAAGATTTTCAGGCTTCTTCCCCATTCAAGTCTTTGGTAAGATTTCCAATAAAAGTATCAAGTAGCACCAAATGTGTTTATTGCCTTCCTTTCTTTCTCTTTCCTTTTTCTTTCCTTCTTTCTTTCCTGTTTTCATAATTTTGCATTTGACATTGTGAGCATTCTCTAGTAGTATCTTTTGAACTACCTATTAGCTGGAAATTAATGTTAACAACCTGTAGTTGTTTGTTACATAGATGAACAGTAGTAGAAAGTCAGGGCCTCTCTACTCTGCCACTAGTGCCTTCTTTATTATTTAGGAATTTGAGCTTAGAGCACTAAATTGCCCAGACTTGCTTAAAATTCAATACCTTCCTGCCTCAGCTTTCCAAATAGCAAGTGACTAGATCAATCTTTTGAATTATCCATTCCCAGTTTTCAGTAAATCTTCATATATGCACAAAACTCATAGTAAGAGGGACACTTGACTTCTTCCTTAAATTGATCTGCAGTATGCCATAAATATAATTGTTTAAATGCTTAGAAAACGGTTTAGCATCCTATACAACACTTACTTAAACTAAGTTTTATAACAAGTTTTCATTTGTGAGACAGACATTCTTAAAGTCTTTGTTGAATTTTGCATATTAATTCGGTTGTTTTAGAATAAATAGATTGTGATTTACAAAACTTACTTTTAACCATCTAATTTCAATAATTAGAAAAACAGATTAATCATGACTTACTAAACAATATAAACTCCAAATATATACTAGGATTTAGTAAATATCATCATCATGGCAAATGAATTTTACTCAAAAACTTCCACAGTTTTTTAGAACAAAATTAACTTTTCTTTTAAATAAAATGAAACATACATACTGATCTATACGTAGACCAAAAAAAAATTCTTTGTCAAACCCATTAGAATATTAATTACTATTATTTATATTTGCAGAAACTCATGTTAACAAAATGATTTAAATGTGTCTTTTTGTTTTTAATAAAACCTTTAATTTTTTTTTTTAACATCTCTCCCCTTTCCTCCCTCCAAAGCCAGAATGTACCCCTCCTCACTCTCCTTCAAATTCATGGCCTCTTTTTTTTTTTTCAACTAATTGTTGCTGTACATACTATATATGTTCCCAGATATAAGCTTTTGAGTCTGTATAATGCTACCTGTATGTATGTTTTTGAGGACGAGTCTTTGATACTGGACAAGCAATTGGTATGTTCTTCCTTAGGAACACCATCTCTCCCATTCCCAGCTTTCCTCAGTTGAGGCCTTGGGGGCTTTTCTCCGTTCAGTTTGGCATGGTCATTGCTGTCATTCTTGCTCAGCTAACATTTAGAGAGTTGTGTTGTCAGACTTTATGGGTGAGAGAGCAGATTAGGAGGGTACAAGTGATCTGATCAGGAAAACGGAAAAGTCAGGAGCCCCTAAGGGAGAGGCAGGAAGATAAATACAGAAGAGCTGGGAGGATGGAGGAGGATAAAGGGGAATGACAGTACACAGTGTTCTGATGTAGGAAGTGGGAACGAGAAGTCAGGACAAAAGCAGGGGAGGGGAAGTCTGGAAAAGCCACAAGGGCTTAAACTCTTAACTATTTCCAAAAAAATAACCCCCAAAACTATAATATTCTGTGTATGAATATACATACATAGTTTTAATGAACCTTTCTCATCTGGGTGGACGTAACTTCATCCAAGAACCAAGGACCACCTAGCAAAATCACTAGGATTAGACATGATACACCCTCTTTTTAATTGTTGTCCAGGGCTGTCCAAGAGACTCACAAAACAGTCTATTGCTGTTGCCCTTTGTTAACACTCCCCTACCCCCAGAGGTGGAAGGTAAGTCCCCATTGCACTTCAGAAATAGGGAGGGGCCCAAAGATCCCTGAGCTGGAACCAGTCTAAACACTGCTTCCCTGAAGACTAGCTCTCATAGTACCGAAGGTGCCATATGTGCTTCCAAAGGAGGGCAGCTGCCAACTACCTTAGCCCCGCTATGATACTTACAAGCTGCGTCGGTGACCAGATGGCACAGTAACCCTGTTGGTGCAGCAGTACCGTGCATACCTTGGTGGTGACCAACAGCTCTAATTGGACTTAAGACCCTCTTAACAAGAGAGAAACCATGTCTGGTACTAGAAACCTACCTGAGTACAGTGCCAGTGAAGTCATGGTTATTAGAGATGAATCTACAACCACTTAATCTTTTTTAAAAAATTTTAATTGCATTGGTGTTTTGCCAGCATATATGTCTGTGTGAGGGAGTCAGATCCCCTGGAACTAGAGTTACAGGCAGTTGTCAGCTGCCATGCAAGTGCTGGGAACTGAACCGTGGTCCTCTGGAAGAGCAACCAGTGCTCTTAACCTACTGAGCCATCTCTCCAGCCCCTACTACCTATTCTTAAATGCAGTATTCTAAATGTACTTTAACCTTTTACTGTTTAGGGCTATACTAGCATAAAGTTGTGTTCTATGCTTTAGTACATGTTGCCAGTGTTGTAGAGTGTGGGAAACTGTTTGCACACACTCATTTTTCAGATTGCTTGACCTTTGTTCTCAAGATTTTGTTTCTGTCACCAGTCACTTAGGAAGGCCTAATAAGACCAATCTGCTAAAATATTTCACAAGCAGCTTTCTGGTTTAAGAGGTAGAATGGAGATTGAGTTTGGTGGTGCACATTTAATCCCAGCACACAGGTCTAGGGCAGGAGAATTGCTGTAGTTTAGAGGCCAGCCTGGGATGCTATGATATCTTATTATGTGCCTGCAATTTTATGTATGCTAGTATGCAAAATGTTCTTATCTGTTAATACTTTGAGGTTTTAATTAGTTAAAACCTAGATGGTTAGAATTAATATAAATCTAGATGAGAAGAAACATTTTAATAATGAATTTTTAAAAGCTACTCATTTACTAAATCAATAGTATTTCTAACTCAACAGAAGTACTCATTCTGTTGTAAGGAATAAAACAGGTCACCATGGCCTTAACATTTAAATTTCGGTGTCAGTATCACAGGCAACAAATTTATTTAACAGTATATCCACTTGGATTGGTTCTCGTGCCCAGGATAATGCTCAGCAGTTAGGTTTAGTGATCCGTGATTCTTGAATAAGTATATTTTCTTTGTTTCTAAACTACAAACTTGCTTAATTGTATTTTCAGAATGAACTTTCCATTTTTAAAATGAAAACTTTGCATTTTTAAATGAAGTCATTGAAAATTCATCCTAATTACTGACATTTTCAAGTCTTCAGATAATCAAAAGAGCATATAATATTTGTAAAGTAAAGATCTTCAGTGAGTAACCTATAGTGTATGAGGGTTCCCATGGCAATGGTGAGCTAGAATGCCAGTTATGGTGTTGATATGATTTCGGTTTTTTAAACTAGAAATGTTCGTATAAATTCTAGAACACAAAACTGATGTATATATTGATTAAATTTATTTAAATAGCATATGTCCCTTATATCTGCCAAAAGATGCAGTTTTCATACCTGAAGTCTCACTTCCTTTAAGTAGTAAAATGTGTTGTGTCTAATGATGGTAAGCACAGGAGTTGTTTCTTCTCCAGAGCGAAGTCACCCTGCTGAGAAATGAAGTGGCACAGCTGAAACAGCTTCTCCTGGCTCATAAAGATTGCCCTGTCACCGCCATGCAGAAGAAGTCTGGCTATCACAGTGAGTAATGCTCCGTTACCTACAGCCTAGGCTGCCTGCATCAGGACAGACTGCCAGAGTGAGCAGAGCTTCCAGTAAAACAGTGCAGGCTGCAGTTGTAGTGCTTAAATTAAATAGCAGTTTCTGCAAGATTATTTTAGTCTGCGCTGGGAAGGAAAGTTTCCTACCTCTAGCTTTTTCTAAGCATTATGAATCACTGTTGATCAGCTACACATTTTTTTAAGTACACTCTTTACTATCAGTGGTCATGTATTGTCACAGGTTAACACTTTGTCTTGAATTGACAGAGCCAAGCAGTTTTTCCTTTCCTGTCCCATTTAATCATGATGAGAATGTTTTTAGTCCGCTGTCTTCATTCAACCATATATTCTCCATTTATACCATCATATCCTACTGTTCTTTGTCTGATAATGTGAGCATTGGACAGTGTTTGTATGGTTGTGAGTTTCTATGTGGTACTGTCGCATTAGTCATAAAAATGCTAAAACAGAACAGTATTGGAATTATTTGCTTATAAATTTCCTTTATGCCCCCCACTACCGCCAGTGAGAGTCTTCTGTTTCCAGCTTTGTAGAGGTTAATTGTGCTTTTTCCTTTCTCTAATGTCCTCCTCCTTGACAAGATGCACAGTGTTGGAACCAGCTGTTACTCCTGAGTAAATAGCCAATTTTGTCTGCCACACACAAATTTTTAACAAATAACAGAGCTGGGAATGCATTAGGCAACATTTATAATATAACCCACGGCCTTCCGTTTTTATGATTTAGTGGTATTTCAGGATATTGGTAAATGTGAAGATTGTTTCAACCATATGTATCCACTTCATTTTAATTTGCCGATGTCAGTAATTCAAAAGAAGGAAACATTTTGTATTGGATGCAAACAGTTCCTCAGGTACTTACAATAAAACTTAATGGCTACCATCTTTACTTGTAGTCAATTGTAAGCAGTTTCATCAAAACGAGCAATATTTTTTAATTTAAGAGATTCAGTAGACGTAGCTACTCTCATTTGCCATATATATTTAGAATACTGATTTTTGTCTGTTCTGAACATATAAATCTCTGTTATTTGATATCTAGTCATTTTGACAGGACAGTGAAACACATTGTGGAGTAAATTGGAACCATATAGAACTATGTTTGGGATTTGTATTAACTGTGATTGCTGTAGGGATGAGGCCATTACGGTTCCCATCTGACTTAAGAGCATAATTTCCCATAGATGCTACTGAGTTCAACATTATGCATACACGATTTTCTTCAGCAAGAAAGCTGCATTGGATTTTGATGGTTTATAAGGAACTATATGAATGATTTTGTAAAATTAGAAGGAAATTAACTCTTACGTTGTACTTAATTGAAAATAATCTGCAGTTTTAAAATCTTTTATTACTGATTGGATAATCTCAACTATTTTAATTATGCAGACAATATATGCTTAATAAATGTAAACCAGTTTTTATGTCTTGGTTTTATTTTGTTTTGTTTGGTTTTTTGTTTGTTTTCAAGATAGAGTTTCGCTATGTATGTAGCCCTGGATGTCCTGAAACCCGTTTATATATAAACCAGTTTGAGGCTGGCCTCAAACTCGTAGAGATCCACCTGCCTCTGCCTCCTGAGTGCTGGGATTAAAGGCGTATGCCACCGTGTCTGGCTTAAAATTCTATTTTAAATTTTGATATAAGTCTAATGTCTGTCATCAAGGTAACAGAGATTAGACAAATAGATCTTAAAGAAATAAATTCCACACTCTGAATGTAGCACACAATATCGGCGTGTACTACACTGTCAGCTAAATCTTTTAAAATATTTGTGAAAAGAAAGCTAGGTTTAATGAAACTTAAAGTTATTATGAATCTCTTAGGTAAAAGTAGTAGTGCTAGCAGTTGAAATATTGCCTAACCAAGATTCAGTATTGAAAGTTCTATAACACATCCCAAGAAACCCCTCAGTTATGGGAAACTTTGTATTGAGCACCCTAATTCTTAAATAATATAAAACCTGACTTTAAAAAAATCACAATGCACTTTTAATACTTAAGTTCATGATCTTATTGGCATGAATCATATTCTTTAGAATATGAGCATGTATAATTTAAATTATATTATTGTCTGTATAATTGTAATTGGAAGGAAGCCTTTTGAGCCCGAATTGAATATCAACAAATTTTATTATTGACTATATGTATGAACATAGGTAGGGAACTTAGGTAAAGAATTGGATTGCCAGGCTTACAACATGGCTGAGCGGGCAAGCATGTGCTGTGCAAACCTGACAGCTTGAGTTCTGTCCCTGAAACCACATCAGAAAGCTGGGTGCATGGTAAGCATCTATGGAGAAAGAGACATGTGGACACTAGAAGCCAGCTAGTCTGTAGTACACACAACAGACAAGAAAGGATGCCCTGTCTTCACAGGTTGGAAGGAGAGAACCAACTACCAGAAATGTCCTCTGGCTTCTACGTGCTCAAACACATCAGAGAGGGAGAGGGGTTGAATTTTCAAACATCTTATTTAAACTAAAAGTTGTTCTCTGAGGGCAGCATATGCGTCTTTCTAGTATTTTTGGTTATTTTGTTCATTTTTCCCCTCAGCTGCTAAAATTAGACATAGGTTCAGATATAATATATTGCAAAAATATTTCATATACACAAATTATAATTACCGAATAAATAACTGTTAATTCTTTGTACTGCCTAAAGATGTACTTTAACCTATTCTGTGAGTCTATAGATATGCACTTCTTTAACTTTGATTTTGAGTCATTCTCTCCTATATATTTTTATATTTTCTCATATTACCAATCAGCCTCTCTGTCTTTGAGATTGATGTTTTACTAGAATCTAGCATGTAGACTTAGCTTGTTGTTTTGATGAAGAAGAATAATAGGGAAATAATAGCTTTTTGATATTTTCTCCACTTGAATTGTTATTGCCAGTATTTTCTTTAAACTGTCACTGTTACATTGGTGGAATAGAATTGTAAGTGTTACAGTATTCATTTTTGCCTAGAGTATGTTTTCTGATTCTTGTATTTTTTTAAGATTTCTGATTGAGGTTTCTTTTTTTTTTTTTTTTTGTAGTTTGAGATTAGATTTGGTTCAGGGAAACATGTTTGCATTTACACAGCACATTATGAAAAAGATAGAATTGCATCTCACAAATTTTAAATTCAGCTTTTTAAAAATACATGGATTTGAGGCTGATGTATAAATCCTGTAAGAACTTCTCTATTTCAGAAAATGATCAAAATGAGGAATTTTATTTATTCTCATTATACTTGCCAAGTATTTCTCCCTCTATAAGGTACCCACTGTCCATGACAAATCACGGGATAATTGTTCCATTGCAGTCTGTTGTCGATAGTAAGTAGAGATAGTAAGAATGCTGGTCTGCATTCTCATATTTACTAGAAAGCCTGAATACCTTCTAAAACACTTAACTAAAACTGATTTTTAAGTCCAAAAATAGAAAGCATCCAAGTTGGGCATGTCAGCACACACCTATAATCCCGGCACCTAGAATGCCGAGGCAAGAGGATTGGCCATGAGTTTAAGGCAATTCTGGGCTTCATTGTAAGACCCTGTTTTAAAAACCTAAAAGAAGGAAGGAAAAATAAAAAGAATGTGTCTAGTATGATGGTATTTTATGTTGTATAGCAACAAACAAAGCTGTAGGGATTATATTCCACTGTGATAAATCTAGAACTCGAGGAGCAGATTAAAGAAATCCCAAGAGTTACCGCATGTGAAAAAGGAATGAGCAGTGTCATGGACCAGCTCAAGTCTGACTGTTCTAAATTTGTTTCCACGGATACTTAGAATGCCCTTTCCTGAGTGCTTCCTCTGTTTCAGTATCTTAGGTTTTGTATGGATGTGCATTTGAATCCCAATTAATTTGTATAGCTCCAACAGCTGGTGACATTTAGTCTTTGAATATTACTTATTCTCATATGTATGCATCATTAAACTCAGGTTTTTTAATCATTCATGACTGCAGTAGATGAAAATTTAGGTAGAAAAAAATAGTCTGGTAAATGCAGAGGGAATAATCGAAAATAAAATTTGTAATATTCATCTTGTTTGTGCATGTGGTTATAAATTGTTTTTTATCTTTTAATCGGGGTGACGGGTAGGCAGAAAGCTTAGTTTGTTAGATGTGTAGCTCAGTCCATGCTAGTTATATCTGTGAGCACCTGTGTTCCAGACTCTGGCCTCTCCCATGCTGGCCTAGAACCCAGGTTGTCCTCAAACTTGCAATCCTTCTGTTGCTGCCTCTGGAGTGTCATGGGATTACAGATGTATGGAACAGAGATGCCTCTTTTTTGTTATTGTTTTGTTTGTTTTTTGATAGGATCTTATTATATAACCCAGATTGGCCTTGATCTCAGAGATCTGTCTGCTTCTACCTCCTGAGTGCTGAGATTAAATACATACAGCACCCACCTGGCTCTGCCTCATTTCTCTGACCCTGTTTAGCAGGTGTGATGATGCTCTGCCTTCATTTGGCCTGATGCGCACACAGTTGCCTGCTTTCTGACTGGAGCCAGATTCAGTTTATTTCAGTTGTGCGGCTTGTCCTGAGTAACAGTACTATAAAACGCCTTCCAGCTCTATGTGTGGACTCAACTCAATAATGGGTTTTTGTCAATACTGCTAAAAAAAAAAAAAATGGGTTTTTTTTTTTCCCACTCAGCTGCTGATAAAGATGATAGTTCAGAAGACCTTTCCGTGCCCAGCAGCCCACACACAGAAGCAATCCAGCACAGCTCTGTCAGCACGTCCAACGGAGTCAGCTCAACCTCAAAGTTGGAAGCCGGGGCTACTTCAGTCCTCACCCAGATGGCAGACCAGAGCACGGAGCCTGTGCTTTCCCAGATGGTTATGCCTCCTTCCTCTCAGCCACAGCCCTCAGGAAGTTGATTAAAGACCCTCCGTGCAGCAGCTCTAGATACTGATGAGTGACTTCAAAGGGAAATCAAGGAAAGACCAGTTTGCATTTATGCGAAATCTGTGGTTGTAAATTTCTTTTTTTTTTTTTCCTTTTTTTACTTGAAGTTGTATTTGGCTCTAGAGTTGGTGTAGCAGCAGACGATCAGACTGAACAAGATTTTAGTCTCTGGAAGACTGATTTTGCTTTTTTTATAAATATTGTTAGATTTTTTTAATTTTTCTGTGCTCAATGTGTAAATTGTATTATAATCCATTGTGGTTTATTTCACTTTGGTTTAGTGGTGTTTTAATAAATGGGGGTGTTAACTGAATCACTCCTCCCACTTCCGTTTCTTTGCCCACCCCTTCCTTCACCCTGAGCTGTGATGTTGTCTTGTTATCATTTATACCAAAGTTCTGCAGAGTCCCTATTGACTTTGTAATAGGAACAACATTGTAAGGCACTAGGGAAGAAAAGACAGAGAGTTCCTTTTAATCTTTTTGCCTTTTATTTTGCACATCATGCAAAAGGAAGAATATCCGAAACCCTTTTTTAAGTGGGTGGAGTTTGGTGAGACACTTGGTGCTTTATGCACATTCTTAAACTGGCCGGAGTCATCCACCACCCTGCAGTGTTGCAAGATTAAGTAGACAAAAATTTTGGAATCTTGAGCATTTCAAAAATGACTTGATTTTTTAAGTCTTAAATTCAGTATTTTAAACCTGTGTTCTTGAGACTGAAAACTATGAAATTATATAATGTATGATACAGGGTTATCAGATGTCTAGTAATTTTTAAAGTTTGCTCTTGTCATTTTGGGATTTGTTTTGTTTGAGTTTCTGTTGTTGAGTGTGGTTTGTTTTGTTTTGTTTTGCAGATTTCAGGTAGCAATGTGAGAAGTTTATGCATAATGAAGTATGATGTGGTTGCCAGAAAAGCCTAAAATTACGACTTAGAAATTTTAAGACTGTTCCCCCCATTGTTGTACTTGTACTTGCGAGCTAACTTGTACTTATTCTTGTGAAAGCACTGTCATCTTTTAGTAGCCAATTTTGATAATGTTTCTCGTGGAAAAAAAATCAGTATCTATCTTTAGAACAATGTAATTATAATGTGGGAATGTGAGTGAGAGAACGAGTGTGTGTGTGTGTGTGTGTGTGTGTGTGTGTGTGTGTGTGTGTCTTCCAATAGTTTATGCCAGCGATCTTTGCTTGAATGTTTAACGATGCCTTCGGTGTGATGCTGGCAATAGATGACTGCAGTTTCAGATGCCATTACTGTGCAGGCTTGGATAACTAACATTCCATGAAGTAGCTTGTTCTGATGAGACGATTGTAGTTACACTTCGCTCATATCCAGTTGTCTGTGGAATACTGAGTTTTCTAATGTGCCATTATCTATTTTTATTCTGCAGTTATGTTAAAAATACAGTACAATATTTTAAATAGACTAAATTGTTAAACATAAAAATAAAAAAGTAGTAGATGTGTGTAAGAAAACTTTGTAAAATAGTTGAGTCCTACCCAGTAGCAACTTCTGGCGTTGAAGCAGGATTCCATTCTGTAAATACCTGTACTGTGTTTATACTAAGCTGTGTGGTCTGTCCTGCATCCGTACTACACTATTGCTGCAGTCTTGGGGCCGTCTCTTGATGAGACTGACGTTTCCAAAGCCTGTATGTAGTGCCCTTGAGTTAGGGGAATCTCCATCCCGCCTGCCTAAGTTCCAGACTGGGAAACATGCAAATTATAGAAATCACATTTCAGAACTTTTAAGTATGAAGATAATAGGAATTTTATTACTTGGCTTATTAAAAATGAGAGCATTTTGGTTGTTGATTGTATTTGTGTCTGTTACTTTGAGCCTGATGTCATATTTAAAGTAATCAGTTTCAATCATGGTTTTGTCATTGTAATGCTAAGGAGTTGCTCTCAAAGGCACAAAACATGAATTCTCCAGACAAGCTCTTTCTGTTGTAGATGGGTAAGGTTGGTCAGAGCCTCCATGTCTCACTCTCTGCACCCTGACAACATTTTGCTTTCCTCTTCCGGTTTGTGAACGCTTCAGTTCTTTGGTAACAGGTTCTTGCAACTGTAAAGTAGAAATACATAGATGTGAAAAGTCATGTAATGGTTAACGAACTTACCACGGTTGACAACGCTCTCATTGTAAATCAGTCTGTACTCAGCAAATAAAAATCATTATTAGTTGTATAAACACAAAAAAAATCCATTTTGACTTCCAGAATGTCACACTACTTCTGTACCTAGCATTTTGAGTCCTTATATTTGCAATGTTACACAAACTGTACTATTTTCTTTTATGTACAGTTTGCATGACTAAACCATCAGAGAATAAATTCTATCTTTAAATTATGTTTATAATTTGCTTGTTTTTATCTGTCTCTCACAAAGTGATTAGCCTGCTATTTTTTCCCTCACTTCAGGGCATTTAATTTCCTGAGAGGAGCCTGAGATTCTTTCCTTGTCCATACTGCCACTCATTCCCTCTGGAAGGCCCTTTAACCAGTGCCAGGCATTGTTTCTGTCTCTGTGCTCGCTTTAGGTTCCCTTCATATTCAGTTTATGTGCCCCGCCTGGAACACCACCCAAGCTTCAACCATGAGACCCACCTGTCACTACCTAGGAAACCACTGGAAACCATATCCAACACTGAACTAACCTTCCCTCATCTGCCCTTTTTCAGTCTTCCATTGGTTGGTGACAACGTAATTCTTCCAGCAGCTTAAGCCAAAACAACCTTGTCATTGATTCTTTATTCCCACAGCCCATATCCAACCCACCAGGAAATGCTGTTTGCTAATTACCTTCGAAATGATCCAAAACGCCACTTCTCATGATTATACTGCCTTCCCTGACCCTTGCTCTTAGAGTTCTCTCAGATTGCTGTCTTCAATCCCTGCTTACCCTAACTCATCCCTAGTAGGGTAGCCAGAGCGGGGCTCTCAGAATCCGTCACAGCCCACCGTATCCTAGATTGAATCCCCTTTTCACTTAGAAACTTAAGTCTTCAAAAACGACTTGTAAACCATAGACTACAGACCCTGTTATCCCGTTTCCTCACTGACCTCTTCTCCTACAAAGTTCTCATTCAGTGAACACCTAATGCTCCTAGGTGTCAGTGTGCTAAGCATTCCTAAAATTGTCCAATGTCCCTGTAAGTCCCTGTCTCTGGCCTCCATCTTTGGAGGCCCTGCCCCTGTGCCCACCAAAACCTTGACCACTCCCCCAGTCTATTTAAACTGCTACCAGGAGAGTCCCTTCATGGTCTTCACTCTTTCTCCCCGGTGGTCGGTGGTCGGTGGTGAGAGCGCAGAAGTCCCATTAAACCTGGGTATCCTTTAATTCTGCTTGTTGTGATTTGGCTTGATTGGGAATTTTGCATCGGCAGAGAGCTCGTGTTAGGAAATATTCCTAACAATCCCAAGCCAAATAATCTAGAAGGTGCAAGAAATTGTTGGAAAACAGTAAGTTATGAAGTAAGTACTGAGTGAAAACTTGGGCCAGTTATCTAGACAGCATTTGAGTAGCATCTTAATAATAGTTGTCCAGCTAAACCAGTCTGAAAACGCAGTGAATTGTTGAGCCAGTGTGTCATTCCATAGCATGCCTCGTGGCAGCAAACAGATGCACATGGTTACCTCATTTTTGCAGTTAAAAGATAATTACATTTTTACTACCTGAAGGTTATTCCAGTCTCATTTGAGCCAATGCTATCACCATTTTCCTTTAATTATTTTCAGGGTTTTTTTTTTATTGAAAATAGATTTTTTTCATACAATATGTTCTAGTTGCCTCCTCAACCCCTCCCAGGTCCTCACTGCCTCCCCACCCACCCAAATCCACAACCTTTCTTTCATTAAAAAAACAAGTGCCTAAAAAATATTAATGAAAAAGACAAGCTGAAAGGAACCAAAAAAAAGCACAAGAAACGGACTCAGACACACATATTCACACACCAGAAACCGCAATATATAAGCAGAAGACCTGTAAGATTTGGAAAATAAATGCCCAGACAAAGCATTCTAGAACAAAAATCCAAAACACTATTGCATTTGTTTTGTGTTGTCCATGAACTGGGGGTATGGGCCCTGCCCTGGGGCCATTCCCATCTTTAAACAGTATGCTAAAGGTTCCTAGAATTTCTAAGAATGAAGTACTTTCATGTGTGCATGACGTTTTATTAGACACAGTACCTTGTGTAGTAAGCTATTGTCTCGTAGAAACATCACTTTTACATGGGAGAGACCCACAACATTTTACTGTACTGCAGTGCTCTGGAAACAAAGCCACTGTATCTCCAAGCAGTATTTTTTTTTCTGAGATTTTCTCTAATCTTCAGTAAATGAGGGATGTTTTGAAATTTCAAATTTGTGTTTGCTTGACTTCAAAGGACAGGAAAGATAACTGCTAGTTAATGTTAAAAGTCCAGTCAAAGAGAGGGAGGAGCGATAATAGGAACAAAGGGGTCAAGACCACGACGGGGAAACGCACAGAAACAGCTGGCGCTAGCTAGTGAGCTCACCAGCTCTGTATTGACAGCTGCTGAACCTGCAGAGGACCGAACTAGACCTGCAGGGGGATTGGGCAGTTTAGGAGGCTACTGACGGTGGGTCCAGGATCTATCCCTAGTACATGAACTGGCTTTTTGGAGCCCATTCCTTTCTTATGAAGAGAGAAATTGCTCAGTTTAGACATGGGGGAGGGCCTTGGTCAGGTTCAAGGAGGTGATGGTACAAACTTTGTTGACCCCCGTACCCTCTCTGAGGAGCCCATGGGTGATGGGGGGAGGGGAAGGGGGTAACAGACTGAGGGGAGAGAAGGAGACAAGCTTTACGAGCTCCACATCTGTAAAGATTAGTTTGATGCCTGACACTAAAACACCTTGACTCCTAGGACTTAGGGCTTCAACTCTGGTAAACCTACATGCAAACTCACCATACTTAGAGAACATAGTTACCTAAAACAGTACTTTAAAGATGTTTTGAAAAAAATAAATTTTAAATCTGACATTTCTAGATTACTGACCCAGAATTACAGCCTTTTGTGACTGACGGTTGTGAAAAAATCATCTCTAGGAATACAAGTGAACTTTCTCCCTAAGTACTCCATATGCTTGTCCGTGCTTCTAAAGTACAACAGTGTCGGGGGCCAGTGCCAGCCCAGACCATAAATTATTTCTCTGGACCAGAGGGGAGGTGTGGGATTAAAGACACAACTCACATAACTTTATCAGCATCCCTCATGAAATCCTGAGTTCACATCCTGAAAATTGCAACAAAATGAGTCATGTATGACAATTTGTACACTTAAAAGATTATTGAATGGACTGGAGACATGGCTCAGCAGTTAAGAGCACTGACTGCTCTTCCCAAGGACCCGGGTTCAATTCCCAGCACCCACATGGCAGCTCACAACTGTCTGAAAATCCAGTTCCAGGGGATCTGACACCTTCACACCAATTTTATATGACACCTGCACATAAAATAAAGTTAAATAAATTTATAAAAAAGATTATTCAACATGTACTTACTGACTTACATCATTGTCTAAATTCTGTTCCATGTCAAGTTACTAAACCAGAGCTTTCAAAGCTGTCTTCTGACATACCGAGGCAGTCTGCTGACCCAAACAACCATCTCCAAGAGAGCAGCCTGCAAACAAAGACCCTCAGGTTATTGTCATGACACTAAAGTCTAATTCAAATAAAACTGGCTGCAGCTCCTCATGGACTATAATGTGTTTGTGACAACATTCTGAAAATCAGATGTGATCCCATTGTCATTTTTATGGCTAAATACCTTCTTTACCTCTAGAAGCTTTCTGTGTGCCTCAAAAGGAGTGGTTTCTAAAACGGTATCGATCAATAATTCAGCAACTTGAATAAAACACATTTGTACGTTTGCTGTGGCTGTCTAGAAGTATATTGGCATGAGAAACTCCAATCATAATTTAAACTTTTCACATCGTGCTTGAAATCCCCACGCACCCCCCCTGGATCTCTTAACACATAAAAAACTGATTTATTTTACAGGCGAAGGTACTTATGACTTCACTGAGGCCATGGGAAGATGACTTTGGTTAGTAAGGACCCATTAAGGATGGGCCTTGGGCTTAAGTATTGGATGCTGTCAGGACCACGGTGTAAATAAAAACCTTACCTGCAAGTAGGGTCCATTTGGAAAGACATTGTGCTTGTTATATATCTATCCAGAAAATCAATCTTAATGAGAAGAAACGATTTGGTTTTTTATGTACAAAAACTGATCTTGGCTTTTTATGCACAAAACCCATATCCTGATTGACACACATCAATTAGCAAGAACAATGAACAATAAGAGGAGCAACAGAAGCAAAACAAGCAAGCTTACTACATTTAGGAACCTGCCCGCTCTTCGGACTGTGATGGGTGAGGTCTTTGCTCTCATTTTGGCAGGTGTTGGGGTCCATGTGCTGGGCTCTTAGGTCAGAGCGGTGCCTTGATGCCTCTATCATGGCCTCACCTGTGCTAAGATCTGAGGGCCTGTTACAAAGAGAAGGTCCGTAGGTAAACTAGCACAAGACATTTTATAGTCTGAAATATTTAAAAAGTTTCTTCCACGGGCCGCGGTGGCGCACGCCTTTAATCCCAGCACTAGGAAGGCAGAGGACAAGCAGATCTCTGTGAGTCTGAAACCAGCCTGGTCTACAAAGCAAGTTCAGGATAGCCAGGAATGTTACACAAAGAAATTCTGTCTCAAAAAAAAAAAAATTCTTTTTTTTTTCTTCTTCCTTTCTTGGTGATAAGAAAATTCAAGAAAATGTGAAGAAAACACCAAGAAAAGTCAAAAGTAAAGTAGAAGGAAAGATAATGGAAAATAACGACGGAAGTCATTTTTAAGGTAAAGAAGAAACCAAGTGTTCGGACTCACACATTCACGGAGAGTGCTGGGTGATTTGTTGCTGATTCTGCTGCTTTTCCCCAAGCATCGCAAAATGAAAGTTTAATCTCAATGAATTCCAGAAGAGATGCGGGCGCCGGTCAGATTGTCAGAGGTGCTCCCCCAGACAAGGTAACGGGGGAGCTAGTGAACTGGGCAGCAGGAGGTGAGAGAATGGGGACCTTATTTGGTAGGGGACTAAAGCAGGAGGCAATAAAGATGGCTGTAGGCTGGATGTGATGCTACCGGGACCCACTTCTGCCACCCAACTCTCCGTCCATGTCTCAGCATCACAGACTGTTGAATGGGGGGCTTCCCTCCGCAGTCATGGGGCCCATCGAGATGGTCCAGACCCTTCAATTCCCAAGCACCCATATGGCAGCTTACAACCATCTCTAACTCCAGTCACAGGAAATCCAGGGTCCTCTTCTGACCACTGGGAGCCCTGGCAGGCATGTGGGTCACAGACCTCCATGCAGGTAAAATATCCACACATACAATTTTTAAATAAATAAATACAAATTACACTTATGTATGAATTTATTTATTGTGTGGACAGCTTTTGGATATAGTTTCTCCCCTTCCACTATGTGAGTTCCAGGGTTACAACTCAGGTCTTTAGGCTTTGTAAAAAAATGAGCAATTTATTCTTGGAGTCATCTCACCAGCCTGGAGATCCTGAAATTTGTGTGTAGGACAAATTTCACCAAGATATTGGAATACAGATGCTCTGAGCGATGAGCAGCCTAAAGATATTTCTCGTGGTGGCTGGAAAATCAGCTGATTGCCTGGATTCCTGGGAGCTGGTGGGAAAAAGATCCGTGAAATGAGCCAGCCCTCCCTTGGCGGTTTAGCCTTCTCCTGCAGGCCCACTGGCCTCTCACTGTCCACCAAGAATGGAAGAACAGAGGATCCTCACCCGAGGGAGTCACCAGTTTTGGACTTCCCAGCCTCCAAAAGCATGAACACAAATAATCCGTGTCCTTCATAAATTTCTCAGTCTTGTATATCCTGTTATCCAACCGGAAATGAGCTAGGGCACAAGCAGAGTTGGGTCTCCAACCCAGGGTGAACCAGGGGGAAAGGAAGCTTTACATTAATGCAGGAGGGTTCTATTTTGCACCCGTAGTGAAACAAAACATTCATTTTCCCTAAATAGTTGCCCAATTAACTCGAAACACTTTGTTAAGTGATTCTTAATTAGGTGACTTGGCTTTTAATGAAGGGTTTTTAGTAATGAGCTCGAAGAACACATGGGAATGGTAGAAGCAAAGAGTCTTAAAAGACCAGGAAGCGTCCGCAGCTTGTAAAGAACGCAGGGGCAGTGATACTGCACAGCCTACGCAGGAAGGAATGGTCTCCACATCGTTGTCCTTGTTGTGGCATGTGTGTGCAAACACTATGGTGGTGGTGATGGTGGTGATCATGATATGGTGATGGTAATTATAGTGGTGATGGTGGTGGTGGAGATCGTGATGCTGATGGTGATTATGGTGGTGGTGGTGATGGTCATGATGGTGATGGTGATTATGGTAGTGATGGTGGTGGTGGTGATGATGGTCATGATGGTGATGGCAATGATGGTGGTGGTGATGGTGGTGATGGTGATGGTAATTATAGTGATGATGGTGGTGATGGTCGTGATGATCATGATGGTGATGGTGATGGTGGAGGTGGTGATTATAGTGGTGATGGTGATTGTGGTGGTGGTGATGGTGATTATGGTGGTGATGGTGGTAATGATGGTCATGATGGTGATGGTGGAGGTGGTGATTATAGTGGTGATGGTGGTGATGGTCATGATGGTGATGGTGATTATGGTAGTGATGGTGGTGGTGGTGATGATGGTCATGATGGTGATGGCAATGATGGTGGTGGTGATGGTAATTATAGTGATGATGGTGGTGATGGTGGTGGTGGTGATGATGGTCATGATGGTGATGGTGGAGGTGGTGATTATAGTGGTGATGGTGATTGTGGTGGTGGTGATGGTGATTATTGTGGTGGTGGTGGTGGTGGTGAAGGTGATGGTGATGATGGTGATGATGGTGATGATGGTGGTGGTGATGGTGCTGGTGATTATGGCGATGATGGTGGTGATAGTGGTGGAAATACTTTTAAGGAACTTTAAGCATAAACCTTTTGTTTCAAAAGAATTATAAATTAAAATGATTTCTCAGCCAGGCAAAGCAACACCTTTCTGTCACGTGTCTGGTCTCTTTCATCGTTTATTCTCCTGTTTTTAAAAGAAAAAGCGCCACATCGCATCCCATTTCCTTCAGAGACAAATTGAACAGGATGTAACACGTAAAGCAAAGTTTTCATTTATGCTGTAGCTGCTCTGGAAAATTGACATTAGCCAGAAAATAAACATTAGAAGCAGAACGCAGCTGGCAGAGCATTTACCTTTCATTGTGGCTCACGCTGAAACTGGAGTCAAATGGAAAATTAATTGAGCAAAACGTCACCTGGTGGGAGCAGTTGAAAACTCCTGAAAAGTGAAGAAAACGCTGGCTCCTGGTAAAAACTCGGGAGTCAGTTCAATATGAATTCATTGTATTAGGTAGGCATAGTTTAGTATCAAAATACTAACGGGCTCAGCGTGCTGGTTTGCTGTTTAGGAGGCGGCTATGATTGTAACCAGCTGGGCAGTGTAATCCCGGGGCACAGATGGCCACCGTGCACTCCACTTCCAGGTCATTGTGTGTTAGTTTCATGTCTGCTGCGGTATCAAATACCCCAACCAAAAGCTACTTAGGTGGGAAAGCATTTATAAGGTTTAGTTCCTAATTCCAGGCTTTAGTCCATCATAGCCGGGAAGCCAGGCATCAGGAACTTAAAACGTCAAAAGTTACATCCATAGTTAAGAACAAATGCCGGGTGGTAGCGGCTTACACCTTTAATCTCAGCACTCTGGAGGCAGAGGCAGGCGGATCTCAGTGAGTTTGAAGCCACCTGCTCTACAAGAGCTAGTTCCAGGACAGGCTCCAAAACTACAGGGAAACCCTGTCTCAACAACAACAAAAAACCAAAACCAAGACCAAATCAAACCAAACCAAACCAAAACAGAGAGAAACAAATGTGTGCACATTTCAGTTTCTACTCTCCACTCTCACACGCTCCAAGACCCAAGTCCAGGGAAAGGAGCCACACCCAGCAGCCTGGGTCTTCCCTCAGCAGTTAAAGTAATACTATCTCCCACAGATGCATCCACAGGCCAACCTGCTCGGCACCATCCCTCCCTGAGACTCTGCCCAGGTGAGCCTAGAAACTGTCAGGTTGATGAATAAGACTAACCATTGCCATAAAGAGAATTGTGCAGGCTCCATTTTAAAACCCAGAAAAACAGTGGGTTTTTTTTTTTTTTTGGTTTTTTTTTGTTTTGTTTTGTTTTTTTAAAGTTTTAGAACTTTAGGATTAAACTATGGCGATCACTTGCTTTGTTAGGAATATCAGTGTGTCCTGCAGAACCTCTCCCTGAACAGCCCCGGTCACCACCTCTGCTCCACCCAGACCCATATCCATGCTCCTGTCTTTCAGAAGGTACTGGTTCTGCCTATTCATGGGGAATAGAAAAGCCACCTGATGAATCTGACTCAATGTCCCACCACCTCCCCGCCCCTCCCCTGCCTGTGCACTACCATCTATCTGGAGCCATCTTCTCCCTCCTCTCCCCTCCCCGCCCCTCCCCTGCCTGTGTATTACCATCTATCTGGAGCCATCTTCTCCCTCCTCTTCACGCCCCTCCCCTCCCCTGCCTGTGCACTACCATCTATCTGGAGCCACCTTCTCCCTGCTGCCAGGACAGAGGAGACTTCTTTTTCTGTCGAAGCTGGAGTCCTGTGCTTCTGCCTGCTTTCGATATCTTCATTGAAGCTCCGGGCCCCTCCACCTTTCTCTTCTCCTACTTGACACTTGGTAAGTAGCGGGACGTAGCCCCCATCTTAGAAGCAAACACTCCCTTGACTGTCTCTGGTGATGTCCTGTTGCCTTCACTGCCAGGCTTCTTTTAACAGGTCGTCTACTCTCCTGCCCCAGATCTGTAGTCCTTAACACACTTGTACCTGACCTTTGAAAGGCTCTCTGCAGGGTTTGCCTTGGGCCATTTATTCCTCCTGTCTACTGTGCCTCACGCCCTCACAGTCCACTGGCTTCCCCACCACTCCCCTTCTTCCAGTTCCCTCCTCCTCCGAGGCCTTGAAACTTTGGTGTGCTTTGTTCTGGATCTTTCTCCAGAAAGACCTGGGTGGTCTGAGAGTCTACAGGCCCACATACACAGTCACCTCACTGTAGCTTAAAATGACAGGCGTTCATAGTCTACTTTGTTGCAAATGGAATTGGGATAAATCTTCCAAATCAAGAACTCAGTGCTCTATAAATTGAATACTCCATGGGAATTACTTGGTAATCTGTAAAACAAGTGTGGAAATCAGATTTTATTTTTCTCTCCTATGTAGCATCTGAGGAAACCAAAAACCCAAGGTCACAGTGATAGCAGAAGAGCTGGAATTTTTTTTAACATTTTTTAATTGAATCTTTGGGAATTTCATATCATGCACTCCAATTTCACTCACTTCCCAGTCCCTCCGTATCCTCTTCCCACTGCAGCAGCCTCCCACAAACAAAAATTAAAAAAAAAATAATCAAACAAAAAATAAGTAATCAAACAAAAGAAAACAACAACAAATCTCTCTGCTCCTCCATCTTTCCACCTCTCCAGCCGTCTTCATTCATCCTGGTGGCACTGGGGGCCTCGGTGTGTCACACAGTAGACCCTTCTGTCCTGTCAGCTTTACTGATGAATGTTCATTGCCAGGAGTCACTGGTCTGCTTCAAGTCCTCTGGTTTCTGGTCCACCATCATCACCGGATCCTCACTGAAATTCCACTCAGATATCCCGCTGCCACCCCCATCAGACACTCACAGTTTTCTAGGGCACTGACTTATAGAAGTCATATTGGAAACAGTCTTCCTTTCTCCTAAAAATAAAATACTAAAAAGAAGCAATTGAAGGGAAGAGGATATTTTGGCTTCCTGTTTGAGGTGGCACAGGTCATCAGGGCTCAGAAGGCAGGTGACCACGCTATGTCTACAGTCAGGAAGCAGACGGATGTCCTAGGACTTCAGCCCACAGGATGGTCCCACCCACATTCAGGACGAGTCTACTCTTGTCACCTAAACCCTTCTGGAGACGTCCTCAAAGGCACACCCAGAGCAGTTTCCATGGTGATTCTAAGCCCAATCAAGGCAACAGTGAGAATAAACCATCACATATTTATTTCTTTATTTTTATTTTATTTACTTATTTGATTTTGTTTTGTTCTGAGAAAGGGTCTCTCTACGCAGCCTGGCTGTCCTGGAATTTACTGTGTATAACACAAGAGCCTCAAACTCACAACTTGCCTCTTTAGTGCTGGGATTAAAGGTGTGGGCCACCACACCTGGCCTGGGTTAGCATTTATTCCTAAGAAATATGTTAGTTATTTTTAAGAAAAAATGGTAGTATGAAGGTACACATGTTGGGGGAATAAGAGATTAAGTTGGTTTTATTAAAGAGTAGAAGTAAATTAGTCGGAAGCATCGCCCCGACAGTTTGTTTTTGCTGCCGTTTGTAAGCGTGACCGACCAACTCAGGGTGTGAGTAGGGGTCCATTCTTCGCCAGAGGCCACTGTGTCCAGCCTCAGGCATGTGAGTGCTTCAGCCAACCTGTCCTTGCCACCCCAAGTCCTTTAAAGAGATACACACAGCCACAGGCTAAATTTTGCCCCCAAATAGTGAGGCAGTAGCTGTTGGGCAGGTCCCAGGAGTTTTTTTTTCTTTTGGTTTTTCGAGACAGGGTTTCTCTGTAGCTTTGAAGCCTGTCCTGGAACTCCCTTTGTAGACCAGGCTGGACTCGAACTCACAGAGATCCTCCTGCCTCTGCCTCCAGAGTGCTGGGATTAAAGGCGTGCGCCACCACCGCCTGGCTTGGAATGACATCTGTATGTGTTTTCTGGGACTGTCATAAGAAACATATCACAACGGGGTGACTTAAATATCAGATACTGATTGTTCCAAATTCCTGGAGGCTGAAAGCATGAAATCAGGAACCCGAGTGTTGGGACCATTTGGAGTCCTGGCCTCCAGCTGCTCTTCCCTGCTAGAGATCTTCACTTTCCTTCTGATTTGAGTTACTGAAAGCTGTGTCAAAGTTGTTTACCAGCTCTGCTTCACGAGCACGGGTTGCCTTGGCCTTGAGGATCAGAGGATAAGGTTTTCACCTGTTGGCCTACCTGACTGTTGGGTATATAAGCCTCCATGGTGCTCTTAAATAAAGGGCTTCTTACCAGTGACTAGAGATCCGTTTCTCTGTCTCTCTGTCTGTGTGTCTTTGTGTGTTTCAACCTCCAGCCCCTTACCCAAAGATTGCGAACTGTATGGTAGTGCATAGAGCACAGGTGGGCGCCATGCGCTGCACCCGAGAGTTATCCCAGGGGTTAAGAACCCTTGCTGCTTTTCCAGAGGATCCGGGTTCCACTCCCAGCACTCACATGACAACTCCCAACTGTCAATTCTTCTACTTCCAGAAGATCCCACACACCCAGAAGGCTTCTGAGGGCACTGCACTCAGGGTAGGTAGACATGCAAACAGGCAAGACACCCAAACACATAAACCTTTAAAAAACGCAGAATCACAGAGTTGGTTGAGGAGGCTCCCACTGAAGGCTGGACCGGTACCCAGCCATCCTTATGTTCACACTGTGCTATCTCCATGTCCAGATTCCTCCTCATTTAATGCAGTTTAAGGGACTCGGGACCTATCTTAATGATCTGTTTAACCTGGTTGCCTTTGGGAGACTATTTCAAAGTAGGACCCTATGCTGAAGTTCTGGGGACCAGAGTTTCGAGATGGAATTGAACGGCACACAGCTCACACAGGTATCTCCTGCAGGCTTTGGTTCAATCAGTGGGCACCAGACCCTTCCCCTGTATGTCTAAAAGGTCTTCAAGTAAGACATAGAGGTCTCCCCTGTCTCTGTGACTCATATGCATCTTAGGACAGTCTCATTTCTACTATAGACGTCTCCCTAGACGGTGGTTCCCTCTGCCAGTGGCTCCCACCCCATCTACCCAGAGGCGATCTTGCTCTGGATTCCTGCTCTGGAGCTCCTTTCTGTAAATCCAGATGTGCAACTGCCTGATGGACATCTCCACCCGAGGCCACTTAGAGTTATTATCCCCAAGGGCCTCTCGTCTCAATAGATACTGTCCTAACAAGGTCAATTCTGTGGAGGCAGAGGGTGGGAAACAAAGGCCCCCACTGGCTATGGAGAAACTGGAGAGACTCTGAGGAGCCAAAGTGAAGCTGTTCATATGACAGCTTTGCAAAGCCAGGTGTCACCGGGGACTCTGGGTGCCCTGATGGAGCCCAGAAAATAGTTTTGACCATGAAGGGCCCTCCCTCCCTTTCGTCACCGGCTGAGGAATCAGGAAGATCAACCCTGCCATCATCGAGGCCCTGCCTCTGCCTCTTTCCTTCACCCGTGTTTACACAGAGACCGTGCATGGATTCATCTCTGCATTTCACACCGTTTGTCTTACAGCTCACCAGGAGCATGACCTTGCTCGCACACGGCAGTCAGCTTTAGTGGTTAGGCTGTTCAGGGCAACGACCCATTGTTCCAGCTGTTTCTCCGGGTCATCGTGTTCCAGGTAGACAGTGAAGTTATGCTGGGCAATAGGCAGTAAAATCGTGCTTTAGTGAGCCACTGGATGAATCAATAAAGCAGTATATAATAATTAATCTTTTTAACTTATTCTACTTTAATGAGGCAAGCCTGGCTGTTAGTAATTCTTTACTCTAAACGTTTAGTTTGAATTGGTGAGGTAACTAGATTAGTTACCAAACAAACTGAGTTTGGGGAGAATAACTAGCCAGCAGGGGGTCCAGGGTTTTCTGCTTATATGTAATTAGATATAAGCCAACACAAGATACTTTTATTTTCATACATGATATTCTTACTAAAGTTTAGCTATTGATATAACTAGGACCCAACCTTGATTTCCACATTGGATGTTAGGGAAGGGGCGGGGAACGTTTCGGAAGGAGGAACAGGATGGCTCCTGTGTAAATGCTTGCCTAGCAAGCCTGATAACCTGACGTCATTTCTCGGAACCCAAGCAAAGGGGCTGAGCGATGTGACACTCACCGGTAATCCCGTGGTCTACGGGGAGATGTCTAAGGCAGACATGGAGTCATCAGGAAGCTTGTGGACCTGCAATGCTCTTGTAGGATACACAGCAAACAAGCGAGACTCTGACTCAGAAAAGGTGGAAAGTGAGGGTCCAATTCCAAAGTCCTTTGGCCTCAATACAGGCATCTCTCACTCCAGTTCTTAAATTATGAAATGTATTTACCTGGCCTCTGTTGTAGACAGAGGCCTTCACTTTGGTCACGGAGCATAAAACAGTTGTTCCCAACCAGGAATGATTCTCCCTCCCTGAGAGGATATTCAGCAGTAACTGGAGACATCTTGGGCTATCACAACTGATGGATTATTTACTGGCATACAGCGGATGGTGGTCAAGGATGCCACTGAACATGATTATAATGTAATGCCCCAGAGAGCCTCCCTCTCCTGAGCATGCAGTCCAACAGCACTGAGCCTGGAGTGGCTGCTTTCCCTGGGTCTTTTCTCCCTGTTCACGACTTTATCAGCATGAACGGAGGTTGCCAGAGATTTAGGAGCAATAATAAGGAGCTGGGTCAATGTCATAGGAGCTAAGTGGAGACTACAAATTTCTATTAGATTTTCTATAAAGCCACATTGCAGAAACATTAAAGTTCACACCCACTTTAAAGTTAGTTTGCATAGGAGGTACCTTAATTTATTCTTTGGAGACATTTCATTAGTGCAGAACTGTAAAATTTCTTAAGGAACAGAAAAGTTACTGTGGTCAGAATATCTTTTCTAAACCAACTCTTTCCTCTCTCTCTCTCTCTCTCTCTCTCTCTCTCTCTCTCTCTCTCTCTCTCCCTCTCTCTCTCTCTCCCTCTCTCTCTCTCTCTCTCTGTGTATTGAACCATGTGCTAGGCTAATGCTTAATTCCCAGGCTGCATCTCCAGCCCTCCCTTTTCTGCCCAAGTACAATGGGGTGTCCATGAGGCTTGCCTTACTAAGCAGCCCACTCTCCAGGACCTCCCTCGCCTCGTTAGTGGAGGCAGGCTGAATGGAATAAGCTGTATGCATTTCCGCCAGATACTGGTTGTGTTTTGGCATGCTGACACCAGGGAACTCTAAGAGTGGGATGGGCTAAGAGTAGACCATTGCTCTTCCTTCAAGGGGGTGTTGAGTGAAGAGGACCCATTCTGAGGAAAATACTTCCTTGCACAACTGAATAAATATTCAGCAGGGAAAGAGGGACAGGACAAAGAAAAGGTATGAGTTTACTTTGTTGTTTTTATACAGATTTTAATGGGTAATAGCAAGCCAAAAGACGTGTGCTGAGAACGAGAAGTATGAGTATTATTGTCTCTGAAGTCATGTTTCGTGGTGACCTTTTTTGTCACCGTGGCTAGATTGAGAATTAGAAAATGGTGTGTGTCGGGAAAGGGTGTTTTCAGAGAAGGTTACATGAGAGGCAAGACCCCCCTTGAGCGTGAATGGCACCATCCCATGTGCTGGGGCGTGGATGGAATAAAAGGGAGAGAATAAAGCCAGAAGAGGGCTGGCTCCGCCCCTTTACTGCCTCTTAGGCCACTGGGACGTGAGCAGCCCCTACCACACGCCACCTCAGCCATTTACTGCACCTTCCCAACAGTGGCGGACCCAGACCCTCCGAGCTATGAGTGACAGCAACGCTTTCCTCCTCATGTCGGTTTTGCTGTGTGTCCCGTCCCAGATATAAGAGCAAAGGATGCAGTCACGCTTACAGACGTGGGGCTCCTGACACAAGTCAACAGTCTCAAGGGTTTATTCTTCAGGTATATGCTCATGGCCTCATGAGTTTATACACACCAAAGGCGTGCAGTTGCCCATGGAGATCAGAGGGAGTCGAGAGCGGAGTTCCAGGCAGTTCTGAGCTGACTGACATGAACGCTGGGAATCGAAGCCAGGACTTCTGCAAGAGCAATATGCCCTCTGTACAGCTGGGCCATCTCTCCATCCCTGAGCTGACATTTTATTTCTGTTTTGATGACTAAAGAACTAATTTTAGAGTATCTACTTGCTACATGGTACAGAAAGGTAACCTGAGAAAGACTATAGCTAGACTGTATTGTTCAGCTGGTTACCGCAGGACAATCATGAGCAGGCAGTACAATACTTGGATCATTTAGGAAGTGCCTATGTCTGCACTGAGTTAGGGGATTGCTTCTGGTAATTAAAATATCACAGTAGGTGATAACAGTGATATCAACTGAACAACCATCACCATGTGGTAAGAATTTACCAAAGTATTACTATGAAGAGACTAAATGAAGGGTTAGCTGTTTTTCAAATTAACTTCTTAAGATTCGAGAAGTTTTGTTAGCTTCTATATTTTCAGATGTTTTGTGTTTTTTGTTAACAGAGCTCTTTTTAACTCAGAGTATTGAAGGAAGGATTATTTTAAATCCTCCTACCAAATGTTCAAATTTAAGAGTAGTCATGTTTCTTTACTTGGATAAATCAGTGGCTTAAGATTAAATGGCTGCCGGGCAGTGGTGGTGGAAGCCCTTGATCCAGGCACCTGGATGTAGACGTAGGTGGATCTCTGTGAGTTCGAGGCCAGTGTGGTTTACAAATCAAGTTCCAGGATAGTCAGAGCTGTTCTGCAGAGAAACCCTGTCTCAAAAACCAAACAAACAAAAACCAAAAACAAACAAACAACAACAACAATAATAATAAAGCCCAGCAAACTATTTTAACAATCCTAGCCATTAAGGCTGGGAGCATTCCTGAAGAGAAAGGCAAACTCCCTGCTCTGCTGCCATCTGATGTGGTTCTTACAAGATTAGACCAGCCTGGCTTGCGTCCTGGAGACAGATGATGGGCAGACATGGTTCAGAATAAGTTCTAGGTTGCAACTGAAGAGCCCAGCTAGAGTTTGGCACAGAGAACTTTTCTCTGGCTGAGGTGTTCTAGGAGGTTCCATAATCCAAGGAGCCTGTATGTAGGAAGCTGCCGGAGTTCTTCTGATGCTGCCTTCCCGTAACCAGGCCACACTATTGTCCCTGAGAGACATTTCTGAACAGCACCGCATCGCATCTTCGCCTTGCTCCTCAGCTACCAAGCTGATCACGCCAGTGCCTGGGGCACCCTTTCCAGGTGCCCCACACTCCCCGGGGACAGAGAAAGGCGTTTTCTGCCTCTTTGAGATTCATTCTAGAGAGGAAAGGAGGTCTTTCCCACCAGATCTCACCAAATATGGAACTAAGGCTTGTTTGTGAAGTAGCCAAGGGAAGCAAGCCCCCAGTCTAGGGGAGCTAGTGAAATTAAACAGCCAAGTGAAACCGAATACGTGCTGGCTCCCAACGCCCTGGGGCTGCTTCCCAGCCTGCAGTGGCCTGAAAATGAAGGAAATTTCATGATTCTGGTGGGAGTTCTTAAGGTGTTTGTTTACGCTGCTGGGCAGGCTGGAGCTGGAAGAACACCCCCCCCCACCCCCCCCCCACCCCCCCCACCCCCCCCCGCGAGGAGTTCTTAAAAGCCACACTTAAGGTGAAGGTGAAGGGAAGCGGAAGACTGTAGGGCTCCGAAGCTCGCTTTGAGGAGCCCCCGCGTGGCTGGGAACGGAAACATAGTCTGATAGTTTGGCCTCTGGGTCCACCTGCTGGCTCACTTTTCTTTCAGTTTCTTTATATGGTGGGTTATATTAACAGATTTTTTAATATGTTAAACCATCCCTGCATCTCTGAAATGAAGCCTACTTGATCATGGTGGATGGTCTTTTTGATGTGTTCTTGTATTTGATTGACGAATATCTTATTTAGTATTTTTGCATCAATATTGATGAGGGAAATTGGTCTGTAATTCTTTGTTGAGACATTGTGTGGTTTGAGTATCAGGTTGACTGTGGCCTCATAAAATGAATTTGACAATGTTCTTTCTGTTTCTATTATGTGCAATAATTTAAGAATATTAGTATTGGGTCTTCTATGAAAGTCTGATAGAATTCTGTGCTGAAACCATCTGACCCTGGGCATTTTTTTTTTTGATCAGGCAATTAGATATAGAGCTGGGAGGGGGAGAAGACGGGTAAGTGGGGGAGGGAGTGTTGTTGGGGACTGCTGGGTAGGCTTTAAGGAGTGTTAGCTGGTGGTGGGCTGTGTCTTACTTGGAGTTTCTAGTGACTTGGTCTCTGGTAGAGCAGGAGTAGTCTGTCAGAGTTGTGGCCAGAAAATGGAGCCGGAGGTGGGTGGGGGTGGGTGGGTTGCATGTTGGTTACTTTTTAAATTGGTCTAATGTCCGCTCTAGAATCCTTTAACTAATCCCTTATTGCTAGCAAACTGGTCAACAGAGTTGTAAGTATCAATATGTAGCCTATTCAATGATCCTTTCTAGTGAATTGATCAGTGTTGTGGCCCCAGAGAGCCAGAAAGGATCAGCAAGTGTTTGAAGACTCTGCCTTTCACCAGCTGGAGAAAGGGTGCCTCTGGGAGGTGGGGTGGAGGGAGGAAGCCTACAGTCAGCTCTCACCATTAGGGAAACCTAACATTTCAAAGTAATATAGGTAATGAGCAACACTGAAAGCCCTCCCCCCCCATAACCCCATGTCCTGAGACTACAGCAGGAGGGTTTCAAATTCCAGGCCAAGTACATAGGGAGTCTCTCTCTGTGTCTCTGTCTCTCTCTCTGTCTCTCTCTCTCTCTCTGTCTCTCTCTCTGTCTCTCTCTCTCTCTCTCTCTCTCTCTCTCTCTCTCTCTCTCTCTCTCACACACACATACATACACACAAGCCCAGTGTAAAATTTACTACAAAATACCTGCTATTTTTTGTGTTATATTTATTTCTGTGCCTCTAAAGTGCTCAATAATTTTCTTACAATTACCATTATATAAAAAGATTTCCAAGGTGACTGACTTTTGATGCCTCTCTTTGGTCAAACAAACTGAAAAAGTGCATTTAAAGAAGCTAATACCAGAGGCTGCAGAGATGGCTTGTCGGTTAAGAACACTGGCTGTTCTTTCAGAGGACCCGGGTTCAATTCCCAGCGCCCACAATGTAGCTCACAACTGTCTGCAACTCCAGTTCCATGGGATCTGATGCCTTCATACCAATGCACTTAAAATGAAAGTTAATAAATTATTAAGAATATATAAAAGAAATTTTTTTTAAAAAAGAAGCTCATACCATACCTTCAGCCACACAGCTGGCAAACCGAAGAGCGAGAATCCAAACCCAGGTAGCCTGCCTCTTGAAGTGTGCTTGAGGCCACCACCGCTAGGTGCACCCTTTCCAGTTTTCTGTCATAGAGAGATTTGATGAAGATGTCTTTTCTAAAGAGGTTGGCTTTCAGCCTGGGATATAGCTCAGTAGTAGAGAGTTTGCCTAGAATGCATGAAGCCCTGGATTCAATCCCCAGTGCAGAAAATAGAGACTGGCCTTTGTCCAGCATTTTCTGGCTCCCAGACCTTACACTTGGCAGTGGGTATATAACATCCAAGACTGATTGGTGGGGGAAAAGTTAGGTACAGGGTAAGTTTAGTGTGCTCGGTGCCAGATATATGATTAAGTCACAAGGGTTTATTGGTTTGCATACCCAAAGAGAAATTGATTGTGTTTCAGAAAAAATAGGATCTGCAGGCAAGAATGTTGTGGCAAGGAGGTGACACGTGATTTACCAGGAAAAGATGAGGGAAAGCCAGCCTCTTGGGAAATTAAGGGGCAGGCGTGTAGCTTGGGTCCAATGTGTGCGAAGCCTTTGCATTCTCGCCCAGCACTCAAACAACAACAAACAAAAACAACAACAACAGCAAACCTCAACACAACACACTCACACACATATAAAACAGCAAAACAACCCATTCTACAAAAACGCAATTCAAAACCTAGCAAAGAAGCTGGGCACAGCAGTCCCTACCTATAGTCCTAACTACTGGCAAGGATTGTCTTTAAAATGTCCAAAGGAGAGGGCAGTGACCCTGTACTTTAAGTTGCTGAGACCTTGGAAATGGCATACGGTGAACCCAGTTAGCTTGTATATGCTTCCTTCATCATGAAGTCTGCTTAACAGTTGAGGAATTACCAAAGAGCCTAATCACAGGACCTGCCACTGAGCTGTGCCCCAGCTACATTTCTTAGCATTTGTTTTGTAATTTAGCTTTGGAGGTGTTTGCTTCTGTCGGTTTTATCACACCCGAAGGCTCATGGACACGTACACACACGGAGCCAGAGACTGACACCATGTCTCCTCTTCTATTGCTTTCTACCTTAGCTTTTAATTTTTGTTTATTTTATTTTTATGGGTGGGTGTTTGCCTGCCTGTATGTCTGTGAGCCACTCCCATGCCTGGTGCTCTTAGAGGCCAGACGAAGGCAACAGATCCCCTAGAACTGGAGTTAAGATGACTGTGAGTCACCGCTGGGTACTGGAATTAAGTACCTTGGAAGAGCAGAGTGTGCTCTTAACAGCCATCGCTCCAGCCAGCTACTTTAGTTTTTGAAGCAGGTCTCTTGCTGAACCTGGAGCTCACCAATTGGCCAGACTGGCTAGTCAGAGAGCGCTGAAGGTCTGCCTGTCTCTCTACCCCACTGGGGTGCACTGGGGTGGCAGATGCCACTGGGGGTTGGGATGTGACCACATGGTTTGGGATGTGACCACAGGGATTGGGATCTGATCACACAGATGTTGGGATGTGACCACACAGGGGTTGGGATGTGACCACACAGGGGTTGGGACCTGACCACACAGGGGTTAAGATGTGACCACAGGGGTTGGGATGTGACCACAGGGATTGGAATGTGACCATATGGGTTGGGATGTGACCACAGGGTTTGGGATGTGACCATATGGGTTGGGATGTGACCATATGGGTTGGGATGTGACCATATGGGTTGGGATGTGACCACAGGGTTTGGGATGTGACCACACAGGGATTGGAATGTGACCATATGGGTTGGGATGTGACCACAGGGTTTGGGATGTGACCACACAGGGATTGGAATGTGACCATATGGGTTGGGATGTGACCACAGGGGTTGGGATCTGATCACACAGATGTTGGGATGTGACCACAGAGGGGTTGGGATGTGACCACACAGGGGTTGAGACCTGACCACACAGGGGTTAAGATGTGACCACAGGGGTTGGGATGTGACCACAGGGGTTGGGATGTGACCACACAGGGGTTGGGATGTGACCACACATGGGTTGGGATGTGACCACAGAGCCTCCGGCTTGTACACAGGCACTTTACTGACTGAGCCTTTTCCTCAGCCCTACTTTGATGGATTTTAAATGCCCTGAGGAGTTTAATATTTGATAAGTTTCATACATCCCAATATATTCCTCAATGGGAAACTAGTAATTAGAATTTTATGTTATAGAGGCACTAGAAATTATCTGGCTCGACTGTGACATTTAGTCTAATTTAGTGACTTGACTGGAATTTTACATTTTTAAATTGTTTTATTTCTTCATTTTGGTTCTGGGGACTGAACCTAGGGCCTTGTGGTTGCTGGCCTATGTGTTTGGATCATCTTTTAAAAATTACCATATAACAGCCAGTGGTGCAGACACACACCTTTAATCCCAGCTCTCAGGAGTTCAAGGCCAACAAGGTCTACAAAGCAAGTCCCAGGACAGCCAGGGCAGTTACACAGAGAAACTCTGTCTCAAAAACAAACTTACCATAATAACTACTTACAGATCACTTTAATGGGGAAAGGCAAACACCCCTTAAGATAAGCACTTGTTGGGCCACCAAAATGGTTCAGTCCGTAAGTTGTTTAACTCACAAGCCAAGCTATCTTTGTTTGATCCCCAGAACCAAATTTTTTAAAAAAGCTGATAAGAAAATCTATTGTTGCTTAGAGTCTTAGCTGGGGTTATCATTGTGGATCCCTGGGAATTTGTCTAGTTCCCGGTTTCTTGCCAGCCCCATAATAACTCCCTCTATCAAGATATCTCTTTCCTTGCTCTCCCTCTCTGCTCTTCCTCCATCACACCCATCCCATTCCCTCAAGTTTTCCTCTCCTCTCCCTTCCTCCCCTCCTCCTCTTCTACCCTCTTTCCTCCCCCCACTCTCACACTCCCAATTTTCTAGGAGATCTTATCTATTTTCCCTTCCCAGGGGATCCATGTATGTTTCTGTTGAGGTTCTCCTTGTTACCTAGCTTTCTGGGGTCTTGGACTATAGGCTAGTCATCCTTTGCTTGATGTCTAATATCTACTTATGAGTGAGTACATATTGTGTTTGTCTTTTTCTTTCTTTTTTTTTTTTTTTTTTTTTTTTTTTTGGTTTTTCGAGACAGGGTTTCTCTGTGGTTTTGGAGCCTGTCCTGGAACTAGCTCTTGTAGACTAGGCTGGCCTCCAACTCACAGAGATCCGCCTGCCTCTGCCTCCCAAGTGCTGGGATTAAAGTTGTGCACCACCACTATCTGGTTCTGTGTTGGTCTTTCTGGGTTACCTCACTCGGGGTGGTTTTTTCTAGTTCCATCCATTTGAATGCAAATTTCAAGATGTCATTGTTTTTTTGCCGCTGAGTAGTACTCCATTGTGTAAATGTACCACATTTTCTTTATTCTTCAGTTGAGGGGTATCTAGGTAGTTTCCAGGTTCTGGCTATTGCAAATTTTGCTGCTATGAACACAGCTGAGCAAATATCCTTGTAGTATGATTGGACATCCTTTGGGTATATGCCCAAGAGTGGTATTGCTGGGTCTCGAGGTAGGTTGATTCCTGATTTTCTTGAGTAACTGTCATACTGATTTTCAAAGCTATACAAGTTTGCACTCCCACCAGCAATGGAAGAGTGTTCCCCTTACTCTTCATCCTCTCCAGCTTAAGCTATCATTGATGTTTTTGATCTTAGCCATTCTGACTGGTGTAAGATGGTATCTCAGAGTCATTTTGATTTGGTTTTCTCTAATGGCTAAGGATGTCAAGCAGTTCCTTAAGTGTCTTTTGGCCATTTGAGATTCTTCTGTTGAGAAGACTCTGTTTAGATCTGTATCCTATTTTTTAATTGGATTATTTGGTATTTTGATGTCTAGTTTCTTGAGTTCTTTATATATTTTGGAGGTCAGTCCTCTGTCTGATGTAGGGTTGGTGAAGATCTTTTCCAATTCAGTAGACTGCCGTTTTGTCTTGTTTGTCCTTTGCCTTGCAGAAGCTTCTCAGTTCCCATTTATTTATCGTTGCTCTCAGTGTCTGTGCTTCTGGTGTTATATTTAGGAAGTGGTCTTCTTTGCCCATGCATACAAGGCTACTTCCCACTTTCTCTTCTATGAGGTTCAGTGTGGTTGTATTATATGGAAGTCTTTGATGCATTTGGACTTGAGTTTTGTACATGGGGATAGGAATCTGTTTGCAGTCTTCTACATTTTGACATCCAGTTATGGCAGCACCATTTGTTGAAGATGCTTTCTTTTTTTCCATTGTATAATTTTAGCTTCTTTGTCAAAAATCAGGTATTCATTGGTGTGTAGATTAATATCAGGAGCTTCAGTTTAATTCCAAGCTGGTAATGCCTCCAGAAGTTCCTTTATTTTACAGGATTGTTTTGGATATTGGCTTTTGTTTCTTCCATATGAAGTTGAGTATTGTTCTTTGAGAACTGTGAAGAATTGTGTTGGAATTTTGATGGGAATTGCATTGAATCTGTATATTGCTTTTGGTTGGATTGCCATTTTTATTGTTGATCCTACCTATCCAAGAGCATGGGAGATCTTTCCATTTTCTGATATCCAATTTCTTTCTTCAAAGACTTAAAGTTCTTGTCGTACATGTCTTTCACTTCTTTGGCTAGTGTTACCCCAAGATATTTTATGTTGTTTGTGGCTACTGTAAATAGTGATGTTTCTCTGATTTCTTTCTCAGTCCCTTTATCATTTGTATATAGGAGGGCTACTGATTTTTTTTTAGTTGATCTTGTATCCTGTCACATACTGAAGGTGTTTATCAGCTGTAGGAATTCAATCACACTTCTGTAGTGTCTGACCTTCACCCTTACTCTGTGACTGGCTGGTGACTGACTGGCTGGGTGGCTGACTGGCTGGTGACTGACTGGCTGGTGACTGACTGGCTGGTGACTGACTGGCTGGGTGGCTGACTGGCTGGGTGGCTGACTGGCTGGGTGGCTGACTGGATGGGTGACTGACTGGCTGGGTGGCTGACTGGCTGGGTGGTGACTGACTGGCTGGGTGACTGACTGGCTGGTGACTGACTGGCTGGTGACTGACTGGCTGGTGACTGACTGGCTGACTGGCGGGGTGACTGACTGGCTGGGTGGTGACTGACTGGCTGGGTGACTGACTGGCTGGTGACTGACTGGCTGGTGACTGACTGGCTGGGTGGCTGACTGGCTGGGTGGCTGACTGGCTGGTGACTGACTGGCTGGGTGACTGACTGACTGGCTGGGTGGCTGACTGACTGGCTGGTGACTGACTGGCTGGGTGACTGACTGGCTGGTGGCTGACTGGCTGGGTGGCTGACTGGCTGGGTGGCTGACTGGCTGGGTGGCTGACTGGATGGGTGACTGACTGGCTGGGTGGCTGACTGGCTGGGTGGTGACTGACTGGCTGGTGACTGACTGGCTGGGTGACTGACTGGCTGGTGACTGACTGGCTGGTGACTGACTGGCTGGTGACTGACTGGCTGGGTGACTGACTGGCTGGGTGACTGACTGGCTGGGTGACTGACTGGCTGGGTGGGTGACTGGCTGGGTGGGTGACTGGCTGGGTGGCTGACTGGCTGGTGACTGACTGGCTGGGTGACTGACTGGCTGGGTGACTGACTGGCTGGGTGACTGACTGGCTGGGTGGGTGACTGGCTGGGTGGCTGACTGGCTGGGTGACTGACTGGCTGGGTGGGTGACTGGCTGACTGGCTGGGTGACTGACTGGCTGACTGGCTGGGTGACTGACTGGCTGACTGGCTGGTGACTGACTGGCTGGTGACTGACTGGCTGGGTGACTGACTGGCTGGTGGCTGACTGGCTGGGTGACTGACTGGCTGGGTGGGTGACTGGCTGACTGGCTGACTGGCTGGGTGACTGACTGGCTGGTGGCTGACTGGCTGGGTGACTGACTGGCTGGGTGGGTGACTGGCTGGGTGACTGACTGGCTGGTGACTGACTGGCTGGTGACTAACTGGCTGGGTGACTGACTGGCTGGGTGGCTGACTGGCTGGTGACTAACTGGCTGGGTGACTGACTGGCTGGTGACTGACTGGCTGGTGACTGACTGGCTGGGTGACTGACTGGCTGGGTGGCTGACTGGCTGGGTGGCTGACTGGCTGGGTGACTGACTGACTGGCTGGGTGGCTGACTGACTGGCTGGTGACTGACTGGCTGGTGACTGACTGGCTGGGTGACTGACTGGCTGGCTGACTGACTGGCTGGGTGACTGACTGGCTGGGTGACTGACTGGCTGGGTGACTGACTGGCTGGGTGGTGACTGACTGGCTGGGTGACTGACTGGCTGGTGACTGACTGGCTGGGTGGCTGACTGGCTGGGTGACTGACTGGCTGGGTGACTGACTGGCTGGGTGACTGACTGGCTGGTGACTGACTGGCTGGGTGGCTGACTGGCTGGGTGACTGACTGGCTGGTGACTGACTGGCTGGTGACTGACTGGCTGGTGACTGACTGACTGGCTGGGTGGCTGACTGGCTGGGTGACTGACTGGCTGGTGGCTGACTGGCTGGGTGGCTGGTCCCTAGTGTCCCCCTCTCCTTGTTCTCCTGTTCCTGTAATTAGAGATCAATGGGGGAGAGCTCAGTCCACAGTGGGTGGTGCCATCCCTGGGCTGGTTGCCCTGGTTCTATAAGGTGGGCTGGGGGAGCCAGCCTTTCAGCAGCATCCCTCCGTGGCCTCTGCATCAGCTCCTGCCTCCAGGATCCTGCCTGTCTGAGTTCCTGACCTTCTTCAGTATGAGAAGAATCATTGAAGTGTAAGCCTGATAAACCCTTTCTTCCCAACTTGCTTTTGAGCATGGTGTTTCATTGCAGTAACAGAAGCCCTAAATCAGACAGTCATCTATAGTGTTGGCTCACTTTATTGTAAACAACCGTCAGAATCATGGCACATCTTTAAACGGCCACAGGATGCTCAGGCTTGGAGCTCAAAGAACTGACAGGAAATATTTTTTCTTTTGTTTCTTATTTTATGTATTTTATGTATATGAGTGTTCTACTTCCATGAATACCCGCATGAAAGAAGAGGGCATCAGATTTCATTAGAGAAGGTTGGGAACTGCCTTGTGGATGCTGGGAATTGAACTCAATACCTCTGGAAGAGCAGCCAGTGCTCTTTTTTTTTTTTTTTTTTTTTTTTTTTTTTTGGTTTTTCGAGACAGGGTTTCTCTGTGGTTTTGGAGCCTGTCCTGGAACTAGCTCTTGTAGACCAGGCTGGTCTCGAACTCACAGAGATCCACCTGCCTCTGCCTCCCGAGTGCTGGGATTAAAGGCGTGCGCCACCACCGCCCGGCCAGCCAGTGCTCTTAATATCTGAGCCGTCTCTCCAACCCTGATAGGAAATATTTTCAATTATAGAAACTCTCTCAGTTAACAAGAGACAGAGGGTGAGAGGTCAAAGCCCCAGAGTGTCTCAGTGAATGAGAAAGACTGTTAAGACTAAGTCCCTCCCTAAGGGATGCCTGGTCACTATACAACAAGCAAGCACCAACACTTTCCTGCACGAGATTGTACTTGTACCAAAAGATAAGCTAAAGAAATGAATTTGACATTCCATTAGGCAATAGAATCAATGGAATAAAAATGTTTCTCACCATAGTTGCGTTAAAAAAAAAAACTTTTAGACAAAAGGAAACCTGACTTGAATGTCCAGGGGAAAATATGACATAATGCAGGGAAACAGAAAAGGGAGGTGGACAGAAACACTGCCGAACTGAGCCAGGACCAGACACGGAAAGCCTTTGGTTAGGAAGAGCGCATATGTCATCCTGTCATTGGAGGTCATCTTTCTCCAGCTTCCATTGTTCTTCGGGAGAAACACAGGAAGACATTCCCGGTGACAGCCACCTTCCCTTCACGGCTCAAGCCGCATCAAGCAAGCCCTTACATATCCTTAAAGCCTAGCAATCAGGCTGAAAGCCAAGATCGGAAAGGAAGGGGCCTCAATGAAGCCTCTCGTGACGACAGAAAGCGCAGAATAGGAAATTGCTCCACCTAGGATGGAAGTTTAAAGTCTTGCTTTTCGGCAGATTGAATTTTATCCTGTCGTTCTTCTGCTGAAGGACTTACTAGCTCAATTTCGGATTGTCTCGGTGGCACTGGTGATCTGATGACAGGCAGGCTGCAGTGACCCCTTTCCGTCCCCCTTCTCCCTCTCCGCACAGCTGGCCAGCTGTTTCCCACCAGTCATTATTTTTCAGAGAGGTCTGAAGGCAAGAGCTGCAGGTTAACCGTTCCCTAGAAATTGTTCTGTGGGTTTGGAGCTCAACCCCAGGGCCCCATACACACCAGGTAAACACTAGCCCCAGTCCTCATATGCTTCTCTTTACAGAGTTTTGGATTCTCTTCATAGTGGGGGAGAGTGAAGGGATGAAGAGAAAGGAGTTTTAAGGATAAATTAGAATATAAAATATCAATAAAACCTATCATTATTTGTTTTTTTGATACAGGGTCTTGCTGTATAGACCAGGCTGGTCTTGAACTAACAAGAGATCCATCTGTTTCTGACTCCCTAGTGCTGGAATGAAAGGCATGCACCATCATCCCCAGTAAAATCTGATCTTTACAAAATACTTCTGCTAGGTGCAACTTTCGGCAGAGATAGACTATTGGAGGACCCGGAATCTATTCTATTCACTTGATGGTGAATGCTGTAGTTATGAACCGATTATTGGCATAATTGGCACCTGCCTGTCTTATGGCGACCTCTATCACATCCAACCAGATATCCTAAAGCACAAAGGAATTTCCCTGATGATGAATTAGTTCTTTGAAAGAGACAGAACTTACTTTGAAACTGAAGAACAGGGTGGAACAAATGCCTGATTCAATGAAGAGGACCCAGGGGTCTGGTTGGCATTGCCTACCGGACAAACACACTTACCCAGTACTCAGCTCAATTGTCATTTCCAATAGGCTTGTTATCGAGATGTCACCTCAAAAGTTGAGCAGGGGAGCAGGGTACCTGTGAGGTAGAAAAGGGCTCATCTACTGAGATGATGATGTTTTGAAAAGAAGGGACTTGGCATAAGACTCCAGTCCCTCGCGTCAGACACAAACTGGCTTTTTCTGAATACGGAGGAAGGTAATCCACACGGAGAGAAAATGGAACACATTTGTTTAATGTCCATTCTGGCTTAGTTAATCCTAATAATCCAGAGGAAGTGGTCACTGCCCACCCCTGCTCTCTCTCCGCAGCAGTTCCTTGGCTCACCTCGACCATGCTGTCTGAGCACGAGAACCTGGACGGCACGTGTTCACACTCTGCCTCGGCCACCGTGGGGATTATTCGTGGATAACCCAGTCCAAGTCAACGGTAGGGAGATTCCAGGCCAGGGCAAAACTCCAGCGACACATACACACAAATGGGTCAGTAACAAAAATTTCCAAGAATTTTATATAATAAATTCAAAATCCTAGTTGTCTTAAGTGTTTGTAGAAAGTAGGCAGAGTCCAGGAAATATTGCTAAGACTCATCAGCTCAGAGGTCTGTCTCATCTCCGTGTTCTCTCATGTAGATGTCCCCACTGTTCTAAGAGTTCCTAGGCACGGCCATAGCCATGCTTAGGATTTTCTCACGTTCCTGGTTCCCCAATTTCAACTCCATGTCTCTCTTTTGACTTCTTGCTTAATTTCTCATCCCTTGAAGCACAGCTTGATCCCTCATGAACTTCTCTAAGGTCTGAATATGCTCTTAGGTTCTAGTGCCAGAATTTTGCATGAGGCCTTATATATCAACAGTACATTTGTTGAGTGGATGAACGATGGATATATGAATTTAAATTTGCTCATTGTCACAAACGTCTGGGAAAGTCCTAGAGAGCTGGATACACGGGAGCCTTGTGAAAACTCCGTCAAAGGGACAGAACCAGACTGTGATTTCAATTATGGAAATTCACTAAATCCCTCTCAGCGGCCACTGGCTCGATATTTAATTTTCACCCAGAGATCATAGGCATTTTGCCGATTTATAATTCCCAATGTAATCACCTTGAATAAGTCACCCTTTCTGTGGACACCCACATTAGCCAGAAAAACCATGGCCATGTTAGGGAAATTTGATTTGTAGCCAAATCCGCTTATATACTCTTGAGCAAACCTGGCAGAAATCCAACTGCTCAAGTTAAATAGACGTTTAGCCACACTGCGCATTAGATATGCCTGGTAACCTCAGAAAAATAGACTTGAATAGCAGTGCTGGCTTAGCAGACTGTTGTATGATTGTAGTATAGAACAAAAACTTACTGGTAGCCAGATCACTGTGCTTTTATCTAACATATCTTTGAAAATATACTGGGTTTTGAGTCTATATAAAAGTCCCAGAAGATCTGCTATAGTACTTACCAGGAAAAAAATATTCCTTTTTTTTCCTTTTTAAAATTGTTTTTATTAAGCTATATGTTTTTCTCCACTCCCCTCCCTTCCTGCCTCTCCTCTCCCCTTCAACCCTCTCCCATGGTCCCCATGCTCCCCATTTACTCAGGAGATCTCGTCGTTTTCTACTTCCCATGTAGATTAGATCCATGTATGTCTCTCTTAGGGTCCTCATTGTTGTCTAGGTTCTTTGGGATTGTGAATTGTAGGCTGGCTTTTCTTTGCTTTATGTCTAAAAGCCACTTATGAGTGAGTACATACTATATTTGTCTTTCTGGGTCTGGGTTACCTCACTCAATAGGATGTTTTATAGATCCATTTATTTACTTACAAATTTTAAGATGTCATTATTTTTTTCTGCTATGTAGTACTCCATTGTGTAAATGTACCACATTTTCCTTACCTATTCTATTGAGGGCCATTTAGGTTCTTTCCAGGTTCTGGCTATGAAAAACAATGCTGCTATGAACACAGTTGAGCACATGTCCTTGTGATACGATTGAGCATCCTTTCAGTATATATGCAAAAGTGGTATTGCTGGGTCTTGAGGTAGGTTGTTTCCCAATTTTCTGAGAAATCACCATACTGATATCCAAAGCGGCTGTACCAGTTTGCACTCCCACCCACAATGGAGGAGTGTTCCCTTTACCCCACAACCTCTCCAGCATAACTTGTCATCGGTGTTTTTGAACTTGGCCATTCATACAGGTGTAAAATGGAATCTTAGAGTTGTTTTGATTTGCATTTCTCTGATGACTAAGGATGTTGAGCATTTCCTTAAGTGTCTTTCAGCCATTCTAGATTCCTCTGTTGAGAGTTCTCTGTTTAGGTCTGTACTCCAGTTTTTTTGGATTATTTGTTCTTTTGATGACCAATTTCTTGAATTCTTTATATATTTTAGAGATCAGCCTTCTGTCTGATGTGGGGTTGGTGAAGAACTTTTCCCATTCTGTAGGCTGCCGTTTGTCTTGTTGACCGTGTCCTTTGCTTTACAGAAGCCAGTAAAAAAGTATTCTTTTAAAGAATTTATTCAAAACCAAATAAAAATAGATTTTCCTCTTCTTGTTCTTTCTCCCCTCCTCCAACCAGTGATCATTTTGATACATCAAAACAAATTATCATCAGATGGTGGTGACACACAGGAGGCAAAGGCAGGCGGATCTCTGTGAGTTTGAAACCAGCCTGGTCTACAGAGTGAGTTCCAGGACAGCCAGGGCTATACAGAGAAACCCTGTCACAAGCAATAAAACAAAACAAAAACAATCATAATTATTTTTAAAGGACTTGTGGCTTTTAGAACATTTTAATCTAGGTTGTACAGTAATTCCCACGACTTTAGCACCTACTGAGCTGAGATCTTCTCTTCTTACTGAGTAACTAACAAGAAACATACTGTCATGGGCCATTCTAATTTTGAGTTGAATTTCCCTTCTTGTTGCTCTCCTCTTCCCAAACACAGGGCTCCCAAATGCTGGCTGGTTTGCTTAATTTGGAAGGCCTTACTGTCTTCTCAGTAATATGCCATCAGGAGCAGGATGGGCGTTAGCATAATTTTGATGCAAGTAAGGCATCGTGTAGAAAACCTTGTCTTTGATTCTTACGGTTTCTTATATATTTTTCTCAGATTGGGCTTCATGGCATTTCTAAGGCACGATATTACCCCAGTGGCTACAATTTAGGCATCCTCTGGTGGTTAGCAGAACCCAATCAATTCTTCTGAACATCAATTTAAATTATTTAAGTGTAATGGTCCATTTTTTTTAGATTGTGATGCATTTTCCCCTCTACTTTTCTGATTAAATCCTTATGTTCAAGGTATGTGTTATCTTAGTTACTTTTGTATGTATAAAGCTTTGTCCATTCAAAATGCTACTTTGAAGTCATGAAATGCCATAAATAATGGGTAAAGTGTTTATTCAGAATATCTAGGATAAAGGGGAGGTGCACCCTCATCCTCACTAAGAGTTTAAGAAAAACGTTAACAGCAGAGCCAAACCGCCTTAAACTAATTCACACAGTGGAAACAGAGCCGTCAACAGCATGGAGCTGTCGCACAGTCAGACGTTGTTAAAACTTAAAGAACTTCCACTTCTGTAATGGCTGTGCCGAGGACCAGAAGACGTTCCTATCGAATTAGCAGAAACAAACCGTGTCATTTTTTCCTTCGCCAGCAAACTTCTGCACTATTTTGGGAACTGTGCTAATACCGCTGGCATTCCAGTGTTTAAAGCTGTGTTGACATGATAAAGTGCTGTAATTTCCACTTGTTATTGTGAGACAGAAGCTGCCTCATTAATTTCTGCTTCATTCAGAACTGAGGAACAAATCAATGTTTACCAATGGGAATAAAGCTAAATGAGCAGCAGAAAGAAAACCTGAAACACTGTAATAAGCCATTAGTTCATGATGATAAAAAGATATTTAAAGGATTGTCTAAGTTCTGTTTAGTCAACAAAATTTAGATAAAAATGAGAAACTGTTTTAGTAAATTTAAAATAGATTTCTCACAAACATTTAATTTTAATGCTGTAGAACCTGTAAAAGATTTCTTTGTGCAACAATGTAACATGGTTAGTATAACCCATTATGAATGAAAGAAGAGTGTGGGTGCTCTAGGAAATGTGACTTCCTAGTTATACTGAACACTTACAAATTTACTTTAAACAGTACCTTAAATATATTAAAGATCCAAGCATCTTCCAACTTACCCATAATCCACTGGAAGACTTAAAGATGCAGAATAACAGATGCACCTAAGAAGGGTGTTAGAAACAATCTGTTCCCACCATTCCGTCCTTTCATTTTATGAATGAGGGAAATAAGGACTAGAAAGAATACTATGTTTGCTTAAAATCTAACAACTAATTAGTAACAGAACAAACAGATCTGGCTCTTCTAATTACTTTCCTGTTAAGTATAAAATTAAATTTGTGAATGAAACCATGTGTGTTTTGGAAAGTCAATTCTTTCTTTGCCTGGTTTACAAATGGCCAAAGTCACCACCCATAAGAATTACTTCTGGGTAGTTAACGCCCTTCCTCACATTTAATCTGAAGCAGAAGGCTATAGCTTTATTTCCAATTAACTGAGCAAACACACACACACTCTATTTCTCAATGGCTAGGGCAATAGTAGAAGCACCGACCGCTACTACTTACAAGACAGGACACTTGGGTTGAGTGTGGAAACCATTTTTGATAACACCAAAGCATCAGGAAGTCAGTGAAAAACATCACACCAGCTAGATGCTTTGAGAAGAAAGATGGCAACACTCTCTCTTTGTTGTTTCCGGTTCCTAAAGACAGCCATCTCTGCTGAGTGTGGGTTTACCAAGGTCTTGTACAGACAAGAGGAAGACAAAGGGAAGCCCTCCACTAAAGTCTAAGCTGGGTCATTTACTACTACCAGGACCCAGCTCTGTTTCGTTGCTGTTGGTAAAAAGTGAAATGTTGGTCCAGGGCCAAAGTCTGGCTGCACAATGGGTGAATCTGAGCAGAGGGTTCTGAGTTCCCTCTCGCTGACCCTCAGGAACTCCTCAAGGGGCAGGGAAAACTCCCAGCAAATTGAACTGCTAACACCCAAAGCCTTGCCGCTCTGGCACATCGCATCAAATCGAACCAAAAGGAAAGGCTCTGTTCTTAGCCTCCATGGACACGCAGGTCTGCTTAGAGGTGCGTGTGAAGAAAGACGCTGGACAAGATGTAGCCTCCAGAAGCTGAAGAGGACCCAAGCATGCCAAACTGCGGTGGGCAAAGTGCCCACCTCGCTTCTTTGCTTCTAATAGTAAACAGATTTTTTTTTAAAAATTCAAACCAAACATGCTCTAAACTGGTGGGGAATGGGGTGCGGGGATGGGTGGGGAGTTGAAGGAAGTTGCCTGGGAGAACAAAAGAAACCAAGATTTTCCCTTTAGTTGTCACGAAGTAAGTACACACATTTGGGGGAAATCCTTACACCACCAGGTCTTCAATTTTTTTGTCGTCTTCTTGAAATCTGTTCAAAATTCAATGAAAGACTTTCTAGATTGTAAAAGGCAAAACCCTCCTGAGATTAAAAAACCCTTCTGAAATTGAAAAATTTGGTGTGCTTATGTATATAAACACTTTTTAAGGAGGAAGGATCATCTTTCCACTAGAACCTCAGAGAAATTAGGTGACTGAAAAAGTAGACAACCACGGTTGAAACGACGGGGTCTCTAGATTTCTGGCTGGAGAGATCAGCTGAGGTCTCAGCATGGTATAAAACCTGTCCCACAAAGCCTGCTTGAGTTTCCATTTATCTTGATAAGTTGTGTGTGATTTTTTTCTCAACAAAAAGGGCGGAGGTGCATGAAATCAAATCGAGTTTATTCTCATAAAGATTTAAAAAGAAATATTTTATACCGGTGGCTAATGAAATTTTATTTTAGATAAGAAGAGACTCTTGGACTCTTGCCCACGCATGCTGGATTAGTTGAATATTTCTCTTTTTGAGTTAATTAACTTGAAACAAAAGGCTTGGCCCCTCCTTCCAACAGGTTTTTTTCTCCTATCTGATGTTTGAGTGCGCTGTGAAATAGTGATGATGGATTAGCTGCACTTCTATTTGAGCTAGTAATTACCGTTTTATAAAGATTTGATCCCTGAGATATATTGAATAGAAGCTATTTATATAATCTCACAATAACTGGTTGAAAATTAGAGAATAGAAGAAAAATGACACTAGAAGGTAATCGAGACACGGTGCATGCAGGAGAAAATGAAGACCTAAGAGAAAACACGATTACACACCAAAACAGTATCAAAACCTAAACAGAGAAACTAGGGGGAAAAGGACTATCTTAAACGGAACAAAGGTACCAAGGGGAGAAATACAGTGAAAAGGACGAAAACAGCACAGTCGAGCCTTTCAAAAAAATCTCAAGGCCTCTAGCTAATGAAGGCGAAGACAAGAAGACAAGGAGAAAACATCAGAGCGAGAGCCGTTGCCTGTGATCATCAGATAAAACACCGAAAGCACAGGGGAATAATCTTTTGTGGCGGAAACCGACCAGGCAGTAAGGAATGCTGATTTTTCCCAGACAACATCCATAAGGTCTAATGTAAAAGGGAGAAAGTGGGCTTAAGCACCTGCCTTCTAACAATTATTTTAGATAATTCCTGATGTTTTTCAATTGCCCGTTTCCGGGTATACTGATAGGGAACCCGAAGGGCTCCTCGATCTCTAGAGAACGTTGGCTCCATCCACAGGCAGGGACCGCTTGCCGGTTAACCCTGAGGGCGCCGGCAAGATTCCCCATCGTCAGACGAACCCGGTCCTCAGGCGACCCCGCTTGCCCGCGAGCCCGAGCATCTTCCTCCCGGCTCTCAACCCATTCACGAAAAAGCCTGGGAATTCTGGAACCGCAACAGCCTCCCCTCGGGCGCCAGTCGCGGCCGCCCCCGTCGCCTCCGGGGGGCGCAGCCTCACTCGGAGTGGCGCGGATGGGGCGCGCCCCCGTGGGCCCACCGCGCGCGCGCCCGTTACCACGGCAACGCCCGCCCGGCCGCCCGAGGGGCCCGCGGGGGAGAGCGGGCGCGCTCCGGCAAGATGGCGTCGTCGAGGTCGCGGGGTTCGCAGTGAGCGCCGGCCGCCGTCGCTCCGCCCGGCCCGGCGCGCCTCAGGTCCGCCCGCCCGCCCGCGCGCGCCCCGCGGGCCCATGGCGGCGACAGGTGCGGGCGCGCGGCGGGTTGTCGGGCTGCCGCGGGCCGGGCGCGCCCCTCGCTAGCGCGCGCGTAACTTTTCCTCGCCGCGGCCCCCCGCGGCCTCGGCGCCACGCCCCCCGGGCCGCCGCCCCGCCGAGGTGCCGTCTGCGGGCCGCCGCGGGAGCCTGGAGCGCCGGGAGGCGCGGCTCCACCATGGCCCTGACCCTGTTCGGTGAGTGCGGTCCCCGGCTCCCCGCCGCGGGTGGGCCGCGCCCCGGCAGTCGCGTGCGGGGCCGGGGGAGGGAAGCGCGGGGCGGGCCGGCCGCCGAGTCGGGGCTCCTGGAGCGCGGCCCCGCGCGCGGTTCCCATTGTCTCCTCTCAGGCAGGGCCGATGGGCGTGAGCTCCCGGGCCGGTCCTGGGGTCATGGTGAACGCCTGGTGCCAACTTGAGAGGGAAGTTGGCTAGTTGTTGGCAAACCAGTTTTTCCCCAAGTCGGTAAATAAAGATCCTGGAAAGTTTATTTATTTTGAACAAGATGTGAGAGCATCCCCAGCCTCTCTAGAATTGCCCCGTCCATGTGTTGCTTCCTCCTGGATTGTTGGGCATTTTATATTGGGGGGGGGGCTTGTTATATTATATTGCATTGGAAAGGAGAATAATATGTGAACTTAATTTGGTTTTGGTTAAGGTTGGAAGTGTGTTCTCTGACGAAAGAGGACAGAAGAAAGTTGGTTACTGGCAGGTAACCGATCGGAATAGTAATTTTGAGCTTTGGATGGGAAATGCTATCCAGTGGATGTAGTTACTGGAGCACTATTGTTTCAGTGTCTGAGACTGTTTGCATTGACAGTGCATTGAGAAAAAGCCTTGGGAAGCCTTGGAAAACACTGTTTTCTTTTTACACAAAACAGACTTTGGTACATTCATTCAATAGAATCCAGTATGTCGAAACTTAGATTTGCAAATAATTCAGTTTTTCAAAGTAGTAAGGTACAAGGATGTACTATTACCTGTAGCCACGAGAACATTTCTTAGGAGTTATTCAGCAGATGCAGTTTCCAGTTAAGTTTGAATTGTGTCATCTGAATGGGCACATTGTGTTGTTACATCCCAGAAACGCTTTTTGTTATAGATGCCTCCAAGTGAATCAGCCAAATGCCTCCTGCTGGAATCAGTTACTCCCCCCTCTTCTTTCACCAAAAAATAAAAATCTCACTGTGGTTTTGCCCTACCTTGTATTTAATTTCTATTGTTTAGCGGAACTGGGGACTTTTTTTGGTACAAAGGTTACACATGATATAAAACTGGACTCTTAGTTGATTTTTTAAAGAAGCAGTGGCGGTGTCTAATCAGCAACTATTGTAGCGAATACACAGATTTCCAGAGAAGAGCTTTTCAAACTATCTGATTAAATTAATTCATCCCAATTTCTTGTGACATACTCTGCCTTTTTAAGGATTCCAGAAGTAAGTTGTACTCAACTAGTATTTTTTTTTAGACTGTTGACAGTTCTGATAAATAAAGCAGTTAAACTGGGAAAACAATACTTATTTTAAAGGATTGCTAACTTGGGAGCCTTTACCTAGGTGGAAATATGGAAAAGAAGGGTGTGGTATTCTACCTGTATGAAAAATTGCTCCCACCCCTCAGCGTGAGTGACTGGTTTCTACATTCTGATGTGTGTTTGCGGAAAACAGAATTCACTTTGCACTTCTTCCAACTCCGTGAATGTGGGTGTGTTGTAACGCACACCTCTGAACAGAAAGAAGCAGGGGTGGGAGAGGGGGAGAAGGAGAGGAAGAGAGAGGCAGAGACAGACACTGCCTGTAGCCCAGGTGCCAGGATTATAGGAATGAGCCGCCACACCCACTGTTTTTTGGTAGCGACGCCACAGCAGCTGTTAACTGTCAGTTGCAGAGCACATTCCTGTCTCCTGGGTCATCTGTGTGTCTGTTAAATGTAGAGGCTTTTGTCAAAGTCAAGGGGGGGGGGATCTTTAAAGGGACACTCATTGTGATTTCTCTTAGGCGCATTCACAAGTTTGAGAGCTACTGAATTACAGGAAAATTCCAGGAGGTTGGACCAACTTTGCCCAGTTCACAAAAACTTTTTGCTTATGTGAGGAGAAGTACCCGAAAGGTAGAAGAAATGGATTTTATTTTAGATTTTCTTGCCATTTACTTGGGTTTAGAGGCACTTCTTGTCTTTCTGTTCAGTCTTTCCAGAGTTGGAAGAGCTGCTCAATGGCCTCCATCACATTACTGTTTTTGAGAGAGGGCCTTGGACTTATCGGTCCTCCTGCCTCAGCCTCCAGAAGGCTAAGACTACAGGTACATTTCCTCTCCGTGACCAGCTAGCAGGATCAGTGATGATGGGGATGAGGGAATAAAAAAGGGGCTAGGTGAATTTGCTGTCAGACGTTGGGGAGAGCGTGACCGTCTGCATCTGTGGCTGCCGAGAGCACTCACTGCTGGCTGGCTGCCTTGACTGTCTTGGTCTGTTGATTTACACCAGAACAAAAGAGTATGGGCCAGTTTCTCAACTTGTGTTTTAAATTTTCGTTCACACTTTCACAAATGTAATATTTTTATTGGTAATTACTAGAAGTTTATGTAGATAATTTTAGAAGTTCTTTAGTGTTTCAGTGTGTATATGTGCACCTGTTTGCAAGTATGCAGTGTGTGTGCACGTGTGTGTGTGTGTGCGTGTGTGTTTGTGTGAAGGCCAAAGGTCAACCTCAGGTGTCATTCCTTGGGAACAGTCCTCTGTGATTACGTGTTTGTGCCACTGAATATTTAAAATTTCAGTGTAGTCCCCCAGCATCTGTCACTGGCTGGAGCTTTCCCAAGCTCGCCCTTAGCTCTAGGGACCGGCCTGTTTCCCTTTGTCAGCATGGATTTTCAGGACCTGAAGACAGGACAAGCATCCTGTGAGGCAAGGTCTTTACCTGCTGAGTTATCTCTCAGCCCACCGTTATGTGTGTAGTCTATGTGTTTGTGTGCAATCTTCTGTCCAAGCACACAGGGCAGTCAGAGGGTGTCTTCCTTTATTGCTTTCCAACTTACATTTCGAGGCAGAGTGTTGGTTTTTAATCTAAATCTCTATCTTAGGATTTTATCAATAAAGACTCAGAAGTCAGATGCTAGGTTAAAAACCTGCTAGCTGAGAGAGGCAGAGGAGCAACCAGCTGACCTTCCTCCTTAGCCAGCATCTCAGAAAGAGCTTCCCTTCTGCCATTCCAAACCAAAAAGGACCACCAAACTCAAAGTCCCTCCTCACTACTTCCTGCGTGTTTCTCTATCCATTTTTTGGACTCCCTGTAACTCCCTATAGCTACCTGTCAATTAGTTGCTGGCTCCATCTCTTGACCCAAGGTTGGTTTTATTTAATTAACATGATCTTGGGGTTCACAGTGCAGTCAAGTATCCTGAAACAGCAGAGTGTCTCACTGAAGCTAGAGCGCATTATTTCAGTTAGAGTAGCTGGCTGACAACCTCTCGAGATCCTCCTATCCCCCTAGTGCTGGGGCTACAGGTGTGCTGCTATACCCACTTTTACATGGGTGCTGGGGATCTAAACTCAGATCCTTATGCTTGTCCAACAAGCACTTTCCCACTTTTCCCAGCTCTCTCTCTTAGTTTTTGAGACAGAGTCTCACTGGCACTTGGGGTTTGCTGTGTAGGCTAGACTGGCTAGAAAGCCTTAGGGGTCCTCCTATCTGTGTCTCTAGACTGAGAATGTAGGGACTGGCTTCCAGTCTTGACTATTTTACATGGGTGTTGACATTGAACTCAGGTCCCTGTACTTTGGGGCAGGCATTTTGCCGACTGTTTCCAGCCCTGTTTCACTTTTGAAAAACTCTAATATGCATTGAAAATGTTCACCTTTGAAAATCCTGAGATTTGAAATTTTTTCTCTGCCTTTCAAATGAATCCATGTCACACTGTCAACCCTGATAGAGTTTATTTTGTTGTAAGATTACATTTACTTACTTCTAGGAGAGGAAGGAGAAAGGGGCATGCTAGGGTGCCTGTGTGGAGGTCAGAGGGCATCTTCTGGGGGGCACTTCTCTCTTTCATCCTGTGCACTGTAAATGGAGACAGCTCGTTCGTTTCCTGGCCGCTCAGACTCCAATAATCACGCAGACACTATATTAATTACAACACTGTTTGGCCAATGGCTCAAGCATATTCCTAGCTAGTTCTTATACCTTAAATTAACCCATTTCTGTTAATCCGTGTATTGGCAGGAGGCTGTGGCCTATCAGTAAGGTTCTAGCATCCTTCTCCTTTGTCAGCTCATGGCATCTCCTTGGCTCCACTTACTCACTCTCTGTCGAGGACCAGCCCCACAAAATCACCTCTTACCAGGGTAGGGACGTGGTACTTTTAGAAATATGAGTAAAGAATATGGAGATATGTGAAGAATAACATAACAGAAACGATTGAATAATACCAGAAGGGTATTCCAAAGATTACTGAAATTGCTCCCGTTTATTTTTCCATAAAAGCTATGGAAAAATAAACGTACCCAATGTAAATGGAGGAGAAGGTAACAGAAAACTTTTTTAACATGATACAGCGGATAACTCACACAGTCATCGCATTATCACTCTGAGACATTAAATCATTAGCGTTCTGTTGTCTAGGTAGCGAAGCTGCTCTAGCTCATGATTGCCCCTCCCCAGGTGACCTCATAGTTACAAAAGAAGGAGCAGAAGTACATTTTCATATCCTGACCACCTGTCAGGATGGCATGGACCTCCTTGAATGATCTATTTTAATGTTAAAAGAATCAAGCAATCACATCCTGAGTTGGGCCTTGCAACTATGCTTGTTAATCTTTTGAGTAACCTCCAAACTCTCTGACCCTCAGACAAGGTAGAAATGGGCCCACATTTCTTGGTCTCCACATCTCTTTATATCTCTGTTCAGATTTCCCATCTGGTTATATTCTTCCCTGCCAAGGCAGTTTCTTTACTAACCAATGGTAATAAAACATATTCACAGCCTCCAGAGGGGAATCCCGGATCAGTGAGTCCTGGGGATTGAACTGTCAGAAGGTTTAGCAGCAAGTGCATTCATCTGCCGAGCAGCTCTCTTACTGGTGCAAAGTTAGTTTGTTTGTTTTGACTTGGTTTTGGTTTTTCGAAACAGGGTCCCTCTGTGTAGCCCAGGCAGTCCTGAAACTCCACCTGCTTCTGCCTCACAAGTGAACCACCACTGCCAGGCCAAAGTTAGTTTTTGTTTTGTTTTTTTGTACATGGGATTGAACCCAAGACCTCACACAGGGTAGGCAGACGTTCTTCTACTGAGTCACATCTCCAGCCTGATACAGTTTTAAAATCTTCACCCTCAAAATTGGCCAAACCTATTCCAGATAGACTCATCGTACTGGCCTTGCTCATTTGGTCTGCAAACCTCTGTTGCAGCGTGCAGGCTGTGTGGTGCCTGCTGTGCTCCTGATTGTCTCTTCCGGTGCTCTAGCTCACGCACCGTGGCTCTGTAGTCAGTCGGACACCTTGGACATTTTGCTGGAATCTACAGGAAGGGGAGTGCTTGCTCCCTTGTAATTGCTAGGATAGTAGGAAAGTCTGAGGTCATCTAATTTCATCCTTTTGCTGCTGTGCCTGACAGGATGTTGTGACAGGCCACACCTGGAGAGCTCCAGTTGGCAGAACTGGGTGAATTTCCATCCTACCAGGTCATCCTTTGGCAGGAATCTCATCATTTATAGCTTAAGGGTCTGTGGTTTCTTCCAAGCCAGTGATGAGCCTGGGAATTGAGTACAATCCCTGCCTGCCTGAACCTTGAACAATGTTTGTCTGTCCAGATAGTTGGTGCTAGTGCTGCCTCACCCCCACTACCATGTTGTTGCCATTGTTACAATCATAGGCCTCTTATAGTACTTTCTTACCACTTACATTGAAGGAGAATGTTCCCCAAAGGTTCATGTGTATTTGAATACTGACCCCAAGTTGGTGGGGCTGTTTGAGAAGGATAAGAAGGTGTGGCTTTGTTAGTCATGGTATGACTGGGGTGGGATTTGAGATTTCAAAAGACTTTTGCCATTCCCAATGTGCTCTCTCTGTCTTGTGGTTATGAATCAAGATGGAAGCTCTCAGTTGTTCCTGGCACCATGCCTTTTTGCTGTCATCGTGAACTGTGGTAATGTGAATGTAATTGGCCCCATAATCCCATACGGAATGGCACTGTTAGGGGATTTTTTGCAGTGTTTGTTGCAGTGGATATGGCCTTGTTGGAGGAAGTGTGTCATTGTGGGGGCACACTTTGAGGTTTCCTATGCTCAGGTTACTGCTCAGTGTCTCAGTCAACTTCCTGTTGCCTGTAAGATACAGTTCTCTCAGCTACTCCAGCACCATGTCTGCCTGCACACTGCCATGCTCCCCATCATGATGACAATGGACTGAACCTCTGAAACTGTAAGCTGCCACCCCAATTAAATGTTTTCTTTATAAGAGTTACTGTGGTCATGATATGTCTTTACAGCAGTAGAAACCCCAACTAAACATGGACCTTAACCCTCTGAAACTTCTTTTCATCTTTTCTGTCTTTTTTTTTTTTATTGACCAGGCTGGCCTTGAATTCAGAGGTCCACCTGTTAGGGTTAAAAAAAAAAAAGTTTGTGCCACTACTGTCTGGCGAGTGGCTTTCTTTTGTAAATTGCCTTGCTCATAGGGTCTTTTCATAGTGGTAGAAAAGTCACTGAAACTGTTTGGTACCAGGGAATGGGTTATTGCTGTGATGCCTGACCCTGCTCTTTTTTGGAGGAATATAGGAGACTTTGGGACTTTTGAAGGAAAAGTTACTGAGCACTGTAAGTGGGTCTTAATTGGCTGGGAAGACAGTAGTGCTAACAGCAATGTGGACTACAGAAGCCCAGCTCAGGATGTTTCAAAGGAGAAGGATATTAGCAACTGGGCTAGAGAATATTCTTGTGATAGTCTGCCCTTGTCCCAAGACACTGCCTGAGGCTAAATCGAAAAGTATCAGGTTAATTTCCTTGGTGGAGAAGAATTCAAGATGGCCTAATATGGTGATACTTTCCTCCTCAAAGTACATTTTGCATTTTTTTTTTTGTCCAGCTTGCTCTTTTCCATTGCCAATCTGCAGAACAGTGATTACTAACAACCATGTGGCAAAATAGCACCATGAGATTTATTAAATCCATAGCCGTGCTAGAAAAGATAAGAATATTAAAGAAAGACTATTAAAGAAAGGCCTAATCTGAAATAGAATAAAGGAAGGGGTGACCTCAGGCCCCTTGTAGCTAAGCTTCTAACTTGTAAAAAGGAAAGGCCTGAGGAATTTTCTGCTTTTAAAAATTGCCAACAGAGAAAAGTTTCAAATGTGAGTCAGGAGAGCTGCGGGGCCAGGTGTGTGGCAGGGGAGTCCCTGGATGGAGGCCCTGAGAGGTCTCTTCTGGAAGCCATGAAAGAAGCTTGAATCCTGTTGAAGTGCCCAAGATGTTGAGCATAGCAGAGCCCTGGAATGTCTGCTGAGGAAAACTTCAAACAGGTTGTGGAAGCAGCCCAAGAGAAAGAAGTCTCTGTGTGTGTTTTAGTCAGCAAAGCTGGAAGGGCAGAGTCATCTAAGCCCTTAGAACTACAGCCGTGGAGTTACAGGATTCAGTTTCCCTGCTTGGTTTTTGGTCTTACTTTGGCTCACTATTTTCTCCCTACGCCCTGAGATGGTAATGTGTATTCTGTGCCATTGTATGTTAGAACTATGTAATTTGCTTTTTGATTTTAAGAGGGCTACAGTTTGTCTTGAGTCTGCGAAGAGACTGGACTTTTAAGAAGTGTTGAGGCTGTGAAAGACTATGGAGGACTTTTGAAGTTGTATTGAATATGTTTTGCATTATGATATGGGTACAAGTCTGGGGGGGCATGGAATGTGGTAGTTTGAGTGGGAATGGCTCCCATAGGCTCAGATATTTAAATGTTTGGCTCCTCATTGGTGGAACTGTTTTGGGAAGAAGGCGGAGGTGTGACCTTGTTGGAGGAGGTGTGTCACTGCCTGTCCCTCCAGAGTTAAACCCTTTCTCTTATAAGTTGTCTTGGTCATGGTGCTTTGTCATAGTAGCAGTAAAGTTACAGACTCCATCTTTCCTCAGCCCCTTGGCCACGGAAACCTTTCACTGTCTTAGTTTATGTAGAATTTGCCACTGTCCTGACATACCTGCTTCTAGGCGTCTCCATAGAAGTCCTTCAGATCAGTTAAGTGGAAATGGTGTGTGTGTGTGTGTGTGTGTGTGTGTGTGTGTGTGTGTGTGTGTGTGTGAGTGTGTGTGATGTATTTCACAAATTTTGATTGTCCTGAAATTACAGTCTATTTTCAGAAAGACAAGTTATATGTGTAACCAAAACTGATTGCAAGGGAAACTCCCACTTTACTCTCTGCTGACATTTTTTAGATGTACATGTTTTATTATTATGTGTGAGTGTTCTGTCTGCATGTATGTGTGTGCATGCATGGTGTCTGTGATGTCAGAAGAGGACATCCGATCCCTTTGAACTGAAGTTACAGATGGTTGGGAGCTGCCCAGTGGGTGCTGGGAACTGAATCTCTACAAGAACACTAAGTGTACATAACTGCTGGGCCATCGCCAGCCCTCCTGCTGACGCTTTTAGCTTTCCTTATTCTAATGAGAAGGCAGCCTGATGGCCAGAGCCCATCTACCTTTCTCAGGGTTTTAGTTTTCGTCTGTCATCAATACCACTGCCCTAATTTTAAGTATTTCTCCTCACTTTTTTCTTTAACTGAAGTAAAAAAACCTTAATGTTTCAGTGTTACAATTTATCTTTTAGTGTGGTATCATATAAAAGAGTGAAAAGAATTAGTGGTTAAAACTCTGATGTTTACATCTGTGTGCAACATGTGAAGGAATATTGACGATGCATGTCTGCCCCTTCAGGGTGCCGTTCTATAAATAATGTCGTCTTTGGAGAGAGAAGTTGGGACATGTAGGTGACAAAAAGTTGATGCTTGTTGTTAAGAAAAGAGTTTTAACTTCCTCACATCCCTTTCTGTCTGCGTGTTCTGTCCTAGCATCATGCTCCCCATATAGACTCTGTCTCCAGAGGCCTGCTTCACTCTGTGCATCTCTTTACAGACTGTGGGCGTCTTATTCATGCAGAAAAGGAGGAAATGGCTGGGAGTGGCAGTGCTGTTTTGTAATCCCAGGAAATAAAAATCTGAGGCAGGAGGATTACCAGGCCAGGAGCTCAAGACTAGCCTGGATTAGTTGGCGAAACCCTGTCTCATGAGAGGTGGGGCGGGGGGCACAAACGTTTGTCTTTTGGTTTTCATCTCCAAAAGCCACCTCTGTATTTTAGACTAATTTAAAGCAGGTGTAAGAAAAATTGGTAGGAGAATACTTTTTGAGCATGCTTCCTGGTGGTGGTAATAGCTCCAAAGAGATGGCATAAGCAAGATAAGCTGTTCTTTTTTAACCAGATTGGTATAATATGGGGATTGTACTTCACTGTTATTTTGAGACATCTGGACCAAAGAGGACCTTGCAGGGACTGAGCTGGCATAACTTTTTCATTTTCTCTAAGACATTTTCCTTGATATAGCTAAGGGATGCTTCCTTAGTCTCACATGACGTAACAACACTATTTTCAAAATACATAAATGCAACAAAATCAGTGAATTTCTGTGTAAAACCACAACTTATTCCTACTTAGAAAACTGCTTCTGTAAACTGTGATTCCATCCTTCCTTCATTCTAAGTACTGGGATTGCAGGCATCAGCCACCACATCCAGACCTTTGATTTTTATTGATTGATGTAAATCTTTTGTTCTTTCTTTTGTTTTGTTTCAATTCAAGACAGGGATTTTCTCTGTAGCCCCGACTATCCTGATTGTTTCTATAGACCAGACTGGCCTCGAACTCATAGAGATGCACCTGCCTCTGCCTCCTGAGGGCTGGGATTATAAATGTAGGCCACCACTGCCTGGCTGATGTAAATCTTACATTCTTTTGGGTTTCACGTGCACACCATGGCCCACATGTGGAGTTCAGAGAACAGCTTGTGAGAGTCAGTTCTCACCTTCTGCCATGTGGTTTTGGGGATCAGACTCTGGTCCTCAGTCTTGGTAGCAAATGACCTTACCCGCTGAGCCATCTCACTGGCCTAATTGTTACCCTTAAATGAAAGATAGGAAAAAAGTAACAGCACAGAGTGACCATATTTAAAATCATGTTAAGTAAATTATGTCTGACAAAGTTGTAATTTATATTCCTCCGTGGATCTTTTGTTATAAAAACAAGTACTTCCTAATGTTGTGGAATATTATTTTAAGATGCATTATATTTGTTTATGTTGTGGAATATTTGTTTTAATGATGCAAAGATATATTGCATTCTTTTATGTTGCATGTGTTTAACTCTGTGAGGCTGTGTTACTGTGCCTGTCTAAAACACCCAGTGAGCTAATGAGGAGCTGAATGGCCAGTAGCGAGGCAGGAGAAAGGATAGGCTGAGCTGGTAGGCAGAGAGAATAAATACGGGGAGTATTCTGGGAGAAGAGGAAGGAGCAAGAGAGAGCAAGAAGAGGAGGACATCAGGGGCCAGTCACCCAGCTACAGGAGTAAGAGTGAAAGGAAGATATACAGAAGTAAGAGAAAGGTAAAAGCCCAGAGGCAAAAGGTAGCTGGATTTAAGTTAAGAAAAGCTGACAATAAAGAAGCCAAGCTAAGGCTGGGCCTTCATAAGTAAGAATAAGTCTCTCTGTATGTGATTTGTTTGGGAGCTGGGTAGCAGGTTCCCCCACCCAAAAGAGGTAAAGAATGAAGAGTTCAAAACAACTGCCTACATCCTGACCACACTGAAAACGCACTGCAGCGGCCCTTGCGAAGGCTGAATGCTACAGGATGTGAAGCAGATTTCAGCTAAGTTCTAGTTAGTAAAAGACACGTGAGATTAAAAACATAAGCTGAAATGAAAGGAAAATGCACACCCCTCTCCCCATCAGACAGAGTCTTGTGTAGCCCCGTTCCACCTCAGATTCTGTAGTCACCTCCCAGGCGCCTGGGCTCCACTTCTCAAGTGGTGGGATCTCAGGAACAAATGTTTCCTCCACTATAAAATACACCGCAGTAGCATTAGGAGGATGGCTTGTATCCAAGAACCTCTAAGACAGTTTCATATTCTTAGATAGCTTTTTCCTTTTCCTAAAGAACAAAAAAATGCCTGACGTGTCCTGAGTGGTTGTTTTAAATGGAGAGCAGTGCATGTGGAGAGTTAAGCTGGGATGTGTGGAGAAGGCCCCGTGAGTCAGGGCAAGTGCATGGCGTGGCCCCCAGCAGCCTCATCCAGCTGATGGGAAAGTTGTTCCTTTCTCCTTCCTGGCTTCACCTTTCACGTTTAGATTGTATTCTTGATAGAAGGCAAGACAACCAAGATGGAGCCCAAGAACGATCGTCACTAGAATCGATTTTCTGACCATAAACTAAATGGGTCCTCTAGGCTCTTTAAGCAGCTGCACTCCCTCCCAGTATGCCCTTCTGACATTGGCACTCACCCTCAGCCTGCGCTGCACGGGCCTTCTGTTTGCACCTTTGAGGTGGGTCTTGTCCAGGCTCCATATGGCTGTGAAGTTACTTTGGTAGAGGTGACTTAGGATTGCAGGGTTTGGTTAGATGGGACAGACAACGGGTGAATGCTGTAGATGTCTATCTAAGGGTTATGCTTGGCTGAGTATTTCCCCTGCAGATCCGTATCGCAAAAACAAAACAAAACAAAACAAAAAACAAAAAACAACAACAACAAAACCCAAACAAACAAACAAAACACCAAAACAGCAATCAGAAACCACTTTATGGCATGATAGTAAAGCTGAGGTGTGATGTTTGCATGCTATCTGTGAAGAATACCATGTTAATTCTACATGGACCCTGGACTTTTAATTTAGTCTGAGGATCTTGAAGGGGCAAGACAATACAGGGCAAGTATTTGATGAAGGAATTGCACCATAAGAGAAGAGAAATTAGTTTTATTTAGAGGGTGAGGCATTATTAAAACAGGTTTATGGAAGGAGGCATAAAACAAAACTATACTAAAAAACAGAGCGTACAAGGTTGGAGGAGGGGATAGACGGTAGGTACCTTTGAGAGAAGGACGTCAACACGTAATTTTGCTTTTGAGGAGCTCTGGGTCTTGAGGTGTGTTTTTCTGTTTTTTGGTTTGTTTACTTATGCATTTGATGACTAATTATTGGGTGCCTAATACGAGCCAGGCAGGCATTAGTTTCTGCCTTTAAGAGTTCACATTTACAGCAGGGCAAGCAGAGTGGGGAGAGTGGAGCGGAGGAGCGCAGGTGCTGAGTCTCAGCGGAGAAGGCTGCACGCTGCCGACAGGCAGGCATGCAGGGCTGCCCACAACCAGGACATGTTTCTAAATTATTTGGCATAATTAGAGAATAATGTCGACTTCATTAAACTATTGTTCATTTCATTTCAGCAGTACAAAGGAATTGCACATAAATTAACTTGTTTGCTCATGTTTTACCTCCACAGTAGAGAACATACATAATCAAATCGAATTGGAATTCCTTGTCAAAATGGCTGACTTGATTTTTCAGGGCTCTGAAAGTAAAAACAGTACAATCTTCTGTCATAGTAAATATGCGGGCTACATGCCTGTTAGTTTCCAAATGACTTTTACTATATATGTTTAAACATTTTTATTGCATGTGGGTTAAAGGCTTTTATTTCTGTTATTTATTAGTATCTCTTGTTTGTCCAGGGAGATTTGAGGTGACTCAGAAGATAAGGTGCAGGAGATAGAAAACAGTTTGTGGGGGAGTTCATTTTTCTACACTTTGGTCATTAGTTTCTTCCTAGCCCCTGAGTTGTTTCCCATAATAAGCATATGATTATACTCTGCTTTTGACCTAATAAAGGCTTCCCTCAACTTTGGTACCCTTGAAATAATCATAAATTATCAGCATCCCCCCATTACCATTTCAGGGGTACAAAGAAACTGAACATAGTTGAAAGACTGAGGCTGGTAGACAGTGAGAATTGTGAGTACATGAAGAAGAACGGGAGCTCCTCACCCTACGTTTAGTTGAAGTTTCTTGCTGGCTGAGGATCAAGAATTTAACATAGTGGACAAAATTTGCTAAGGCTGTTGGCATAAAGACACTTCCTAGACAGGTGCCTTTAATTCCAGCACTCGGTAGGCAGAGAGGCAGGCGCATGTCTGAGTTCAGGACCAGCCTGGTCTACTGGGTAAGTTTCAGGTCAGCCAGGGCTATAGAAAAACCTTGTCCTGAAAAACCAAAACTAAAACACAAAACAAAACAAAGCCTCTCCGCTAGTCTTTTGATATAGAGATATTTTTGAGTGAGAATATTAACATTCTTAAAGACCTCCTTTCCCAGCTATTGACCTGCAATTTCTAGGATTTACATCAGAAACCCCATTAACACATGGAAACCTTGGGCAACCTTTGTGGCCCATATTTATCAGCTTGTAGCCCTTCCTCCCCTCTCTCCCTCCCTGTGTGGGTGTGGTACCTGTGTTTGTGTGTACATGTACACGTGGAAGCCAGAGGTCAACCATAGCTGTCTTCCTCAGTAACTTTGCATTGTATGTTTTGAGATGGCGTCTTACTGAATTGAAACTTGTTGATTCAGCTAGACCAATTTGCCAGTGAGATCTCGGGACTGATCCTCATTCCACACCACCACTGGGTTTACAGATGAATTCTACAGCGTCACCTTCTCTGTAACTAATGGGCACCGAAACTCAGGTCCTTGTGCATGGAAGGCAGCATTTGGACTGAGCCACCCCCCTCACCTCACCTATTATTTCTCTTCCAATCTATGGTACGCCCCTTCCTTTCAGGTCAGACAACCCTCTCTCCACTCTCTGCCCCCATCGAAAGTGGCTGCTTTATCGTCTGAGTATTTTGTCATTTTACTGGTGAGCCTGTGGCATTTGGTAGTACGCTGGGTTTTTGTTAGTTTGTTTTCATTTTGTCAAGGCAGGATTTCTCTGTGTAGCCTTGGCTGTCCTGGAACTTGGTCTGTAGACCGTGCTGGCCCCAAACTCATAGAGATCCACGTTGGCCTCCAGATTGCTGGGATTACAGGCGTGTGCCACCACTGTCCCACTGGCAATACACTGTTCGATAGTAGTTCTGAATCTGTTCTAGCACAGATCCCTGGATAATCTTCCTTCTCTAGTCCATGCTGTGTTAAAACTAGGCACAGTGCTTCACACAGGCTAGTGCTCAAAAGGTGCTTGCCAAGTGAACCAAGTAACTCGTAAAACATGGCAATGCTTTTTTATTGTTTCAAGCTTAGTACACTTTATTTCCTTTTTGATGTATGTGTGTGTGCACGCATGTGGTGGTGCTCATGTGGCGGTCGGAGAATAGGAATAGTGTAATAGGAATTGTTTCTTTCATTCCCCCATGTAGTTTCTGGGTATTGAATTCAGGTCATAAAGGCCTGGTGTGGGCACCTTTACCAGCTGAGTTGTCTTACTGGCCTAATGTACTGTAGTTTGTGTTCAGGGTTAAAAGTTCATGTTTCTGCCACTTTGTAATTTTAACTGAGTTAGCAATAGACCATAGTTCAGAATGCTTCTTGTATACTTTTATTGTTGACGAGTTATCTTATTTTCAATAAAGGGAAGATACACATAGATTCTTGGATACTTTTATTGTTGACGAATTATCTTATTTTCAGTAAAGGGAAGATACACATATATTCTTGTATAAAGGGAAGATACACATAGATTCTTGTATACTTTTATTGTTGATGAGTTATCTTATTTTCAGTAAAGGGAAGATACACATAGATTCTTGCATTTGGCCTGTGAAGTGCAAATGTGTCTCTTACTATGAAATTGGTCTCTTTGGTCAGTGTATGGAGAGACAGTAATTGGATTTACACTGTTCTATATCCACTAACAGTCTCTTCAGCTGAAAGCGGAGAACAGTGATCAGCCCTGCACACAGTGTTGCTGTGTGTCTAGTGTTCTGTTGGAAAGAAACAAAGCCTCCTCTGGAGAAAGGCTTTGCTGTAGGGGAGAGAAATGCAGGATGCTTCAGGTGTGAGCCTTGCAGGCTGTTCACAAGTAGCCATGAAGGGGAGGCCTTCAGTCTCCTTCAGACCTCGTGGGTAACAGGGTCAGAGACATTCCCAGACGTCCTTTACTAAACACTCTGCTCTAGTAGCTTTTGTTTCTTTTTTGGTTTTGTTTTTTCTTTCTTTCTGTTTTTACTTTGGTAGAGTCTCATTCTGTAGTCCATGTTAAACCTTAACTTCTGTATAGTTCAGGAGGACCAAAATTTTATAACCCTCTTGTTGTTTCTGCCTCCTAAGTGCTGTGTTTACAACCACACCACTGCACCCAGCTCCCTGAGTGTTTCCAGTGTTGCTCAGGAGAAAACAATAAGCAGTGGGGCACAAAGCTCACACATTGTTTTCAGAATATGCTAGAATATATTAAGCTGTGGTGCCTAAAGAAAGTAAACCCAGTGGCCAAGCGTGGTGGTGCACATCTGTAATCTCAGCACTTGGGATGTCGAAGCAGTGGAGTCTGGAGTTCACGGTCGTGCTAAGCTGCATAGCGAGATGGAGGCAGCACGCGCCACAGAAGACAAGGGCGTGGGTACTCAGTGGCTTACAGGACATTTTATAGATTGTCTATAACTTTTTATTAATAGTGACTTGGTGAGGTTGCCTTTGCTACTGTTCTGTGTTGTGGTGGTGTTGCTGTTTTGTTTGTTTCATGGTGTTTGTTAATGCCTCAAGGTTCCAGAGTTGCTCTTGGTGTGTGTGCAGCCTGTATAGCTAAAAAGAGAACTTTAATGCTAGCACTTGGGAGGCAGAGGCAGGTGGCTCTCTGAGTCAAGGCCAGCCTGGTCTATAATATGAGTTCCAGGACAAAAAAACAAAACAAAACAAACAAAAAAAAAACAACAAAAAAAAGAGAACCTTTAAAAAACAGAGTTCACATTTTTTCTTCATCTCTTCATTGTAGAATTTAAAAGTTAATCCTAGACTTTAAAGTTATATTCCTTGACAAAAACCAGATCCTCGAGTCTTGTCATTTTATTCTTTCAATTGAATTTCAACTGAAATCGTAAGGATAAATTATCGCAAATGGACAAGAAAAGGGAACAAGAAGGACCCCTAATAGGATGATAGGAGGAGGATGCAGACAGTGTTTCTGAGGGAGATAGGCTTTTTGAGGCCTGTGGACGTGGTGTCTAGAGTGCCCTGCCAGCCTCTCCTGCTGCTTTCCTAGGTCTGTCCAGACAGGGGAGCTCTGAGCCCTTGCTCTCTCTAGTCTCCCTGTCTCCGCTCTTCCCTCCCTCCCCTCTCCACACAGACACAGACTTAAAGTTCCTGCTTTTGGAGGGTTTGGTGGAGAAAGCAGTGACTGTACTCCGTCCCCAGTCTTTGTTCCTTTGAGGTGTGACCACACACACCCTCTTAATGCTGTGTGACTTCACTCTTCTAATCAAGACAAGCATTTGAAATCTTCCTACATTTTTGAAGTATTTTTAATTAAAAATTGCAACATTTCACCAGATAACATCTAGCATTTTCTAATCTTATAATCTGTTTTCTACTGTCAGGTGAGGAAAGAAAATTAATGCATTTTATATATGTTAATATTAGATAATTTAAGAGAAAGATGCCCTATAATGGTTTTCTCTTAGGCAACTTTGACTAGACAGCTTGACCATCGAGTTCCAGGATCCTGCCTTTACCTCTCTGGGGTTGCAGACACATGCCACTATGCCCAGCTTTTTATGTGGGTGCTAGGCATCTGAACTTAGGTGCTTTACCAATAACCATCTCCCCTACCCCTGCTTTTCATTTTCAGCTGACATCTTTTACATGACAAGAAACAGTTGTTATATTGGGTAGTGCCAGGAGTCAAACCCCGGGCCTGGCCTTGTTAGGAAAGGTCCATGTGACAGGTTGTGGTAATACCGCTGAACCACATGCTCTCCAAACTAAGAGGCCACACTGTAGTAGGTAGGCTTCACTCACTGTTGTGTGAAAGTGGAGCTGGTGTGTGTGCTATATAATAGCTCTTTCATGGAGCTAGGATCAAACCCAGGCCTCACATTATATTACCACTGAGCAGGGACCTCAGCCCACCCCTTCTGCTTATCAGACACATGTATGAAAGTTATGGACTTATGGATGGATACATCTGTTCATCAGCCCCACTATATTTTAGGTTCTTGGCAACTTCTTTGGTTTGATTTTTGTGGAAAGCCTTCCTCTCCTTTTTTTTTTTTTTTTTTTTTTTTTTTTTTTGGTGAGCCACAGTGTTCTATAGCTTTGTTTGCTATGTCATAGAATTGGGAGAATTCTTCTAACTCCACCAACTAGATGCTTTCTAAAGTCCATTCCGTAGACGGGGGTCTCAAACTTCATTATCCAGCCTAACTCCTAAAGGTTAAGGATTACATATTGTGCTACTTGCGCCCTTCTTTCCCCTTTAGGACCACTTCATTGTGTCGGGGTTAATCTCCGAGGCTTGTGCTTACACCATCTGGCAGATGGCTGTCACACACTATGCCCCCTTTGGCAGTCTTAAATATGTGCATGTGATGATAGATAGGTACTTGTTCCTTTGCTTATGCCCTCACCCTTTCTGGGGAGAAAGCCATCGATGCTATCAAGGCTCTTAAGTTGGCCATGGTAGTTTTGGAGGTACCTTGGGCACTTACGACTGATAATGGCCCTGCCTGTGCCTCTCAACAATTCAGTGACTTTCTGGGGTCCCATACTGCTGGCATCCCTGCAGTCTCGAATTAGGATGTCTGGGGAGAACAGTAACCTATAATTGAACCCAAGCTGTCGATCCTAAAGGAAAGAACAGCTAAAGGTGGGGCACATAGAACCGACCACAAGTAAACATAATACTCCATATTTGTTATGGATACTATTAAAATTAATAAAGATTTAGTTTGAACAGGGGAGACCTCTTGATCAGGAGAAGTGATAGTTCATCAACTGAGGTGGCAATTTAATATGTCAAAAGGAAAAACCTTACAATCTTCTCTCAGCACCCAGGTATTCCAATCCATTAACAGTTGATATGTGGTTGCCCTTCATTGGCTAGGCACCTGTAGCTAGGTTCCTCAGCAGCATCGCGTAGCCCCTCATTGGCTAGGCATGATCAGAACCACGACAGTACCAGGCAGGGTCCAGGTTGGCTCTTCTCAGCCTGGTAGGCCTTGCTTTCCTGCAGTGTGACTATAACTATTCCAGGTCCTTTAGAAGGATCTTACTCCAACCATAGATGGCCTGGGTACGGTTGTGCATGGCTGCAATCCCAGCAGCTGAGAGGCTGAGGCCAGCCTGTGCAATACGATATTCGGGACAGCTAAAGTGAGACGCTATCTCAACTCCCTGCTCCCATAAATGCTGCTTATTGTAGTTATTGACATAAAGTCCTGGCAAAGTTGACCTAGATTTAAGTTACAATAACATTTTGGTTATTTGGAACCTTGTAAACATGTATAATGATTAGCTCTGGAACTCTGGAACAAAAGAAGACAGTTTCTAGGAAGCCCACAAGATGGCACTTGCTACCCTGCTTCCTTTTCTCCTTCAGCTTAAGGGATTCAGCAAAATATAAGAGGTCTGAGCCTTAAATTTAGTACTTAGGAAAACGTTCATTTCTAGAGAGAAGCCAGTTCCTCTGTGGAAGATGTTACGGTTATGTTGAAAGCACAGTGGGATTTCTAGACTAGAAAGAGCTGTCTCTATTAATTGTATTTGCCCATTAAACACCTTAAAAAGAAAATAGAAGTTCATTTTTTTTGTAACCATTTAATGTGTAGTATGAATAATAAAACCCAGACTCAGATGTTGGGGTTCAACCTGAAATCCAGAAAAGCAAAGCTGTCAAGCCACTAGAGAAGTCTTACCTCTACCAAAGTTGAGTGATCACAGGCTAAGCAGACAGAGCCTCTCTCTCCTCCCATTTTATATTCCCTCTAGTGCTGGGATTGAAGGCGTGACTTCCTGGGACTGGGAATAAAGATGTTAGCCACCACCACCTGGATTTGTTTCTGCATTGATCTTGGGTAGCCTAGGGTGGTCTTGAACTCACAGAGATCCATCTGCGTCTATCTCCCAAATCCTGGGATTAAAGATGTGTGTCACCCTTGCCCGACCTCTAGTAGTTTTAGCTTTGCCTCTGGTCTTCAGGCAAGATTTACTGATTAAAATACAAATAAGATACCATTATGTTAACGTATATAACTTATGATGAAATGGAAGCCATTTACTAATGTGCACCTTATCACATGCGCATTATCAGTGGAATATGTCATATTCTGGAGCCAAACAAAATTTAATATATCAATTATAACCTTAACGATAATGATGTCTCCACAGGCGCCACATCCCAGCTTCATTTCCTCTGAAAACGCTCTGTCCTCCTAGTTCATGATAGTATCTTCAGTTGACCAAATCCAATGAGGGAGGATCCAGAGCATAAGTCTTGATACCAGCCTTTTGGAGTGCAGAGTAAACAGAACTGGCCGAAAGTAGATCTGGATGGGCAGACTTGAATGCCACTAGTAATCCACATATGTTTCATATAAGTCATTTTATTCTCTCCTCCATGCCACTATTTTAACTTTTCTTTGTGAAATGGGCAACATAGTACTCTAGCCACTGTATGTTACAAAGAAACTGCAATCTAGTGATACTTGTAATAGAATACTGTATAATGGTTGGTACCACTAATAAAACCTGGGAAATGAGGATAGAAAATAGAGGTTTATAAGACAATTTATAGTTTTTAAAACAATTGCCACTAGCAGTTGTTTTTAGGTAATTGTACTATTTTTATATTTAAAGGAAAGAAACATTTAGAATATGATATGAAATTTCTAGTTCTAATATTTAGGCATTTCTAATTTTAATTATGATTGAGATTTTCCATGTGGAACAATAATGAAGTTGAGGAATCATAGTATGATCCTAATATGCATTGCTGTTGCTCCTTTTTACCCCATCTATGTGATACTCAACTGGTGCTGTTGCACCTGTTTACTGTTTACATTAACATATTCCATGTGAAGGGAATGAGATTGGTGCTGAAGTTTATACTGCGTGCTGATCTGTAAAAGCCTGTCTGTAGTTCATAGTGGCTAAGGTAGGGAAGCACATTCAGTATACTTCAGTGCTGGAGCATGGCTTCTCGGGGACATTCTGAGTTTTCTCTGCCTCTTCACAGGGAGTCAAGCAGCACAAGTGAAGCCGTGGACTGAGCAGTAAAAGGAACTTTCTTTGTTGCAAATGGAATCAGATTTGCAAATATCTAAATTTAAGCCCCTAATCAAACGCTCTGGAGGGTTTTGTGAAAGTACTCATTTTCACCATTCTTAGGAAGGGTTGTGAAGAAAGAATCTGTTCCACAGGAAGAAAGGATCGAAAAGCTTTCTTTTTCAGAGCTTTGTTACATGTCCTTCTGTGCTTACCTACTGCCTGTGCTCGATGGGCAGGCTGTGCATGGCACGCATTCCTTTGTTAGCTTGCCCTCTCCAGTGTTCTGTTTCAGGTTAGTTACTGACATCATACCATCTAGCACAAGACCTCCTTTAAAAGCTTGTACACATTGCATTTCATCATTTTATTTCTGAACTAGCAGCTAGAGAAAGTCTGGTCAGAGAAATGTAGTATGGGAACAGATATGGGGCTGTTTGCCAGCTTCTGGGGCTTCTTTACCCACTGGCATAGTTGAATACTAAGATGGTAATTATTTATAAAGTGACTTAGTTATTTTTATCATTGATAAAAATCATGCTTTCAATTGTACTCATTTATAGTTTTTTAAAAGTTTTTCTTCTCCTCCTCCTCATTCCCTTCCTCCTCCTCCTCCTTTTTTTTTTTTTTTTTGCCAGCATGGGGAGCAGATAACAAATGACTATAAAAACTCCTTGTCTTTATCCTCTGTGTTTAGATTTATAATCTGCATTTGAGATCAGGTGGTTATTAGATAGCTTAAACAGGATTTTCTCCCTTGTGCATCCTTTACCATTTCTTGTGAGATGTAAATGTGTGCAGTTTGTCAAGGGAAGGATTTATCTTTTTACATGGACAGCTGCTTCACTAGCTGGGCTTTGAAGTGTGTCTTACAGTTTTGTTTTATACTCAGATACATTTTATTTATTTCTTCTAATTCTGATCATATCATCTTCAAACTTTTGCCTGGGATCTCTTTGAAATGCTGTGACCTGTGGCGAACACTGCCTGTGGTCTTTCTATCATCTTTACACTCAGTCCAGTATAACTAAATGTAAGGAGTCATGTTTGCTTATTTCTCAACGTTAAAACAATTAAGACTGACTACATACAGAAAAATAGATAATGGATAATGTTCTTAAATAAAATACACATAAAATGAGAGGGTAGGCAAAGGACAGGAAACATGCACTTTGGACTTTTTCTAAGTGAGCACACCTTAGGTTGTCTCCCTGGAAAGCTCCTCCATCCTGCTTTGATTTGATGGTCCATTGTGAACTATCAGAGAATCATTTATTTTGTCATATTACAGGAATTTAAAATCTCATTGACAAAAAATATTCATCTCTTATAGAATATAAAAGCAATGAAAATATTTTCCAATGCTATTATTTCTCTGTGCCTGATGTTGGTTTGAATCACATGATTCTTTTCACTTCCCAGTGACAGGTGACCTTTGTTGTCTGGGCCCTGGTAGTCCACATTTTGGAGGGCACCCTAACAGTGTTGGTGCAGCTGAGTGTGCACATAGTGTTTTAGACTAACCGTGTTAGTGCAGCTAAGTGTGCACATAGTGTTTTAGACTAACCGTGTTAGTGCAGCTAAGTGTGCACATAGTATTTTAGACTAACCGTGTTAGTGCAGCTGAGTGTGCACATAGTGTTTTAGACTAACCGTGTTAGTGCAGCTGAGTGTGCACATAGTGTTTTAGACTAACCGTGTTAGTGCAGCTGAGTGTGCACATAGTGTTTTAGACTAACCGTGTTAGTGCAGCTGAGTGTGCACATAGTGTTTTAGACTAACCGTGTTAGTGCAGCTGAGTGTGCACATAGTGTTTTAGACTAACCGTGTTAGTGCAGCTGAGTGTGCACATAGTGTTTTAGACTAACCGTGTTAGTGCAGCTGAGTGTGCACATAGTGTTTTAGACTAACCGTGTTAGTGCAGCTGAGTGTGCACATAGTGTTTTAGACTAACCGTGTTAGTGCAGCTAAGTGTGCACATAGTGTTTTAGACTAACCGTGTTAGTGCAGCTGAGTGTGCACATAGTGTTTTAGACTAACCGTGTTAGTGCAGCTAAGTGTGCACATAGTGTTTTAGACTAACCAAGTGCTTGTGCACGCTGCTCAACACAAATCACTCAGTCTGCTTTTGGAATAGCCACATTGCTTACTAGGAAATTTTAACTTGAATTTCAAATTAAACAAAAGAATCTATTTAGATATTTAAGAGTAGGTAATGACTTGCCTGTCCATTTTAGAAGCTGTCTTGGGCCACATTTCAAACACAACGTATATTTGGCATTGGCCCAGTATTCTGAGTCCCATGGTAGAAATGTGAAAACAATGGTAGCTTGAATGAAGATGTTTTAGAAAGTTCCTCCAAGTATAATGCCTTGTTAAGTATTCTGTTAGCATGTTTCCTTTTGTTAGTTAGTAGGATTTCATTAGCTTTTAGCTGTGTTCATGTGAAAGGTTCCTTATGCTGCTCATAAATCACCCATTGCTTTATATGCTCTCAACCATACCTATATCTGCATTGTGTTTAGTGCTTGAATTTTATGTGTATATTTGTATGTGTATGTGATGTATGTATGCATTGTACACACATGTGTATTTGTATGTGATGTGTATATGCATTGTACACACGTGTATTTGTATGTGTATATGTGTATGCTATACACATGCGTATGTGTATGTGATGTACCAAAGCTAGCAGCTCACAGTGAAGCAGGGTCTTATAGTCTGCCTTTCAGAAATTTACATCAGCCTGCCAGAAAATGTAGAACCCCTCTTCTGCCTCAGCCCCACATGGGAATCTGCCAGGTACCCTTTACCCAAAACAAACAAACAAACAAAAAGTCAGTTTTAAAAGACAGAGTCTTTAGCTTAGGCTGGCTTTGAACTTGCTGTGTAGCTGAGAATGACCTTGAACTTCTGTTCCTCTTCTTGCAACCACCTCCTTGATTACTGGGATTAAATGCATAAACCACTGTGATTCAGGCGATCAAGCCCAGGGCCTGGTGTGTGCTGCCCAAACCTTCTCCAGCTGAGCGTCATTTGCAGTCCTACCCTCCATCTTTGCCACTTTTTCTTGGAGTTTCACTTGGATCATGGTGGCCTGTGGAATCTGCAGCCCCTGATAACCGCTTTGCTTCATAGTCGTGTTTGCGCTATGATCTAGCAAAATGTTGAGTCACTGCAGTTCTGCACACCATATGTTGAAGCATGGCTGTGGTTAGGAGGAGGCAGGAAGGTTGGATGACAGCCCACTTAACTGTGGAAAATACCAAAGAGCACAGTTACGGCGCTGAGCTTTGTTTCTCACCTTCATAGCTACTTCCGTAACTGCAGATAGAAGATTGGGGTCTGATAAACTTGGAGACTCAAGGCAAAAATAGTGTTGCAGTGGACATTAATGAAGCTGTGAAAAATTCTATTTCTTTGCATAATCACTGATGTAAAGTGAGGGAATACTTAAAAAGAAAGTATTGTTGGCCATTTGTCGTCCTTGTACATTAGAAGCTTTTCCTAATCTCATCTAAAGATCTTTAGAGAAGCTTGTTCTCTCTCTCTCTCTCTCTCTCTCTCTCTCTCTCTCTCTCTCTCTCTCTCTGTGTGTGTGTGTGTGTGTGTGTGTGTTGTAGATTTTAGACAAGCTATATTTTCCATTCTAGCCTCCCAAATGCATAACTGAGTCAGTTTTCCACCTTTCTCTCTGATGGGGTTATGTAGTCAGCCCCTCACTTAGTAACACATTGCATGGGGATGTGGACGAACTCTGAGGTCTCACCTCACTTTCTGTTCTAGCTTCCTTAGTTGGTTTGAATGCTGCATTGCAAAAACCACAAGTGCTACTCTGCCACCCACTCCTTTTTCTCTTCTATATATTAGATCCCTCACTTAAAAAAAATCATCTCCAACAAAGATGATTCATAGTTTAAATATTACAGGAAGGAGAAATGCAAGATTATGCAGAGTTTATCTGAATATTCCAGCAAAATTTTTAGCTTTGAAAAATTTAAAATTGGAAGAAATTGCTGTTCTTGACCTTAATAAGACTTCTTCATAAATATTGACAGTACATGCCCTTCCTGTACTAAGCCCAGTCAGCATGCTGGAGGCCTGAGAGTTAGCCTTCTTCAGCCTTAATTCATTTAAGGTGTGGCCACTCTCTCTGGACATAAGAATTAGGAAATATCCCTAGACTTTCACTGAAGGTTATACTACAAGGAAGCTGTCAATCGCAAGAATGCATCAATAGCATGAATGAACTCAGCTATAAAGGGATAACAGCGTCCTTCTGCTAGTCTTCCAAACCGGTGATTTTGGATGATTTTTTTAGCCTAATGATGACTCCTTAGACCCACACTTGAAGCATCCACTCAAACACTAGCGCTATCTGTGAGCGGTTTACTTGGCCTTTTTCCGTTCATGTGACCTTCCTTAAATTGTCTCCTTCCCATTCTGAAGGAATTAGCTTTGCGTTTGGTTGTTTCTGACTGCATCGATATTTTTTAGATGAGCTACCTGGCTCTCACTGTTGTCTTATTGATAAGCATCTTTGTTATTAGTCACAATTATGAGCATGTGCTGTGAAATCATATGCTCTGGATTAAGGATTCACTGTATGCTGGGGATGTTTAACTGTGTCTATGCTTTGGTCTCTCAGTTATTGGATTTCTCTCTGTGGAAGGCATTATGTTTTCTACCTATTTCTTAAGGTTGTTTTGAGTTATTAACAAAATAAGTTTAAAAGCGTTTAACAAAAGCTTGGTGAATTGTAAATATTCAGGTCTACAGAATCTGCTACTCTGTGCTAGCTGTTGGTTTGTAAGTTGTTTTTAGGCACCCAAACTAATTTCAAGACTTGTTTACACTATTCATCATTATTGAGAGCCCTGGGGCTTCTTGTTTTTGAGGTGCTGTTTGTTTTACAGTTATGAATGAGAATTCCAGGAAAATGCTGTGTATACCAAGGCTGATTGACTGATTGGGACCTCAGTGATGTGGAGAGGATGGCGCGTTGACCTCACAGAACCTAATTGCAGTTTATCTTGGGCTGTTTTTTAGGCAAGTCCATATGCCACTGTGTGCCACCTAATATACCAACAGATTAAAGGAGAACAACAAACCCTATTGTGACATGTTAGCATAGCCTGTTTCCCCAGTGCAGGGCTTAGTGCTAATAGCCAAGGCCTGTCACTGTTTCTCTACATTGCTGTAACCAGATAGCTTAAGCAGTCTTTCCAGCACGTTATTTAAAAGTGTCTTCATGTATGACTTCCTGGTTCTCTTACTATAGAAACTTTATGAAACTGTTTCCATGCTAGAACATGGATTTGGGATAACATAAATCAAATTTGATTATTTAAATTTGGCTACAGAATAAAAAAAAATTTATTCTCATTCAGATGAGAGCTGTGTTTTTGTGCTAACTATATTCCCTGTATTTAAAATTAAAATTGAGAAATTTAAAATTGATCAATTAATTTAAATTAATATTAAAGGCATTATATACTAGAATAGATATCTTATGAAAAGTAACTTTATAAAGTAGAAGAAAGTTGTGGAGTTTTTTTTTTGTTATAACATTTTTACAAATTCATGTCTGACTTTAGAGAATTAGAATTCTCATCTGTACCTGTCTTTAGGACCATGAGTTTGAATGATGAAGAAACTCTGACTGGCTTCAGACAGGTACATAGTTAGAAAAAAGGGAACGTATTTTGACAGTCTTTGCAGATAATTGCAGATTTTCTTTGATGCTACACTAAAACTCGACAAGTAAGTAGTTTCATTTTTGTGTGTATATATGTGTACATGTTTGTGTTGTGTATGACTGTGTGTGCATGGTGACTTCCTCAATCATCTCTGTCACTTTATTTTTTGAGACAGAGTTTCTCACCAACACTGGAGCCCACTGATCTAACTATATTTACAGGGCAGTAAGCCCCAATCGTCTATCGCTGCCTCCCAAACACTGGGATTACAGGCATGCACAACCAAACCTTTTTCTTTTTCTCTTTCCTTTCTTTCTTTTCTTCCTTCCTTCCTTTCCTTTCCTTTCCTTCTTCCTTTACTTTTTTCTTCTCTTTTCTTTTTTCTCTTTTTTTTAGACAGGGTTTCTCTATAGCCTTGGCTGTCCTGGAATTCACTCTGTAAACCAGACTAGCCTTGAATTAGAAAGGTCTTCTGTGTGTGCATATGTGTGTACATACATACTTATATATGTATAATGTATACATACATGCATTTAAAGAGAGAGAACGTGAGTGCATGTGAGTGAGAGAGAGCTATAATAACCCTAGCAGCATCTGAGGCATTCGTCTTTAATTACATATTAATAATCACATATAAGTGAGACCGATGAACAGTCACATTTAATGGGGGAAAATAAAGACTATTCTCAGATCCACTGAGGTGAGGCTTTTACCACCAGTTCGTATAAAAGCATTATAAAAATATTTGTGGGTTCAAGTCAGACAAGTGTTCGTTGCCAAATGACTTGTAAAAATACTTTCACTCTTTAGAACATTGGGATTTTAAAATTGAGAAAACCTGGATTCTTTGTTGTTACTACACTTGTAGCTAATTGTTCCTCCTGTGCTCATATTTCAAGAATTTTAGAGAAATTTAGACAGCTCAGTTCATTGCATGTTTGTTATAGGTGCTGCTGGAGGCAGATGCCAGCCTGCGTCACCATACTTCAGCTGTGTTACCTTCTGTTCTCTTCAAGGCAAGACAAACAAGCACCCATCAATTTGGGACACACATTCTCCCTCCCAGAAACTTTCTACTTCTTGTTGCACTCTGCTATCATGCGAGCAAAGTATAGTTAACTAAAATATGCCCAGTATTTTATTATACTTTAGCATGTTTAACATTTACTTAGAATCATCCAACTTTGGTCATTTGTGGTTGGCAAATCTGACTTTGGTTTCTTCTTTACTTTATTCCATATTTCACTCTGTAACTTGTAATTTAAACTTAACTTCTCCGTAGTTTCAGTGTCTATTTTACCTCTCTAGTGACTACATGGCTTTCCTTGGCAAGTCTGAAACAAAATGCTCATAGAAATCATTATAAGGCAAGGAATGCCGTTGTCTTCTTTATCTCAGTGAGCCGTGGTGCCACTTAGTAGCCGGCTCCTTTACTCCCTGTCCCAATGACTCTCCTGTAAGGGTAGCACAGCTGTTCTCTGAGCACCCATCCTCTCACAGTACTTGAAAATAGTGGTAGAAGGAAGATTTGAAGGAGCTTGTTTTTTTTTTTAATTTGTTTTTATTTTATGTGCACTAGTGTTTTGCCTGCATGTATGTCTGTGTGAGGGTGTCAGATCTTGGAGTTATAGACAGTTGTTAGCAGCCATGTGGGTGCTGGGAATAGAACCCTGGTCCTCTGGAAGAGCAGTCATGCGAAAGAGCTTGTTTTAAGGCTTGATTGACATATTACTGGGGAGTTTTATGACCATATGAAGAAGAATTCACATTGTATTGCTTTACCCATAGGTCCCTAGTGTGGTGGGAGAATCTTTTCTTCCAGGATAAGGGTCTAGGTGGGCCATTGCTACAGAACTATGCTGAAGTATAGAAGTGTGGGATAGGAATTATTTGTCCAAAAGGATGAATTGGCAGAAGAACGTGCATTCTGACTGTGTGCGCTGAAGGATATGAGGGCTGAGACAGCTGAGTTAGAATTCGCAGCTGATTGGAAAGAGCACCAATAAATGTAGTTAGTTTCAGTTGGTTATTTCCTAGGAAAAACAGTCTTGTATTTATGAGTAGTCACAGTTTTTGTCTACTTGACACAAACCTAGACAGAAAGAAGGAATCTCAGTTGAAGAATTGGCTCCATCAGATTGGCCTGTGGATATGTCTGTGGGCATTTTCTTGATTGATAATTGATGTAAGAGACATCCTGTGCACAGTGCATCCCTGGGTAGGTAGAACTTGGCTGTACGAGGAGAGGTAGCTGAGCAAGCCAAGAGAAGTAAGCGACAATCCTTCCTGGTCTGTTCCAGTTCCTGCCTCAAGCTCCTACCCTGACTTCCCTTAGTGACTGTGGTGGCTGGGAAGCCATCTAAAAGCTTGCTCTGCAAGTGGCTTTGGTTGGTGTTATATTCTAGCAGCAGAGAAGTAACTAGGGCAGCGGGATGCTGAGGATGGTGCTCACTGGGTTACAGCCTTCTCCCTGGATTTCTAGTGCTAATAGATAGGAAAGTCTAAGCTGTGTTTGGAAAAATGTGTTCAAAAGACATGTTTTTATTACAGTAATATATAAAATATGCTATATTTTAAAAGTTTAATTATAAGAAATTAATTCAATTTAAATCAATTTACTACATTTTAATTTTAGGCATGTGAGAGCAGAGTGGAGGTCATAGCTGTTGCCTGAATGGCTGAGCTTTGCATGCTGTTTTCTGGGGTAAAGAGGTTCAGGAAGAGTGTCATTATTAAAGGTAGAGTGCTTTGCTTACCCAGTAGGGTCCACGCGGCAGCCTGTTGGAAATGCTGAGATACTAGAGCCTGGCAGAAGTTGAACGTTTCCTGAAGAGTCCTTTAGAAACTACGGGCAAGCAAGTCTGAGGGCTCTCTCTGTAAACATGCCAACATGCTAGGGCAAACATCAGAAAGAAGCAAATGTTTTAGGGAGAAAGTGTTAGGGATATGAACTGTATCTAGAAAAAATAGGTTAGAAATGATCTCCTCCCCTTTTCATTAACTGTATGTTATAGCTTCTTGCTTCCAAGAAAGTAATGGAAAATTTTGCGTGAGTAGGATTTTGTTTGTGTTGTCTGTTGGCTAGCTCTGCCAAGTTGGTGAGAGGAAGCTTTGCTTAGGTCTTGAATGAAAGGCCAAGCTGCAAATATGAGAAGCAAAGTTTCCAAGTTGGCTTTGGTCACATTTAGGAGGAGGCTCTGTTGGGGTGGACTGTGGCTGCTGGTGAGGAACTGAGTAAAACATTTAAAAATACTTGTTTCTGGAGATCTTTGTAAAGGGTTATTTGTGAGCATGGTAGTTGTACCATCTTAGACTTCCCCACCTCAACATATCAACCCAGTTACTGTTCTCTGAAGAATTCAAAATAAGCATATTTGGGATTAAAAATGGTTTATTTCTGTCGCAATTAGATCATGACACATCAGTTTTCAAGTTGGAACAGTAATGATTTGGTTTCTCGTTTTTATTTTTATTTCTGGTATTATTTCTTCCTTTCCTTTCCCTTTTTTCCCTCCAAACCCTACCCTTTCTCCTTTTCAAAATTATAGCCTCTTTTTTATGCATATATGTATATACATCTAAATATAACCTCCTCAGTCTGTATATTACCCATATGAATGTTTTCAGGGCTGACCGTTTGGTATTAGAAATCCAAGTGATGTGGTCTTCCCTGGGGAAAACTGTTTCTCCCACTTTCAGTAATCCCCCTGACCTTTATGTAGAGTTGAGATCTTATGAGAGCCCCCTCCCCCCACATCCACATTAGCATGTTTCTTGATGTTGCCCTTGTTCAGGACATGTTTCGGCAGTCGTGTCAGTGAGGCTTCATAGGTGTAGTTTCTGACACTACTAAAAGACTCAGTCTCACAGCTAACTCCCTGATTTGGCTCTTACAATCTTCCTGCCCCATCTTCTGCAGTGTTCCCTGAGCCTTAGGTGCAGGAGCTGTTCTGTAGATGGATCCATTGTTACTGAGCTCCACAGTTCTACATTTAAATTGGCTATGGTTTTCTGCAATGGTCTCCTCTGTTTCAAAGAGAAGTTTCCTTCATAAGAGGTGATGGCTGCACTTATCTGTGAGTATAAGTATAAATATTTAGAATGTACTTAGGATTATGCTGGTTTATAAAGTGGCAGTTGTATGTTCTCCGGGACCAGTGACTTCATGAACACTAGGTAATTGGCTACATTTCAGGATTTCTTTTTTGTTAAGTGAGTCTTAAGTAGAATTAGAAATTGGGTTTGTGCTGGGCAGTGGTGGTGCACACCTTTAATCCTAGCACTTGGGAAGTAGAGGCAGGCAGATCACTATGAGTTCCAGGGCAGCCAGGGCTACACAGTGAAACACTGTCTTGAAAAACCAAAAAGAACAAAGGAAAAGAAAAGTAACCGTTTGTCTGAAGGACATTTAAGTTGTTTCCACTTCCAAGTCACAGTGATTAGAACAGCCATGGACATGGCTGAGCAAGTGGAGTGGGGCGCTAAGTCCTTTGGGCATGGCTGTCAAGGAGTGGTATAGCTGAGTCATGTGGCAGACTTTTATTTTTAGCTTTTTGAGAATTTTCCACTCCGATTTCTATAGTAGCTGCACCAGTTGGCAATGCTTCCAACAGTGAATGATATTTCCCTTTTCTACACATCCCTCTCCAGCATTTTTCTGTTGTTTTGTTGATCTTTGTCATTTGGACTGGGGTAGTATGAAATCTTAATTTATTTTGATCTGCCTTTCCCTAATGAACATTTTTTTTGTTTTTTTTTTCGAGATAGGGTTTGGGCTGGCCTCGAACTCAGAAATCCTCCTGCCTCTGCCTCTCAAGTGCTGGGATTAAAAGTGTGTGCCACCACTGCCCTGCCTGCCTGCCTTCCTTTCTTTCTGGAGATATTTCTTACCCTTTTTAATTTTTTTGTTTTAATTTTTTATTTTGAGAACTCTCTGTTCAAGTCCCAGGCTGAGTGGATCATCTGTTTGGTTTGTTTGTTTGTTTATATGTTCTGGATATTCATACTCTGTCAGATGAAGAGCTGGCAAAGTTTCTCTCCCATTGTGTGCACTTCCTCTTCACCCAGTTGATTGTTTCTTTTGTTGTTTAGAAGATTTTTAGTAGGATTTGTGAAGCCCCACTTGTCAATTGTTGGCTTAATTGGTTTGGCTACTTCTAAGGATGGATTTAACTGACCCAATTTGACCATGACTTTGCAGGCTGAATTTTAATGATTTCAGTTGAAATGTCTTCTTTCCACAGTTTGAATCATTTTCTAGGAAAAAGGTCCAGTCAGGATGTGAAGTACCTAGAAATATAGCAAAGCTCAGTTTTCAACGCTTTCTCATTTTAAATTTATTTTTACAGTAAATAGCCTTTTATTTACTGTGAATTGTTTCCAAGAAACTTCTTGTAAGGGTTTATTTTTTTGTGATCCTTTCAAGCACTAACAGTAACACTTTTTTGTTATTTATTCTTTGGATGGTCTTGTTTTAAATGATCACTTTATTACAACAGGGGTTTGTGGTCATGTAATTATTTTGCCATGTCCAGATACTGCATAGAACAGAATGAAAGTGGAAGGAACTCAGCATCAGCACCTTGAGATTGTAGATAAAACAGCACAGGGAAGAAATGCTTTTGTTATCAATAGATGCTCTTTGCTGGACTTATTTTAAAAATGAGACAGGGTCTCCTGTATCCCAGGCAGATCTTGAATTCTCTGTGTAGCTGAAACAAGCCTTGAACTTCTGACCCTCCTGCATCCACCTCTAAGTGCTGGATTCAGAGTTGTAAACCACCTTGTGGTTTATGTGGTGCTGGAGGGTAGAACCCAGGTCCTCTGCATAGCAGACTCTACCATCTGAGCTGTATCCCCAACTGTAAATATTATTACAGAAGCCAAAGTTACTCATTTTTAAATCATAGGCTAAACTAAATGAGTATACTGAAAACGTTTTAAAATGTTTACAGTGTTCATGAACATTAGTATAATTACTCATTAGTGTAAACGTCATTTAAAATTGAATGTTGTCCTTTATTTCTCTCTCTCTCTCTCTCTCTCTCTCTCTCTCTCTCTCTCTCTCTCTCTCTCTCTCTTTTGTGTTTTTGAGACAGAGTTTCTCTGTTGTGATGCTGGCTGTCCTGGAACTCACTCTGTAAACCAGGCTGGCCTCAAACTCAGAGATCCACTTGCCTCTGCCTCCCAAGTCCAGATTAAAGGTGGGCACCACCATCGCTTAGCGAATGTTACCTTTTAATGAATATCTATTCTGTGGTTTAAAAGTTGTTTGGCGGGCCCGGCAGTGGTGGCGCACGCCTTTAATCCCAGCACTCGGGAGGCAGAGGTAGGCGGATCTCTGGGAGTTCGAGGCCAGCCTGGTCTACAAGAGCGAGTTCCACGATGGGCACCAAAGCTACAGAGAAACCCTGTCTCGAAAAAAAAAACAAAAACAAAAAAAAAGTTGTTTGGCTTAGGCTTTACAAAGGAGCAGCGGGAGATCGTCACTCTCCTGTTCTGCAGTGGACCACTTTCCCTTTCAGATGGAAGTTGAGCAAGTTTACCTTCACCAGAGAATACCACACAATATGTGCTGGTCCACAAAGCCATATTTAGTAAAAAGAATGAGATAATTAAAGCAGATTTTCTTCAAAATTCAGCCATCTTTTAACAATATATGTCTATATATTAGGTACAGCGAAGATCTAATTGAGGAAAGTATAAAGATTCGATTATATAATGTTTTAATCTCAAAGAATCAGAACATTGGGTATTTATAAATAGTTTGAGTTCTGCCAACCATTACATGAGCACTTTTGAAAAATGCCTCCTAAGTAGCTCAGATGTTAATATTATAACATTATAATTTATAATATTATAAAAAGTACAACATATAAATTTAAATATATATAATTTATAATACTATAAAATAATTATCCTAGATGTTTTACTGTAGATTTTTAAAACTTCTATATACAGACACAGATAATAACTTGAAATATATTACTATTTTGGGAAAAATGAGTGTCCTAAAACCATGCAGCAAAAAATGTAACACTAAGTCCTGTAAATATGTTTACCTTTAGGTTTAAAAATCCACATGAACTTTCTTTAAATTTCTAGGAGTAGTCAAAATAAAGGGAAATGTAATTAAGAAACTGCAGGGTTTTTCTATAACAAATTCTTGACATTCCACACTCTTACGACAGGAAGTAGAAGACCCCAGAAGGAAGGTGGCACTTTACTGTGTGTAAGTTGATTAGAAGAACGAGTGGTTTTCTGCACCTCACAGTGGGAGGGAGCATGTGTTCATGTTAAGAGCCTTATAGAACCCCGTGGGCGTAGTTAAAAGAGTTTGCATTCTCAGTTCCATGTTTTCTTTATCTTTCAAATAGTTAAACTTGCAGTTTTTGTTTATTATTTACATTGTGTGTGAATGTGTCACACATATACATGTGGTGTTAGGGCAAGTGTGACAAGGTCAGAGGACAACTGGTAGGAGTTGGTTCTCTTCTACCCTGTGTGAGTCCTGGGAACCCTGCTCAGGGCAGCTGACTTGGCAGCAAATGCCTTTACCAGCCCGGTCTTCTGTGTTCAATCTTAGTTTGTTTGCTGTTGCTGTTCTTCTAAGTTAGTACAAAGGTACTCTTCACTACATAATTTCCTACAGAACATAAAGCTGTTTTTGAAATTATCATTAGAGACACCTCTTTGGCATTTCTGAGACTTGAGAGAATATCAGCATGTATCTGGGCTCCGTGGTTTAGATGAGATCTTGGTTGAGAAAAGCTGATTTAGAGTCGGCTGCTGTTACTGTTTCTGTAGATGTCTCCTGGTTCCCTCATAGTTTCTCCACTGCCCCTCTTCCCATATATACACATAGGTATACACATACTTACATATTTTTATTTTTTTAGATGAGATGATTCATTTGTGAGATCAACTTAGTCTGTATTTTCAGACTAAGTTTATTTATTGTGCCTTTTTCTTTAATTTTCCTGAGGTGTGTGCGTGTGCTTGTGCGTGTGTGTGTGTGTGTGTGTGTGTGTGTGTGTGTGTGTGTACATGTATATATTAAGTTTTCAAGCCAGGGTTTCACTGTTTAGCTCTGGCTGTCCTGAAACTCCCTTTGTAGACAAGACTGGCCTCGAACTCACAGAGATTCGCCTGCCTCTGCCTCTGCCTCTGCCACTGCCTCCGCCTCCTGAGTGTTGGGATTAAAGGTGTGCGCCACCACCACCCAGCTGAGTTTTATATTTTTGCAGTGTATCATGGAGGAGAATATCTCAGAAGAACCCACCTTATTTACCCACTCAACTACAGATGAAGCTTTTCCTCCACCTTCCTGGGCCTTGCTTAATGCTACGGGGTTGGATTTGTTATTGTTGTTTTTATTACTGGGGATTGCTTAGCTTCTGTATTTTGGATGTTAATTCTTTGCCAGGCATATAGTTTATAAACATTTCTTTGATCCTATAGACTGACTCTTATTTCCCTAATGCTTATCACCTGTACTAAGCCAGGCCGTCTTTAGAGCTGCTCATGACCCAGTCATCTGTTGTCTGGTTCTCATTCCCAGTGGTTCTGATGATGTGAGTCTGACATATTTGTGTTCTTGATCTGGGTAGATTTTCTGATGCAATCAGAGAGCTGCCAAGAACTCTTAAGACATTCCTGGAGGTGAGAATCTACTGCTTAGTGGTTCTTGGTAACTTTCTTTCAGCGAGCTCCTGCTCTGTGCTAAGAGAACAGAGTTTCCAGTCCCCTGTACTCTCATCTCATTTATGTGTTTCCTATCAGGTGGGAGGTCTCTTAGCCCATTCTGCCCTGTAGCCGCATACACTGAAGAAATGGTGGAGAGTAGTCATTTCAGAGTGCAGACCACGGATCCCTAGGTTCCTAGGTTTGCTTTTCCCCAGAATATTACAGAGTCAAACTAGTTTTCATGGTAATTCCAAGATATTCAGCCTCTATCATCATCTAGTTGAATCTTCCAAAGTGATTTGGCCTGTGATGTAATGATAGCTATACATAGGGAAGTCTAGCTCTGTGATAACTAGGCTCAACATTAACATGATTTGTAAAGTGGAAAACCATATCCTTTTCTTTTTAGTCTTGATAATTTCTTACCTGGGTATAATACACTAATCACACACCCCACCCTATTGTTCCTACTTTTCACCCTCATCAACCTTTCCCCTCCTTCCTTCAAGACTTCCTCCCACTTTCTTTTTGTTTTGTTTTGGTGTTGTGATTTTACTGCATCCGGGCCTTCAGCATGAGGATGGCTATGAATGTACCCATTGGACCATGGGGGCTCACCAGTGGCTACATCACTGACGGCCCTGATGCCCCCTTCCAGCATTCGTCAGCAGCTAATTGTTCTCCAAAGACGATAAGGTTTTGTTTTGAAAATATTATTTTTCATAAAAATATTAATATGTAATGATAGTATTTATTATTATTTTGTGAAATGATGTTCATGAGTGTGGGCTTACCCCAGTACATGGTGGAGATGAAAGAACAACTTTTTGGGATTTTGTTCTCCCTTCCAGCTGTGAGTTCTGGGAAGCAAGCTCAGGTTGTCAGACTTGCTTGGCAAGTGCTTTTAGTTGTAAATCTGGGTTTGTTATTTTTCAATGAAATGAAATAAAATATACTATCAAAATTTCTGTTTTTATCTTTTATGAGTATCATTACTCATAGTTGGATATCCCAGTTCCTTAAAAGGTTGATATCCAAAATACTCCAAAATTCAGCAATTTTAAAAAACTATCATGATGCCAGCCATGAAAATTCATGTGACAGGTTGTAGTCAAAGCAGATGCTGTAAACATTATGTAAGATCACATTTAGTTGAGCATAGGGTATATATGAAACATCATGATGTTTGTGTTTAGACTTGTCTTATCCCCAAGACAGCTTACTGCGAGTATGTCAGTGTTCCATGTCTGAGAAGATCTGAACTGAAGCACTTCTGAAGATCCCAAGCATTTGGGATCCTCAACTTAAATCAATAAATATTAGCAGCTTTTTTAGAATTCAGATTTCTAAAGCCAGAAAGGTTGTCAGGCAGTGGTTTATAAGGCTTAAACTGTTTTCAGAAACAGACTAACAGGAAGATGGAGTCTTATTATGTAGTAAAGGTATTTCCCAATTGTAATTGTTTAGTTTAATTTCCAGCTCTTGGCATTTTGGTCATGTTTAGTCACTTAGCCTTTGTCTGCAGCCCCCACCACTACCATTTCGAGTACTGACAGTGTTCCTGCACAGAACCATACCCTTTGCTTTTGATTATTATAAAGAATATTGCAGTGATGATGCTTATCAGTATTATTTAAAACTTGACTTTTACAGTAAGCTAGAAATACAGAAACTGCCTTCCAAGATAAGCAGAAAGAGCTAGTAGGCCTGTCACATGACCTCAGGGTTAAGCAGACTCCTTTGCCTTTTAGTCAGTGCTCCAGATAGTAAGTGATTCAGCCTCTCCCTGCAGGCTTTGAACCCCAAGAGGCCTCTTTAGTCTCAGGGTTCCTCTTCCAAAGGCCAGAGAGATGGCTGCAGTTTAATAGAACACCACTTCCCCTTCTTGTCTCTGTTTCGGTTGGTGTGTGCGTGCACACACATGTGGTCCGTGGTGTGCACATAGTGATCAGAGGGCAACTCAGGAGTCAGGTCTCTCTTTTTGTCATTGGTGTCCATGAGTCAAACGGATGTTTTCAGGCTTGCTGTCATTTGTTTGTTTATTTCCTTGTTATTATTTGCTAGAATTAAAGACGAACTCTGCCATCTTGGTTGATAACTACTTGTATAACTCTGATAGGATGCTGTCAGACCATGGCCAAGGCCACTGCAGCGACTCCAGTGAAGGTCAAGATTGCAAGTATTTGGTTCCCTCTTTGACTTCACAGTGTAGTATGCCAGGAGACTGAGGTCAAGATCCAGCCTCTTCCTTAGGCTGTGTCAGCTCTGTCCTTCCTAATAAGCGTAAAGGTCTTTTGTGGGGCTCTTAATTACTATTTTTCAATTAATATTTCTTTTTACTTAAAATATTTTATATTTTATTATTAATTAAATTGGTTCTTTGACAGTTTTATACATGTATTTTTTATTTTTGAAATTAAAATATAATTATGCCAATTAATACTTACAGACTAGTTTTCTTTAAGAATGAATGCCTCTTCTTATTAGTGGGGCTTGATGTGGGTGGCTTTTGTGTGACACAGCTCTTTAATTTTGAACTTCAGAAATCAATTTTTTTCGTCATGTTTGTTTTTAAGACAAGGTTTCCCTGTGTAGCCCTGACTGTCCTGGAACTTGCTCTGTAGACCAGGCTGGCCTTGAAGTCAGATATGCGCCTACCTTTGCCTCCTGAGTGTTGGGATTAAAGTCATGTACCACCACTGCCCAGCCAGAAATAAATGTTTGAGGTGTTTTTTTTTTTCTTATAGGAGTTTAGGGTCCCAGATGATTGCTGTCCCTGAGTTTGACAATAATTCTGTAGATGGAGAGGTTGTGTAATAGGTTAGAGGGATTAAACTCTCTCTAGGGCACTGGTTAGCATTGTGAACTATCCTCAGTCAGCATGGGAAGTGGGGGGCGCCTCCCCAAGTAAGTCAGCAAGTGGGCAGTGATTGGTGCAGTATAGGACTTCTGATTGGTTGTTATGAAAGTTTTATGGATGGTAGACATGGAAGCTGTGTTGTGATCAGCATAAATATAATCCTTCATTTATATGCCACATGTCTTCCTAGTTCTATAACTAGACTATTGAGCTCAATCTATGAATCAACTGGGAGGAAGCCTTCTAAGCTCTCACTGATATTCAAACAGGAGGCCAATAAAAGCCTTCTCCTTAGTGGTCTTTTCTTGCTTGTGATCTTTGTGGGTGGTCGGCAGGCTTAGGTGCTAAGGACAAAAGGAGGGAGGGGGGCAATTGTGACAGTGCTAACAGGTGGGACAGCAGCTGTTGCAGCAGAAACTTGACAGAAAATTCCAGAGAGCAGAAACCGCAGGGAGCTAAGGAGATGAGAAAAGGAAGGATGCTGAAGATGTGTGGCGGGGAAGGGGTGGGGGGGGGGAGGGGGAGGACAGACTGTGAAGAGATGAGGATGTGAAGCTGTGGGCCCTAGTGGCTTAGAATTCCAGGGAGCTACCAAGAAAGAAGAGCCAAAGAGTTCTGATACTCAAGGCCCACGAGCTGTAACACAAGCCTTGTAGGAGCTGAGGGTCACAATCAGGGTGTAGAGCCACACCACAGATCATTCCTGCCTCTGTCACTGGTAGCTGTGTGCTGCGCATTGGTTGTTAGTATAGGGTCGCTAACAGACAGCCTAGAGCAGTAGCTTCTGAGTTTCCTCACTGTGATACCAAGTGCAAGGTAGGGACTGGATAACTTCCAGTCTCCTCGTTCACTAAAGACCATCAGAACCCACACTTGCCAGCATGAGCTATTTCATGGAAAGCGTGTGTAAGTTTATCCCAGGTAGGAGATATGCTTGGCGCAGGGTCAGGACAAATAAAAAAGCGGAGCTCCTGCTCTCCTGTCTCCTGAGAGGGCACATAGTTGTCCTTCATGGTGTGACTGTCTACAGGGAAGAGGAGCGTTTCCTGTCTAGACACTCAGGACTTCTCCACATATCCTTTGGGCCATTGGTACCTTTGTGGTTGGTTAGCTGGTACCACCCAAAAACTGCATTCTCAATTTCATTGCTACTCTCTGGGCAGCCCAAGGCAAGCCCAGATTATTTCCTGGGAGCTAAAGGCAAAAGCCATATTTCTCCTTGAGTGGAATGACTGTAAATTGAAGAGGCTATAAAACAGGTTAGAAGGATCCAACTTCCCCTAGGGCACTGGGACAGGGGTTAAGTCCTCATAAACATTGGGAACTGTAGAGGACTCTGCTTATAGTTCAGATACACGGGGATGCGTTTCGACATAGCACATTAAGGCTTTGTCTTGTCTAATTTTTTATTATCATTTTTAAATTTTAATTTACTTTTTTTTGAGACAGGGTAGCACTATCTAGCCTTGGCTAGCCTGGAACTTGCTATTCTGACAAGGCTGGCCTCAAACTCTTAAAGAGATTTGTCTGCCTCTGCCTCAGGAGTGCTAGGATTAAAGGTTGGGAATTGAGAGCTGGATGTTTTGATTCTGTGATCATTTTACTGAAGTGTCAGGTTTACCCTCAATAAACTTTCCAGGATTTTTCTTGCCTCCCTGGGAACAGGATCTCCTAATGGGTTCATTTTAGATGTCAGTAGAGCCAGGTGATGTGACTGCCGCATCTTTCCACACCAGAACTGTTTTGTCTGTTCCTTTGACTCCATAGTCTTGCAGAGGCTTTGGCTGGCAAACAACTCCTTAGCTGTCCATGGTCAGTGAGAATCTAGAGCACACTTGGCTCTTTGCCTTTCTGTAATTTATCTTCTCTTCACATGCCTGGATTTCCAGCTCCTTCCACTGCATCCTGAAACTCAAATAGAGTGAGAGAAATGGATTGAAGAGCAGATGTTCACATCCTGTTTGCTGTTGGTCCCTGGGGACATGCTCTTCCATGGGAGCGATTCTCATTTCCTGGTTTTCACTGTCCAGGACATTTGACCACAAGGATTTGTTCCTGCACTCTCCTCTCTTCATGTTAGTGATTAGCTAGCTCTACAAGAGTCCCCAGAATTAGTGGGGGAAAGCAGAGACATCTGTGAAGGTTAGCATCATGGAGTCAGCTGAATTGGAAAGGAAAAAGTCTAATAATATGAGGAATTTTGGGGGTGAAATAAGCACTAAGCCTAAACATGGTTTTATTGACTACTACTTGATGGATATAAGAAATGATTATGAGAAGTCAGAATCAACTGTTTTTTTTATGTTGTACAACTGAGTAGACACAATAACTTTCTTTTAAATTTTTTAAAAACAGTATTTTAAGGAAGTAAGGATCAAAGCTAAAAAAAAATCTTCACATTTTAGTGCCTAGCACTAAGACAGATAGAACATAGCTAGTATATGTACCATGTTAGTTAATGATTGAAGCATCTTATTTAAGTAATATTCAGTAATATTAACTTGGTAATCTATTCTTTCAGATACGGATGAATACAGACCTCCCGTTTGGAAATCTTACTGTAAGTATACAAATAAATTTTATTGTGTAGATTTTAGTGTTTTTGTAAGTAATGTAAATATTCACAACAAAGTTTGGGATTAATATAAAAGGGATATTTGTGGTGAATGTGTTTCTACAAAGCTCTGTGTGGTTTACTGTCTGGAGAGCAACTCACCTGTTTTCGTGTACAGAATCCCATGTAGATGATTTGTTTGAACAGCCGATAAAGCTAATGCATGGAGAAACTAATAATTTGAGCAATTTAATTATTCTGATCTCAATTCTTTATGTGACAAAAGGAATATATATATGATAAATGTGGGGGTCTATCTTAAAAGAATTTAAGTCAGTAAAAGAAGGTAAAAAAATTATTTAAAAGTGCTTTCTCAAAATATAAAAGGTGTGTGTGTTTGTGTAGCTGACAATTCTGTTGACAGTTTTGGATTAAAAGTGAATTCAGAATCTTTCTTTGATATGACTTATATCTGGTTATTTAAAAAAAGCTTCTGAAAATTTAATCAGAATCTATACTTCACTTTTTTGTATGTGCTTTTTAAACTTAAGTGGGTGATTTACTGTCAGATGTTGCTGTATGTGTCGGGTTTTGGTGGGATAATCTTTTCACAGTGTCTATAGGAAACATTATTCACTGTGATTCTTTAGAAATAGTTACATTTTATTCACTTGCATTGGTTGTGTGTGTGTCTGCGTGTGTGCACGTGTTGTGGTGTAGTATGCATATAGAAGTCAGAGGACAGTTTGTGGGAGTTGATTCTCTCCTCCTGTGCGGGTTGCTGGCCTCTGCCACCCTCTGAGCTATCATACTGTCTCTTACCGAAAGTTTGAGACAGTTATTTTTCCTCTGTTCTGTGCGTTTTCCTCTTCGGGAATAATTAAACTTATAAAAACACAGAAACAAAAAAACCTGAAAATTATAAACCAATAGGGGAACGGAATTGTGTTTAGTGCCCTTCTTAAACAAACATAAGCATGGCAGTCAGCAAGTGAGTGCCGCGTGTGCTGGGAGGAGCAGTCGGGGGGGAGGTGGATGTGCCTCGTGGGGAGCAGCTCAGAACTGGCTGTTTTGTTGTTGCCACGGACCACTCTGAACCTGCTGCTGTCACAGCTGAGGGTTGTGTCTTAAGAGAAATGGGAATTTCCTGTTGCTTTTATTGTTGAAACAAATTTAAACCGAAAGCAAACAAACCATATCTGAGCTGATTTTGACTTTAAGATACTAATTTGTGATCTCTGAATTTGTTGTTATTGCTAGGGACTGAGAATTTTATTAATAATTCTATAAGCATTGACACTTCTAATATACGTTAAGTTCTATACTTGTCTATCCTGTCATCTTGAATTTAGCTAAAAACTCCCCACAAATAAGTTAATGATTGCCAATTTTAACTCAGTTATGTTTCAATTCAAATTATCAGAAGTTCTAAACTAAGGGAAAATGACTGAATTAATTAGACCTTTTATTTTGGAAGAGAGCAGGCATACAGTCTTGCTATGTATGTAGGCTTGACTAACTTGGTACTCATTATGTAGCCCAGATTGGACTTGAACTCATAATAATCCTCCTGCTTCAGTCTTACGAGCTTTGGATTTATAGATTTGTGCCACCACACTTGGCTTGTGTGTGTAGTTATTATTATTTTGTTCCTGTTCTGTTTTTGTTTTTTGTTTTTTGAGACACAGTTTCTCTATGTAGCCCTGGCTGACTTGGATCTTGCTCTGTAGTCCTGGCTGACCTAGAACTCAGAGATCCATCTGCCTCTGCCTCCTGAGTGCTGGGATTAAAGGAGTGTGCCACCACCACCTGCCAGTTTGTATATAATTTTTTAATGAAACTTTTCACAGGTGTACTGTGAATATAAACCTGCTGTATTTGACTATCAAATGTCCATATACATATAGATTTTGCATATTACTTCAGGAGGTGTTTTATCTAGAGACTTTTCTCCAAGTAATAGAACCATGCCATTTTGGGCTATTAGAAGTACTGAAAGAAAATGAAAATAAGTATACACAATTTATTGTTAGGAAAAACACAGGGGTGAAACCATCCCAGTTCTTTTGTGTGATGTTGTCACCCCTTTATTTTTATTGGCTTATCTTACTGTTTACTTACTAGATAGGCAGATGTTTACTAATTATAACAGAAACTTCAGTCTGTGTGCGTGGGGTCACATTTACTTTGGTTCTAATGGTACTTTTTTAATCTTCTTGACTGTGGCTCAGTTGCCATAATTGGAGTTTTATAGGTGACGGTACTTTCTGTAACATTTATTTGACAAAGAAGACAACATTATAGACAAAAGTAGAGTTGTGAACTGGATTTTAACCTTGTCATTATGCTTACCACTAAGGAGCCATGGGCATGACTGTCTCACATGGCGTTTGTCTCCTTGTAGGTGGAGACATAGAGCTCTCTCTGAGTGATGCACACATCCTCCGTGTCAGGCCCAGTGATTTCAGTGTTCTTTCCTTTCTTCTGCATGTCAGAATTATCCCCCTCACATCCTCCCTTTAGTCTGTAGGTTCACAGGCCACAGGAGTACTTTAGATGAAGTAAGGTATGTTTCAGGACTGACCATTTGGAATTGATAATCAAGTGATACGCTCTTCCTTGGGGAAGACTGTTCCCCACTGCTCTCACCATTCCTTAGCTGCCTGTACTCAGTTCCTGTTACATCATGGCATTATGCAGGTACTATATCCTACTGATGAACTCGAAATGCATCCAGAATCAGACATTATTGTAGTAAGCTTCATATTTTAGTATTAATTATCAACATATAATGCTCTTTATGATATGCTTCCTGTCCAGCAGGGATTATTGTGAATGTTTCATGTGTAGTTAAGTAGCAGTAGAGAACACCAATGTGTTCTGTATTTGTTCTAACTATATGTGTTTATATTATCTAATTGTATATATTCACATATATTTCCATGATATATATAAATTACAATGGCCAGAGATGGAACCTATAAAATGATACTTCATTCAAATGACTCATGCATTGTCTGAAGTCCTAGATTTCTGGATAGTTTGATGATGTTGACAAACTATGAAGTATTGCAGTATTAATTTAAGTTCATTTACCTATGAGTGCACTTTTAGAAACAGGAAAAAAGCAATCTCAAGAGATGAACTCCCTTCCTCTGACAGCCACGATTCTGTAATTTAAAATCTAGTGTAAGACTGGAAAAGGTCGTGCTCTCAGTTCAGATCTCATGCATCCTTCGGCCAGGTGCCTCAGTGTCCCATTCTTTCTTGTGCTGACTCTGCCCATATTGAGTAAGTCCTAGGAACTTGGTCTCTGAAAGTTTGTTTTTAAGGAGATTATATTTGAAAATAGATGTTTGCGATAAAAGTAAGGAGAAAAATAGTGCGTATTGTAACTTCTGACCTATAACTCCTTATTTTAGTCTCGTGCTTGACAGTAATGTGCTTTAAGCAGTGAAGTACTACTGGTTTATATTAGGAAAAACAAAGAGTGGATTATAGAGAAGAGTGTAAAAATTATAGTACCAACTTATTCTAGAACAGTGCTTATCAGCTGCGACCCTTTAATGCAGTTTCTCATGTTGTGACCCCAACCAGAAAATCATTTTCATTACGACTTTTAACTGTAATTTTGCTACTGTTACGAATTGTAATGTAAATGTCTGTGTTTCCTGATGGTATTAAGCAATCCCTGTGAAATGGTGGTTTGACCCTCAAAGGGGTTGTGATCTACAGGTTGAGAACAGGTTCTAGAAGATGTTTGTCTGGATTATGATTATATACAGCCTTGATTGTTCTATAAGATATTTGTGTGGATTATGATTTTTCTGCTTGTGTTCTCCTAAAATTTGATAACTTTTAATTTGGTTGACAGTCTTTGTTTTGTTCATAACAAATTTATATTTAGCAACAAAAAGGATATAACTGTTTTCTTATAAGTTAAAAAAAAGGCAATTTATTCTAGTATGTTCCTAAATCCTGTATAAGGGAAAATAACACTTTGATGTCTACCTTCTTGTAGTGTACCAGCTGCAGCAGGAAGCCCCTCATCCTCGAAGGATCACCTGTACTCGTGAGGTGGGTGTGACGCATACCGCACAGCATATGCCCTTTCCTTCCTCTGTTTCCCAAGACTGACCTTCCTTGGAGGCTTGTCTGGGGGTATAGCCATTCACTCTGGTTCATTGTATTAGTGGTCTCATGGGACATGTATGCTGTTTATAACATTATATAAAACATGTTTGTATAGTTTTAAATTATTTTAATTTTCTTTAGCTAATTACAGGTTGTTCTTACATTTTAAAATTCCAGCCAGGCAGTGGTGGCACAGCCCAGCACTCAGGAGGCAGAGGCAGGCAGATCTCTGAATTTGAGGCCAACCTGGTCTACAGAGCAAGTTCTAAGACAGACTCCAAAGCTACAAAGAAACCCTGTTGAAAAAACAAACAAACAAAAGTTTTATCCTTATTTATTATAATGAACTTGAAAATTTCATTGTAGAATTATTGAATTATTTCTTTTATTAAAAGATTTAAATCATAATGATAATGTAAAAAGTGAACAAAAATTGAGCCAGATATGTGACCTTTAATCCCAACACATGGAAGGCAGAGGCAGGCAGACCTCTGAGTACCAGACCTCCCTGTCTACATAACAAGTTATACACAAACACACATGCAAACAAATACACACACACAAAACGTAGAAAGAGGGGGCTGGATATGGGTCGATGCCATGTAAATACATTGTATACATGTATGAAATTACAAAAAAGTAAAAAGAGAAAGCACTTCAACAAATTAAACAAGCAACATGGAAAATTACCTAGGAAAGGTATTTTCGTATAATATGAAAAGATGCAAACAGCCTACTCCAAATACCCACACAAAAAGCTCACAGAAAAATCATGGAGTCGATTTTGTGTTGGCCAACTACTCTTGGGCATGGGTCCTGTCCTGAATGCGGTTGGTATACTTAGTGAAGAAAACTGACTTTCCCTGTGCCAGTAGGTAGCCATTGCAAGTAGCTTCTTGGATGGGGTGGGACAGTGTCCACTTCCACTCTCAGTGCTGGGGTCTTGTCTTGTTTGAACCTGTGCTAGTCTTGTGCATGTTGCTCAGTCCCTGTGAGTTCATATGTGTATCAGCCTCGTGTCTGGGAGACACTGCTTTCTTGGAGTCATTCACACCCCTGGGTCTTAAAAGATCTTTCAGCTTCCTCTTCTGAATGGACTTAAGGGGATGTATATAACGATGGCATCTCTCACTCTCTGCACACTGTCCAGTTGTGGGTCTCTGTGCTAATTAACATCTACTACAAGAAGCAGCTTCTCTGTTGAGAGTTGAACAAGACACTGATCTCTGGGTATAGAAATGTATCATAAGGTGTTATTTTTATGGCTATATTCCTTTTGCAATATAATATGTGAATGTTAGCTTTTATTCTGTATATTTGTGTGTTTATCTAAATAACCACAGTTTAAACCAGTGTTTAAATAGCTAGTAAGGGACCTGGGGGACAGGGAAGGGATCTTCCAAAGGAGGTGAAATATAGTGTTCCAAAGAGATACAGGGAAAACTAGAATAGAATTAAATCAGGATGGGTACGGGAGAGTAGGGTAAAAAAGGGAATTTGGGAAGCGACAGCTAACACTAAAGACATTTGAAAAGCCATATGGAAACTTACTAATGTAGAAGCTTCCTAAAGTATATGCATATATGAAAGAAATTTAAATGGAGACACCATATAAGGGGCAAGACAATGCTCCAACCAGACAGACATATTATGCCACCAAGTAAAACCTCCAGTGCCAAGAATGGGCTGCATCTTGTTGCCAAAGGACTCCCATAAACTCTCCCAAACATCAAAAGTTATTGCCTTCTACCCCCAGACGACAAGGCCCTATTGCTGACAATTCCGTTTATATCATCAGACATGGATAACTTGAGCTGGTACCCAACTAGAAGCTTCACCTTAACTGCCCAAAGTAGCTTAACCTCAACTGACTAATGTTTATGATGCTAGAAGGTACTTTGCATGCTACCGGAGGAGAAAAGTAATTATCATTATTACCCTTTGACCTATAGCAGTGACCACATGTAAGATATGTTGATCTAGTAATATCACATATGTTATGGGAATAGGTGACCACTTTTTATTTATTTGTTTATTTTGGATTTCTCTGTATAGATTTGAAGCCTGTCTTGGAACTCCTGTCACTGCCTCCTGAGTGCTGGGATTAAAGACTTGAGCCACCACAGCCTGGCCACTTTTTTTAAAAAATTGAATTTAATTTCACTCCATGATGTAGTACCCATACCTGATACTGCTAAAGTGTTCAAGACCTGAGACTAGACATTTATGTTTTTATTCCTTCCATCGATTAACCAGTATTCTCCGAGGGACTGCTTTCTGCTAGATCCTCAGAATTCAAGTCAAAGCAATATCTCTCTCCCAGAAGAATCTAGAGTCTCCATAGGGAGTGGAGCAGATTAGCCAATAGGACCAATTGGCTAATGTATCTGGTGTTTGTGAGGTTTTTTTTTTTGGTTGGTTTTTGTTTTGTTTTGTTTTGTGTTTTTGTTTTGCCCCTTGCAGGAAAGTTGTAGTAGAGAGGCAAAAGATCTATCTATATAGGCAAAAAATAATAAAAAATGTTTTATGTCCTAAATATAGAGTTTAAACCTTGTCCTTGTAGTCATAGAAGTAAAGGTATTTTAGGCACTAAAGCATATTAGGCTAGAGCACGTGGCTGCAGTGTGGAAGGTGGGTTAGGAAGGTAGATGGACATTTGAAGGCAAACAGACTGTGGTGCGGGACAGTTGTCTATATTCTGTCAATTATGTTCTAATAAACACTGATTGGCCAGTAGCCAGGCAGGAAGTATAGGCAGAACAACCAGACAGGAAGTAGAGGTGAGTCAATGGAACAGGAGAATTCTGGGAAGGAGGAAGACCATTCCTCCCCAGTCCCGTCCCAACCACAGAACAAGGAAGATGTGATTGTCCTGCTGCAAAAGATACCAAGCCACGTGGCTAACACAGATAAGAATAATGGGTTAATATAAGTTGTAAGAGTTAATAAGAAGCCTGAGCTAATGGGCCAATCAGTTTATAACTAAAGTAGACCTCTGTGTGACTTCTTTGGGACCTAACGACTGTGGGAACTGGGCAGGACAGAAAACCTCAGTCAACAGACTGTTTTATGAGTTTGTTGTCGTACTTCTCAGGATGCATGGAAGGACCTATATCACTATTTGGCTATTAATAGGAATCCCAGTATTAATTTGATCTCTACCACTTGGACAGACAGTATCTTTAATAACAAGTGTAACTTTCCCTGCTACTCAGTTTCCTCTTGTATCATACAGTCCAGCACCTGTGCTACTTGGTGCCTGTCCAAAGGAAATGAATTCATTATGTTAAGACATATCTACACTCTGATGTTTTGCTGTATTAGTCACAGTGGCTAGTCAGTGGATGATGCAATACTATATTTCACACCAAACATAGCCTTTAAAAGAAGCAAGTCCTATTACTTGCAACATCATGGATGAACCTGGAGTGCATTATATTAAGTGAAATAAGCCAGGCAGAGAAAGTCAAACAGTCATAATCTCACTCTGTAGAATCTAGACCGCTCAGCGCAGAGGACCACAGTGTGCGTAGGAGTTATAGATGCTGGAGTGGCTGGTTACTGGAAAGGTGTTGGTTAAGAATACAGTATTTCAGTTCAAATAGAATACTTTGGGAGTACAGCTTTTAAATATGTGAGGTAATGCATGTTAATTATTTTAGCCATTCCACAATGTACATGTGGTGTGGGAAGTCCTTCTGTATATGTGTTGCTTTTATTGGCTAAGGAATAAAGAATCTGTCTGGCCTGTGATAAAGTAGAGTAGAGCTAGGTGGGAAAACGAAACTGAACTCTGGGAGAAAGGAGGCAGAGTCAGAGAGATGTCATGTAGCTATCCTTAGGCCATTTGCTTCTCCTGTACTTTTCTTTTTCTCCTTGCTTAACAAACTACCTATGGCAACAAAACTGTTTTATTGTGTTTCTCACCTTTACATTGTATTCTCAGAATTGGACAGTTTTGGTTTTAATTCAGTGATGTCTCCTGCATATAAAAATAGGTATGGGGCTGACAAGATGGCTCGGGGTAAAGGCACCTGCTGATGACCTGAGTTCAAGACCTGAGACCCACATGATAGAAGGAGAGAGCCACCTCCTGCAAGTTGTCCTCTGACTTCTCTGCTCATGGTGGAGCATTCACCCCTCTCCTCCCCTCCCCCAGACGCACAAGCACAAATAATGGAAATAATTTTCTTAGAAAATGAAAAATGCCTATCCCATGTTTTCTTTTCACTATTTCTGGAATGAATTGAGTGATTTCCCTCTATTCCCTCAGAATCTGTGCTTCTAGATATGTCACATGCTAGGAAATGCTGTGGCCAGAGAAACTGATGGAAGCAGAAGGTTGATGCATGTTAAGATGTTTGTGACCAAATGGAGAATATAGAGCGATAGGGAGGGAGAGTGCTGGGGAGGGTGGGAAAAAAACCACCATCTGTTGTGACACTGTTATGACATTAAGTTTTTTGGATATTTTATTCTTTGAATAAGTGGTTATCTTTTCTAATTTATTAGCGTCTAGAAACAAAAGATAGTTTAGTTTTACTGTTTACACACACAGAAACAGGTATAGAGAGATAAAAGATCTAATCCAGTTAACTGATAAACTTACAGTCCATCTTCTGCCTGTTATTATTACTCAGATCTCTTGATATGTGTTAGTTTATCGTATGGAAATGGTGTTGGCTTACATTGTGTATGTTTAGATTTTCATAAGTATTCATTGTTCTTCCTTTTTCTGTAGGTAGAAAACAGACCAAAGTATTACGGAAGAGAGTAAGTATGGATTATCAGAAAATACCTTGTAGGTTTATATGTGTAAAAGATACAGGTAAATGCATGCTTTTGGAAAAATACAGGATAAAAGAAATATTCTAGTTTGGTGGGATCCATTTCTCTTTATCTGATTACAGGTATAATTCTTACAGGTCTAAAATGGAAAATAAAGGCCACTATTAAAAGAAAATGCCATGACAAAGTAAATATGCTACAATGTTAAAGAAACAAGAAGCAAGCCATGTAAATGATTACTCATAGATTAATATCAAGAAAGTGTATATATTTATGTACTAATACAATAAAACATACAAATAGATTCAGTGGGTTCAGACATTTTATTACATATATTGCCCCCTTTTTTCTAGTTTTCAATATTATGTAGTCTCTTTCCAAAAAAAGTGATTCATGTTATCCAGAGACATATTAAAAAATTTTGTACATTACCTTCTGAAGATGTCTTCTTAATGCTATTTATTAGGATAGAGCATCACTGTGAAGTCCTGCTTCCTTCTGTGGTGGAATTTCTGGCATGTGCCCATGCAGCAGTCCCCTTTCAGGTTTTACAGAATTTATATCTGTGCATATACATTTGCAGCTAGAATTTTCTGCTTAATATTGATAATGAGCATTATAACATTTTTAAAATTGACTTCGTTTTAGTTCTATGTTTGGGCAATAGGCTATACTAAAAATTATTCAAAATGTTGTTTTAATGTCTAAATTCTTAATTTTTCTTATTATTGAGAAATAGTAATATAGCACTTTGAACAAAAGAGTAAAAAAAATCACACCCCCTCCCTTTTTCGTTTTTCGTTTTGTTTTGTTCTTGGTTTTGTTTTTCGTGACAGGGTTTCTCTATGTAGCTTTGGAGCCTGTCCTGGAACTTGCTATGTAGATCAGGCTGACCTCGAACTCACAGAGATCTGCCTGCTTCTGCCTCCTGAGTGCTAGGATTAAAGGCGTGGGCAATCACCGGAAAGCAGATCAGTCATTCTTAACCTTCCTAATACCGTTACCCCTTGGTCCAGTTTTTGTTGCTACATCATAACTGTAATCCTGCTACTGTCACGAACTGTAATGTAAATATCTATGCTTTCCAATGGTCTCAGGCAACCCCTGTGAAAGGGTTATTCAGCCCCCAAGGGGTTGCTCGTCACATGTTGAGAACCACTGCTCCAGATAAAAATCTTTGTTTTTCATTGGGGTAATATCAAATAACAATGTATACAGCAAGTATTTATAAATTATTTACAATTCCAGGTGTGTCTTTTTAGTCTTGGAATGGTCCATAGGCAGCCTGCCTGTACACTGAAGTGAGAATGATCACATAGCTGAGAACCTGCCCTTTCAGTCTTAAGAGTTACTCAGTTGCTCTCTCATCAGGAGAACTGGACACAGAAGTGGATCAGGTTTTCGGCTGGAGATTATGGGTTAGGGAGGATTATTCTCTAATGCAAATAGTAACTCTCAGAACCTCTCACTGCACACCATTTAAAGGGATACAAATATTGGACCACTTGGTATGAATCCTTTTAAGGTTCTTTAAATTTCATTATTAAAGTGTGTTCCATAATTTGAATTTGATTGCCTTTTAAGGTAATCGATCTTTGTTTTAAACAGCTAGCACATTTTGCCAACTTGATTCACTGATGGCATGGTGCATACAAAGTGCAGACAAGGGCATCACAGAACAAGTCGTGAAGACCCATTGCGATGTCAGAGGTTGTCTATTCATATCTTATTACTTAGTTATTTTTCAGTAATTTTTAATTCCTTAATGATTTCTAGGAACTATGATTTTTTTCCCCTTAGGAAAATGAATGGGAGACATAGGCAAGTTTGTGTGTGGCCTGTGTTACCTTTTTTGTTGTTGTTGTTTTGAAGACAGGGTTTCTCTGTAACAGCTCTGGCTGTCCTGGAAATCACTCTGTAGACCAGGCTGGCCTCAATTTCGCAGAGATCCTCCTGCCTCTGCTGGGATTAAAAATGTGTGCCACCACCGCCCGGTTTGTGTAGTGTTTCATTTATGTCTCCTCTTCTGGATGAGACTCAGTCTCCCAGGAGTCTGCTGGGATTCAGGTCCTTTTCTGATAGTTTGTCCTTAGGTAGATAAAGAGAGCTCAGAAAGACTTTTCCTGGTACTGGCTGTTGTCTCGTGCTGTCAGAAGAAGATAACATACTAAAGCAACACATTTGGGGTGGCGTGGCCTGTACTCCTTTATAGTCTTTGAGTTCTAAAAGGACATGGCATATGACTTCACGAACTGAAAGTCCTCATACAGGGGTACAGTGATTCCATACTTTAGATGTTTGCTACCACTGCTGCTTTACTTTCTGTGCTCTGTATCGGGTTGTTGTAAACGAATCTTTCCATAAAAGATGCATTTATTATTTGTGTTTATTCTTCCTTTTTTTTCTTTGTTAATGAAAGATAGGGTTTGGACAGGAAGCCAAAGCAAGTGCTGTTGCTTGTGGTCTGAGTATTCAGCAATGCACATTAAGCACATTATTGGGTGATCATGCCAATTAAAGACAGCCAGGGGCCTGGGAAGTTGCCAGCATAGACTTCCAGCCAGAAGCTTGGATCATAGCACCAACTGGGAAGAAGAAATGAGATAAATTCTGTGGATTATTCTTTAGCAAGCCCATATGGTCAAATGGTTACAGGTGTTGGATCCTGCCTTAGATGGATGTTGATTTTGCTCCCTGGCTGGGAACTAGACTCAGTAGCTACTTTGGTGCTGTTCTTATCACAGAGAAGCTGGCCAGGGGCCAGACCCATAGAATCGCAAGCACAGTTAAACTCAAGTGCTTCCTTCCACGGTGTAACTGAAAGCAACAGGTGAGGGAGAGGCCACGTTTTGTCCTGTTATATTAAAAACTGTGGAGAGCCAGGTCTCTGACTGACTTTTTCCCATAGGTTTCATGGCATGATCTCTAGAGAAGAGACTGACCAGCTCTTGAGTGTGGCTGAGGGGAGCTACCTCATCCGGGAGAGCCAGCGACAGCCGGGAACATACACTTTGGCTTTAAGGTTGGTCCTGGACCTAAAATTATAACTGTGCTTCATTTTAAATCTTCTTAATAGAGGACTTTAAAGACATCCAGCAAGTAATTGAATTGGTTCTTGCTTTCTTGGGGCCTAATTACCATTTTAATAGCTTTGAGACCCTTTAAAAACTGTCCGTGAATGGTAACCCTCGGGGAGTAAGGATTCAGACACTTTAAAGCATGTTTGTTATAGTTGCTTCCTTCTGTCATTCCCTTGCTCTCTGTCTTGCTGGGTTAGCTTCCATCTATTTCTCAAATAAGGAAAGATACCAAAAGAAGTTCTTTGTAACTGATAAACCTAAAGCCAATGTCATTTCTTAAGTTGTATTTTAGTTGAAGTAACTTTTCTTGAACTCTTGGCTCTTCTCTACGATTTTGGCTGTTCCTAGCTGAAGTGTGGTGCCTAGAAACAAGTATTTCCATTGGCCCTGCACTCAGATCAGTCATAGGGGCAGAAAGACAGTAACATGGCTGTTCACTTGGCTTTCCTTGTGCCAGACTTCTAAGTGTACTTAATCTTCAAGACGATTCTCTGCATTATTATTTTCACTTTACAGTTGAAGAAACAGAGAGGGCCTGGAGGTTGATTAACATTGCCAACCATGGTCACACATGCAGTAAATTGTGCTAGTATTTTAAGTTCATCAGATTTAGAGTGTGCTTTTAAATACTGCCTTCCTGCCTGCCCCAAGGCTCAGAGTAACGGCTTGTTGTCTTTGTCCCTTTCTTCCTGGGTTATCCACACTGTCCCTTTGAGGAGACTAAAGAGCTAGGGTAACTTCCTAAGGAAGTGGTGAAGAAGCCATAGCTCACAGAAGGTAGAAAGATGCCAGGGCTTTAGCCTGACTCTTTCTTCAGCTGCCTCGCCTCTATGAGTGAGCATAGAGTTCATTCTCATCCATAGACGAGGATCAATTCATCTTTCTGATAACTTGACTGATAGAATTCAGTATTATTTCATACTGAATTCTGAGTCCTCTGTATTCTTGGAAAGAAGAATTTCTCATAGTATTTGTGGAACTTTGCCTTTTGATACAAATTATGACATATTACTCTCCTTTCAACTACTTGTGTTGCTTATTAATTTTAATTGTGGTATATAGGGGAAGGTATCTATTTTGGCAACCCAAATATCTTTGTTTATTTACGTACCCATTTTACCAGACTGATTTGTAGAAAAATCACAGAATTACAGAAGTTTACTTTTCCAATTTTCTGGTTTTGTTTCTACTTTCTCTGCTTTGGGGGACCTCAAACACAAGACCTGTGCATCAGTCAGCTGCATCTGCAGGATTTTTTTGTTTTGTTTTTTTCTGTTTGTTTGTTTGTTTTTCGGGACAGGGTTTCTCTGAGAAGCTTTTTGGAGCCTGTCCTGGAGCTTGTTCTGCAGACCAGGCTGGCTGACCTTGAGCTCACAGAGATCCCCGGCCTCTGTTTCTTGCATCTGCAGTTTTTGAGGTCAGTTTCTTTGTCTTTCTATTCTTTAACTTTATACCAGAATTCTGCACCACTGAATTTCCATATGTGGCAGTCACGTGATTGTCTAGGATAAATGAGCCTTGATGTAACAGCCAATGGACCAGGGTATCTTGGAAGGAGAAAGAACAAAATTCTGCTCCTTTGGCTGCCGTTTCCTTGTTTCTCTCTAAGATCATGTGTAAGTTCTAAGATGTCAGTAGCTTGAACTCAGTTTTACTCTCATCTTAGGGTGCAGTCATTGTGTAGTTTCCCCGGACTCCAGACCATCAAATATTCAAGGACCACAGATTTGATTTGGAGTAAAGTAACCCCCTGACTGCCCAAGTCTTCCTGCTCCTCACCTTTCTGCCCTGTCATTCAACTTCTTTGCCATCCATCGAGATTAGAGAGCAGTTGGACATTAGTTTGAAGGGAGTGATGGGTTGTTTTTCTTTGTTTTGATTTTTTAAGACAGGGTTTTTTGGTGCAACCTTGACTGTCCTGGAACCCACTCTGTAGACTAGGCTGGCCTCGAGCTCAGATTATCTGCCTGCCTGTCTCCTGAATGCTGAGGTTAAAAACATGCGCCACTACTCCAGAGTGTTTTTAATTGAAAAGTCTTGAAGAACCTATAGTCTGTCTTTTGTTACTGAAAATAATTTTTTTCATTACATGATTCTTACATGGAAAGAAACACTGAGTAAAGAAAGCTGTGGGTGAGGGTAGTAGAAGGAATTCATGAAGGTGTATTTTTAGTAATTTATGCATTGAAATATAACAGTCTTCACATTTTAAACTAGATGTATGGCAGGGTACTGTTAGGAAAAATATGAAATAGAAGTTGTATTGAAATGTGTTATTATTACCTCTTACTCCCACTGCAACTGATAATTCTCCCAATTCATGTCAGTTTGTCTTGTTTTTAACATAGTGTACGATCTATTTGTGGTAAATGGCTTATCTAGTTCATAGCCATCTGTGTTCATTGTGCATTTGTTGTGTTGGCCAAGGACTCTCTAAAAATGAACAGATCTTACACCTCAGGGTCCTCAGTAGGTCCATCAAGACCAATATGTTCAAAACCGAGCTCAGTGCTTTCCTTCCAGATAGCCTATGTCTCCATCCCCCTCCTTAGCTGGCAATACTGTTATCCAGTCTGTTTTTACAAAATCTACAAGTTGTTTTGTTTTTTTTCTCTTAGGTTTTAGGTCCTTGCAGCATTTATTTGCTCCTACCTTTTCTTACAGCACACACTAAATCTTTTCATCTTTTTAAATTGTTTTTATTGATCTGTTATAAGGAGGGGGGGCCCTTGTTACAAGGGAGAGGCAGCCCCTTTGTTTGTCCTGGCCACCCGGCTAGCTTACACCTGAAATAACCACACAGAAATTGTATTCACAAAACACTGCTTAGCCCATTAGCTCTAGTTTCTTATAGACTAATTCTTACATCTTAATTTAACCCATTTCTATTAATCTGTGTATCGCCATGTGACTGTGACTTACCGGCAAGATTCTAACCAGTGTCCATCTCAGGCAGAAGATCCTTGGTGTCTCTCACTCTGCCCTTCTTCCCAAAATTCAGTTCTGTCTTCTCTGCCTACCTAAGTTCTGCCCTCTCAGGCCCAAAGCAGTTTCTTTATTCATTACTCAATGAAAGCAACACATAAACAGAGGAACCTCCTTACTCCCCCCCTCCCCCTTCCCTCCTCTTCTACTCTCTCCCATGGTCCCCATGCTCCCAGTTTACTCAGGAGATCTTGTATTTTTCTAAATCCCACGTAGTTTAGACCCATGTATGTCGCTCTTAGGGTCCTTATTGTTGTCTAGGTTCTCTGGGATTGTGAATTGTAGGCTGGTTTTCTTTGCCTTATGTCTAAAGCCACTTATGAGTGAGTACATATGATATTTGTCTTTCTGGATCTTCATTCTCTCACTCAATATGATGTTTTCTAGGGATCTCTCCATTTTCTCACAAATTTCAAGGTGTCATTGTTTTCTTCTGTGTAGTACTCCATTAGCACACACTGAATCTTACAGCAAATATATAGTTTGCCTTTAAAATAAGTTTATTATTTTTAACATAAACTTCAAAAATTTGGTTTTATAATTTTCCTTTAGTGTTCTGGATCTATATCTTTTTTTGTTTAGTTGGTTTTTGGTTTTTTTCGAGACAGGGTTTTTCTGTGTAACACTACTGACTGTCCTGGAACTAGCTTTGTAGACCAGGCTGGCCTTGAACTCACTAAGACCCACTGCCTCTGCCTCCCAAGTGCTGGAATTGAAAGTGTGTACCACTACCGCCTGGCCTGACTTTTTCTATTTTATACCTTTGCATAGATCTCCAAAGCCTTAGATACTGTACTTTATTACCTAGTAACCAAGAGGAATTTCTATTTGTGTATTTCATATAGCCAAGCCAGTTCTATCTCTTGGGTGTTTTCAGAAGTTACCTTTTCAATTTTATGCAATTGCTTGGATTGGTAAATGTGTGAGGATCTCCTGAGACCAGCTTTGTCTCCATAAATGATCATCCTGAAATCTCGTATAGTTGTCAGGAGTATAGACTGGCTGGGGAGACTGAGGCAGAAGGATTATTCAGGTCCAGTAGTTCAAGGCCAGCCTGGCCAATAAAGTAGGGCCTAGTCTCCAGTGATTAGTAAGATTGTAGAGGTGATAGGACACAGGACTGAGAAAACATTGCTTCCTTTCATTGGCATCTCTTGTACTTCCTTCCCCAAGGGTCTCTGCAAGTAATGTAGGGTATGGCGTAGTGTCCAGATGTTCCCATGGTTGTAGTTGCCATAGTAAAAAGGAGGGGAGCTGCTCCATTGAGTTCATAGCTTCAGATAAGGAAAATGTGCTGTTTGGTACTCACTGTGATCTGCCTGTTTCCCAGTGTTTTGGAGGCTTCCTGTGTGTTAATTTGACGTTTGGATTAATTACAGTTTAAGGAAGTAAACATGAAGTAATATAATGTAACTTAAGAATTTCAGCTGAAAACATGCTTTTCTAGTGATTTTCATAATTTTAAGACATATTTTTTTCTTAGTGCTGGAAATCAAACCTAGGGCTTTATAGTGACCACTGAAATACCCCATCAGTTCAGGAACTAATTTTTAAAACACATACTTCACTGGTCAGGGGAGATTTTTCAGTTGCCAAACACGTAGACCAGTGTGGTTTACACTGAATTCCAGGCCACCCAGCGCTACATATTAAAACTTGTCACATACACAATCACATGCACACATGCACACACGCTAGGCTTGGTAAACACTCCTGTATTCCCAGTGCTGGGAAGGCAGAGACAGCTCTCTGATTAGCCAACCTAGCCTGCTTGGTGAGACTCTGTCTCAAAGAAACAGTCCTTATAGGTGGTACTTATAAGGACAGCCTTAAAAGTTGTCCTCTGGCATACAGAAACACACAGAATATATACCATAAGCTTTGTACCTCTCTAGAAGAAAACTTGTCAAGTTCAGTTTGAACGTTTCCTCTCGGGCTTTCACTTCCCTGGTCTTGCGCATGCTCTCCAGGCATTGTGCCAGTGAGCAGCTCCCACCCCAATGCTCTGCTGTTTCTGATCTGTTGTTTAACCTGTCCTACTGAGTTTGTCATTTCAAGTACTGTGCTAGATTATTTGGTTCTAAATTTTCATCCACACCTTGAGTCTAGTGAAGTAGAAAGGTCTGGAAGATATGGAGAGCTAATGAGAGTAATCACATGAAGTGACTGTTCAGATAGCAAGCACCTGCTCTCTCTTTGCTGTCACTGCCTGATAAACTCTCAACACTTATGGGTGTCTGCACAGTCGCAGCCTGTTTACCATTCTAGAAGCAGTGGATCTGGGAGAATGGAGACGCAAGTCTCATGCAATAACTAACTTTATTCAGAGCATCAGACAGTCTGTATCTTTTTTTTTAGAATTATTTATTTATTTATTAAGCATTCAATGCTGGCAAGGAAGGCACCAGGTCTTATTACAGATGGTTGTGAGCCACCATGTGGTTGCTGGGAAATGAACTTGGGACCTCCAGAAGAGCAGCCAGTGCTCTTACCCTCTGAGCCATCTCTCCAGCCCCCGACAGTCTGTATCTTGAGGGTTAAGAAAGATCACCTGAGTATATAATCACAAGGGCAAGCTGTGTGTGGCACAAACAAGTTTTTCCTTAGAGGCATAGAAACAACATCAAGTTGTAATGAGGAGTCTGCAGTGAACTCATTGCTACCTCTATACTTTTAAGGGCCATGAAAGCACATTTCAAGAACAATTCCAGCTGGGCAGTGGTGGCACACGCCTGTAATTCCAGCACTCAGGAGACCGAGGCAGGTGGATCTCCATGGGTTCGAGACCAGCCTGGTCTACAAAGGAAGTTCCAGGACAGTCAGAGCTGTTGCACAGAGAAATCCTGTCTCCAAAAACCAAACAACAATAAAAAAGAACAATTCCATGTTGTTGAAGAAACTGGGCTCATAAGACTCTTGCTTTTTTTTTTTTTTTTGAGTTTTCTCACACTCAGAATTCTACTCATAGGACTCCATCCTTCGACCATGTTCCAGCAGCAACCCACTTCAACTTAAACAAAAAAAAAAAAAAACAACTTGTCTTTTATTTGAGAAATTCTATTTTTATTGAAATTGGGTAAATGTGAGAAGCTGTTTATAACTCAACAAATGTATTACTCATAGTTTATGCCAATAGCTATTTATGTTCTCACCCCGAGTAACTAAAGTGTGCAGACAGGTAAGATTACTGCTGAACATTATTCTTGTTGTTGTTCCCCTGAGCCAAACATTTAATTCAGGGCACACTTGCCTGGATTCTGTCCAAGAATTTTCTTGGAAATAGCAAACACAAAATAACAACAAAACCCCAAGAAACATATAACAGTGTCAGATATTTAACCAGATACGGGATTAAATCTGGTGTGATGGTCGCTGGGTTCTGTTACTGTGTTCCCTCTGATATAATGAATGCCTTGTTAGCAGTAGCTTTAGCCTCTGAGTTTAATTTTACTTAGGAGAAAAATCTTAAGTATATGTTTACAATAAGGAATAAGGCCAAATGAATCATTTAAAATGAATAGATTGAAAAACAAAAGGAAGATCAGAGAAAATAAGAAGTTAAGATTTTAAAAATTCTATTACAAAATAATGGCTCTCCCTGCTAGAACTTTTCAAATAAAATGATACTGCACATTTGAAGTCTGACAGACTTGGGCTCGGGTTATCTTCCTGTTTTATATATGTGTGTATATGTATATGAACATATGTATATATTTATGCATTAATATACACATTAATTATATATATATATATATATTTACCTTTGAAGTTTGAGTTCCTGGTTTGTAAAACAAGAGTAACAGACATGCTACTTTTCAGAAGAGGTGATTTTAAACTCTATTATCCTTCTTTGCAGAATTTTGATTTCTATCAGTTGAGATGCTTTTACCTCTAAGTATCTGATCCTCAAAATCAGATACTTATCACAGCTCTACTGGCTTCAGTGTGAAATGATTTAAGGAAATACCATTAGTGCTACAGACGTGTAATGATGGCTTGGATGTCAGTACGCTTGTGGTGTAACAAAGGACTTGTGATCCCGTTTTTGTTAATGGATAATCAGCTTCACTATAAGGTTAGGTTTACTTGGGTAATTGCCATACCAGAGTTGTGTGCTTCCCTTTTTATCCCCAGTGAGAGTATATCCAGGAGTCTTTCCTGTATTTGCAGTGTGCAAGCTTCCCTTCAGGATGGTAAGATGAATTCAGGTCAAGCCGACCCAGACCAGAGCCTGGAGTATCTGCAGAGAAGTCCAAATAGACCCTGAGTGCCTGTCTAGCTAGGACCTGTTCCTGGTACCCTGAGTGCCTGTCTAGCTAGGACCTGTTCCTGGTACCCTGAGTGCCTGTCTAGCTAGGACCTGTTCCTGGTACCCTGAGTGCCTGTCTAGCTAGGACCTGTTCCTGGTACCCTGAGTGCCTGTCTAGCTAGGACCTGTTCCTGGTACCGTGTAGTGCCTCTTCTGGAAGAGGACTATTGTAGGGAACTGAGTGAGCACATAAAATGTAGGGTTTGGTTTGGTTTGGCTTTGTAGGGGGGATGGGAAATGGATACCAGTAAGTACAGCTTGGTAGGCTGTAGCCATTAAGGGAGTTCTTGTTAGGCACTGAGGATTGACCCATAGCATAATTCTCAAAACTTAAAGTCCTCAGTGCTGGGGATTGGACCCATCTGTAAAGTGCTTGCTGGACAAACATGGGGGGGGGCCTGTGTTTGGAGATCCTGAACTCATGTAAGAAGCTAGGCACAGCAGATATACCTTAGCCCTGGCACTGACTGGAGCCAGGCAGAGCTGGGGCACACTGACCAGCCAGTATAGCTGAACTGATAGGCTGCATTCAGTGAGTGAAGAAAGGAGACATTTCAGGCAGCTCCAGATATGATGGCTCTGGCCTCCATGGGCATACCCACATAAGACACAAACACATAATTAAAAATAATTTAAAATTTTTAAAAAGAAAAGGTGGAAAAATATTAAAATGAGCATTTGGGAAGGAAGGAAGTGGCCATGACACTAATGTGTAAAACAACATGGAATGTTTGGTGTTGAGGCAGATATGGATCAGGGGTACAGGAAACAGAGCAGTAAAAGTCAGGATGCTGTGGTAACTCACACTGAGAATTTATTTTTCCTCTAAGAAATGGTAGCCATTGAAGGTTTCTAGTAGAGACCTTAGCTTGCAGTTTAATCAAAGCAATAAGAATGTTGAGTGATTGGGCAGCAGAGTCAGGCAGATCTCTGTGCATTCAAGACCAGCCTGGTCTACAGAGTTAGTTCCAGAAAAGCCAGTGCTACACAGTGAAACCCTGTCTAAAAAATAAAGAAAAAAAGAAAGAGAAAAAAGGAGGGACGTTGAGTGGAATGAGTATCTGTAACTTTGTCCACAATTACTGGGGATGTGGAGTGTTGATGATGTAGCCCAGGATGCCATGTATGCCAGGCAACGTTGACCACGCCCCAAGCATGTATATGTGGCTTGGCCTTGCTGGAGATGAAGCCCACAGTCTAGAAAATTAATTTACTAAGCAGTTTTCATTTGGTTATAAAGATCTTTAAAAGGGTTTCTTAATAACTTATAGATTTACTTTGAGAAGATGTGTTAAACTCCAAATTTGGCAACTCCAGAAATATTTCTGTTAATCTGAGTCATTTTAGCATCTCTAAATTGGGAGAAGAACACGATGTCATATGTGCAGGAGTCTTGATAATTCTCCAAATCTGGATTCAGACCGTCCCAGGACAGATTTGGACATGTGCCAGAAGATGCTCAGAGCCGCAGTGCTTGCTACTTCCTCATTTGTGTCATGTACCAAGATGGGAATTATTTGGAAATTTTTAAATAATGGAAAACAAGATTTTAAGACCAAAAAGCATGTTTAGACAAATTATATTTTCTTTTAAAATACATCACACTTCTTATTTGATAAATTCTGAAGCATATATAGCCTATGTTAATCTGAAAAATAAAATTATACAGCACAGTATGTGTAGCATCATCCTACTTATGTAAAATTATGTATCTGTGGTGCATATGTAAGTAGAGTTGTCTAAGAGAATAATCACAAAAATATCCAGGGTTTAGCTGAGCATTGAACTTAAAGATGGTTTTTATTTTGTACCTTTTAAGTTCATTGATTTTGTTTTCACCAACTTTGTATATCATTTCCTAATCAGAAAAAAATCAATGGGGCTGTTTTCTTTTTAGAAAAAAATAATATTAATTATAACCTTACGCAAAAATGAAAGTCAGTATATCTTAAATATATGAGGATTATAATAAACTTACCAACTTCAGTGATTGATCAGAAGAATGTTTGGTTGGCAGTTGAGGGAGAGGGCACAGGCAGTGTCTGAGAATCTGCACGGCCTGTGTAAGAGGAGCCCTGTCCACTGCTGGCAGTGGTAATTTTTGCATGGAGATAGTGGGAGATGCCATGTGTCCTATCTGCCGTAAGCGTCATCAGTTGGACGTCTCCCCTGTGGTACTCCTCAGGGCCTTGAGGATTGATGGGATTCTTGTCTCGAGGTAGTAATCGAGTATACTTTGGGAGAGTCTGCATTCAACATTTTGATCCAGCTTTTCTCTTGCAGCCAAGCAATCCTCTGATGATTGCTCCCCATGCAGTTGGTTCACAAGGAGAGAAAACTGTAAATAGCTAGGCTGGCTGTTAAGATCCTTGGCATTAGTTAGCATTCTCAGCTAGCAAATTAGTATTAAGGGCTTGGAGACAGAGGCGGCGAGAACTCCTGGGTCAGAGTTCTGTCTGCTGAGAACATCCAAAGGCCTCGCTGCTCCTGCACTTCACTTCTTCTCAGACCCTCTTTTCATCAGCCAACAAAAAGACGACTTGCTAAAGTGTCAAGTTGATAGGAAAATAAGCTGAGCGAGTAGATTTTCTTCCTCTCTCACCAACCTCCCTTTCCAGCCAAAAAGGCCTTGGCTCATCCCAGGTGCGCTGAAGCATCTCCTCTTGGCAGCCAAGCATGGCTCTGTGTACTAAGAGTTGCAGGGTCTTTCTAACTCTCCAGGCAATGCATATCATTTCATATGAACAAAATCAAATAATATGTGATGTTTAATAGCTGGTTTCTTTTCATGATGTTTTTAGGTTTTATCTGTCTCGTGGTATGTGTCAGATTTTATTCCTTTTTATTAATAAATAATAACAAATATTCCAGGATATGGGAACACTTCTTTTTGTTTATTCACTTACCAGTTAAAAGACATTTGTATTGTTCCCACTTTTCTGGCTTCTGTGGTTAATGTTGCTATAAATACAACAATCATGAATATACAAATTTTATGAAGAAATCTGGTTTTGTATTTTGGATATATTGTTAAGAATTAAATGATTGGGTCTTATTATAAATTAAAAACAATTTAGAGGTCTTGGGCATGTGCTTCATTGATAAAAATCTGTGTTCAGCAGACCAGAGACCCTAGCAGCAGCAACAAAAAAAGTTTTGAAGGACTGCCAAATTATTTCCCACGATGACTGCACTAGTGCAGTCTGTAGCAAAGAAGGACGTCGTGTCCAGCTTTCCCTCGCCAGCGCTTCACGTGCCTTTGATGTAGTCTTGCTGTATGGAGTGGCATCGTGTTACGGTTTTGATTTGTACCTCACTCTGAAATGGTACTTCATTTTTAAAATTTTTGATTATTGTCATGGTTTATATTCACTGGTGGTCTGTCTCCAGATCTCACTTGTCTTAGATGTGTATAAAGCAACAGGTTTAAGATGGAAGCTAGAGAGTTTTGTGAGCCATCTGCAGTGGGTGCTGAGAGCAGAGCCCCAGTTCTATGGAATGTGCTCTAATCTGCTGGCCATCTCCGCCATCCCCCAGTACATTTCAAAACCAACGGACAGAAATTTGGTTCAGTGATGATTCTCTGAGCTGTTGCTTTGCCAAGGAGAACTAGAATCTGACCTGTGTTTCTGCTTGGAGGTGAAGTAGGAAGTATCTAAATTCTCTTTAAGACTTGCTTTTCAGGAACCAGGCACAGCCCTGGAATATGTTCATAACGTGATTCCTTTTCTTTGAAAACAAAACCCCACAAATTTGGGAAATCCAGACATTGTATTAATAGCCCTAATCATCTTATAAATATAACTATTCTCCAGATCCCTTAACAGGCATTCTAGTATTTTGTGTGTTGTAACGCTTGGTGTTTCTCAGCCTATTTTGTATCATGGCAGCCATGGAAAGAATGTTGTTGGGTGGCACCTTGGAGATAAATGCACAAGGCAGGCCTGGCCATATGTGCTGACCCAAGGACTCCAGTAGATCCACTTTGGCATCCTTGAAGGCTGAATGGATTTAGTATCTTGTAACTTGTCATTTCTGTTCATGGCAACCAGTTGGAAATTTCAGTTTTGTCTATAAAGTAAGTCCATATAGTACATGCTAGTGGTTTGGGGTTTTTTGCTTCTTTGAATTTTCTTTTACAGTTAATAGATGAGAAAGCTGAGGCATAGCTGTTAGAGCACAAAAAACCTAAGAAACAGAAGTTCAGCTTTTAAAACAACAGCGCGACTAATAATGAAACACATAATATATATTAAAGTGGGTATGGCACATGAGTAAACAGTTTTTAAAAAAATTGGAGCTCTTAAAAATTAATATTTTAAAAATAGTGACACATTATCATCTTTATAAAGCCGAGAAACGATTGTTTAATGCTTTTAAAGATAGTAATTATGCCAACTAAATCTCAAGGGCTAAATTTTCACTTCTCCCAAAAGAGGAAAGCCAAATTAAGTGTGTTCAAAATTTAATGATTTAAACTAAAATTCTACTGTAAGATCACTTTGTGATCATTTGTATAAAACAATTTGGGGCTAGGGTTTGTGTAAGTTGGTATTATAACTTGATCTTCTATGAGCAAGGACCTGGATTTAATCACTAGTCTCAAAAAAAATGTATATTAAATTTGATTAACTAGTCAAAGGAAAAACAACAATGGTTCTCTACTAAAATAAGTGTTTGTTTCCATGTCATCTATTATATCTTTATGGTGTTGAAACTGGCAGGTAGATGTGGGAAAGGTTTTTCAACCAAAAGCAAAGCATCTGTGACAGTAAATCAGGTGCTTCTCTGGTCTATCCCTAGTTCACCTTGTAGACAGTGCTAGTCACAGTTATTTGTCTGCTCGCCCGGACATTACTCATGCCTAAAATTTACATCTATTTTATGTCCCACATGTAAACTGTGTTCTCATTGAGAATTGGTAAAGATTGGTCCATGTACCAAGAAAGGTAATTTCTAGTCTTTGCATAAGTTTGTACTATTGTCTGCCTGGCTATGTAGTTGTGTAACCAACAGCTTATGCCTAACAAATGCCATCATTGCCTTGTTTATTTCATTTTAGCAGATACTTGGTAATTTTCAAACATGGTCAGTCCCATTCTTTGAGTTTAGCTTTTGGTAAGCTGGTTGATCACTGGTGAGAGACTAGACAATAAGATGTAATTTATTGTGGCTTTTGACTAAAATGCTGATAAAATGTTACTAAGCAAGGAATTCCTATTATGTTAATTCATCTTCATATTTCTAAATATTGTGTAGGAGGAATTCATTCCTTTTTTTTTTTCTAAGACAGGGTTTCTCTGTGTAGCCCTAGCTGTCCTGGAACTAGCTCTTGTAGACCAGTCTGGCCTTGAACTCACAGAGATCTGCCTACCTCTGCCTCCCAAGTGCTGGGATTAAAAATGTGGGCCACCACTGCACAGCAGAATCTATTCTTATTGTGTTATGAAATAGTAAAATAGATTGAAATAAAAATCATTAAATTTTGGAATATTAGTTTGAGTTTTAGCATTAACTGAATCAGAAAGTCCCAGAGAATCACAGTAGCTGCTTGTAAAGGGGATTTTACATTTTGCTGGTACTGAGCACGGTCAAAGACTTTTTCATTCTAGAAAAAGGATCCAAAGGAACTAGGGAAAGATTATGCTGCTGGTAGGCGTTGACATGTTGTGTACTGTGTGTTCTTTTGATCTGATCGCTCATGATAGGTTCAGTTGGTTGCTATGGTTTCATTTCAGTTTCTGCAAAGCTTCCTGTGCTATTTGGATTAAGTGGAAAATGATGCTGTGTGGAATTATTTCCCAAGAATATTTTCAGCTTCTTTTACTTAAAATTACACATTTTTCAAGAGAAGTTTTCTGGGTATTAGAGTAGGGGGGCTCACGAGACAATAAAATTTAGTAGTCCTGAGGTGTTAAAACTGATGTGATAAAACGCTTCTGTAATTAATTTTAAAATGCAGTCAGTGCCATAGCTTTAAAAATGTTTGCAAAGACTGAGTGTCCCTTACCCCCAAAGGCTTGTGGCAAATGTGTTTTAGAATTCAGCATACAAAATCAATCTCTCTCTCTCTCTCTCTCTCTCTCTCTCCCTCCCTCTCCCTCCCTCCCTCCCTCCCTCCCCCCCCCCTCTCTCTCTGTGTGTGTAATTAAAATGGAGTTGCTCTGAAGCTCTGCTGTACAGAGCAGACATTTTTCCAGTACCCACATGTTTATTATGTGACTTAAGAATAAAAACTTCTCTTGTCTTACATCAAGAGATGTGGTTATACCAAGAAAAGGAAGGTTTTAATTTGTCTTAATGATTGTCTTTTATTTTTCTTAATCTATATCCAGGTTTTCTGAAACAACCTATTTTTAGTCTCTTAATAATTGAAGTATAAGTATGGTTGTTAACAAATGTCATTGCTGCATAGCAGGGCTCTGGAACTTTCATCTGTGCAACTGGAACTATGTACCCACTGAACGACTGTTTTTCCCTCTCTCCTGGCTCCTGCATCCATCACCTTATCTTTCTTTCCATCGCTTTAATATTTGTTGGAATTCTCCATCAGGTGATTCATGAGCACCTACTTCTTTGGGCTGAGACCCAGGAGGTTTGTTCGTTGACTGGGCTGTGCTTCTGCAGCCGTATTTTTATGTGCTTTGGTCTCTTGGCTTTAGTTGTCTTCTGTTTGTTGTTTTGGGCAGATCTGTTGTATTCCCCACCTCCACTTGTATACATTTTCAGAAATAGCCATTTCTCTCACTCTCTGTATGCTGGTTGCATACCGGAGATCTTTTATCAACCAGCTTTTCTTTTTTTTTTCTTTTTCTTTTTTATTTATCTATTAAAAATTTCCACCTCCTCCCATCCTCCCATTTCCCTCTCACTCCCCCCACTCCCTCTTCCCCTCCCACTCCAATCCTAAGAGCAGTCAGGGTGCCCTGCCCTGTGGGAAGTCCAAGGCCCTCCGCCCTCCATCCAGGTCTAGGAAGGTGAGCATCCAAACAGCCTAGGCTCCCCAAAAGCCAGTACATGCAGTAAAATCAAAACCCGGTGTCATTATCATTGGCTTCTCAGTCCGCCCTCATTGTCAGCCACATTCAGAAAGTTTGGTTTGATCAAATGCTCGTTCAGTCCCAGTCCAGCTGGCTTTAGTGAGCTCCCATTAGATCAGTCCCACCGTCTCCGTGGGTGGACGCACCCCTCAAGGTCCTGACTTCCTTGCTCATGTTCTCCCTCCTTCTGCTCTTCATCTGGGCCTTGGGAGCTCAGTCCATTGCTCCAGTGTGGGTCTCTGTCTCTCTCTCCATCCATCGCCAGATGAAGGTTCTATGGTGATATGCAAGATATTCATCAGTGTGGCTATGGGAGAAGGCCAGTTCAGGCACCCTCTCCTCTGCTGCCCAAGGACCTAGCTGGGGAAATCCCCTTGGACACCTGGGAACCCCTCTAGAGCCAAGTCTCTTGCCAACCCTAAAATGGCTCCCTTAGTTAAGATATCTTCTTCCCTGCTCCCATATCCACCCTTCCTCAGTCTCAGCCATCCCATTCCTCCCAAGCTCTCCCAATCCTTCCCTTCTCCCTTCTCTTTTCTCATCTCCCCTTCCCCCCATCCCACCCCCACCCCCGTGCTCCCAACTTTAGCCAAGCGATCTACTCTGAGAGACTCTGAAATTTGGGGGTTGGCTTGGCTTTTTTTTTTTTCAGGATTGGTGTATGTAATTTTTATTTTTTCTTTTCTGTTTTTACATATATTCTGACATTTTAAAAATTTTTTAATTTTTATTGAGCTATATATTTTTCTCCGCTATCCTGCCTTCCTCTCCCCTCCCCTTCTACCCTCTCCCATGGTCTCCATGCTCCCAATTTGCTCAAGAGATCTTATCTTTTTCTATATCCTATTTAGATTAGATCCATGTATGTCTCTCTTAGGGTCCTCATTGTTGTCTAGGTTCTTTGGGATTGTGAATTTTAGGCTGGTTTTTCTTTGCTTTATGTCTAAAAACCACTTATGAGTGAATACATACTATATTTGTCTTTCTGGGTCTGGGTTACCTCGCTCAATATCATGTTTTTTAAATCCATCCATTTGCCCGCAAATTTCAAGATGTCATTATTTTTTTCTGCTGTGCAGTACTCCATTGTATCACATTTTCCTTATCCATTCTTTGGTTGAGGGGCATTTTGGCTGTTTCCAGGTTCAGACTATAACAAACAATGCTGCTATGAACATAGTTGAGCACATGTCCTTGTGATAAACGATTGAGCATCCTTTGGGTATATACCCAAAAGTGGTATTGCTGGGTCTTGAGGTAGGTTGTTTCCTAATTTTTTGAGAAATTGCCATACTGATATCCAAAGGGACTGTACCAGTTTGCACTCCCACCAGCAGTGGAGAAGTATTCCCTTTACCCCACATCCTCCCCAGCATACAGGTACTGAAGACATACAGGTGGGTTTTTTTTCTTGTCATCATGCCCAGAAGAATACAGTTATATGATGTTTACAAAGTTTGCATTGTATTGGGTGTTGAAGTAGCTGGAGATAATTAAAGTATATGGAGGATACATGTTTTACGGGACTATTTTGCCATTTTATTGAAGGGACCTGAGATCTGCAACATTTGGTCTCCATGGGGGTCCTAGAACCAGTCTCCTGTGGGTATTATTCAGCTCTATGCCAGTTCCCGAAATGAGTCAGCAGAAACAAGTCCCTTGTATATCTCTCTGAGTAGCAGAATGTTGCATACACACTTGACACGCTTGCCCTTTTCCACTTGATAAGGGAGAAGCCGTGATTTGAGTGGCCTTCCCCACTCACATTGAACTGCACTGGACTTGGTGGGTGGCACCACAGGACTCCAGCTTGTCCTTGCCCTCTTTGGCTTCCCTGCTCCCCCCCCCCCCATCCAAACAATGCTGAATCCATTAGCATTCTGAGTCAGTCAAGAGAAAACTAAGCTCACAGGAAGCTCTGGAAAAGCCCAAATGAATGCATGTTTCATTCTTCTCCTCCCACCCACCCAGAAGCCACAGGCATCGCAGAGCTCTGCCAACTTGGAGCAGCGCTCATGAACTGAAAGGCTTCCTTTACCCTTTAATGGAGCTCATCTGGACTTTGCTTGGAGTATTAAAGCTTTTAAATTACTTTCTGAAGATCACAAATAGGTGTTTGATATAGAGCCCTTATCCCTTAGGATAACTTAACCTCCTATGTATCCTGTAATCTTCGACTCCAGTAGAGTAGCTGCCCTGTGAATATCCCATGCTCTCTCCTGCTGCCTGCTACAGTCTGAGCGTCTGTCCTGCCCTATTTGCTGTGGTTTTAGGTACTTGTGTTAGCCTTTGCTTCTGCTCTCATTTGTGATTATTTTGTGAGTTCTACAGATTGCCACTGCCTGCTAAGACTTCAGAATTTTTGTTAGAAATTCCAACATCTGTTTTCTGCCAGGATCTTAGGTTCACTTAAAAATCTTCTGACTCAAGTGTGGGGGCTTTTTAGGAATGGTGCCCAGTGGGCAAAATTACAGTTGAGACATTGTTTCATGTTTACATCTGGTGCTTTTTCCATATTGTTATTAAATTGAATTTTCTAAAAAGATCTTTATGTGATCTTTAAATACAGCTAAGCAGAAGGTACACCTACAGAGAATGGCTATATGTGCACGGCTGTCTTTAAAGATGAAATGAGGTCCTCCAGGGCAGGGAGGATGCCTTACTTATCTTGACTTCTTAGGCTTCTACAAGATGCATACCTGGGATTTGTTTAGTTGCACTGGATCGTGAGCCATTGGATTCCCAATACCTCCTTAGGATGCAGTTTTCTGCATAATATGAAACCAAAGAGCCATTTTTCACTCAGATTATTACTCTTCTCTAAAAACCTCTCTAGTAAACAGAGATTTGTGAATCCTTTGCTGTGTTGCTCGAAAAGACACATAGCCTTTTGATAGGGCTTTTGATGACTGATTCAGCCTGTGGTTCTAAATCAGGGTAGGTGGTCAGTGACTCAGAACATGACTCTTAATCACACAGTCCTGGGTTCAAACCCCAGTTCCCAAGTTCTCTGTATGACTGGTTACTTAATCTCCTTAACACTTAGTTTCCTTTGTTGCAAATGAGGATGTAATAGGAGTACCTCATAGAGTTAGAAAGGTTGTATGGTAAAATGAACATATCACTGAAAATTATTGTTATTATTAAAATAAACAGATATAGTTTAAGCCTCTACTTATGAGACAATTTGCAGTCATAGTTACAATAGGAATATCTTAGATTCTCAAATATTTGCTTATATACGTTGAAATCTTGGGTATGCCTTAATTCTAAACACAAAATTCTTTTATATTGCATATACATTGTACACATGACCTGAAGATCATCTTCTACAATTTTTTAGTACTCTATTACTTTGTGTCATGTGAGGTCATATATAGTATTTTCCATTGTAATATCATGATAGTGCTCAGAAAATTAAGTTTTAGACAGCTTCATATTACAGATTTCAGGTGGTAAATGCTGAGTGTAAACTCCAGTAGCGATAGAGACGCAAAGTCGCATGTGCAGATACAGCTTACTGCCACCACACCTGCATCCATCAGTTTACAGTGGATCTTAGGTTAAACACTTGGGCATCAAAAACAGTTATATGCATGTTATAGTTCATTAACTTTTTATTGTTGTTAGTATGTGTATGTGAATGGGCATGTGGATGTAAGAGTACAGCTTTGTACAGCTTTCCAGGTCTATTCTGTGCTCCTCCTCTCCGTGTACTCTAAGCTAGCTGGCCAGTGACCTTCTGGGAATTCTCCTGTTGGGGTGCCGAGATAACAGATATGAGCTACTGCTATGGATTGAACTTAGGTTTCTGGCTCTGTTTGTAGAAAATGACAAGTTTAGTGGCAGCAAACAGTGAGGTGGTCCAGCGGGACAGAGAAGCTATACAAGAGCGTGGGGAAATTTTGGGAGCTGTTTGGGCAGTTTCTGCATTTTACCAATGATAAAAACTCGTTGAATTGTACCCTGTCAGTAAATATGGGATGCTATATTTAAGTAATACATTAATAATGGGCATTTATTGAGGAAAATGTAATAATCTGCTGACCATTAGTAGATAGTTGATACTGAACTTAAAAGTATGTAACAGACCAAATCAAGTTCCAGAGCATGGCCTGAAAACTAGAAGTAATGAGAAATGGCTGTTGTTGGCTAAATTAAACAAAGAATCCATGTGTCTGTTACAAAGGAGCACTCAGTAGGCCCTAATAGAGTCTGCTTAATACAGTCTTAAAACATTAAAACAATTTTTTAAATATTTATTTATTATTTATACAGTATTCTGTCTGCTTGTATGCCTGCAGGCCAGAAGAGGGCACCAGACCTCATTACAGATGGTTGTGAGCCACCATGTGGTTGCTGGGAATTGAACTCAGGACCTTTGGAAGAGCAGGCAGTGCTCTTAACCGCTGAGCCATCTCTCTTTCTACATTATATAGTATAGAACCTGGAAACAACCTAAATGCCCCTCGACTGAAGAATGGCTAAAGAAAATGTGGCACATTTATACAATGGAGCACTACACAGCAGAAAAAAATAATGACATCTTGAATTTTTCAGGAAAATGGATAGATCTAGAAAACATTATTTTGAGTGAGGTAACTCAGACACAGAAAGACAATTATCACATGTACTCACTCATAGGTGGTTTTTAATCATAAAGCAAAGAAAGCCAGCCTACAAACCACAATCCCAAAGAACTTAGAGAACAGTGAGAACACTAAGAGAGACTTACATAGATCTAATCCACATGGGAAGTAGAAAAAGACAAGATCTCCTGAGTAAATTGGGAGCATGGGGACCTTGAGGGAGGGTTAAAGAGGGGAGGGGAGCATAGAAAAATGTAGAGCTCAATAAAAATTAATAAAAAAATAAAAAATAAAGAGATCAGTTATCATTTTTTTAAAAAAGAAGCTAAAAAAAATTGCAGGCACCATCCAGTAACTGATGGAAGCAGAGGACTCCATGGAGAAGACTCACACAATCAGCTAACCTGGGCTCATAGGGGTCACAGAGACTGAACTGTCAACCAGAGAGCCTGTATGGGGCTGACCTAGACATTCTACATATATGTTACAGTTGTGTTGCTTGGTCTTCTTGTGCAGCTCTTAATAGCAAAGACATTCATATGGATAACTCCCCTCTTTTACAGCTGTACTTTAGAGTGAATATTCTGCTATATAGCAGATTCATTTTAAACCATTTAGTGGAACTGATCATCAGTTCTTAAATAAGTGAAATCTGTTGTTAATTTCACAGAGATGGTGAGCATTTCTGGACATATTGTAGTTTCTAAAAGGTTTATATATATATATAATATTTTTCTGTAAATGAAATATATAAATACATATAGTTCTGAGCAAAGTACTTAGTATTGGTTCTCTGCATAAGTGATAGGTAAAAATGATGACAAAATCCTTGACTCTCTGGAGTAGAAAGAGCGTCTTTGTACTTTCTGTTGTTGCTATGGAAAGAAGCTTCATGTTCCGTTCTTCATCACACTGAGGGCATTGGGGGGTCTGTGATGACAGTGTGGCATGGTACTAATACGCCTGTAGGAACTGAACTTATGTCTGTTCTCTGTCTCAGCCTAAGTGCTGTGGTCACAACTATTTGCTACCATACTGGGCTCATTGAGTCAACCTGCTCAGCCATCGTTTGCTTGGGCATCATACCGGCCAGGTGTTGTGTTAGCAGAACCAACAGTCCATACTGCATGGCAGTGTTTGACCTTTTCTTTAGAAGCAGTAGTGTGCCATTAACTCAGGAAGGAGAAAGGCTATGGGAGGACTTTTCAAGCTCATGGAATTTACCATCACAGCTTTTGTTTTCCTGGGAATTTATGTGGTTTCACTTTTTGAATGTTGTTGCTATATGTGTGTTTATGTGAAGTTAGGGGAAGTACTTAAATATATAAATAACCTATGGTGAGCTGTGCAGTGTTGGTGCATGCCTTGAATACCAGCAGTCTGGAGACAGAGGGAGGCAGATCTGTTCGTGAGTCTGAGGCCATCCTGGTCTATAGAGTAAGTTCCAGAATAGCCAAGGTTTCACAAAGAGAAACCCTGTCTTGAAACTTCCTACCAACAAAAAAATAGCCTATGGTGGCTGGATATAGTGGCCCATGCCTTTAATTCAAGCACTCAAGAGACAGAGGCAAGTGGATCTCTATAAGTTCAAGAGCAGTTTGGTCTACATAGCTAGTTCCAGAATAACCAGAGCTATATGGTAGAAAGACCCCATCTCAAAAAAGCTATATCTATACCTACCTATAAATATAGATGTAAGCCTATGGCAACAGTAGTCATATAACTATAAAAATTGCATGTTTGTTTATAAAATAGCCTAGATTATATGAGAGGTAGAATGTAGTATTTCTAGGTATTATATACCTTCAGGATGGATAAATAGTATAGTCCCAGCTCCAAGGCCTGAGCTTTCAGTGTCATAGAGTATGTATGTGTGCCTGTGTTTAGCCTTACCAAGTAAATCTGTTAAACAGTGTAGCACCACAGACTCTGTAGTAGCTCTGTATCCTTGCTGGTGTTTAGTAATGTCAGACATTAATTACATTTTCCCCATCTGAGGGTTTCATTGACAATTACTGCTCTATTTTTTCAGTACCTTGTTACATTTACCCATGCTGAATGGGCCCTTTTTTGCAAATTACATAAATTTCTGTCCTTCCTTTGTGATTATTTTCTTGGATTTTCTCTTTGATTTCTACCTTGGCTATTTACAGTGGGTCTCCTTTGTAGCATCCTAATCATTTTAACTAACTTCTATGTAAGAATGGAAATAAGAGATCCTATAATACTTTAAAAATAAATATTTTCCCTGTGAATGATTTGTTTCCTTTAACTTGACCTGATTCTGTCTGTTTATCTTAGTCTTTTTCTTCCGGGAACATTTTTCTCAGATACTGGGTGGTTGCTGGCTGGTTACCATATTTAAGTGCATTTGGCACTTAGGCTCAAGTGCAATTCTGAGAGTCAGGGGAGCCCGACAGTTACAGGATGGTGTTCTCTATTGTAGAGCTGATGGGATTCCCTAGAGAAGTCTTCGTCTCTCCTGTCAGGAGAGACGCTTCCTAAGGACCTGGTAAAGGAGTGGATTTAGTGTCCTATATTCAAGATGGCACCTCGGGTGCCCGCCAGTCTCTGTTTTGTCCTCGCCAGTGAGCAGAACTTAGGTCTGCTAGGGACAGGATGAGGAGTGCAGTGGGAACTTAGCTGCGTCCTGCGTGGGTTGTGACCTTCCAGAGCTGTCTGGTGCCATCTTTGGAAATTAGTTAAGCAATGGGAGGAGAAATACAGGAATAACTTTACTGTCTTTAGTAATTTCCCCAATTTTTATCATCAAAATTATGTAACAAGGTAGGCAAAGGTCATGCATAGCCTGATGTCTTAGAGGGGCTGGTGTGTAGTCCCTCAGCAGAGCCTAGATCGTAGAATGCTTCATCGCTCACTTCTGTTCCCAGCTGTCTCCCGAAGGCTTGTTTGTGACTCTGTGTGCTTCTGCGGTGTTCCTACGGTTACTGCATTGAGTTGGATGCTTTGGTTCTGGTAAATATTACAAATTGTGTTTATGATGAAAACATTTTTGTGTATTTGTTGCTAGAAACTCCTGTCTCAGTATTAGCGGACATAGTCTTGTGTATACTTTATTTTCTGTTTGTAAGCAGGAGACTTAGCTTTGAGTCCTTTGAAGAGATACTTCAAAATAACTTTGGCCTCAAATCAAATTAAATTTTGGTTTTATAGAAAGTAACAGTTTTATATATTTTCATCATTTTATGTATGTAGACTGAATTTTTTAGGAATATTATTCACCCACAAGAAAAAAAGTTGGAAAAGAGTTCATATTTTAAAGCTAAATGGTGGAATTACAAAATTTGAAATACATGTAATACAACTAGGTGGGCACAGTAATACAGTTATTTTAACCAGGAAAACCCAACTAGAGCCACAGGAGAGGATAATCGTGGGAAGTGGTAATTCCATACAGCAGTCACAGCGCAGAGCAGATTGCCCTTGTTCTTTCCTGCTTGTTAGGTTCAGAACCACCTTGCAGAACACGAATTTCATCTATTCAGCTGTCTCTGCAGAGCTGGCCTGCTCCAGTCCAGGCAGAGGTGGATGGTTATTTCAGAAAATGAGAAGAGTGAATGGTCTGAAGAAATAGTGGATAGCAGACCACAAATTAGTCAGCCGATAAAGGTGCTTGCTACCAAGCTTGATGTTCTGAGTCCAGTCCATAACCCAAATGCTCTAAGGAGAGAACCAATTCCTAGGAATTGTTCTTTGACCTCTGTGTGCTTGGGCATGCACATGAGTGTGTTCACACACAAACAGATGTAAAACATGTTCTAAGCTGTCTTAACTTGAGGTTTTTGAAATTCAGCACTTCATATCTTTTTTTGATTTGTTTTTATGGTTATCTGTGTCCCATTGTGTTTGCTATGTGCACAGGGCATCATGAACATCCTAATACTGGGAGTGTCTGAGCATTTCTTGACTGGTTGTTGAATAAAGGCCATACCAGCAGAGCGCAAGGGAGGGGCCCTTCATCCTCAGACCTGGTGTCTTCCTCTTCTTGTTTTTCTTCTAGCCATTCCCCTCCATTCTCAAGGATATTCTGCTTGATCTCTACTTCTGATCCCACAGATTCCACAACAAAGTACAAAATAATCAAAGTAAAGCAAAGTGTCTGATAGTCTGCACCGTTAGACTGTCCCTTAGATAATGCCCTAAGTAAATGAGAGCTGCTTTTGGCAACTAAAGGAAAACCTGCCATTCCTTTAGTAAAATGATATGATTTTTCTAAAGAAAAAAATTAAGCAAAATTCCAGTCTGGGCATTGCTTTCATGTCCTTTGAGACTAAGTTTAATCAGGTACCTGATGACCAAGAGCTCCTTCAGTAATCTCATAGCTCCCTTAAGGCTAGAAGACAGAAGAGGAGCTGGAATCATGGAGGAGACCTCTTGGGATTAAAGGGTAAAGCAGAAATTCAAGCTTAGACTTCTCTCTTGTGGCCAAACCATACCTTTTGGGATCAGTTCCAGTACTTCCTTCCCTCCCCTGCTTCCCCTGCTTACTGCTCAGACTTCAGAAGACACTTGTATGACCGGTGACTGACACTAGCACCCAATCTGTCTTCAGTTAGAGGGCCGTCACCACCGTGGAAAGGAGCTTAGACAGTCTTTAAACTCCCTCCCGCTTCCTCCCTCCCTCCCTTCTCTCTCTCTTCCCACTCTCTCGTGTGTGTCTCTCTTTTTCTAATAATACCTATTATTTTGGCATAGACAATTTATCTTTCTAGCTTTTGAGACCTATAGAATAAAAATTTGTTTGGGAGAAATGTTTAATTTTAGAAGAAAGTTTAATTATAGAGCTCATTTACTTAAGTATAAGTAAAACTTGATTGCTTTAGAAGGAACAAAAGGTGGCTAATTATATGTTAAAAGGTCAACATTGATATTATGGTTGATTCTGGATTGAGTATTCTTAACATCTAAATACAAAAAACAAACAGAATGTTCTGGACCCATTATTTAAATTGTCTAATTTAAATAATTGTCTAAGATGTGGTGGCTGCATGCCTTTAATCCCAGCACTCAGGAAGCAGAGGCAGGCAGATCTCTGTGAGTTTCAGGCCAGCCAGGGCTACACAATGAGACCATGTAACCAAATAAAAATAAACTAGAATAATTGTGTAGCTCCTACACATTTGAATACTATCTGTGCCATAATTATGTTGCATACTGAATTTGCAGCTTCATGGTGGCCTTTTCAAGGCAAAATTGCTGCAATTTTAAAATTTATTTCTAATGAGTGTATGTGTGTGTGTGTGTGTGTGTGTGAGAGAGAGAGAGAGAGAGAGAGAGAGAGAGAGAGAGAGAGAGTTTATAACCAAATTAATAAGATCCTTTCTTATTTGCTTAGTTTCACTGGCGTTCACTCTGAAACTGGCAGCTCTTCCCACGTTGGTGTTGGCTTCTATTGAGTTGCCCGTATCTCCTGGCCAGGACACTCTCAGTCATGCCAACTTGGAGCCAGTTCTGAGGTTTCCTGCAGGAAGCAAAATACTGAAATTACTATTATGGGAAACCATCCTTCTCCAGTTATTAAGGCATATTATGAAAACCAACAACAGTTTTCTATAGTCTGATGGTATGGACTTAACATACACTGTATTTGCAAGTGTTTCTTGCCTATACCTAACCAGAAGACAGGTTTAAAGGTAAGAATAAGTCCTTGCCCTCTGGCCAGAATTGCCCAAGTGTGTTTCTTTGCTGTCTGCGGCTTGGCTCAGTTCTGGAGGCAGCACAAGTGTAAATGATTGTTGGCATCCCACTTGAGTGAGCAGTAAATGGGACTTCCCTGTTGAGAGACATGAATACTGGCCTTAACCACTTTGAATATTTTCATTATTAAACTTGAAGAAGTTTTATATATTATAGTTGACCAATTGCATATTGAATGTGCATTCTTAGGCTATAAAATTTATTTTCCTTGCTTTATTACAAGTGTAATAAATTGATTTTAAACAATACATAAGTAAATAAAAGATACATTTTTTCTAGGATCACCATGCTAAAAACCCTAGTTATTTCAAGTACATTGCTTGTGTTTAGAAGTTGAATCTTATATATTCTAAGTGACTAATGGACATTAGTCACAGCTGATCTAAACAGTACTATGCAAGCAAAAGCAGTGTATATCAGCTTGGGGTACTTGTGTATTTGTTTCTTCTTTAGGAAAATTCACTTGTTCACTTTTCTTAAAAGCATCTTTCCCATTTCATTGAGGCAGATTTGGAAGTCAAACCAGAAACTTCAGGCTGTACTACGATGGCAAGCACTTTGTTGGGGAGAAACGCTTTGAGTCCATCCACGATCTGGTGACTGATGGCTTGATTACTCTCTATATTGAAACCAAGGCAGCAGAGTACATTGCCAAGATGACGATAAACCCAATTTATGAGCACATAGGATACACAACCTTAAACAGAGAGCCAGCATACAAACAGCACATGGCAGTCCTGAAAGAGACACATGATGAGAAAGAGGCGACAGGCCAGGATGGGGTGTCAGAGAAAAGGGTAAGCTATCCTCTACCACGCTGTCTTTGGGGGGGCGGTCCACGGCAGAGCACCCCTCTGCCTGAAAGTCTCCCTTTCTCACAGTGCTTTCAGAAGGATGCGGTTTTCTTAATGTCTGGGATGTGGGGATGAGCTTTGCATACCTTACTTGTTTGATTAAAATATGCCAGGTATATTTTTGCTTCTGATTGTGTTCCTTTAAAAAAAAGGTTCATTGTCAGTTTTAAAATATGTTGGAAAATGACCTAGTAACAAAAAGCTAAGGGGCTGTAGTCAGAAGCATAGCTTGTGACCAGGAAGATAGCTACCACCATGTAAGGAACTGAGAGGTTACATCAGAACCTTTTGTTTTCTTTTAAGGTAGTTTATTAAATAGTTCTGTTTTTAACAATTTTATTTATTTTAATATGCATGATTTAATTCTGTTTATTGATAACTCACTGTTATGAAAATCAGCCAACCTTGAGTTGGGATGATTTATCCCTTAGTATTTAGAAGGATTTACTTTTCTTTAATTGTGAAACACAGCTTAAATTTTCAGTTGTCGTATGTTAGTTATGATATGTTTCAGAATATCATGAAAAGTTTTCATCCTTTGATGTTGGGATTGTTGATGCGTGTTGCCATCCATGCTTTATTAGGAAAAGAGACTGTTGTTAGATGCTATGTGGGACTGAGCTAAAAGGCTATTCTCTGTCTAGGCTGCAGTGTTTCTTCATTTGGTTCTGCAGGAGTTTCTGGTGGCTGCGGGTGTGCAGCTAGGTTTGGTGCCCAGTTCTATGAGCTGTTCCCTCTGGCTGGTCCCTCTGTGAGCTGGTGCCTCTGTGGCTGGTGCCTCTGTGGCTGATCCCTCTGTGGCTGGCCTTACTAGAAATTCATGATAAGAGAAGGTTGTGGGTGAGTGGGATGGCGTGTGTAAAGCATTCAGCAGTGCTCAGCTGGTAGTGAGCCTGCAATGCGGTCTGTGTCTATGGCCTCAGCTAAAATAGTGTAAGACTAGTTTGCTGTGGATGGATAGGAGATGGAAAATTAGTGTTTATTGACCAGCCCAAGTTTTGGTTTCTGGCAGATCTTAGCTCAATCAGTGTTTAGTAACTATAGAGAAACCAATATTTTAAATCATTGGCTCTTAAATTTTTGCTTCAAATATGGTCTTTCCTATATTTATATTTGCTAAAATTCGCAAATCTTGTTTGGAAGTTGCCAGAATTTACAGTCATAGATGTGTGCTCTATAGAAGAGTGTTCTTTCTGTCTCATTCCCATTCCTTTTTCACTTTTCTTATTTTCCACCTGTGATATTTCCAGGAACAAGTGGCATTGTAGCAATTTATGTAGATGTAAACTTACATTGTTTAAATAACTTAAGTCTTTCAAACTTTATCAGCCTAATGGTGATCTTTGCTAATGTGTATATATATATATGATTTTTCAATCCTAGGGATTAAAGTAGTGACTCTTAGTGAATTTTATTTAGCATTAGAATCGTTATTTAACTTGACAGGGCCTAGCTTGTCCCTAGTATAAAGGAGAAATAATAATCACAGAGTCAGGGAACTGAAATAAATACTGGCTACACGATTCCCACTATTTTGATTGTGTTCTGACAATACAGTAAACTCTCAGGACTCTGTTGTGTTAAGGGGCCAGTGAAAACTATGGAACGTAGTTAGCACTGGGAATTATCTCTCTCCAGTAATACATCATTAAGGGGCATTTAAAAGTTACTCTTTGCTTAAACTGCATGCATCTTAAAAAGAGTTAAGTTAGAAATCTCACTCAAAAATAGATTTATTTTATTTACAGGTGTCATCCAACAAGACAGGGATGATGACCTGTTCAACAGCTTGAAACACTGACTCCCTGTCACAGTGGATGACATTTGTAAGTAAAAGTAGTCATGCTTAATTGATTCAAAACTAGCTATTGATACAAAAGTGGTTTAGTAAACATTTTAATGGATGCTTAACAGTTAAATTCCCTCTTTGTTCATACTTCTTACATAAGAGGCAAAAGTGTTTGTTTTGCAGAAATTGGGTAGTACTATGGGCAGGATGCTAGTGTTGAAATTTGGAGCTGGGTGCTGCTTCCACTGCAGACATGCATTTATGTGATTCCCCTGAGGACATCTTCCACCTTCAACACAAGGGTTTTGGACTAGATTATTTAATTATGTGCTATAGGAAAGAGAGAATATAGTACTAAAACATGTCCTGGAGTCTTGAGGCTGAGGGTTGTTGGTTATCTGCTGACTAATTGCCTAACTGCAGCTCTCACCTCACTTCTCTGGACTCGGGTTTCTTCATCTGAGATGAGGGTTTTCCGTAAAAAATAAATTGCACAGAATTTTAATAAAAATACACAGAAGGTTCAGTGCTCAAATAAATTAGAAAAACATCAGACTTTTTAAGGCTATTTTCTTTTACTTGGGCCTTGAGTGGCAGTTTACGCAGCTCCCCAGTAGTGCTTTGAATTTGTACTGCTTGAGTTGCCTGCATTGTTAAGAATGGTTTTGGAAAAAATGTCTCGTGCAGCTCCCCTTGGTGAAGTTTAGCATGGTGATCACTCTCTGTTTCAGAATTAAGGAGTAAGAGCTCCAGAGGAGTGTGTGTGTTGTAGGCCTTAGGAGTCAGTTCTTTCTGTACCCGAGCTTCTGTAAACAATCTGCTATACGTGCTATGGCCATCAGCATGGAAACAGTCTGTCATATGGTTTTGTACAGGCGTCGCTATATGTTTTTATGGATGTGAACATGTAAATGTTCTGGGTTCATAGCATGAACATTGTTGCCACAAGAATGCCAGTTCTTGTCCCTAGAAAACCTGGTAGCCTATTATGATGGCCAGCTTTCCTTCCAAGTGATAACTATTGTATTTTTCTCATCTACTATTTAATTTGTTTCCTAAGCTTGAAAAATTAATTGCAAATAAAAAAATTAAAGCATTGTAATAATAAACTGATGAAGATGCAGTGTGAAGGGCGCTCTTCTCCACAGTAGATGATTTAGCAATCCAGACTGGACAGTGGCCCAGTTTATTATAACCTCTATTTCTCTTGGAACTGAATTTGAATGGTTTCTTGTTCCAAGTAATAAATATATGTGTGTCTCTACAAATCCTGGACCAATGACTGCATTCGGTAGTTTTTTATGGTAATTTCATACTAATTAAATTACTAATTTAATTTTAAATCTTTTGGGAAGCATGCTGTAGGAAATATTTCTTATAAACATTATAATAAAAAATGACAAACAAACCATGTAATTTGCATTTCAGAAACCATACTGTGAACCAGAACATAATCTAAGCAGAATGTCCTGAGCTTTGGGTCAGTTATCTGAGCGTCACCCCTCTCACACGAAGATGCTTCTGATGGCATGGGTGTGCACAAACCTCAGTAGGCTAAATCACACCTCTCTCGCAGGTGTTCTCTCTCCTTTCCACACACACCCATAGACACGTATGCACACAATCTATATATGCATACGTGTGTATGTGTATATAAATCCCTTTTTCTAAGAAAGTTTAGAATAAATGCAGTGTCTTACATGTTGTCATTAATTTGATTTTTAGGGTTTTCTTTTACATTGAAATTTTAAGTTTGAAAGATTTCTTTGGGATTACCAAGCTATGTATGTTTGACATTAAGACATAATTGATGCCATGCCAAAAGTTATTTTTACTACTAGAATCTTTGGATACCTCTATAAACATTCAGTTTTTTTGTTTTGGAACAGCTGGATAGGTCTGGGTGATCTGGCGCGCATATTTTCCTAGTCTTCCATATAGTAGCTTTGTAAATGTTTTTTCTTTGCATAAAAAGTTTGTGCCATTTTATCTGTATCTCCTTAGAAATCAACAGACTGACTTATATAAACTTAATCTTAAATAATAAAATTGACACTAGAGGAATGACATACAGCAATCTTTAAAAATGATGCTTGATTTATTCTTCCTTCCTTTCTTCCTTCTTTCCTTCCTTCCTTTCTTCCTTCTTTCCTTCCTTCCTTCTTGCCTCCACATTCTTTTGACCCATACCTTGCCATTCCCTTTTCTTATATCTATTTAATCTGCTCGTTTTCTTCATCATGCATATGGCTGGAGAGATAGCTCAGCAGTTAAGAGCAGTGGCTGCTCTCCCAGCCTGGGCTCACAAGCATTTGTACCTCCAGTCCCAAAGGATTCAGTGTTGTCTTCTTGCTTCCACGGATACTGCATGCGCGTGGTGCACAGGCATATATACAAACAAACAACAAAGACAATGTTTCATGTGGCCTAGCCTGGCCTTACACTCCTGACTGTCCTACTTCTACTTTTCAAGTTCTGGGATTGTGGATGTATGACATCATGCTGAGTTTTAACTTCTTTTCTTAGCCCTGCCTTGGTCTACCTCAGTCCCCGACAAACTTGCATGTCCAAGTTTGGGACATAATGTAGCTTCTTGAAGGGTTAGCTCAGTTTGTGAACACCCTTTCACAGAACTCTCCAGTGTGCTAGGGTTGCAGTTCTCAAGCTTATGATTTATAGGAAAGCTACAACTTCCGCACAGAACTTCTGATAGTGGTTTATCCTCTGTAAGATACTCTGCTGAAGGTAACACAGTTATCTGTTTTCAAGGAGGCATGTTTGATCATTGTGTATCAGTTATATGACCTTGAACAAGTCCTTTACCTTAGCTTTTATGAATCTCAATTCATCCCAGTCTGATAGTAGGGTTTCTTTTTTTAGAAATATTTATTATTTATTTATTTATTATGTATACAATATTCTGTCTGTGTGTATGTCTGCAGGCCAGAAGAGGGCACCAGACCTCATTACAGTTGGTTGTGAGCCACCAGGTGGTTGCCGTGAATTGAACTCAGGATCTTTGGAAGAGCAGGCAATGCTCTTAATCACTGAGCCATCTCTCCAGCCCAGTAGGGTTTTTTTTTAATTGTTTTTTTGAGCTATACATTTTTCTACACTACCCTCTCTTCCTCCCCTCTCCATTTCTATCATCTCCTGTGACACTCACACTCCCAATTTACTCAGGAGATTTTGTCTTTTTCTCATGCCTATATAGATCCACATATGTCTCTCTTAGGGTCCTCTTTGTCATCTAGGTTCTCTGGGATTGTGAATTGAAGGCTGTTTTTTCTTTGCTTTATGTCTAAAAGCCACTTATGATTGAATACATATTATATTTTTCTGAGTCTGGGTTGCCTCACTCAATATAGTTTTTTCTAAATCCATCCATTTGCTTGCGAATTTCAAGAAATCATTGTTTTTCCCACTGTATAGTACTCCATTGTGTAAATAAACCACATTTCCTTATCCATTCTTCAGTCGAGGGGCATCTAGGTTGTTTCCAGGTTCTTGCTATTACAAACAATGCTGCTGTGAGCATATTGTTGAGCACATGTTCTTGTGGTATGATTGAGCACCTTTTGGGTGTATACCCACCAGTAGTATTGCTAGATCTTGAGGAAGGTTGTTTCCTAATATTCTGAGAAATCACTGTCCTGATTTCCAAAGCTGCTCTACTGGTTTGCACTCCCACCAGCAGCAGAGCACTCCTCTTACCTCGCATCCTCTCCAGCATAAGCTGTTATCATTGTGTTTGATCTTGGTCTTTCTTACAAGTGTAAGGTGGAATCTCAGAGTTGTTTTGATTTGCATTTCTCTCATGGCTAAGGATGTTGAGCATTTCCTTAAGTGTCTTTTAGCCATTGGAGATTCCTCTGTTAAGAGTTCTCTGTCTAGGTCTGTACCCCCGTCCTTTTTTAAAAATTTGATTATTTGTTCTTCTGATGACCAATTTCTTGAGTTCTTTATATTTTTTGGAGATAAATCTCTGTCAGATGTGGGATTGGTGAAGATCCTTTCCCAATCTGTAATCTGTTCTTTTGTCTTGTTTACCATGTCCTTTGCTTTACAGAAGTTTCTCAGTTTCAGGAGGTCCCATTTATTAATTGTTTTTCTTAGTGCCTTTGCTACTGGACTTAAATTTAGGAAGTGGTTCTCTGTGCCAGTGCATTCAAGTATACTTCCCACTTTCTTTTCTATGAAGTTAAGTTTGTTTTTATATTGAGGTCTTTGATCCATCTGGACTTGAGTTTTGTGCATGGTGATAGATATAGATCTATTTGCATTCTTATACATGTTAATATTCAGTTATGCCAGCACCATTTGTTGATTATGCTTTTTCCATATATTTTTAGCTTCTTTGTCAAAAAGTCAGGTGTTTGTAGGTATATGGATTGATATCTGGGTCTTCGATTCATGTCCTTTGGTTCTTCTATCTGTTTTTATGCCAATACCAGGCTGTTTTCATTAGTGTAGCTCTATAGTAGAATTTGAAGTCCAGGATTGTGATGCCTCCAAAAGTTCTTTTGTTGTACAGGATTATTTTTCTGTTTTTCTGTTTTCCCATATGAAGTTGAGTATTGTTCTTTTGAGGTCTGTGAAAAATTTTGCTGGGATTTTGATGGGCATTGCATTGAATCTGTAGATTCCTTTGGTAAGACTGCCATTTTTACTATGTTATTCTACCTACCCAAGAGCATGGGATATCTTCCAATCTGATAGTGATTCATAGATACCAGTGCATTGATTAATATTGGATTGGGGTTTTTTAGATTTATTAATTTTATTTTATGTGTGCTTTGATCATATGCTTGTCTGGTGTCATGGAATTCACAAGAACGTAACATTTCCTGTAACTGGAGACAAAAAGAAAGCATAGTTATTCAGCTAAACTTCATACTGTATGTTTTTTCCTGTGTGGACTCGGGATCCTTGAAATGTTCCTGCAAGGCAGGGAGGGACACTGGCCATTTCAGGTGAAGCATCTGCGATCTAGAAAACTTGTCCCTTAGATGTGAAATAGTTTGTGAGGATGGTGACCAAATGCATTTCTGTATGGGATGTGTCCCATGGGGTCAAGACGAGGTTGGTAGCTGTCAGTCATATGTGGAGTCCGTGTAGACCATGCTGAGGAATCCTATGCTGTGCTGGCTGAAGAAAACCTCAGTGAAACCTGGGAAATTGTTTATGTGACTTTCATCTGTCCTTTTTTATGACCTGCAGAAAGGAGAGTAATTGAAAGTTACTAGGAAAACAGATGAAAAGAGGAAGGTGGAAGATAAACCCATCAGTTCTTCAGCTCTAATGAACCAGGCCAAGAATACCAAATTGTAATTTCTAAGCGAGCTGCAGTTTGGGGAGAATTTCTGTATCTAGGCCAATTGAACAAATAAAATATCTTTTTTGGCTGCTGACTAGAAAGTTGGGAAAGAAGCTATTAGAAAGTCACCCACAATTGACATTTCACCATTTTTAGGATTCAGTGAGGAAATTATCACTATTGACAAAGTCTCCATTTAAAGTTTGTCAGCAGAAGCCAACTCTTCACTCTTAGGACTAATAGCATTTTGGGTGCAAGGCAGGATGTTATCTTGCCTTGTCTTGTTGCTCACTATTTCCTTGGGCCTCAGGAAATTGTAACTATCTTCTAGCTTCCTAGTGTACATTCTAAAGATTCTAACCCTGAGAAAAAAAGCAGAGCCTCTATAGGTTGGAACCTGGTGAAGTATTTCTTTCAGATTATTTTCTGCAAACTTTTAGGAATTTTTGTTTGTTTTTTGAGACAGGGTTTCTCTGTGTAACAGCCCTAGCTATCCTGGAACTAGCTCTGTAGACCAGGCTGACCTTGAACTCACAAAGATCTACCTGCCTCTGCCTCCCGAGTGCTGGAATTAAAGGTGTGCGTGTGCCCCACCACCGCCCAGCAGGGATGGGTTTTATACTAACACTAAAAGAGTCCATGCTGAGGTTTCAAGGGATTCTAGGCTAGCTTTAAGAATACAGTCTTTTATTTTGAGAATGAACTCATAAAAGATATCCAGGCCTTTTAACCAAGTCCTCCTTGGTACCATCATAGAGCTTGAATACTGGACTCCGCAATATTTAAGAGAGTCGCTGTCCTTTAGGATTTTGATTTACTAAAAAAGGAGAAGTTAGAACACCAGAGATCAATTGGATGGGCCCTTCACCCACTGAGCATATCCCTGCAGAAACACAGCTCTCTCTTAGCTTTTGCAGGATCCCTATCTAGTGTCAACAGAGTGAGACTTCATTGTATACAATAAGAAAATCTATTTCTGTTCAATTTGTATTAAATTGTATATTTTTAAGAAAACAATATCCTCTCTTATAATGTAACTTTATTCTCTAATTGTCCCTTGTGGAAAATGCAATTCTCCTTTCCTTAAGTATCACAGAAATATTCAAATTCAGGGATGTGGGGAAATACAAATTTCAAGTCTTGTTTCATGGGAACAATAAAACTAAATATCTAATAAAGGATTGATATGGAAAGTGATAAATGTACAAAATTTACACTAATTCAACTTGTGAATATGAAATAGTGTACTTAAAATGCAGTGAGTAAATTTCTTTGGATGCTTAATTCTTGAGCCATGTAATAATGGTTTATCTTTATGAAAACTATTGATAACTAAACATGTATTAACATTAATAATATGAAGCATATCACATTTATTATAGATAAGGAAAGGATGCTATTGCTAATGCTAGTGCTGGGGAAATGGAATAGTAAACACAAGAAAACACACTTTAAATTTCTGAAATTCATGGTGGTAAAGAGACTTGACTAAGGTGTCAGCAGTGTTCTCACTCTGAGCTTTATATAAAGCAGAAATCCCTGCAGAAATGTCACAGTAGGCTCACATGGAGCCGTGTCTGTGAATGTGCTTACATATTTGCACATGTGGTGGTTTTGTTACACACTGAAAACTATGTCGGTCTCTCATTTCTTGGACTCAGAACTATATTATATTTTAAAATTATTAAAAACTGTTAAGGATTTTTGCTTATATGGCTTCTTTCTGTTGATATTATACTGGGAATTAAAACAGGTTTTAAAAATAGTTATTTCAAGGAAATAATAGAATTGCTTGGAAACATGATAACATTATTATTATTATTATTATTAGATTAAACAAAAAACTTTAGAAAATGGCGTCATGAAATTAGTCATAGTAGTACACACCCACTCATAGACTGAGGCAGTAGGATTCCACTGGGTTTGAGGCCATCCTATTGCTACAAAGTGAGTTCAGCTGGTGTGGGCTACAAAGTAAATCCCTGTCTTAAAACACAGACAAAAGGAATGCTGTTGCTTTCCATTTGTGTAAGTCTCTCTAGACTGTACAGTGCTACTAAGGGGAAAGGGATTCTCAGAAATGATTCTGCATTCAGTTCATGGTGACACATTGTTTTGATTAGAGTATAAGAAGAAAATCTGATTATACAGCTGAATAGGGGAAGGTTTTAGAAACTTTGTCAGATAATTGTGAATGACTCTCTTTGATACAGTACCATAATAAATTTATTTCCAAGTGGAATCTGAAATCCTGAGGTGTCTGGTTGTACCAGAACCTCTTGGTGCGTCTAGAACTTTGAGAGGATCCACCCACTGTGCATGGTCCCATCTCAGTCATTTGGAAGATGCTGGTTGGTTCACGGAGTTATGTGGTTCTTACAATGTTGACACATTTTATAAGTTACAAAAAACACATGTGTCAATCCATCTCTTTAGAAAAGTCTGTTAAGTAGCAGGAATCTCTCACCTTCAGGATACCAGAAACAAACTTGCCAAAGTTGTATTGCTTGAAAGGTGCAATTTGTTATTGACTTCTTTTCCGAGAGTGGAAGGAAGTCTTTCTTCACTTATTTTCCAGATTAGAACCTTTTAAACTTTTCTAACATGACCACATTTCACCCAGAAAATTTTGAACAGCCCCTTTGTATAAGTCATAGAGAAATTAATTTTAAAATGATTCTTTGGTATACATATAATTTGACTACTTCTTTAAGTCTAAAGCAAATTTGCCTACTAATAAGATGAATTACTTCAGTTTTACATAAATCTCGACTGAATGCTTCATGCAAAAAGATTTAGACCATCGTTAGCATTTTTAGGGATGATTCTATTTTGCTTTTGATCATTAGTGCTAAGAAAGTTGCCTCCCACAAATCCATAGTCCAGAGTGCAGAAATACTTGTGTTTGGGTCATTTCAGAAATTGTTGGTAATTCTGCCTAATCCCATGCCAGACTTCATTCATGAAAACAGCAGCTTTTAAAGTCAACTGTGCTAACACAATATAACCCAAAGACATACTAATTTGGTCTTTAGATGCTGAAGTATAATAACAAAAGTCTTTTTTCCCACCATAACTAAGCCATTACAGTTTTTAAGAGCAAATCATTGGAATATAAGGGTACTGTAATTTTTTGTCCAAACCAGAGTATTTTGGGCAGCATTTCTTGTTATGGGTGGCTAGGCTACATGCACAGTGCAAAGTACACTCGTGCGTTCAGAACCAAGGCTAAGTGACATCACTTAGTGATATTCAATAGTGAGATTCATTGCTCACTATTGTTCATTAGGAACAGTATCATTGGTATAATATAATGCACTAAACCCTGTGCTCACTATCTTAAAATACTGACTCTTAAACGATAAGGACATTGCAAAGATATCCATTATCACACATTTTCTCTCCTGTGTGTTTTCAGTTCATTGTTTTGGTTCTCAAATGAGAATTTGAAAGCTCTCTACTATATGAGGGGTTTTCCTGGTGAGACTAATTCTGAGATTAACAATGTAATTTTAGGTATGATAAAATATATCAGCATTTGTAACATTCAACTGATGGCACAGTTTGAAATTCTGACAGTGAAAAATGTAATGATTGCATCCACTTACATCCTCAGCTGCCCATCCTTATTCCAGTGTCTCCCTTGCTTTTGAAAATGGTAAAATAATCTCAACTCAGAATGAGTTGCAGCCTTGAGTTTATAGAAGGAAAAATTATCAAACTTGGAACTCTGCTTGCTAAAGGATAGGTAGTGCCCACATTCTTTTTCCTTCTCATATTGTCTTAAGATTTATTCTCACAGTTTTTACTCATGAAGGAACTTTCCTAGAACTTTGTTATTCCTTAATGCTATTCCAAAAATAAATTTTTGGGTCCTGTAAACAGCCTTTAGAAATGAGACCTGCAACTCAGGAATGCGTCTCATTTCAGGCGGCCCCTGCCCCTCAGTGCTGCAAATGTCTTCAGTTCACTGTCTCCTCAGGGCAGCAGTGTTGTTGAGATACTTCTGTCATCCCAGATTTTCTCTTCCGCATGTCTCCAGTTTATTGTTTTGTAGCCATATTGACTGTCAAATGAAGAAATGGTGTTTTAAAAGCCCTTCTTTCTTGTATTCCTGGCCAGCCATTGGATTCTACTAATAACTGTAAAACAAAAAGAACATTTTTGTGCATTTTCTTTATATTCAATATTTTCCAACAACTCAGAGAGGAGGCTGGAATAATCGTTCTCCTGCAAAATTTACGTCTGTCTCCCTTTTCTGAGCACCGTGTCAAAATGACGAGAGTAGCACTGGGCTCAACATTCTTCCTCCTTCTCTCTGAGAGCTTTAAACGCTTGCTGTATTCTGGGTGCTTTCTGTACCTCTCCTCTATTGGGGAGAGGTGCTCTTCATCGTTCATCTCTTCCTAAGATCCTAGATCACTGTTAAGTTGATCTGAGATTCATTTATATATTATCTGACTCGTGAGCCACATTATAAATAGCACTAAGCTTTACTTACTTTTTAAAAACTAATGTAATTAGCAATTAGGCAAACTAAGCTGCAGCCTCCTGTCTACATTATTTCTGCTAAGACTCTGTGAGATGATCACAAGCTAAACCATTGTGTGTACTTTGAGGGTGTTTAAAGGCACATTCATCATAGAAGGAAACAGAGATCTGGATGGAGGGCTGGAGAGAAGTCACCTGTCTCAGAAGCCCCAGGAGAAGGTGGAGCAGCTTAGAAGGAGAGTATAAACAGATTAGTGGGGAAATCCGGGCTTTCTTAGAAAATGGGATTGGGAACTGAAGGATGAAAATATCTTTTATCCACTAATATGTACTCTAATTATAATCAATTCATGAAATATATATTTATCTCTTTAATATCTGACCCTTGTGAAGACAGCATGTGGCCTTATACTCTGGCATTTACTAATTTTACTGGTGAAGCCATAGCATATTCTACTCCATGAAATACTTGTTAATTGAATTTAATTCAAAAGTGATTAGTACTGCATTGTCATGCTCAGCCCTATTTGCAGTCGGTGTCAGTCGTGCCCCTGGGTCTCCATGGAGCATAGCAGAGACGAGAGAGGCAGGATAGGAAATCATGAGGCCTGGATTTCTGTCGTAGCTACCTTGATTCTCTGCTTCTAAGTAAATACCACAATACTGATGGATTTCCCATCTGAAAAACAGGAATGTGAGAACAGAATAAAATAACCTGTGTAACAAAAATTCTTCTGGAATCCTAAATTCTGTGAAAGAGCCCTGCTGCGGGGCAGCATAAAAGCTGAACCTGACTAATTATTTTTTGTGAGTAGATTGGCAGAATAATACAGTAGTTAAAATTATTATGAAGTAGGTTACTTCTTAATATGGAACATGTTTATAGAGTCAGGCTTGGGACAGAAAGCTTTTCCAAGGACTTCCCCATGCACTCAGACCTGTCCTGATGTCATTCTTAAACCCAAGGTAAATACCTCCTGTCTTCCTAGAGAGTGGTGATTGAGAACACCTTTGCATTAAAACATTCTGGGTGTTGAGAATGGCCCCCTGCACCTTCTGCGTGCTCATCCCTGTTCACCAGCCTTTGCTGGGAAGGCTGACGATGATAGTGAAGCCCTGGTCCCATCTGGCCAGGTGACCATCATAGCATTGGCCAGTTTAGCTTCAGATCTCCAGTTACAGTCCTGTCCCCTGTAGAGGACAACACCAGTGAGTAGGTGCTTTACGGTAACAAAAAACAAAATAGAACTAAGAAGGTAAATCCGACTTTATTCTTTTCTTTTGCCTCTCAAGGGTCTGTCATTTCAGGCTGAGTGTGTGTGTGTGTGTGTGTGTGTGTGTGTGTGTGTGTACTTCTTAAATTTTTTGATGAATTATTTATTTTTATTATATGTGTGTTGGTGGTTTTCCTGCAGCATGTCTGTGTGAGGGTGTCAGATCCCCTGGACTGCAGTTACAGACAGTTGTGAACTGCCATGAAGGTACCAAGAATTCAACCCAGGTTCTCTGGAAGAGCAGCCAGTACTCTGAACTGCTGAGTCACCTCTCAGTCCCTTCTCTTAATATACCATTCATTTGCAGACCTCATCCTTATGCCTCCAACCCTATTAAGCATTGATTTTCAAGAAAGACCACATACTCAGTCTAATGAGTGTCTCGGGCAGGAAGGGCAGCAGCAAAATTAGAGATTACTAAAGTTTTCTCTAATTTATTAGAAACCTTTGAACTGGAAGGAATTTCATAAGTTGAAATATTATGGATGTGATATAAAAAGTTTTTTCAGGAAGTACCCAAAAGGAAACTAATTTTATTTCTTTGGGGGATGGTATTTCATCTTAAGGTTTATAATCCATCCGGGAAAGTCAGGTCATGATCAAGGCAGGAACCTGGAGGCAGTAACTGATGCACACATGACGGGGTTGTTTACTGGCTTGCCTACTCCACTTTCTTATACCACCCAGGACCACCTGCTCAGGGATGTCACCACCCACAGTGGTCTGGATCTCCCCACATCTAGCTGTATTGCTTAAATATCGTCATCTTGCTGTAAAGCATGCACATGGTAGAGTCACGGCACAGAGTAGTTTACAGCAGATGGTGCGGTGGACAGTGGTCATGTCTGAACCATGTTCCTGAGGACCCTTCTTTGTGTATTGGTGTTTAAGGAAGTGAAGTCGTGTGCCTTCAGACCTCTGTTACCATTGCCAGATGAAGTACACTACACTGTATCCCCACTGCCCCATTCCATCTCTACTCTGACGTGCTCCCCAACTGACCCAGCATGACATACCTTATCTGTTTAGATAGTATGGTTTTGATCAATATTAGGTTACTGCAATAGGAACTGTGATGAAGAACGAGTTAGAAGTTATAATCTGATTCTTGAGGTGACTGAAACATTTAGCAACCCAGCAGATGGAGGTTTCCTATGAAACATAAATATTTATTAATATGAACATGACTTAAGGAATTTAGAAATCCTAATCTAGAAGACTCTAATGTTTGACTTAAAGTCCACTTGGAAATTTTGGTTAACATTGAATCTAATAGACAGCACAATCTACATATAGCAGTACTAAGTGCCTGGTGACATAATGTACTGAAGACAAATGATCTAGGATGAGTACTAACCTCTTAAGAATTTGTGTTAAAATCAGATACTGTGAGAGCTGGGCAGTAGTGGTGCATGCCTTTAATCCCAGCACTCAGCTATATACACCATGGGTTAAATTAGAATTCTATCCCCAAAGCACCTCATGTCATCTCTCCGGCCTTTGGCCTTGGGTTTTTAATTCATCCATAGTCACATATTATACTAGCCCTAATCTCAGAAACATAGACCCTTGAATATAAAGGAAAGAAGGGCAAACTTACTTATTAGTTACTTCTTGGCTCAAAATCATGACAAATTCTTCTCACGTGTTATCTCATTTAAATTCAGCCAGAAGCATTTGGTTTGTCCCATACCCTTCATGCTACTGCTGAAATCATGGGCCTGTCTTGCCAGGCTGGTTGTTATTATAGTTACCTTACTGGTTAGGATCTCAGGTCTGCTTCCACCTGTCTATTCAACTTTGGGGATTTAGTTTCGTGGGTTTCAATTCTCTGAAATACAAAATAAGGATAATATATGTATGCCTTACAAGGTTTATCTGTGGATTCATGAGATTAGATTTGTAACCAGCAGAGTGCCTGGTACACAAGTACTCACTGACAAATTATAGCCATAATTAACAATACATGGCCAGATACATGGAAGTGTAATGATAGACGCTTGTCTACAACATCAGAACATTTACAGTGGTTCAGAGTCTCAGAGTTTGCACTTGAAACTGGTCCCCCAAATTAACACAAAAGTAGCATGATTGTTCTTGTATTGCAGGGACAGTACTGGCCAAACCTTTGGCAGTTATTTGGTATAGCTATTTGGTATACATACTACATACATACATGCATGCATACAGTGATCCTATAGTTTTGATTTCTATCTCCTTCAAGGCCTAGTTGCTGCCCAAGCTGTAATTAACTTAGCATGTCTTGATTAATAGAAAAGTTAAAAACTATAGAACTCTGCTGAGTCTTTAATAAACTTTATCTCTAGACAAAATATTTACTTACCTGGCCATTCATTTATCTGGGCAAGCCTACTCTTTTTGTGCAAAGTTGAATTTCAGTTATTTTAGATGAAACACAAGGGTTGATATCAACACAATAGGAACTCGACCAAAATATTTAAGAAAAACAAAACCAAACAAACCCATCATTCAGATTACACTTGTAATTGTTTTCTTTAACTTAGGAACTTTGCTTTATACATTGTTGAAAAATTAAATACCATTATGTTTGCCTTTGGGGCCTAGTTTTTTTTTTAATCTGATGCCTACTGAGGACCGGGTTAACATGACTTTCAGCTGAACTTAACCAAGGACTTGTTGCCCTTATGTTTCCTGTCGTCACAGGACAGTCTAGGCCTGAGCCGAAGAATCATTTGTTAGGCAGGAAAGCATTTTTCCAGTGTGTCTCCTCTCAGTATCATTTTATAATCTATCGATCATCTAAGCCTGAATTTGTAAAACTGAGCCATGCATTTGAGTAAATGTTACTGTCTCCCTTTGTCATTTGCTTAAATTTCTTTTACTACAAAGGATCTAGTGTGGTTGACTAGCATGCCTGAGGCTCTGGATTATGTTTTCATTACTATAAAATATAATTAAAGTAACTGTGTGTAGACTCAAGAAAATAAAGATAATTGGCCCTCAGTCATGGGGCTGGAGAGATGGCGCAGGAGTACATTCTGTGCAAACAAGAGAACCTGAGTTTGGGTCCCAGCACCCACATAGAATCATAGTATGGCAGTGTCTGGGCAAAAGATAGAGACAGGCAGAGCCCTGGCCCTCATTCAGCTCCTTGGCCAAATCAGTGAGCTCCACATTCAGTGAGAGACACTATCTCAGAAAAAGAAGGTGCTAGACCTTACCAACCGCAACAGCCAGCATTAGTCTTTCCCTTTACAGGTGCACACAGGCACACACCAGTTATTGCTTCCAGTGTCTTAATATAATTTCAGGATGTCTCATATAATAATTAAATTAGAATTTTTGGTGGAATACCTCCTATATTTTATGAAAACTGAGATAATATGCATTTAGTGGTTAAGTTGATTGAATTTCTGCTTTGGTTTGGTTTGAGTCTAAAGCTCAAACCCAAGCCCTTGTACAGTCCAAACACATGCTTCTACTGCTAAGCTACAGCCTCCAGCCCCCAATTAGTTTAAATACAAGACTTCAGATTTATTGTAAGAGTCATTATATAGCCAGCACAAGGAAATAGATGAGAGATGGTTAAAGAGCCAAATGGGAAAGCCTGAACCTGGGTATGATGGTGCACACTGTTCGTCCCAGCACTTGGGAGGCAGAGACAGGCAGATCTCAGTAAACTGAAGGTTAGCTTGGTCTGTAGTGAGTTCTAGGATAGCCAGGGCTATATAATGATTTCATGTCCTGAATGGGGCAACAGACTGAATTTCTCCTAGCTCCTTAAGGAACTGTAGTCATTGCTCTTGAGTGAGTAGAACTGGGTTGGAGTCTCAGCTAGCAGCCCCTCTTTTCAAATGTACCAGAGTCTGGTAAGCGCAGCCACACTGCCCCTGGGCTCTGTGCAACTGAGGGATTATTCTTACCTCCCTTCCTCAGGGAGGTAAGAGTTCAGACTGTTGAGACTAGAAAACTAGCATATTGGTGTTATTAATTGTGTAGATCTCCAACTTAATACACAGAGTGCAGACAAAACTACTCTCGAGGATATAAGCAGTGCCACATGCATGCTTTCTATTCTGGGGGAAACGCAACACTTAAGTTCCTTTCTTTCTCATCAAAGTATGTAGCCATTTTTGTTCATCTTTAATAAAAGTGGATTTTAGTTAGCCAGCCATCACAATGCACAAACAAGAAGGCTCAATTCATCTCAGAGCAGCTCATGTCTCACGTGATGCACAAAGAAAGACATGGGCTGGCCTTTCACAGTTTACCTGGCAGTAGAGATTTTTGTTTGGTTGGTTTTGTTCTTAAATGAAAACCTGGTGCTGTGTGCTAATTTTCCTCTGCCTTTAATGATGACTCATTACCTTCCTACATATTTTTTTTTCTTTCCTTGAGCCAGCAAGAAAAATCTTGCAGGAGAGGAGGGGGAAACAGTGCGTTGAGGAACACAGTACTTAAATACTGTTACTGGGTTTTCATTGGCTGTCTCCTCTCTTACTGTAGCCAGTCTAGTGCTTCCTCCTGCAAATCCCTCCCTCCCCACCCCCTCCCGCAAGTGAGTTCTCCCGGTGTCTGTTGCTAGCGACTGACTGCAGGCTGTATGTAGGCATCTCTCATTCAGAATGGACATTGATGTACTGAGCAGAGAAGAAAGCTTCCAGCGATGTTCCGTTTGTCACAGTTGTCTGGCTTTTTAAAGGACTCCCAGAGAGAGATACTGCAGGTTCTGTATGGTAGCACAGACTGATTTCTTCTCCAGACTCTTAAGTTTCCAGAAGCTTAAATATAGAGCCCTGTTTTAAAAAAAGAAAGAGAGAATTTGCGTGTTAATCGGCCTTGTGAAGAAGTGCTTCATCACCCTCCCGCACCTCCCCGTGCTCTGGCGTGTGGTGTGGCCGTGGCTCTCTAGGTTAGGATTCTGAACTGGCTGCAGCAATGCTCATGTGTTAGCTGAGTAGAGTTCTCCGACAGTCGCAGGCTGCTTGCTACAAGGTTGTTTTTGTTTTTGTTTTTTTCCTTCCTTTGGATTCCAAAATGCCATCCAAAGAGTCTTGGTCGGGGAGGAAAACTAACAGAGCTACAGTTCACAAACCAAAACAAGAGGGCCATCAGCAAGGTTTATTGATAGCAGCATTGGGAATGAAACTGGGTTCTCAAAAGTCGTCCGTGACGATCTGGCAACCTCTGAAACTCTTTGCTTATTCGCAGTTGACATCACTTGTTAGAAGAGCGACTCTGAAAGAAAATGAACAAATTCCAAAATATGAAAAGGTTCACAATTTTAAGGTAAGAATGTTTGTTTCTGACCCTTTTCCTATAAGAAGCACTCAGTACTTAGAAGGTGTGGTGTTAAAGGCTCATCTTCCAAAGCCTTTGAAAAATTGCATGATTTGACTGCAGTGTTATTGCTATTCAAGGAAAGCGATGTCTAAATCCCAATTTTATTTAAGGAAGAGGTGAATAAAGCTCATAGAACTCCAGCCCCATTTTTCTCAGATGCTGTAGTAATGTTCCCTTTAATTACTGTGTATACACTGGTAAGTATTATAAAGGTCTCCGAATCATGAGTTAGGCATTGCATGTATCTGTGTTGCAGTATGTCTAAATACCTTTGTTGGTGATTTCAGGGGGATTAGCTCTTACATGTTGGGTTCTGGTCAAAGGCTTTGCTGTAGCAGGCATGTGCAGTTGCATCTGGAGTGAGCAGATGGTGTGCCTTTCCCATAGTTTCTGTCTTTTCTCCTCCCTCCGTTAATAAACTGACCACGATTAAAGGAAAATTGCTGCCTTGCAACCATAGAGGCTGTGACTGACAGCTTCCCTTCACTTCCTCGGGGTTGGCTTTCACCTTTGTTTTTAATTACTGCTGTGGCATGTTTTATGCAGTGTACCTGAATCTTCTTTTATGAAGGTGATGTGTATGATGGCCTGAGCGGTGTCCAGATCTTGCCTGTACTTACTGCATGGTATAAGGCCTTGAAGTTGTGCCCTTTGCATTCTAGTTCAGGGGTATGCAAAGTGAAATCGTGTGTGAGGAGAACCAGTTCCACTTCACAGCAGATGAGCCAGCATTTCTGTGGTAACTTCCTGATAGTTAAAAGTTGTCTAAGGCTCAAGAATATTCCATTTAGACAGAAAATCATTCATGCTGATGTTAGAATGGGAATATTTGTTTACAAAAAGATGTTAGAGCTCGAAATTTTTGTCTTTGATCTGTTAATTTATTCAATCTTTTAAATATTTATTTGTCATATCAGAGGCACCAGGCTCTCTATCAAGTGACTTCACCCCAGCTTTATAAACCACCCTGATTTTTAACACCAGCATTTATTTTGCTCATGCTAAAAACAAAAACACTATGCCTCAATGTACCCTGCATTTTCTATAGTTAGGAATAGATTGTAGTCTTCATACCTTTTGGGGTTAATCATATGAACCTTACTTTTCAACTGGCATTTTTGCTTTAAAATGGAGTTGAGACAGCTCAGCAGATCAAACCTTGACAGGAGATGGAAATCATGAGCACGCCCAGTCTTAGCCACGTCGTAAACCAACTCAGCCTTTTAAGATCCAGAAGAAAACAGACAAACAAATGAGCCGGCTACCGGACTCGTGATTTATTGCCTGGTCTTGCAGGACTTTACAAGGAAAATGGCCCCCTAAAATGGCTATTAAGTTTGTAAGCAAGAATCACCTGCATGTTCTAGAAATTCTGGGACTTCCAAAGCATCTTCAGAGAGGTGCAGTCTAGTTTACTAGGTAAAACAGGCCTGTGAGATTGTCATTTTAGTGCTAAGTCGGTTTCTGTAAATATTTTTTGTCATTGTTTGGAAGTAAACACGTCTGTTGAAAAATTTGCATAAACAAGCATATCCTTTCCCCTCTCCTGCAGATCATATCTTTAGTTCTTTTCACATAGCTTTATAAGAAGTGAGTGCTGTGTGATCAAGTGTGACCCTCGCCACCCAGGTTACTATAAAGACCCCACCACACACACAACTGGAGACAGAACCTAGAACCTTGCATGTGCTGGGCAAGCAGTGCAAACTCTGTCCCTACCCTCAGCGTCCTTCTTTTTCTTTATTTGGGTTTTTTTCTGTTTTAAACACATAAAACATGGGGACTTCTCTCTCTGGAGTAGAAGCTGAGGCCCAGCTGAGACTTGCTCTCCAACCCCTGTCCTTCGTCAAGAAGAGCCTCCTGGGAGACGGAAACATGGCACACAGTGCTTAAAATCTCTAAGGTCAGGAGTCTCAGAATCCAACTCTTCCTGTTATAAATAGCTCCATTATTTTTAAAATGTGCCTGTGGAGTAACATTATTTTAAAAAAAGAAAAGAAAAGAGAAAGGGTCATAGTTGACTTCAGAGACTATCCCTGAAAGGATTCCAGCCCCCAGCAGGAGTTCACTCCCACACAGATGCTGGCTTAGAAGGGCACTGCTTGTCCACATTTGCAGTCAGGTCTGCTGTGGGAAAGCTGGAGTGTTTCCATGATGATTGTCAGTCATGTGACCTGCCGGTGGCTCTCTCTCTATCTCTCTCTCAGTGGAGTGTGTTCAGAGTAGCTTCGCCCTCGCCAAAGCCTCCTTTCAGGGTGCCTCTTGAGCTCCTGTTATGTAATGCTGCCTGGTGCTGTGTGCAGCTGTCAGCCCTTCTTTGGGGGTGAATCCAAGACACCGGTTACCTTTGGTGAAAGCATTCAGCAAGGCCATTCGGAGCAGCTGACCCTGTGATTGGAGATTTGTAGGAGAAAAAAAAAATCTGTTGTTACGTAACACTTTCTCCTTTTCTGCTCCCACCTCTCCCTCCCTCCTCTTCCCTCCCCTCCCCTCTGTTGTTACTTACATCATAGAAAGGCTACTGTATCTAGAGAGGTTATCATTTGAGAAATAAATATACCACATTCTATATTATAGTATAGTAAGATGTCAATGTTAATTTTAGCATAATTCCAAAAATGCTAGAGGAAGGGATTCTGGATATTTTTACCAAAAAAGTAAAATAAAATAAATGTTGCAGGAGACACGTTTATCCCAACTTGAGCATTAGATGTATATAATGTATGATAACATCACATATTACCCCATAGTTTTTATTTTTTTTAGTTCACGCATAAATTTGTACATATATATTAGGTATCATGTGATGTTTCAATCTGTATATATGCTTTATTTAATTAACATAAAATTGTATATATTTTTAACTAATCAACTTCTTTTAAGAATTACTCTATTCTGAGTTGGTGAGATGGTTCTGTAGGTAAAGGTACTTCCATGGCTCCTGGCTGAAGGATTTTATCTCTGGGACCTACATAATGGAAGGAGAGAACCAACTCCCCATAGTACCTCTGCACCCCAAAACACGCCCTAAATAAAGCAAATTTTTAAAAATTTTTAAAGAGTTTTTCTCTGTCCTAATAACCACATGTAGAAAACAAAAAAATATCAAAATCAAAGCAGAAACAGCTAGCTTCCCCGCCTGCTCAGTCATTGTAGCCTACTTTTCAGGCTCCGGGAAGGACACTGAGCGCTGATGTGTCCTGGGGCGTTGCTTGTGATGTGTACCATTGCTTATGTGGCCTGAATGCTTAATGTCTCTAACCTCTTTCTGTAGTAGGAAACTTAAGTTCCTGGCCCTCTAGGCTCATGATAGTCACTACTTTATTATGACATATTACCTCTGACTGGGCATTTTTTTTCTGGATTTGTATTAATTAGTTTATACTTGAAGAGCGACTGAGTCTCCCCTTCCACCTAGTAGTAGAGATTACAGTGTGGTAGAGAGCCTTGGATGATCCTGGGGGCTCCCACTCAGCTCCCAGGCAGAGTGGGGTTTACATAAGAATATCTGAGTGTTTCATGTACCACAGTGTACAACAAAATCCTCTTAATTTTTTATTCCCTCCAAGTTGAGTTATAAAATGTTTTGTCTAATTAGTTGCTTAATCAAAAGGTTGTATAATACAAAAATCAAGAAGAGATAAAGTAATAACAGAAATCTGGCTACCTGGGCAACTTAACTAATTAAAAGAAAAATGTATTAGCAGTTATAAAGCTAGGGCATAGCTTAGTGGTAGAGCACTTGCCCAGCGTGAGCAAGACCCAGAACCTAATTCCTAGCTCTGCACAGAAAACTTACAGTGAATAGTACTTTATGATGACATTGGTGTATTTGTTAAGGTGGTAAGTGGGTGATTTTAGTTCCATGTACTACTTGCCTTCTGCATGCAGATGGGAGATGTCAGATATTAACAGATTTAGTGTTGCCATGTACAGACAGTCCCAAAGTGTGAATTGGTGATATAATTCAGATAATCCCATGGCAGGAGCCTTATGCAATAAGGCTAGTGAGTCAGGACCTGCTAGATGAAGAGATAGCAAGCACATGGCCAGCAGACAGCATCCTGCCGCTTGGTAACCAGAGGGCAGCAGTGGCCACACTCACGCTGAAGAGGCCTCTCCCTCCTAGGACACAACACAGATCCAGGCCCTCTGCTGTTCTATTTGATACGTATCTAAGAGTTTTGTTTCTTTCACTGCAGTGAAATGTTACGTGCAGTGATTGTGCCTTCTGATTCCTTGTGCCGTGCCCACCAGCCGTGCCACCACTCTCTCCTCTCCCCATCCTTCTTTCCCTTTCTTGCCACATGTGGTAAAGTGCTGGCAACTGGCACGTGTGTAAGAAGTGTGGACTGAGTGAGTACGTAGTGCAACATCGTGGACCTGTTATTTTCAAACCAATTTTTATGATGGCAAGAAATCCCAACAAAAAAATTATTCTGAGGACCTGTATTGTTTTATATTAAACATATTTACATATTTTTGAAAATGAAACAAAAATCATGTTTTAATCTCTGTGCCTTTTTTTTCAATTTTGTGATAGAATGTAACTGTATAGCCCAGTTTGACCTTGAACTAATTATGTAGCCCAGGCTGGCCTCAAGCTCCAGCTCCTCCTGCCTCATCTTCATTAGTGTGGTTAGCCTGAAGTGTCTCGTTAATTTTTTACAGTAATGAACTGTCCTTTATGGACATGAACATGGAGTATCCCACGTGAGATTTTAAAGGAGTAGCTTTTCTGTAAACAAGAGGTTAAAGGAACTGCAATGTGTATTTTATCTTAAGCACACTCCCCCTCTCCTCACTTTGAATGTGGGACAAAGACGACAAAAATAGTCCAGATTAGTGCATACTGGGGTTCTCTCTGCCTCTACCGTCAGACAGGGAAAGACTGATGAGCAGAACTAGGAGGTTGGAAAAGTCGCCTATGTGGTCCCTGTAAGAACGTCACTTCTGTTCCCTGGCATAGTGTTCTGCTGTGTAGACCCCAAAATAATAAAGAGCCATGCCTCTGCCTCTGCTGTCCGGAAGGCTGTGCTCTCTGTGCTGTCTCTGCCCCAGCACCACAGCCTTCTCACCTTACTCTCCACGCTGATGGTTCTGATACTCCAAGTGCAAGTCTAGATCCTTAAGATGACCGTAAAGATTGTGCCTCTCATTAAAACCCAGAAAGAAGCATTTCGCAAAAGGCCCTGGTGGTTTGCTTAGTCACAGTATACTTCACAGCCATTTCATGGGCAGGAGGAGTTCTACATAACTCGGAAGTAACGCGTTGTATCTAGATTCTCACAAAGCATTGCTTTTTAAAGATTTGTTTTTATTTCATGTGTTTCTGTGAGTGCCTCCTTTACTGTATGTACATCACGTAAGTTCAGAGACACAGAGGCCAGAAGAGGGTATCAGATCCCCCAGAACTGAAATTAAAGGCAGTTGTGAACCATCTGCTGTGGAAGCTGGGAACTGAACCTGGGTCCTTTGGGCGAACAGTCAGAGTTCTTAACCACTGGTCCATCTCTCCATTAGTGCTAAGATATTTTGTAATCTGATTTTATTTTCCCATGTTCCACAGTTTTACTTCCCTTATTGGTACTGCCTTTCTGGTACAAATTACCTTTTGTGAAGGTGTACAACATTGTTTCTTTTTTTTATTTTTCCCATACATATTTGCTAGAATATTTTTCTTAAAATGATCCCATTGGGTCAGACATATCTTCGAAACAGCCTCTTGCAGAATTCCCTCCTACACCCATGTGACCCAGAAAAATTTACTCTTACATACCCATGGTATGTCACTGTTAAACACACTAAAAGAGAAGCATACTTACAGTCTTGAAACTTGTTGTCCACACTGTTTCTCAGATCTGAAAGGAGACTGCTCCAGCTTCCCTGGCATGTTCTCCACCTCCTCATCATTCATCCCTCACGTGTGTGTGAGCAGCTCCTACATGTTCACCACCCTGCCAGACATGCAGAGGGTAGAGTAATTGTCACCTGATCCTTGGGAAGCAAATACCAATCTGATGAGAAGAAAAGGAGAACATGATGTGTATGTGTGAACATGGATGTTAAAGTTCTTTACTAATGCCCTCCTCCCTAGAATTCAGTGTTCAGTATGTGAACATGATGTGAAGGGGCTGTGAATATCACGCTTCTGCTCGTAGGAATATGGCAGCCAGAAACAAATATGCAAAGCTCAACTAGAAATCCACAACAGAGTCCTTCAAGCTTCGGGCAGGGTTTTGATTTTTTACTTTTGATGTTGGGATTTTGTTTGTTTTTGTGAGAAGAAGATAAGATCTACCTTGTTAAATATTTAAGTGTGCTATTAACTGGGCACCGTTAACTAGCCAATGTCATTAATGAGGTGCCATTGACTAGCCAGTGTCATTAGCTAGGCCCTGTTGACTAGCCAGTATCATTAACTAGGCCCCGTTGACTAGCCAGTGTCATTAACTAGGCACCATTGACTAGCCAGTGTCATTAAGTAGGCACCATTGACTAGCCAGTGTCATTAACTAGGCCCCATTGACTAGCCAGTGTCATTAAGTAGGCCCCGTTGACGAGCCAGTGTCATTAAGTAGGCCCCGTTGACGAGCCAGTGTCATTAAGTAGGCCCCGTTGACTAGCCAGTGTCATTAACTAGGCCCCGTTGATTAGCCAGTGTCATTAACTAGGCCCCGTTGACTAGCCAGTGTCATTAACTAGGCCCCGTTGACTAGCCAGTGTCATTAAGTAGGCCCTGTTGAAGAGCCAGTGTCATTAAGTAGGCCCCGTTGACTAGCCAGTGTCATTAAGTAGGCACCGTTGACTAGCCAGTGTCATTATTTAGGCACAGGTGACTATCCAGTGTCATTAGCTAGGCACTGGTGATTAGTTAATAGCACTGTTAACGTGGCACAAACAAAGTAGTAGATGAGCTAAAACTTTGTCACTTTTCTGGCCCCAGGCCCCGGCAGCCAGTCTCTGTGTCTATGGATTGAATTATTTGAGATTCCACACCTATGCAGATGTGTAGTTTGTCCCAGTGGGCATGCCTATTTCACTTAGCATGATATTATTCAGGTTCATCTATATTTATCATATGGAAAAAGTTCTCTCTTTCTGAAAGCTAAACATTCCTGTGCTGTCAACTTGACACAAACTTAGGCACATCTGGGAAGAGGGAATCTCATTTGAGGATTTGCCTCTGTCAGACTGGCCCATAGACAAGTCTGTGGAGCATTTTCTTGATTAATTATTGATGTGGGGAGGGTTCAGCTCACATTGGGCAGTGCTACCCTGTTTGAGAAGGCCGGTGAAGCAGCCATGATGAGCAAGCCAGTAAACAGCACTCTTCCATGGTCTGTGCATCAGTTCCTGCCTCCAGCTGCCTACCTTGCTTGAGTTTCCGTCTTGGCTTTCAGAGGTCTGTGACCCATGATATATAGGCCAAAACATATCCTTTCCCCTAAGTTGCTTTTGGTTAGTGTTTTTAATCACACACACACAAAAAAAGAAAGCCAAAGTAAGACCATTTCATTGACTATATACTCATTTTTTTACTCATCCATCCATGACTATTAAGGGTTTTTTTTCCATACCGTGACTGTTAAAAAATATTGTAAATATTAAAGCTGCTCTTGACAGAGGGTAAAGATACCTCTTTGAGATCTGGACTTCAGTCTTTTGGGGTTAATCATTAAGGAACTGCCATGCTGTTTTCAGTAGCAGCCAAACCATTTCCCATTCCCACCAGCACCATTCAGATTTGCCAGCTTCTCCATGTTCTCACCAACATTAGTTGTCTCAGGTTTTGGTTAACCCCCTTCCTAGCTTGTTTGAGGTGGTACCCATTGTAGTTTTGATTAGCGTTTTCCTCATTATTAATGATAGTACTTGATCTCTTCATGTACCTGTTAGTCATTTATGTATCTTCCATTAATAAATGTTTATTCAAGCCTCCTATCCTTTTTTCTTTTTTGAGATGAGGCTCACACCATGCTTCCTTTTCAGGCTGCACTTGAATTCCTGTGACACCCCTAAGTAGCAAGCACTCCTCCTTCCTCTCTACCCCCTCCCCCCCCACACTGTAACTGTACCTCCCATTTTGCTGTGCAGGCAAGATTACTCAACTAGTAAAAGTGCTTGCCATGCAAGCCTGTGTTTGATCCCTAGAATCCAAGGTAGAAAGAAAGAATCAACTCATAAAAGTTGTCCCCTTCCCTCCATGTGCATGCCCTGGCAGGTGTGCACAAGCATGCACACACATTTACACACCAATAATAATAATAAATACAATTAAAATTATTTGGTGGTTGCTATTCAGTGACAGGAATTTATTATATATTCTGATACTAACCCCATCAAATACTTAGTTTGCTGTGCTTTCTGCCATTCTGTCTGTAGTCTGTCACTGTTCTTCCTGTGTGCTCTTCCTCCTATTAAAACTCCACCTGCGACCTGTGCCCTGGCCTCATCTCTGCTCGGGCTCAGTCTAGTTCACAGAGGCATCTTTTCCTGGAGGTGTGTACAGGTTTGCCTTGCTGCTGACTATGGGGCCTCTGGTTTGTTTTTTTTTTTCTTTTTAACTACATGGATCTATTGAATAGTAGTTACCATTTGATAGACCAGTTGTGAGTCTCAGGAAGCCCAACCCAGACTGACAATGTGTCACAGAATTAGAAATCCATCATTAAGAATGCTCTCACTAGAACCCCAACTTCCAACTTTGAGCTTATTTTTAGCATCATTTTGTTGGCAGGATGGTGGCAGAGGCACCAGCTCTTTGTCTTGCCAGACTTTGGCCAATTGCAGAGAGACAGTTTTGTCAGGCTCAAGGCCTGGCACTCATTGCCTGATGGTATGTCCACGTCCATCTCTGCACAGTAGCTTCTGCAAGGAGGACAGGATGCTAATTGGCCCAGATCTAAGTGGTAGTTGTTTCTCAGACAAGGACTGTCATTGGAACTAAGGGTAAAATTCTTCAAGAAGTCTTAATATTCTAATGTGTATATACATTTAGTAACAGGATCCATATACATAAAGCCACAGCTGAACTGCAAATAAAATAGACAGTCCACAGCATAGAGATTTCAGTAATTCTGTCAGTGATAGAACAGACCAAAAACAGGAGCATGGGAAGCTTTAATCAACCAGTTTGGTCTAGTTCATATTTATAACCGACTTCATTCAGTAATAGCAAAAGTCTTTACCTTTAAAGTAAGTGTGCAGTTTAAAGAGAGAGAGAATTGGCCTAGCAAGGTAGCAACTACACTTCTAATCCCAGCACTCAGTGGGCAGAGATGGGGAAAATCTTTGAGTTCAAGACCGAGCTCATCTACATAGTGAGACCCTGTATCAGTGAATTAATTAGATCTGAGGGCTAGAGAAATGGCTTAGCAGTTACCAATACATGCTGCTTTTATGGAGAACCCAGATTCTGTTTCCAGCACCGAAGATAGGTGGTTTGTAGCTGCCTGTTATTCCAGCTCCAGAAGAATTGATGTGGCTGCCCCATAGCCCCTGGCCCTCTGTGCACATACACACATACAAATAATTAAAAATAAAGCGTCTTTAGAAAGCCTTTTTCAAGATTATAATTACATACTGTCCCACTTCCCTTTCCTCCCTTCAACCCCTCCCATGTAAACCACCCTGTCCTCAAATTTACGACCTCTTTTTTAATTGTTGTTATATTTATGTGTGTATTTATGTGCTACATATATACATTGGGGGTGTGTGTGTGTATTCCTAAATACAACCTCCCTCGTCTGTCTACTACTACTTGTATGTATATGCTCAGGGCTGACCATTTGTATCAGGTAACAAAGTAGTGTGTGGACTGTCTCTCCTACTGTGTGGGTCCCGGGATCAGAGTCAGGTGGTCAGACTTGGCTGTCCTCCTGAGCTGGCTTGCTACCCTTAACATCTGACATTCTTCTACCTGAGCACCATCAATTTAGAGGGAACACCATCAGAAGGAAAGGATGAAACTATAGGCATCCACATTTTGAAATGGAAAGTGGTTTACTTATATTTGTTATTCTCCGTTTCTTATTTTGGTTTGGTTTGGTTTTTTGGTTTGCCTTTGCAGTCCTGGCTGTCCTGGAACTCTCTCTGTAGACCCGGCCGACCTCGAACTCAGATCTGCCTGCTTCTGCCTTCCGAATGCTGGGATTAGGGCGTGTTCCACCATGCCCTGCTGCTGTTTTACTTTTTAATTACATAATTATACCTTGTAATGTGATGAAAAATGGACAGAAAAGCTAAGGATGGTAACATTATTTATTATGGTATAGCCACTGTCAATCTGGAGGAACTTTTATGGTACTTCCCCCAATTTTGAACAGTTTTCCCATTCCTGAAATAAAAGTCATACTGATCAGAGTGATGCTGTGTGTTCATAGGTGTGCAGTTGGGTGCACCAGGCACAGCCCCTGCAGCTCCTCCCTGTGATTATCTTCTCGGCAGCTAGCTGTAAAGGTCGTCAGCACCTAGGCCCTCACCAGCTGTCCCATGGTGTCCTGATTCTGTCTGCTGCTGGCCTCTGACTTGTTCTCCCCCAGACACTTAACTGTCTGTGACTAGTGTTCAGAATTGCTTCAGCAAGAGCCCCATACCCTTCTCTCTTCCCAGCTGAGGTCAGCATTACCAGTCTTTTGCATCAAAATGGCCAGCATAATGACAGTGTTGGTGCCTCAACTCAAACCTTACTCTGTAGATTTTTCTTAAGAATTTGAGGCAGTTTTGACTAGCTTTGATTAAATAATGGTCAAGAAGGTAATTGATACTAAAAGCCCTACTATTTTCTTTATAACCCACCTTTGTTTGCAGGAGACTCTGTAGAGATTCATGTATTTACTGCTAATGTTCACAGCTGATATGATATGCATCTCTTTACATCTTTACATATATGCATCTGTAATGTATGTATATATGTATACACTTTAACAGAAGTGATCAAATTAAGACTAAGATTGTAAATTTCATATCAAGTGATCAAAAGTATGTAAACTATCTTGGTGAGACTAACTTAAAACTGAGAACCATCTCTCTTAGGCTGATGGTGCAGGTTCATAAGCCCAGCACACAGGAAGGTCATGAGTTTCAGCCATCCTGCACTATAGAGTGAGGTGACTTTAACAGAAAAAAAAAGGCGTATTGTTTCACTAAACTATAAAAATGAGGAGCACAGAAGAAATGGCCTTTCCTGCCTGGCTGCCTATTTCTGTGTTCCTCCATTTGATTGCCATCATCTGTTCTCTTCTTTTGTTGCCCAGTACCGTGCTAGAGGACTGAGTCATCAGAGCCACCCAAATGACAAGGCTACAGCTGAAATGTCAATGCCACCTTTGCCAGCAAAACCTCGCGGTCCTAATGTTCTTGTCACTTCCACTGTGGTTTACAAGGTCATTTGCCGTCATGTTTCTAAAGGGAGTGTGTTTGCCTGAGAGGGATAATGAGGATGTCGATGCAGTGTTATCTTGCAGTGGAGTGGGCTTCTCTTTTGCTATTTCTGTTATTGGTGTTCAAAGTGGAGTTGTAAGTCTTGTGAACATGGTGAGAAGCGGGTAGCATGTGTGTTCATTATAGCAAACCGCAGTGAGGATGACCTCACTGTATAAAAAGGTCCTTGCCTGGGAGACAGTGTGACACTGGCTATTGCCCCCAACACACCTCCCATGTCACACCCTCTGTGCCCTTTTCAGCCTGGCTTTGGCTGGTGCATTCAGTAATAAGGCTTTATTGGGGTTTACTAATTAGTTTCATCTGATTGCTTAAACAGCAATTAGCATAAAAGGAGTTGTTCACAGGTGAAAAGTAATCGCACATACCATAGTGATGATGTTGTCTTTTCCAGGAGCAAAAGAGAAAGGGGCTTTAAAACTAGCTGAACCTGCTGTTGTTCTGTCACTTTGACTTGTCAAGATGGACCAGCAGCTTTAGAGGTAGCTTAGGAAAAGTAGTTGTGTCCTCTTACCAGATGACCTCCTAGCTGGTAATGCCCCATGCTGCCGGAGATTGCTCTTTTGAGTTGTCTTACCCTCTGGGGAACGGATACAGTTACTAGTGCAGGTATCACTGACTATAAAGAAATTATGCCCCCTCCCACCTTACAAAGCCTATGTGTGTGCTTCTGGTCCGACAGCAAGCAGAGGTTAGATTCCACTTGGAGGTGCCAAAGTAAGATGCCGCTGAAGTCTCTCACTCATCACAGGATCACTTCAGTTGGCTTAATTGTCTAAAACTCAGAAAAAGGCAAAATTTTCATATGCTTACTAAGAGACGTGCATTATGCAACACTGTCTAAGACTTTGAAGACAGGCTGGAGAGATGGCTCAGCCATTGAGAGTGCTCCCTGGGGACCTGGATTTGATTCCCAGCACCGTGTGGCAGCTAACAATGGTCCAAAACTCCTGTTACAGAGGATCTGACTTGCTCTTCTGGCCTCTGTTAAGAATATTTCTTAGAACGAGCCTCTTGGCCAATGCAGATATTCCAATCAGATCAAATTAGACCGAATAAGAGATGCCCATGTTTAATGCAGTACTCCCAGGTGGCAATGAGAAAACATGGCAAGGGGAAGAGATTTAGTGTGGGAGACCACGCTAAACCCAGAGAGCACATGTACATTCTCTGGGGGACAGTTTAAGTAGCCTGTGGGAGTGGTCCTGAACCTCCCTGGGGAGGGGTCACTGCTTGGTGGGCTTTCCCAGAGGTGGAGTCTGGACCAGGCAACTCCCAGGGGAGGGGGCTTGAAATGGAGCTTCCTGCCCAGTATTCCAGAGATGGGTGCCAGGGGCTGGGATGAGGCCCTGGAATATAATAGCCTCTTCAGACACTGTTGAGGACCAGCCTCAACATAAATACTTTTTACCAGGGTAGGGGCATGGGAAAATAAAGACAGAAATTGCAAAACAGTATCAGGAGGGAGTTTCAGGGATTATTCAGGTCCTGAAATCACCCGCGCTTATTTTTCCACAGCTTTTATACCCAAGGTAAACTAGGGGAGAAGGTAACAAAAAGCTTCAGGATGACCCAAGTCACATATACTCACATACCCTTGGTCAGCCCCTCCCCAGGTGACTGCATAGTTACAGTGGAAGGAGCAGCGAAGACTTCTCAGAAAGGTCTGACTGATGGCCCAAGCAGGTAAAGGCCCTTGCAGCCAATCTTGAGGACCCGACACATGGTGGAAGGCGAGAACCAGTTACCCCAAGTTCTGATTTCCATGAACACCCACACATACACATAAACAAATGAATGTAATAAAAAAAAAGCAAAAGAAGTCACGGGAAAAGAAAAATCTGAGATGGAACGTTTTCCTGTTTTCTATCCACTGCTAAGGAAAGGTTGTCGTTAGATTACCTAGTCTGCAGCAGTCATAGGGTTTCTATTGATGTGATAAACACCATAACCAAAAAAGGAACTTGGGGGCCAAAGGGTTTATTTTGGCTTACAATTCCACATTTCAGTTCATCATCAAAGCAAGTCAGCCTGGAGCTGGTGCAGAGGCCATGGAGGAACACTGCTTACTGGCTTGCTCACCATAACTTGCTCAGCCTGATTTTATTATGTGACCCAGGACCACTTGTGCCCAGGAGAAGCATCAAACATTAGCTAAGACAATGCCATATAGGCCAGTCTTAGGAGGCAATTTTCACTTAAGATCTCCTCTCCCTAGATATGTCTAGGTTTGTGTGGAATTGACAAAACAAACAAAAACCTAACCAGGAAAATAGCTAAGAACCAGGAGTTAAGAAAGGGAGCAGGAGTAAGAAAGGAAGACAAAAGCAAAAACCTCAGGCACTTTAGATGAAAACTATGGAAATGACAGTGTTGCTTAGCTGTGTGCTTATCGAGGTTGCAGTAGTGTTTATTCCTGAAGTACTGACCAGCTGCTGATCCCTGGTGGGCATCTTCTATATGAAGGGTAGACCATTCCAGGCAAAAGTACTCACTTTGGTCAGGTAGGCATGGTGGCCTACACCAATAACAACAGAGCTGAAGAGACTGAGGTAGAAGGTTCAAGGCCAGCCTGAGCTCTACAAGAAGACCCTGACTTTAAAAATAGGCAAACAGATGGGCTGGGGCTAGAGTTCAGGGGTAGACTGTTTGCCTAGCACGTTAGCATTTGTAAAACCCAAAGATCCCGCTGTTGTGGCCCTGGGCTTCTTCCTAATCCACTTTGGACCTTTCTTCTATTTTCTCCTCATTTCCTTCTTAGTTCCCTCCTAAGCAGTGCCACTTTTGACCTTTCTGTTATAGTTGAGCATGCATTACATTTGATTAACTCCTTTTTAAAACATGATTAAAATACAACTATTTCTAGTAACAATGTTATCAGATGTCAGCGACTGTATGCAGTAAATACCACCTGTTTGCATTGTGCTCGGCTCTGCACAGATGAAGGGCTGTTTCTTCTGATTAACATGTGATTACACATTCTTTGGGGATACACTGTAATATTTCAACACAAGTGTAATGACCAGACCAGGATAATGGCATTAGCCTCCTCAAACATTTATTGTTTCCTTGTGTTGATAGCTTTCAAAAGTCTTTCTACTAGCTATTTTAAATATGTAGCTAATGAATATTAGCTATAATTGCCCTTCTGTGCTATAAAACTTTAAAGGCTGCTCTTAGTCAGGTAGCACCTGCCTATAATCCCAGCACTTGGGAAATGGAGATGGAAGGGTCAGGAGTTCAAGGTCAGCCTTGGCAGCATTCATCATCAGCCTGTGCTACTGAGACCAAGGTGTGGGGGTTCTCTTCCTGTTCCTCCTATCCAGTTAACTCCAGTCAAAGCTAACTGTCTACCTGATCCTGTCTTCATTTAGCCCTAAGAAATCTGTCCTGTCAGTGACCCCTTTCTCCCTGCCGCTCTCTCCCTTCCAAACTGACTTAAGTTGGCTGCTGATGCTTCTAAGGCCGTTTGCTGGGGTATGCAAGCTACTTCACAACTTTTACAACAAAATAACCACAAATGGTTCACAATGCCTTTATAAAAGGTCTGTACCAGCCTGAAGTATATGAGTAATAATTCTGTAACAGCTGCTTTCTGATATACACGTGCAATTCTTTGATTAGAGAACATGGGGCCTGCAGTTAGCTCTTACTTCAGCATGTGTCATATGAACAGAGGCCCTGTGTCTTTAAAATGCCATATTCACCACTGCCCTCACAAGGGAAGAAAGGACTGTGCTAACCTTGGTAGTTAGTGCTCTTGTGTTTAAGTAATAAACATAACACCTCTACTACTTGTTCCCCATTGTAACTCAAGATGCTTCAATACAAGGTAAGTCGTGTGCAAAGTAATTCTTGGAATTTCCTCCATATTCTCATTGCATTTTTACACATCTACATCACTCATCTGAGTGATACATACTTAACATGAAACTCAGCAACCTGTGGTTGAATTTGTATCTTAGAGACTTTCTCCAAAGTAATTTTAGGATGCTATCATGATTTGATCGTCCATACCTTTTTGTATGAGCCCGTGCCTGTGGTCTCCTTCACATTCGCATCAGAGTGAAGTGTGGCTCATCCAGTTTTACTCATTCTGGGGAACACAGACAAGCATAGGGGCATTGGAGAGAATCTGATGATCTTGGGCCCTGTTCCGGGACTTCCATGAAATGCTTTCAATTTATAGGCTCTGAACATCATTAGCAGTTCAGAGGCAAGTGTGTATTGTATTCTGACCCTTTAATGAAAGATATAAAAGGATTTATGGCCTACTTTTCAAAATTACATGAAACCTGGTTCTCAGGCTTGCTTGCTGTAATTATAAACACATACCTATTTGGAATGAACTGTGGGTATCCTCTGTAGTCTCATGGGGATATTTGTGCCAGGTCTGTATTTGGACCAGAATTCTGATATCCATATTTTACTGACTGTACTAGAGACATTTTATTTCATATTTCAGCATCTTTGAAATTGAGCATTATAATTAGTGGTGTGTCATTATTCAATCAGAATTGTTTTTCTGAATAAAATGTTATACTTGTGATATCTTAGGCTTGAAAAAACCATTCATTTCTGTAATATATGTAAATATGTATACATATCCCAGAGTCACTGCTTTGTTTCTGAGACCCAGTCAGTAGGTTAATGTCACAGTTACGGAAAGTGACATTCTTAGCTGCGGTTTACAGAACTGAGCTGGCAGATCTGCACATGGAGATCATCACACTTGGTGATTTTTCTCCATGGTTTTGTTTCCTGCAGGAGGAAATGGCCTTAATTAAATCTAACTGACTACAAATCAGCTGACTTCCTGTATCCTCTCTTTTTTTGTTGTTTTCCTAGTACACTTTTAACCAGAATTTGCCCAAAATCGGTAATACTGTTTCTTCCCCTACCCCTCTTCCTCCTCCTTCCCTCCCTCTCCACATCTCTCTGTCTGTCTCTCTCTCTGACATGGTTTCACTGTATAGTTCTTGATGACCTGGAATCTCTGCCTCCCTAGTGTGGGATTAAGAAGCATGGGCCACCACGTCAGGCAGGATTTCCTAATTTTGTTATTTAATTGAAGGTTCAGATTCATGGCATCTCTGTTCTGGTGATATTTTTCACCAGCGTTAGAATACTTACCTTTCGTATGCATGAAAGTCTGTGGGAGCCAACACAATGTCACAGGCCTGGAATGCCAGCCTTTGGTTTCTCATTCACTGTAGTTTTTATAGGTACTAACATGCATTTGTTGTTAACACAGTAAGTATAACATGTTTTGAAGAATTGGCCCTGTTTGATGATTCAGTTTCAACCAGGGTCACTTCAATATACGTAACCCATTTTGCCCAGGAAACTGGACTGACAAAATCTTTACAGACTCAAGACGTTGCCAACCCTGCTTCTTAGCCTTGAAGTCTTCACACTCAGACTTGCATGTCAGTGTCAGAAGGCTCCCTGTGCCTGAGGAGACGACTCATTGGAAAATTCCACGGTAGAAATTGTTTCCAGAAGGAAATTGCAGTCTATCGATTTGATGTGTCATCCCTTCTAAAAGAAGAAATGAAGTTCTGAAAACACATGTCACTTGTCAGTTCCACTCGATGGGTTTTCTAAATGTGCATGCTGCATCCTCAGTTCAGCTAGCTTGTGTAAGCCTCCTTTGATTGATGCGCAACAGCCTCCTCATGTCTCCTTTTCCTCCACTTTGCCCCATTCTTTTTCCAGGTCCATACGTTCCGAGGGCCACACTGGTGTGAATACTGTGCCAACTTCATGTGGGGCCTCATTGCTCAGGGAGTGAAATGTTCAGGTAAGAGCCCCTGCTCCTCCCCGTTGTGCCAGCAGCCACTCGAAGACTGGGCTTGTGTTGGCCATGACCTTCTCACACTTGGTGGGCAGAGCAGTAGGGATATGTGTAATTCCCTGAAAAGGAAGAGGCCAGCTTGTTTCAGACAGAAGCAGAAGCACTTCGGTTATATTCATGCCCTTGGTGTTGTACTGACTGCATCTATAGTGGTTTTGGTTTTTTTAAGCAGTGAGCAGGACATAAGATTGTTGCCTTGGAAACTGAATTTTAAAGCTGACTTGGTAAGCTGAATTGTCCTAACTACATTTTTTAAATCAAAGTCAAAGCTGTAAAAAGTCTACAGATTTATCCTCAAAGATGATTACCAAGTTCTGAAGAAGTACTTGATCTTTTATATTTTCTCTATGATACATAAAGATGCTCAATGTAACAGATCCTTTTTGTGAAAAATGATGATGGTATTTTCGGTCTACATTTAGACACTTTTACCCATCAAGAAAACTCAATGTGGTAGGCTTGAGAGATGGCTCAGTGGTTAAGAGCACTTGTTGCTCTTGCAGAGGACCTGGGTTCACTTCCCAGAACCCATATGGTGACTCAAAACCATCTGTAGCTCCAGTTCCAGGGGATCTGATGCCACCTTCTGAACTCTGTGGGTACCAGGCACACATATATGTAAGCAGAATATTATGTAGTATTTTCTCTAAATATTAAATATGTTATACTTGATCATTAGAGTTCTACTATTTAATTTTTGAACTAAAATATCTTTACGCAGATGTATGCTAAGAGGGCCGGGGATTTGACTATTGGTAGGGACTTGCTTAGCATGCTCAAGGACTGTTTCAGTCCCTACATCCTCAAAATCCTAGGCCTGGTGCCATACACATGTAATCCTAGCACACTGGAGGTGACAGCAGGAAGATCAGAAGTTCAAAATTATATGTAGCAAAGTTGTGAGTTCAAGACCAGCCTGAGATACATAAGACCCTGGCTTTTTTCTCCTGAAGTATATTAAGAGTAAATTATTTCAAAATGATAACTACCCTAATTTCTCTTTTCTGATTTAAGATTGAGTATTTTAGTTGTGCATTAAATGCAGACATGTTTATGTGTGTTGCTAGGTTGCATTTTCTTTGAGTACAAAGCACAATATGTATTGCATGTGAGTAGTCTCTGATCATCACTGAGGAATTCTCAGTTTCCAGACATCTGTCACAGGCCAGTCCTATTCAGGATGCTCCCTGACATGGGGAGAAGGATAACATGTCACAGTGGCGCTTAAGTGTGCAGAATGATCTGTCCAGGAGTGCCTTAGCTCTGATTCAGGTGTCAGAGTCCACAAGGAAGCCTCCTTGGAAGACTGTGGTGCTGTCTCTGACCTAAAGGGCAGCAGCAGGGCTGGAAAGTCTTGGTCACTGTGGTAGGAAGACCATCTAGACCAGTGGTTCTCAACCTTCCTAATGTCGTGACCCTTTAATATGGTTCCTCATGTTGTGGTGACCCTAAACTATAAAATTATTTTTGTTGCTGCTTCATAACTGCAATTTTGCTACTGTTATGGATTGTAATGCGAATATCTGATGTGCAACCCATATGTGAGAGTAAGTTGACCCACAGGTTGAGAACCACTGATTTTCGTGGTTGTTGAAAGGCAGATAACACCCCTTCCACAGCAGGTCTGCTCAAGGAGTGAGGGTCCCAGTCAGCCTCATTTGTCTTTTGTGAGACATCCTTGACCAGCTGGCACGGAGAGAGTTTCTTAGCACTTGACAGTCACTTATGTAAGGTCTTCTATGAATTAATGGTGTGTACCATGTACCTTTGGAAAGAGAGAAGACCATGTACATGAGAATCCTGTCAGACAGCAGCAGAAACAGCTCCACTGTGTCTAAAGTATATGCGGTAATATGCTACAGTCCCAAGTCGTATTTGGAAGAAATGCCTTGGAACAGCTGTTTTAGTGATAACATAAGCAAGGAAAAATAAAATGATTTAACTCTGCCCTCCAGCACCACGTGTATAGCCTCTATCTCTTCCCATGAGTAAAGGGCAGAAGCTAAAAGAAAAGTCTGCAGAGTTTTCCTCTGTGCTTTAAAATGTTACCTGTGGAGCAATGTCAGCCTTTGTTCTAATACAGAGGAGGGCTGGGGTGTGACTCAGCAGTGTTTGTCTCACATGATGCATTCCCCAGCGCACATTCTTTGAAAACGGAGTATGGTATGCAGGCTTGTACTTCCAACACTCAGGAGGGACAGGCTACATCAGGATTTCGGGATCGTTCTCAGCTACACAGGAAGTTCAAGGCAAGCCTAGACGACATGAGACTCTGCCTTAAAAACAAAGCAACAGAAACCTCACAAATCCACCATAATGATCTTCAGAAAATGAAAATAATTCCTTTTAAATAAACAGAATCTACTTTGGTAGATGTAGCTTCCCAGCACTCTGGAGACAGAGACCTGAGTTTAAAACTAGTCTGGTCCTTCCTCCATCTTGACTATCCCTTTTCCTCAAATTCTCCTCCCTACTTCTCTTCTCTCCTCTTCCCCTTCCACCCTCCCTTCTCCCCCCACCCCCATGCTCCCAATTTTGTCAGGCAGTCCTGTCTATTTCCCCTTTCTAGGTGGATCTGTATATGTTTCTCTTAGGGTTCACCTTGTTACTTATTTCTCTAGGGTCATGAACTATAGAGACTAATTATTCTTTGCTTTATAGCTAGTATCCACTTATGAGTGAGTACATACCAAGTTCATCTTTCTGGGTCTGGTTTTACTCACTCAGAATGGTTTTTCTAGTTCTGTCCATTTGCATGCCAATTTCAAGATGTCATTGTTTTTTTACCACTGAGCTGTGCTCCATTGTGTAAATGTACCACATTTTCTTTATCCATTCTTCAGTTGAGGGACATCTAGGTTGTTTCCAGGTTCTGTCTATTACAAATAATGCTGCTATGATCATAGTTGAACAAATGTTCTTGTAGAATGATTGAGAAACCTTTGGGTATTATGCCCAAGAGTGGTATTGCTGGGTCCAGAGGTAGGTTGCTTCCCAGTTTTCTGAGAAACTGCTACACTGATTTCCAGAGTGACTGTACAAGTTTTCATTCCCACCAGCAATGGAGGAGTGTTCCCCTTATTCCCCATCCTCTCCAGCTTAAGCTATCATTGTGGTTTTTTATCTTAGCCTGTTCTGACTGGTGTGAGATGGTATCTCAGAGTCGTTTTGATTTGCATTTCCCTTATGGCTAGGGAACATTTCCTTAAGATGAGAGCAAGGGAAGAGATATTTTGATTGAGAGAGCCATTATGGGGCTAGCAAGAAGTTTAGCACTAGAGGAATTCCCAGGAATTCCACAAGGATGACCCCAGCTAAGACCCTGAGCATCAGAGGAGAGGATGCCCAAACTGACCTTGCCCTGTTGTCAGATTGATGAATATCTTAAATGTCACCATAGAACCTTCATCCAGCAACTGTTGGAAACAGAGGCAGAGACCCGCAGTGGAGCACTGGGCTGAGTTCCCAAAGTCCAGGTGAAGAGTGGGAGGAGTGAGAATATGAGCAAAGAAGTCAAGACCATGATGGGGACACCCACTGAAACAGTTTACTTAAGCTAATGGAAGCTCACCAACTCCAACCAGAGAGGAAGGAACCAGCATAGGACCAAACTAGTCCCTCTGAATGTGGGTGACAGGTGTATGGCTGGGGCAAACTGCAGGGCCACTGGCAGTGGCACCAAGATTTATCCATATTGCTTGTGCTGGCTTTTTGGGAACCTATTCTCTTTGGATGCATATATCTTGTTCAGCCTAAATATAGTAGGGAGGGCCTAAAGCAATGTGCCTTACTCTGTCTGAGGAGTGGATGGGAGTGGGCTGAGGGAATGGGAGGAGAGGAGGGAATAGAAACTAGGATTGGTATGTAAAATGAAAAAAAGATAGTTTGTTTTCTTTTTTTTAAAAAAAAAAAACTAGCCTGGTCTACATAGTGAGTTCCAGGTCAGCCAGAGCTACACAGTGACAGTCTTCTAAAAGGAAAAAAAAAAGAGTTTAGACTCACATTAGTTGTTTTGATAACCAATTAACATTTGTATTGACGGTGAGGATTTTAGATCTAAATGACTCTAGCACAGTCACGGTAGTAGGCGGGGCAATAGTCCCTTTCCCAAGGGGAACTGTGTGAGACAGTCAGAGGGTTATGAGTTCAAAACCGGCCTGCCAGCAAATAAATCATACACACACACATTCAAAGGATGCTCATTCAAATGATTAATTTTCTCACACTTTTTAAAATCATGAAATGTAAACTTCTAGGTTCTGTTATTATTATGTAATCACTGAATTTTATCAGACATTCCTCTTCCAGGAAATGTTATTCCCAAAAATAATTTATTCTATCAGAATTCCTAAATTGTATTTATTTTAGCCTTGTCAGAATATTCCAAGAGAAAAGGAAAGATAATACTTGTCTTAAAACAGACATTTTAGCTGAGTTTAAATTGTGAAGATTCCTTAATATTTTCATCACTATTATTGTCATTTCTACCCTCAAACAAGAAATAGCAGTTTCTCTCCTAATAATAGAAGTTATTTTAAATATGCAGATATTGAACTTTTAGTTTGAAGAACTTTATTTTTATTAGCACCTCAATTGGCTACATATAGCACTAGTGGTTTCCCTTAGTAGTCGGTGAAAACTTGAGGAATCCCTTTAAAAATTTTCATGTAGCCGCTTTTGTTTGAAAGTAATATTTTTATAAATATTCAAAGGCATAAACCATTTCTCTTAATTTGCTTATGAAAATGATATGTGATGGCTATTAGATACTCACTGTGAGATACTCAATTTTAGTAAGGGGAAGGGACTGAAGAGATGACTCAGCAGTTAAGAACACAGGAACCTGAGTTCAGCTCCTAGCACTTAGGTCAGGGCTCACAACTACCTGTAACTCCAGTTCCAGGGGCATCCAACACCTCTGGCCTCTGCAAGCACCTGCAGAAACATGTACATACCCATACACAGACACACATATACACAATTAAAAATAACGAGAATCTTTCATAGTGGAAAAAAACCAGAGAGGTACATTTAACAATAAAATTTATCAGCTGCAGATGTAGTTCAATGGTAGGCATTTGCCCAGCCTACATGGAGCTCTGGTTCAATCATCAGTGCTACAGAAAGAAGAAAAAGATGTTTCTTCATATCCTTCCCCATGTATAACCTCAAAATGGAAACCCAGGCTTAAACCCTGATGCATCCACATATCAAAACATGTATATGGTGCCAACAGGGTCACATTTATCCTTTGAAAGTTTGCAGTCATCTTTTGGGTTTTTGAGACTGGGTTTCTCTGTGTAACAACCCTGGCTGTCCTGGAACTCGCTCTGTAGACCAGGCTGGCCTTGAACTCACAGAGATCCTCCTGTGTCTACCTCTCAAGTGCTGGGATTAAAGGCGTGTGCCACCACCATCCAGCTGCAGTCATCCATTTTAAATAGACAGCTACTAGATATAATTGTGATTCACTCAAAACCACATCAAATAATGACGAAGCTCAGATTTAGAACTTAAAGACAATGAAATGTTTGCTAAACAAGTATTCTTTATCCCACTTGAACAATATAAAAGTATGGGATTAACTTTAAAGACTAAATTTCTAACAGGATTGGAGATGAAGTTCTTTGGAAGGCCGTGGTAAGGAAACAGCATTAAAATACAGCATCAGGGCTGGAGAGATGGCTCATTGGCTAAGAATATTGGCTGCTCATCTAGAGGCCCTTTTCCCGTGCTCCACATGGTGACTTACAACTATCTATAACTCTAGTCCCAGAGACTCTGACCTGCCCCTGCAGGCAGAACACCATACACAGAAACTACAGCATCTTTCTATATGCTCTGAAAACACTGAGAATATTTCAGTGCACGAGCAGCACACCACGTTTCAGTCTGCCATTAAGGCTTAGCACGCAGGAGGCAGAGGCAGGTGGATCTCTGTGAGTTCAAGACCAGTCTGGTCTACAGAGTGAATTCCAGGACAGCCAGGGCTACACAGACAACACGGACTGTCTTGAAAGAACAAAACAAAAGCAAACAAACAAAAAAAGACTTTATTTTGTTTTCTTATCTAAGTCATATGCAGTTCTGTTCCTCCAGAAGATGTTACACACAAATGAGAGATAGGTCCATAGATGTCATTTGTTATATCTCTTGGTTTTGTAGGTTAATTCTATGTTATTAAACTGTATTTCATTCTCCAGTTTCTCAAGATAAGAAATATACAACATTGCTGGGCGATGGTGGCACACACCTTTAATTCCCAGCACTCAGGAGGCAGAAGCAGGTAGATCTCTGAATTTGAGACCAGCCTGGTCTAGAGAGCAAGTTCTAGAACAGCCAGGGCTACACAGAGAAACCCTGTCTTGGAAATAAAATGAGAAGAAGAGAAGAAATATACTGTGACCAAGACAGGAAAAGAGCAACGAAGAATCCACATTGCACTTTAATCTGCATTTTCTTCACACACATGTTGGACTTCTGACCTCAGGCTGTCTGGCTTTGTATGCACCGACTTCTCTATGTACATGCATGTTGCACTTCTAGAAAGCACAGAGACCCATGCTTTGAAGTGAATGACCAGCGTCGTTCATTTACATTCTAATGGTAGGTTAAAGGGTAACAGAACTATGTTAATGTACATTTTGGAAGATAGTTATTCATTGTTTTATGAATATCCATATTTAAATAATTAAGAAACAATATAATATCTAGGTTTTATCACTGCTTTGTAAAAGTCCTACAAGATCAAGCACAGATAGTTGCAAGACTGGTACAGGTGAAATACCGCAACACTTTTACACTCAAGAGTATATCCTGTCCTGGTACTGTGATACACAGTACTGAACAAAAGACTGAATGTAGCTGACAGAAGTACTGGTGTGTGCAGTGTGTGGTGGGCAGGAAGGAGGGGGAGGAGATCAGCAGAGCACAGGCTGGCCGCTGTGCAGTCCAGTCACAGCGCAGCTCTTCTAGCCGAGTAGCGGGAACACACCGGGGCCTCATTTTCTCCATCTGCGAGGATGGCTTGTCCCAGCTGCTCTTCACAAGCCCCTCTGAGACCTGGGTTGCGCATGAAGTGCAAGACACAGCCAAACTACTACTAAATGATGAAAATTGGCCAAATTTCAGACTTTTAATACACTTTAAAAGAGTTTTCCAGCAGGCTATATACATTTTACTTTATTTCTTCAATAATTGTAACACCTACAACCACATAAAAAAAATTAAGTTATGACAAGATATTTGTATTAACCATGAGAGAAAACTTGGAGATCTGGACTAAAGAAAGTTTCTAGAATTGGTTCAGCAGTTTAGTGACTTCTTGCTCTTCCAGGAGTTCAGGTTCCAGCACCACAGCACCCACACAGGGCAGCTCTTAATAGCCTGTAACTCCGTAGACCAGATACAGGGGATCCAGTGCTGCCTTCTGGCCTCTGCCTGCACACATGTGGTCCATAGAGAGAAGGAGAGAGGGAGGGTGTTTTATAGACCAGGTAAACATTTTAATTTTATCTTCAAAGGTGAGCCAGTCCTGGCATTGTAAGTTTAAAGTAGAACTTGCTGAAATGGAAGATTTAAGTGGGTTCTGACTCACAACATTTACAGGAGCCAAGATACAGTCCAGAATTACTTATCCTACCGTGAACCAGGAAAGCTTAAACTCAAAACTTGAAATGTTGGGATTATAAGACAAGAAGCAGGAGCTGTCTTAAACTGCTCCAACGAAACATTCTGAAAAACATAAAGATGGCCAGGTGTTGGTGGCACATGCCTTTAATCCCAGCACTCAAAAGGCAGAAGCAGGTGGATCTCTGTGCGTTTGAGGCCGGCCTGGTCTACAAGAGCTAGTTCCAGGACAGGCTCCAAAGCAACACAGAGAAACCCTGTCTCGAAAAATTTAAACAAACAAAAAAACATAAAATGGCATTTACTTTAGTTGAATTATTTATACAGTATATTTTATCACTTGAGTCTAATTTAGCAGAACACTTTTGTTCGTCATCCATTATAAAACTTCATTATACTCTTGTTATTGAAAAGGGATCTCAAATATTAACCAGGAAGTTCTTGGGTTCTGCTGCCCAAGATGTTAGAGCCCTGTAAAGCCAGAGGAGTAATTTCAATAGAGACGATCGATATAGAGACTTGAGGGCTCCAGAGTCACCATCGGGTGGAGTTCCAGCCCCACTATGTATGTAGCTTGGACAAATTTCTTAACTTGCCTTGTTTCAGATATAAATAGGAAATGAGAAAAAAACAGTAGCTATTTGATAGACTTTTGTGGTTTTAAAGGAAATAGTAAAGACAAGGCACTTTTAATGGTAGTGGGTAATAATACTAAGTCTTCCATAAATGTTAGCTACTGTTCATAGTAAAAAGAATGGTAATGGCTATTTTAGACTACCCAAGAAATTATATGTACTCTTACCTATAAAAAAAGGTTTGTGGCTGGGCAGTGGTGGCGCACGCCTTTAATCCCAGCACTTGGCAGGCAGAGGCAGGTGTATCTCAATGAGTTCAAGGTCAACCTGGTCTTGAGTGAGTTCAAGGACAGCCAAGGCTATACAGAGAAACCCTGCTTTGAAAAACAAAACAAAAATAGGGGGTTGTGAATAGATATAAATGGGAACTGATTTATTTTAAGCAAACCTTGTACGCACTTATTTTGGGTGTCTAATTCTACTTTATATCAAGCAATTTGAAATTTGATTACAACTTACAGTAGGTGTAAATTTTCTTGAGATATCTGACTGATTCATCTTGTGCTACTATATCAAAGAACTTCCCACTAGATAGTTTACAGAGAATAAGTGTTAGATACCAGAGTTCTGAGGTAGAAAGGTCACGGTACCAGCATTTGTTAGGAGCTCCTGGCTGTATTATCCATGACAGAAGAGAGAGAACTCTCCCACAGGCCTCTTCACAGCAACACTGACTTATATGTGAAAAGGGCCCAGCACCTCCCAAAATGCCACATCTTTCAACAAGTCATAGAATTATGACGAAAGCAAACACACTCAGATCTTAGCCTTGCTGATGTGACATTCTATTGTGTATAATTATGGAACACTTACTGGTTTGGGTGTGAGGAATCTGTCTTGATTTTATTTTTGCTTCTTCTGAGGCCATTCAGGAAGCTAAAAAATGAAGTTATTTAATTCTTATTAACAAGAATTCTTATTAGCAAGAATCCTGGCCTCTTTGGGTATGATGACACATGCCTTTAGTCCTGGAATTCAGGAGGCAGAGACAGGCAGATATCTGGAGGCCAGCCTAGTCTATATAGAGAGTTCCAGGTCAGCCAGGGCTTTATTGTGAGACTCTTTCTCAAAAAGAAAGAAAATCCTGACCTCTGGGTTCTAATCAAACTTTTCTGAGGAGAGGGGGCTGCTGTGCATCTCCTGGGAGGAGATGCAGTTCACACCAAGTGTCTTCTGCTCAGAGAAACACTCCAGAAAGCCCAGACTGAAAATAATCATAACTTTTTCCTTTATTCCTTTTACAGATTGTGGGTTGAATGTTCACAAGCAGTGCTCCAAGATGGTCCCCAACGACTGTAAGCCAGACCTGAAGCACGTGAAGAAGGTGTACAGCTGCGACCTGACCACGCTCGTCAAAGCGCACACCACCAAGCGGCCCATGGTGGTGGACATGTGCATCAGGGAGATCGAATCCAGAGGTGAGGCATTTCTGGTGCAGCGGCTGTAGCCTTCGCTCCGCCCCTCTGGTGCCAGTTGTGGAACTGCTGCTGTCTCCAGTGATGGGGGAGAAGGGCATAAGAAGACGCGTGTCTGCCGTGTGCACACAAGCAGACAGCTTGGCTTCACGGAGCATTTTACCAGCTATGGAGAGTAACATTTAGGGTACATTAATGGGTGATGCCTGCAGTCTGCAGAGATCTCTGTGCAGAGATGGAAACAAAGGCAGAAATGCCCTATTAAAACACCAGAAAAGACCAGAGACTCAGCTGCACCCTAATTATTCTTACCCACTTGGGAGAACTGGCACAGGCCTGCTGGTGCAGGCTCTCAGTCTTTTGTTATATAAAAGACTTCACGATAGAATTGGGTGATGGATGATTTCCCTTAAGATTTAATGTTACCTGATCTAATTAGGTGACGTGATGGCCAAATTAGAAATACTCAGGTGACATTAGGTCAGAAGTAAAAACTGAGTGAAACAGATTCGTTTTAGGAGAAAAGTGGGAAAAGTCTTCTAATCATGTGTGTTTTATAATTTTTTTCTAATACATAACTTGTCGAGCTTGAAGTATGGAGAGAAGTTAAATGTGAAGGAAAGGCGCAAATCAGCAGAATGGTTTCCATGATTACTGCTTTGTTTTCAGGTCTTAGTTCTGAAGGGCTGTACCGAGTATCGGGATTCAGTGACCTAATTGAAGATGTCAAGATGGCTTTCGACAGAGGTATGCTCTCAGCATAGACGTTAACTTCGGATGCTCACACTCTTAGGCTACTCCTAAATTAATTTTCTAAGTGACTGGTGATTATCATATTCTGCAAACAATTTTGATAAGCACACCTTTGATCCCAAGACTTGAGAGGTAGAAGCAGGTATTCAAAGCCGTGATTAGTACACGTGAATTTGAGCCTAGCCTGTCTCAAACTAAGCCTACAAAAACAAAATTCAACTTAGAGTTTCTTGTCTTTGCATCAGCCACCTTAGAGGATAAGATTTCGTGGTGAAAAAGAAACATGAGGCTGTATCATCAGCACTTGAATATCTAATACTGGTCGAAATTTATCACAAACACGAGATCAATTAAATTCACCAAGAGCACAGACAAGGTGGGAGAGGATGTAGCATCTCAGCCGCCCCAGCCTGAGCTCGCCCACACAGCCCTCCAAGCTGCAGTTCCCAGCCCCTGTATGACCCACTCGCACACAGGAGCCAGGAAGCTGAGGGGAGCTGATGCTTTGTCCTAAATCCTGCTCACTGTGGGAAGCTCTGTGGATTGTTTGTTTTGTGTTATATCATGCAGAGCGGTGAGAGAAGATCTGGCTTATAGCCATGAATGGCCTCAAATGTGAGGTCCTCCTGCCTCTGCTTCCCCAGTGTGGGATTACAGGTGTGTGTCACCATGCCCAGATTAATTGGACTTTGAAAATTTAAGTTTTGATTTCTGCTGGGTGTGGTGGTGCACATCTTTATTCCCAGCGTTGGGGAGGCAGAGGCAGGTGGACTTCTGAGTTCAAGGCCAATCTGGTCTACAGAGTGGGATCCAGGACAGAGAAATTGTTAGTAGGGGGTGGGGGTTGGGAAGTATTAATTTTGTTTTGTTGCATGACTATCCGCTTTGTGTTTACTTTGTGTATTAGAATAATGTAGCACCAAAGAAAAGCTGTTTTCTTAAATACAAAGTTGTGGGTTTGTTTTGGTTTTTTGTTTGTTTGTTTTCTGAGACAGGGTTTTTCTATGTAGCCCTGGGTGTCCTAAACCCACTCTGTAGACCAGGCTGATCTTGAACTCAGAGATCTACCTGCCTCTGCTTCCCAGATTAAAGGTCTGTGCCACCACTGCCTGGCTAAGTCAGTGATCTTTTTAAATGCCTCTTTGCTTGACTGTGTGTGTGCACGCTCACTCGTGTATGTGTTAGGGCAAGGAGAAGGGCACTGTGGATTGAACCTAGGGTCTCATGCTAGGGAAGTGCTCTCCCAATAAGGCCCACACCAGCCTGAAAATGAATACATTTCTAGTTCTGTCACATCTCCTCTTGGCAATCTCATAAGCCACAAAAGCAGAAGACAAAAATAATGAAATATTACCAACTTGCAAACAAGAATGTAGGTCAACTTAAGTGTTTTATGCAAACAAATGACATGTTGCATACACATACACATGAAGGGACATCCTGAATTCATGCCAGAAGGAATAAGAGGCATTTCCTTTATCTGAAAGGTAGTAACTTTGCATGTCCACTCCTAGCCTGCCAGTCATGATTTTCAAAAATAGATAAATACTGGCAAAGAAACAAAATCACATCAACCCCAGAAATCAATTTAGTGATGGATTTTTCTTTCATTAAACATTGAGACACCCTTTTTTGTAACACGGCTAACAGCTTTTAAAATCCCCTATGGTTTCTTTGGCTCCACATGGTCAGGTCTTTGGGGCCCACTCGGAACTTCCTCCAGGACTCATCCTGCACTTGTTTGTAGGAAATCTATAGAGTTTTAACACAGGTGTGGAAGAACCAGATTTAAACCACTTCGGCACATAAATGCTGCCCAGATCTCTGAATGCTCAAAGCAGGTATCAAATAAATACCCAAGTATGGAAAATGAAGTAATCAACAGTGATCAGCTCCAGGAAGCTTAGCTTTCAAATAAGGGAAGTGAAGGAGGAGGACGATAGGCCCAGGAATGCTGGTATGGCACGGTAAAGGCAAGTTTGGGGAAGTCTTGCCTCACCTAGGAGCCGGTCAGCAACTGGAGCACTGCCTACAGCAGTGTCAGCAGGTTCCAGTACAACTTCACTCCATGCTGTCCTCAGGTGGGACTACAAATAGTAGGTGGTGGGGGCACTGAGAGGCCATGATGGAGCCTCAGCCCAAGATCTTGGGCTGTGGACAGTGAGCCAAGAACTGAAAAGGAAAGAAAGGCTCAGAGAACAAAGCTGTCTCAGACTGTGCCAGTGAGTTGTTATTTTGCTAATAAAGGCAGGACCTGAGTTTCCCATTCTAGATTGTCTATATTAATTTTAACAGAAAGCAATTTAAAATGGGACAAATGGAAGACAGTTGTGTGTGTGTTCTTATTAAAATTCAGGCTTAGAACACATTGGTGGTGGCACGTGGCTTTAATCCCAGCACTCAGGAGGCAGAGGCAGGATATCTTAAGTTCAAGGGCAGCCTGATCTACATAGAAAATTCTAGGACAGCCAGGGCTACCCAGAGACCCTGTCTTGAAAAACAAAACAAAATTCAGGTTTAAAGTTGGGCATAGCAGCTCACATCTTTAATCCCAGCACTCAGAAGGCAGAGGCAGGTAGATCTTTGGGAGATCCAGGCCATCCTGGTCATCTAGCAGGTTCTAGGATAGGTAGGGCTATTTAGAGAGACCCTGTCTCAAAAGACCAAAAGTAAATAAATTCAGGTTTGTTTGTTTGTTTTAAGGAAATGACTTGGTGGCTAAAGGCACTTGCCACCTGCTCTCCTAGGTTTTGGCAGTGTACACAAGCTAGAGTGATCAGGTAAAAGGAACCTCAGCGGAGAAATTACCTCCATCCGATTGCCTGTATCGCAATCTACAGTGCCTTTCCTGACTAACTACTCTAGGTGGGTCCCACCCAGGGTGGGGAATGCCGTACATGGGCTGCTGATCCTGAGCTGTATAAGAAAACAAACCAACAAGCATCATTTTTCCATGGTCTCTGCTTCCAGGTTCCTGCCCTGAGTTCCTTTCTGTCCTCCTTTCCCTAGTGATAGACGGTAATCTGAAGGCTAATAAACTGTTTCCTCCTTGAGCTGCTTTTGGTCATTGTATTTCATCATAGCAGTAGGAACCCTAATGAGACAGTTTCTGCAAACCCGAGTTAAGGAGAAAACCAGCTCCGACAGGCTGTCCTCTGACTTCCACATGCATTACATGACACATGCATGACATACACATGAAATAAGTGGAGCCTTTTGAGTTCATGTTTTAATACAGCAGATATGTTTGGTAGTTTTTAAAAAGGAAAAGGTACTAGCATAGTATAGCATATGGTATTAAACTGAGCTAGGTGAAAAGCGTCCATATTCCATGACCCATACTGTGTAGACTGATAGCAGGGCAGCATATCACCCTTTGCAAGAGCCAGGGCCAGGGTTGGTGCTAACAGGTGTGGGGACGGCAGGGGACACAAGAAACTTCTAAAATCAGAATATGGTAGTAATCATACACCTTATTAAGTACATGGAAAACATTGAATTGTATAATTTAAATGATTAATTATGTTATATGAAAATTCTATCAATAAAACTTGTTTCTGCCGGGCGGTGGTGGCGCACGCCTTTAATCCCAGCACTCGGGAGGCAGAGGCAGGCGGATCTCTGTGAGTTCGAGACCAGCCTGGTCTACAAGAGTTAGTTCCAGGACAGGCTCCAAAACCACAGAGAAACCCTGTCTCGAAAAAACCAAAAAAAAAAAAAACTTGTTTCTAAGCTGGGTAGTGGTGGTGCTTGCCTTTAATTCCAGTTCTCAGGAGACAGAGACAGGTAGATCTGTGGGAGTTCGAGGCCAGAGCAGGTTCCAGGACAGCCAGAGGTACACAGAAAAACCATGTCTTGAGAGAAAAAAAAATCTTGCTTTTCAAACTAAAAAATTTTAAATCGGGTTTTAAAAGAACTACCTTAATAATGATGTCTATTATACTCAAGAGTATTAATCTTTTAGGCTCCTAGCTTTTGAAATTTTATTTCAGCTGATATAGTCATTCAAAAAATTACTTTAAGGTACGGACATATGCCGGGCACTGAGTTCTTTAATTTAGTAGTTATCCTGTGTTCTCGGTCCTTGCATCTGTGTAGAACTCATAGCACACACCAGTTAGAAACTTAATTTTGATAAGTTCCATAAAGGAAAATATTAGTAAGTGGGAAACTTAACCATAGTCTAGTAGAGCAGATGACACCAGTGTCATGAAAAGCTTCCCATGGAAGAAATACGCACACTGGTGCTGTCTGAAGATGAACATAGAACAACCTCACAGGGAGAGCAGCAAAACCCTGATAGCAGGCACTGCAGCCTAGAGAACACTGACGGACTGACAGTGGGCGCTGCAGCCTAGAGAACAGTGGGCGCTGACAGTGGGCACTGCAGCCTAGAGAACAGTGGGCACTGACAGTGGGCGCTGCAGCCTAGAGAACAGTGATGGCACTGACAGTGGGCACTGCAGCCTAGAGAACAGTGGGCGCTGACAGTGGGCACTGCAGCCTAGAGAACAGTGACTGCGCTGACAGTGGACACTGCAGCCTAGAGAACAGTGACTGTGCTGACAGTGGGCGCTGCAGCCTAGAGAACAGTGGGCGCTGACAGTGGACACTGCAGCCTAGAGAACAGTGACAGCGCTGACAGTGGACACTGCAGCCTAGAGAACAGTGACGGCACTGACAGTGGACACTGCAGCCTAGAGAACAGTGACAGCGCTGACAGTGGACACTGCAGCCTAGAGAACAGTGACAGCGCTGACAGTGGACACTGCAGCCTAGAGAACAGTGACAGCGCTGACAGTGGACACTGCAGCCTAGAGAACAGTGGGCACTGACAGTGGGCACTGCAGCCTAGAGAACAGTGACGGTGCTGACAGTGGGCACTGCAGCCTAGAGAACAGTGACGGTGCTGACAGTGGGCACTGCAGCCTAGAGAACAGTGGGCACTGACAGTGGGCACTGCAGCCTAGAGAACAGTGGGCACTGACAGTGGGTACTGCAGTCTAGAGAACAGTGGGCGCTGACAGTGGGTACTGCAGTCTAGAGAACAGTGGGCGCTGACAGTGGGTACTGCAGCCTAGAGAACAGTGACTGTGCTGACAGTGGGCACTGCAGCCTAGAGAACAGTGACTGCGCTGACAGTGGACACTGCAGCCTAGAGAACAGTGGGCACTGACAGTGGGCACTGCAGCCTAGAGAACAGTGGGCGCTGACAGTGGGCACTGCAGCCTAGAGAACAGTGACTGCGCTGACAGTGGACACTGCAGTCTAGAGAACAGTGACTGCGCTGACAGTGGGCACTGCAGTCTAGAGAACAGTGGGCGCTGACAGTGGGCACTGCAGTCTAGAGAACAGTGACTGCGCTGACAGTGGGCACTGCAGCCTAGAGAACAGTGGGCACTGACAGTGGGCACTGCAGCCTAGAGAACAGTGACTGCGCTGACAGTGGGCACTGCAGCCTAGAGAACAGTGGGCACTGACAGTGGGCACTGCAGCCTAGAGAACAGTGGGCGCTGACAGTGGGCACTGCAGCCTAGAGAACAGTGGGCGCTGACAGTGGGCACTGCAGTCTAGAGAACAGTGACGGTGCTGACAGTGGGCACTGCAGTCTAGAGAACAGTGACTGCGCTGACAGTGGGCACTGCAGCCTAGAGAACAGTGGGCACTGACAGTGGGCACTGCAGCCTAGAGAACAGTGGGCGCTGACAGTGGGCACTGCAGCCTAGAGAACAGTGATGGCGCTGACAGTGGGCACTGCAGCCTAGAGAACAGTGGGCACTGACAGTGGGCACTGCAGCCTAGAGAACAGTGACTGCGCTGACAGTGGGCACTGCAGTCTAGAGAACAGTGGGCGCTGACAGTGGGCGCTGACAGTGGGCACTGCAGCCTAGAGAACAGTGGGCGCTGACAGTGGGCACTGCAGCCTAGAGAACAGTGAAAGGAGGGTGCCCTGTCCTGGTTACTTCCACTGAGTTATCTTAATGATGACACCCAGTCCAAATTCTACCAGCATCTTCACACAGTGGGGCTCTAGGAATGGTAACTTCATCCTGTTTTCCAAGCTAAAAATTGGTGATGTAGCTGGCCTCCATACCCTGGAAACAGGCATATTGGTTATATACCCTGGAAACAGGGATATTTGAAATTTGGATTCTTCCTACAAAAAAATGATTAATAGGTATTGAAACAGGAGCTCTGTGGAAGAAAATAGGGAGAAAAGAAAAGCAAAAACACTCACCGTTTTTCCCTAGGTCAGGACTTGGATGGTAGTGACACTTACCTTTGGTCCCTGCCTTCCTGTGGGTGCTCGGTCCTCTTCTGTGCATGCCTTACTCTGCAGGAGAGAAGTTCTCAGAAGCAGACTCAAAATCAACTGTGAAGGCCTGGCGGTGGTGGCGTAAGCCTTTAATCCCAGCACTCGGGAGGCAGAGGCAGGCGGATCTCTGTGAGTTCGAGGCCAGCCTGGTCTACAAGAGCTAGTTCCAGGACAGGCTCCAAAGCTACAGAGGAACCCTGTCTCGAAAAACCAAAAAAAAAAAAAAATCAACTGTGAGCTCAGAAAGGCTGCAGTACTCTGTATCTTCAAAGAGACTGGGTTATTTTTTCTGAACTTTTATGGAGTAGTTTTAGAACTTCAGAAAAATGTAACTGAAAGTACAGCAAATTCCTGTGCAGTGCATTGTTGCACCCCCATGTTACAGTGGCTCCCACTGGCACCAACTCCCAAATTTCCTGTTACTAACTTGATTGTGCTTTTTGAGATGGTTTCACTGTATTAGCTGAAGCTGGTCTAGAACTCTTGACCTTCCTGCCCCCACCTCCTGCACACTGGGATCCAGGCATGCCCTACCCTGCCTGGTTTTTTTTTAATTTATTTATTTGTTTGTTTGTTTTTTTGTTTGTTTGTTTAAATTTATTTATTTATTAAGGATTTCTGCCTCCTCCCCGCAACCGCCTCCCATTTCCCTCCCCCTCCCCGATCAAGTCACCCTCCCTCATCTGCTCGAAGAGCAATCAGGGTTCCCTGACCTGTGGGAAGCCCAAGGACCGCCCACCTCTATCCAGCCTGGTTTAGCATCTTGAATTAGTGTTGTGTGTCTGTTATCACTGATAGCCCAGCATTGACACATTATTAACTAAAAGCCAGAGTCTACACTGGGTTTCTTTGTCTATATCACAGTACCATGCAGAATAGTGTCACTAACGTAAATCCTCATACTCTACCTGTGTGTCCCTTCTTCCCCCAAATACTCAGTAATCACAAACCTTTCCACCCTGTCTAGTTATAATTGCATGTTACGAAGCCATTTTAGGCTGACTTCTGTCACCAAGCATTGATGGTTCATTTGTGTGTGTTGTAATTTACTAACATTCTTTTCACTGTTAAATCTGTTCCCCTGTGCACACACATAGATATGCAGACACATACAAATATAGATATCAAGGAAATCTATATTAAATCTAATTAAATCTTGAATAGATAAAGTAGAGATTTTTTTATTTTTAATTTATATTCATTAATGTTTTGCCTGTGAGGGTGTCAGATCCCCTGGAACTGGAGTTACAGACAGTTGTGAGCTGTCATGTGGGTACTAGGAATTTAACCCAGGTCCTCTGGAAGAGCAGCCAGTGCTATTAACTACCGAGCCATCTTGCCTACAAGTTCAGATGTTATTAAACACAGGACAGCACTGGAGGACTCTCTGAAGACAGCCTTGCTTCAGAATCTGAGTGCCTAACGCCTGTCAGTGGTCTCCCATTGCTTCAACACTCAGAACCTTGGCACATTTTCTGGGGCATTTTATTTAAAATGTGGAACATTTTAGGTTTTTTGTTTTTCCCTGCCTCATTTACTCATAGGACTTGGTTAGGCAAGATCCAGATGTTATTTCTCTGAAGCCAGGTGTGGATAAAACAAGGGACCTTTATCATCGGCATTGCATGTATTAGGGGGTGGTACCTGTGTGGAGGTCAGAGAACAACTGAAAAGAGTGGACTCTTGCCTTCCACCATTTGGTTCCTGGGGAACAAACTTGGGTCGGCAGGCCTGGCCCGTGTTCTCTTTTGTGCACTGTACTTCTTTAAAACAGAAAAGAAGGCAACACTGAATTACTCCCCTGGGAATTCTCAGGCAACTATGAAATGTAAAGTTATTTCCACTTCTCTCTCTCTCTCCCTCCCTCCCTCCCTCCCTCCCTCCCTCCCTCCCTCCCTCTCTCTCTCTCTCTCTCTCACACACACATGCACAGCTGAGTAAGGAAAAGGAAAAATTAGTAGCTTAAGAAGAGAAAAATTACCTGCCGTTTTACCAAAGTGGGTCACTAGTATAGATAATGTTTCATGCTGAATTCAACCTTAGAAACTAGAGTGTTGGTTGCTAGTAATGAAAAATGCATTTTTTTTGTTTTATTTTAAAATAAAAATCACTTAACTAACAAAAACATCATAGCCAGGGGTTAAGTAAGCCACCCAAGCATACACTTGTCCAGTTCTAAACTGTATACATCCCAGCAAACTTCTATACAATTAGAATAAAATAATTGATTATGAAGTGTTGCGTATCTTTAAAAGCTAATCATGCACAAATCATATTAAAATGATTCTGCTATGAATTCAGTGTTTACTTTTTTTCTTTTAAAAGATGGTGAAAAGGCGGATATTTCTGTGAACATGTATGAAGATATCAACATTATCACTGGTGCACTTAAACTGTACTTCAGGGATCTGCCAATTCCTCTCATCACGTATGATGCCTACCCCAAGTTCATAGAGTCTGCCAGTAAGTACAAACGTGTGGGTCCCCCACCCAGTACGCTGCCTCTCCCCAGGAACCGCTTTTCCTGCCCTTCATCCCCTGCAGCTCTCTCCACGGTCCAGTCCAAGTGTCTGCAAGACTTATATTTCTCTAGCCCAGATCATCCATGCCTTCTGCCCTTAGTTTTGTACTCTACTGCTTTTCCAAAATAATCTGTTCCGTACTGCTTGGACGTTGACCGGCGTCCAGTAAAATAAACCCAAGGTCGGAACAAGACTTCAGTCTTGTTTGATTCAGCAAACTGATCCTGTCAGTTTCGGTACTTACCCTGAGTGTGCAGGCCCTCAGAGCTCACAGACGACCTCTGGCTCATAAGTGTGTGCTCCCGGGAACATGGCTCTGCATCATCGAGGAGTTTGCTTGGTTTTGCTTTGTTTTCAGAATTAAGAAACTGAACTCAGGCCTCAGCCAGAGTTTTGGTTTTTCCTTTTTTAATTCTAGTTGAGAAGAAAATGGATCATTTGCAAAATTGTGTTTCAAAATTCATACCTGAAATTCACATCTTACCCTTTAAAGAAGGGAAATCTTAACAGATTTTAGGTGTTGACATCACGTTTTTTTTTTAAGAAAAGATAATCTATTCCTGTCATTTTGCTTCTGTCTGTAAACCCATATGTCCTCCCTTTAAATAATAGCATCACTTCCTTAGTGATGTAGTGATTCCTCTGCTTTGCTTCTTCACGTGGACTTTCACAGAGCTGTGGTATCCTTTGTTCTCAGTCCAGCTTGAGAAAGTCTGACCAGAAATTAGAAGATGTGGGTGGCACTAACTGTCCCATCTTAGGGTGGACTCGGTATTGGCCGTGGTTGTCCAGGGAGTTTGCAGGCAGCCCTCAGCTGTGGCCCCAGACTGGAAGCATGTCCCCTGTGGAGGGCTACTCACCCAGCCTGGCTCTGAACCTCATACCCAAGCTGGAAACACCCAAGCCTCTTGTCAGATCCTGAGGCTTTGGGCTCCACGTTCTCTCACCTTCTTTCCCACCCACCTTGACTGCCTAGGAACACCTTTCCCTTTGTTTTTCTTCCAAACCAATTGCCATTGCTGTGGGGTTTGTTTCAGAAACCTTCCTTTCTGAAATCAGCAAACCCCCTTTTCCCCCAAATGGAGAGAAAAAAATGTCTCCTTTATAATCTAAACTGGTAAGTGATTTGTGTGACACCAAAGCCCCTGGTATCCTCCCCGTGCTTCCTGTACATGTATGGTTCCTGTGTGGTGCTGATGGCTGTGAACACAGTGTCCTTTCCCGCTGGAGTCAGCTTCCTGCTTTAGTGTCTAATTCAGGCATCCCTCAAAAAACACAGAAGGAAGAGCAAAGGCCTTGGCAATTACAGAGCTATAACTGAGCTGCCTGCCACTAGCCAAGGTCACGTTGCTAGAAGTGGTCCTGCACCCCAACCTGTTTGTCCTTGCTCTGTCTACTCTGCACCCCGCCTAGCCTCTGCAGGAACCAGGAGAAGACCTGTGACGGTGGAGAGACCCCCTTCAAGTGATGGACACTTGCTAATGTAGTCAACTCTTTACCTTTAAAACATCTCAGTTTCCACCCCCCAGAAATCTCTGGTATTGTTTACCATGCCTTCACAGCAGAAATCAGTTAGGTTAAAGCTTTTTTTTCTGCAAAATCTAGCGGAGCTGTGCTGTAGCAGCTTTTCCCCAACTCCCACATGACAGCTGACGAGAGAGGCTGAGGGCAGGAGATGGATGCTGGTGTGCGGAGCCAGATCACCCTGCAGGCTGCACAGCCTCTGGAGCCCTGAAGTCTGAGGCTGCCACCCCTTCTTCCTCTGTTCCCCAGTGGAGACTCTGTTGCTCTAGAACAGAGGCCCAGAGGCAGGCCTTCCTACAGATTCTTTTCAGAAGCCAGCATCCGTGAGCACTCTGTAACCATGGTGAAAACCATGTGGGGGACTGTCCCCAGACCAGGAGCCGGAGCACTTATTTTCCAGATCTTAGACAGTCACATCTCTTCCTAAGTGTGCAGCCTTGGATGAGCCTGGCCGGGAGAACTTTCTGGGTCTTCTCTACTGAACTTCTCTATAGAGAATTAACAGTGCATGCTCCAGGTGCACCTTAATTAACTCCTGACCCAGGCCCCGAGTGTTTACTTCCTAGCCCTCAGTATCCACGCTTTCCTGGACCATCTTTCCTGGTCCTTCCCCAGCCCTCAGCCGTGCATTCCTTCTCTTCTCGTTACATCCCCACCCTGGGCCTTATTCCCATTGTGGGGCGGGTGGTGGCCATGACTGGGTTTCTTGCTGCACTGGCATCCCTTCAGGACATGATTGCCACCTCAGGTGTTATTTACCCCAGAGCCTGGGAGTCCCTCATTTCAGTAATAGTTAGGTGTTAAATATTTGTTGACTATTAAGCTTGGAATTTTACCTGGAGATGCACAGACTTAAGTCACTAAATAAATATTCTAAGCGATTACATAGCTAGACTTTCTCCTTTAATTCATTGTTTAGTTTGGAGGTTGGGTTGGTTGGTTGGTTTTCCTGGTTTTGGTTTTGGTTTGTTTGTTGAGTCAGGGTTTCTCTGTATGGCCCTGGCTGTCCTGGAACTCACTCTGGCTGATCGCGAACTCAGATTTATCTTCCTCTGCTTCCTGAGTGCTGGGATTTAAGGCCACTGCCCGGCTTCAGTCTTGTCTTGAAACCACCAGTACCTGCGCTCTTGCTGCTTTTCTGTAGACAGCCAGGCCACTGATGGTGGACGGGTGTGACAATCACGAAACCCACTTGTGTCTAGAGAAACCTGCCCGCCGCGATGCCCTCCCATCCCCCACATGCCGGACTGTCTATATTTGATGACCGCTAATCTGATGATATCCAGTTGTCTCTGAACACCTTCCATTTTTTCCTGCTTACCTCTTAAATTACGCCATAACAGTCTTGGGACTAAAAGTTTCGTTCTCTAGAAAATTGACAATTGGCAATACTTGTGTGCATGGGAGAACGGGGAGGAGGGGGAAGAGGTGGGGGGCTGATGTCCAGGGGAGACTCTCTGGTCAGTTTGAGTCAGGTATTCAGTACATTTTACCATGTTCCCACTGGAACCAGAGGGGAATACAGGGGGAAGGTGCTCTTTCTGCAACAGCAGGTTCATCCAGGTCAGCACGTTGATTTGTCCATCTGAAAATCTCAGATAGCGCTATCCCCCAGACCTCCCTCCCTCCCAACGGTCTGCATCCAAACCTTGATTATTCCTTGTTCTCAGGTTTTTCTTACACATTCCCCATCAGGAACTCTCATGGACTCCACCTTCGAAATATACTCAGAATAAAACAGTCTCTCATCGTTCCCACTGCTGTCATCTCCAAAGTACTGTCGCGACCCCTGTCTGTGTTAGCTGCTGGAATGGTCTCCCTGCCGTTACTCGTGCCCTTCGGTAGTTTGAGCTCTGCATGGCACCTAGAGGAAGGGAACCATAGAAAATGAACGGGTAAACAGCACTTGCCACACATGCCATGTGGTAGAGAGAACTCACCTCCACACACATGCTCGTGTGGTAGAGAGAACTCACCTCCACACACATGCCATGTGGTAGAGAGAACTCACCTCCACACACATGCCACGCGTACTCACACACACAAATAAATAAGTGCCTAAATAAATAGCATGTTTAAATGTTTGCAGCCCAACTTCGTTCATAGCCTTCCCATTCCTCTCCGTAAATCTTCAGAGTTGATTTGCCCCCAGCTAACATGAGAAAACGTGTTTTCCTCTGACATCACCCCTTCCTTCTCATCTGCAGCCGCATCTGCCCCACTGCCCCCAGTCTTACCAGCACGTGCTCTCTGCTCAGTTCAGCTGGGACCCTCCTCCCTCCTCAGCTCGTTCCTTCACTCTGAGGCTGTACTCAAGACCTTTCCTTCACAGTGAGCTTTTTCCTGACCTTTAAAGTCCAAGTGCCCGCGCTTGCATCCTTTGGGCTGTCTCACCGTTCCCTGTGGAGTCTATGCAGCGATGCTGGCTCGGTCTTTACTGTGCACCCCTCCAGGAGGAGCTAAGCTCCCTGAGCTAGCACACCAGTGCTCTCTGCAGCCTCCCACTGTCTCAAGCTTCTCCTAGTCGAGATGAATTGTAGAAATTAAAAAGGAAAATCTGCTTTTAATTTCTGAAATCATGTAGTTTCAAATTAATTTAGCCCTATACTAAGAGCTAGCTTTCCACAGTAAACAGAATTTCCTTTTCTTTATTCTAGAAATTCAATTACTGAATTTAAGTGTCTGAGAAAATAGCTGTGTTATGAACAGATACCCTTTAAAGTCCCCACGATTTGGAAGTCATGCATTATCTATCATGGCAAAAGGCAAAGAACACATTCTTTGTTATAAAGAAATGAAGCAGGGATGGAGGAAGCATTGGACCAAAGCTGCGAAGCAGTCAAAAATTCTTTTGAACTAAAAAGCTTCCGTCACTATCACACTTTGAGAATCATCTGGCCTGCTTCGCCACACTTGAAGCTCAGCCTTTGTTCTTCCCTGGCCTTTACTGGGCCCGGTGTACAGAGTGTACACGGTACACGTTGTCCTCCAGCTGAGCTGTGGGTACAGGCGGGACCAGAGTTGAGCTGTCCGTCTGAAACAGACAGAGGCTTCTGGGCAGGTGGAACCTTCCCAGCACTTGAAGGACTCCAGTGCAAGGCCTTGTTGTGGTTGGGCTGAGAGCAGCGTTTACAGCACTCCTTGTAAGCAGAGTGAGAATGCGCTGTGGTGCTTCTTCAAGAGCACAGGGTTGCAACAGCTTCAGCTGTTGGTGTTACAGGTGTGACTGATAGATCGAGCAGAGTTGCCACAGTAACAGCCTGGTGTGTGAGCCCGCAGTGCAGATCTGAGGTCCAGAGGGAGGTCTTCCCTTCCAGGTGGACTCCTTTGGAAAAACCCCCTTCTCCTAGTACCCCACCGTGGCACAGCACACTTAGAGCTGCCTGTCGTGTGTTCTTCAGAACACAGTCTCAGAATTGGGGAGTCCTCATGCTTTGACTTAACACACAATATAATAACTACAGCAAACAAATGTTAGGTGAGATATTTCTTGGCTTAGAAAGATGAAGGGCTGGGGTATTGCTCTGTGGTAGAGAACTTGCCTAGTATGTATGAGGCATGGGTTCTGCCCATACCACTGCAAAGCAAAACAATGTCATTATAAAAAAAAAGAAGAAAAGATTATCAATAAGGTTTTGCCAGGAGTCACAAGAGGCCGTGGATTAGCTTGTCTTGTATACTATGGTATACAAATATTTTGAGCAATATGTATGTCCATAATTTCTCAGATGAACTCGTTAGAGTGTACAGGCTTTCTCTGTGAGTCTCCATGTGTCTGGACTTGTCAGTTACATTCCGGATCTCCAGTGTGTCCATTTCCTCAGTTGCTGCACCCAAGACCTACAGGTGGGAAAAATCAACCCTGTCCCCACATTGAACCTAGGATGGCATTGGACAGTTGTTTTTGTTCTGTGAGAAGTCAGTTTTGCTTGCTTTACAAAAGCATGGAAGAGTGTTCCATAAGCATTCCCATCCGTTTTCCACTAGCGCATATCTCCTTGCTATTGTAGAAATCATGGACCCTGACGAGCAGTTGGAGACCCTTCATGAAGCACTGAGACAGCTGCCGCCTGCCCACTGCGAGACCCTCCGGTACCTCATGGCCCATCTGAAGAGGCAAGTGCAGCCTGTAGCTTACTGCTGTATTACAGCCAAATCTCAAGAATAAAATTAAGCAAAAGGTGAAAGAGAGGACATGTTCTCTTGAGTGAACGCGTAGGTGCATAGCGGCATTGTCTTATGAGAAATTGCATTAGTTGGTAAAGGGTGCTAAAAATATTGTACCCTGCAGTACCCTGGCATCCATGCCTTGCCCTTCTAGACCTGCTTGTAAGGATGCTCGTGTTCTGCAGACACTGGTGAGTGTTTTGGAGGAGGAGAGGGCTGCTGCCGTCAGTTTGTGGGGCAGCTCACTTTATTCTTAGCTTATCGCTCCAATTAAGCACTTCAGGCTTGAGATGGGATTTTAGACTACTTTACTGCCCTTACCAACACCAGAAAGTGGCGCACAGTGATGGAGTCAGGAGGAATGCTTCCCGTTAAGAGTTTTAAGCTATTTTATGATTGATGGTGATCAATCTCTACCAGCTGAAACAAAAATTTCACAGTTATATGACGTCAGCAGATTTAGGGCCTCAAACTCAAATAGAAACACAAATTCTAAATGCCCCAAAGCATGCGTTGTCCAGAAGCACACATGCATTTCAGACACGCGTGGATGCCCGCCCCGTTCTTCTTTTCTTCCTCCTCTTCCTTCTTGTCTTTGATTTTGAGACAGTGTCTTGCTGTGTGACTCTGGCTGACCCGTGACTTACTGTACAGGCCAGGTTCATCTCCGCCTCACAGAGACCCGCCTGCCTCACCTCTGTAGTGCTGGGATTAAAGGTGTGTGCCACCATGCCCAGCTCTTTCCCACTGAAAGGCGCCGTGAGTGAGTTCATGCTTCCTTTGGGTGTGCTCACAACTCATGCATGCCATTGTCAATTAAAGTCAGCTTCATATTTGACTTTAGTTCTGTGTTCTATAATAAGAATCACTCTCTAAGATGGTCTGTTCTGATGCTGTAGGGTGCTAGGAAGAGAGACAGACCTGAGACTGTCCTGACTGTAGGCCACTCCTCCCTGCCCCCACAGCTGCTCTCCTAGACACTCAGTCTCACTTTGCAGAAAGGCCCAAGGGGAGCCAGAGAGCCAAGGAAGGGGAGGGCAGACCTCTTCTCCTTCCCCCTCAAGTATCTGAACCCACACGGACTTTAAAATCTTTATCAACATGACCTACTTCAAAAGAAGTCGCATTCCTTGAAGTTTCTGAGAAGCACAGGAAAGCAGCCTGGGAGAGCTAGCCAGTAGCCACAGGCTTGGACGCGACTCTGGCTTTCATCTGGGTGCTCAGATTGCTGGAGCCCCTGCGTCACTGAAGTCATCTGTCCTTCCCTGTGTTTTCAGAGTGACCCTTCACGAGAAGGAGAACCTGATGAGTGCAGAGAACCTTGGGATCGTGTTTGGGCCAACCCTCATGAGATCCCCAGAACTAGACCCGATGGCCGCCCTCAACGACATACGCTATCAGAGACTGGTGGTGGAGCTGCTGATCAAAAATGAAGACATTTTATTTTAGAGTTTTGATTTGAGGAAAAAAGAAATGTTTTACAGATGAAGGAATGTTTTCTAGTAATTTAATTAGCTTCACTAGCTGAATTGTTTCTTGGTTAAAGGTTTGGCCAAACACCCAGACTGAATGAAGGAACTCCTTGTCATTTCCGTAGCACCACTCAGCTGTCCCTGTAAAACCAAAACACACGCTTTCCGGTCTGGAAATCCTGGGTGTTTATCATGTTAAGAGAAACTCAAGCTCCTGCATGACCCCCTGTTTGGTGAGGAAACCCCACATCAAGGAATCTCAGACGTGAACCTGCACCGCCTCTCTGCCCTGGGTTTCCTGTGCCTGTCACCCAGCATGCTGCCCAGAGTAAACTGTCATGACTTTGCCATCGGTTTCTGACTCTTGCACACTCACGCACACACGCATAGGCAGCGCCCTGCCATCCACCCACCCCACACTCGGTTCCTCCCCAGCTCTGTCCTCTACCATAGTGCTTTCTCTCCAGCAAAGCAGGATGTCTGCGGGTCCGCCACTTCAGTAAGCTACCCTACCAGTACAAGTGCACCACACGGCGTTTTCTGTTAAATTATTGGTTTTCAGCTGTAAAGTTATATTTTTACCTGGCATGCAGTTGTTAATTTATTAAATTTGGCTTTTAGAAATCAAAACTACTCATAGCTTTTTTTCTTGCCATGGGGAGAATAGTTAGAAAGTTGTACTTGGCATTAGTTAGCACCAGTTGCCTCCCTTCCCCTGCCTGTTGGTCACTAAGGGATTATAGTAATCTCCTAAAACAGTTTATACTGCCTAGAATCATCATTCACTTACTGGATTTATTCTTTCTTCTCCTATTACTCTGGCAGAAGTCTGTAATGTTTTCTCCACTTTGGGGTCAGTTTTCCTCGAGATTCCTAAGGTGAACAGGGCTCCCTGTCTGGAACAGCTAGGGCTATGTGCATGAAGCTTTAACACACAGCTGAGCAAATGCCAAGGCAGCTTGTCAGGGGGTCTGCACTGGATACCGAGAGTCCCATCCGTGCCAGACTGCCACCAGTCAGCCATGTGGCTGTGAGCAGACAGCCATCTCCTTCTCTCTTGGACTGTGAGATGAGCACCCGCATAGAGCTGAGGTTCCATCTGCTTTAAACAATAAAACAAAACTTGTATGGTAATTCACACCTGTAATCCCAGCACTTGGGAGGAAAAAGTGGGAGGATCGAGTTCAGGGCCAGCCTCGGGTACCTGAGACTCTCTCAAGCCAACACTCAGTGGAACAGCTGGGTACAGCAGTGTATTATGGTCCTAACTACTGGGGAGGCTGAAGGAGGAGCAGCATTTGAGTCCAAGAGTTCAAGACCAGCCCAGGCAACGTGGTGAAATAAATAATAAAAGGTGAAAATGAAATACGTTCCTGCCCCAGAGTGGTGGGAGCTGGTGGAAGCGCAAGGCTTTCTCATTCCATGCTTCCTCCTCTGGGCTATAGTGGGCACGGGCAGTTTGCTCTTTTACTACTGTTCACATTGAGGGAAAGTGTGGCTGCCCAGCTGTCTTTTAACCAGTGTCTGATGACAAATGTCACCACACTGTGATATGGGATTCCCCTCTCTATGCTGTGAATTCTTATAGATTAATAAAGAATCTGTCTTGGGCCTGGCAGGGCAGAACAGAGGTAGATGGGGAAAACTGCATGCTGGGAGAAAGAAGGCAGAGTTAGGAGAAGCCATGGAGCTCTGCTGGAGACAAATACCAGAACTTTACCCAGTAAGCCATAACCTTGTGGCAATACACAGATTAATGGAGATAGGTTAATTTAAAAGATATGAGTTAGCCAGAAATATGCTTAAGCTATTGACCAAACAGTATTACAAATAATATGGTTTCTGTGTGATTATTTCGGGGCTGAGAAGCCGGAACAAAACAAGCGGCCTCCTACAGCAACACTGAGCAGTGTGGAACAGAACACACAGATTGGTTAGATACCGAGTAAATCGTCTTCAAAGTGGAAGCAAATCACAGGGTGGGGATCAGCTCAGCAGAATCCTTACCTAGCATGTGCAGAGAATTTGAATAGCTACACTGAAAACTAATGGTAAAACAGTTACAGCCATGAAGCTCATCCATATTTAAGCACACATCTCATAGATCAGGGCCTTTATTTAAAAAAAAAAAACTGTCAAGGCATCTAAAAGAGCTGACAGGCTTCCTGGATTTTGAGACAGGATCTCTATACCATCTGGCATGGGACTTAACTATGTAGCAAGCAAGACTCAAACTTCCAGCAATCCTCCTGCCTCAGTCCTCTAAGCTCTGGGATTATAGGTATGAGTCACATGTCAGGCCTTACAATATCTTTTAATTATTCTAAATTGTCAGATGCAATTTTCCCTGATTGCCCAATTTTTTTTGTAATTGATGGAGTTACTGCTGTGGCCCAAGGCTCCGAATCAAGCCAAGCAGACACCAGAGGATACCGCAAGACAAGATTTAATACCAAGCAGCACAAAAGGAGTGAGAGAGGGGAGGGGGCTGGTTGATCAGGGCCACAGACCCGAGCCGAACCGCAGCCCTGAATGCCAGCTGAAGCAAGTATTTAAGCACAAAATCACAAACATTTGTTGCCAAGTTACAGTTAAAATTTTCGCCAATCGGGACTTAAGAGAATAGGGGCTGCCTTGAATGTTCAGTTCCGTCATTGCCAGCCGACACAATGGATTTGTTTGTTCCTTCCACTGTTAGAAATAGCTGTAATCGAGAACTAGAGAGGCGTAAGGACTGTTCCTGTGGTTTAGGAGGAGGTGGGTCAGCCACTGGAAGGTTCCCAGCTCCCCCAGGGCCTGCGAACCTAAACTCTGTTTCCTTCTGCAGGTAAAATGGAGGCTGAGTTCAAAATGGCAGGACAGGTGCTTTGTGCCTGCTCCAGACGTGATCATTTAAGTAAGGTGCTCTATATTACGGGTGGTTGCTGCGGCTTCATGTATGGCTGGGTCCCCTCAGGTCCTTGTAATTCATTGGGAATTTTCCAAATCGTCACATTTGCCAATTCCATCCATTTGGCACAGTCCTTTGGTCTTTGTTTTTCCTGTAAACTGAAGGTTGGGTGAGGCTCTGACCTACCTACCTCCCGACTTAGAGACTGGGACTCAACTTGCGGCTTGAACAACCTTCCTGCCTCTGCCTTCTGAGTAGCGGGGACATGCAGCATGTGGGCCACCATAAGAAACTTGTGAAACCACAGCTTTCCGAGGAGAGCCTTCACCCTAAAAACTTGCGTTGAACTGGTGTGGGTACTGGCGATCCCTGGGCTTTGTTGTTTATTTATGTACATGGGTGTTCGGCCTGCGTGAATGTCTGTGTATGTATGTGCCTGGTGCCCATGGAGACCAGAAGATGGTATTGGCTCCCCTGGAACTGGAGTTATAGATGGTTGTGAGCTATCCTGTGGACGCTAAGAATCAAACCCAGGTCCTCTGCAAGAACAGCCAATGTTCTTAACCCCTGAGCCATCTCTCCAGCCCCCAGATCTTTTGTCCTACAGAGCCTCAAATGTGCTCGTTCTGTTACGTTTCAGAATTGCTAACCTGACTCCTCGAGGGACCACAGATGTCCCTCTCAGTCACACCAGCTCTCAGAGAGGTGCTGTGGGGTTAGTGGAGATTTTCACCGTCCCGGAGCCCCGAGGCTGGTGTCAGATTACAGAAGTACCCTGGCCCTGGGAGTGTCTGGCTGAGAGGACAGCAGGCTGAAGACGCTGGGGCTTAGAGTTGCTGACCGCAGCTGCCTCATGGTCCAGGCCGCTGCTACAGGAGGGGCTGCAATGCAGGCTTACCTGTGGCATTGCTACTGTGCTGACTCTGCTCACCCCCACTCCCCAGAACCAAGTGTCCCCTCTGCTGCTGCAGGAGACCCCTCTGGAAAACCAGCTCCTCACCGCATAGCTTGCCGCAGCAAAAACCTGTTAAATTCTTCCTGTAACTTCCTTCACACCTGAAACAAAGCCACACTCCTTGTCATGGCTGACAGCCTGCTGTGGCTGGACCCACGCCTACTTCTCTAACCACGTCAGACTTGAGCATCCTCATCACCTGAACAACTTGGGTAGCAATTTTCCAGGCCCCACTCCGAATTCCTGAGGTAAAGCCTGGAGTAGGGCCCAAGGCTTCCATTTCTAAGCGCGTGTAGTGATGCGACACCTACAAGGGTCCCAGGATCCCACTCTGGGAGCCGCTGGCCTGGGGTTTCTAGAACCTCACTGCCCACTAGATCACCGCAGGTCAACGAAATCCAAGGGTGTGTTGGCAAGGCTTGGGCAGACAGCATCCGGGGTCATTCTATAGTCCCCTTTTGCTAATTGTAGCGGCTTCATTTCCTCTGGGTGTGTTACAATGCACTAGGAATTTGCTTCAAGTAGAATCAAATAGCAGACGTGGGAGAAACGGTTGTCACGGCGTTTCTGCACAAAGAAACAGGAGGCAGGGCACAGCCAGACACACAGGGCCTCGCGGGGAAGAAGTCAGTGGCTAGAAAGCATACTGGCTGGGCCTGGGCCAGAGCCTTTATCAGGTTCAAGTTAAGGACTCGCCAGTAGAATAGTGTCCTAGGCGGTGGCCCGTGGTGCTAATCCCTGTTCCCACCTGGCTCTGGTGATTTAGTGCAAGAACACTGACTTGATGACAGGGGTTGTTGGCTCTGGATTGCTTTGGCATCTCAAAGGGGAATCCTTTGCGCTCTCTAGGAATTGGCTAGATATGGGAGGGCACTCTCCAAGATATGGAAAATACAGAAAAGAATGAAGTTAATTAGTCCGAAGTCCTTGCTTTTTTCCAGTGTCACCTCCCTGTTTCTGACCCACAGCTGACTCTGTCCTCAGTACAGTCTTCTCTTCTTCCTCTTCCTCCTCCTCTTACTCTTCTTCTTCTCCTTCTCCTTTTCTTCTTCTTCTTCTTCTTCTTCTTCTTCTTCTTCTTCTTCTTCTTCTTCTTCTTCTTCTTCTTCTTCTTCTCCTCCTCCTCCTCCTCCTCCTCCCTCTTCCTCTTCTTCTTCTCCTCCTCCTTCTCCTTTTCTTCTTCTCCTTCTTCTTTTCTCATTTTAATTGTTTGGATAGGAATGTGCTATACATTTTCCTCCCCCTCCCCCTCAATATGTTCTTATTGACATTTGATTCTAAATTGCACAACTCACTAAATATAAAGTGGGTCTAAGTCAGAAAAAGGGAACGAGAGTTCATCAAACCTTATAGAAATCAGAATGAATCATATCAACACCTACTTGTTACTTAAAACCCTTTATTAGGAGACTAGGGAGGATCACTAGAAACCGCTGAAGGACGTTTTTATGTAACAGGAATTAAGCTCAAGGCCCTGATACCACAACAGTAGTTTGTGTTAGAGGTGATCAATAGCTTCAGAATTCTTCATTCCCTGGCTGAGACTAAAAGTCCATGGGAGTTGAAACTGGGTTGTTCTGAGAGTTCTCTGGTGGAACTTGAAAGCTGGTACCCCAAACACTGCTATTTCACAAGTGAGTTGGTAATCTTCTGCCCTTGGCACAGGGCTGTGTGCCAGTTAGGGTTAGCATATACTCAAAAGTTGCTTCAGATTAAGGTCCCCTGAAAATTGACTTTTTAAGTTACAAGGCAGGAAGGGAGGGAAGAAAAGAAGGAAGAAGACAAAGACAGGCTGACCTGGGCTGTTGAAGACAGATTTTTCTTCTCTCTTCTCTCTGGTTTGCCCCAGCTTCCCAGGTTTCATAGTTAGCCGTCTGCAGAGGAAGCTAGTCTCTTCCACATTGCAAACTCATACTGTTTCAGCTCTGAATATGGGTTATAGAAAGGAAAAAAAATCCCTGCCTGTGCCCCATGAACTGCCATGTTGTTCTTGTTCTAAATTTAGGACCAAGAGAAGCAAAGGGCTGGCGGGAGGTTGTTCTGGAGAGTTTTCACAAGCAAGAAAGGCCCTGTGCCTAACACATACACATCATCCACTCCATAAGTGGATGGTCAGGAGCCTACCAATGACCAGAAAGGGACAGACCCCTTTGACTTTTGCCTGAGGTAGAGATGTGCCCACCACCAAGCACTTCCTGTCCCCTCCAAAACCCTCCAAAACCCGATCAAATACAAGGTAATATAGGTGGTAGAGAAATCCTAAGGGATCTACCAGCAACACCACAGTCTCTCACCAGTATGTTTTTCCTACCCTGAAATCTGGGCCCTATGAAAGACAACCCCCAAACGCAAATGCTCAGCTCAGAGCACAAGCAATGATTTCTGTGGTGTTACAGGAAGAGGGTACAGTTTGGGACTGGAGACACAGCTCACTGATTGTAATCACTGCACTGTGGGTGAAGGGAGGAGAGCCCTGCTGACCAGCAGAGCCAAACCCCGAATTACCCAAATTGAGGGCCTGCTTCTTATACCCGCATCCAGCAGAGCTTTTCCTTGGTCAGTAGGGGAGGGTGGCCGCAGAGATGATGACTAGGTCTCGAGCCACTCCCACGGGAAAGAGAAACCTCAAAGAGCGTGAGCGGCCTGCTCCTGGCTGATCCTGGTGTTGACAGTGTACTTTGCAAGGAAGGGCTTGTTCTGGAAAGATCGATGGGGAAAACAGTGCGAACTCAAGGGGTCAGGAGATCTGTCCAGGGGAGCGAGGCATTAGGATGGAATTAGTGTCCTTGGAGTTACTGAGTCCGAGCCCTGGCAGCCCTAACAAGCTAGTTCAGCCACCCACCTCAATAAGCCAATTAAAGAGACAATCGAATAGTGAAAAGTAGAAAAAGGAGATTAAGTCTGTTGGGAAGAAGTAAAAAGAGGTACAGTCGTTCTCCAAAGTTCATCCTCAGAGCCCTGACAAAGAGGAGGAATCGGCCAGCATCTCTGAGCAGTTCCTGTGGAGGCGTGGTGCCGCCCGTCATCGGGACTTAAGTCTCTCCTGCTAGGTGGCCAGACAGTCGTGAGAATTGTATGACATCTTCCAGGAGACAAGCCAGGGCTTCAGCCTTGCCTTCTCCCAGCAAGAGGTTACTGGGGAAGTTCTAGTTCTTTAGGATGTCTGTCTGATGGCCAAAGAGAAAGCCGGAAGTGTCTCTAGGATTTCTTCATTCCTAACAGGCAGTTACAGCAGCTTTGGCTTTGTTTGTTTTGCTTTATCAAGGACTGAACCTAGGCTGCCAGCAGCCGCACAAGCTCTACCACTAAGCAACAACCACACCCTCCTCCTGCTGCTCCTCCTCCTCCTGCTGCTCCTCCTCCTCCTGCTGCTCCTCCTCCTCTTCCTCCACCACCTCCTCCTCTTCTTCCTCACTTTTTGAGGCAAGGACTCACTACGTTTCTCCAGGTGGCACTGAGCTTCTCCAGGTCTTGAATGTCCTTCAGGCCTCGTCCTCCCTGGGGCACCGTAATCACCGTAATCACGTATCCGCACCACCAAGTCTGGCTAGCGCTGGGCTCCACCAAACGGAGGACTCCAGGCTCGTGTGATTCTCTTGGGAACCTGGGGTTCCAGGGAGCAGCACACTGCAGCTCTAACCCCGTCCCACACTCAGGTGCGTGAGCCTGCCACCTGGCTTCCCTCTCTAAATGAAATTAGGAGACAAAGCGGTAAAGGAAAATGGATTTAATTATAGTTTGTTCGAAGTCGGAAGAGGTAAGCCTGTGGCCATCATGTAATTGAAGGGTAACTTTGTAACAAAGACTAGAACAAATGTAAATTTTGGGGCAGGCTTAATGGGTCCCTTTGTTGGAGGGGAGAAGACCTAGGCCCCAGGTTGTCTCCCCTCTCTGTTAGGAAGACTTCTTTTTTTTAATCCAAGTCCAGCTGAGGAAATGAGGTCTTCAATATCCCCAAGTTTTGAAAGAGAAAAGCATTTCTGCTTCTTTCGTTATATTGATCGCACCCATTCAGGGTCTGGAAGAATTCCTTTTCTTTTTCCTTTGACATGAATTCATTCTTCTTAAACATGCTCCTTTTCAAGGGGGAAAGATGATCATCTGGCTGGAAGGTGGCTGCGCACACCTTTAATCCCAGCACTGGGAGGCAGAGGCAGTGAATCTTTGTGAGTTCGAGGCCAGCCTGGTCTACCGAGTGAGTTCCAGGGCAGCCAAGAAAAAAAAGATAATCTGATCAAAGGGAGGGGCACAAGTGTCTCCCTGTGAGCATCCTCATATTGTCAGGGCTCCGGCATAGAGTTGAAACACATACTTATGACAGAATCCTGAGCCCCAAGGGGCTGCAAGAAGGGCAGTAGCTTGCCTAAGCCTCCCAGACTTCCAGGAGAGGCTCTGCCTGCCCTGTTAGGTGCCCCTCCCCACACAACTCTCAGAGACTAGAGAGAGCCCCAGAGGCAGCCCACTGTGTGGGTGCTGTCATCCGTGTACCGCTAGGAAGAGCTGACGTACAAGCCTTGCCAACGGGTGGGTGACCTGGCAGAGATGTATGGTTGGTCGCAGTGGAATCTGGTTGCCATGGGGATGAGAGGTTTTCTGCTCAAGCTGTTTGAGGAGCAAATTTTCCATTGAGTATGTGTCTCACACGCTTGTCTTTCATTTTTATATTTTGTTTTCAGGAAGCATCAAGGGTGGGTTTAACATTAAAAGATGGATTATGCAAGCCTGGAGGCTTTGGCCAGAATCCCAGCTACTCAGTAAACTGAGGCATAAGGATCAAAAAAAGTCAAGGCCCCCATTACCCATCAGCCCATGCCCACCCCACTGCTACCCTCAACTGTGGCTGATGGCTATATCTCCCCCCCCCCGTGTTGGTCGGCTTCCCAGAGGCAGCCTGATGTGCTGTCTGCCACCCTCCAGGTGAGCTTGCCCTCCCTGACCTCTCTGCAACCCCTCCTACTTGAGGGGCTAAGAGGCTTTGGGTGCACTGAACTGCCTCTGTCTCTTCAGTTTAGGTTTTTGTGTTCATTTTGTTTATCTTGTTTCTGTTTCTTGGAGGGGGAGTGGGTGGTTGAGGCCTTGCTGGACTATGGAGTAAATTCAAGGCCAATCAAGGCAGTTTAACTGACCCTGTCTCAAAATAAAGGCTAAAAGGGGGCCATTGCTGAGGCTCACTCGGGGAGATCCTGATGTTGAGGACGATGCTGTGACTAGGCAGGGCATCGGGGGGCAGGCTCTGTGCCAGCTGTTGGCTGCTGCACACCCCCTGCCCTTGGTGACTGCCACCACGCTGTGGCCTCGGGGATCAGCCTTTGTGCTCGTCGCCTGCAGACAGCGAAGCCGCCCCATACTCTCCATTTCCCAGCAGGGCAAGCAGCACCGGGCTGCAACCTTGGCAGCTTCATGGTGCGGGCAGCCGGTGGGTGGGCCTAGGACCGGCCCTGTTCAGTAATGACATGTTCCCAAGGGAGCTCCAGACCGCAGCACTTACACACGTCCCTGTCATCAGTGCTGGGAGCACCGTAGCTTACTGGGCACGACCTTTGCAGCCTGCTGGCTAAGATGCGCACTCCGCTCTGTTCCACCATCTTTCTTTCCAAATTCGCAAGTCCACTTTTTAAAAATGTCTTCCCATAAGACCTGCCTTTTCTTTTTTTTTTTCCTTTCCTTTCTTTCTTTTTAGTTTTGAAGCTACTGCATTCCCTGTGGATTCCTTTTCCGCCACCGCATCACCCCTCAGAGCCCCCCATTTCCGCCACCGCGTCACCCCTCAGAGCCCCCCATTTCCGCCACCGCGTCACCCCTCAGAGCCCCCCATGGGTCTCTGCCTCCTCAGAGCTCTTAGGTGGTGGCAGCGGCCACCGCTTTCATTTTCCTCCAGGTCCTTATGTTCTAATCTTAATTGCTGATACTAACGCTCAGATCATGCATTACACTTTGCAAAATGACCCCAGAAGCAAATGTTACCGAGACTACAGAGTTCAAAGAGGCTTTAGTGGAGCCAGGGCCAAGGCTGGTACCCAGAGCACACAAGGGTCACTGCAGGGGTGCAGACCAGTTAAAGAGCCACTGGAGAGCAGCTGGAGGTGTGCAGGCCAGCCACAGGATGGAGCTGACAGGAGGCGTGGCACCAGGTCTGGTGTATGCAGAGGGATGCGGCCACTTAGCGGATGTGTCAGGCAGCCAGGCCCATGAGGAGCTGAAGCTCTGAGGACAGTTTGGAGCCCTCTGTCTGTTGGTTCTTTCTGCACTGGGTGGTTGATGACTTGTCAGGGAGGTCATCACAGACCACAGTGCAAAGTGTTGTCTGTCTGTCTCCTGCTATTTTTTTCACATAATAGAGGAATATAATATAGAGATCTCTATATTTGTATATATACATATAAATGTATATATGTGTGTGTGTGTATGTTCAGGCCAGCCTTTAACTCCAGATTCTCCTACATCCATCTCCCAAGTGCTAGGGTTACAGAACTGTGCCCCTGCGCTCAGATTAAGAGGGTACTGCCCCTCCACATTGGCCTGGTATGTCCAGCAAGCCTGGGGACCTGGTTTGTCCAACATGATTTTAAATGTGCTCATATGTGCATATATTTCCGACCTACTTGAATATATCTACTTATAGCAAACATATTTATCAAGTTTGTGGGCAGCAAGCCCCAATGATGCTCGTGTCTCTTCCTCCTTCCAGCCTCCCACAGCACTGGGGTTGTGAGCACATGAACAATTGTGACCTGGATTTTTACATGGGTTCTGGAGATTTGAACCCAGGTCCTCACGCTTGCACACCGAGCACTCTTACGCACTGAGCCGCCTCTCCAGCCCATCTCTTGATTGATCCTGCAATGTTTTTACCTCTGTAGGATTATGAATGGTGCTACCACTGTGAACACCACTGTGCAAGAATCTGTCTGAGACCGCTCTCTGCTTCTTAGACATGCCCCCCAGAAGTAGAATCGCTGGATTGTGTGCTAGTTCTATGTTTAACTTTTTGAGGAGCTGCCAAACTCTTCCCCAAGCAAGCCTCTGTGGAGCCTTGACGGAGATGGTTTTATAATGGAATTTGGCAGTAAGCATAATTGTATCTATTTTTTCATTCTCTCAGATTTACCTATTTTTCTCGGAGGGTTTCTACAAGCCCTTTTAGTTCGTTTTTCTATTATCTGTCTAATTGTAGTATGCCTGAGGGCAGTTCTGAGTTGAGAATCTATTAATTGATTAACCTGTACTAGCAGCAGGGTTGGGGAGTACTGGTTCGTTCTCTAAATCCTCTTGAGCCGTACCATGGGTCTGACGGAAACTGCTGTCAGCTACACATTTGTGGAGCCTTCATCACCCACTTCACCTTCAACCCATCTCCACCCAGTATGCTCCCCTCCCCCGGCAGAAGCTTCTCCAGACCCTGCCTCCTGGGTGCCACGGAGCTGGGATTGTGGTGGTGCTGGAAGCCATCACAGGGTCTGGAACAAGACTAACATGGAGCCTTCAGGGCCCTCCCTGATATTTTCCTTATGAATATAGAATATATTCAGAGAAACACACAGAGGCTAGAAATGTGGCCTTCACGGGGCTCCAGGCGAGAGTACTTGCCTAGCATGGGCAAGATCCTAGGTTCAGTCTCTAACACCACAAATAAACAGGTAGTCCATGTAAAGAGAGCAGTTCAGTGAGTACTTGTAGAGCAAACACCCTTGTTACCCCCACCAGGTTAAGGAGAACACTGTCCGGGACTCTTCCTCCACCCTGGGGAACCGTGACCAATGCTGACCCCTCCTCCCCTCCCCTCTGGTGCAGGAGGATGGAGCGCCACAGAAACTGCCCTGCAGCCACTCTGACTACGGACCTGGGCTGTTTTAGTTACCCGTCTGGATGATCTGGTTATGGTAGCTTACGCATACCAATCCTGCATCACAGTGGCTTCAAATACCTTTCCCATAGCAACAGAAATGGACCGCTTTACCCACAGGCGATGCTGTGTCCAGATCCTTAACTGGCCACTGAAAACCACACGGCAGTTCCACAGGCCTCCTGTCTCCACCCACTCAGGCCCTGGTTATAATTTCATCTCAAGCTACTCCACAGGAGCCCAAAGGAAACAGCCGATAGTGCCTCACTTGCCACGCAGCCAAGTTGAGCTTCTCAGCTTGCTGGTAAGCGGAGGTGTGCACCTGCGGTCAAAGGTGGCCAAACTGGTGGAAATTGTCGTGGATAAGAGCAATCTGAATGGTTCAGCCTACAGAAAAGGCCCAGCGGAACAGTTTTTAATAGTAATAACACTATAGCCAGAATTGTAGCATCAGGACAATAGAGTACATTGGTCCTCAGCTGAGCCGGATCTCTCTGATGGCCTCAGCCTCTGACACATACAGAGTTTTGTCATAGCTGTCAAAACTGGTGGCAGCACACTCCAGATAAGGAGTTCCGCTCCCCTGAGCATCCCTTAGGCTTCCAGAAACAACCCAGGAACCAGGAGTGCAGAGGCTCCTAAAGCCTTTCACAAGGCTGCTCAAAGCTGGGGCCAAACTTCCTGTCTTCTCCTGATGCTCCAGAGAGGCGAGGCTGCGTCTGACTGATGCTGAGAGCTCGCATGTATCCTCCCTAGGCCCTAAGCTCCCAGTGACCCCAGTTTTCCTGGATTCCCCTCCTTAACTAAGACCCTGATGTGATTCCCCCCATCCCTGCTTACTGACATCCCCTATCTCCAGCTCCCATCCCTAGAACTGGCCCACAGCAATCCCTCCATCATCTACCGGCTGAACTCTGCTGGGAGGAGAAAGCTGTTCTTATATCGCCTTCCTAAGCAGGACTGTATTGCAAACTGCATCCTTCTAAAGCATGACTGAACTCCAAACCCGGAAGCTGCCTGCTCCAGCTTGATTGCAGGGCTGTGCTTGGGGCATGCATGCTGGTTCAAATAAATATGGCTCAGCTACCTGCTCTCTCTCTCCCTCTACCCAGGTGCTGGGCGGTGGGAGGAAAGGAAGGGGTGCCTCCGTGTTCCTGTTCTGGCCCTGCTCTGTGGGGGCGGAGCAAGCTGGTTCAGGCTCAGCTCTGCAGCAGCACCAGCTGGTGAGATCTTTCTCTACCCCCACGGCACCTCCTCCTCTCACCTAAAATGGGAGGAGAGGGGGAGGAAGGGCTGATTTTCCTCCTGGGTTGAATTTATCCCAACTACTTGCAGACCGGCTTGTGGAAGCTGGGAGAAGATAAACAAAGAAGGCTTGTTGGAATCTTTCAGAGCTCTCTGGGTGCTTCTCAGCCCCCTCAGTTTTTCTTCCTACCTTCCTGGGGGAAGAGCTGTGCCTGACCCCTGCTGCGCAGAGTGCAGCCTGCCTTTTTTCCGAGCTGCCTGAGACCTCGCTAAGATGCGGTTCAGTTTGATAGGTGCCTGTCATTCTAAGGTTCTCAAGCAGGCCTTCGCTGAAGAGGTGCTAGCTCTCTGTTAGGTTTTAGACATGCTGGTTTAGGAAGACACCAGGACAGATTATTGGTGACAAGGACTTTGTTTGTTAATACCATGGACAGAGAGGTGGAGGTGGGGTATCACATGGCAGAACCTCAGAGGGAGAGTTGAGTACCAGAGAGGTGCAGCGTGATTTAGTCTCTGAAGAGAATCAGAGCCACGATAAAAGAAGAGGGAGCTTTTGAGGATGGAGGAGGTTCGCAACATGAGCCTGCAGCCAGATTTCCTGAATCCAAGGCAGGAGGCAGGAAAAAGGATGGAGAACTGGATGCAGCACCATTTGATGCATGCCCACTTCCTAGGTGAGGTGTCAGGACACCCTAGTCTCGGGACTCACAGTGTCCCAGTAGGGCACCTGCCAAAGCAAGGTGGGAAAGGCCCTGGCTAACATACAGCAAACATACGTTCTTAGACCCGCAGCCTGCTCCTAAGCTTTCTTTAGAGCAACGGCACGTCTGCTTGCATCTTCTGTTTCCCTTTCCCCGTGGAGGTTTGCAGGAGAGAAACACAGATGGCAACAGCCTGGAGGGAGTAAGGGGAGTGGAGAGCTCAGACGTTCACCATGTAGCACACTAGGCTTGGACCAAGAGACAGGGTACAGTCCAGAAAGGGAAGTCTTGGGAGGTGGAGACCTTGTCCAACCTTCACTGTAGCCTCCTCGACAATAAACCGTTGGATATTTTCCAATGGAAGGCGGTAGAAGCTGTTGGGGAGCAGACTCAGATCATGAGGACTTGCAGCAAGGTGTCCTGGGTAAATAGCCCCTAACCATAAAGAACGGGTTAGCCCCAGCCTAACCATTCTGCTCCACTTACAGAAACAGTATTCCCAAGTATCTAAAACAACCTACCTTGCTCCCAGTCGAACAACACACACACACACACACACACACACACGCATTCACATACATGTGCACGCATGCACACAAAGCTGCAACTTCCTGGTAGCTACCTATACATACATAAATGTCCCCACGTTTCTCCAAATGCACTTGGCTTTTGGCTTGGAGCGTGTTTATTGCCTTGCTGTGCGGCACAGGGCACTGAGGGTCCCCTGGTTTTGAATGAAGAGACATAGGTGTGGCATGGCAGGACCAGGAGGGCCCCACAAAGAGCAGTCAACAGTGATGTGTTCACACTGGCCTGGGATTCTGAAGTGACTGCGCCTCCCAGAGGCCGAGGCCTGAGGCTCGCGCTCCAGGCTTCCCTGTGACTCCCCACAGGCCTCACCTCATCCACCTCACAGAGCTCTTTCCTGCTGACACCAGCGGGTCCTGCTGCTTACCGCTCACTTCCAAAGACGCTGTGCTCTGGTGACCCTACCCACTGCTGCCCTGCTCTTCTTTCTCTTCTTTTTCTGAGGAAGGGCGTCGCTGTGCAGTCTGGTCTGGCCTCAGCCTCCCGAGTGCTGTGATGACGGCCTCAATTCATCACAAGTCCACCACACTTCTTTCCGAATGCTCTATGCCTGTCCAAAGCCAGAGGCACCAACCACACTTAGACCATCTGAAGCATCAGCTGTTAAGCTAAAAGGGTCTGAGGCCCGGGTTTGATGGGGAGGGAGAGGGTGTAAAACACCAGGTCTCTCACAGGCCCCTGCCACCCACTACTCCACCAGAGCAGCAGCAAGGGTTAGCATGCTACGTGGGTAGCTGAAGACACCGAAGACAGGACCACCAATCAGAGTAAAGCTCTGGGTCAAGAGAAGGTCCTGTACCCATAAGCCCTCTGAATGGCTCTGGGCATTGTGATTCAAGCCTAAGTGTTCTACTTTGACAGTTGCTTCTGAATGGGGCTTTTGTTACCATAAGCCAGGTACCCAGTGAGCACTGCAGTTCCCTCAGCATTGTGCTCCACGTCACTGTGACTGATGGTCACCACTGCCCCTTGATATTGGCCAGTCAAAACCTGGTGCTGTTTCCTTCCTCCTTTGCCCTTTTCAGTGACATTTATCCCTGTGCCCAGCCTGTTAGGGTCTTCTGTCAGTGTTAATAGTTCAAACCAAGGCAGGGTGGACCAGAACATCCTTCTAAGCCTTGAAATGACTTGGTGTCTCAGGAGAGTCACCAAGAAGGATTCCTTGGTCTTTGAGAGGACAGTCATATAAGATGTCAGATCAGTCATAACTCATGGAGCCCTGTGGGAGACACTGAGCAACTCTGCTGGAATTAAGGCCTGAGCAAGTTATTTTATTTTATTTTTATTTATTTATTTAATGGTCTTGAATAAAACAGAGATACTCATAGGCCTTGAGTACACAGGAGCTGGTCTCTGATCATTGATGCTCGGAACCTTGTAATTGGCCCTAAGAGCACACAGCCCCTGGTGTCCCCAGAAGCCATCCACATGTGCCACCCTTCCATGGGTCTGATGAGCTGTGGAACGTGGTATTCCCATGTTCCCAGAATGCATCTGAGTTAGCTCTGTGGCTAATTGGGTTTGTATCAGTGACATCAGAAAAGGGTTGTGGAGCCAACTATGTTCTTCTGGAACACACAGGAAGAGGTTGTCCTGTCAAAGCCCAGGCTGGTCTCTACCGTAATGAGGTGCCCCAGACAAAGGCACGAAGGGACATTATTGTCCTGGAGTTCCTGTCTTTAGTGGCTTCTGTTCAACGAGAAGCTGAGCTCCGTCTGGGTGCAGGAGCTGGCTCTCCACTGCACCCTTTGACGTTCAGGGTGATCAGGTGCGTTAGAGCCAATTTCCAGAGTTAGCCGCCAAGGAGATGAAATATGGAGGCTCTCTTCCCGCCGTCTCGTGACCCGGGGCTCCCTTTAACTGCACCAAAGCCAGGAAACGGCCCCTTACAGAGCCAGTGACAGCCCCTTACAGAGCCAGTGACAGCCCCCACGGCTTCCATAACCCTAGCCACACGGAATACACCTGGAGGGAGAAAAACAGAACCCTTCCACATGGGTGTTCCCCACCCCACTCTGGTCCAGAACAAATCGTTCCTCAAATGTTTCAACATCCTGAGTGTGGGTGGGAGTGAAACTTACTTCTGTCTTCCGGAAGCCTCGGTCTGTTTATAGAAAAATCAGCAAGTTAAATGGCTGACTTGGGGAAAGGCTCTCGGCCACTCAGAACACACAAGAGTCCTTGGATTTTCTCTCCCCCAGTCCCTGACCCCTGATCCCTGGCCCTGCCTTGGGTCCTGGTGGGTCAACCGTCACTTTTTCAGTATGCTAGAATTTTCCAAACCTCTGACCAAAGCCCTGGAGTCATTTCCTTTATCCAGTTTCACATTCTTTGCTCAGCTGTGGCCAGACTGGGAGGAAGTGCGCTCCCTCTGGTGGGTAGCTGTCATGGGGGTGAACATCTGAAGGAACTTCTGTTACAAGCAGCAGTGGACTTGAACTGGCCTGTGGTCAGTCTGTGGTGAGAAAGGAGGCTCTCCCAAGCCAGGCAGTGCTCAGCACGAGCTGTGCCAGCCCAGCTGCCAGCCTGAGGGTGCCCTACCCTACCCTACCCTACCCTGCCCTGCCCTGCCCTACCCCACCCTACCTTACCCCACCCTACCCCACCCTTCCCTATGCCACCTCTCCCTACCCTACCCTACCCTTCCCTCCTTTTGCCTCAGGATCCCAAGGACTCCTTGTTAAAGCGAAGTGGTCCAGCCACTCCCAACATGGGAACAGGAACTGAACATTTCCTGCCTTTTATCTTCTGGGTGTTGGGGACAAATATGTCCAAATGGCCAAACCAGAGCCCTACCACGGGGCAAGGGCCAGAGCTGTGGCTTTGGTGTACTGAGAGGTCTCCAGAAAAGCGGTGCAGACAGCCTTTGCAGATGGGAGGGGGTGCGGGGGACCAGGCACCACTTGCTCACCCCAGGTCAATTCTCCTCTGCAGGCAGAGCACACAGCCTGTATGGGGACACCCACTGCAGTTGTCACCAGATTCCTCCCTGGGGATTCTGGGAAAACTTCACTGTGGAATTTTATCGTTAGCTGGTGAGCATCAGTCCCACCCTAGGCTGCTGCACGAACGGAGCTGCGGTAAGGAGCCCAGCCTTGAAAAGGCAGCTCGGGAACACAGACGCAGACCGTGAATGCACCAGCAACTTTAAGACGACGGAAATGATCTTGTCACAAATCAAACACGTCAGAACTGAGGTCCCCAAGCAGGTGTCCCAAGGGTTCCCCCCGCCCCGGGAGTGGCAAGGACTCAGGTCTGTTTGCATTTATTCTGGTCTAATCCAGAGGAAAGAATTGCGTTGATAAACAATTGCCAAGCTCTGATTGCCTGGCCGAATTTTCTCCTTAATCATGCTTGTCTCTTTCCTCTCTGCTGCCCCACCGTACCCAGCTGGTACCCACCCTCCAGTCCTTTTCTGCCTCTCATCTCAAGGATCTGGGTAGTGATGACACCAGGGGACACCCTTGCATTCTTGCAGCAATCTCTCAATCTCTCAGCCTGCTTCCTAGGTCTCCATTTGATTGCTTCCACCCACAGACTTCCTTCTGACTTCCTTGGCTTAGCTCTTCGGCAGCGCGGTTGCCCTTCCCAAACCCTAGGGCGGGAGGCAGGTGGCCTGCTTCCTCAGTTTCCATGTCTGTGGGCCAAGTGCCCTCTACACATGGATGTGTGCCACTGAGGATGCTGGCCACAGTCACCTCTGAGAATACATCCTCATGCGGCTGTTCTAAGAAACAACAAGATCTCAAGTAACATGCTAGTAGCCTTCGGAGGGGCAGTGACCCCTCAGAGGCTACCCTTCTAACCTGCCACATGCTGCCCCTGGAAGCAAACAGTCTCCAGACAATTGCATTTTAAGAAGCAGGGCTTGAAGCACTCTGAGCAGGACAGGCGCATCATCCTTCTTACAGAATTAATGCCTGTTAGGTCTGGAAGCAGTCTGGCTGGAAGCAAAGACTATCACAGCCAAATCTCCCATTTGTGATTTCTCTGGCACTTTATTGCCGACCCAAAAGCCTCCTAAAATGTCCCTTGTGTCTATCTGGGCTCCCAATATTCTGAGAAAGAAGCTGAGGCAGGGGCCCTGTAGGCTGGTTTTTCTCTTTCTTTGTTGTCTTTTGTTCAAATCTTTTTATTGCATTTATCTGTGTGTGCATGCACAGGTTGTGTGTGTGTGTGCGCGCGCGCGCGCGCGCGCGTGTGCGTGCAGGCGTGTGTGCATATGCCACGGTGTGTAGCAGTCAGAGGACAGCTTGGGAAAGCTCTTTCTCCTTCCACCATGTGGGTCCTGGGGATGGAACTCATGTAGATCACTTGGCAGCAGGTATCTTTGTCAGCCGATCCATCATCCTGGTCCACTGTGTGCTGTTTTAAGAGCCATTGCGATGCAGCTTGGAAGTCAATCCCCAGAAGTTGGAAGATAAAGGCAGGAGGATCCATAGTTCAAGGACATCCTCAGCTGCACAGCAAGGTAGAAACCAGCCTAGGCTACAAGAGACCCTGTCACCAAGCTAAAAGGGTCCGTGGAAGCTGCCCACTGTTCTCGAACAGGGCCCCTCAGCTCTAGTCAACGCTGCCTTTATTTTTCTTGAAATGCAAAGCAGGCAGCATGGAGCTGAATGTAATCAAAATAACATGAACTACTTCTGAAAACAATTTTAGAGAAAAGCAGAGAGAAGGGCCAGTTTGTACAAAATAGCTCAACCATTATTGCTTCTGTTTCGAGAATCTGAGGTCTGCACTGTTTGCTGTTCTGTTACCGACCTGGTGGAGGGGCAGGAGAGACCCCCATCTCAAGTTTCTCAGGGGGCAGGGGAGACCCCCATCTCAAGGCTCTCTCTCAGGAGGCAGGGGATACCCCCATCTCAAGTCTCTCAGGTGATGTGGGAGTGTCATATATCAATCTGTTGATTTCATTGGTTAAGCAATAAAAAAACTGCTAGGCCCATTTGATAGGCCCACCCTTAGGTGGGTAGAGTAAACTGAACAGAAGGCTGAGAGAAAGAAGCTGAGTCAGGGAGTCGCCATGATTCTCCCATTCCAGGCAGATGCAGGTTAAGATCATTCCTGGTAAGCCAGCTCGTGGGCTACATAGATTATAAGAAATGGGCTAGTCCAGGTGCAAGAGTTAGCCGAAAAAAGGCTAGATATAATGGGCCAAGCAGTATTTAAAAGAATACAGTTTCCATGTAATTATTTCGGGTAAAGCCAGCCGTGCAGAGCTGGGCGGGAACGCAGCCCACCGCAGCTCCTACAACACTCAGGGGCCAGAGGAACCCCCCATCTCAAATCTCTCAGGAGGCAGAGGAGACCCCTCCATCTCAAGTCTGTCTCTCAGGAGGCTGGGGAGATCCCCCCATCTCAAGTCTCTCAGGAGGCAGGGGACATCCCCATCTCAAGTCTCTCTCTCAGGAGGCAGGGGACACCCCCATCTCAAGTCTCTCTCTCAGGAGGCTGGGGAGATCCCCCCATCTCAAGTCTCTCAGGGACCAGAGGAACCCCCATCTCAAATCTCTCAGGAGGCAGAGGAGACCCCTCCATCTCAAGTCTCTATCCAGGGGGTTTGGGCACAGACAGCGTTTATAGGTGGATTGAAGAAAAGTCCAGGCAGACAGTGGGCAGGAAGTCCACGTGCTGGAGGTGGGTCCTCTTTCTTCAGCACTTGAAGGGAACCTTACAGTGGAGTTGCTCTACAGTGGCTGCTCATCCTAGTGTTGGTTAATAATTAGAGTGATAGAATAGCAATGTGCAAACCAAAAGCTACTTCCAGCCAGGGAACAATGGGTGACGCAGAGAAACCACATGAAGATGTTTTTTTCTGCTCGTGAGAAAGCCTGTGCGCACACACTCACTCTCTCTCTCTCTCTCTCTCTCTCTCTCTCTCTCTCTCTCTCTCTCTCTCTTCCCCCCCCTTTCCTCTCACCCCACCCCCTCTTTTCCCACTGAGGGGTGAATTTAGGGCCTTGCACAAAAGTACTCTACCACTGAGCTGTTAATACATCCACAGACCTTAAAAATTTGGGGAGGGAGCAGGTGAGGCAAGAGGATCAGGAGTTCAAGGACATCCTTAAGATATAGAGCAAGCTGGAGCCCTGTCCTGAAGCTAAAAGGGTCCCTGGACCCTGAAATCTGTCCACTGCTCTCTGAGAGCAAGGGCTTCTCTTGGATAAAGGATGGGGAGAAAAGGACACTTTCAAATGAACCCCGGTTTTACGCTGACATTCTGCAGATGGAGCGGAGGAGATGAGACATGACAGAATTTAGCTAGGAAACTGACTATTGGGAAAAACGTGACATCTCCCCCAAGTCTAGCAGGTCGCTAGCCTTCTGAGAGGTCCTGTCCCCGTTCATCCTATCGGATACCTCATTTACTTCCTCCATCTCCTCTTCCTCCTCCTCCTCCTCCTCCTCCTCTTTCTCCTCTTCCTCCTCCTCCTTTTCCTCCTCCTCCTCCTCCTCTTCCTCCTCCTCCTCCTCCTCTTTCAAGGGATTGAGCACAGGCTACCTCACCTGGAGGGCAGGTCGGGCTGTGTCCCTTCTCCATACAGGGAAAAAGAAGCCACTTCGGGTGGTTTTCTCCTTGTCACCAGTTGTTCTGGGGCTGGAAGTCTGAGAGCCAAGCAGACATATTTCTTGGTTTACACATGGTTATTCTATCACTGTAAGTATTAATCAACATTTGGGTTTTAGTCATAACATAGCTAATGCATAATTTTGTTTGCTTCGTGGAAAATTAAATAAAGAATTGGCAGCGCATTAAACAAATGGTTAAATTAATTTTTTTCTCCAAGTCTTCAGCAATAATCTTCAACGCTCCCAGCAGACTACTGTGTTTATCCAGAGGCTCCAGACGTCTCACCCCCTACCCTGCTGGGAATTGCCAGTGTGACCCGGACTGTGACAATGTCCAGCACACAGAAGGGACTCATAGATGGTGGTATTGTCAGTAGCACCGATTATGGGCCATGTGCTAGGTGAATGAGGTCCACATACTTAAAATTACATACTTTAAGGAAACTCGGGCTTGAAAAGTCTGGTTAGATTATGTGGAACTGTCACCTGAGTTCTGTTTCATTGTGAGGCCTCTGTAAGAGGAAGAAAGGACGAACACCATCAATAAGTATGCACTACCCCCCCAACACACTCACTGAACCCTAATAATCCCAGCCATTGTATGTTCACACATGAACCCATCCTCCCTGTCCTTACTCCCAAGACAAGTCACATAGCATAGACTCCAGAAAACCATGAGTGTGTATACGCACTTGTCAAGTTCGCTCTGGCCTTCTCTAAAGAAAGGTGCCTTTTTCAGTCTGGTCATTTAGAGCCAGCTCAGATCATGTTCATGTCTGAGTCCCCACAAACATGCTCCACTCCCCACCGAAGCCCTTGGAGAATTTGCTTTGATCTCTTCCAGACTGTTGTTCAAAGGGATGGAGGCCTTGGACGGTGCCCTGGAGTGCCAGCTCTTTGATATTCTCCATCGTTTAGCCAAAAGGATTTGCAGGTGTTAGCACTCTGCTTAGATGATGAGCAGCCAGCCAGGTCTGTTGTCCGCGAAGACAAAGACGAGAAAGAGGGTTCCATTAGCACCCTAGCGCTGATGGGACAAGTGTTGTGTTGCAGCGTCTGTCTTCCATATTCTCGGAGCACAGCAAGCATTCATCTTTGGCGGCATTTTAGGAGGGTTCAATCATCACTCCAGTGCATAACGAAAACCGTGATCATCCAGCTAGACACATTTTCAAAGGCCAAGGATAGTCAAATGGGAGATTCGATTGTGTTTCTTGCATCAAATGTAATTAACTTTGCTGGAAGATTACGGAGAATCCCATTGTGAAAAAAAATACAGCCAGCTTGAAAAATAACATTTAGGTGACTTCTTTACCTATGCAATTCCTTCTGTGAGAAAACTTTTTTAAAAAATAAATAAAAATAATTAAATTATCTGTTCCTGGTGAGGTAGATATAAAATACTGTACTATTAATGTAAGGTTTTAAAGAATTCCTCATTAATTTTATTTTTTGATAATTTTTGTCAGGGTGTCAACAGTAGAATATTCTTAGTCCAAATTGAAACTAATTAAAAGTTATTTGAGGCACACAAGTGAATAACAATGTTTAACATTTCACACCTCTCAGAATAGAAGCTCAGGCAGCTGACAAATGGAGGGGAAATGTTCATGGTTTTGACTCTACTAAATCACAGCGAAGATTAAAGTTTGCTTATGTAACTAGCACAAATCCAGGATTCTGCATGGTCCAGTCTTTGCAGTAGTCCAGTCCAGAAAAAAAAAAAAGGAACAGAAAGCAATCTCTTCTCTTTCTTGTGAAAATGCCAAAATCAGGAACGTATTTTGAATATCTAGCAACGTTCCTTAAAATTATCAGCCAGGCTTCTCTCTCACTGTTGGTCCAGGTCTTAGTCCTTCCAGCTCGCCCAGCCCCTCCCCATCACTGCGGTTCCTCCCCGAGCTAGGGAACCCGCCCCCACTCACTGTCGTTCACGGAGCCGCCCAGGCACCAGCTTTTCAAAGATTGCAGCTACTGAGACCCTGCAGAACAAAGAATAGCTCATAATCCACTCAGGGAGGCAGGGCGCCTTCAGTTTCACAGGAGACTCCCTTTTCTTGGTTTGTGCCTGCTCCAGGGAAGGTGCAGAGCTAGGCAGAACTGTCCTTGCCTAGCAAAGCATTTCCTGCATCGTCCAAGGGGTCTGGCCAGCTGTAATTGCTGTTCTCTGCTGTCTTAGTTAGGGTTTCTGTTGCAATGATAAAATACCACGGCCCAAAGCAACTTGGGAACCAAAGGATTTTTTTTTTTTTTTCTCAACTTAGAGTTCAGCATCACAGTGCCTATCAAAAGGAGTCCCGAAGCAAAGCAAGAACTCAAGGCAGGAACTCCAGCAGAGGCCCTGGAGGAATGCTACTTGCTGGCTTGCTCTTGTGGCTTGCTCCGCCTGCTTTTTTTTTTTTTTAATAGCACCCAGGACCAGCATCCTAGGGATGACACCCCACAATGAGCTGGGCCCTACCAGTCATAAGTCAAGAAAATGCACCACAGGTTTGCCCACAGCCCAGTCAAGTTGGGATATTTTCTCAATTGAGGCTCCCTCTTCAAAAATGACTCTATCTTGTGGCAAATCGACATAAAAGTTTGCCAGTACAAAGCAGTTATTTTTGCCTTCTACAAGGAAAATCAAAGTGAAATTTTATGTATAATATTAAGGGTGGGAAGCAAGAAGAAACACCTCAGAGTCCCTAGGCTTACTCTTGTCTTAGACAGGGATTAGTTGGGTGCAATTTGAACCCTGAGTGTAGTGAGAGGAGCGTCATCATTGGGCACAGAAACATCCAATTCTGGACCTGGGGAGATGGCTCAGTCACACAAGAACGAGGATTTGAAGACAGATCCTAAGCTTCCATGTAAAGGGCCAGGTGTGGTGCCCTGTGTTTGTAACCCCAGAACTGGGAAGTAGAGACAAGTCCGTGCAGAAATAAGAAGGGCCTGGGCCTGGTGGCACACACCTTTAATGCCCGCACCTGGGGGTCAGAGGCAGGTAGGTCTCCAAGAATTCAAGGCCAGCCTGGTCTACAGAGTGAGTTCCAGGACAGCCAGGGGAAAGAAAGAAGGTGAAGAGTGATTGAGAAAGTTGGCCTCAAACTATCTGTCCAACACACATGCAGGTGCACCTGCATGTACACATATGTACATGCGATCATACACACCGCATTCATGGTCACATATACACACAGAGAAATGTCAAACTCTGATTGGTCTGAGATTTGCAGCCTAAGGGATCCTGGACGTCACAGGTAACGCCGCCCTGCTGAGCTGCAGTGAGGTTGGAGAGGGAGGCAGCAGCCCTCTGCCTGGCTCACCGCACTCTCCTTCCTTTTATTCCTCCACGGAAAAGGGGAGATTGTAACTGGGTGGGACAGCCATGCTGACTGCTGTGCACCACTCCAAGACTGGGAGGCCCCCGACGAATTGGAAAGTCTGGTTTGTGTCTCCTGGAAGCGGTGTGGGATCCATTATCAGGAAACTATCAGCCTGAAGGACAGGCTTCAGAGCATCTCTGCTTGGGTGTGAGGGTGGATCTGATAGCCCACGTAGGTAAACAAAAACACTGCCTCAGGGGGATGAGGCAGAGCAATCACAAGTTTGAGGTCAGTTTAGAGCCTATAGAGGGACCCTGTCAGGCAAACAAAACTTCCCAACAATAATGGCAAGGTAGAATTTAAAAGCCTGAGCCTTTCTGATAGAGGCGGGACATTTGGTGTAAACTGGATAAAATCTGATATTTTCTCAAGAAATATCACGGCCAGCTCTCCAATCACCCTGCCCAGGTCCTCTGGACTTTTATGCTGAGCTATGGCAGGAACTGAGCTGGATTCCAGCTGAGACTCTTCAGAGGGAGCCCACCGCGTCCTGGGAAATGCACCAAGCTGAGGGAGACCTAGGACTTCCAAGCCCAAAGCTTGGTGTTTCCAGGGGTGGGGACCCGGGGACCCAGCCGGCAGGAGGCCAGAGAAGCAGCCCTTTCGGGGAGGGCTCAGATATTCTACCACCATTTTAATGACGGTTTGTTGCCCCCTGCTGGTCGCTGGGCTGCCGCACAGCGTTCTGCTAAGGAACCGCGGGGCTTCTTGGACCCCCATCAAAATACCGTGATCAGTGTGGTGGCAGATGACCTTAATCCAGGAACTAGGTGAATCTAAGGCCCATCTTGTTGATATAGCTAGTTCCAGGGCCAGTCTGGGACCCCGTCTCAGTAAAATTAAATTGTGAGTGGGGTATAGCAGCATTATCTGGATCCAGTGGGTTATAATTTTGTTTAAAAGAATAGGGTGTGAATTTGGGCAGAGAAGGGATACAGAGGAATTGAGGATGGGCTGAGAGCGGGTATAATCTAAATACATTGTATACATGCATGAAATTCCTGAAGAATAAACTTTCTAAAATGTGAATGGGGACAGAAGTGAAGAGCCACAGTAATTCATTCATCAAAACATGATTTTGTGTGTGCCTTTTATTTCCTTGTTTATTGTTTTCTTGGGTGTGCTTTTTTATAAATACATTACCTTTTATTCATTCGCCAATCATATAAATATTTCGAAGGGACCCAGAATGGCACTGGGGTTATTGATGGATTGGCAGTCACATTCTCATTTTATCCTCGAATAAAAGCATGTAGTGAGGTCTATCCTTGTCCTTTTTGATTATTTTGAAACAGGTCTGATGATAGCATGGGCTGCCCTGGAATCGGTTATCCCCCTGCCTCAGCCTCTGGGCTTCTAGGCTGCACTACCACCCTACTCTGGAATTATGAATAGCCTCCATTCATGGCTCACAACCATGACTGCCTCCCCATCACCAAACTGAGGCTGCAGCAGCAAGCAAAGGGACCGAGTCACTACTCTCATTTTGCAGTCTAGTGGGAGAGGCAGACGCTGATCAACCGCAGGGCCACCGCGACAGTCAATGTGGTAGAACCAGAGCAAGGGTCCCAATAAGAGAGGGCCTGAGCGATCCATCGGTCCTATCAAATAGCCATCAGGCTGTCTGATATGCACTGAAGTTACTACGTAAGTACTTCTGCTGTGGTGCGTGCATCTTGAGCATCCATCAGGAAAGGAGGGCCAGAACTGCCTGCTGCTGTATACAAGCTAATGCACAAGGAATGTAAAGAAAGCTGCCAAAAATAAGTAAATAAATAATAAATAAATAGAAAGAAAGAAAGCTGCCCACATATCCAAGGATAAAGAGTTGCTTAAGCAAATTATGGTGTACTCAAAAGGAAAAAAAGAATATTCTAAAGCCATTGGACATGAAAAAGTAGAATTCTGCTGTTTGAACAGGATGAGAATTCATTGCTTATTTTGCAAGTTACAGTAATAAATCTCACACTTCCAGAAACATTTTTATGTCTCTCTTCTGCTCCCAGCTCCACTGTCGCTGCTGCTGGATCGCTGTGACGTTCATGCACACATGCTGTGATTTTTTCCCCCCACAAAGTTTTCCTCTGTGTCCCTACTGGCTCCCACCTCATCCTTGTCACCCTTTGCAGAGGTGCCCCTCTGAAACCCACCCTGGCCAGAATCTTGTGCATGTCAGAGTGCCCTGTGGCCTCCATATTGCTAAGTCCCGCACTCATGTTGCGCTGTCTCCGTCAGCAGTGTTAACACAGCCACAGAGGACCCTTCCTCCTCCCTGCTCTTTCCTCCTCCAGGCACCAGAACTGGGCCTCATTTCCCCTGCCTCTGGCTTCCTCCTTCCTAGGCTTCATCGTGACGTCCTCACGTCCTCACGTCCTCCTAAGCTTTGAAGGTTCATTTTCTTCTCTACCTATGATCATTCCTTTGACCTTATCCAATCTTGGCTTTATTTATTTAAACTGTTTATTTTCATTTTTAAGCATTTTTTAAAAAATGTCTACTGTACTTTTCTGTGTGTGTGTGTGTATACATGTAGATGTAGATGAACCGACTCATGCCATAGCACAGAGATGAAGGTCTGAAGACAACTTGCAGGAGTCAATGTTCTCTTTCCTCCATGTGGATCTGGGGATTGAGCTGAGCCGTTTCATTGGCCCTGTTCATGCATGCATGTATGCATTCATTGATGGAGATGGAGCCCAGTGCTTGCCAGGCAAGCTCTCTGAATCACCCACCCGTCCCTCGCCTTCTTCAGTGAGAAGTCTACAAGAGCGGCTGTGGCTCCAAGTTCTCTCTCCGTGCTAACCCTTACTCTTTGGAATTCAAAGCAAACGTTTCCGAATTTCCAGATTTCTTTCTTGTCTACCTCACCTCTGCCTTGTGCCAACTTGCTAATTAAAGCCAGTTAGTCCCAGGGAGATTCTCCTGTGCCCACAGACTGCCCAGCAGCTATATCTTGCTCTTCTTGGCTCTGGGGGGATGGATGCCACCCCACAGCAGCCTTAGCTTTGCTTGGAACATCCTGAATCCTCGAGTGACTGTGTAGAAGTGGGCCCCCCACCACCTTCTCTCCACTCAGAATTTCATGAGTGAAAGCAAAATATTTATTGTGTACAACTGTAGAAATTCTAGGGTTTATTTGTTCAGTAACAAGGGGTGATTAATGGACAAGTTGATCCTTTGCATTGGGATAATCTCTAGTGTAGGAGGAGGGCCCATTTGTTCGTCCTGCTGCCCAGCTAGCTTAGCCCCAAAATAACCACACAGAAACCATATTATTTAAATCATTGCTTGGCCCATTAGCTCTAGCTTCTTATTGGCTAGCTCCTACATCTTAATTTAACCCATTTCTATAAATCTGTGTATCACCACAAAGTCGTGGCCTACCAGCAAAATTTCAGCACATCTCTGGTGGTGGATCCATGGTGTCTTTCTGACTCTGCCTTCTTCCTCCCAGAATCTGATATCCTATTATTTAAACAGAAAAACATAAAGCAGGCTTGCAGCTCTCTCCTCTCTTCTGCATGTCCCTCATCTGTTTGTTTGGACTCTGTGGAATGGGACGATGTGACCAGATGCTGTCCTTAGGCTCAAGGTGAGAGACTTTGCTCAGGACTCAATCCCTGTAGGAAGTAGGAGGTGCAGGGAACAGGCAGGATGTCATCAAAGGACTGCTTTCTGAAAGTGAACCATTGCTAGCTGCTCACTGCTGAGCCAATCTTGTTTTTAGGGATCTTCTAAGCAAAGGGCTTGAAAAGCTGAACTACTCTGCCCTCTGTGTTCCCCAAGGGAGGGCAGATTGAGAAGGGACAGCAGGAAGCCGAAATCTGGAACAAACGCCACTGGGGCGGTCCGCCTGTTCCCACAAAGTGCCCTGCTGTAATAATAGGACACAGGAAACTGCGGTGGGTTCGGCTAACTGGGTGGGCGAGGTTCTGCTCCTAGGAGGGGCAGCCACTTGGGGCCCCAGGAAACCAATTCACAGGAAAGCTGTCTTTGCTAGAAGCCGCTATGATCATATACGGACATCTCCAGCCGTTAACTCAACAGCAACCAGTCTCCCCAAACTTGGGCAGGCACAGAAGATGGAGGCCTGCTCAGCTTGCCTGTGACATGGAACTGCATTCTTGTTTAGGGAGTGTGCACCTGCGTCATTAAGGACACTTACACAAACTGGCGTCCACTCAAACCCATGACCTCCACTGATTCATGCACAAGGTTTTCCGTTAATAATGACTCCTGGGCCAGCAAGATGGCTCAGCAAGGAAAGGTGCTTGCCACCAAGCCTGATGACCTGGGTTTGATCCCCAGGACCCACATAATAGGAAAACCAACCTCTGAAAATAGTTATCTTACCTACGCAGACACCAGGGTATACCCACCACTACCCTCAGATACATAGATGATAGATAGATAGATAGATAGATAGATAGATAGATAGATAGATAGATAGATGATAGATGATAGAAGATAGATAGATGATAGAAGATAGATTGATAGAAGATAGATTGATGATAGATAGATAGATAGATAGATAGATGATATAGATAGATGATATAGATAGATAGATAGATAGATAGATAGATAGATAGATAGATGATAGATAGATAGATAGATGATAGATAGATAGATGATAGATGATTGATAGATAGATGATAGATAGATTAGATAGATAGATAGATAGATAGATAGATAGATAGATAGATAGATAGATAGATAGATAGATAAGCAAATAAATGCAATTTCAAAACCCCATATGTAAGGCTGGGGGTGTCATCCAGGGGTAGAGTTTTGTTTTTTGGGGTTTTTTTTTTTTGCTATTCTTATTTCGCCTATATTTAGCTATCATGTGTGAGGGTCAGAAATTGATCTTCAGCACAAACAGAGTGTCCAACTCATGATACATGTGGGCGTTCGTGTAGTTACACCCAGCATGACTATAATGCTCCCTTAAAGCGAGGTGCGACCGCAGCCCAAGGCCCCTGAGTGGCTCGCTGGGCCTTGGGGCTGTGGGCAGCTCAGCTGTCACACACGCACACAGGTGGTGTAAGGCAATAGCCGCAGAGTCAGCTGGCTTCCAGCGCCAGCAGCTGAGCTCCAGACAGAGTGCCAGGGCGCAGGGCAGGCAGCTGGCTGCTGGAGGCCACACCAGTGCCCACAGCCCATGGAGCTCCCAGCGTTCCTCCTTCTGCTAGGCCTCTGCTCCGGTAAGTGCTCCTGGGGATGGGGTCCCTGCTTTGTGTCTGAAGTGCTAACTCCCCCCCACCCCACTCCCAAACCTCAGTCTTACTTCTTTGATGGGAACACAGGATGCAGACACACCAGCCACAGGCTTCGTGACCAGTCATTTCTAGACATTGGTTCAAGGGGACTCCTGGATTTTTAGCTTGTTTACCTGGTTAAAGTGGGAGCTGTTTAGTCAGAGGCCACGAGCAAAATATCCTGGTTGCTCTATTATTGCCTGGTCCCAGACGCAGCCACGTGAACATCCTGGCATTACTTGTATGGTCTGGGCCACTGGTAGACAACGGGCACTGCCTTCACATTCAACCCCCTAGCAGGCATGCGCAACACACAACCTGAGGGCTGTGTGTGCTCAAAGATACCTAGGAACGTGTCCCAGTACAAAATCATAAACTTACTTAAGTCTTATTTATTTATTTTTGATTATTTTATTTTTTTACTTTTTTTTTTTTTTGGTAACTTGATCGCATGGTTTGAGGTGTGAACTTCTGTAGGCGATGGCGTGTTGGAACTCACCAACAATGCAGCATCACAAATAACGACATTCACGGGCCTTTTGTGGCTCTAGAAGCTGTCTGAGAATGAAGGGAATTGATTGGCAGCTACAGGTGCCGGGAAGGGAAACCTGTTCATCAGGGTAGGTTTAAACTGTCTCTACAGGGCTGGAGAGATGGCTCAGTGGTTAAGAGCATTGCCTGCTCTTCCAAAGGTCCTGAGTTCAATTCCCAGCAACCACATTGTGGCTCACAACCATCTGTAATGAGGTCTGGCGCCCTCTTCTGGCCTGTAGGCATACAGACAGAACATTGTATACTAAATAAATAAATAAAAAAAAAAAAAAAAAAAAAAAAAAAAAAAAAAACTGTCTCTACAGAGAACAGGTTTTGTCATTTTTTTTCCAACTTCAGAGTTTTTTTTAAGTCCATATAAAGGCGCAGCTGCCGCCCTCTTGCCCCACCCCCTTCTTTAAGGACCTCACTAATATGTCGGCTTTCGTTTGAGTTGGACCTATGAAACCTTGCACAGCCCTTGACCTCCTCTCTGCTCTGGAATGTGTCACATCCCAGCAGCTGAAACAGTATCCGAGACCCAGACTTCCGGTAGAGGGAAACAGGAGATGCGTGTTGATTGCTTCCTGTGAATGTTTCCTGATGACATCATCCTGCCAAGGAGCAAGGAGGCCAAGGGCCCGCAGCTCCCTTCTCTAAATGGCTCTAATCAACACAGGCCTTCCAGGCAAGGGTGAAGAGCTTGTGCAAATACATACTCACTTTCAATAGCAAACTTAGGGAAAATATCTAAACTCAGATCAATTAAAGCCTGTGGAATTTGAAACTGAGCCAACCAAATCGGGTTCAGTATGTGTGTGTTTGCAAACACCACACTCAGGGAAAATTCATTTTTAAAAGATTTTTTTAAAAAAATTTGTATGTCTGAATGTTTTACCAACATGGATGTGTACCACATGTTCCTAGTGACTACAGAGGTCAGAAGAGGGCATCAGAGTCCTTGGAACTGGAATCACACATACTTACGAGCCACCCTGTGGGCACTGGGAACAAATTAGGTCCCCTGCAAGAGCAGCAAGTGCTTTTAACTTCTGAGCCATCTCTTCAGCCCCCTTAGTGAAAATCCGCAAGTGCCATGCTTCTAAAAAAATACCTACAAGCTCTCTCAGGACAACAAATTCAGATGCAGCTGCTCAGAGAAGGGTGTGCTATGTATTTTGGTCAAACTTAAAGTTTCCCGTGTTGATTTCCCATGTGTAGTCTGTAGGAGACGAAGACTTCACCCTGAGTGGGTGAAGTCCTGGGTGAATGTGTGCTGTTGACTCAGGCAGGACCGTGCCAGACATCCCAGAGCCTCAGACTTGTGGAGGAAGAGGAAAGCTTCCCTAGGGCAAGGCTTAGAGCTAGATGGCAAAGCCTCCCTCTGGTGCATGTGTGAATGTGAACGTGTGTGCAGAAATGTCTACCATCGTTTTCTCCCCACTGGCCTGAAGACTGCTCCCCATGGAGCTGTTCCCACTGAGATCACTACCTTGTCCCAACTGTATACCACAAACCCTGCCTCCTTGTTGAACTGGAGGTGTGGCTTTCCAGTTAAAGTCCTGGCGCCCCTCTCCAGCAGGACTACATGGCTTCTCTCTAACTCTGCCCTTTTTTCTCCCAGCATTCAGTTTAGTTTTTCCCCGCCTACTTTTGTTCTGTCCTGTTCTGCTATAGGCTCAAAGCAGTTCCTTTATTTATCAATGGTAATAACAGCATACAGAGGTAAATCACACATCAGAAATAGGACATACAGAACTGTGTTCTAAGTAGAAGTCTTAACCCAAGTCATCAAAGCACAGGGGTTTTGTTTGTGATTTAGTTTTCCCTTTGTTTTAATTGGCACACGGCTCTACCAGCAGCGCTCTGTGAAAACTCAGGTAAAACATGCATGTGTAAACTGGACTGTTTCAGCATTTAAAGTGCACAGCTCAGTTCAATATTATCATTATTGCCTAGCTCTGGAACTCTTTGGTTGTCTCCAGAGGACACCCCGGCACCATTAAGTGGCCCTGTTCTCCTAGTCGTCTATCTTTCCACCACTATGAATTTACCGGTCCAGATGTCCCATCAGCAATACCCTTGACACCTGTTTGCACTAGCTGAATGTTTTTAAGGTGTATCCATGTTGCAACAGTATCTTCACTTCATACCCTTCTTATGATTTAATAATATTCCATTCTTTGTACCACAATTTATCCATCCCTTTATCTGTTAAAGACACGTGGGACTGTTTCCACCGTCTGAGTATAACACGCAGTTTGGTTGTTCTTTGGGTGTACACTCAGGAGTGAACTTGCTGGATCATATAGCAACTCCGGGTTTAGATTGTTGAGGACCTCAAAATACCATATTCTCACCAATAGTATGTGAGGTTTCGAGTTTTCTATAACTTTGCCAACACTTAGTACTTTCCTTTTAGTTCACTGTGGCCAGCCTGGAGGTTGTAGACCAGCACCCACTTTATACTGTCCATAGCATCCTGAAATAGGAGGCCAGTCAGTCCAAGGTTGTCTTAGACCATATCCAGACTCTAAAACGCCCATGCTAGCCTTCGTGTGTGTGTGTGTGTGTGTGTGTGTGTGTGTGTGTGTGTGTGTTTTCTGTGTGGTCTCCTGGAAAATGTGATATGGCCAGGGGCTGCATTAAGTAAGGTCACCTATCGAAAGAGTATGTGTTATCCCACCCAACTGTTTCTGGGTAAGGGACCACACCGGCAGCTGTGTTTGGGAGGGGGCACTGCCTTTGACAGGGGCTCTGTGTGCCCTTCGTTACCCAGCTATGCCTCTAGCCCTGGCGAGAATGTACAAGCTGGGAAACAGTATCTGACAAGATATGTGTCCTTTGCTGCCCAGCTGGCCTGGTTCTGGGCTCCGAGCATGAGACGCGTCTGGTGGCAAAGCTATTTAAAGACTACAGCAGTGTGGTACGGCCAGTGGAGGACCACCGGGAGATTGTCCAGGTCACCGTGGGCCTACAGCTGATCCAGCTCATCAATGTGGTAAGATGGGTGCTGGGGGTTCCCTGTGGCACCCACTGTATGGCACCCACCCTCACACTGGATTCTCTCCCCTTAGCTTCCCTGTACATTCCCTAAAGAGGGGGCTTCTTTGTTTACAGGATGAAGTCAATCAGATTGTGACCACCAACATCCGTCTGAAACAGGTAACGCAACCGGGTAACTGCCTTTATGTTGCTCTTATTTACCTAAAATCAAACCTGGGCCCGGATGAAATCAATCTAGGAAAGAGGATCGAATACAAAAATGTTGGAAGTGGGTCCCTCGGGACGCAGGGAGCATATATACCTCCTGGCATATCCTAATGTCCTGTTTGATTTGAGTTTTCTCTTTGTGTTTGTTGGTCTCTGTGTGGGTTCATCTGCTAGGGAGGCTGTAGCCAAGGAATACAAACTAGAAGGCTTCAACAACAGGGATTTATCATTGCGCTGTTCTGGAGGCAAATGTTCCAGATGTTCCAAAGTCAATGTGTCATTGGAGTTGCTTCCTTCCGAGGACTGAGGGGGAATCTATTTCGGAAGTTTCTACGAGGCTTGTAGATAGCTGTTGTTATGTTCGCTAACACATTCGCTCTGTGAATTTGGTGTGTGTGTGTGTGTTTGTGTTTAAATTTCCTCTTTTAATAAGGCCATTGGACTGGGGCTTACCTAATGAACTGGTTTTCACTTTGTTTCTTTGTAACGATACAACTAGGGGCCCATCTGAATTACGGGCTAGCGCTAGCAAGAGTGAATTCCACCAAAACAGAACTCAGCCTGTGGTATTGTGTTCCTAAAGCTTGCGGGTCCATCGGGACTCTGAATCTCTCTAGATAGGACGCTGGTTCCGCGGTCTAATTAGGGACATGTCTCCCTTTCTAGCAATGGGTAGATTGCAACTTGAAATGGAATCCAGACGACTACGGTGGGGTGAAAAAAATCCACATCCCCTCGGAAAAGATCTGGCGGCCCGACGTCGTTCTCTATAACAAGTAAGCAAAGCCATGAAGGGTGCGCCAAGTGTCCCCTCAGAAAAACTGCCACCTGCGTTTCCCCACCGTTTGCATTAAATAACCCTTAAAATCAGAGCCACGTTGACAGGCGAGGGGTGCCATATGGCGTCCCATGTTATGAATAGAAACAATTATGGGAGCCAAATTGAATCAGGGCTGTGGGTGGGGACATTAATCCTGGAGAGCCGCAGTGGGGCGTGTGGCAGCCATCCGAATCACCTGGACTTCCGTCTCTGAGTTTCTTGGAATCAAATACCCACCCCCGCCGCCCCCGCCACCAAATGGGTCTCAACTCCCAGGGGGTCTTATTCATCACGTCTTGAATGCCATCCCAGCATTAATACCCGGATGCCTAGGTTGCCATCCATGGGGCCCTGCCACAGAGAAATTATAATGCGATTCAAGACACTTGGCTTAACGACACGTTCATTATCATATGCCCTTCATTTGTCAGGGAATATTCATTTCAAAGAGCATCCTTCCAAGGCAGGAGCAGGAGCATGCGCAGTCAGCTAGAGGATTTGCAGCCTGCTCCCACACACGCCGCTGATTTCCCGGTAGGGGCGGTGGATGAAAATGATGCCCTCTGGCGGCCCTCCCAGCATCTACCACACGCCGCCCAGCTATAGCTGAGATTCCAGCTTGACCCAAATTCCCCCACTGAAGGCGGTGCGCTTCTGTACGGAGATGCTGATGGAAGCAGAGCCTTCTCTTCCGTGAGAACCCAGGGAGCTCTAGTTCTCTCCACAGTTCCATAAGGGGCACCTCCATGGCTACAAAAAAGGCTGTGGGGAATGCAGCTTAGTGGCAGAGGATTTGTCTGATCCGTGAAATCCTTATACGGAATCCTCAGAACTAGAGGAAATGGACGTTTTGATTTTTTTTTATAAATTTATTTATTTATTAAAGATTTCTGTCTCTTTCCGGCCACCACCTCCCATTTCCCTCCCCCTCCCCCAATAACCTGGAAACGTTTTGATATTTTTAAAGACCTACGTTTTCAGCTTCTGAGAAGGGATCCAGCTATGTGGCCACGCTAGGTCTTCAGACTCCCATGGCTTCCCTGGGTAACCTGGGGCTGAAAGCCTCGCTCGCTTGGATGGCTGGGGGCTCTGTGCCCTTCTCTCTCAGCTCCAACAGCCCCTCCCCTGCTGGCCAGAAGGCATCTGAGTTTGTGTCCCGCCCACCAAGTTCTGAACAACCGTCAGGAGGGCACAGTCCTCCCCCACAGTGTTCAGCTACTAGGAGTGTTTTAAGTTTCCAGATTTTCCAGTCGGCTCTCAAAGTGCGCAGATGGGGACTCACATTGCGAGGGTCTCTGGGGGCTGGAAAGGAGAACTGAGGTGCAAGGGGGCCATGTCACCTGTTGGTCCCCGAAGCCTGTAGATTCCTACGTTCTTCCTTTGATATCTGAGTTGGGGCTTGCTCAGTGCTCAGGAATCTGTATTCTTTCTTTCATTGGTTCATTGACTGACTGAGAGAGAGTAGGTCTTCCTATGTAGCCCAGACTGTCTTAATCCCAGCCGCTGGAGCAGTGTAATCACTTAAGTACCTGGTTAGTACTTAAGAATGTGGGGTTTTTGACCATTACTCCAGGGTGGCTTCTTATAAGAGAAATTTAGGGAGCCCTGCAGTAGACTAGAAGGCAAGATTGGAGCCATTTTTCTCTCTCATCCCAACCGTAGTGCAGATGGCGACTTTGCCATTGTCAAATTCACCAAGGTGCTCCTGGACTACACCGGCCACATCACCTGGACGCCTCCAGCCATCTACAAAAGCTACTGTGAGATCATTGTCACCCATTTTCCCTTCGATGAGCAGAACTGCAGCATGAAGCTGGGCACCTGGACCTACGATGGCTCTGTGGTGGCCATCAACCCGGTAGGTGTGGCCATCAACCCGGTAGGTGTGGCCACCAACCCGGTGGGTGTGGCCATCAACCCGGTAGGTGTGGCCTTCAACCCGGTAGGTGTGGCCATCAACCCGGTAGGTGTGGCCATCAACCCGGTAGGTGTGGCCATCAACCCGGTAGGTGTGGCCATCAACCCAGTAGGTGTGGCCATCAACCCGGTGGGTGTGGCCATCAACCCGGTAGGTGTGGCCTTCAACCCGGTAGGTGTGGCCATCAACCCGGTAGGTGGTGGTGGCCTCCAGGGATGAAGCGGGTTTCAAGAATAGGACCACCCACGTATCCAGGGTGGGCCTACAGCTGATCCAGATCATCAGTGTGGTAAGATAAGTACTTGGGGCCAACTATAAGCTCCAGGCCCTCCTCTCAACTAGAGATGCATCTCGTTGTATGGCTTTCAACTGAGTGCCAAGGTTCCTGATGCCCCGGAGAACTAAGCAAGAATTCCCTTTGCTGTGTGTTGTCTCAAGAATTCTGATGAATGAGTCTAGCGGGACTCAGGCCAGTTATTTGTGTATTTATTTATTTATTTATTTATTTATTTATTTATTTATTTATTTATTTATTTATTATGTATGTAGCGTTCTGCTTGAATGGCTGACTGCAGACCAGAAGAGGGTGTCAGGTCTCATTACAGATGGTTTTGAACACCCGTGTGATTGCTAGAAATTTAACTCGGGTCCTCTGGAAGAGCAGCCAGTGTTCTTAACCTCTGAGCCATCTCTCCATCCCCAGGATGATTTGAAATTTGAGATTTGTAGAGCCAAAATGAATAACCCTAACTTATCATATAACACATGCTATAGGAAATAAAGCTATTACCCCGAAACAGGGCCCAGCATCACTCTTAGAGAAGTGTCCCTCCGAATGGGATATGGCTGCCACGTCACTGCCCCTCCTCGGGGTGATGGAGCAGGGCTCTGCAAACCTTGTTTTGTTTCTCAGGAAAGTGACCAGCCGGACCTGAGTAACTTCATGGAGAGCGGGGAGTGGGTGATCAAGGAAGCCAGGGGCTGGAAGCACTGGGTGTTTTACTCCTGCTGCCCCAACACCCCATACCTGGACATCACCTACCACTTCGTCATGCAGCGCCTACCCCTCTACTTCATCGTCAACGTCATCATTCCCTGCCTGCTCTTCTCCTTCCTAACCAGCCTGGTGTTCTACCTGCCCACAGACTCAGGTGAGCGCGGTTGCCATGACTACAGCTGCTGTGGAGCTTGCGCTGCTATTTTAGGGGGAGCCAGGAATAACTGTGTGCTAACGGAGGCACAGGGACCCAGTTCGTCATTGCTGTGGGCAGGGTGCAGACGGATGGTCACCAAGTGGCTGTGTGATACCAGTTAGAGCTCATAGCAGGAACCGAACTCAGGTTCCCTGGAAGAGCAGCAAGTGCTCTTGAGCATTCAGCCGTCTCTCCAGCCCCACACACCCTTATACCTTTGGAGCCTGTCCTGGAACTCCCTGTATAGACCAGGCTGGCCTCGAACTCACAGAGATCCACCTGCCTCTGCCTCCCGAGTGCTGGGATTAAAGGCGTGTGCCACCAACACACGGCACACCCCCGTATTTCTACTTATTTATTTTTATGTGTGTGAGTATTATGCCTACATGTGTGTCTGTATGCTACATGTGTGTGCCTGATGCTAATGGCCAAAAGAGAACATCCATTCCCCTGGAGCTGGAGTTCTAGATGGTTGTGAGCTTTAATGTGGGCGCCGGGACGGAGCAGCCAGCGCTCTTGACTGCTGAGCCCTCTCTCTTGCCTCCCATATTTCTTTCTGAACAAGTAAGTGCAAATAAATATTTCCAGCTTCCCAAGCAAATGAAACTTCTGAAAGCAAGTAGAAAAACGCTGACAAAGCAATATGCAAACTAATTAGCATCTATAAATGCTGAATTATGACCGTATAACAGAAGAGTTATGATTACTTAGTACATAACTAAATTGTATAACTAGATAAGAAATGGTAAATAATGGTAACTTAATATTTATAATTCTAACTTCTTGGGGGCAGAACTGAAGATTCCCTGTTTTACTCTGTGTCTTCCTTATTTAGTCGTTCCTCAGGAGTCACAAGAAACCCGTTCTAGGATGCCCGCAGGTCCTGGAATCCAAGGATGCTCAAGTCCCTCATATAAAATGGCATCGTAGGCACATGGAATTTCTGCACAACCTTTGAGACTTAAAATTATTTTCTGATAAGCTGTAAAGGCTACACAAATAGTTACCATGCTGCATTGTCTGGAAGACAGTGGCAGAAAGGCCTGCATATGTGCAGTATAGATACGGTTCAATTTTCCTGAATCTCTCCAATCTGAGTTTGATTGAATCCTTGCAAAATCTGCAGGTACAGAAGGCTGACTGTCCATCTACCATCTGGAAGACCACATACGAAGAAGACCACAGTAACAGCAGGCAGGGCAGTAGGAGAGACCCCCAGGGACCCCAACAAGGGCAGCCCAAGGTTCTCTATAGCACCCCACCACCCTTCTTGCTGCCTGCTCAGCCAGGACTTCTGAGACTCGGGCCTGCAGGAAAAAGACAGGGACTTAAGGGGATCCTTACTATGAAAAATAAAACAAACCGAGAAATGTGTGAGAAGTCAAACTTTCTAGACAAGAGTGAGAGGAGGCAGGGGTTCAGAGTCCCCGGGGCATCCTGAAGACGTTCCTCATTGGCAGATTTGGTCTCTTTTTCAGTTTGTCCTTGCAGCTTGCTTCATACTGAGAGAAGTGTATTTCTGGGCTGCCCAGCCACCTGCTGGCTAGCAAGAGAACTAGTCCTGGAGTTCAGCCACTCCCACCTTTGTCTAGCTTGCCAGCCCAGAATCCCCTGTTTTCCTGAGTCCCAACAAAAAAGAAGAGTTTAGGCCATGAAATTCAGTGCTTGGCAAGATGGAGTGGAAACACCGGCTGCTCGATGCTGTCGGTAGAGATAAGACGCTGTGGTCACACAGGAAAGAAGTCCCCAAATTAACCCTTGAGAGCATGCCCACCACGTTTCTTCACCTTGGACTTTGGTGGCAGATGAGGGTACAAGGACGGCCTTGATGGGAATTCACAGATGGGGTGTTCTAAACAATACCAGCTTCTGTCTTCTTAGCTCTGAAAACTCAAACTGAGAGCAGGGAGCCAATGGGCTTCGTCCATCTCAGGCCAATCTCCCAGCCTATCAGAGGCCACCTTCTCCATGTTCTCACATGGTCCTCCCTGTGCGGATCCGTGTCCACAGTCCCCCTTGCTGTGATGCCAATAATCCCCCTCCCCACTCTCGTTTTGCCTTAATTATCTCCTTAATGGTCTCCTATCCAAGCACAGCCCACACTCTGTGAAGTCTTGGGGTTCCAGGAAGGGATGGTTGTAGCATTTCTTCCTTTTGTCTTTTTAGGGGAGAAGATGACGCTGAGTATCTCTGTCTTGCTGTCCCTCACTGTGTTCCTTCTGGTCATTGTGGAGCTGATCCCGTCCACCTCCAGTGCCGTGCCTTTGATCGGGAAGTACATGCTGTTCACCATGGTGTTCGTCATTGCATCCATCATCATCACCGTCATTGTCATCAATACGCACCACCGCTCGCCCAGCACACACATCATGCCTGAGTGGGTGCGCAAGGTGAGTGTTGAGGGACCAACGACAATATGTAGGACTGAAAGTCCCTCTTGGACTTAGGAACCTGGAGCAGTTTTTGTGGGTACAGGTAGCCTTCCTGGACAGAGAAGAGTAAATGGATAAAGCCTGCTCAACCTTATGAAATCTCTGATTAGAAATGAATAGACCCCTGTCTTATTGCTTGGACATTATTTATTTATTTTGTTTGTTTTGTTGATTGGTTTTGGTTTTTCAAGACAGGATTTTTCTGTGTAGTCCCAGCTGCCCTGGAACTCACTCTGTAGACCAGGCTGTTCCCAGACTTACAGAGATCCACCTGTCTCTGCCTCATGAGTCCTGGGATTAAAGGTGTGCGCCACCACGCCAGGCAAGGACATTGTTAAGATTTGTATTGGTGTGTTACTTCTCATCAGTTGAGAATAGAATAAGGAGGAGAGAGGGAGGAGAGCCCTGACGAGAGTGTGTGCTCGCAAATATTTCTATTGTGGAACTGAACATGTGTTATACCTCCCATGTGTCTTTTTATTTCAATCAATTAATTTTGTAACCATGCTGGGGATGGAACTCAGGGCCCCGAACATTCTTGACAAGCACTGGACCACTGAGCCAAATATGCCCACTTTTTATAAGCGTCATACAGACACTTAACTGTAGGACAATAATGTCAGTAATCGTGGCTCACCGTGTAGGCTTTCTGGAGGACACCAACTTGTCCCTGTTAGATAATTCTGTCATGTGTAACATCAGGAACAAAACGCAGAAGAAAACAGTCAAGTTATTCTATTCTGTGGGCTAAACGTTTACATGCTTAAGGCTGCAGGACCGGACTATAATCTAGGTTCCTGGGAACACACTTTCTGTTGGCTGCAGAGTCTGGTAATGCAGCGGAGGTGGCTGCACAAAGGCTCCCTCCAGTGGCAAGCTGCTCACATTACAGAATCACAGCTGTAGACTACAGCCAGGAGACGTATTGTTCTTGACCTGTAGTGCAATCTTTCGGTTTTAAGGACAGGGAGGGTGAGGTCTGGAGATGCTGAGTGATTTGTCCAAGATTACACTTCTAACTCAAAGATGGTGGTTCTTGAAATGTTGACAAGAAGTCTCATGCCGTGGATCTCTTCTTTATGTTAGGTTTTTATCGACACTATCCCAAACATTATGTTTTTCTCCACAATGAAAAGACCATCCAGAGATAAGCAAGAGAAAAAGATTTTTACGGAAGACATAGACATCTCTGACATTTCCGGGAAGCCGGGGCCTCCACCTGTGGGCTTCCACTCTCCCCTGATCAGGCACCCAGAGGTGAAAAGTGCCATCGAGGGTGTTAAGTACATCGCGGAGACCATGAAGTCAGACCAGGAGTCCAATAATGTAAGCTTTCCAGTTCACACCTCGGGGCTTAGATAATCAAATGCACGAGTGTGACAGGTGGGTTACCTCCAGTTACTGTCCTCAGAAGTGCTGTGCTGAGTGCTTCTAGGCCATTCTAGTAACTCACTTTGGTGGAAAACAATTCCACAAAATCTAAAGATCAAAATATCAGCCTCAAGTGTTAAGGCTTGGAGATTTACATACTGAAGGCCAGGCCAGTCGGGGATGCTATGAGCCTGTGTCCCATCTTAAGGGATTCCTGTCTCATGCTTTTTTCCCTCCCAGGCATCAGAGGAATGGAAGTATGTTGCCATGGTGATGGACCACATTCTCCTTGGAGTCTTTATGCTGGTATGTCTCATCGGGACATTGGCTGTGTTTGCAGGTCGGCTCATTGAGTTACATCAGCAAGGATGAGCAGAAGGTTGAACCTACCTCTGCCCCAGCCCCAACCAGCACTGGGAAAGAGGAAGTTCTTTAATACTTTCACACTTACCAAACACGCAGTGTTCTACATGTCCTATTAATAGTAGTGGTCTCTGTTCACAGGCTATGGTCTTGAAGTATTTCCCCTTTGCTTCTCTTCCAACCCCATGGGTCTTCTTAAAGAGTGAACCCTTTGTAGTAAATAAAAGTGAGCCTTCAAAAAAAGAGTTCCTTTTTAAGTGACTGCTCAGAGAGTTTTGCTTGGATACTGAAGGTTTTTCTTGTATTATCATTGTTAATTGTTTTTGTTTTCTTTTCTTTAAAGATTGTACATGTGTAGGTGTTTTGTTTGCATGTATGTCTGTATGCCACATACATGTCTGGTGCCCATGAAGGTCAGAAGAGGGCATCTGATGCCCTGGATCTGGAATTACAGATGGTTGTGAGCCACCATGTAGAACCTGGGAATTGAACCCAGGTCCTCTGGAAGAGCAGCCAGTGTTCTTAACCCCTGAGTCATTTCTCCAGCCCTGTTAATTATTATTTTTAAAGCATAGAGAATCCTTTACTTAGACACATGGCTTCATACCTACTAGGAAAAGTTTCTTAAATGGTTTTTGTTAGAAAGGCCTTTTTGGAAGGATGTTTGGGATTGCACCCAGAGACTTACAAATCCAAGTGAGCATGGAGCCCGAACTTGCCCAATTTAGCAGGATCCTGGGAGTTTGTTCTCAGAACCGATGAAGAGCAGGCCCTGTGATATTGTGAGAGTCATCTCACCTCTATAAATTTATTTTATCCAAATAATTTCACACAATATCAATAATGCCCCTATTTTACAAGTGAAAAAAAAAGTGAATTTGAGGAAAAGTAAGCTCTGCTCCAACTAGAAGGAGAAAAACTGAAATCCAAACCCAGTCCTTAAGGTTCTAAAGCAAGGTTGGAGAGATGACTCAGTGGTTAAGAGCATTAGCTGTTCTTCCAGGGGCTCTGAACCAAGGACCCACAATCACCTATAGCGGGATCTGATGCCCTCTTGTGGCATGCAGGCACACATGCAGAAAGAGCACTCATAAATAAATATTTTTTTAAAGGAAAAAAATATGCTAAAACAACTCCCAGCTGACCCTGTCACCTGCTCCCTGTCCCTGCCAAGCTTGGCTTGATCTAAGCTGTTCTGTCGCTCTGGGCTGTGGTGTTGGGCACTGTGGTGTTGATGTCCTCCCACATTCTGCCTTCCCAGTGAAACTTCCTGGCTTTTCCTTCGGTCCTTATGCCAATCACGTTTGGAGTTCAAGTCCTATGAACGGAACCAGAAATGTCCACACACATCATGACCTCTTGCGAAGTCTGGAGAATGACTTCTCTGTGGCAGTTCTTCCCCTGAGAAACGGGGCAGCTCTGGAGTGAGGAAAGGCCTTTGGCTCACAAGCACTTCTGACCACAGTCAGCCCCAGGGAGAGCTATAAAGGGCACCCCCCCGAAAGCCAGTCAGAGCCCAGGTGGCTTCGATCTCCTTCTCCAAAGGATGCCCATCACCCCTGTAGCAGTTCTGGGCGCTTCCATCCCGAATGGCTCGCATTTTAAACTGAAAACAATTGGCGGCTTCTCCAAAGTTACTCCCAGGGTCACCAAAGGCTCATCAGAAGGAAAAGCTTGTACTTATTTGTCTGAGAATGTGCCTTGAAGAGCGAGCCACGAGAAGGCAATCGAGGTGCTCACCCACAGATGAACAAAATGGACATAGACACGAGGGGTTTGTGTGTCTGTGTTCAGGTCTCGGGCCATCCACTTTGTGTGTGTTTTGTTGCTGTTGTTTTGTCTGTTCTGAGATAAAGCCTGGAACGTGGCAAGCAGGCTAGGCCGGCGAGGCAGCAGGCTCCCCTTTCTCAGCCCGCACCGCCACACACAATTTTGTTGACATGGGTTTTGGGGCTCCTACTCATGTCTACATGGCTCCAAAACAAGCATTTTATCAATTGATCTAATTCTTAAAACGTTTTCCATCATGACCACTTTTTGCTTGAAAAATGTTATACAGGAAAATAAAATATGCACAAAATAAATAATAAGATTTAATTAAAAATCCTTTGGTATGCATATAACTTTATCACCTATTAAGGAAAAAGCACAAAATTGCTTTTGAGGAGGATGTGTTTGCAAATTGTCCAACACAATCCCTTTCTTTTTTAAAAAAATATTTATTTATTATATATACAATATTCTGTCTGTGTGTATGCCTGCAGGCCAGAAGAGGGCACCAGACCCCATTACAGATGGTTGTGAGCCACCATGTGGTTGCTGGAAATTGAATTCAGGACCTTTGGAAGAGCAGGCAATGCTCTTAACCTCTGAGCCATCTCTCCAGCCCCACAATCCCTTTCAAAGATATCCTAATATGATACTTCATGGTAGGGAGGATGAAGGTACATACTAAAAGTCTTTGTTTTCAGTGATTAAACCATACTGCTGCCTGCGCACACCGCCTGTCTGCGCTCTATGCGCTACCGGACAGTTCGCGAGCTTCGGGCAAGGGGCTGGAGGTTGAAACATACAAAGACTCACACAGAGACACAGAGACAGAGAAACGGATCTCTAGTCACTGGTAAGAAGCCTTTTATTCAAGAGCACCACGGAGGCTTATACACCCAACAGTCAGGTGGGCCAACAGGTGAAAACCTTATCCTCTGATCCCCAAGGCCAAGGCAACCCGTGCTCGTGAAGCAGAGCTGGTAAACAACTTTGACACAGCTTTCAGTAACTCAAATCAGAAGGAAAGGAAAGATCTCTAGCAGGGAAGAGCAGCTGGAGGCCAGGACTCCAAATGCTCCCAACACCATACTGTGTTTGTAAGAGCAGAAAGAGCACAGCAATGCTAGCATTCACTAGTTTCAAATCTGCACAGAGGAGCATCAGGCAGAGTTCGTGGGTGTTCTGCAGCACGGACGGCATGCACGGTGCAAAGTGTTTGCGTGTGCGTGTGCGTGCGCTTTTGCACAACCGAGACTGCAGTGAAGTCCAAGGCAACTCATGGGAACACTGTGTCAGATATCTCAAAATCACGATGCCTTTGATTTTGAGTTAGCTTTTGGCAACTGTACATTCAGAAAACTTTTACTGTCGTCAAATCTTTCTGCAACCCCACACTTGGTCACATGACCATGCGGCCACAAGCCATAGTTTACAAGAGGCTGTGGGGAGCTAGAAGGGAGGGGACATGTGGGGTTACCATTCATGGGGACAGACTTTCACTTTGGCAAGATGAAAAGCTGGGGAGGCAGATTGCGGTGACGACCACATGGCATCCTTGATCCACTTGACACCCGAGAGCTTTATACCAAAAACTGGATGAAGGCCACATAGGCTACATTCTGTGTCTGTGTGTTCTACAACAAACGGAATAGAAGGGTAAGCCAAAGGCCTCAGCACCGAGCTCTGAGCACAGGTTCTGGGAATAGACTGAAGATGTTCTTCGTGCACAAGGAATTTAAGACCCCCCAGAGAGTCCTCTCGGATCCCAGAGCTGGTTAGTGACAATTACTAGGTCTGCAAGACCTGCTCTTTTGGCACTTCTTTGGGGTTTGGGAGACTTTTGTTTTGGTTTGATTGTGTGTGTGTGTGTGTGATTGTGTGTATTTGAAAGCCAGAGGGCAACCTCAGACGTCATTCCTCAGGCCTCATCCACCATTTTGATAGTTCGGTTGTGAGTCTAATTTTAACGGCTGAGCCCGCTTGCCAGCCCTCATCCACCATATTTTTTAAAGACGGGGTCTCTCACATATGTGGAACACACCGAGGAGACTGGCTGGCCTCAGGGACATGCTGGCTGACTTCTCAGAGTTGAGATTTCAAGTGTGTGCCACTGTGCCAGGTGTTTGATTTTAAGTAGGAGTTCTAGGGACCAAACTCAGGTCCCCGTGCTTGTAAGGCAAACGTTTTATCAATTAAGCCATCACCTGGCCCCATCAGGCTACAGTCCATGCAGTCGTGACCCCTCCCCCCACATGTTCTATGTTCTCCACTCTCCCTCACCCTAGAAGTCAGCAGCTTGGCCCCGGGCAGCTCCTGTACTACACCAGTGTGCCCTCCAGCAAACTCCAAAAAAAACACGGCTCTGTCGATCTGCCCTCAAGTCAGAATCTCATCCTTCCAAAGCCTGATTTTCAGGAGGCCACCAATAAAATTAATGCAGGAGCTTCTGGGAACCGTCCCCACCTGGTGGTGGTTGTGAAGGGTCCAGCCTGTGGACCCTGTGTGTCTGAGTTCCTGCATCTGCCTGGATGGCAGATTAGGTTCGGGGAAATGAGGACCCAGAACTCAGGCAAGTGCCTTGTTATGGAGACAAATGAGCTTTCAGGGATCAGGTTCCCGAGAATCTTCATTTGAGTTAGAGGGCTCAGTGAAGACGGTGGGGAGGGGGATGGAGGGATTCAGGAATGTGAGGAGGGGGTTTACAACAAACTCCCCCATCGTGGGTGTGGAAGCAGCGTAAGGAAGGAAGGGTTTATTCTGACCCTCAGCTTGAAAGGACTCTTGCATGGCCGAGGGGTTATAGAGGTCAGGAGGCAAAGTATGGTCAACGGGAAGTGGACCCGGCCACAAAACTTCCAGACCCACCCTCAGTGAGCCACTTCCCCCTCTAAGGTTCAACCTTCTCTAAATCCTACAATCCTTCCCAGACATCATAACCACACATCAGGCCTATAGGAGACACTGCATCTCCAAGCCAGTTGTATGAGCCCTGTTGGTTTGTTTCCTGAGCAAGTGTGTCTACTGTGCCGTCATCCTCAAATAGGACCTCAGACGTGGACTCACCACGTCCTGCCTTGCCCTTCAGTGTTGGCACATTTTTCTGTGAGTTCCGGAGCTGGAGCTCAGTCCCTCATGCTAGCCAGCAAGCACTTCACTCACTGAGCCAGTCGTCTGTCTTACAGTGGGAGTATTCGCACTTCTCCTACCTCCAAGTTCAGGGCTTGGCCCCTATTTTTCTGCAGCTGTTGAACAGGAGGTGGAGAAGCGGAAACTTGCAGGGAATGTTGGGGGGCTGTAAAGTGGTCCAGCTGCCCTGAGAAACAACCGGGTAGTTTCCAGCAAGGTTACACAGAATTACTTCATGACCACCCAACAATTTCACTTTAAGTGTGTATTCAAATGTCCAGAGAACAGGAACTTGAACAGATACCGAGATGTTACTGTCCACAGTAACTGTGGTGTTCACTGTGGTGAGCCAATACTGTGAAAACATCTCCTACATTCTAAGAGACTGGAACTTTTGCTGGCCCTCATAGCCCGAGTTAACAGCATGCCTTGAAGTTACCGAGGACGTAAGGCTGCGGTCCTACTGGGTACACAGCCTGCTTGTTTAATCTGCCTTTGAGGGAAGAGTGGAACAAACATTACTAGCGTTAGATTTCCCATGCAACCAACTTTTATAGCCTAAGCTAGTGCATAGCTGTGATCTTATATTATGTATTCTTCCATGCCCCACGCAGAACAATGCATGTGTATGTATCATTTGCTGAAAACAATCTTTCTAAAATGAATGTCCACCATAAATGCTGAACACAACATCTGGATATTGGCTAATGAACAATCATGCTCATGGCATTGTTTCCAGTCTGGGTCAGTTGGACCCAGTGACTTCATCTCTTGTAAAATTCTTTAAAAAAAAAAAAAGTTTATTTATTTATTTTATTTTTGAGTGGTCCATCTGCATGTACACCCTTACACCAGAAGAGGGCATCAGATTCCATTATAGGTGGTTGTGAACCACCATGTGGTTGCTAGGAATTGAACTCAAGACCTCTGGAAGAGCAGCCAGTGTTCTTAACCTCTGAGCCATCTCTCCAGTCCCATAAATTCTTTTAAAGATCTCTTAGAGTGTCCCATTCCCTCCTCATGTGATGCTTTCTGGACAGTCCAATAAATACAGCTTGCGAGGTCCTTTGTAAGGAGGATGGAAGACACAGGAAACACTAAGTAGACTATTCAAATCTGGACTCTCTCTTGGTTAAATGTCTCCAGGGAGATGTGCTTTTATTCCTTTCCTTAGTATGACATTGATGCATTATTGGTAACTTGGGGTTACTCACTAATGTTTTAATACACACAGTTTACGGTAGTCAGAAGAATGAGACAGCCCAGAGTCCACCACACTCCGGAAGCAGAGGTGGGCGAACTCTCTGAGTTCAAGGCCAACCTGGTCTACAGAGCCAGTTCCAGGGCAGCCAGGGCTACACAGAGAAACCCTGTCTTGAGAACAGACAAATGAGCCCAAAGGCATGCTGTCTAGAGGTATCGTCCAGATTAAATCTGAAATCCACTCACCCACCTGGTTCCCTACTCCAGCCCCTCCCCCCGTCTCTCCCCTCAACCCCTGCTCCTCTTCATCAGCCAGTCGAGGCCCTCCTCTGCTAAGGAAAAGAGGATTTTTGTTTAGCCAGAAAAATCAAAAAACCAACTCCAGTAACACAGTAATTTTGTTTTGTTTATCTGCCTGAGGAATAGTCTCATTCTACAGTTGCCCTGGAACTTTCTCTATAGCCTATGCTGACCTCAAATTCATAGAAATCCTCCTGCCTCAGCCTCCCAATGTTGTTATGGTGGAATCTTCCATGTGTGCCAACTCCGTGTTCTCGGGTCTGTGTTTGTTCCTTTTTCACAGCCTCTCTAGGTGGCCCTTAGCTCTTCGCTTTACCTCCTTGTGGATCTGATCACAGCTCCTGGCTCAGAATCCTCTCAAAGGACAAAATCCATGTTTTATTTCCATTTCTCAGATAATAGTCAGGTAGGTGCTAAATGTGATTTATCAAATAAAATGAAGCGAGTCAGTGAATCATCGGCCAAACTGCCTCATTTGCTTTCACTTCTCTCTCCTGCTTTGACAGACACTTTGCCTTCGATTACTTGGTCAAACCAAACACCAGTGACTTCAGCTGTGTTCGTGTGAGCTCTGGCGTGAAGAGAAGATTCCCACGCTTCTCAGTTTGCTAAAGAGAACTCGAGTGTGTACCTCTTTCTCGGAAAAGCCCTTCTGTGGGCCCGTCTTCCCTATCTCTGAGCACTTAGAGGCACTGCGGTGGGAAAAACCTCACCTACCCACAAGGCTTATCTCCAAGCCTCTGCCCAGAAACCCTTCCCAGCTACTCCTGTTCACTACAGCTGCACCTGGGAGCATCCAAGTCTGCTTGGCTAATTACTTTATGGCTGGAAAGCCTTTGTCCTCACCGTGCTCCAAGGTGGTTTTCTGGAACTCGCCAGCTGGTTCCTGTTATCTAGACTTTCACACTTCCTACGGGACCTCAGGCGAGTCACATACTAAAGGTTCTGAGTCCAGAAGTCACAGATGTAGACAGCAACATGGTCCTCAGCAATTAGACAGGAAGGGACTGACCCTCTTCCCGGAAGATGCTCCCCAAACAAGACGCTCCAGTGCTGGGCCTTCTTTTATACTCCACACCAAACCCAGGATAGGGTTAAGTGCTTATTATGTCTGCACACATATATATGGAATTGGATTTTTCTCCATTACTTTTTTTTATTGAGATATAATTCACATACCATAAAATCCACCTTTTAAAAGTCCACAATTCAGTGGGTTTTATATATTAACAATTTGTACAGCCATCACCACTGTATGATTTCAGGATATTTTTATCACTGTTACCCTTCGTTTATTGTACTTTTTCTTTTCCTCTTAGAAACAGTCTTCCTAGGTAGTCCTGGGTGACCTGGAACGTCCTATCTGGATCAGACCGGCTTCAGCCTCAGGATTCTCCTGCCCAACCTCATACATGCTGAGCTGGCAGGCGTTAGCCACCAAGCCCGGCATAAAGCTTTGTTTGGCCTTTTTGTACCTACCTCACCAAACTCAACTACTTTCTTCTCAAGGACACCAACGGTACCAGCTGTGTGTCAGACGTGTTCTGAGCCCCCTCTACTCTGCGATGCTCTGTGTTGAGTCTTGTCACTGCTGTCCTCTCCAGTTAGCATACAGAAGCAGATGTGGTCTAGAGAGGTGGCTCAGTGGTTAGAGAACCTGCTGCTCTTGCAGACGACCTGGGTTTGATTCCCAGCACCCACATGTGGGCTCACAACCATCTACAAGTCTGGTTCCAGGGGATTTGATGCCCTATGGCCTCCCTAGGTATCATGAATGCATGTATCACACAGGCATATATGCAGGCAAAAGACCCATCCAATAAAAATAAAACTAAATTGGTTTTTGTTTTTAAAAAACAGTTACCAATCAAGCTACAGCATCAAACAAAATATTTCAATTTTTTTTTTTTTTTGAGACAGGGTTTCTCTGCAGCTTTGGAACCTGTCTTGGAACTAGCTCTTGTAGAGCAGGCTGGCCTTGAACTCACAGAGATCCGCCTGCCTCTGACTCCCGAGTGCTGGGATTAAAGGTGTGCGCCACCACTGCCCGACACAGAAAATTCCATTTGCTTCCTCTTTATTTCCCCGGTCCCCAGGGCTGTTTACCGCTCTAGCTGGTGGTGGGACCTGGGAGAATGGAGCCGATAAATGTGGCAGGCTGAAGTCGCATGCAACAGCCAACTTTATTCAGGGCATCAAACGATGTATGCTCTGAGGGTTAGGAGGGGTCACATGGGTCAAGTGGACAAGCACAAGGGCAGGCCACCCGCGGCAGACACGCTACACATGGCTAAAATATGTGTGTCCAAAGCGGCACATGAACAAATAACAAGAGCCAGCTGTAATAAATCATCTGACACTCACTCCTATCCACTACACATGTGAGGAGCGTGGACACACATCCCAGGAACAACTCCGTGTTTTGAAGACACCGAGGTCACGAGACTCTTGCCTTTGTCTCCTTGGAACTTTCTCACAAACACTCAGTATTTTCCTCCGACGGCTCCACGCTTGGACTGTGTTCCAACAACGGCTATGACTTTTTCTAGACGATTGCCCAAGTGTGCTTTGCACTAACACAGCAATCACATAAGTAAAGCCCCTGCCTTGAGGAGCGAACTGAGGGAGACAATACCCAGTAGGAGGTGATGTGCAAACAGCAGCTTTCAGACATGTGAGAGCCTGGCCGCTGGGAACGGCTCAGACCTGCGACTCCCAGATAGACAAATCAGCCCCCAAAGAACTGCTTTCTCCCCCTCTTACTCCTCCTCCTCCTCTTCCTCCTCCTCCACCTCCTCCTCCTCCACCTCCACCTCCTCCTCCTCCTCCTTCTCCTTCTCCACAGAGTATTTCTTTGCCAAGACTGCATTCAGCCAGGAATGAGGAACATCTTTCATGCAGAGCTCTGTGGATTTCATTCTCAGGTGTGTAAGACTACATCGCTCTCTACCCACCCTAGAGATGCCTTCTCCCGCTTTAAGTGAACTGGGCCCTGTCGCTTCTTTATATGAGGTAATTTAAGTCAGTAGTAAACTTCATTTGCTAAAAGTGGTACCTATAAAAATAGTGTATAGATTCCACTTTATTAATTCAGATATTTGGCACTTTTTAACCTTTATGATGTCAGATTTCAAACTCTTGTGCAGGCATGTTGGTACACAGCTACATCCCCAACCCCAGGGTTTGCCTTGCTTATTTGTACAGTACTAGGGCGTCTGCTATGGGAAAAATTCTGTAGCATGTCCTTTAATAAAGCAAGAAACTCTTTACAATCTTGTCATCACTCGTAAATCCCCCAGAGGTCTGTTTGGATGACCTTGAGTCAAGGCGCACTTGAACCTGGGTTGCTTCATTATTTAGTCTTTGTAAGTTGTTCTGCATCCGAGGCCTAAACTCGGACAACGTCTCAGCGTGACTTTGACCCTCATGAAAACAGGTAGAGCCGCTCTTATCTCAGCCCAGCTGCACACAGAGGACACCCCGAGGAGTCGGGATCACACAGCTTGCTTTATTGTGAGCCCCAAGACTGGAAAAAAAAGTCTCTGCAGCCTAGCCTCATAGTATCTGTTTACAAAAATAAATAAAATGATGTCTTCTAACCATTAACTTCAGAGAGCATTACTTTAGAAAACAACACCACTGGGCAGTGGTGGCGCACACCTTTAATACCAGCACTCAGTAGGAAGAGGAAGGCCATCTCTGTGAGTTTGAGGCCAGCCTGGTCTGTAGTTCGTCCCAGAACAGCAGGGATACGTAGAGAAACCTTGTCTCAGAGGAAGGAAGGAAACAATACCCCATGCACAAGAATACCATTGACTATGGTAGGATAGTTGGGGCTATATTTTGGGAAGGTGGCCAAACTGTACACAGCAGTGTTTTGAATGGTACAGACGTGTAAGGAATGAAGTTATGTTAACTGCTGGAAAATGGATGCAGCTGGAGATAACTGTATTAAATGAATTAAGTCTGTCTAAGAAAGACAAATATCACGGTTTCTCTCCCTTTGGGGTCCAGACTTTATATGGACATGTGAAGTCATATGTGTCCAGAGGGTGGGGAAGAGAGGGGACACTGGGAGGGAGCCGAGGAGAGGGGAGTGTGCCTGAGTGTGGAAGAATACATTATACACTTCCATGAAACAGTCTTCTGTAGCCCACTACAATAAAAATTTTAAAGATTTAAAAACAAAAATGGGGCACGCCCAGAAAAAAAAAACACTATTTAAATAAGCTAGACAGCAGTGCCCCCTTGTGCTAAGACGTCAGTACTACATCCAGTGAGTTAAAACAGGAATGCCACCAGTAAAAATCACATAAAACTTGCTTAAAGCAAGAAGAGCTCTCTACAAATAGCTTAAAGGGTGTACCTCTTGACATTGACATCGTCATCTACAAACGTGTTGAGCCGCACTCATAGCTGTCCCGGGACACTTGTGGCCTGTGGGGCCTCAGGTTAGATACCCTGATTGAAAGGTGGTGCAGGGGCAGGGGGCCGGGGCACAATGTAACCCTTCATTGGCTAGCACATCCACGCCATTAATCTTTGTTAATTAATTTTTCAAAATTTATTAGGCAGTAATCAATTATATTAGGGTGATTTCATAGTTGCTGTCCCCCAATTGACCCTGGGTCCCGGTTTACCTGATGGCTTGTCTCAATGTCAGTGGCTGTCAACGTCACCTGAGTTGCTAGCTACTGTCCAAATACACCTCAGGCTTTTCTGGTTAATTCTGTGGTGTCATCAGGACGGCCATGGGAGGGAAGACTTATCTTAAACTCATGGTGCCAGAATGAAAAGCAGCCGGCCTTGCCTGTCCTCAGTGTGCTGTGAAGTCTCTTCCAGGAGAATCCGGTGTAGGCGCTGCCCTCCCGAGCTGACAGAGACTGACCTTGAGGAGAAGAATCAGTAAAACACCCAGGAAACAAAGTGGTTTACACACATCCATGAGAGGCTGGAGCGGAGACATTGCTGAACTCCTCGGAATCTTCTATGAACCGGATCACAGAATGACTTAGAATCCCAGTTTGGTGTGTGTGGATACAGCGAACACCTAGTCTCTTTAACAACCAGGACGGTCCACCCTCAGAGAAGGGTGCCTACACATTGAGAACGCTGTTGAATGAGCCACCTCTCTGCTGCCTGGGAAGATGTAAGAACCATGGGGAACTTAGACCCCCTGACAACAGCAACAGGAAATGCTCCAGCACGGGTAAGGGAAGTGTTAGGAGAAAACAAAACAAAATAAAACACAAATGCTCCTGCCCAGCAACGGGGAAGTGGGGGCCAGAGCCAGAGTGAGGGCCGTGCCCTCCGGCAGATGGGCACTCTCCCGGGTTTCCGGAGGCAGTTGTGTGGTTGGCTGGGTGGCAGTACAGAAGGGAGTGGCGGTGGGTCTATAAGGTTTACCGGGAGGAAGGAGAAAGGGAACCAGGGACGCACCTGTCCATGTCTGTCTCCTGAAAGCCGTCCTGCCCCCTTCACCTTTTCAAAGGCTTCCAAACTAGCCCTGGTACCTGGCCATGTGATTTCTGGAACGAACATGATAAGATTTGAGACCCCCTCCTCCCACTCCAGGACTCCCTGAGAGAGAAAAGAGGGGTGCTATGCACGGGAGTTTAAGGACCCTAGAATGTCTGTCTGTGGAGAATAATGGGAAAAGGCCTAGTGAGAAGAGCAAAGGACTTTCAGATGTTCCCATTTGCTACTTCCTAAACTGCCTTATGTGAAGGGGCCTCCATGGGGGCTTCACAGAGGCCGATGCTCCATAGAGACCCAAGGGCTGCCTGAGAAGCCACTCTTCCTACAGCCAAGACAGTCTGGACCAGTCTGGTCCCAGATGCTGCAGAGTCCTTGCCCCTCCAAGTTGCCAGGTCCCTCTAACCCAGACAAGAGGTGGTGTCTGAGCTTTGGAGCAGCGGGGGTGGGAGGTGGGGAGGCCAACTCTGCACTGCCGCTCTTTCCCGGACACAGTCTGAGTCCTCTCCTCCGGCACAAATGTGTCTGTGTGTCAGGGCCATCACGGTCACCTGTGGCCCTAGAGTAGGTTTCCCAGAGCTCTCAAGTTCCCATTTTCTTTCCCATAAGAATGCTCCAAGAGGAAGTTTCTATTATCTGCATTTTGTAAACAAGGAAATCAGTTTTCATGAGAAAGAAACAATTAGCCGAACACCACACGGGAAGCAAGAAAGGTTAAGGCCAAGATTGAGAAATGCGGCTCCCCAACCCCAAAGTCATTCTCCTCGAAGACACAGTAAAGAAGGCGGCGGAGGAACAGGCACCTCATCTTCTGCAGTGGCTCATCCCAGCCCCCCACCATCGAGGAGATGATCTCTTCCTGATTTGGAGTTAAAGTTGCGCTCACAGTGTCCCCCCACCTTAGTTGAGGGGGGAGTTTCTCCACGAGGCTTACAGACAGTCCGGTTAGGCTTGGTGGGGAGACTCTGGTGATCCGAGGCTCACCAAAAGGCACCTGTGAGAACAGGCTGTGAGGGGCAACAATGATGGGCATATCTTCTCTTTCTTCCCTTCAGTGCTAACAGCGCAGTTTGTAAGTCTAGGGAAGGACCAGGGCTGTAGCTGAGTGGGAGAGCACTTGCCTACCACATAGAGGGCTGTTTGATCCCTGCAATCACCGAAACAAACAAAAACAGCCAAGAAATTCAGAGGATAGGGAAGGTCTTCCTCTTAGAAATCAGGTCTATGACCACGTTCTTCTGTTCCGCATTTGCTCACACCGTGCACCTAGAATATGCACTTATTATCTGCCAAACAAAATTCCAGACTCACACAAACTTAAGACTCATCCTTAAGCAGCTTGCATAGGTACGGTCTAGCGGGGAATCTGTAAATAAACGGGGGAGATGTCTGAGCTCTCAGACTTGGCTCCTCTTTCTTCCCTTTCTCCTTCACCTATAAAGGTTTGGGTCCTTTTCCCTCTGAGACCCACGCTCCAGCTCCCAGAAGTTATGTACTTGCTGGGCAAGTAATAAGAAGCTTATGCAGTACAGGGTTTACCCCATGGTCTCAGGCCAATATATGCCCACTAATAAGGCTAAAATGAGCTTGGCTGGGTCCTGGGGCATGTATCTCCTCCATGCTTCCCTGTGGGCTAGGGTACCATGCTCTGATCTTTAACAGGAGGGAAATTGATACTAAGAGCAACCAGGAAACTATCCAGACTGCAATCCAGATTGCAGCTGCACCTTACTGGTGCAGAGCCAGGGCCCTGGGGCATTTTTCATTGTCACCCTTTAACCACTGCCACCTATGATCCTTTGAACAAAGGTTTCACAGACTCCATAAACACAGGGTGGTGAGTAACTTGTCCAGACTGACAAAATCAGATACCGGCAAATGCCTCAGGGCTTCTTTATCACCATTTATTCCCGTTCTACTTTATGTTTATGGGTATTTGCCTGCATGTATGTCTGTGCACTATATGGAGGCCAGAAAAAACTCTCAGATGCCCCTGGGACTGGAGTAATAGGCAGTTGTGAGCTGCCATGTAGGTACTAGGAACTGAACCCAGGTCCTCTGGAAGAGCAGCCAGAGCTCTTAACTCCTGAATCATCTCTCCAGCCCAAGCATTTCCTTTTTCTTTTTTTAAACTTTATTTTCAATTGACAAAAATTGTATATATTTCTGATGTACAATACATATGTATATATACATGTATGTATATATATGTGAATTACTAACTTAACACATGCATTACCTCATACACTTATTGGTGTGTGTGTGCGCACACGCACATGTATGTATGCCTGAAAGTGTGTTGAGAACCCTCAATCCCTGCTATCACTGTTTTCAAATACAATGTGTTGACATTAGCGTATTATGGTGGCCACAATACCCTGTCTGTGTTTCTTGAACTTTAACTTACTTAGAGAATCTTTTAAGGCTCAGAGCCAGTGTGGGGTAGGGCCATAATCCTACAGTCTTAAGAAGCTCCCCATGCGGTGCCCACATGGCTAGTTGATGGGAGGGGGGAACAGATCAGGAAACAGGCTCAGCTGCAGGGCAGCCCACCAGGAAGCCAGCAGCAGCAGCAGGAGCTAGGAAGGCCCACCCCTGCTGAGTCCCTCCCACCAGTCAAGCCCCACCTCTTCAAGAACCCACAAGCCCCAAACAGTGCGACCAGCTTGGAAACAACCACCCAGAACAGAAGCCTGTGGGGACGGTTGATGTTCAAATCATAGCACAAGGCTTGGGTCTGCCTCTCATCAGACAAAGCCTATTGCATCTCTTCCCCCATTAACCACAGGCAAATGAATCCCAGAAGAAACTGTTTCCCAAGCTGGGAGTGTCAGTCAGATCTGAGGGAGCCTTCAACAGATCCGCCATCACTGCCAGAGACGGACTGGTCTGCCCTACGGTTGCATCCAGGGGGCAATGGGACTTCTGCAGAAGCTACTGCAGCCAGAGTGTGTCTCCCGGCACAGAGCACGCCCTGGGGGGTGGGGCACGTCCACAACCTGACTTGAACCCTTAGTACCTCTGAACTCTATGTCAAACTCGACTGTTCCCGTCTCCGATTTCTCAGCTCCTTTAATCTGATATCACCCCAGCCACTGCCTCTTTCACTGAAATCAGCTCAGGCTGGTCTCAGCCTGACTGATTGTCACCCTCCTGAGTGTGACACTCTGCATGTGCCCTCCCCTCTCCATTGCTGGTGCATTCTCTCCCTTTCTCCAACTTGCTTTCTAGAAAGGACTCCTTGGAGAATGAGCAAGACAGCCAACGAGGCCTGAAGCGGTATCAACGATGTGAACAGAGGACTCAGGGATTCAAAAACAAACCTTACTGAGGAACCCAACCATTTTGAAGCGTTGCTGACCTTCCCAATCAGCCTAGCATCCCATACCTCATTTAATTATGGTTATTATCTCTTCCCCTCCGCCCTTCATCCCACTTCTTCATCTGCCCTTCCCCGCCACCTCCCAATCCCTCCTCACTCCCTTCTCTATTCTTAGCCCCAGGCTACCCCATTTCTCCTAATGTCCACCAGACTGTTCTCTAGAGGGCAGCGCCCCTCCTGCCTCTGCCTGCCTGGTTCTGGTCAGTGTGACAGGCCACCCCGGCTTGCTGACAACTCTAAGTTGGTCCCTCCCCGCTCCTGTGTTGGGCTCCACATCTGCTTCTCAGGCCCACTAGCACTCAACCAGGTCATGAAGTGCAGGCCTCTTAGATCCTCCGCATTGATCAAGTTTCTCAGTCCTTGAACGATCGCTGCTCTATGGACTCCTTTCTTTTCTTCCAAACTCTTAGCTACTCTCTGAGGACAGCTCTGGGTTACACTTCCTGGCTCCATTTGGTTTGTGCACAGACTGACTGCTGCTCTGTTAGGGAACTGCTCTGATTCCTAGAGCTAGCAAGGGCCGGGACAGGAGCAAGATTGTGCAATACAAACTGAACAGCCTAAAGCTAGATTTCCTCTATCTGCCGTACCTCGAGAGGCAAAATTCCTTCCTCTTCACCACCCCAGGGCCAGATTCCAGGCAACCCAAGAGCACTCCTATGGCTTGACGTCATCTAAAACAATTCAGACTAGCAACTTCTAAACTGCTCAGCTTCCCTTGCCCATGGAAGCCCCAGTAAAAGCCCCAACCAAGGTCCTCCTGTCAGCCCTGCCTGCTCTGCGTCCTGTCCGCACCATGCCTGTCCACGTAGCCCTGCGTGGCAGGTGTTTCCTCTCATCTCTGGGAACTGCGAGTGTAAAACTGGTCCACTGAGCCTCTTTCTCCACAGGCCACACGTGACTGATCGTATCATAAAGGAATGCACAGCAGCCTTCTAGAGCCTTCCCGGAACTGACAGAGCTGCTAAGAATCAAGCCCTGAAAAGGAGACAGGAGAAGGAATGTAAGAAGTAAGTGGACGAGAGACGGGGTTCTGTCCATGGACTGTAAACACCAGGCAGCAAAGCAGAGGAATGTGTTTGTGTCTCCTGTGGGTACCATTCATCCGTGTTGGGACCATTTGGAGTCCTGGCCTCCAGCTGCTCTTCCCTGCTAGAGATCTTCACTTTCCTTCTGGGTTTTGTACATGGGTCCTCTGGAAGAGGAACCAGTTCTCTTAACCTCTGAGCCATCTCTCCAGCCCCCAGTCTTATTTCTTATTTCTGCTCTAATCTAATCTCTGTTGCTGTAATAGAACCATTTCTGAAAATGCACCAGAGGTGTACTCTGCTGGTCACATACATACTTTGTGATTTGATCAAGTGGACTAACAAGGCCAGCATCAGAATTTATTCAAAGGTACAAATCTTTACCAGGAAGTTGTCTCAGCAGGTGAAGATGTTCGCCACCAAGCCTGAAAACCTGAGTCCAGTCCCCAGGACCCACATTATAGAGGGAGAGAGCAGATCCTGCAGATTGTCTTCTGACCTACACTTGTGGGGCATGGCATGTGCACACGATCACGCACACACAGACACACACAGACACACACTTTCTTTCACACGCACAAATAAGTAAATAAAATGCACCAAAAATATTTGAAAAAGAAAAAAAGACACAGCTCCTTCCCAACTTGCAATCTTACTTGCTTGTGGAAGTTGGTTCTGTAAGTTATGGTATTAATTTCATTAGATTAGATTTCTAGTTAGAGAACTTCACAGGTACACAAGCACGTAAGATTATGAATGATTGCTGTGTATGAAGTGGGAAGCCAATGAGAAGCAATATAAATGTCCACAATAGGCCATTTGGCTGGGTTGTGGTTCATAAAACAGTGAAAAATATGTAGCTTTAAAAAATGATGCAGTAGATTTGCTGAGACCTGGGGGATGGGAAGGCAAACTGTCACACCTGTGAGAGTTCCGTCGTCCCTAGTGTTTCCACTCGCTATTCCAACTGGCCCCCATCTGGATGCTGCTGTGAAGGGATTTCACATCGAGTTTAAGACAGGGGAATCACCTTCAGTGGGCTATCCTGGCAAACATGGGAGTAATTAGAGTTTGCACAAGGAGAGTCTCTGTTCCTGGCTGTGAAGATGAAGATCGGTCATGTAGACCATGCTGGCCCCCGAGTGCAGATCGTAACCTTGAAGCTGACAGCTCAGAAGGACACCAGGCCTCAGTTGGATCTCAGTAGGGAACTTAATTCTACCCGCGGCCTGAGTCACCTGGAAGTAGATTCCCTCCAGTACCTCTCGCCAAGAACTTGGCCTTTGAACAGAGATCCCAGGCACACCGTGCTGACTTACTGAAGGCCCTGGACTAATAAATGGATGTGGCTGTAAGCTGATAAATTTATGACAATTCCACATAGAAGCAGAAAATCAATACGATAGATTATTCACCAGGAAATGTACAGCATGATCCTATTCACCTGGCCTTCAATAACTGCTTATTCAGCGAGTGCATGCGTGTGTGCATGCATGTGTGTGCATGCATTGTGTGCCTCTTTGTGTGTGTGTATGTGTGTGCATGCATGTGTGTGCATGCATTGTGTGCCTCTTTGTGTGTGTATGTGTGTGTGTGCATGCATTGTGTGCCTCTTTGTGTGTGTGTATGTGTGTGCATGCATGTGTGTGCCTCTTTGTGTATGTGTGTGTGTGTGCATACATTGTGTGCCTCTTTGTGTGTGTATGTGTGTGCATGCATGTGTGTGCATGCATTGTGTGCCTCTTTGTGTGTGTATGTGTATGTGCATACATTGTGTGCCTCTTTGTGTGTGTCTATGTGTGTGCATGCATGTGTGTGCCTCGTTGTGTGTGTGTGCATGCATGTGCGTGCCTCTGTGTGTGCATGCATGTGTGTGCCTCTGTGTGTGCATGCATGTGTGCCTCTTTGTGTGTGTATGTGTGTGTGCATACATTGTGTGCCTCTTTGTGTGTGTATGTGTGTGCATGCATGTGTGTGCATGCATGTGTGCCTCTTTGTGTGTGTATGTGTGTGTGCATACATTGTGTGCCTCTTTGTGTGTGCATGCATGTGTGTGCATACATTGTGTGCCTCTTTGTGTGTGCATGCATGTGTGTGCATACATTGTGTGCCTCTTTGTGTGTGTGTATGTGTGTGCATGCATGTGTGTGCCTCTTTGTGTGTGTGTATGTGTGTGCATGCATGTGTGTGCCTCTGTGTGTGTGTATGTGTGTGCATGCATGTGTGTGCATGCATGTGTGTGTATGCATGTGTGTGCCTCTGTGTGTGCATGCATGTGTGCCTCTTTGTGTGTGTGTATGTGTGTGCATGCATGTGTGTGCATACATTGTGTGCCTCTTTGTGTGTGTATGTGTGTGCATGCATGTGTGTGCCTCTTTGTGTGTGTGTGCATGCATGTGTGTGCCTCTTTGTGTGTGTGTGTGCATGCATGTGTGTGCCTCTGTGTGTGCATGCATGTGTGTGCATGCATGTGTGCCTCTTTGTGTGTGTGTGTGTGCATGCATTGTGTGCCTCTTTGTGTGTATGTGTGTGCATGCGTGTGCCTCTTTGTGTGTGTGTGTATGTGTGTGCATGCATGTGTGTGCCTGTGTGTGTGTGTTTGGGGGGGTGTTCAAGCCCAGGGCCTTGTGTATCCTAGAAAAGAACTCTACCACTGAGTTACACCTTCATGCCTATGTGTGATTTAAAAAGCAATAAAAGTCCACAGGAAAAACACGGGAAATCACAAATCATTGTTATCTCTAGATGGCACTGTAGGTGACTTTCACTTTCTGTGTTTTATGTTTATCAAGTGTTCAGATTGTTTAGAACAAGTACATATTTTTAGGAAAGAAAGAAAAAAGTAGAGTGAAAATATTTGCTGATTTTGCTCTCCTAGAGGTTTAAATATTGCCGTATTCAACTCTGTCTACAGGTAGTTTTTTTAAAAATAAGGTGTAGTGTCAGGAAGAAAAATAACCAGTTCTCAGGAGTATACTCCTTCCAGCTTTGAATATATCTATTAAATATGCTGAGCACCCACGTGGTACAAAGCATCCTGCAGACACGGTCCTCCCCAGCACTTCCTGATTCCTGCAGCATCCCCTGGCCTAGCACAGTGCTCAGTTCACATCCTTCCTGCATCCATCCAGGAGACAGGACCCAGGCTCCCAAGGAGCTGTAGCCAGATCTGCTTGGACACCAGCAATTCTTTACTAATGCATGTAACAACACGCTTTTCCTTTGTCGCTTGGCATTAAGGGATCTTAAGTCAGGTCATTCGTACCAGTAATGGCTCAGAGGTGGAACAGATGAAGTCAAGAGACTTCTGACATGGTGGTCGAAGCAAAGATATTAGTGTTAACCTGAATTCACATACAGGTCAGCCAAGTTCCCTGGGGTACTGTTCTTGTGTGTGAAATAGAGACAGATGCCTATTTCCCAAGGTGTCTGGGAGAATCCAGCAAAGTAGGTGAGCCCCCTTTTCTGGCATTTGTGACTATCATCTACTATATTAAGTACCGGGTACTTAGCACTGCTTAGCGACAGCACACGGCAGAGAACAGCTTATTCACCTTCCTCATAGATTCCCTGTGTTGTTGGCAGCCACATACCGCTAACACAGGGAAAGATCCAAACTCAGCCTCCAGAATGGGGACCAGAGTTGAAGGAGTGGCTCGGCGGTCTCGGCGGTTACAAGCACCTACTGCTCTTACAGACGCCACTAGCTGGATTCCCAGCATCTACTTGGTGGCTCCCAACAGTCTGTAACTCCATTCTCAAGAGATTTCACACCTTCTTATGGCCTATGTGGCGCCAGGCATGCACATGAAGCACAGACGTATTTGTAGGCAAAACACCTATATGCACTAAAGCGATGCATAAATAAGAGGCAATTGTAGAACCAACCGTAGATGAACACAGCTAACCGTGGGAGCTTGTTCCCAGCCTGGAGATCATCGCGAGACCTAAAACAGCAACAAAACAAGATGAGTGCATTTAGGGACCCCTACCAAAATAGCCAATAGGAGATTAGGAGCTTTGGCCCATGTCATTGTCTTCCCATGGTAATCACATCTGTCAGAAGCATGTCAAAGTCAGAACGCACACACATGGAAACGGTGCAGCACAGAAACGCTGAAGTGATATTCTTGATGCCAAATTCTGAAGCGGACCTTCTCGAAGCTTTGCCGCCTTCACTCAGAGAGCTACATCGTCTTGGTATTTTTACAGTATGTTTTTTATATTGTATTGTTATTATACGGACCACCATTTGTTTTTGTCTTTTCAAATGCACCTTCTTGTTTTGTTTTGATTTGTTTGTTTCGAGACAGGGTTTCTCTGTAGCTTTGGAGACTGGAAACTAGCTCTGTAGACCAGGCTGCCCGCGAACTCACAGAGATCCGCCTGCCTCTGCGCCATCGTCTAAAGTGTCATCTTGGTGTTAACTTGCCTTTGAGGACGGATGGTGATGGTGTTGGGAACTGGCGAGAGTCATGTAGAAGGGACTGGGTTTTCGCTTTACACTCGTGCTTAGTTTTTCCATGTTTTCAGAAGTAGGCAGCAAAAACCACAACAACAAACAAACAAAAACGACTCCGAGAATCCCAACCGATTGGCATCTTAACATGGGAAGAGCAGTGCGTTCCCAGTGGGTGGGGAACGGGACGCGCGTGGCCCTTGGATCTCAGTGGGCTCCACTCCATTTTTAAGATCTAACTTTGAAGTGACTCGGAACTTTTAAGTTTCTCAAAGCGGGTCCTCTGGTTTGGAAGCGGGGAGGAGATGAGGAGGATGAGAGGACTCCACCCGGAGGCCTGGCAAGTCGCCAGGGACTGCGCCCTCGGTAGGCTACCCCTTCCAGGTCCGGCTCCTGGGCGCACGCGGGTCCGGACCCCTCGGTCTCCGCCCCGGGGCGAGCCCAGCCCGGGCTGCGGTCCCGCCGGCCTCGGCGGGCAGGGCGCGGCGAGGGCGAAGGGCGAAGGGCCAGCGGCGGCCTGGGCGTCCGCGTGTGGCGGGGGCCGTAGGGGGAGGACGCGGGCCGAGGGGGAGGGCTCACATCTCGGCGAAGTTCCCGGATGGTCGCAGCCTCCCGACGCGGAGCGCTTTTCCTGCCCTCCCCGGCTCTGCCCTGCGGACCCAGAAAGTTTGCCAGAAAAAAAATGCCCTGCGCGCCGCGGGACCGAGGAGCCGCCTGGAGCCGCCGCGCGGTAAGAGAGCCGCGCCCCGCCATGCAGGACGAGGGGTCCACGGAGTTGGGGGGCGCACGGGCGGGATGTCGGGGCCGCGGTCCCAACCCGGGCCCGCGGTACCGCCCGCGAGGGAGGAAGGGGCGGCAGCCGCCGAGGGCATTGGACGCTGCGCTCCCCGCTGAGCGCTGCTGGGCTGCATGGACCCGGGGCTGTCCGCGGTCGGAATTGGATCTCACCGCGGTCTTCCCGCGATGCCCGGACGCCGCATCTGCAGCCCCAAGCTCCGCCGAGGGCGGGTGACTTTGTGGCGTTTGGATCGCAGAACTTGACTTCCCCTTCAATGCTCCCAGGCATCCGGACCCCGAGTCTGTGCACGCCCTAGGTGCCTGTGTCTGCTCCTGAAGCGCGGCCAGCTCGGGTCAGGGCTTTGCGCCCGGGGCCTCTCCCCAAGTCTGGGACAGCTTCCCTTCATTCTCGCACCCCCTACTTTGGCATGCTTTCCTTTTAAAAGAAAGAACTGTTAAACTTGCTAGTGTAAGGGAAATCCAATAGGGATGACCCAGATCCTCAGTTTGTGGCTAGACTTTGAACTCAGAGTAACAAAAGGTGTGTCTATGTGGAACCTGGTTTGACTAGGTCCTGCTTAATCTCCAAGGAATATTAGCCTGGGCTATGGGCTCCTAGCCCCTCAGGTTCTCTCCAGTGAGCAGGTTAGGTCTTCCTTTGAAAACTGCTAGTCTGTCTTGGATCTTTCTTGCTCTTCACGTCTCTCCAATCCTGTTCTGGGCTGCAGGTAGCCTCGGGGACCCACAGGGACGGTGGACGTGTGTGCAGCCTGGGTAGGTTTTCTTTGAATACTTTCCGCACAATTTGATGACTGCAGTTTCTTTTGGAGTCATTGATAGATAGATTTTACCTCCTCAAAAATGCTTATTTCAATAATGGGTAAATAGCCTAAAGACATTTTCTGTTTCAGTTTGTAGATGACCTTTTGACTTCTTAGAGAAAACCTTGCATCAACAATCACATCAGCCCTTATCTTACAGTGCTCGGGACACTGCCCCCCCCACCCCACTCACCTGCCAGTTGTCATCCCAAGGTTGGGTCTCCCAGACATAAGGGCGTCGCACTGTATAGATCGTACATGCGTCTGTGAGTGTCAGACAAGGCTTTGCAAATGTTCTTGCAGCAGCTCAGCAGCATCACGTCTTCCCTGGTACTACCCAAACCCTGCCTTACCTTTCCTCCCTGGGAATCTCATGAGCGCTTTTAGATTTGTACGCAAGATGGAATTCCAGGACCTTCCGCGAATGAAGGTCTTTCCAGCTGGAGCCGGTTGTTCATTTCACACATTTTCCACTGTGTGCTTGGCTACTTCCTAAAGCCCTTAGGTTTTCCACGTGACCCGAGCCTCATTCAGAAATGAATGGATTGATAATCTTGACAGTTGTTAAATTACAGGGCGTGAGGATATAGAAGGATAGCGGGGTGTTAAACAGCACGAAGCAGTTCGACACACGGGTAACTCAGTCACTGAGCATCGTGGAACACCGAGACACAGGCGCAGAAACGAACTGCAGGGTGATTGGTGTCTTTATCACTGTCTTTGCTATCTAAGTGTGTGTCTACCTAGAGCTGTGATTTTAAAGATGTTCGCGTTCCACATCGAAACTGGAAGAATAAAGGTTCTCGAGAGCGTTTTTTGTCTCTTGCTGTAACCCTTCGTTCCTAAGAACCTGGGAATCTGTCTCCCAGAGCTGTGGCCTTCCAGGGGCCTCCTGTCCTCCAATGGAGTCGACCAGAGTTCTAATGATTTCCATACAGAGGGCCCTCTGCAGCTGGTTTCCAGCAGCCCGTGTAGTTAGGCCACGGACCCCACAGATGCCAGTTGGGTCGCAGTTGGTATCAAGCGGGCTGCTTTTTGAGCACTGAGGGAGGGTCTCTGTGCTGGAAGATTTAGTCATGCCCTCTGTTGGTAGAGGAGAGTTTAGCACAGAAGGGCTTGTACCCGGTGCTTCCCATCAGCGTAGACAACCTCGTTTTGAAACAGTTTGACTGCAAGGCCAACGTGGTAAGGTGGAGAAGGGCAGAGGACACACACTCAAGGATGGGGAGGAGAGAAATTACTTCCAGCTGGTGGGACTCTGTCCATCCTGGGTTCGTTCCCTTAGCAATTATCGTTTTCTGTGTGCTTTCCATGGAAAGATTAATAGGCACATTCATATGCTGTCCCACCGTGCCCGCTTCCGTTGAGAAACACTCCTGGTTTCACTTCCCGGGGACAAAGGACTTCCTCATGGCCCCTCATTGTGCTGCCCAGCCCTAGCAAATGTTAGTTGCTCTTCACCCCGTGGGAATTACAGTCAGGTTGAGATCACTCTGACTCATGTATACTTTTGAATAATAAAAACTCTGAGAGTCCCTTCAGTGAGTTAAGTAGTATTATCTGCTAAGGTGTGAATTAGTGTGGCGTAGTCTGGTCCTTGGCCATGTGTGACTAGAAGCTCACAAAGGCCTAATTCTGTGAGTGTGGTGTGCGGGGTGGAAGTTTTGTTTTGTGATTTGTTTATGACCGGGTCATGATAGATAACTGTGGCTGGCCTAGAACCTGCAATGTAGACCAGACTAGCCTTGAACCTGGGGCTCTCTTCCTCCTTCTGCCTCTTGGGTACTGGAATTTTGTGCGTGAGCCTTTAGCCTTAGAGGTTTCAGTTTTCGTGAGCCCCAGGTGGATGTGGTGTGTACCGAGTACAGTTCCCGTGTTATTGCCTGGACCATGAAGTCTACTCAATCTTGTGTCTGCTAAGTACCCTGTCTTACCAGGTCTCTATCTCTTTACCCCTAAAATGAGAGCAACAGTTTCTACCTGGAGGATTGCTGTGAGGCTCAGGTGTGGCCCTGCGCCTGGTCTACTTAACAGGTTGTATACAACGATGCTGTTGGTGTTTGTGGGCTGTTATCATTAACATTATTATAGTCACTATTACTGTATACACCACAGAATAGCCTGCATATAGGAGCTGCTTTTTGCATAAATTAACATACCACCAATCTCTTGGCTCTCCGGGGTCTATCACCTGTTTCCTATCTACCATGTAGCCCTAAGGAGGAGAAGAATCTTGGTGTTGAGGTGCTGCAGTATCTGTGCGCCCCGTGGAGTCTTCTCTGCTGAGGTTTGAGGACAGGTTAAGCACAGGGAATGTAAAGACAGCATGCATCATTTTCTTAGTCCTTTGACACCAGGAAATACTGGCTTTCATGTTGTAGTAGACATGGTAGTCCCCACCGATGGGAGCTGAGAATAACCAGTGTAGTAGACTGCCTGCCTCAGGCAAAGATGCTTTGATCTCAGGTATGGAACCCAGGCCCAGTGGTCAGAATGCTGTTGTTTCTTGTGGCATTACAGAGTCTGCCCATTGTTATTGAGAAGTCAAAAGCAGTAAGCTTTGCTACTCAAATAACACAGGTGAAATTAACAGGAGATGTAACTATGTATATATATATATATATAATTTTTGTATTGTAGCTGTGATTCGCATAAGACTGTGTCACTATGTAACATTTTAATGTTGTTTACTATAAATGTATTTTTCCTCTTTGAATAAGCCTTTTGTTTTTTAGTACAACTCATTTCTTCTTCTGATTCCCCTTTATCTCTCAGTTATATCAGTTTAAACTTTTTTTTTGTGGCGCTGAGATTTGAACACAGGGCTTTGGACACGCTAGGCAGGACTCTATCACTGAGCTGCAGTTAAGCTCAACTATATTAATTTAAGTGAGTGAAACTCTTCAAATCTTCTAATGAAATAATCCAGGGACTGGAGAAATGTATGGCTGTACACCACATGAATGCAGCTGTTTTTAGAGGCCCAAGAGCAGGTTGGATCCCACGGAACTGGAGTTACAGATGGTTGCGGGCCACCGCATGGGTGCTGAGCCATCTCTTCAGCCCCTCCAGTCCTTTCTTTTCCTTTTTCCCCCTTCCTTTATCCCTTCTTCCTCCCCTCCCCCTTCCTCTACCATTGCCACTCACATGTCTTTTAGCTGGTTTATTTCGTATTCATGAAACCGTGCGAGATTTTTGTGTAAGTGGAACCTGAGGTCAAGCTGTACAGCCAGTGGCAGTGTTAGCATTCAGACCTGGGCAGTCTTCTCCCAGGCCTTGCTCCTTTGACACCTAGCCTGTCCCTAGTCTTATTCCACAGCACTCTCTCATTCTGGGTTTCAACTAAACTACTTCCCATCCCCATCTGACTGCCTTCTCTGCATTTGCATGGTGAGTTCTACAGATTTTTCCAGATTGGTCACAAATCTGTATGAAGACAGAAATGATAGACTTTGCTGCTATCCTGTAAGAGCAGAGCTAAGTGGGAGGTATCGTTCCGCACACATCTCTTCAGTACCTGTGGTTAGTGTGGCTCCCGGTCTCAGAGCTCATTCCTGCACACTGCAGTAATAAGCGTGGCTCCTGGTCTCAGAGCTCATTCCTGCACACTACAGTAGTAAGCGTGGCTCCTGGTCTCAGAGCTCATTCCTGCACACTGCAGTGGTAAGCGTGGCTCCTGGTCTCAGAGCTCATTCCTGCACACTGCAGTGGTAAGCGTGGCTCCCGGTCTCAGAGCTCATTCCTGCACACTGCAGTGGTAAGCGTGGCTCCCGGTCTCAGAGCTCATTCCTGCACACTGCAGTGGTAAGCGTGGCTCCCGGTCTCAGAGCTCATTCCTGCACACTGCAGTGGTAAGCGTGGCTCCCGGTCTCAGAGCTCATTCCTGCACACTGCAGTGGTAAGCGTGGCTCCCGGTCTCAGAGCTCATTCCTGCACACTGCAGTGGTAAGCGTGGCTCCCGGTCTCAGAGCTCATTCCTGCACACTGCAGTGGTAAGCGTGGCTCCCGGTCTCAGAGCTCATTCCTGCACACTGCAGTGGTAAGCGTGGCTCCCGGTCTCAGAGCTCATTCCTGCACACTGCAGTGGTAAGCGTGGCTCCCGGTCTCAGAGCTCATTCCTGCACACTACAGTGGTAAGCGTGGCTCCCGGTCTCAGAGCTCATTCCTGCACACTGCAGTGGTAAGAGTGGCTCCTGGTCTCAGAGCTCATTCCTGCACACTGCAGTGGTAAGCGTGGGTCCTGGTCTCAGAGCTCATTCCTGCACACTGCAGTGGTAAGAGTGGCTCCTGGTCTCAGAGCTCATTCCTGCACACTGCAGTGGTAAGCGTGGCTCCCGGTCTCAGAGCTCATTCCTGCACACTGCAGTGGTAAGCGTGGCTCCCGGTCTCAGAGCTCATTCCTGCACACTGCAGTGGTAAGCGTGGCTCCCGGTCTCAGAGCTCATTCCTGCACACTGCAGTGGTAAGCGTGGCTCCCGGTCTCAGAGCTCATTCCTGCACACTGCAGTGGTAAGCGTGGCTCCCGGTCTCAGAGCTCATTCCTGCACACTGCAGTGGTAAGCGTGGTTCCTGGTCTCAGAGCTCATTCCTGCACACTGCAGTGGTAAGCGTGGCTCCTGGTCTCAGAGCTCATTCCTGCACACTGCAGTGGTAAGCGTGGCTCCCGGTCTCAGAGCTCATTCCTGCACACTGCAGTGGTAAGCGTGGCTCCCGGTCTCAGAGCTCATTCCTGCACGCTACAGTGGTAAGCGTGGCTCCCGGTCTCAGAGCTCATTCCTGCACACTGCAGTGGTAAGAGTGGCTCCTGGTCTCAGAGCTCATTCCTGCACACTGCAGTGGTAAGCGTGGGTCCTGGTCTCAGAGCTCATTCCTGCACACTGCAGTGGTAAGAGTGGCTCCTGGTCTCAGAGCTCATTCCTGCACACTGCAGTGGTAAGCGTGGGTCCTGGTCTCAGAGCTCATTCCTGCACACTGCAGTGGTAAGCGTGGCTCCCGGTCTCAGAGCTCATTCCTGCACTGCAGTGGTAAGCGTGGCTCCCGGTCTCAGAGCTCATTCCTGCACTGCAGTGGTAAGCGTGGTTCCTGGTCTCAGAGCTCATTCCTGCACTGCAGTGGTAAGCGTGGCTCCCGGTCTCAGAGCTCATTCCTGCACACTGCAGTGGTAAGCGTGGCTCCCGGTCTCAGAGCTCATTCCTGCACTGCAGTGGTAAGCGTGGCTCCCGGTCTCAGAGCTCATTCCTGCACACTACAGTAATAAGCATGGCTCCCGGTCTCAGAACTCATTCCTGCACACTGGGATCTCCCTGCTGGCTTTGTTCCTCTCAGTCAGCTTCTGCCACTGTAGACTTGGGCCTCCTGGGCTTGATTCCTGCTCTGTCCTGTATCGTAGCAATTTGTCTTTTCTCCCCCATTAGACTGCAGGATCTTCAGAGGAACCGCTTTTGAGAAACATCCCTTTTTATATTTACTCCCCTGAAATGTTACTTTGTTGATTAATGGCCATTAAGTAGATTTCTCACCCTGTCAGTCAGGGTTGAGGCGAACGACTTTCATGTGCAGTCAAAACATATCCTTGTTTCACAGAAAACTCTGGTTTTTAAGATGCGGGGAAACACATTTCAGCTGGACTTTGACCATGCATGATCTGGATAAAGTGACATTCTTATTCATCCCCCACAGATGACCTTCACTGTAGAGTATGTTTATATATGCCAAAATAGGAACTCGTTCTGATAACGTGTAGGATTTGTATTCTTGTAAGAAAGGTGATCACTCTCTGAGAACCTAAGAGGTGGTGTTCTCTGCTAGAGTCGGTGGGTGGGTAGACCCAAATGAGCTACATGGGGACAAAGCCCCCACTAATCATGGGAGTATACCCTTGAGGTGACACAGGCCAACAGCCAGGAGCATCCTGCGGGAGCATCCAGCAGTCAAGACCCAGGCCTGGGGACCCCACTACATGCCTCGGATAAGAAAAGCCCAGGAATACAAGTTATCTTAGGGAACAAGGTCAGCCTACTTCCTCCCATTCGTGCTGGCTCCTGAGAGGGGAAAAGGTAGCAGACAGACCCCAGACCCAATCGAGAGCTCTGTCCAGCCTGGTGGGCTCGCCGTTAAGTCAATCAGAATTTCCCTTCATTTTGTTTTTCGATGTATAAAAATTCGGGGGTTGGGGAGTGGGCATTTCCAGGTTCCCTCCCATTCGCTGAGAGCCTTTTCTTTCACTTCCTGTGTTTTTCCACCCACTTTCTGTGAGCCACCCACGTTCTTGTGCTTGGGAGGCAAGGACTGAGCCCAGGACCCCTTAGCGACGCCTATGTCTCTTCACCGGAGTGTGAAGGCTCAGCCGTAGCTGAGAGACACAAGCCTGAGAGAGAGGTTGAAGGACACCAGTCTCCTCTGCCACTGACCCCTTTGGGCCACAACCAGTTCTGTCGGGAATGGCGCCTGAACCGGGAAGGAAGTGGTCCGTGAGATGGGAAGATGAGATCCAGTTTCTTGGGCTAGTGCAGTCAATCATAACTTTAAGTCAGAGTTAATTTTTACTTATTTTTAATTTTCTTTACACAGGCAATACATGCTCCTTTAAATAAATCTGTATGTGTTAAAATGTTTATAGTAAGCAAAGCTCGTCACTTTAAAATGTCCAGCCCGTCTGTCTTCTCTCCCGGTTCATGCCCATCCTTCCTCCTACACTCTCACTGCCCTCTTTGGGTAGCATCCTGAAGTTGGGATGTGTTGAGTTTATCCCCTGTTGCAATCACTCAGTGTCCACGCTACTCAGCGACTAGCAGCTCACTGACTGTCACTGTCTCCTGTAGCTTTTGCTTAAGATGCCCAAACAGCCAGCCGTTTGCTCCGTGGTGGTATCCACGCCATCATTCACTCTTGACCCTACACAGACCAATGGGCACCTGGTTGAATTTCTTGTTCAACCTGTATTTCCAATGACCTCAGCCCCTTTCTGAGACATTCCAAACATTTTCTTGTCGATCTGCACAAGAGATTGCGCCTGCAAGGGTCCGAGAGAGCAGACCGACTCGGAGTGATGCAATGTTGAGGTGTTACGTTAGCATCAAATACTGCTCGGGAGACCTTGGGTTCCCCTCCCCCAGCAGAATGGCCTCATATTGCAGAGAACACTGATGGTCTCTAGAAGACATGTGCGCAGCTGTTTGCTCTCTGAGAATGTAAACAGTGAGGGCCGTGTCTTGACCACAACAGTCATGTGTTGTGGGGATGGGTACGTGAATAATGGAGACAGTCAGATCAGCCCTGCATGGAGGAGAAAGGAAGCAGCCCACTCTTAAACAGGCCACAGCCCATCAGCAGCCCCGGTTCATGGCATTAGGCAGGCCAAGGGTGTGACTTCCAGGAAGGACTGTAGGAATGGATTGCACACGGAAGGGCCAGAGTGGGGAGAAGAAAGAAAAGAACAAACCAGTCCACTCGTCCCTGGATCTCACAGCAAGCTGAGGAGCATTGAGACAAGCTTTCAGATGCGCCATCGTTCCTGACGATAGTTCTGAGACCCCAGAAAAAGGCAAAGTAGCTAAAGGCCTTTTAAAGACGGTAAAACCAGAAAGGTGGTTTACTTAGGCAGGACCTTCGTGTGCCCATTACAGCTAGGACCTGACTGCCGTGCATACACTGCCAAAGAGAAAACAATGCTGGGTTCTCATAGTAAACTCTCACACTGCCCTTCCCCTGGTGTTAGCATTGTTTATTTTCAAAATTCACATTTTGATTTGAGACAAATCAAAAAAAAATTAGGTTGAGGGTATATGGGTCTTCTGTGAGTGTAGAAGACTTGAGAGCCAGAAGGTCGTTTTTTAGACAGGACAATCCTCTCTTTCCTTAATCTAGAATCAGAAGAAAATGCTCTTGCGTGATTAAAGAGCTCCGAGTGTAGTGTTATGGTCTTATTGTAACCATAAAAATCCTTTCTGCACAGAAATCATTAATTGATCACCTCCATTTGCTCTGATAAAGCAATGCATTTTCCCGTTGGCGCTTGGGAGAAGTCTTATCCACCGACAGGCGAGGCCTTCGGCGTTTGTGCTGTCTGTCGTCTTAGCTGAACGTGTGGCTCCGTCACTTTTTCAAAATAATGGTTTTAATTTGTCCAGGTCACAAAATTATTGTGTACCTACTAGCTGAAGAGATAGATGGCTGTGTGGCGCACAGGGACCTGAGATTGCATCCCCAGCACCCGCTTGAAAGCCGGTATAGCCGTGCATGCCCTGTCCCTAGCATTGCCTGGTGGAGACGCAGATCCCGGAACTCACTGGCCGACCGGCCTGGTCAACAGTGAGCTTCAGGCTCACTGAGAATCCTGTCCCCCAAATGAAGCTGAGAATTGATGTCTTCTCCCCCCCCACACACACACCTGTACATCTCACAGATACATAACGCTTAAAAAGACAAAAGGAAATAGGTATAAAAAAGTTGATTTTCTCCTCTTTCAAATTCTCATTCCTAAAGATAATCAATATGAGTAGTGCTGGCTGATGCTTTTTTCTTGCTTACATAACTGTTGATAAGCACATTTTCATAAATAGCTTCTAGTACTAAAAGTGGAATTTTACATACAAGTCTATGGCCTTTTTTTTCTTTCACAGCACTAGGGATTAAAACCAGGACCTCAAACATGGCGAGGCAAGTGGTTTACTAACGAGCTACACCCTCGGCTCCAGGCTACAATTTTTTGAAACATGATAAAGAGAGACATTCTCTCCAGATAAAAGCTCAATTATAACACAAATGGTTAATATTCTGTAACTTATTTCCCCATTCATATTGCTTGATATTCTCCTGAGAATATGTTTTGTATGTGTGTGTTTGAGCATGCTAATACACAGGAGCTTTTCTGCACATGTGTGTTTGAACATGCTAACACACAGAAGCTTTTCTGCATTGTGTGTTTGAACATGCTAATACAAGGAGCTTTTTTGCATGTGTGTGTTTGAACATGCTAATACACAGAAGCTTTTCTGCATGTGTGTGTTTGAACATGCTAATACACAGGAACTTTTCTGCACATGTGTGTTTGAACATGCTAATACACAGGAGCTTTTCTGCACATGTGTGTTTGAACGTGCTAATACACAGGAGCTTTTCTGCACATGTGTGTTTGAACATGCTAATACACCGGAGCTTTTCTGCATGTGTGTGTTTGAACATGCTAATACACAGGAGCTTTTCTGCATGTGTGTGTTTGAACATGCTAATACACAGGAGCTTTTCTGCATGTGTGTGTTTGAACATGCTAATACACAGGAGCTTTTCTGCACATGTGTGTTTGAACATGCTAATACACAGAAGCTTTTCTGCATGTGTGTGTTTGAACATGCTAATACACGGGAGATTTTTCTGTGCGCTGGTCCCTGAAGTGGGATTGCTTTCTAAAAGTTGTAGGCGTTTAGTCTCAATAGCAGACGGGATCTGAGCGTGTGCGTCCCCACACCCTTGCCGCAGGATTCATTTCAGAGATGCGGACTTTCTAACCTCCTTCTCCTGATTTGTTTCAAGTGGGTCCTCTGAGAGCCTAAAAAAAGACTACCCATTTGAATTACTCATGCCCCATCTTTTTCTTAATTTTCTAAATGTATATGTGTTTGTCTTTTAGAACCAAAGAAGAAAAAGTTGTGCCTAGGTTCACAGAACTTAATTTCTCTCTAAAACGAAACACTTAATCTCTATTCATGATAAAGTAAACAGAGACCTTTCAACCCTGATTTCTCCTTCTAAACATATGTTATTTAAGACATTGTCTCAGGAAACAGAAATGTATTAATGGAAAAAGCAGTAACTTATCAAATACAAAGTAGGGAATACACGAGGAGTTTTACCAACAGGACTAATCAGATCTCCCTCTTGAATCCAAGTTCTGGAGACCAAACTTCCTCTAGAATATTCGTTGTACACTCTGCAGAAGTTACATACAAGGAGAAAGTGCACCACAGCAGATAGGGATGGAAACCTGGATCTCTACTGAAAGCCCCCCACCCCCACTGATTTTCTTGGGAGGCGAGACTAGATTCCGTTTCTCCTGTCCTTGTACTTGCTGAGTTCGTTATAAAATTATTTGTCTATAACTCCAGCAGTACACTGGCTAATCAGAAACAGCTGTACAGCTGTGGTCGTTTATACGAACAGAATAAATCCATCAGTAAGGTTTCTGGTTGTTTGAGCAGGTCAGGCCAACACTGTGTAGTCCAGAATAAAAGCATTTTGTAACTGACCCAACACAGATGGGGGTCGGGGGATTCATCCGGGTGGCAGCAGGAGTTGGAGTTAAAAATGAGGAAGTTCTTTGGGTCCTTGGTAGATACCACAGTAAAGTGGTACTGGATCTTTAATGTGAATTACTGCTCAAAACGCTAGGAAGATTCGTAAAGGGACATCTTGTTTAAAATACAGACTCTTCTGTAAGGGCCGAGTCCCTGGAGTGAGGCTGAATTGTCCTCGTCAGTGTCCCCAAAGGGAAGTCTGTCCATTCTGGCAAACTGCCAGGATTGAAGCGAGTCCAGGGCCTCATGATAGACAGCGCCGTAGACTAGGTAGACTGCCTTGTCTGCCTGCAGAGAGCTGGAGCATGTCAGGCATGCAGTGTCCGGTTCCTGGGAACCCTGAGGCTAAAGTCCTATTGCGGTGAAGAAAACGCAAGGTTTTGCACATGTCAGTGTTTGAACAGTGTTCTATAGCAAGAGAATGTGGGTAGAAAGGTCTCTCCCTGTACAACTCGCTGGCTAAAATCCAATGTAGTGACTCCCAAGGTTGGCTACACCCCAGAGCCAAGCAGGCACTCGCTCTACAGCCCACGCTGAGAACTCTGGTTAGTGGGGGCAGGTGGGTATGTTCCTCCGTGACGACTGTAGAGGCAGAGATCCTGAGTGTGAATTCCTCATCCTCAGGCCTCCCGTCCTCCCATGCCGGAGTCCCCATTAACCCTGACTGTTTGGAGGGATAGGCATAGGACCACATCCGTGCACTCCGCCAGCTGCCGTGGGTCTTTGGGGCTGACACCTAAAGGCAGATTTCTCTTTTCCCACTGTCCTCCGCTTTGGTCCCTTGCTCCCTCCGATCCTCAGAGACGTATGCCATCCTCAGATTAAGACTCCCCTTTGTTAAAGGTGGTGATGAAGAATGAAGCAAGCAGGGCAGTGAGGGGGAGCACAAACTCTCTCAGCTTGGTTGTGTGAGAGTCGATGAACTTGACAGTGATACTCACTGTGCAGAAGGAGAGGTTAGGAATCTGTAGGAAGATAAAAGTCGATGTCTTTCTGGTGGGACAGACCATCTCAGTAGGGGTGGGAAGCTCTTGTGACAGGTTGCTGGGGGGCGGGCAGTGCCTAGAACTGGTGACCAGACTAAGCTGTGGCTTTGAAGGAGACGTAATAGACCACCCATCTCCTGACTGCCCAGCCCCATTCTTTGTGTAGAGGACTCCTTCCCACTCCTCACCTTGCAAGCTCCCCGTCATCCCCATGTTTTAACCTGCATGTCCTCCACCCAAACGTTCCCATTGCCTTTCAGCACAGCACATACCTTAGTTTCTTCCACAGTTGTTGAGTACCTGTCTCGCCTCTGGATGACGAGATGCCTGATGGCGCAGAATCACAACTTCTCACCCTTCCCCCTCTCCCCCTGCCGGTGCACATAGGACGTGCTCAGGCTACTGGCTGGGTGAAATGGTGTGTTCTGGAGCAGTCGTTTTGGCTTGACCTGCTCTTAATGTCTTATTAACAGTTAGAGCCTGGGACTCTGAAATCTTAGTAACTCAATGCCAACTAAACAGGCCAAGGGATCGACACCTCTCGGTTATATTGGATATCAGTGCATGTCTAAACTCCATATACGAAAGTTTTACTTATTTCGTCAATAACAAAGAGTTGGCCATCTCCTAATTTCTTCTTGATCTGGGTATTTCTTGCTTGTACTCTGCCACGGTCTTAGAAATTGGGGTGAATTATTCCTATTTAGATTTCCAATAACCATTTTTGGGGAAATAATGATACTATAATAACAATAATGTTCTTATTTTTTGCATTCTAAAGTTTGTATTTTGTGTGTATGTGTGTGAGCTCGTGCAGGGTATGGTGTGCAGTTGGAGGTCAAAGGACAGCTCTTGGGACGCTCTCCCCTGCTACCATATGAGTCCTGGGAACTGAACTCAGGTTGTGAATACCTCTCTCCCATCGCCGTCATGCCAAGCCAACGACAGTGTTCTGTGTCCTCTGAATAAACCTGCCAGGGCCACACAACCACTCACAGGGCAGCCACTGGTAGAGCCCCCATTTCTGGGTGGGGAATTTGAGGTTACTCCATTTGCCCAGTGTCACTCAACAAACTCAGTAGGGGTGAGACTCAGTCTAGGTCATGTGCTCTTCATCCAGTCTGAGCTATGAAGCTCTCCTTCCTGTCTCTTTGGGAACCTGATCTTCAGGCTAGAAGAGGGCCCATGTTTCCTCAGGCAGCCAGCTGAACACTGGCATGGTGTCCTGAGGCCTTGACCTGAGCTTTCTGCCCTTCTGTTTTCCTGCAGACTTCTGAGCTAGGGCCACCAACTCACCGTACAAATAGGAGCTGGGCAATTTGGGGACCAACTACTGATCTCTCAGCTCGTTGTTGGTGGTTTGGGGTCCAGCATTAACTGTGCTCTGCTGTATTAGCATCTGTTGTCCTCACAGACATACATCCTGAACACCCCCCAAAGCTGCGGCAGTCCTTGGTCGGGAAGAAAGTCTTTAGGGAGCGTCAGAAGGTCTGTCTAAGACTGCTCATACAGCGTTCAAGTGAAAACTGTGGAACTTTTGTCTTTTACCAAAATCTGTAATATTCTAAGGTGTTAGTAATGGGAATCCATTCAAAGATTATTTTGCCATTTGGCAGGTAAAGAAAACACAGGAGAAGTCAGGTGTCCCAGACCAGGCCAGGGGCCCGTTGGTTACAGAGTTCAGATAAGAACGCAGTCCTGCTAAGTACTAATTCAGTCTCCCTCCCTGCCTGAGTTTAGTATACCACAATTGAATTTCTTCTTAAGCTGCAGGAGAGGCATAGTCTGTTTTTCACTGGGCAGGATCATGGTTATCAGGTTCTCAAAGATGAATGTAGGAAAACCCATCACATCCAGGATAAATAGCAAGACACGGGGAGAGCAGTGGCGTCAAGTGGCAGCTGAGCCGCGAGTCCACATGACACAGCTTGCCTCTGGACGGCCCTAGGAGGAGAGTGAAGACCTCTCTCTAGCTCCCTCTGGCCCAGTTAGCTGCTTAGGAGGTGATGGCTAAGTTAAGTTGGCTCGATTCACAGCGGAGTTTGGTGATGGGGCAGGGACGAGAGGGAAATGGTCTCTTCCTTCCTGCAGAGAGAACTGTATCTCAAACCCAGCTGCTCAGGGCTTGGGCTCAGCCAGCTGTGGGCCTACTGGCCTTGGGACTGGAGAGGCCAGGAAACGTTGGGTTCTTGCCAGGCTCCAGGGTGGAGCTTGAAGCCTTTCCCAGAGGAGGCTCAGGCAGCCTAGGGAGGTTTCCCCAGGAGGTTTAAACCCCACCAGCACCAGTCAGGACCATGATGGCCTCTGTTTGCCCAGGCCAACAAGAAGGCTATAAAATACCCCTGTGCCTATAGAATAATGGCTCCAGGATCTTCAGGGTGTGGAGGGGAGTTCTGTGCTCTCTCAGATAAGTTAGGCTGTACCTCTGAGAAGGAGGTCCTCAGCCCAATCCCAGGCACTAGGCTGGGGTTGAGGGAGCCCTGAGGTTTCCCTGGCAGGGGGCCCGTTTCAGGCCTGATTCTGCGCAGTTCTCTCCACAGGAAGAACATCTGGGGGAACTGAAAGGGCAAGGCCAGAGAGGAGATGTGGAAGGAATTCTCCATAACAGCTGCAGAGCACTGTGCTTCATAGACCGGATGAGAAGTGGTCCATTCCTTCCTATCGGGCCTGCAACACTGTCAGCCGCCCCAGGGACTCCTGGGCCGGAAGACCTCCTGGTTATCCTTTCAGTCCCAGGAAAAGACAAAAACAAAACCAAACGCTTCAAGAGCAGGCTGGGTGTAGTCACACCCACTTTTCACCCTCCTGATGTGGGGTCCAGCTTCACGTCAGTGGGCCATTCATTGTTCTGCAGCAGAGGGCAATAGAATGAGTGTCTCCCTGCCTACCTTTCTTCTTCCCTTCCTTCCCTCCTTTCCTCCTTCCCTTCTTCCCTCCCTCCTTCCCTCCTTTCCTCCTTCCCTTCTTCCCTCCCTCCTTCCCTCCTTCCCTCCCTCCCTCCCTCCCTCCCTCCCTCCCTCCCTTCCTCCCTCCCTCCCTCCCTTCCAATGCATGTTTGTGGAGGGTTGTACATGTGTGTACGTTTGCAGAGGCCAGAGAGCAACTGTGGCCGCTGTTCCTTGAGATGGGCATCTGTCTACCTTGCCTTTTGAGACAAGACCTTGGGCTTTCTAGTTAGGCTAGGCTGGCCAGGCTGCGAGCCTCAGCGTGCCTCCTGTCTCTCCCTCTCCGGCACTGGGATTGGAAGCACTGGTTCAGGCCTGGCCTTGGATGTGGTTTCTAGGGTTGTAATGTGGGTCGTCAGGCTTGTGTTGCAAACACTGTGTAGACTGAGCCGTCTTCCCCTAGTCTCTGTTTCTCTGGTATGACTCAGACCATCCTAAAAATAAAAAATTAGAGGTGGAGCGAGGATTCTGATTTAGAAGTTTCTGAGGTCCATGTTTCCTGCCTGCCTTGTCTTTGATCACAGTGCCATTTTGGGTCCTGCTGCTGATGCTATGTTGTGTCAGCTGACCTCCTGGGAAGCCAGGCCTCTGGGCATGTGAAGCACTGTCTTAGAACTGGATGTTGCCCAGAGTGGCTTTCGCCTTTCTTCCCCATTCTTCCACAGTCAGGAAGAAGCCTACCTGGGCCTTGTAACTAAGCGACCTCCATCTTTTTCTGCCCTAGTTCCAGCATAAATCAGTGAACTCCCTGAAAACCGTTAATGGCTTTCTTGCTTAGAGGAACCAGAGAGCAGAGTGTGCCGTAGCTGACCTTATTGCGTAAGATGGCCCAGGAACTTCCTCCTTTTTTTTTTTTCCCATGAGGTAAATCAGAAGGGCCCACAGCAGAACAACTTTAGGAATAAACGCAGTCCTAATTTGAGTTCTATGAGCAAGGGTGTTTGCACTGTGTAGATTCTAGGGGGTGAGGAAACAGATGTGGGGTTACTTCAATTCTTTCTTTTTTCTTTTTCTTTTTCTTTTATTAGTTATTACTAATATAAGAATCTAGAAGTGGGCCAGGCGGTGGTGGCGCACGCCTTTAATCCCAGCACTCGGGAGGCAGAGGCAGGCAGATCTCTGTGAGTTCGAGGCCAGCCTGGTCTACAAGAGCTAGTTCCAGGACAGGAACCAAAAGCTACGGAGAAACCCTGTTTCGGAAAAAAAAAAGAATCTATAAGTGGAACCAGGAACGGTGGTGCTTGCTTTTTATCCCAGCACTCTGGAGGCAGAGGCAGGCTGTTCCCTGTGAGCTCCAGGAAAGCCAGGACTGCATAGTAAGACCCTGTCTCAAAAAAAAAAACAAACCATAAAACCACCCAAAACCAACCAAACAAAAAGGAATCTGTAAGTTTAAGCAAGAAAAAGTGCATATGGAGCGTGCTCAGAGTAGGGGCCCTTGCCTACACTAAAATAAATTATAAACACGGAGGGGAGAGTGGGGTGGCATCTGAAAATAGGATCCGCTGTAAGCACAGTTAGTATGTAAACAAACTATCTGAACCAGGGCTTTGAAACCTGCTTAGCCTGTGGTCCAGAGTGAAAGATACATTTTCCATTGAAGCTGGGTAAATGATAGGGGAATGGTGGATGGACGGACGGACGGACGGACGGACGGATGATGGATGGATGATGGATGGATGGATGGATGGGTGGGTGGATAGATGGGTGGGCGGGTGGACGGGTGGGTGGGTGGGTGGATGAATGGGTGGGTGGGTGGGTGGATGAATGAGTGGGTGAGTGGATGGATGGATGGATAGATGGGTGGATGAGTGGATGGACGGATGGGCAGGTGGGTGGGTGGACGGATGGATGGATAGATGGGTGAGTGGGTGGGTGGACGGACAGGTGGGTGGGTGGGTGGATGGATGGATGGACGGACAGATGGACGGACGGGTGGATGGATGGATGGGTGGGTGGGTGGATGGATGGATGGATGGATAGAGTATTCAAGATCTTTTGAGGTATAGCTCCTTAGATTCCTTCAAGGTCTAGCTAAGGCGCTACAGCCTGCAAGGGAAAAATTAACTATGGGGATCTGAGCGGAAAACAAACCAACCCACACAGCATGTCTCTGTTGTTCTTCTGGTGCTGCAGATGTTTCCAGGTGTGTATACCCTGACGACCAGCAGTTCCCCAGCCCTAGTGGGGTGCAGATGTTTCCAGGTGTATATACCCTGATGACCAGCAGCTTCTCAGCCCTAGTGGGGTCCAGGACTGGAATGCTTTCAGGGCCATAAAAGACAAATATGTACACACACATAGAGAACTGGGTGGGTGTATACAGAGATAGATGGACAGATGGATGTATGGGTGGGTAGGTAGATGGATGGATGGACGGATGGATAGACGGACAGACGAAAACAAACAAAAAAACAAAAGTTTTATGAAACGATTCCCATGTTTACCAAATATACATTTTCTATTCTGGCCCATTTTTATTTCTTTATTGTTTGAAGGCGTAAGTCACAAACAATCCCGCACCAGTTTGGAATTATGATTAATAGAGTGGTATTTATTTAAAGGGGAAAAAACTTACAGATCACCGTCCCAGACAACAGCCCTCTGCGCAATCAGGAAGGAGTCTAGTCGCCGGAAACAGAGCAGGAAGCAAAGAGAGAGAGTGGAGGGAAGTGGCCCTCTTTTTAAAGAGAGAGATCACGCCCCAATGGGCTGGTATCTCAGCGGCTATTGGCTGGAGGAGCGGAAGGACCTCCCGCAACAATTGTTTTACTGACTTGACTGAGGTCATCAGGCTTGTAAGCAGGTGTGTGTCTTTAACTTCTTGTCTGTTCTTAAGAATGAGAAAAGCTGGGGCCAGCGAGATGACTTCTGATAAAGGTGCTTGTCACTGAGCCTGCTGGTGACCTGGGTACAACCCTAGGGGTGCACATGAAGGTGGAAGGAGAGAACCAACTCTACGGAATTGGCCTCTGACCCAATAATAGAGAAGACAAGGAAAAGCTGGTTGGAATCCCCAGGGAATGGGCAGCAGCTTGCTGTGTGAGAAATGCCAGTTTGAACAAGCATTTGTCAGGCAGGTGTAAACCAGTCTCACGGAAGTTTCCTCAGAGTTCTGCAGGACCCAGTGGCGCAGGCTGTGTGGTACTGGACGAGGTTTGCCTCCCTTGCAGTCCTGAGGGCTGGTGAGGAGGCGGTGATGGAGCACCATGGGAGGGACTGGGAGCGAAAACACGCTGACCCTCATTCCCTTTGGACAGGAAACACTTGCTTGTCTGAGCTTCGTTTACCCATGCAAAAAGGACATGGGAACCGTTCACAGTTCACGGTTGCCTATAGTGTCATGGGTGTGTGATGGTTGCCGTCGCATTACATCTGAAAATAGTACAAATTAATAGTGAAATAGTTAATCTGAAAATAGTATAAGTTAATAGTGAAATAGAAGCTTAAATGATGCTTTACTATGAGTCCCCTAGGAAGGACCATGTTATAGGATCCAGGCTGTGCTATATCTCAGATTCTGTGTTTCTTATGTAGGTATGAGGTGTTTATTGCATGGCTCTGAGGTGCTGGACATGTGTCTCAGTGCCTGCCCTGAGTGTGTGAGACCTTGGGTTCAAACCCCACCCCCCATACACACACCACACACATTCCACACACAGAAAAGAAAAACAAGATACTTAATACTTTCAACTAAGGTAGTACTAATTCTAATTATAGATAGCACTGTTGCGAATGAGGTGTTATCCAAAGGGCCCTTTGACACACTTGATCAGTGTAGTGGAGAACGGGGCGGAAAAGATCGGGCTATGTAACAGGACTGCCCAGACTCACCTGGGCTTCAGGTCCCCTGCATGGCAAGCCTTGAAAACACCGAGGGTTGTCTGGAGTGAATTGTCGCTGTTGAGCCTGGGCTAAGCTTCCCCTCCACAGTCAGCAGCATTCTGGATGATCTGACTCACGCTCAGTCAACCTGGTTCATAGTGGAAAAGGGTTTCTGTGGAAAAGAGGGTACAGACTTTCCTGGGGTCTTTGTTCAGGGTGTAGGACCACGCTAGCACTAACGGGACATTGAGGCTGAAGAGTCAAGGACAGAGGAGACCCTGGTACGGTCTCACACAGAGTGGAGAGCGTCCTTGGCACCCTCCCCTCCCCTCCATAGCATCCCTGCATAAGTGAGTTCTGCTCATTATGCCACTTAAATGCTGCCTATAGCCTGAGACATAGTACGTCAGACCCGGTTAGCCTCACTGTTGCAACACTGCGTTAGCTCATCAGAGAGAGAGAGAGAGAGAGAGAGAGAGAGAGAGAGAGAGAGAGAGAGAGAGAGAGAGAGAGAGAGAGAACATACAGGAAGGAGGCATTTTCAGATTCTTTCTCCAGTTCTTCTGCTGTCTGTTTGGCCCTGCCTCAGTTTCCTCACCTATAAACAGGAGAGGCTGGAGATGTGTGTGATCTCAGCTCAGATGCCTGTGGCTCTGTCTGGCCTGAGAAGCGTTTTCTGGCAGGAAGGAGTGGCTGCCCAGAGTTTCCTTTCCAGGCAGCCAGTGAGGACATTCTTTCCTGTGCCTGCACATGGAAGCAATTTCTAGATTAGCCTAGGCCGTGGCGCGGCTGCACTCACCGAAGCAGAGGAGCGTGGTGGTGGTGAGGGAAAACAGAGACAAACTCGCTCTGCCCTTTCCCGTGTTTTCTACCACAGAGACTTTGCTGTGTGGAATCTCTGCCAAGTTCTGCTTTTCCATGCCTAGGCAGCAGGGCTTGGCATATTTCACAGTAAGACCTTAATAAACACAAGGAATAAGTAGCTTACGGCTGGTCCCTAGAGGGCCGAGACTGGAGGACCAAGGGGACCTCGCATTCCTGAGTTCTGTTCCCACCGTTTATTATAATCTTTTTCTCTGATCTACGAGAAAATGAGGGCGGTGGAGGGACTTCTGCGCTGTTCTCCGTGAAGTTGGGAGGGGGAATTGTTTAATTTCCTCTGCCAAGCAAACCCTTTGCTAGTGCATGTCCTTCCAAGCATTTTGGGGCTGTCAGTGATTGCCCCACAAATGCGTACACTCAGCTCCTAACTCATGCAGGAGAGGGGCTTTCTCTAGCCTTGTCTGTTGCCCTGGCCCCCGTAAACAGTCCTGAGGACTGCTTTTTTTCTCCCACCTTTCGACTTTGACCCTAATTCCAGAGATCACTGAAGGAGCCCTGTTTACCCAGACTCTTCTACTTCCCCTGACCCCTCTACTACTCATCCCTCACTGATTGGGGGGAGGGGGAGCTAAGGTTAATTTTGTTAAGCAGAGAGATTTTTTCCTAAAGATGAAATCTGAGCAGATTAGAATATATGTATATTTACACTCATTAAACGTATTGAATTAATGTTCTCATAATAATAAGTATTTCTCCCAAATCCTTTCTGGAAAAATCTCACAAAATTGAGACAGTGGGCTGACAGATGCCAAATCTTAGCAGGGAACACATTCTTTATTTGTTTTGTTTCTGGGTCTGTGGTGCAGAACTTTCTGGCCCGAGCGCCCTACTATTCCCTTCAGAGGGAGTGTGTTTACAGTGAGCTTGCCGAGTCTGGGCTGGAAATCACACGGGCCATCAGAACCTTATATGTCTGATCCTTACCTCAGGATACTCAGAATTAGCCAAGGTTCGGGATGCGTGGATTTCCTGACTCTATAGAACCAGGATGAGAAGAACGTGAGAGAGGCCCACAACTGTAGCGTCGTTAGTCTCTGTTTCTGCCGAGCAGAGAGCCTGTGTTTCTGCTTCCTGTCTTCCTAAGGCTTCCAGCTAAAGTACCGTCCAGGAGACAGAGTTGAAGGTAGCTTGCGCGCGCGCGCACACACACACACCCACCCTGCCGCTGATGTGGAAGGTTACCTGGGGTAAGAAGGTCATGTGACACATTTTCCCAGGGTCTCAGCCCATTTGTCCTTCGAGGGCAGGACTTGAGACAACCACCGCCGCCCAGACGGCACCCACACGCGCTAACCCATAGAGCTGGATCCGGCATTCCAGCCACTTTGCACCTCCTTACCTGTCTACAACCTCCTTTTGTTGCCTGTATTTGTTCAGCAGGCGTTTGTGGGTCACTTATCATGAAGCTTGCCAGAGAACACGTAATTTAGGTAAACTAAGGTCGTGATAAGCTGACCAGATGATTGGTTAGAGAATGGTGGAGATGCTGTTTGGGATTCAAGAAACTCAATCTAAAGACGCAACTGCAGACTGGAGATAGGCGTGGCCAGGGAGCAGACACACGGTACGCTGGGGAGGTACGTGTGAGGCAGAGTTCCAAATGCAACGTTCCTGAGGTGAGAACAAGCTGGTCGCGTCGCGGAAAAGGAAGGAGGGTGTGTGGGCTTGGCGGAGGGGGGTGCATGGCCAAGTCAGAGATGTGGGCATGGACAGAGCTGAGGCCTGAACTCTAACTGGAATGGCCAGTGGGGTGATGGAGTCTGGTTTATGTTTTAGTCAGTCTCTCGCGCCTCAGGCCCACCACTGCCTAGTTCTGACGGGAGCTCCACACTCGGGTACATGGCTGCTGTGTCAGACCGACGTCAGACCCGCCTGCCAGCCTTGGTCATTCGTCCACCCACCCAGGAAACACTTATTCAATACGCACTAAATAAAATCCCTGTGAGAAGGAGGCACAGCCTAGTGGTCATCGGGTGCCCATTCCTGCTGCACACCAAGCCCATTGCCCCCCATTTCCCTCTTGGAGTGGTCAACACAATCCCCAGCATTTCTTCTGTTGCAAACCCCGCTTCTCCTAGACCAGGCTTTTCTCTTTGCTCAAGGTGAAAATGCCATTGTATTTTTGAGACACTGTGTCTGAACCTGGAACTCACCAGCTCTGTGAAGCTTGCTGGCCAGGAAGCCCTAGGTACCCGTCCATCTTAACATCCTACCTGCCCCATTATTATGTGGACGCTAGGGCTCTGAACCTGGGTTCCCATGCCTCTGTGGAAAATCATCTCTGCAGCCCCTGGACTTCCATCTTTTAAATCTTATTTTCAGAGACAGGGTTTCACTGTATCACTGGCTGTCCTTGAACTCACTCTGTAGACCAGGCTGGCCTCACACTCAGACACCTGCCTGCCTCTGCCTCCCGAGTGCCTGGATTAAAGGTGTGCACCACCACCGCCTGGCACCGGCCAGGTTCTGAAACAACAGTCCTCTTTTTCTGAAGGACCACTGGTGAGGAGGAGGAATCAGAGTTCTTCCAAGTCAGGGGAGGAATCTGAGTTCCACCAAGTCGGGGCAACCGTAGCCATCTTTCTCCTCATAGCAGACGGCCATGCTATTGTAGGTGCCTAATATTTGGGGTTTTGAAAGGACTCTGAATACCCTAGATTTTTTTTCGTGGTGTGTATTAGTTGTCTCCAAGAGCATTCAGAATATCTGCATGTCTGTAACTGTTTGGATGTCTGGGTTAAAAACACTGGGTAACTGCTAGCCCACGGACACGTCACAAGGCTGTGTGTGTAAGAGCTGCCTGGTGTCTTCACGGGGGATGGTAGATTTTTCACACAGAACTGAACATTTACTCCTTAGTGTCTTTGTCCCTCCTGAGCGCTACAGCAGGGATGCTCAACCCTAGGAATTTAAGCAGCTTCCGTTTTATAGTGTTCTCTAACATTCTTGGTTGGACTCCTTAATATTAATGCCAGGTCTGGAATCTCTTTTTAAAATAAGAGGGGGAGGGAGGAAAATCTTTTCGTTGGAAAATGTCTTGAAACCAAAGAGAACAGCAGAGGGAAAATGTTGTAGACATTGATGGGACCAGTTCCTCTATGTCCTTTCAATTCTGTTCCTATTTTCTTTATTAAAAATACATTTCTTCAGAGAGGGGGAAAAAGGAAGGAGGGGGGAAGGAGAGAGGGAGGAGAGAGAGAGAGAGAGAGAGAGAGAGAGAGAGAGAGAGAGAGGACACAGGCATGTCACAGTGTGTGGGGGGGTCAGAGAACAGTCTGTGGTCAGTGACTCTTTCCTTCCCACTCACTGGTTGGCTTCTAGGATGGACTCAGGGTGCCAGGCATCCTGCCAACTTGGCTGTTCTCTTTCGAATCTGCTATTTCACTTAAAAGTTACTTAAAAACTTTGGTTTGTCACATAAATTCATCCTGTGTAATAATTTCTTATTCCCTTTTATGTGTGGAGTTAATATTATATGTATTTGTATAATGTGTGTATATTAGTTTCGTCGTCTGTTGTGTTCAATATCATGGCCAGAGCTCACCTGGCTTCCAGTTCCAAGGGAATGGTCTATAATGATGGGGGGGGGACATGACATGGCAGCAGGCAGGCTCGGCAGCAGGAAGCTAAGAGATCACGTCTTTGTTGAACACAGAAAGCAGAAAGAGAGAGAAATAGGAAGCAGGGTGAGGCGATAAGCCTCAAATCCTGCCCACTGTGACGGTAATTCCTCCAGCAAGGCTTCATCCCTAAAGGCTCACACAGCACCATCAGTCAGGGATCGTGCATTCAAATACATGATCTCATGGGGGACATTTTTCATTCAAATTGTCCCAATATATTTATATATTTGCTGTGTAATGCACCCTAGAACTTACTATTTAAAACATTACTCATTTTTCTGGCTCACTCTCTGGAGTCTGGCATGATTTCTCAGCTAGGCAGCTATCCTGCTGTTCTTGTCTGGGGTTTATCTGGTACCCAAGCTGGGCAGGGATATTCAGGGAGGCAGGGATGGGTGCTCTCTTTTTCAGTGTGGATGATTCAGGATCACCAAGGCAGAAGCAGAAGGCTCTCATTTCTGTGGTCTTCTCAGGGCTAAAGAAATTACAACTGTAGTGGAGACTCAAGGAAAGGCGAGAAACAGTGTGACTATCAGCAAGTGTGGCTCACTGGAAGTCACCGAAGGGCTCAGTCACCACACAGTCAGTTTTCATATAGTGGGTACTATTGAGTACATGTGCCAGGCACCGGGCACCCAACAGTGAACACATAAAACATAGTTCTGCCCTCATGAGCTTATGGTCCGTGGTGAGTGCAACTGGGTCATCATGGGTTGACACACAGTGGGGAGAAGGCTGGGGTGTGAGTTCATATTAGGCTTGGCTACATAGTGAGACCCTGTGTCAAAAAACCAAAATCATAAGCATGACATGCCCATGTCTGTAGCATGAACTCTACTAGGTCTTAATGATAAAAGCCCAGAGTCAGATATTGGAGAAAATGCTGAGCAATCAGAGAGACGAAGGAACAAAACACAGCCACCTTACCTACTCAACTTCCCAGCTGAAAGGAGACTGAGCTCCCGTTTCCTCCTGCCTTATTACTTCCTCTCTCTGCCCAGCCATATCACTTCCTGTCTGCCTGTACAGCCCTCCAGACTTCTATGGTTAGCTAGTGGCTAGCTCCACCCTCTGATCTTCAGGCAAGCTTTATTTGTACAAACAAGATATCACCACAGTTCCCCCATTTGTCTAAAAATTAAAAAAGAAAGCTATAACTAATATAAGAAAAACTATTTACAGTAATTACAATAGCTATATGAAACCTATATAGGCAATAAATATATTAACAATGTCTAGGCCGTTAACAATTGACAAATTCAGAGAAAATATTCCATATCTATCCTATCTTGGTGAGTCCAAAAGATTGTACCTAATTCACTTTCTATTCTAACTTGTATTTCCAAAACTGTCTTTTTATGTCTCTCAACCTTATATACTTTACATTTCTTTAGTAAATTTCTCTTCTGAATCTGGTAACAAGGAAAACTATAACTATAAAGTCTTCAACTTTATCAGAGACCAGAGAAGGAAATAATATTACCTGAGTAAGCAGGAAGTGCAAGTACCCAACTTCCAACAAATGTGAGAAATGACAGGAACAGCTCTCTGCCTGGAAAGTCACCGAAAGTTCCTCTGCAATGTTGGGACATCCATATTTGGCCTATAGGCCTAGCATATCTGACAGACTTTTCTATGAAGCAGGATATTCTGAAGGATTGTATTACCTTGTCTTGGCAAAGACTGGCATTCCTTTCTTTTGTGCCCTGCTTGTCCAATTTAGAAATCATACTGTCAGCAGTCAAGACAAGGACACTTTCTTGTCCAGTGGCTAACCTTTGACACACAAAAAGTAAACTCTATGTGGAATTTCTTTGATGCCTAACATCTTCTCTGAAATAGATTGGTGCTGTCAGGAGCAGACATGTCTCATTGTCATAAAGAAAAAAAAAGAACCTATATTATTAAAATATCTTAAATGTCATATTCTGTAGATCTCTGAAGTGTTTGAAGATGACCTGTCTGTTTAAAATATATCTCTGTTTGATCTTGAAAACATACCTAATATGACTACAAGTTCGATTGTAATAGTTGACTAATTGCTAGCCTGCATTTTCTTATTATCTTAAATAGTTGGTGATAAGAATGGGTGCCATTGTAGCACAAGTTCTAATAGGTCTTAATGATAAAATCCTGGGCCGGGCAGTGGTGGTGCACGCCTTTAATCCCAGTACCTGGGAGGCAGAGGTAGGCAGATAGATCTCTGTGAGTTCGAGGCCAGGCTGGTCTACAGAGCAAATTCCAGGACTGAATTTGGCAGTAGTTAGCTAGTGGCTCACTCTGCCCTCTGATCTTCAGGCAAGCTTTATCTATACAAACAAGATATCACCAGGTGTCAGTCATGAATTCACAGCAGCTGTGGTTACTGGGACTGGGTCCACACAAATCTAGTCCAGAGTCAGCTACGGATCAAGGGAGGAGTAGAGCCCTACTACTTACTGTGAACTGTTGACAACCGACAGGGTCTTGGAGAGAGGCAGGCACAATATCCAGCTGCATGCCTATTGAGAGAAAGAGGTGATTCCAGAAGCTATGGCTCTGCCTGGAAGACTCTAGAATCTTGTTGTTCTCTTATGGCTCCTTTTTTATGTCAGGTTCTGAACATTAGAAAAGTAAAATAGCACCCCCCCCTTTTTTTTTCCTGAAGCCTCAGTGGTAGGGAATGGGCCTCTAGGTGAGGTCACTGCTGTATCAAAAGAAGAGGTGAGCAGTTACCTAAGATAAGACCTCGACCTTTCTAACCCAGGAGGCTCTCTAGAAGGACGGATGTGCAGTTAACATGAATTAAGATGAAGTCAGTGGAATGCTGTGTTGTCTGCTCCCAAGTGGTCTGACGGAGAAATATCAGTGGCCTCAGAGGATGGAGAGGAAGCCTGCCCCCATGATCAATTTTTAATAAACATAAATGGCATAATAAATTATGCATGGAGGAATGGCATAAAGCATTAAACAACAGAGAATAAATTATTTAAACGATTAAAAATTGTCTGTCATACATGTAATGTATGAGAACTCTGAATTTTCTCTTCAAGGAAATAGAGCAAGGTTTTATTAAAGGGAGCTTTTCCAAAGATTTATTGAGGAGGGGGTCACGTGGGGTCTGCCAGGAAGGGCGGTCGCGCATGAACCCCAGTGTCCTTGTGCTTTCTCTGTAATGTGTGAGAAGCATCTTGCTGGCGAATAGGCCTCCGTCACATGACCTGGGGTACAAGCACTGCCCGTCTTTCGGAAGGTTCAAGATCTCTTTCCAGGTAGCCAGGGACAGTGTGAGGGGTCAGCAGGACAGTTTCTCTGTACAACCTTAACCTTACATGATTCCCAGATAAGCTTCTGTCCCCTGCATAGCCCCTGCTTCAGGGACATGACCATTTCTGACCTGGAGAATTCCCATCGAGACCCCCTTCTATCCAGCCTTAGAGGACTCACGTTTATCAGAAGCATCCTGTTAAACAAGATGCATTATCATCAAGGCCAAATGTATCTGCTTATGAACTCCACTCTGCCATGTATTGGTTTTGGCACCTTTATCAGTTAATTTGATCTGTCGTCAGCTCTGTTCCTTTATCTGTAAAAGAGACCTAGAAATACCCTCCCCCCAAAAGATTGAGTCGTGTCTCAGGTGCAAATGTCACCTCCAGAGCCTGGAAAAGAGGAGCTTCTCAGTGGGTGTTTAATATCGACAGCAGAATTAGCCGATGGTGTTAGAGTCTCAGGGAGGACTGGGGGTGCAGCTGAATAGTGGAGCCCTTGTTTAGCAACTGAAAAGCTCTGGTTCAACCCCCAGAATCAGGAGGGGGAAACAGCAACTAGAGAGGAATGCAAACAGACCAAACAGCTAGCTTAGCTCTGGGAGGAACTTGAGTTTGCTGCTTGAGTCTGAGTCATTGGTCTACAAGCTGACTAACTTCCCGTTTGCTAGACTCTGAGATGCTCTAATGTAACTTTGGAGCTTCTGATGGATGCATCAGAAGAAATGATGAGCTGGATGGTGGTGGCACACACCTGTCATCCCAGCAGAGGCAGAGGCAGGTGGAGGACTACACAGAGAAGCCCTGTTTTGGAGAGAGAGAGAGAGAGAGAGAGAGAGAGAGAGAGAGAGAGAGAGAGAGAGAGAGAGAGAGAGAGAGAGAGAGAGAGAGAGAAGCAAAGAGCAAAGTTGCCCAACTGATAAATTTTAGTAAAATTAAAGTTTCAAAGATGAGCTGTTCCCTTCATTGTTATTCCAAATTAATATTTACCTAACAGCAATATAAACCTTTGGGATTGTGACCCCTTCCAATGCAGAAACTGGCTAATTAGAAATATAATTATAGATAGTCATGGCTGGTTTTCTACAAATAGTCGTGTTTATCAACCGAAGTTCAAGTTCAAAGTGTTTTAAAATGTACCAGTAAATATATCACTGACTGGAGACGTCTGTGACTTTTTTCCTGTTTGTGTGACAGAGTAACCCCCATGACCTCTGAGGCTGTGTCATAAAAGGCTGTACTTCGGCCTTGTTCGCCAGACACCAGACACTTCCTTGAACAAACATCTGAGAAGCCCACCTGGGCATGGTGGTGTACAGTAACCTAGCGTGAGGGAAGCTGAGGTAGGAGGCTTGCCACACATTCTAGGCCAGCCTGGACTACAAAGTCAGGTTTTGACCCTGGAGAGAGAGAGAGAGAGAGAGAGAGAGAGAGAGAGAGAGAGAGAGAGAGAGAGAGAGAGAGAGAGAGAGAGAGAGATCCAGCTAAGGATGAAGGATAATACATGTCGTAGCTCAGTATAGGATATTTTCTTAGTATGCGCAAGACCCTGGATTTGACCCAGGCATCAAAACCAAACAAATGAAGAGGTATGGTGAAACCAAAAGGGCCCTTGCATATCCTCTGCTTGGGAATCTTGGCAGCGCCCATCCCAGCCTTCCTAGGATGTGCCAGCCATGTGTATGTAAACGAAGAGGCTATCTTGGGAATCTCCAGTCTCTGTGTTTCTAGCCTGCGGTGCAGCCAGTGAACCCCGTGGAGACCACAGATGTTCTGAGACAGTATGGCTGCCTCCACTGTACGGTTTCTGGATTCCTGACAATGTGCATGGCTCATGAGGACAGTGAAGTGGTAGTGGTTTTATGCTGCTAGTTTTAGGGTCATTTATTACATGACAATAGATACCCAGAGCTGCCAGCCAGCAACCTTGCCTGACTTTATCTATTGGCTTGGTAGTTGCCACATTAACACATTGTATTTGTGAGGTCGTCGTGTGAAAATGGCGGGTCCCGTTTGTGCCATACAGCTGCTAGATTTTGTTTTCCCCTGAAAGGTCAGCAGGGTGATAGTAATCTCGTTCATTCGTGTGCTTTGGTTCTTAAATGTCTCTAAAGTTCCAAGGCTTGGTCCTCAATAGTGTTCCACTGAGATGCAGGGCCTGGCGGGAGGCACTTAGACCACTGGAAATTGTGGGGATTCCTGTCCTCAGCGTTTTCACTTTGAAGTGTGTTGTGTACATGAAGTAGACCATTGACAGACTGGTGAGGTAGGTCTGTGGATCCTGAGAATGAGGGGTGCCTCTGTTCTCCACCGCCGGAAGACAGGAATCTTCATTTCAAAGATCTCAGCCACCTCCCTCCCTCCTGGGAGGAAATATGTCTGCATGGGTCTGGGCTGTGGCCTATACTGGTGCTGTGATCGTGATCCTGCTTGGGAGGATCCAGAAGGAAGAATCTGACCTGAGCCAGGGCCGAGATCACTGCGGGAGGTAGAATCCTCTCCCGCAGTATCCCCAGGAGGGCTAACAGTCCCCTCAGCCACCTAACTGAAGGGCACTGAATTGGGAGGAGCTGCGCAGAGGAAGGGTGCTTATCACCGAGCTGGGACAGGAAGAGGCACGCGGAGATAGGCTTCTGGTTCCGTGCGTTCAGTGAGGTTAAGGTTCACAGTCCCTGCGGCGGTAGAAACAGCTGTTCAATTACTCTTGAGCACCGTTTCCAGGACTGATGTTCAGTCTGTTTAACATCCTGACTGCTAAGTCAGCTCAGGCCCCAAGCAGAGACAACAGAATCGACCACGCTCGTGGGTCCTAGAAAAAAGGAGGCGTGTCCTACGGCCGAGCACAGCCTGTGAAGGGAAGCAGGGTGACTGGGTGGCAGAATTGCTCTCTCAGAGAAAAACTATTTAGGCCAGATACATTATCAGGGTTTCTGCAGAAAGGGCAAGTCAGGACAGGGTAGGCCATTCAGGCTGGTTAGTCTGAATTATTTGGAAGGACTGCAGACTGTAGGGGTGGTCCCTCTTGTCTGGTACATGGCCCTGGGATGGCAACGGCCTCCTAAGTGCATGACAGAGGAAGTCTGGTTCTCCATTGGTGAGTTTGCTTCTCAGGAGCCTATTCTTGGCTGAACCCTTGCCATCTTAAGAACTGGAGAGACCTCCCTCAGCTCGAAAACTTTTGCCGTCTTGATGTTGAAAGTCTTATTCACGTGTTTGTGTTTGCATATACATATACACAGTACACGGATGAGTATCAATTGTTGTTAGTGGTCTCCGAGATACCTTTGAAAACTGGAATTACACCCAGGATGGCATATGCTGACACACCAGGAGTCTCCAAAGGGGACTGTAGAGTCATGCCTGGTTTCTGGTCACTCTAAGAGTGTACCTGTGGTATAGGATGGTGCATGAAATGGCCACCACTCTGTCAACACTTTCTTTATTTCCCTGCAGGAAGAGTTGCATGCAGGTACCAAATATGTTGCCGTGCAAACTACACAAATGCCAAGTGTAATAACCCTCATCTCAGGCCACAGAAGGGTCGCAGGTTCCTGTTTCGTTGGTTGTCTTTATCTATCTATATATATATATATAAAACCCAATGGCAGTCTGTCGTCATGACGATCCAGGATGGCGGTGATGTCTGCTTTGTAATATTTACTTGGTACTTTTAATCAGGCTAGGTGGTTTTTAAAAACATTGCTTGAGTGAGTATCTTGTATATTCTATAGCACACTGTACTTACAAATAAAGTCTTTTCTCCTCCTTCTGTATTTCTTCTTGCTAGGAGAGTTTCACACCTATAAAATCTATTTACTTGAAATATAATCAAGCCTGATAAATATTATAGTAGTTTATAGTAGTAATTTCCCAGCAATGAGAGGAGTCGAGTTTATTAAGAACTGATACCAAAAAGGAAGGTGGCTTAGCCGGTAAATGCACTTGGCATGGAAGCCTAGTGACTTCAGTTCCTTGCCTGGAACCCACACAAAGGTGGAAGGAAGGAGAAAGTGGACTCTACAGAGGTGCCCCCTGACCTCCACACGCGTGTCCCGTGACACAAATGCTTTCCAGACCAGGTGGAAGCTGCCAGGTCCTGCCGCTCTGCCCCGGGGACATGTGAGCAACAGCACAAGCTTGCTTCTGCTCTGACCTCGCAAGAGGGCTAGCGTGCTTCTTCTCCACCCTCCCCACCCCGCTCATCAGTCCAATACCTAGCACCTCAGACCACACCCTAAGGGCCAGTACCCCAGAAGCTATGGCTAAACGAATCCCCACAACGTGCGTACGCACACAATAATAAAAATAATAATGTTTTTAAAAATTAATAAAAGCAAAACTTTTTTTTAATATTTAAATATTTATGTATACAGTATTTTGTCTGTATGTAGGCCAGAAGAGGGCACCAAGCCTCATTACAGATGGTTGTGAGCCACCATGTGGTTGCCGGGAATTGAACTCAGGACCTTTGGAAGAGCAGGCAGTGCTCTTAACCACTGAGCCATCTCTCCAGCCCCTAAAAGCAAAACTTGATCAGCTCAGTATAACATGCCACAAACTCCTCTTTAATCTCCTTTTGCCACTGTGATCGACGCTCTCTGGTACCCCAGTGTGAAAATGCATCCTGTACAGCTGTTCAGGAGACTATTTCAATAAACACACCTCATGTTGTTAAACAAAGATGGCTGATTATTTCTGTATTTAAATTTGTCCTTCGAAGTTAATTGATGGGTATTATGTTGCATGTAGTACCTAAGTATGTCGTTGAGGTATACAACAGTAATTTAGTAAATTTTAGGCATCACCTGGAATACCAACTTTATTTCCAGAAGCTGATTGAAGGCAAAAAAAAAAATAATAGATACTGATATACAGAATATAGTGTTTCTCATTCATTATGGCTGTTACTAATTAATAAACTCTTGACAGATGTTTGTGTTTTGTACACCTACTTCCTTTGCAGAACATGTAATTTAGGCTGTCTGCAGCCACTTCAAAATCAAAAGAGTCCAGGAAAAAAAATATGATAAACACACCAGGTTGGGTTTGATGGTGCTCAGCTGGATATGACCCACACTCTAATTATAACCTGAATAAATCTGAGGCTTCACATGACCAGGTTCCCTATAGTCACCCACTTTAGTGCCAGAGGCCTTAAAGAACATCTCTTTAATCCAGGCTTTCCCAAAAAACCCTAAGTAAGAGTCCTAGGCTTATAGCATGTAAACACTTCTCCAAAGTTCAGTGAAGATCCCCATTCCTCCCCAACACACATGGCTCATCCCCGTTCCTCCCCAACACACATGGCTCATCCCTGTGGCTCATCCCTGTTCCTCCCTAACACACATGGCTCATCCCCATTCCTCCCCAGCACACAGGGCTGGTCCTAAGCCTGGTTCTATTTCTCCCAGCTACCTGGCTACTCACCAGCAGTGATGCTTTTCTTGTTTATGATGGAGACGTTGTAAATCATGTACCCTTTTCTTCCTGGTTTCCAGTCAAATGCAGATAGTTCCAAATCTGGGAACAAAACTGCTCTGATACCTGCAGGCTCAGGGCAGCCTTGTGGAGCTCTGATCCTACTTCCTGGCTGGCTGTGACTTTCTAGAAAGATCTAAACTTAACTTCATTTACCCTAGTCCCCAAATATCCTTTCTTTTCTGTGTGCAGAACACCGCAGAAATGAAGTTCTGTGCTTGACTGGTTGTCTCTCTTGCTAATTTACCTATCAAGAGTGTCAGCATCCACTGTTTTTGCATTGCACTTGTTAAGGCCTTTGAATGTTGCATCAGATCTCATCCTTGTAAAAATGTCCCTATGTTAAAATGAGAAAACTGAGACCCGAAAGAATGAACTAACTCACCGCACCTAGTAAGTAGTGGGTCTGTTTGAATCCAGGCATTCTGATTTCAGAATCCTTCAGTTGTGAAATGATGGGAACTTGTTTACCAGTTCTGCCTTACTCTGCATTCTCGTTGTTGTGAAGGAGAGGGACAGGGGAGCCCAAGAAGGAGGGTTGTTCAAACAACGAGGTGTTCTCCTGGGCCCACGTTCAGCGTGAGAGAAGCACAAATTCTAAAAGCTACCCATCCGCATGGCAAGGGCGCCCTATCGTTCTCGATCTTGCCCAGCGTCCTTGGCGCACGTGTGAAGGGTTTGCGTCCCTGCGCCAGTCTCTCCACCAGTCTCCTTGAAAGGAACGGAGTGGTCTGAAGTGCCCGCCACAAAAGCCTGAGGATCTGAGTTTGATCCCCAGAACCCAAATTAAAAGCTTAGTGTGGAGTTTCTGTAATCCTAGAAGACAGGTGGAATCCAAGCACAGCTAGGAGGAGGGTTTCTGAGGCTTGCTGGCCAACCAGGCTAGCAGGATCTGTGAGCGCTGGTCCCAGCGGGGGCAGTGGAGAGGACAGCTGACACAATGTCCACCTTGTACACGCACTCACAACACACACTGAGCAGCACACCAATCCAGGCATCAAGGTTTTTAACACCTTCTTGGCTACTTCAGGAATTCTGTGTTTATGGGGGCTCTCCACTTAACCTCATCCCTGATGGCAGCAGGGCTTTTTAGTGACTAAGGATGGTTTTTATTCCTGAAATATTCTGTATTGCATAATTATCATCTTGAAAACACTCATATTTACATAACTCACTTTTATAATAGGGACTTTCTAAATGTTATTTTACCATTCAGTTTTTTTATTTTCTTTTGTTGAAAATAGTTTTTTTCTCATTTATGTATCCTGATTATAGTTGTCCCTCTGCTCCTCCCAGCCTCCCTTCCCATCCAGACCCACCCTCTTTCTGTCCCTCATCAGCAAACAAACGGGCTTCTAAGGGATAAATAAAATAAAATACAGTGTAATATATTAGGAGCAAAAATCAACGCATCAGAATAGGACAAAGCAAACAAGCAGAAAGAAAAGAGCCCAAGAGCGGCACAAGAAAAAGAGACCAACTTGTCTGCACACTCAGGAATCCTGTAAAAACACTCAACTGGAAGCCATGATATATATGCAAAGGATTTGTAAGGTAATTTCTAATATAATAAAAATCTAAAAATAAGGTAAACTTTTTAAAAAATAAGAAAGGAAAGAAAAACTCAATATGACACTGTAAGACAACAAACCAGCAATGTTGCCATTGAGATCATTTTCTGTTAACCGTCCAGTGCTGGGCATGCAGCCTGCCCTTAAGAGCGGTTTGCTTCCCTAGTCAGACTCCCTTGGAGGAAACTAGAGTTTCATTTGCTAGTGGCTGTCCTTGGAGATAGTGTCTGGGTTAGGGGTGGGGGTATGTGTTTCCTTTCCTTGCAGCTCTACAGCCCCATCTGGAGCAGACTTGTGCAGCCAGGGCTTCTCCATGTCCCTAGTCAGTCTTTTTTAGGAACAAAGGTATTTGCCATTTCCTTTCTCTGTCTTAATTAACAATAAAGATGAATGAACGGCTTGGTTATTTGTAATCCAGTTCTGTTATGTTGAACAAAAGCCAACCTGGTTTATGGCATCGGGCAGTGCAGTACGCCAAAGAGTGACCGTGCTAGGTAGGGCTCTGGTTTTGAGGGCATGTAGCCCAAGTCTTGATAATTCCAACTTTCATTACATTGCAAAAACACGAACAATGCACCATCGAGAGAACTTTGTTGACCTTTTAACTTCCCTTTAACTGTTCCAATGGCTCACAGATACGGTGCGAATGGGGTTTTTTTTTTTTGCGTGAGTACTAAGGGGGAAGCCTTTGTGTGATGTAATAGTTCAAAAATCCCCTCAGCATTTCTGAGAGAAGCGGTTGCTCTATGGTTTGTCTGGACAAGCCGACTTACTCTGTGAAGCCTTGACTGCTAAGTGCTACACAGTGCTCAGCTTCTTACTCAGCCCCCGGCAGAGGGCATGGGCTCTGGGCTCCTTTCTCCCGGAGACTGAACAACAAGGGGACAGCTCACATATGCACTGGAAATGATACTGGATGTCGTCAGACACTTTGGTACCCAATCCCAGTTCCATCACTTCTTTACCAGCCTGGGGAAATCCCTTTAATTCTTGGAAGGTTGCTCTCTCTGTTTGTAACGTGGGGATGAATAGAAAGGATTTGATTGTGTGAAAGCAAAAATACCCTTAGCAGGCATGCTACACTTCTTCTTTGTGGTCCTAGCCGGAGTTTCTGGCCCATGGACAGTCACTGAAAGGCATTTAAATTGTCTCTAGCCCTCTGTCCCTCTCTCCCTTCACCATCACTTCAGTCTCTGAAAAATTAAGTATGGAATTTAAATGTTAACTGTCATTCAGATGCGCACGGTGTAAATGTAAAATGCAAAAAAAAAAAATAACAACAAAAGAAAACCCTACACAACCAACACTTGCATCCCCCCCCCCCACCACAGGGTTTCTCTGTAGCTTTGGGGCCTGTCCTGGAACTAGCTCTTGTAGACCAGGCTGGCCTTGAACTCACAGAGATCCACTCTGGGATTAAAGGCGTGCACCACCACAGCCCAGTCGAACACGTGCATTTTATGGCCAGAATTTCTTTCGGTCCACCCGTAGCCATACTAATGCTTAAATAAATGACAGATGTCCCTCTTTCGGAAAAGAGACTTTACAGCTGTACTTTCTTAGCTATCCGACAGGCAGCCCCAACTTCTAGCCTCTCGCAGGTCTCGCGTTATTTTCTCAGCCGTATTCCCTGACTCCTAAGGATGTGTTGTGCTGACGTTCCCGTGAACCTGTCTTGTTCCAGGGCAGATGCCTTAGCTGGTACTAGTAGTGAGGTAGAGACACCGTGGGCAGCCTCCCTCCTGCAGACAGATCTGCAGATTTTCCTAGTGCCTGCGGGTCTCAGAGCCTAAAGTTTGCAGAGATTTTCCCGAGGATGTTCTTGGCTGTGTCCCAGCTTTGGGTTCCTGGCTGCCTCTCTGCCTCCTGCTTACCCACACTGTTGATGAGAGGTATAGGCCCCTTCCGTACAGGAAGCGGGGAGCGAGTGGAGGCTTTGCAGTTCGCTCTTTTAGGTTCATTGCTAGAGCCTGGTATAGCGGTTCTCCTGGGATCCCAACACCCGGAAAGCTGTGGTAGGAGGGTTACAAATTTGAGGCCAGTCTGCGCTTCATAGCCAGACTGTTTCATCCCTTTCCCCTCAGAGGGAAGCGTTCCTGATGCCTGTGCAGTGTCACCCCTTTGCCCTGCCGTTATTGTTACTAACACGAAGCTATCCATTCATTTCCATAAACAGTGACTTCACCATTCCCCGGACTCAGCTGGCCCTGCTCTGACATTCACCCAGAGAGGTTTGCTATCTAGACAGGAGTATGGGGAGGACTTCTAAACCATTACAATTGAAAGCACATATTCACAGTCAAGGTCAGAGGATATTATAATAATGACAAGCACGGCCAGTCAGCAGAAATTAAGAAAGGGAGAAAAAACTAAAAAGGAAATTTAACAGTGCATATACTAAAGTATCAGAGTAAGAGAAACAAATGTGGGTAGATTAGGTTCTTCCAATAAAACCACCGGTTCTCAGATACATTAGAAAGGTATAGGTATGTAGCTCAGCAGGAGAGCACTTGTCTACCATGAACGAACCTGTGTTCAGCTCCTAGCACTGGAAAGACAGAAGCTTGCCACTTGTCATGCTAAAGGACATTTAAACTTGTTCCTTCCATCCAGAGGCATCCTTGTATCTATTGGTCATCTTCTTTCTCCCTCTCCCTCTTTGACAGACGTTGGTACCAAGGACTGGGGTATTGCTGTGATAGGCCTGACTACATTTTCTTTGGGAGGAAGTTGAAGTTTGGTACTTTGAGTTAGGAAAGCATTGGAATGCTTTAAGCACTGTTTAATGGGACACACTAGTAGGAACATGGAAGACAGTGGTGCTGAGGGTTGTTTGAACTGTGGGTGCCTGGCTCAAGAGGTTTCAGAGGCGGTTGAGTATATTGCCTGGAGATCATTCTTGTGATATTTTAGTAAAAAGACTGTGACTGCTTTTTGCCTCTGTCCGAAGAGTCTGCCTGGGGCTAAAGTGAAGAGATTTGAATTAATTCCATTGGCAGAGGAAATCTCAAAGGAGCCTAGTATAGACATTGTTGTGTGGGTATCAGTGTTAACTCTAATTAAGGTTTATAATGAAAAGGAGCAAGCCGGGCGATGGTGGCGCACGCCTTTAATCCCAGCACTCGGGAGGAAGAGGCAGGCGGATCTCTGAGTTCGAGACCAGCCTGGTCTACAGAGCTAGTTCCAGGACAGGCTCCAAAGCCACAGAGAAACCCTGTCTTGAAAAAACAAAAATAAATAAATAAATAAGAAAAGGAGCAAGCTGAGCAAAGAAAACTACAAAATGTACAATTTGAGGAGAAAAGGGACATCAGGAAGTAAAATATAGCTAAATCCTGTGTTCAAGGAGCTAAACAGATCAAAGGAAAACCTAATGTAAAATGGAATGAAGCAAATAGAGACCTTAGGGCAAGGTCCCACCCAGCTAAGCTTTCAACTTGTAAAATGAAATTAAGGACTAGGTTAGGTCAAGGTGTGGTGGTACACTCCTTAATCCCAGCACTCCTGCGTGTAGATCTCTGAGTTCAAGGCCATCCTGGTCCACAGAGCAAGTTCCAGGACAGCCGAGGTTAGACAATGAAGAAAACCATTGAAATCAGAAAGTTAGTGAAGATGAAATTGAACAAGGGACTGTATTAAAGCCCCAGCAAACAGCAGAACTTGGCAGCTTTAGCCTTTTGGTTCTGACTTTAGAGTCAAGGATTCAAGAAAGGGTTATAGAATTTGCCTCTTAGACTAAAGAAAGCTTCTGAGGATAGGCATGTGTCGGGGGTGTCCCTGCATGGAGGCCCAGAGAGGCCATTGTGTGAAGCTGTTGAAGGTGAAGCTTGGATTGCCTTGGAAACCCCAAGATGTTGGAGAATACAGAACTGTGGGTATCTGCTGAGGAAAATGCTAGCAGGGAGCAGAGCCAAGAGAAAGAAGTGCCCTGAGGTCAACAAAGCTAAGTTGGAGACCTGAAGAGCATTTTATTTCAGACATGGAGATCTAGAGTTTGGCGTCTGTCCAGCTGGTTTTTGATCTTGCTTTGGTCCAATATTTCCTCACTATGCTCCCTTTCCTCCATTTTGGAATGGTCGTGTATATCCTGTGCTATTATATGTTGGAAGTATGTAATCTGTTTTTTTTTATTTTGATTACAATTAAGAGAATGTATGAATCTCAGAAGAGGCTTTAAACTTTGGACTTTTAAACATTGTTGAGACTGTGATAGACTATGGGGACTTTTGAAATTGGACTAAATACATTTTGCATTATGTTATGGCTACAAGCCTATGGTGGACAGGAAGTAGAATGTGGACTTTTTAATAGGTATGGCCCCCACAGACTCGTGTTTGAATGCTTGGCCTATAGGAGTGACACTGTTGCAAGGTGTGGCCTTGCTGGAGGAGGCGTGGCCTTGCTGGAGGAGGCGTGGCCTTGCTGGAGGAGGCGTGGCCTTGCTGGAGGAGGTGTGGCCTTGCTGGAGGAAGGGTGTCACCTATCTGAGACCTCAGTACACAGTACACAATTCTTTCCCTACTGCCTGTGGATCAAGAAGTAGAACCCTCTTAGCTCCTTCTCCAGCACTGTCTGCCTGCATGCCACTTGCCCTGATGATGAGGGACTAACTTTCTGAAACTGCCAGCCAGCCCCAATTAAATATTTTCCTTTATAAGAGTTGCTGTGGTCGTGGTGTCTCTTCCCTCCCTAAACACACTCTTCTATCACCCTTCCCAGCCTTTGTGAGCACTGTTCTGTCTCTATACCTCAAGGTCAACTCTTTTGCCTGTGGGAACGTGTGGTACTCATCCCTCCCTCTGGTGCCTGCCTTATTTTAGCTAACATTATATTCTCTGTGTACATTGCGGCAAATGCTGAGACTTCCTCCTTTTCTGTGGCTGAGCAGTGGTGAATACATTGCATTCCACACTGCCTTCTAAGGGTGGACAGTCTGGTTGACTCTTGTGGGCTGAACTGAGATGAACGGGGGAGGATAGGTATCTCCTCAACATACTGATCCCTCTCTACAGTAGTGCGGATGCTGGCTCTCCCTGGAGTCTTATTTTTAGTTTTTGGAGGAAGCTCAAAGTGTTTTGCATAACGGTTGCACTAATTTACGTGACCACTAATAGTTTATGAAAGTTCCCTTTCTTTGCACCCTCAGCCGGCATCTGTTGCTTTTTTGTTTGTTTGTGAGATAGTAGTCTTTCTAACTGGAGATAGAGGGTATCACATTGTGGTTTTGATTGACATTTCCCTAATGGTCAGGCAGAACTGAGCTTGCAAGTTAGCTTCAAACTCATCAGGGGTCACAGGATAGTTTAGTGATTCTAAGTTTGGTTACTTTCCAGTGAGGTAGAGATGATCATAGCTAACCCACTTACAGTGAGAATGAACGTCTCTGTGTAAAGTGCGTAGCCCTGGGTAAGTGGTGAGGGTCTGGTAAGTGACTGACGACAACAGCCAGGGTAGCAGCATCTTTTCTCGCCCCTCTGGGTGCTGGTGAGATGATTAGGGGCCATCACTGCTTCAGCACCTTTTCCATGGGATGAAGCAAAGAGCCGTGGTTATAGTGTCCAGGTTCTGCCCTCGATGAAAAGGTTGAACATTTTGTCTGTGACCCTTTGTGAAATATGGCAGTAGCAAGGGGTTTGGTTAATCCTCACTCCGTAAAGAAAAAAGCATGATGCTCCCAGAACAGAAGGAGAGGTTCTGGCCATGGAGAAAGGAACAGGGCTCTATCACTCTGCCCGTGCCTGCCACCCTGAGTGGGGAAGCAGAAGCAAGGGCCCCACCCCCGTCAGCCTACCGTGGGGCATGTGCTCCTCATCTTCCAGGCTGGATTTCTCCAACCCCGTGGCAGCACCACCAGCTCCTCGGGCATGGAGTGAAGAAGCAATCACTAAAGTCAGAAAGCAAACCCTGGGAAGAATTTAGTTCTCCCACTTCTGTGTTCAGACTCAGTTTGACTTTGTGGTTTGAGGTAAAGTTGGACTGTATCTAGTATAGTTAAATACTCTGCGCTAAAAATTCTGTAGACACTGTATAGCTAACTACTTTAATCAAAATATATGTTCAGTTTTGGGAAAATAAGAGAAGATAGTTGGCCGGGCGATGGTGGGAAATAGTTTCAACGCTTGACACTTGTCTATAGTTACCTTGCTGGAATCCAGAAACAAAAATCTCTTTTATAGCATTTTTGAAAAGAGAATTGTGCTGGGGTGGCCAAAAAGAAACCGTTTTTGGTTTTTCAAGTGTCAGGTTGAAGCAGTTGGAGGCTATTCCCGCTGCCCTGGGACATAAGTTTTACTTCCACACACCGCTTCCTACATCCACAAGTTCCTGAGATTATCCGAGGAAGGAGGATAGCCAGACGGGAAAATCAGAAATGGCTCTGTCAGCCTTCTCCCCCGTCTAGGGCAGAGAGGGGCATCGCCAGGTCACCCCCTCTTCTTTCCTGCCTGGCCAGCATCAGAGTTACTTAGTCCATGGAGGCCGAGAGCACAGGAGCTTTGTTTTCTAACCCAAGAATTGGGGTTCAGTGCCTGACAACACTACTTAATGGGCTGAGTGGACTTGAGGCTCCCAGAAGTTCAGGCCGGGTGGCTGTGGTGGCAGCAGCACCCAGAGGTGAGAGCCAAGCCCTGGCTCTGTTCTGCTGGTGCTAGTGCCTCCCCTAGAGGACACCTTGGGAACAGCACGACCAGAGCCCTTCCTTCGGGAGAATGTCCAGACTCCAGGCTTTCCTATGGGTCTGTTCTTTCTCAGTTACAGAACCCCAACTGTAGACCCTGCTTCCCCCAGCCTTAGCTCCTCTCTCCACCTGTATGTCCTGTACGGTGAACACCCAAAAGAAGCCAGGGAATTACTCCTATAGATGGCCCTTTCTATAGGCGCAGGGCCACGCTGTGTGAACCGGCAGCTGGCCGATCGTATCACATGCCTCTGAGCAGTTAGAGAGGCGAGCAGAAGAAGGTACAGTGAGGAAGTACAATGTCACATGCAGCCTCACAGGAAGCTGGCCAGAAGATAGCTGAGGACAACAGCGCTCGGTTGTCTCTCTTCCCCCCAGCGGATTAAAGCAACACAGGTTAGTGCCTTTTTCTCTCTAACAGACGTCCGCGATGGCTCTGAAATACCCACCCGATTGACTCTGTGTCTCTAGTGAAGAGAAACTGCCCTGGCTTTGAATGTGAGAGTCTGTGCAAAGCTGGTAACCACACGTTGTTAGAGGAACAAACATTGAGCCACTGTGGTGAGAATGAAATTCTCGGAATCGCTGGCTTCCTTGTTTAGAACTTCTGTGCCTTTAAAAAGAACAAACTTCAGATGTTGGTGAAATAAGTTATTTCATGGAATGCAGCTAAAGCCTCTTCTCTTTCTTACTTATTAGCTCAAATCTGAAACAGGACCGATCAACTTGCGTTTGCAGACATATGGGGTGTTAGAGAAGACAGAAATGCCGTGGGTAAAATATGTGTTTCAAGGTTGTGTGCAAAAGCGTCTTGTTTTGTGGACTTTCATCTCATAAAACCTAGCTTTTGGCTTGCGTCTCATGACAGAATAACTCTTCTGGCCCATACATTTTTTTCCTGAGCACTCTCCTCTCTCTCTCTCTCTCTCTCTCTCTCTCTCTCTCTCTCTCTCCTCCTCCTCCTCCTCCTCCTCCTCCTCCTCCTCCTCTTCCTCCTCCTCCTCCTCCCTTCCTTTCCTTACTAACACGAGCTGTGGGTAGAGAAGGGGGTAGGGCAGTGTGGATGGGGAAGTCCTCAGTTCGAGAAGCAACACAACCTGGCCTAAGAGGCTGCTGGGAGGGTTTGGAGAGGCTGCCAGGGAGGCTTGGTGCTGACCAGAGCTGTCTGTCTGACCAGAGCCGTCTGTCCGCTCTCTTGTGCTTCAGATGGTAGAGAAGATTGGGTGAGTCTAGCACAATGTCAGAACGGGGGTGAAGGGTTGTGTGTGGCGTTCTCAGGAGCATCTAACCAGCCCGGAACTGATCATCGCATGGCCGCCAAGGGGACACTTGAAGGAACAGCAAAGTCAACAGAAATTCTGACACAGTGACTGGCTGCTTCCAGACCTGTAACGAGCAAGAAAAATGTCTCAAGTCTGAGTCAGGAGGAAGGAGGTCACTTCACTCTAATGGCAAAAAAAAGCGTTAGAACAACTGAGTTAGGCGGGGGGTGGGGGGGTGGGGGGGTGGCTTTGCTCTCGCTGGGGCTGGGGTTGGGGCCGGGGCTCAGCAGGTAAAGTATGTATGTGCACAAAACCCTAGGTTGGGTTTTAATTGCAGTACCATATAATCTGGGTGTGGCCCTGCGCACACCTGTGCTGTCAGCCTTCGGGAGGTGGAGGCAGGAGAATCAGGACTTTAAGGTCACCTTCAGTTACATCAGGTCTTTAAGCCAGTCCAAGCTGTAAGCGACCTTGTCTAAAAAACAACGAACAAACGGCAGTAATGAGAAGGGACAACGGGGATCAGCTTCCTGTTTCCTCTTTTTCTTGGGTCTAGCTCTAGCATTCTAACGTGTCTGTACTGAGAAACCAGGGGTGATAGGTTAGTGGGCTTGCACTGTTTACATTCCAGGCATGCAGAATAAGCAGGGCAGGGATGAAAGTTAAGCTCGACTGTTGGTTACGTACTCGGACTGCAGCGTGCTTTTCATTTTTTACTATCGTGTTGAGCAAGAAGGTGGAGAGGAAGCTGATGCTGAGGGGGGTTTCTCTGAGCTGAGGTCTGAGCCCCGCTGTTCCCCTAAAACCATTCCCCAGTGCTGACAGAGGCAGGGCATGATTCCAGCGGGCGGGACACAGCAGATTGGACTGCTCTGCCATTGGAGCCTTTGGCACAAACGCCGGATGGAGACAGTGGAGTGGGGGCTGCAGTGGGTGGCTGCCTGTTAGATGGTGCTACCCCAGAGCACCAGAAAGAGGCTTGTAGCTAGCGATGGCTGGGCATCCCTCGAAGGAGCGCTTTCTTTGGTTCTGTTTTGCTTTGTAAAGTTTGTCAGAGAGCTTTGCTATTCAGGGAGTTTTGTATTATGCTAATCTGCTGTTCATGGTAGAAAGGGCCTTTTAATTTTGTTTAATGTTTTCCAGATGGGCCCGATGTCTTTTTTTGTGTATGTGTCGTTCCAAAAGCTGTTTCCATTTCTTCTTCTCTCCGTAGGCATCTCTTGGTCTCTTTTCCAGCTTTCTGTTTCCCTTGTGTTTGAGATGCCAGAAAAGGTTCACGAAGCGTTCTCTCCATACGTCTTCCTGACCCCCAGCATGGTAGGGTCTGGAGGAAAGGGGGGTCCAGGAGGAGGTGGTGGGAAGGCACAGTAATCTTTGGTCAGGCATCACTGCAAGTTAAACACTGAGTCAGCTTGAAGGTGAAGAGTGGGCAGAGATGAGGTCTCCACTGAAAGCTGGAGAGAAAAATGGTGACTTTTATGAGGCGGTCGCATGGAAAGAGGGTGGGGCGCACCATCTTCCTTTTCCCCCAGACCCTGGCACACACAGTATCTTCTCCCCAGACTCCTTTGTGCTATGGGAGAAGCACTGTCGGTCAGTGTTCACGGTTTGGACGGCTGCTCCCCTTACCTACCAATTTTGTGACTGCTCCGTGCTAATCAAAGTTGCTGCTCTGTGAGCAACTCACTCACCAGACACTCTCCTGGGGCCTGCTTGGATGCCTTCTGCAGTGGCTTCGGTTCCTTCACGCTTGTGTTCATCCCCGTATTTCAGTGTGTGTTTTGCAGTAGCCTGTGTTAGTTGGTTAGCTAGTGGGTTAGCAAGACACTGTGACAACATTTCTGGTGCGGGTTATACCACGGAGGAATCATTTGTTTAGCTCACAGGTGCAAAAGTTTCAACCTGTGATTGGCTGGCTCCTATGCTCGTGGCATGACAGGACCACCATGGAGTAAGAGAATGACAGAGGAAAGATATCCACCTCTTGATAGCCAGCGAGCAAAGAAAGGGCCAGGAAGGGGCCAGGAATAAAGCATACCTTTCAAAGTCACGGTCTTAGTGACCTGCTACCTCTAAGTAGGTCCCACCGTACTTCCCACTACCTTCCAGTAATGCTATCCTTTTAGGAGTCCATCACGGAATTAAGGCATTGATCCAATCACATCTCAGAAATCCTCCCTCCCCACCTTCTCTTCATTCCTTCCTCTCCATTTCTTTCTTCTCCTCTGCCTCTGCATGCCTGTCACCTTCTGAAGGCTCAAGTCAGAATGTTTATGTGTAAATTGTGTATTTCCTCGTGTGGCCGTTCAGGCCAGAGCATGTAACAAACTTCCTTGTGAGAAGGGAACACGGCAACAGTGGTGAGCACAGCTACCACAATGAAAAGGTTGGAGAGGCTGCACCCAAGGAAAATAATTAGGAAAATTAATTAGTATAAAATGAATCAGGAAGGATGAATAGTTTATTCATTTTATTCTTCTTTTAAGGGTTTATAAGGAAATAGCGGTAAAAGACTTGAAAAAACCCAAGGTAATTTGCCTTAAAAGACATAAATGTCAGGTTATTGAAAAAATGTTTTCCCCTCCTTAGTGCCAGGAACTTTGGGGAAAGTTTAGGAAAGGGGCTTACAGATGCTCTTATCAATGAAACTTAAGGTGGAGAATAGAATCTTAGTGGGTTTTGTTGTTGTTGTTTTGGTGGTTTTTGGTGGTTTGCTAGTATGTTTTAAAAAAAAAAGAAGAGGCTTTAGTAGGCTCCCTCCCCTCATTTTAAAATTTGGAGACAAAGACCCAGAAAGGTCAGTGACTTATTGGAGGTCAGAACAGCTCACTAGTCATAGGCCTAGGCCAAGGCTCCTGATCCCAGCCCTGATCACTACACAAAGGAACAATGTTGAGGTGCCCCAAGAACTTGGGGTCTGGTTACAAGTGCCTATGCATTATCTAGAGTCTTGCCTCATGCCTAATCGGGGGTAGATTAGGAGGTTAAAGGTTTGTCAAAGTAACAAATCCTCCCTGGAGACAGCAGTACAATTGTGATTTTGTAGGCAGAAATGTATCCATTCACCTATACAAAGCCTGTATACAATAATCCCGTCCTCCCGAAGCAAAGAAGAGGCATAGTTAGTAATGGGCCCAGGATAGGACAGGAAAATAGGTCGAATCTTGTAGATACAGATGTGGATCAAAAACTATGGATGAAATCTGTTGGACAGTATGGTTGAGTATCAAGGCTCAGAACGGCCTGAATGAAGCAGCCCTTAGGAGAGCCAGCCGTCCTTAGTGTTGATTTACAGGCTGTGGGTCCATCTTCAGACACCTGAAGTGAACTCCATTGTCTCAGGAGGGATAGTCTGGACATCAGGCATGGTCAGTGGACTGCACCGTAAATTCTCATATGCCTAGCAGATCCTTGTGCATTTTAAGGAGGGTCAGCCATTCTGAGTCCACGCTGTCTGGATTCCAGACAAAGGGGAGGCTTTAGGACCTCTTCAGTGAGGGCTGAACTTGAAGGTGTTAAACCTACCTAAACCAGCTCCCATCTGGACTCTAGCTTCTCCTTCCACACACAGCAACAGATCACGTCTCCGACCCTAGAAAGCATGAGAATATTTCCCAATTCATAACCAAGCCAGCACTTCTGCAGCAGACATCAGCTGATATCCACTAATCCCGTTTAGTTCCTGCACGATCCACCTAGAGACAGCAGACAGCCCAGTTCCCAAGACTGCTCCACTTCCCCACTTCTCTACTTTAGATGAGAGTTACAAGCATCACTACCCCTGATTCTGACTCACTGGCTGCCAATTGGTGTTGCTGTAACCCTTCCTTAGGTTTGGTTCATTTGCCAGAGAAGCTCGCAGAACAGCAGGAGACAGTTCTGTGTCCATGTTGATTTTACAGTGTTATCACAAAGACACTGGTAAGGATCTTCACAGGCTGAGATGTAGGTGCAGGAGCTTTGTGTGTCCCAGGTAGAAATCTGCTCGTCGCCCTCCAGCTCCCCTGAAACTCTCTAGCCCCGTCCTATGGGGTTGCTAGAAGCTTCCCTTCATAGACAATGCTACAGACTGACCAGGGAAACCTGTCTGTTCGGCTTTTCTGGCCTCTCTAAGCAACATTGCTCCCTCCAGGGCCCGGGGCAGGGAACCCCTTTGGAATGAGGAGGGTCTTCTGACCACTCGGAAGAGGTAGTCAAGGAATTCCTTCGTGGCTTCCTCAAAAACCGGGGGAGATTTGATGTTTTATGATCCTCCTGGGGAAAGAGAACCTTAGCTCCCAGGCCTGCCTAAGTCAGGAGGTGTAGAGAAAAGCCCAAAGGTGAGTATTTTAGCAACAAGGCCACACAACAACAGGGGCTTTCAAGCCGAACGGTGGTGGTGCACACCTTTAATGGAGGCAAAGGCAGACGGATCTCTGTGAGTTTGAAGCCAGTCTGGGCTACAAGAGCTAGTTCGAGGACAGGCTCCAAAGCTATAGGGAAACCCTCTCTCAAACAAACAAACAAAACAAAACAAAAACAAACAAACAAAAAAACAGGGTCTTTCCTGGGCAATCAGTGTCATTGTCCCTTCTCTAAGCCAGCTGGAGAGATGGCCCAGTAGGTAAGAGCATTGGCTACTCTTCCAGAGGACCCAGGTTCCATACCAGTACCTACACAGCTCACAACTGTCTATAACTCCAATCCTAGGGGAGCCTCTATTAACCTCTGTGAGCAACAGGCACACACACATATGTACAAACATACATGCAGGCAAAGCAAGCAAGCAAACAAAAAAGCTATACACATAAAATAAATCAGAGTCAATGCTGAATTTCCCCACTGTTCTCCAGCACTGATTCCGGTAGACTGGCTGGCCAGCAAGCCCCGAGGATCGTCCTGTCTCAGCCTTTGGAGCACTGGGATCACAGGCACGAACTGCCAGGCTTTTAGAAGTGGGTTCTGGACTCTTGAACTAAGGTTCTGGAGCTTGTGGAGCAAGCTCTTTATCTCTGGGCCATCTCCCCTCCAAGAATTATAAGGCAAACAGGACACATGCAGTTCCATCGGTTGAACTCACAGGCCCGTTTAGATCCTGGGTTTTATTGCATAGTTATGTTTGTTTTCTACATGCTTCTTCTTTCCTTCCCCTTCCCCCTTCCTTCCCTTTTTGGTATTTCCTTTTAATTCAGAAACATTTATTGATCTATCGTCTTCCATGTATTCTAGTTGAAGGCTGTGAACCATAAGCAATATAACTAAGAAATGCTACATGGTTTTTCATTGTTTTTGAAACAGGATCACTCTGTAGCTCAGGCTGGTCTCGAACTCACTCTCTTCCAGCCTCAGCTTTCCTTGTATGGGGATTACAGACGGATTACAGGCGGGCATCACCGTACCCAGTTTTCATAGTGTACGCTCTTAGCCGGCTAGAGAGTCATAATGGAGTAAACAGGACCAGGAAGGAAAGAGGCACAGCGGCAGGTTTGTGGATTCAGGTGGGCTGATGAGGAGGATGGTCACGAGAAGACGGCACAGACTTGGAAGGAGTAAGAGGAAGTTGCCATGCAGGGAGAAAAGATAGGGCAGAGAGGCAGGAGCATGCCTGCCATGTTCAGGAAATAACCAGGAGCCAGTGCAACTGAGGCAGAAGAAAGGAGAAGCAGATGTTGGAAGCGATGCTGGAGGTCCCGTAAGCCGGCAGGAACTCTGTCTTTCCCTCAGAGTGGGAAATAGCTTTAGAGAACTTGGGCAGTGGAAGGAAGTGTCTGACTTTACTGTACTATCGGGAGACCGCAGGCGCAGGAGTAAGAGAGAGACCCGGTTAAGAATCCCAAGTGCTCTACTGGTGAGAGAGGAAGGTGGCCAGCGTGGCCGTGGCAGCAGTAGAGGTGAGGAGGTGCACACACTGGAAGGCAGAAACAGGAAGAGCAGCTGGAGAAACAGGTCAGCTAAGAGCACAGGAGTTTCGCTCCCAGCATCCATGTCATGTGACTCACAGCTGCCGGTAACTCCAACTATGGGGAACCTAAAGCCCTCTTCTGGCCTCCTTAGACATTGCGCTCACATGCGCACACCCACACACATCTACATAATTAAAAATAAAATCTAAAACAAAATCCAATAAGATTAATGGTTGGGCTGAATAATATGACAGAGAGAAGAGTCAAGGATTACTAGAATTTTGACCAAAGCACATGAAAAATGGAAATGCCACCGAAAGGAAATGAAGGCAGGACGTTTATAGAGTAAGGGAAGCATCGTGAGTTCAGGTTTTTATTGAGCTTGAGGTTTATGTGGTGAGTGGGGTATATGTTTTACCTAAAAGAGAGTTCTCTGAGAAACTGGCCTTCCCCAGTGGTCTTAGTAGATATACAGGGTCACTCCTGAATTAACCTGGAGCACTTGGAAAAGAGGGGAAGCATGCCCTGTGTGGTGTCTGTGACTGGGTTCACAGAGGCAGTGCTTTGGGGCCTAAGTAGGGAGAAAGCCTGATTCTTGTTTCAAGCTTCCTGTTTTACTACTTAATTGCCAATTGAAACAAAAGTTTCAATTTCAAACAGTTTTTTTTTTCAAACAAAACTGGCAAATGCAATGACTGATCCAGTCCAGTCGTCCTTTGCTGATGTGGAAACAATAGGAAAAGATGTTAGATGACCACAACTTCAACATTTATATAAATGTTATATCAAAGGTGATGGGCGGTGCATTTATCACAGACATCGTGCCATCCCACAAATTTTAAGGAAGTAATCTTAAGTCATGTTTCTATGGAAAAGGAGGTATATTACATTATCTGGGAAGATCCGGGTTCTCATGGATAAATTCTGAGTCTATGCAAAGCAGTTAACGTACATTTTTACGTCTCCAGCCGCTTTCTCGTCTTCACTTTTTAAGCGGCTTGTGTGAAGCCCAGTGAGGTTGTGCGTACCAACAATCATAGCACTTGGGAGGTGTTGCCAGCAAGAATGTGGGTTTGAAGCTAGTTTATCTACACGGCCAGACCTTGTCTCAACAAACAAACCAACAAAACCAGCTTGTATGGACAGAACCCAACTATCTAAAATTAGCCCTCGGTTAGTACTCTGCAATGATACTGGTGTTTCTTCACGGAACAGAACAAGTCTAAATTCTTACTGTAACTCTCAAATTACCAGAAGGACGTTTGTCAAATGTGTCTGTAAATCCTGTTTACGCCTTCAGCCTGCAGAAGAGGCAGGTGAGTCTAGTCTAGGGAGGTGAAACTGCCTCAGGGAGGAAGTGACTAGTCAGCATTCCCCGTCAGAGTGTCCAGAGCTCCCTCCCAGCCACTTCCCAGAAGCATAAAGTAGGAAAAAAAATGGTGCATTTCAGTATTCAAAAAGCATTTTGTGCCGGGTGATGCTGGTGCACGCCTTTAATCCCAGCACTCGGGAGGCAGAGGCAGGTGGATCTCTGTGAGTTTGAGGCCAGCCTGGTTTACAAGAACTAGTTCCAGGACGGGCTCCAAACTGCAAAGCTTCAGAGAAACTCTGTCTTGCAACCCCCCCCCAAAGAAAAAAACCAACGGATTTTGTAAGTTTGCATGGGCACCCAGTCGTACTGCAGAAGGGTCGTCATGACAATAATGTAGAACCCACACATTTCCATAGCTGCTCTTAGGTGGGACGATCCATGAGTAACTTGTTTTCGTTGTCCTTTGCCCAAACGGCGATGGGCACCGTGCATGCAATGTTAGTTACCCTTGGGCTAAAACCGCGCTGCTCCGGCTGACCCACAGAACACCCGTCTTCTCCTCCACAAAAGCCTTTAGCTGATGTTCACCAGCAGTCTGTGCCCCCCGAATATGCCTGGAAATGGGGGTGCTGTTAGGCAAATGCCCCAGAGAGAGCTAAGTGAGAGGCCTGCAAGCCTTGGAAGAAGTCCTGGACCCAGAGGCTCTGGCCTCAGAGCAGGACTCTGGGAGGAGAGCCGGACTCCCTCCCCTCCTCGCAGCCTCCCAAGGGGACATTGGGAGGAGCAGCCCTTGTCATCATTGTTGGTCTTTGTTCTTGTTTGTCCCGACGCAGAAACTCTCGGTATTAAACAACCAGGTTGCTTTTTCAAAACCAGTTCGTGAATTGCCCTCCCCTTCTGCTGCCGAGCGAACCACAGAGTCCCCGAGACTGCTACAAATCCACAGTTGAAAAATCAGTGCCAGGCTCCGCTCTGGGCCCAAGCGCCAACACTAGACACGGTCCAGTTATGAAATGTGCTGTATGTAGCCTCTGTCCCGCCCCGAGAAAACGAAAACAAAGCATTGCTATGAGCAAGCGATGAGAAATTTCCACTAGGGTCCAGGGTGGCAAAATTGAAATCGGCAGTTGTATCCCTAGGTGACCGGGTCTGTGCACTGCCTCTTCAGTAGCAGACCAGGCTAGACCACACTCACTAGGAGAGTGGCTACAGCTGTCAGCACTACGGAGGTAACTGAGGTGAGGGCTCCCCCGCCCCCAGGCATAATTTAGAGTTCTGTTTCCAGTGGCCCCCGTTTCTAGAAGATTCAGATTCTGCGGGAAAACATTTCTCTCCACCTCTACTTGTCTTCTGCTTTTCATTAGAAAGACTCACACCAGGGTTTGGTTGTTCTTAGAACTCACGGGCGACCACCTGCCTGAGTAGGGAAGGTTTCCCTGCAAGCTGGGACTCCAGCGGTGCTCACTGGGACCAGACGCTTGCCTTTTTCGGCTTCAAGAATCGTTTTCAAAGTTGGATGTGTTCCTTCTGAGTGGACAACAAACCGCACTTTGTAGAACGATCTCTCACCAGCACTTATTAATAAACCCAGACAGTGGAGCCCAAGGGTGTGTGAGCAATCTTCGCGCCCATCACCAGGCACCCCCCTGGCTTTTAGATGGCGTAAGATAAAGTGACTACTTCATACGCAGGGACTTTCAACCTGAACCCTCTAAGCTGGATAGAGAAAAAGTGCTTCTGAGGCTCGAGAGAGGGCACCTTGGTTAAGGGCACTTCCTCCTTGCAGAGGACCTGGGTTTGATTCCCAACCCCCACATGGTGGCTCGCAACTGTCTCTTAACTCCAGTTTAAGGGACTCCAATGCCTCTGTCTTCCATGTGCACCAGGCATGCATGTGGTACACAGACATACATGAAGCACAACACTCATAGACATAGAATAAAAATACAAAGAATGAGAAAAGAAAGTACTACTTTTCTGTCTTTACTAGCTGTCAGGAGAAATTCTGCATTTCCTTTGACTGTGAATATAGCCAGCAAACTGTGGTAGAATTAGGGGCCCTTATGACAGCACCTCCTACAGAAAACTGTAGATGTTTTATGTCATCGGGGAGCAGGCTGCCTCTAAGACAGTGTCCAGTGATCCAAAGCCCTTGGAGTCCACACCCTTATGTAAAACTCCTCGTTCAGACTCACAGTCTGTGATCTAGCAAGTGCTGGCTGGTGTAGCTGCCCTGCCTGTGTGGAATCGATTTCGTGACTCACTTTAGTGAAGGAAGTACAGCCGAGGGGATGGGGTGGCCTTCTGAGACCAAGTTACAAAGCGACTTCCGCTTCCAACTTGGGGCTCTCGCTCACTCTGAAGAAAGCCAACCACAATGTCATGAACTGCCCTATAATGAGAACTAAATGCCACCCAACCAAGAGAGGCATGTTGTCAACAGCTGGGGGAGGGGGAGTTGGGTGGCAGAGACGGCTGAATCTTGAAGCGGGTGTAAGCTTGGGAGCAGTTTCTCCCTCAGTCAAACCTTCCGATGAGATTGCAGCCGAGCTGATGCCTTGGCTGCAGCCCCTGATAGAGATTCAGCCAGACGCACATGTTAGGCTGTGTGAGATTCCTGGCCCATGGCCACTGTGATAAAATGTGATGGTCGTGGTTTAAGGGCTCAGTTCCAGGGTATTACACAACAGCAGATCAATTGATGCATATTATAAACTGCAGACATTTCGCTATACCACTTATGCCCATTTCTACCTTGAAGTGTAGACTATAATAGACTGCCTGCTGGGTCTAATGCATACGGAAACACATGTATTCATATATAAGTAATTGGTCTTAAACCGTTTTGATGCCATGAAACTCTGTCGTTGAAATTTCCCAGTTCTTTAGGACTTACGGAGACATCAAATTGAAAATCAGTCAGCTAACAAGAAGAGATATTAGGAGGGCATTTGCAGGTGCTACACTTCTTTTTGTCACATGAGATTTGTAGTCAAAAGCTGAATTCCCAAACTTACCAGCTCTGAAAACTCGGAAAGATGAACACGGAGATGGTAATTTCCTTGCAGGTGGGGCTTTGAAGTGTCGAGCAGCTGGTGGGAGCGAGTGCTGGGCAACCAGAGCAAATGCCGGTCTGAACAGCAAGCAGTAGGTAGCAGTGTCCACGGCTCCACGTGGGAGAGTGAGAATCGGGGTGCGCGCCCCTCAGAGCCCTGCTGCCGCTGTAAAGAGCGAGTCTGCCCGAGCGGACCCCCTTCTCCCACCTGGGCTATGTGTCTTCACCTCCCTGTTGATGGTTTCAAGATGATTTTTGAGAACTATGGAAAGCAATATTTTTAAAATTTAATTAGAATATACCTTAGGGAAAAAAACATAGTGCCTGGTCCATGCTCCGACTCCATCACCCCCACTGTCATGTTGTGAGAAAACTCCTAGCAGGGTCCTTAACAGGCGGCAGGAGCACAGGAACTGGCAGGAACTGGAACAAACTGGCAGGAACTGCTGTTCTTCGTAGTCAGCAGGACTGTTGAGGACTCGGGTGCAGTTGGGTACCTAAAAGTCCTCCGGGTGCCTATACCCTTGCAAGATAGATGCTGTCCTCTCCCGCGTACTGACTCCCTGCTGTCTTCTCCTCTGGCCTCCCCTCTGTCCTGACTCCATGATTTCCCTTCATTTCTGAGGGACTAGAGGTGCCTAGGGGTTCCTTCTTTCTCCTTCAAGGCCAGACCACCTCCCAGTGTGCACCATAGCCTGAGTGTGGCCACCCTGGTCCAGGGGCTGCTCTTGTCCAGTTGGCTAGGGCTGGAGTAGACCCAGAGGCAGTTGCTCTCACACTGGGAGTGAAGACATCAAGGAAGCTCTTACGAAGATAGAACTTCAACTCTGAAGTCTTGGAAACTGTGAAAAACGTTTTTAAAGGACAGAAAACCGTGGATAAGGAACAAGATGAACTTTAGCATTCTCCCCATGAATACTGATTCATTTTCTGAGACTCATTAGTTATTGTTAAAATCCACAGAGGAAGCTACGTGACTCAGAACTGTGGAAATAAAAGAAAACCTCAAAGGCGTTTGCTGAACTTGGCTTTTGTAGGCCGTGCCCTTTCCACCTCTGCCTCAGCTCACCTTGCAGCCCGCTCTTCTGCCTGCTAAGAGAGCTGCCGAGGAAACATGGCGTGCGGTGTGGAAGCCTGTCGAGGGGCATTAACTCCGCATGGGGACTGTGCCACAGACCGCACATCTTTGTTTTCTGACACTGCGGAAGAACCTCAGACTTCCACTATTCTGAGTCTTCAGAGTCATCAGAAACATATTCGTCATGAAGTTAGGCCACACGAGTTTGCGAGCCAGGTCTGACCTAAGTCACTGGTCCTCCGGTGCCAGTGGCTCAAGCGTCCACAGCTGAGGACAGGCAGGTGGACACGTAGGCGGGCTGGTGCTGTCAGGCTTGGAGAGGTCTTTGTTCCTCTGGGCCATCTGTCTTTTCCAGATGCCTCTGGCTCGGTATTTTTTTCCTGGCCGGAGAATAGCATGGAAAGACTGAACGAAGTCCACTCTAGCCCTTGGAGCTCAGTGTCCTCTCCAGAGCCCTCTAGAAGGATATGCTGGATTTTACCTGCCGCAGAGGACGGTAGAGTGGTCTGCCACCTAGACAGACAGATGCAGATGGTGCCAGGCTTGGGGCAGCCTCCGTGAATCCACCGTGCGCAGACGTTGGAGGGTCCAGCGCCCTCTGCTTCCTGTGTCCAGTTGGAATGTTGTAGCCATCCCCTGGAGGAGCAGACTGCTGTTTCAACTGTTGTAATTGTCCCCACATGTGATCGGGGCCCTGAATGCTTTTTGTTTTTTGTTGAAAGTCGATGGCACAAAATATTAAACTTAATCTTAATATTAAATATTAATCTTCCTTTCCTGTTTTCTCCTCCTGTCCCCGAGGGACGAAGGGAAATGAATGAGCCATCAGCTGTTAGGTCAATTTTCTTGAATGACCAAAACTAAAAAATCATTTGGGTATCCTTAACTCCATTTGGAATAAAACTTTAAAAAGAGCAACATAAAACCCATGTTAAAAGCAGAATTTATAAAGCAGTTGAGCCGGGCGGTGGTGGCGCACACCTTTAATCCCAGCACTCGGGAGGCAGAGGCAGGCGGATCTCTGTGAGTTCGAGGCCAGCCTGGTCTACAAGAGCTAGTTCCAGGACAGGAACCAAAAAGCTATGGAGAAACCCTGTCTCGAAAATAAATAAATAAATAAATAAATAAATAAATAAATAAATAGCAGTTGACAAGGCTCATCTCAAGTAACAGCTATCTGAAAAAAACATCAAATGCTTTTTCAGATTTTGGTGGGGGACACCTTGTTGCTTAGAAAAATAACCGCTTTTACAGAAAACACTTCTTCCCAAAGCCATACAAAACCTCGATCTTTATTACTGATGCAATTTTAAAATTTAATTTAACAACTTCTTCTTCCTCTTCCTTTTCCTCCTCTTCTTCCTCCTCCTCCTCCTCTTCCTCTTCTTTCTTTTTCTTATTGACGAAGTCTCACTACATAGCCCCGGTGGGCCTGGAATTGTCATATAAAGCAGGCTGCCCCAAACTCAAGAGCTCTGGCTGCTTTGCCTCCCGAGTGCTGTGATTAAAGGCATGTGCCACTAGGTCCAGCTAAGGATTGTTTTTAATGAACAGAAATTGAAAATTCAGTATTGACTATTTTCAAGGTGGCATTTTGTTGATGTATTTTTAGGATTCTTTCTTCTCTCTTAGTTCGGCAGGTAAAGCACATGACAAGAAGACCCTGTGGAGAGGTCTCTGCAACAGGAGGCTGTTGAGCTCAGAATGAACTTCCAATCTAGTAGTGGCCTGAGGAAGGGGCGTCCCACTTGCCTTCCCTCCTGCCTCCTGGGGAGCAAGGTGGCAGGGAGCCCACATGTCTCTTAAGGTGGGGAACCCTCTCAGACACATGTGGGTTGTTTCTGAAGCCACACTGGGTAGATGTATCTTTCATTGCATCCCAGCCTCAGGGTGGACAACCTTGCCGGTCTATTCCTTTTGACACAGACCAAAATGGCTGCCTAAGCCAGGCCTTCCACTTTCTGCCTGTGTGTAGCCAAAGCCAAGGTAAACTGGTCTCTGGGGTTTATTCTGAGCTGTTTATTTCCTTTGAGCCATACACAGATGCTCTTGAGCTATCTTTGTGTTGGAGGGCGTTTTTTTTCGTAGTATCAGCACACCACTTCCTCCCAAGTCATTGCTTTGAACAAGTTTTGTAAAGGGAGATTTCCCTGCCAGCTCTGCACGCTGGTAACAGAGAGAGCAGGGCTACTCACTCTGCCATGTGTATCATGTATGACATGAATTCATGAGCATAATTTGTTCATTAATTTTTGGAAATAAGATGGCTGAGTGAGCCTGAGGTGACCGGGAAAAGCTGCTGAGGCCTTAGAATGAGACACACGGCAGTTTAGATAGGGTTGTGTTCTTGTATGGCCTCTGCCTGATGGCTTGAGAAGGCCATGCCATGTTTTCTGTATGAACTTCTACTAAATCTTTGATTCCAGGTTCTCTGGTCCTGATACACTTTAGCAATTGAAAGTGGGTATGGTAACGTGTAATCCATCCCAACACAGAAGGATGGCTGTGAGTTTGAGGCCTGCCTGTGGTACAGAGTGAGACCCTGCCTCAGGAAGAGAGAGGGAGGGAGAGAGGGAGAGAGGGAGACGGAGAAGGAGAGAGAGAGAGAGAGAGACAGAGAGAGAGAGAGAGAGAGAGGGAGGGAGAGGGAGAGGGAGAGGGAGAGAGAGAGAGAGAGAGAGAGAGAGAGAGAGAGAGAGAGAGAGAGAAAGAGAGGAAGAAGGGGAAGGGAAGGGAAGGAAGGAAAGAGTTTGAGTGAAATCATCCTTAACTTTTCATTCATTCATTCATTCATTCATTTATTTATTTACTTAGGATTTTTCAAGACAGGGTTTCTCTGTAGCTTTTTGGTTCCTGTCCTGGAACTAGCTCTTGTAGACCAGGCTGGCCTCGAACTCACAGAGATCCGCCTGCCTCTGCCTCCCGAGTGCTGGGATTAAAGGCGTGTGCCACCATCGCCCGGCTAACTTTTCTTTTATTATGCTTTAAAATATTTTTTAACAGTGAAAGACCTTAATATTTTGAAATATTGGCATGCCAACATAAGCAATGCTTTGCTAACAAGTTTTACAAAACCACCCTTTTCCCATAAGGTTATGACCTTCTTAAGTGTAAATTCTGATCTTCTAAGTTCTTTTTTGCTTTCACTAAGGACAACTGAACTAGAAGCTTAAAAAGTATCAGCACATTGTTTGTGATGGTGGATGTAGCATCAGACTTATGTCCTGTAATTGAATTGATTCCCATCAAACAGCCTGTTTATTAGGAGGCAGAGGAGTTGCCCTTACTAACAAATTAGTTCTTACTTGGTCCTGTCTTTTCATTGATGAACTTGATTTTTTTATAATGTCTTTGTTTTTACAAACATTTGGTTCTAGTACGTGATACAAGGCATAATTTTCTTCTCAAGAAATAAACTGTACACTGCTTTTGTCTTGAAGCATGTTTTAACGATGTTGCTATGATGTTAGGTCTTTCGAAGGCTGTTTTTACACACCCCACGGTGCCGGTAGCCAGTGCTGTGAGTAGAACAGAGTCAGGCACCCCGCTGGTCTCCACTGCCTGAGATGTTGTTCCTGCTGCAGCTGCTTCTGAGATATCCCTGTCTTTGCTTATCTCTCGGCATTTCTGAGAAATAGCCTTCTACATTTTCAAAATAGTGGGATAGAGGAAGCAAGGGGAGGAAGCTTTGCTTCAACCTTTGTACCATTATCTGTTGGAGGGAAGTACAGTGGGCAGGAGAGTGGTTTCAGAACTGAGCTTCCGGTGAGGGGTGTGCCCCAGGGGCAGAGTGCTTACCTAGCACTCGAGACCTGGGTTTGATCCCCAGTACTGGAAAATGGATAGGAGGCCGTGGAGGTACACACATGTGATCTTAACACTGATGGAAACTGAGGCCAAAGAATTGCCAGGAGTTCAAGGACATATTAGTGTGGATTATGCAAGATCTTATATCAGGAGGCAGTGTGTGGTGGTGGGGGCATCATGGGCTAATGGAGGGATCCTGTATCAAGGATGGAGAAGAGGGGAAGCCTCCTCCAGGTATTTGGTTTCTGGGAAGAGTAAATGTGGATGAATAGGAAGCTCTGTGTAAGATTTCACACTGATCTTCACAGGTGGCTTTCCATGAATGCCCTGTCAGTGAGAGTTGGCTGCATGAGGTATTTCTGTGAGGTGTCCCATTTTACTGCGGCTTTATTCAGCTCTTGGCACCGGTGTCTTTCTGGTCAGGGTGCCATCACCTGGTAGTGACTGAACTTGGGCATATTAATAGGCTGGTGGTGTTATTTCCCACTTGTTCAGAGAGACCAGGCCCTTGTGGAGGCCTCTCTTTTCTCTAGTCGGTTTTGTGCCCGTGTCTGGAAGCATCCACGGACAATTACTGTTCCTTTGTTTACCTTTCAGCTCTAGTTTAAAATATCCCGGAAAGCAAGCATGTCCCAGTCTCAGGTGGGATGTGACTACCCCGAACGGCCGTTAGTCCTTTTCTTTTTTCTTTTTTTTTTAAGATTTATTTTTTTATTAAGCATACAATGTACTGCTGGCAAGGAAGGCACCAGGTCTCATTACATTATGGATGGTTGTGAGCCACCATGTGCTGCTGGGAATTGAACTCAGGACCTCTGAAAGAGCAGCCAGTGCTCTTACCCTCTGAGCCATCTCTCCAGCCCCGTTAGTCCTTTTCTAGTGGATCCAAGAAAGGTCGTGTTTGCTGTAATAGAGGATTCTGGGACAAGCGACTCTCATCTCCTGACTGTGTAGCTTTCCTATTGGTTGGTAACAACTCTCTTCAGGTGAAAAACAAGGAAGTAAGCATGAACCGGTTTGCCAGTGTCTAGGAAGCCGTACGTCTAGGAGGCTTGTTGGGCGCTCTTGGGCTAGTGGATGAGGATGGGGCAGGCACAGGCTGAATGGATCAATGCCAGGTTTCTGAAGTGGGGATGATGGTATTTGAGAACCAGGCATAAATCGACTGCATGACCAATACTGGACATCTTTTCAAATATCAAGCAGATCCAACTCTCCATTGCGTTGTCTCTCTCTGTATTACCCTTTAACCCGCCTCATCTCTCAGGGCCGCTCTCTCTCCAGCCTGCCCATGTTTCCTCCTTTACCAAGCGTCGCTGCTGGAGAAGCTCAGTTCTTTAATGATGTGATAGGTGCTGATGGCTAATACTAATGTTTAATGTGTCCCAGAGCCTCTGCTTAGCTAATTTAGATGTATTGAACTTCACCTCAGCCCAATAGGGAGAGGCTAAGAACACCCACCTTCATCTCAGGTGTGACTTGGTCAGAATCAGGTAGAGAGGGGGCTGCAGGTGGTCATCCCAGCCTGGCCACTGTCGCGACTCAGATCATTAGAGCTTTGAAAGACCCATGCTCAGAAAGGGGTTTTGATTGACACCTTTGCAGTCCTAACAGAAAATCAAAATCCATTTTCCTTTCTCCTAAGTAGTTTTCTATGGCGACTGAGGCAGTGAAGACAGAGGACTCTCAGACTGATTATGTCAGCCTAAACTACTCCATAGTTTCTGGGAACCTTGGTCTTGTGAAGGACAGAGTGAGGTGACTCGGTTCATAACACGAGTTTCCTGGCCGCGCCTGTGGAGCCGTAAACCCAGGTATTCCTGCCTCTGTCTCAGAGACAGGACGCGCTGCGGGGCCCTGTGCCTAGGAATCCTGCACTCTTTCCAGCCTGACAGAGTCCGTTCTCACAGTTGTCATAAAAATATAACCACGGTTGCAAAATCTAGGTGGTTCGATTTATTAGCTTAGGCATGGTCACTGCCCACCAAGCCCAGGGCTAAATATTTCATTTTGTTTTGAAGACTGATGCAGCTCCGTGCGAGAGTCTAGCACGCGTGAGACCCTGGAATTGATCCCCCTTTACACTGAGGGGGAAAAAGAAAACAGGATGTGTTGGGTGATACTTTGGTTCGGATAGAAGGAAATACAGAAAAGGTTAATCCTGTAATTAAAAAATATTCAGATAATATTTAATAGAAAAGTATGTAATAATGAAAGAGAAGATGACAAATGGCCAGACATTGTCAATCTCGTTCATAATCAGAAGTCAAATTAATATAGCCCATATGCGCAACTTTTCATCTAATTAATTGGCAAAGATTAGAAAAATAACACACATTAAAAATAAATGTACTAGACACTGGGGGAGTATGCTCACTAAAAATCAAAACAGATGAAACAAAAACAGTTTTATAGTCATTAAACTAATGTATAAATGTTATAACGTATAATGTTATATATATAAACGTATCCTATGGACAGAATCTGAAATCAGTGCTAGACTAGAAACATTTATATACAAATATACTAATCACGGTTGTGTTTTGAGTGTGTGTATGATTCATGTGTATGTGTATGAACTTGAATGTGTGTGTGCAATGGCACACGTGGAGGTCAGAGGACAGCCTTGGGTGTCAGTTTTGTCCTGCCTTCTTTGAGCCAGGGTCTCTCGCCACTGCACACGCCAGACTAGCTGATCTCTTGTCACTGCACACACCAGACTCACTGGTCTCTCAGTCACTGCACACGCCAGACTCGCTGGTCTCTCGCCATTGCACACGCCAGACTCGCTTGTCTCTCGTCACTGCGCACGCCAGCCTAGCTGGTCTGTGAGTATGCAGGGCTCTTCTACTCACCTCCCGTCTCTCCCCAGGAGCCGTGGGATTTCATGCACACGCCACACACCCAGCTTCTCATGGCTTCTGGGGTCTCAAACTCAGGTCCCTCATTCATCTCTCTAGCCACAGTGCGGAAGATTTCATAATGAACTTGGATATAATTGGAATGTCTAAAAAATAAAAAAAATACATAGATAATAGAGCAACTAAATGGAAACGTTCAATATTTAAAATTGTATTAAGAAAATAATATTGTGAAATGAGGAAGGAAAGATACACACTTAAATCTGATCGCATTTTAAATACACAGAGGTAGGAGTGGAGCACAATGGTGAGCATTGACTAGCATGTGGGAACCCTGAGCTTTATTCTGATTGCCCCATTCTTGCAAAATACATATGTACATGCATGCATGCATGCATGCATACATACATACAACATACATACATACAGGGATTGAAGGAAAAGGTTGAAAGGACATTTTAAGATATTAACAGATTTCTTAAATGAATACTAATGAATTGCTTTGAAAATTGTTTATATTTTCTAAACTTTTCTGTATATGCCTTTTTGCTTTGTTTTGTTTGTTTTTCTTGTTTTTTCAAGACAGGGTTTCTCTGTGTAGCCCTGGCTGTCCTGAAACTTGCTCTGTAGACCAGGCTGGCCTTGAACTCTGACCCTTCTGCCTCTGCCTGAGTGCTGGGGTTAAAGGTGTGTGCCACCATTGTCAGGCATCTTTATGTGGCTTTTTAATAAGAAAAAACGCTATAAAAAAGTGAGAGGAGCAAACATTAACCCCAGAGAGTGTGATGTCTCTCTCTTCAACCATGTGTTTTCTTTATCTCAGATTATCATCATTGGATTGGTAGCTTCTCTCCCGTTGTGTGTGCGAGGGTGTGTGCACTCCTGAGCATTTGGGCGTGGGCGTGGAGATCAGAGGACCTTGGCTGTGCTCCTCAGGCACTGTGGACCATGCTGGCCAGGGTGTTTTTGTTTTGTTTTGTTTTAATGTGGATTCTGGGATTGATCTCAGGTCCTCATAACTGCAAGGTAAGCACTTCACTGACTGAGCAGTGGTTCTCAACCTTCCTAATGCTGCACCCCTCTAATACAGTTCCTCATGCTGCAGTGACCCCCAGCCAGAAAAGTGTTCCCATTGCTACTTCATAACTACAGGTTTGCCACTGTTATGAACCATAAAGTAAATATCTGATAGGCAGGATATCTGATTTGCGACCCCTGGGAAAGGGTCGGATGACACCGCCCCCACAAAGGAGTTGCAGCCCATGGGTTGAGAACCACTACCCGAGATGCTCCGTTTTCTTTAAAAGTCTTTTTAATTTGCCTATCATTTATTATTGTGTGAGTGTAGAGGTCAGAGGGCAGCTTGCAGAAATAGTTCTTTCCTTCTCCCATGTGCTCCCAGGGATCAAACTCGGGTCATCAATTTGATGGCAAATGCTTGCTAGCTCAACCTCCACTTAAAAGCTATGGGACAGGAGAGGTGGCTCGGTGGTTAAGAGCGCTTGCTCTTGCAGAGGACCTGGGTTTGGTTCCCAGCACCCACATTGTGAGGCTCGTAACTGCCTGCAACTCCAGTTCCCGGACCTCCAAAGCCGTCTTCCTTGGAGGGCTAGCAACTGAAGCTTTCGTTCCGTCACATTAGGAAGCAGACTTCTGTGGACTGGTCCGACAGTATGCCGGCAAGTATGTTTGTCTCAAGTATAAGAACCGCCAAAGTGGGACTTGATCGGGGGAGGGGGAGGGAAATGGGAAGCGGTTGCGGGGAGGAGGCAGAAATCCTTAATAAATAAATAAATTTAAAAAAAAAAAGAACCGCCAAAGTGAGAATTCACACAGCCTGTACCTACACTCAAATAGAAATGACTGACAGAGACGGGAGTGCTGTGCCCTGCAGGCAGCGATCTGGGGAAGTAGGATTTCTCTGCATAATCTAAGCTGAGAAGCGCAAAACTCTGAATTCATCCAGACATCCCGCCATCAGCTCGGGTGTGAATGCTGGCTACTTGTAGGTGGAGATTCAGTTTAACCATCCTTGCATCGAAATCAGTCGGGGTCTGTGGTCAATGCTATGCATTTGTTGAATGCAGACTGTGTGTAGGCCCCCTCACAGCATTGCTCCCTAATTTATGGGATAGTTAGGGACATGGGGGGGGGCGGGCAGATGAAAACATCATGTCATGGGACACGCAGCACTTCTGTGTCTACAAACCAACAACACCGTGTGCTTAGAGAAAGCAGAGGAAGCGAATGCACGGTCAGGACCGGGGGGGGGGGGGGGGGGGGGGGAAGCAGGGTGGCCAGGGCGTCAAGGTTGCAGCGGCTTATCTGGAAAGAGGAAGCTATGGGCACTGAGAGAAGCCGCGATCTGGCACTGGGTCTTGTGGACAGAGGGAGAAGCGACGCTGGCTTACTGTCACACTTGGCTTTGGCCATAACACCCAACCATATGTGCCTGACCAGGAGATAAGTGACACTCAGAAACCCACAGTAGGGCCTGGATCGAGTTGTATTTGTTGTTGCGTTTTATTCTGGGTTGTCTGTTTGCTTGTTTTATTGCGTGGTGATGGAGAGGAGAGAAGGCATTTAAATTGTTTTTTTTTCTTCTGTATGCTGTTCATCTCTCTTCCTGGAGATAGCCCACAAAATATTAGCCATGTGGTTTTTATACCGCTTGGTAGTTTGTTGTCCTCACAGCAGTCAATATTTAAATGTAGCCATGGAGCTCCTTTGTACACAACTGGTCATCCTGTAGGAATGGACCCGAACGGATTAAATGGCCCAAGGCTTGGGTTGGACAGCTTCTGTGGTGCAGGGGAAGGAGTCATTTGGTCAGTCGTGGGGTGGAGGACCCTGCGAGAAACAGTGGAGTCAGTCACCCTGGTTGCGTCTTTTCTGACCTTTGCATTCACGCGTGGAAGCAAGAAGCGTTTTCTGGTGTCGTTTTGGTAGCCTGTCGGATACTGACGCCATGGCAGAGAAACTGGGAGGATTTTTTTCAAGTTTTCCTGGTCAGTCATTTGGAGAATTCAGAGCAGCCAGAGGGGAAGGGAGGTTCTTGGAGGGAATCTGGGGTCATCTGGGTAGAACAAGCTCTGTTTGGCAGGCCACTGAGAAAAGCAAAATGTGCTCAGAAGCAGGCAGAGAGAGACACAAGGTCCCTGTGACACACGGGGGCAGAGTGTGAAATCTCCCCTCTGCAATGAACAGCTGCGTGGTTGCCAGCTGCTTCACTTCCACAGTGGTGTGAATAGAGGCACCAAACCGCTCCACCAGAAACAGCGGCTCTCATGCCCGCCTCACCCAGTGCCCACCCTTACCAGCCGCCCCTCACCATCTTCAGTGAACTGGGTTTTGTTTTGTTTTTTTTTGGAGACGGGGTTTCTCTGTGTAACAACTTTGGCTGTCCTAGAAGTCACTCACTCCTTAGACCAGGCTGGCCTCTAACTCACAGAAATCCCCCTGCCTCTGCCTCCCGAGTGCTGGGATTAAAGGTGTGTGCCACCACCGCCTGTCTCCTCAATCTTTTTGTTTGTTTAAGTTTTTCGACACCGGGTTCTTTGTGTAGCTTTGGAGCCTGTCCTGGAACTAGCTCTTGTGGACCAGGCTGGCCTCAAATCAATGTTTTTTTTTAAAGAATAGATTCTTAAAAAAAATAACAAATAAATAAATAAAATCCTACTATTTATTTGGGAATAGCAGAATGCTGCATGGAGATTTCAAGTATGACAGTAAACTGGGTGGGTTCAAAGGGCTTGGGGTAAAGGGGAACCTTCAAAGGCACAATGTGGATCAACATCAGACATTTTGAGACAATATTCTGGTCACCGTGTTTGATAGCAAGAGTGGCTTCAGTCAAGGTGACAGTTGCTGGGCAAATGTCCTTGGCTGTGGGAGGTACTTTTTCCACAAGGTCGCTGTGACCACTGTGAGTGCTGCTGTTCTGACCAATATGTGTGTGACAACCACTATCAGGCGACTGTTTTCAGAACTTCCTTTATAACATCCCGACTTTATTTGCTTTTTATTTTATTTTATTTATCTTTGGCCATTGGAGCTGACACAATGATTCCTTTTTTATTCTGACAACTTTTCCATTTCTTTCGCAATTGGAGCACTGATGAATTATTTCGATTTCTGGGAAGTCAATCCATGAGGACAACCGTGTTCGGGTGGATGTTTCTGGACTTCTGGCAGTTCAGCTTCTGGGTTTTCAACTCTGTGGTGGTGCAGAAGCATCCTGCATTAGTATCACCTGTGCATTGACTGCTGGTCAATTGAACAGCGGCCCTGAGCCTCTGACATCTCTGGGTGGCGAGGGGAAACAGGGACGGGCTTCAGCAGATGGAATTGCCATACCAGGATGCTTCCTGGGTTACATGTATTAGATGCACTTGCAGCTCTGTCGTTAAGTCTGTTTTCTAACTGATACATGAAACAGGAAAGCATACATAGTAGCGATGTGTTGATATCTCTATGTGCCATGTAATATTTGTCATGTTAAACGTGCCTCTCCTCCTAAGCCAGGTGTGGTAACGCACGCCTTTGATCCCAGCACTCAGGAGGCAGAGGCAGGTGGATCTTTGAGTTCAAGGCCAACCTGATCTACAGAGTGAGTTCCAGGACAGCCAAGGCTACACAGAGAGACCCTGTCTCAAAAAACAAAAAACAAACAACAACAACAACAAAAAGATACTCCCACCCCCCAAAAAAATCTCTCCTCAAACATTATCATTTCTTCATGGGAAAAATCCCAAATCCTTCCTCTACTTTTTGAGACACACAGTATGTAGCTGTTACCTGAAGCCATACATTGTTGCTTTTACATAGCTGTAACTTAGTATGTGCCTACAGAATTTTCACCTTCCAGTGAGTTTATGAGGAGGTAACCCTGTTGTAAAAAGAAACATATGTAATTACTCTGCATTTTCAGATAAATTGGAGTTCAGGGCCAGGATCAGATAATTCTAAGCAGTTTTTGGTTTGTTTGTTTGTTTTTTTTCATCTACATTAGTATCCACTAGACTCTTTGAAGGGGACAGTTCTGGGCTGAATGGGATGGTTTCATACGGTGAATCCCAGGAAGGCCACTCACTAGTGGACCCACAGAGGCCCCGTTTCCTTTCTTCACAGAGCAGCTGAGTGGGCCTCTCTCGGGCAGCATCACCCCCCAGACCTGACCCGTGGGAAGTCAGAGGGCTCCAAGGGCATCTCGGGTCACTGAGCTCCTCCTGCAGAGTTTAGACAGCTGATGTCAGGCCCCAAGTACAGAGCTCCAGGGACGTTTTCTGTGTCCTTATGGCTCTGTCCTCCAAGAGCAGGCATGGAGTAACCCTGGGCTACAGAGGAGGCTGGCAAAGAACCCAGACAACCATTGTCTCCACTCTAGAAATAACAGTACAGGCCTTCTTTGACCTCCAACCCATCAGCAGGCCACCAGAAGAAATGTGTGTTTAGCCATATGCCAGTAGCAGCTCCCAGTGTATGTGCAGAAAGTATCCATGGCAGGACGTAGAAGGGGACTTTCCAACAGCTTCCCCCTTGGGCTGTAAGAAACCACTCTCTATGTGTTGTATGGGTTTTCCCCTGGAGACATTTGTTCTGGAAGTTGGTGGCCCAACTGGAGAATTTTCAGCTTAATGAAATTACTGAAAGCAAGATAGGGCTTTCAAAGGGCACATGCATGGTCTTTCCATATACAAAGAACATTTTTTTTCTTACAAAGAAATAAGGGTAACAATAGTCTAACCTGGAGCTAGGAGTTCTCCAGTCTCTTTTCGTGTATTTTTCAAGTTCTGTGAGATGTGTCAGGTATTGTCCCAAGTAGCCGAAGAGCCCCAGACAAGACAGAGCCTCTGCCCTCAGTGACAGCCACCGCTGCAGAGGGGAAAGCAGATCATGTCCAAATAATGCCTGCTCTGAGTGAAGTGGACAGCCAAGGGAGGGACGTCCTTAGGAGAGAACTCAGCAGGCTCGGAAGAGGGAGCACACAGTGACATGGCAGTGGAGGGGGCAGGAGAAGCAGGGCTGGCTGCAGAGGGCTGGAAGAAGAGGGTAACTCCCCACCCCACCTCATCCCACCCCACCCCCACAGCCTCAGACGAGAAGCAGGGGAGGATGGGTTCACAAGACATAGAGGGGAGGGGAGGGAGGGCCCCTGCAGCCTCACACATAAAAGGCACTTAGATTTCACTTGCTGTCAATGAAAGGGCCCTTTCCAAACTATAACTGTATACCATAACATCTCTGAGGCTGAGGATTCATCTTCAATACTGAGATTATTAAGGTTAAGACTCCAGGAAGGAAAAGACAAAGATTTTTGATGCTATTGGCTGCATGCCCAAGAATGCCCAGCCAATGCCCAGATTTTAAAAATGCCTCCTAACAAACACGATAAACTCTACTTGGGGATTTATAGCTATAACCCAGAGTTCGGTCTAGGTGAGCTAAGACTGTCCCAGGAATGATGTGGATTGAGCATGTGTTGAGGGTCGTCAATAGAGAACAAGACCTGCGCCTTCTGTGTTAGGTGAACGTCTCCTTAGCCTCTCGCCTGCTTCTTCTTGCTTCTTGGGGTGTTTGTTTGTTCTCTTGTTTCTTAGCTGACCTATTAGCATTTTTATTTAAATTCTTTTATTGCCACTGTTACTGAAGACTCAGACCTAGGGGCTTTACTCCCTTCCTAGGAAGAGCTACCTAGATTCTCAACTATTATAGAGAAGAACTCAATGTGCCATTTTATCCAAAAGCCAAGAGATCAGCTTGAGACAGGTAAACTAACTTTTCCTTAACTCATCAGAGCAGGTTGCTAATCAATGGAGCAACCCCCTCCCCTACACACACACACACACACACACACACACACACACACACACACACACACACACACGCACCACAGCCTCTAGTGGGTGAAGAAGGGAATGAGCCACAGGTCTTTTTCAAAACTTTTCATTTGCTTGTTTTTCTTAACTTCGCTTTATGGAAACGTTTCAAATACTTGAGAGTAGACAGGAAGTGGCAGTCACAGAGCGGTGGTGCATTCCTCTCTCCGTTTTAAGAACCATCATCTCAGGACCACTTAGGTCTCATTTGAACCCAGATCCACTTAACCTCATTTCCTTATTACTTTGACTCTAATCCAGACAAATAATGTGCTTCAGTGCAGCCAGCCCCAGCTCCATGCCATGGAAGACCTCTCACTGAATCTTGATTCAGAGTAGTTCATCTCTGAGCTTGTCACTGCACCAGGGACCTCCAGAGCAGCAGTGAAGCAAGCTGGTGGTTACCCTTGGAGTCAAGGTAGAGCTCTCCCGACAGGAGCGGTGATCTCTCTCCAAGTCTGAACTCCTTAGGGAGAGAGGATGCTGAATAGTGCGAGAGTAACGGGCAGGGCCTGGAGAGACCCTGTTAAGAGCACTGGCTGTCCCTTCCAGAGGACCTGGGTTCAGTTCCTAGCACCCACATGGCAGCTCACAACTGTCTGTAACTCCAGTTCGAGGGAATCTGACACCCTCATACAGATATACATGCAGGCAAAACACTAATGCACAATTTAAAAAAAAAGAGTAACAAATGGAAAGTTTACCCCAGACACAGTTTCCAAAAGCCCCCCCCCCCCCCCCCCCCACACACACACAAGAGACAGCCCAGTTCTAAAGCTGCCAGATCCAAACTCCTCCTCACAGGATAATCAGTTTCTTGAATCCCAACACAAAGGTGAAAGCAGCTGTCCCCTTTCTGGGAGAAGTAACTGACTTTGCAAAGACAGCAAGGAATCAATTTCTAGTACATTCCAGACTTGATACAGTTTTGCCTCTGCCACTGCTTTATGGGAGTCAGATTAGTAGGGAGCATTGGGGTTTTCTACCTTGCAGGGCTCCAGATTTGATTCTCACCCACCGGGCTGCAGATCACAAGCAAAAGGCAGGGTGCTTTGTTTACAAAGCTCTGGTTTCCTCTGTCTACTAATTACCAGGGCTTCTCTTTTCTGTCTCGTCCTATATAGGTATCCCAACACTCTAAGTATTTTCTGTTAATTGTGTGCTACGATTGAACAAGTCAACCATGGATTAATAGGGGACATCATAACTATCATACACTCCACACTCCAAAGATTCCCACCTTCCTATCCCAGGAGAGCCAGTACCAGCCTTTCCCTAACCTTAGACCATCTAATTGCAAATATAAGGGTCACATTCAGAACTCACAGCTAGCTACAGTGCCTGCCCTGGGTTACTCAAAGTAAAACATAAACAAACGTGGCAAACTAGGCCGATGTGCAAGCACAGCTCACCCCTCAGAGAAGGGCATCGTACTTGCTTCTCGCCACCCCAGTTCCCTGTTGCGTTTAGCTTCATATCCAGTGTGTCCAAAGAACAGATGCAGTAGGTCCCACCCCTGTTCTCCGACAGGTGACTCTCACAGGTCATGCCCAGTCTCCTCCCGTCTCCTTGGGCAGATTACATAGTGGGCCATCAGTGAAAAGAAATCTGTCCAGCTAAGTGTGTGCAGAGTCTGGGCCGCTGGGCACCACTGTGCTGTCTATATAGGCAGTGGGGTGAGAATTGCCTCTGGACCGAGAAGAGGGGAGGAGGAGGAGGCTCCACAGAGCCAAACAAAAGAGCAAGGGATGTAGGGGGACCTGTAACCCCCAGGCTGCTAAGGCGCAGCAGGCAAAGGGCTGTCTAGCAAGCCCTTGTTTTGAAAATAAAACAAAGAGGTTTGGCTACATTTTCACAACACAGTGAATATTGCAAATTTTTCCTCAAGTTGCTTTAGGCCAGTTCATATCTACAGGGCATGGAATACTCAGAATATGGCTTTGTTTTTTTTTTTCTCAGATCAGTTCCGAGTGATCAGCCCTTCATCTAACTCTGCTAATAACTATTTGGGCAAAGGATTACCCCTTATTTCTGTTCCTTTAAATCGGGAGACTTTCATAGTTAACATTTTGGGGAGAGCAGTATTAGTTATTGAACCCCGGGTCCTTTTGCAGGTCAGACCAATCTCCTCTGACTAAGCTGCATCCCTAAGTGGATTCCTCTTCAACAGATGCACATGTATAGTCTGGCAGTGTTTCTGGGATGTGAGAGGGTCATTCTGGCGTGGGGGGAGGCACTTTGGGATTGAGGGGATGCAGGATTCGAAATAGCCTTGCACTGACAGGGTGCACACACTACACTTGGGGGGTGGTTGTGGAAACACAACATGACAGACCCGAATTATTAAAAATGGAATGTTTTATGCCTGTCACTGTGGGAGTGGCTTCATAGATGTTGATTTGGGGTGACACGGGGTTGGTGGTTATAACTGTTTACTGCTTTTCTAAGATTGGCTAGACCTTCGCTGTTGTTTATTAGTTTTCTGTCTGGTGTTGGCTTTTCGTTTCCGTAAATGAATATCGAGAGTCCATTAACATGGAAGGTTCTGCGGAAAACACCCCCTTCACAGTGTTTCCCAAGCTGAGAGCTCATCTTAGGCGCTTGTTATTTATTGTTTCAGGAGGAACCGCGGCTACTAAGTTCTGTTTTAGTTTGCTTTCTGTTGTGATAAAAACACTGGCCAAAAATAGCTTGCGGGGAGAGGGTTTAGTTCAACTTACAGGTTATAGTGAGCTCATCATTAAGGGAAGCCAGGGCAGGAGCTCAAACAGGAACCTGGAGGCAGGAACTGAAGCAGAGATCATGGAGGAACACTGGTTACTGGCTGGCTCAGCCTGCTTTCTTATATAGCCAAGGCCTGCCTGCTCAGGGATGAAACTGCCTACATGCAATTGAGTGAGCTCTGCTACCTCGCGTAGCAGTTATGAAAATTCTGAAAGACGTGGCCGTAGGCCGTTCTCATCAAGGCGGTTCTTCAGTGAAGCTTCCCTCTTCCCAGGAGACGCTGGGCTTATGTCAAGTTGACAGCTGAAGCTATCTGTGGCACACTTGGAAAAGAACGTGGTGTCATGGTGGAATTAACAAGATACTCGAACCCACTATTTATTGAGCACCTGCCAGGCCCTGGAAACTGTCTTAGATGCTGAGGAGAGAGCAGAAAACAAGACAAACAGGCTCTCACTGGAGCTTGAGTTGTGGTGAGGAAAGCTATACAGACAAATACAATAGCAAGTGATGACGTACACTCTGCAAAGAAAAGGAGCAAGCTGGGTGGTGGCGGTGGTGCAAGTGGATCTCTGTAAGTTCGAGGCCAGCCTGGTTTACAAAGTGAGTTCCTGGTCAGCTAGAGTTACTACACAGAGAAACCCTCTTCTGGAGACAGAGAGGGAAAGCATGCAAGAGCGCACAGAGATGGGACCTGGGCATTTTTACTGACATCTGAACAATGAGAAGGACCCAGGAGAGGAAAGCCCAGGAGAGGACTCTGAAGTACAAAGCCCCAAGATGCAAATGAACTTGGTACAGTTAAGGAACGGAAAGGGCTGGGGGGAGTGGTGGTAAATTAGCAAGAGGGTTTGAGCTGGGCTGTGAGCACACCTAAAATTCCAGCACTGTGTGGGTTGAGGGCAGAGGCAAGATTTCAGCAAATTCAGAGCCAACCTGATGACAACAGCTAGCAAAGGCAGATCTTGTGGACCTTGGTGGTCTGGCCTACAGCAAGGTGTCTGGAGTTTGTACATGAATGAGGAGCTGTTGGGGGCGGGGTTAAGCAGAGGAGTATCTTCTGTTCACATCCTGTCTTATGTCATACACACCTCAAGTCTAGCCAGCGTAGACTGCATTTACAGATCCCGTTAAAGACGAAATAGACCCAAATGCTATCTACGTACCTCTTCCCTGGAGTTCTTGGGAGCTCCGGCCTTCTTAGTGATATGCTGCCTTCTGATTACACTTTCACTAATGAGTAGACTAGCCATGAAAAGTGTGCATGCAGAATAGACTCTCTCTCTCCCCCTCCCCCTGCCCCGTGTGTGTGTGTGTGTGTGTGTGTGTGTGTGTGTGTGTGTGTGTGTGTTGGGGGTACCAATATAGTGAACTTTCAAAATAACTCCGTAACTACGTGAACAAATCCTCTCGCCACCCATGTTCTTGTTTTAGACCCAGCTATAGTTAGACTTCCTCAAAGATTTCACTCAAGCATTTAAGCTTTGAGTTGATAGCGTTTTTTTTTCTGTTGCCCCAAGGGTTTTCAGATGAGGTGGATGCTGGCTGCAAGCCTCTGCCTCTTTCTGGCCTCATGCCTAATATCCCTGTTTGAACACTGCTTGCTTTAGGCGGAAAAGAGGTCCTGCATACCTTCAGACAGCTCCAGGCTAAGAAAAGGGACTTATTCATTGTCTCTTCGATGTCCACTTCGAGGAACTGTGTCCATGGCCTAACATCTTGGGCCGCTTATTTGATTCAGCTCAGATCTCAGGGAATCTGATTTTACTGCCTTTCAGACTTAGAGCTCACCTGCCCAGCACTCCGCAATATGGGGGTCTCTGGTGTTGAGGTGGAGCTATCCTAAGCCCCGGAGGAAATTGAACATTCCTGGTCCCACTGCATCTTACAGGCCTCTCTTCCCACCAGACTCCACCGAAACCACCCCTGTGGTTTTTGTTTTTTCATCAGACCCCCACCAGGGGATGGCAGGTCACTTGTGGTCTTTGGGCACACCTGAATCAGGACCCCATATGCAGGGTTCACAGTGACATTTCTGAAACATACCACTGTTTTTCATCCATTCGACTGAAGCCTCTTTCTCAGTCATGTGGTGTATGCTGCAGAAACATACGAGCTGCTCAGATGTGCCAAGAGAAGTGTCTGAATATTTTATGTTACTCAGTACAGCACCCAATGGCTGTGAATATCAAGCCATTCCCCCCTGGCCACCCACCTCAGAAGAAATCTAAATTCCTCATCTGCTCCCAGTTTCTGGGTCCTTTTGTTAGATATCTTTCTGAAGAGTTGATTGTTGCCCTGTGAGTAAGGAGAAGGGAAACAGAGCTTTGGGGGCCAGGAAGCTGTAGGTCAGCAGCTTGCCCGGCCTGTCTTTTATCCCAACTTAGACCCTAGTGGCATTTCTAAGCTTGCTGTGAAGCACCCAACCTGCACGCCTCACCTGCAGCCTGGCTTTCTCCCCACACACTTGAACGTTCCGCAAATGAGGAAGGCTCACTTAGACTAATTCCCAGTCGAGGGCTTTTATTTCTGGAGTGACTCTTCTCAATATTGCTAGATGAAATAGTCAGAATTGAGAGTTGTGCTTTCAAATCGAATTCTTTTGAAGGAATCTCAAGTTCCAGGAGCAAATTATTTCTGTAGTGGTGTCATCGAGGGGGGAAAAAGCTGTTAACTGGGAGAGAGGTACAGAGACCCACTTAGCGCATCAAGTGCTTGTGTTCTATCCTGAAGGAAGAAGAAACTTTTTAATTTGGGTTTTTTTTTCTTTGCCTCTTAAGTAAAAGCAATCTAGTTTCTTTTTCTATAGCAAAGGAGGAAGGAACCAACGAGAAATTAATCAGGCAGGAAGTGAATACCACAGAAGCCTGCCTGCCTGACTCAGTGTGTCACCCTGAACAGGAGGCCAGAGCTTGTCCAAAATGGCTGCCCAGCAACAACCCCTCGCTTGTGTTAGAAGATGATGCCATTGTGAGGAACAGTTTTCTGTTCTGGCTCGTGTCTTGCTTGCTCTCTATCTGCCTGAGTCCCTGGTCATGCCTTCCTTTTTAACGGTAAGAAAATACTTGTGTTCAAACTAAATTTCTTTCCTTGTCAGCAAAGGGAAGAACTAAACGGTGTTTAATGGGCCATAATATGTCGAGATAAAGAAGTTTAATTGTTCTGTAGAAAACCGTGTGATTTATTCCTGCCACCTGCTGTGGCGACTGTAAGTGCCTTGTAACTTGTTCTGAGCCAAGGTGGAGGTGAGATTCTCTGTACACTTTTTTCGACCATTGGACAAATTTGGGTCCTCATTAAATTCTTTCCCATTTTTTCCTGAAATGGGGGCTCGCGTCAGCTAACATGCCTCTGCCGTGTGCAGTCCCGGCAGGCCCATAGAGCGGCTGCTGAGTCTTCAGTTCGACCGGCCAGAGGATGTTCCAAAGCATAAGTAGTCCCTGTCTGTTTTCAAAGCGAGGCTCCGAGCTCTGCTTGCTGAGGCTGATGCTGTGGGGCTGCCGCAGGTGTGTGGCGGTCCAGGCTCAGGCAGCTGGTTAGGAAGAGTTTACTTGGTCTTTTAGAGTAATTCAATCCACACCAGAACAGATTCAGTACCATTTGTCATAATTACTTTTAATATGGTTAATATTAAATTATGTCCCACTGCAGAATGTAACTCTGAATGTCAAAGCTGTGCACAGAGAGACCCATGGCGCAGGGGTAAGACAATGTTTTCCGTCAAGACGAATTCTCCAGGCTGTGTTTGGAAAAGCAATTTATGTTCCTGTTTCCCTCGCGGAAATAGAGACTGACACTTTTAAAACTAAGGAGGGCACGTACAGCTTTAGTCAATGGGCGCAGTGTTTTCGCCAGTTTAATATGTGGTTGCTGTGCAGAGATGCAGAGGTGGATGGATTCTGGTTCAGAAAGGGGAGGGCTGCACGCAGGCTGACTGGTGGAGTGGGGACGAATGGATTCTGGTTCAGAAAGGGGAGGGCCGCACGCAGGCTGACTGGTGGAGTGGGGACGAATGGATTCTGGTTCAGAAAGGGGAGGGCTGCACGCCGGCTGACTGGTAGAGTGGGGACTGGGGGTGGGGTGGGAAGGTTTATGGCCTTGGTTCACCGGAGTGTGGGTCTTACCCTGTCTTGGGGCCTCTCAGTGTTCCCTTAGCCTCATGGCATTTTGTTGATTCTGATCTAGTCAGACTCTTTTTTTATAGGTCTAAAGAGATTAAGTGATTTGTCTGAAACCACAGGCAGCTTTTCTGGTTCTTTTTTGCAAAGTTTGTCTGTGGGTGCTCGTGCACAGCTCTCCAGTGCCTCTGTTTAAATTGTGGAGGGGAACACAATTGTGGAAGATCTGTGGAGAAGCCTGTTCCCTGGGGCCAGCAGCAGTTTCCCTCCAGAGAGGAAGTCAGATGCTAGCTCTGGCCTGTAATCCGGAACCCCCCCCCAGACCCAGGCAAGCTACTACAGTCCAGACATCATTTGTGTTAGACGTTTCTTTAAACTTCTGTTGGATGTATAAAGTTTCTCTTTAAATTCAGATACATTTATCTCTTAAGAGTTGGTTCTGGTTTTTTTTCTTATCAGGTTTTTTTTTTATGCGTGTGTCTCGTATTGGAAAGTACGTTTACTTTGGACTACCATAAATGTGTCTGTACTTTCTGACCTTAAGTTTCAGAAAGTAAAACTGAAACAAAAACTAGAATAGGAAATGCCTCAGTAAGGATATTTTTCTGGGAAATAGAAAATATGCTTTGTTTTGATTTGTTTTACTTATTTGTGTGTGTGTGCCTGTGTGTGCTCGTGGGTGTCTTTGTGAGTTATGTGCATCATGTGTGTACAGGTGTCTGCTAGGGAAGAGAGTGTAAGATCCCCCAGAACTGGGGTTACAAGCAGCTGTGATGTGGGTGCTGAGAACCGAACTCAGGTCCCGTGGAAGAGCAGAAAGACCTCTTAGCCACCGAGCCACCTCTCCAGCCCAAGATGGCTTTATGTACGTGTCTCTTTACGTCATTTCTGATCCAGTGGTGGTGTGGGTGTGCACGTGGGTGTGCACGTGGGCGTGCCTGTGGGCGTGCACGTGGGTGTGTCTGTGGGTGTGCACATGGGTGTGTCTGTGGGTGTGCACATGGGTGTGTCTATGGGTGTGTCTGTGGGTGTGCACATGGGTGTGCACATGGGCGTGTCTGTGGGTGTGCACATGGGTGTGCACATGGGCGTGTCTGTGGGTGTGCACATGGGCGTGTCTGTGGGTGTGCACATGGGTGTGCACATGGGCGTGTCTGTGGGTGTGCACGTGGGCGTGCCTGTGGGCGTGCACGTGGGCGTGCACATGGGTGTGTCTGTGGGTGTGCACATGGGTGTGTCTATGGGTGTGTCTGTGGGTGTGCACATGGGTGTGCGCATGGGCGTGTCTGTGGGTGTGCACATGGCCGTGTCTGTGGGTGTGCACATGGGTGTGCACATGGGTGTGCACATGGGCGTGTCTGTGGGTGTGCACATGGGTGTGTCTGTGGGTGTGCACATGGGTGTGTCTGTGGGTGTGCACATGGGCGTGTCTGTGGGTGTGCACATGGGCGTGTCTGTGGGTGTGCACATGGGCGTGTCTGTGGGTGTGCACATGGGTGTGTCTGTGGGTGTGCACATGGGCGTGCACAGCGGGCCAAGGTTTCACACTCACTCTTCATTAAGTGTGTGATTTGTCCTTTACTTTTTCTTTTTTTAATTATTATTTTCTAACTCTAACAAATGGCTAATATTTATTAAGCCCTGCCTCATTTAAGTCATAACTAACCCTAGTTACGTAGATACCATTCTGTCCGCCCACAGTGGAACCTGGACTTAGGCAGGCCACCTAACTACTGAGTGTAGAGGGAATTTTCTGAATTCCAAGAGCATTTTTCACCTGCACAGCCGGGAGCTCTCGTGATAAGTTGTACAATTGGTTTTCAGGTCTTTCTCTAGTCCTGAGAATCAGGGGTTACAACATGTTTTGTTTTAATTATCATAGAAACATTAAATAAGCTTCAAATGATTAATCACAAGTAAAATATTTTCCTTTCCTAAGTATTTTGACGTTTTTAGAGATAAATCTGGTGACATTTCAGCCACATTACAAGGCTATACTTGAGATGATGAAATAAATACATTGTGTATGTTGACCTGAGTGGTGTGTGTGTGCGCATGCATGCGCGCTGCAGATTGAAGGCAGAGATTAATCCTCTTGGGAATACTAAATATGGGGCTGAGGATTTAGGGAAACTTCAGCTTTGAAATTTGAGTCCCTAAAGAAGGGACTAGTAAAGAATGGGAGATAGTAGGAAGGAACTTGGTCTCACTTATACGCATAAAGTAAAGGATTCCTGGCCCTTAAGCTATACCAGAGATAGCTGAGTCACCCAGCTAACCTTCGTGGTCTTCCTTCTAGTAGGGATGCTATAGTTTCTGTTCATTTTTGATGACGTAAGATAGTGGATTAAGATGTACTCTTCTTGGTAGCCTCTGTTTCTCCTGTGGTCACTATTGAAGTGACCAGGTCTGTTCGAGGCCACATGCCTGCAGGCACCCTTCTACCATCCTCCAGCCTCAGCCCTAACCCACCTCTTTATCTAGAACTCTGACTGTAGTGACTGGGTTAGTCTTGAGCTTCTGAGTGCCCTAGGCACAACCTGCTACCGTGAGAAAGAAAACAGCCCTGGAAGTCACTGAAGCTGTTGTTTCAAATGAGCAACTGAGCAAAGAACAAGTGCATTTGGGGATGTAGAGGATTCTGGGCGCAGCCTGTGTGGGTTCAACCACCACTGACTAGACACTGAGGGTTTGGTTGTTTGCCTCCTGTGTTCTGCTTGTCTCTCATGTTTGGACTTCCTCCTTACCCTGAGCAGGGACCTGAGCAGGAGAGCTGAAGTAACTAACAGTAAACGCAACAAGCCTTTCCCTACGGGTCTCCAAAATGGCCGTAGAGGGTGCCTGGAGGGGTGGGGGTGAGAGCAGATGTTGCCTAGCAACTGGTGTCATAAAATAGAAACTACAGGCAACTGCACCTGTGAAAAGATTGTGTTAAAGAAACAGGATGGCTGTGGTTTGCTGTGAGCATCAGTTTTCCCGGAAGTTGAAGAGCAAAACCCAATTCAACTTAATTAGTTTAATGGTTTTCAGTCTTAAAGACATCCAACTTGGTTTGTATTGTGGAGTCTCTAAAGAATAAAATCAAGAAGGATTTTTCCAGTAGGAACATCAAAACTCCAAGCTTTTGAAAAAAATGTATGATTTATGATTTTTAGCAGCAATTTCATTTTCCTAAATAAGTTTATGTGCCGATGCATAGATCCTTAGCTTCTGGGACGAATGCCCTTGCATTTTATTCATTTTTATGGTTGTAATAACAATGTGAATGTAAGAACTTTGACTTATTTAAACATTATTGAGTTATATGTATTCTAAAACTTCTGTCAATATCTTGTTCAAATGTGGGGGGGGGAGAAAGAGAGGGAGAAAGAGAGGTGTGGATAGGTGCCCAAGCATACATACATACATACATACATAATACATCATACATACATACATACATACATACATTTATAAGCTAGGAGGACGTACATCAAAATAAGAACAATTTCTGGGGATTCTTTACCCCAACTCTCTTTTAATCTAAAAGTTAATTATTACTGAATGCTTTCTTTTCTGAGGACGAATAACTCTTGGTGTATTTCTGTGTTGCCTGTTATTTTCCACGTTCAGGGGGAGAAAATAACAAAACGAAGTTGGAAGGGAGCCAGGAGCACGCAAGCAATCATGAAAATAAATTAAGGCTGCTATATATAGACTGTTGTTGGACTTGAATGGAAATTATGGAAAGATATAAAAATATCGAGGGCAAGAGAGCAGTTGGCCCTTCGGGTCTGTTGCGTGGTTTCTGCGATACCCTCCCCCATCCTCCCACACACAGGGCGCACAAAGCACCCAACTCTTTGAGCCGTTTCGCGGAGAACGGCTACTTTTCCTCTATTCCGTTTTGTGTAGCATAGTGTTTAAGTTCCACTTCTGGCAATGTTTACAGAGCAAGGTGCTGTGAGTTTTCAAACAGCCCACAGCGGTTTAAACAAAAGCAAAAACAAAGAAAGAACTAAAACATAACTGGATAAAGACACTTCCGGTCTTCTCGAATGGAACCCCGCCCCCACCCCCAGACTTAGAAAGCCCCTTCTGAGGTGTACCCGGTGGGTTCATTGGGAATCCTCCCTCGGATTATTCAGCGGTATGGGTCTCATAGAGTCAACTACAAATTGAATTCTGAATTAGTTTTAGACGAAGAAGCAGCTTATTTAAATGACTAGCAAATTCGCTCAGTCCCCCAAATTGGTCATCTCATGTTCAGGGATAATCCTGTCTTCCTAGCCTATTGAAGAAGGTGCCAGCTTCCTGGGGCAAATGGTGGTTGAGCCTCTCTAGAACAGGGAGTGGGCTAGCGGCGATTCTTCATAACCAGCACTGCATTTGGGTCCCAGCTGTGAGATACCCAGGTGCTCTAGGATCAGGGTATGACATCTAATGCGGTATTGAACCATGGTGTTGTGCTTTTAAAATATTCCCTTTATTTTGGTTACCCAAGTTCCCAAGCTCCTGATTCCATCTGTGGACCCCGTGGGTGTGAGGATCCAGGCAGGAATGTCTGGTCTGTTCGGGTCTGCGCCCCGGTTCCAGGATCCTTCAGGAAGGTCGGCTCTGACTGATGTAGGCTCTCACTTATGTAGGCTACACTGGAGAGCCCTAGTTTTCAAGGTTTGGGGGTTTTAATTACCCCAGGAAGTCCCAGGCAGCCATAAAAACAAGTCCCAGCAGTTAACAGCTATCAAGCCCCGAGACATGCAACCTTCGAAGCCTCATAGAACAGTAGGTGTACTGTGAACTATTCCAAACCAATGCTTACGCAACCCCTGCTCCTTTCCTGCATGTATTTAGTGAGAACCTTACTTTATATGATTGGTGGAGTCCTTAGTCTAGTAAGAAGACAGCCAAGGTGTGGGCCTGGCATTGAGCCCAGCGTGGGGAGACTCAAAATTGGTATTCCTTGATCCACATGGTGAGTGATGTACCAAGACTGGCGTCTGGGATTCCTGGAATTTTAAAAACGCTTCCCCTAAGGGTCAGCCTGGAAGGGTCCAGACAGTGTTTAGAAGCTACTAAACTCAAGGGCAAGGGTGAGCACTGGGTGAGTGCGGGGATGGTTCATCTGGAGTGGCAGAGATGTCCCTAGTCTAGGACATCTTCGAAGAATTCCAGCCTAGGTAACAAGCAGGCTTCACCAAAAAACTGCTTAAAACGGCAGGGAGCAGGGCAGTGTAGCCCAATGGGAGAGCAGGGAGCAGGGCGGAGTAGCCCAATGGGAGAGCAGAGACTAGAGGGACGTGATTCTAAAGAACAAACTTGGGGATTTTCGGTGAGAGACTCAGTTTTTCTAGTTCTTGGAATTCCTGGTTATAAGATGAGTGCAGCTGAGCTAGCTTGCAGTGTTGTTGAAGGTTAGTAACCGAGTAAATAACCCGGAAAATACACTCGCCGCCCCGCCCCCAGGGTCTCAGGGTCGCAGGGGGCGAGGCTTGCTGTGTAGCCCAGACTCACTGTGTAGGTTCTGATCAGCCTTGGTTCTCCTGCTTCTGCCGCCTACGTACTTGGATTGCAGGGGTGCCCCACCACGCTGGGCTGAGTTCCATTCCATAGTTAGCTCCCTTTGAAGGGAATGAGTCCCAGATGTCTTCTCTCCTGTTTCGAAGCAGGTGTGAGGAATCTCGCAACACTGTTCACAGGAAGCATGCTGTCCCGCAGTATTTCAATGGATGGCTTGTTTTAAGGTGTAAATTTTCCACATCAACTTTTTAGTGGTTGAGAGCTAAATTAATATTTAAGCTCTAAGAAATTGTTTTCTGCTGTTGGGAGAGGTTATTGAGAATAAAGGCAAATAGTTCCTGTGTTTAGAATTTGGGCATTAGAACTCAAGTGGCTAGTGTCCCGGGCTGCTTACTGGCTTAAAGCTCAAACTGTGTAATAAAGATTCTTAAATTTTAATGTTTTTGACTCATCTAGGATTTTTTTTTTGTTTTTATATTTCAAGACAGGGTCTCTCTGTTTAGCCCTGCCTGTCCTGGAACTTGCTCTGTAGACCAGGCTGGCCTCACACTCACAGAGATCCACCTGCCTCTGCCTCCCAAGTGCTGGGATTAAAGGCGTGCGCCACCATCACCCGGCAGCCGTCTAGGGATCTTACTAAAATGTTGGACCTGAGTCAGGGGAGAGCAGAATATATTTTGTGCAAATGAGTGAGGAAGGGGAGGTACTACTTGAAATGTCTTTGACCAGACTGGGATTCATTTCCAGTAGATTTCAGAAAAATCTTCCTGCTTCTGCAGGCACAGGCTCACGGCCGCCTCCCTGTACCACTGTGGCCTGCAGTGCGTGCGGGACAGAATTAAGCAGCCTTGGTGCTGGGTATGACTCTAGGTCGCCCAGCATCCCCTCCCGCCAGAGCCCCTCCTAAACAGTCCTACCTGAGCAGTGAGGGGAGGGTCCGTCCCATCCCCTTCTAAAAGGTGGCCTGTGTCGCTGCCGCAGAAGAGTAGGGAGGTTCGGATGATCTAATACACCGGTGTGTTTTGTTTTCACAGATTTATCCACAAGACTGCTGAACCTTTAGCTGTCCAAGATGCCTGTCCCTCCCCCGCCAGCCCCGCCGCCGCCTCCGACATTTGCTCTCGTGAGTCCTTTTCTCTGTCCACTTTCTCTTAGAGGAAAAAAAGCTTCTTAGAAAAGGTCTTTCTGCATAGTCCAAGCTGGTCTGCAGCGCCTGTCTTCTCCCCCCAGTAAGGGGGTCATTTATGGAGGGTGCTGACACAGTGGCTTTCCCCTTCGCTCTGTGCATAAAGATGACCAAACAAAGTCAAACCCTCGCATGGAGCTGTGCCGTAAGTGCACTGGCATCTGGCATAGGCCTGCCATAGAAGGTTTTGCCAGGGACCCGTCTTTTCTGAAGTCAGAACCTAGTTGAGACCTCTCAAAGCCAGACAACACCAAGGGTGTGTTTGATCGAGGTCTCCTGGGATGCAGGCTGGGAGCCTGGAGTGTGGATTATTAGATTTCCTCTCCCAGCTCCACCAAGGCAAATGTGATGGTTTAGAATAAGGCTTTTCAGGGCAGCTCTGAAGCAGTATGCAGTGATCCTCCATCGAAATGAGCTCGATGCCTCGCTAGTCACTCCTGGGTGGGCTGATCCTGAGTGGTCTCTCTGCGATGTGCCCTATGCCTTCCAGGCTCACCCCTTTCTTCTTCTCCGCCCTCTCCCCTTTCTTCACACTCTGTTCTGGACAGGTGTTATCCCTACCTCCACCACCACCACCTTTCCCACACTCTCATACCCACTAAACCCGGCCTTGCGTCTAGATGATTACTTCCCCAAGAAATGCCATCACTGGACTCTTGGCCCTTTGATGAGCTTGTTGAGGCATCCAGTGCGTCCTCTTTCAGGAATACTCCAGGATACACTTCATCCCAAAGCCCCCTCCTCCGTGTGTGCCTTTGCTGCTTGGGAACCACACACTGATGGCCAATCCCTTTATTTTTTGTATGGGGAGGGAAACTGAGCTTTGGGGAAAAAAGTCCCTTGCCCCAAGTTCCCATGGGACACATTTATATAATTATTCTGAGACTCCAGCCCAATAGCAATTGGTCCCCCAGTTTCCTGAGAGTCGCTTAGGGCACAAGGACAGAAATTGTGTTTAAGCATTTAGAAATATTAATAGAAATTTGATGGGAGTTCGGTTTATTCTAAGGTAGGATTTGTGTATCTTTTTAACCAATTTGTTTTTATCGTAATTTATTTCTCTTTTTATAAGGATGTCAGCCCATGAACTTTTAAGCAGCCCTTGTGTGGATTACTTAGAAAACACTCTTAGCTGGCTAATATGGCAGGATTAGTTTATCCGTATTTCTCCCAAAATGTGAGGTGCCTGTCATTATTAATTGGCACATGGGTTAAGTTTTAGAATTTTAATGCTGATACATTTATTTTAATATGTGCTCTAAAAATTTGTGATTGGCACATCAAAGCCAGGGGCTGATTTAAAAGCCAGTGATTTAATTTAAAAGAAAGTGTTCATTAAAAAACAGTACAGAAAATAATATAGTGAATGAATTTGATGAAAATATTAAATAAATAGCACAGTTTGCATGAGGAGAATTTTAAAATCATGAATGTTGGACCTAAAGGATTAAAGTTCGAAACCAGGTGTGGGTGGCTCACCTGTCATCTGAACTCCAGAGACTGAGGCAGGAGATTGATTAGAGGCCAGCCAGGAATACAAACACAACTCAAAACAAGATCCAGGAGAAAGGAGGAGGTGGATTGGTGGCCATCAGGGGATCCTGACAGATGCATCTCTGTGGTTTACCTTTCAGGCCAATACCGAGAAACCCACCTTGAATAAGTCAGAGCAGGCTGGGAGGAATGCTCTTCTCTCTGACATCAGCAAAGGGAAGAAACTCAAGAAGACAGTCACCAATGACAGAAGCGCGCCCATATTGGACAGTAAGTGAAATCTCTTTCCCACAGCGCTAAATGGTTTACAGCCTAACGGTCAACTTAACGTGTCTCACCAAGCCTTCCTTCCCCCTCCCCCAGCCCCTCCTATTAACAACAGCTGCAAAGCTAGCAAAAGACAAGTCTGTGTTAGTCACTGTAGCCACAGCTTTGGCCTGAGCCCCCTCTAATGCTCCAAGAAGCCGGCATAATAATTCTTTGTCCAAGAAACACACAGCAGCGATTCTCTGAATTATTCATAGCGCTTTCTGGAGATTAACCCGTTGCTCCTGGCATTACAGTTGACCTGGACTTCAAATCAGGATTCAGGGCCCTGCACAGCCACCAGGTCACAACTTCCAACCTTAATGTCTTTATTTGTAAAGTAGAGATGGTACCTTGTTACCACATGAGTCTCTTGTGAGCTTCAAATGAGATAAGGCTTGTACAGTTCTCTGTTGTCTGCAAAGTACAACTCTAGAGAAAGACGTGGTTCCCGGGAGGGTGGAGAGAGGAAGTGAGGTCACAGCTGTGCTTCTCTGTGCCTCTGAGCCCCAGAAGCCTTCTGCAGTCAAACAGGGTCTGTATAAACAAGCACGCACGCATGATGTAAGCCTCCTCGTTGGTGTTTATGATTCAGTGAAAACCAATCCTGAATAGATTCGGGTCTCAAAGCTGTCCTTAAAATACCACCAGGATTTGTCGTAGCCTCAGATCTCATTTAGACTCGAGGAAACGGACTGACCTGGCCGTCACCAAGCGCAGCTTTGCAGACAGGTGAATAAGGATGCAGACTTTGGGAGGGTTAGTGGTGGATAGGGCATCACGGGAAGGAACCTAACTGGTCGAGGAGGAAGTGGGTGGAAGGGAGTCAGAATGAGAGAGGACAATGGCAATGAGGAAGGTGAAGGCTTTGAGCAGGGCTGTGTCGTAAGGTGCTGTGAGACAACACAGGGCTCAGAAAGGCACCCTGGGTTCCAGCACTTGACTAAGACGCACGCCCTGCAGTGTTTCTTTCTGGGAGCCCAGCACAGTTCTATCTGGGAAGCTCTGGCCCAACAGCCATCTGGAACAGATGACATCAGCTCCCTCCTCTAAGAGTCTGGAGCCTTGAAGAGTAGATGTGAGTTTCTCGCCTCCTCTGACGGAAACTGGACAGTCTAGGCCCATCTCTGACTCCTAGCAGAAACTCCTCCTGGTTGTCAAGGTCTATGTCTTCCATGGTACAGGACTAAGGTTCGCTTTTCCCCCTCCCACTCAGTGAGAGTGGTTCTGAGAGGTGTACGTCTGACAGACGGAAGCTATATCCCAATGTACGCCTTCGTTGTCCCTGCACATGACTGAATACCTACGCTGCTCTCCAAGCTCTTTGCAAATAACAAACTTCATCCACGGCTTTGTATTCATTTGCATGCCAAACCTCCCTGGGCGCCATCTCAAAGGGCTTATGCACGAGAACTTTTAATTCATTCCTGTCCTGCTGCTTATACTAAATGGCCTGGTGCTAGCCAGCGATCCTCAGTTTCACTTTTGCGTATCAGTCCACTCTCTGCTACTGGAACAAATGCCTGATACCAAGGACTTTAGAAGGAAAAGAAACCGATTGAACTTAGAGTTTAGAGGTTTGAGAGTATGGTATTGGCCTTGGCGTAGCTCTGATGAGGACCTCGTGGGGATGGTGTTATTACAGCGATGGCAGAAGTACAGGCATAAGGCAGACCATGTAGCAAGACGGAAAACCAGGGAAGGGAACAGCCAGTCTTGCTGTTTTATAATAAACCCTTTCAGAACCAGCTAGAGTCCTATGAAACCACATTAGTTCCCTCTGAGCCCCGCCCCCCACACAATGGCCTAGTTATTTCCCATCAGCCCCTATTTCCTAAAAGTCACACTTGCCTCTCTCATGAACACACTGAGGACAAGGTTTCTCACAGGTGAGCCTTAAGCGATATATGTATAAATGGTACCCAAACCATAGGACTTCCCTATATGATTGATGGGCGGAGCTCAGGTAGACAAAGACTGGATGTGCTTATAGTACGGCACACTTTCAGTTTACAATACTATGTAAATACAGCCTGTGTGTATGTGTGATGTATCATTCAGCGATGAATAATATTTGAATGACTAGGACAATGTTACGGTATTGGTAGTTAAAGTTAGTAAAAATTGGTTTGTTTGTTTTTTTGTTTTTTTTTGATGTTTCAAGACAGGGTTTCTCCGTAGCTTTTTGGTTCCTGTCCTGGAACTAGCTCTTGTAGACCAGGCTGGCCTCGAACTCACAGAGATCTGCCTGCCTCTGCCTCCCGAGTACTGACTGGGATTAAAGGCGTGCGCCACCACCGCCCGGCAAGTTAGTAAAATTTTAAACTTCATTCTAAAACAAACACTCTAGAAATTGTTGCTGTCGTTGGGTTTGGCCTGCTAGGTAAAGTAGTCCTTGCCAGTTCAGTATTAGACTATGTCTTCAGCAGAGGAAAGATGGAGTAGTCCTTGCCAGTTCAGTATTAGACTATGTCTTCAGCAGAGGAAAGATGGAGTAGTCCTTGCCAGTTCAGTATTAGACTATGTCTTCAGCAGAGGAAAGAGGGAGGATAATGACTAATTTAGAAAAACTTATTAATGAAGAAAGTGAAATCTCAGAAAGTCAATAAAGAGACTTGAAACATTTTCTAAAAGTAAGGCTAGGATAATGAAGTCACATGCTGAGCTAGCTCCAGATCGTTCCTCTGAGTGACGGGAGTGCAGGTGTGCTTCATGCTGCTCAGCTCAGTCTAAAATCCTGAAGAAACGAATTTCCTAAGAAAGCGTGAATTTGCCAAACTTTACTCAGGAAGACTGCGTAAACAATGAAATAGATTCAAACTGTCTAAGATTATTTTCTCTCTGAAAAAACTGTGGAATCAAATGGTTTTTATTAGTAAGAAACAGCTAATTCAAATGCTGCCTGAGTCGTTCCAAGTGCGAAGCCACAGAGAGCTCTCTAGTAGGTGCTGTGAAACTGTTGTCATCCTGATTAGCAACATGTAGCAAAGACGGCCCACACAAGAAGTCTGCAGGCTGGTGGATTCCTGCAGTGATCCTGCTTCCCAGAGGATCTGTGGCAATGTCTCCAGACATTCTTGTGCATGCTCTATTTCCTTTCCCTGTTTTCATTTTGTCGTGGGGATGGAAGTCTTAGCCAAGAGCATGTTAGGTAAGTGCTCTACCGCTGAGTTACCTGTTAACCCTGCTTGACATTCTTAGCCCTCCACCTGGGTAGGACGGGAGGCTTCTCTTGGGGAGAGGTCAGGGACGGTGTGAATGTTCTATCAGGCATGGGATAGCCACCCAAGCGGTCCACACAGGAGTTCCAGAAATAAAAAACTGACACACACCACTAATCATGAACAAGAAAATACTAAGCAAAAAAACTAGTAAGAATAATCCATCAAGACCAAAGATAATCCCATTTTTCAGTACTAGATTTAAAATCTGTTCTTCATATCAAATAATAAAAACCATATAATCAACTCAGTAAATGCTAAAGAGGTATTAGAGAAGATTCTGTATTCTAAGTCTTTAAACCCAATCTAGAAGGAACCTTTTAGACAGTAAATATTTAAAACAAACAAACAAATGAACAGAAAAAAAAAACCTCTGGAAACGTAATAGTTAATATTTAGCTTCAGACTAGGGGTGGTCTCATTAAAATCAGAGCATGGTTACCATAGCAACATTGATAGTCCACATTGTTTAGGAGGTTCAGCCATCAAAGTAATTATTTACGTAAAACAGAAAGAAGGGACACAGCTCTTAGGAAGGAGAAGACCTTTATTATTTGAAGACTGTATGCCTACTAGAAAATGAAGGTCATCCATTTTTTTTTGTAATTTTTAATTAAAATGTACAGCAGAGTAGCTAAATCAAATGAAATTTCTTGGTGCCCATAATAACTAAGTATGAAATAATGGGAAAATTCCCTTTTTAAAATTTTAAAGCATATGTACACACGTGTGTGTGCAGCGTACATCTTTGGAGGAACTCTACTGAGAAGCCTGTGTAGCCCATCTATATCATACAAACTACGGTGCACGCCTTAATCCCACCACTCAGAAGGCATAGGCGGGTGGATGTTCATGAGATCCAGCAGTTTACACTAGCGAGTTCAGAACAGCTATACGGTGAGGCTCTGTCTCAACACACACACACACAATTGCAACCCCACCAATCTAAAAGACACAAATAAATAGCAAATTTTGCTTTGTTTCCAAGTGTAAAATGTAAATATTGCCTACATGTGGGTTACTGCCAAGGAATGTGTAGATCTCAGCCACACGATGCTTCTGCCGGGCTAGGTACAGGTAGGGGAAATAGGGCATTTGGTGGTGGTTATTCTTAAACACACACATATGTACATAAGTTACTAAAAAGTTGAATTTTTAAAAAGCATATGTCTCTCAGATATAAAATAAATGTGCCAGAATTTTTTATTTAGCAATAATTAAGCGTCTGTCATCAGTTCAAAGGAGCTACAGAGTGTCATGCGTGCAGGCTCACTGAATGAAGAGGGAGCTTACGGCCTCCATGAGTGAGCAGCTGCATTCAGCCCAGTGTGGCGATTCCTGTTTCTTTAGACTAATCTAATTGGCACTGCTCTAGTTATGACTCTACAGTGTAGGAAATAACCCGGAAGCCAGACAGAGTGGACAGGTCACCTCTTCTCCTCCTCCTCTTCTTCCTCGTGTTTGCTTGTTTACTATTTCATGCAGCCCTTTCCTTTTTTCCACTTTTCTCTTTTTTTTATTATGTTTTATTTTTTGGTTTTTCAAGACAGGGTTTCTCTGTGTAACAGTTCTGGCTGTCCTGGAACTTGCTTTATAGACCAGACTGGCCTCGAACTCACTAAGATCTGCCTGCTTCTGCCTCTCAAATGCTGGAATTAAAGGCATGCGCCACTATTACCTGGCTATTTTTCACTTTTATAAACGTATTTTTGGTGAGAGTGTGTGTGTGTGTGTGGCTATCAGGTTGTGTGGCTGTGTGACTGTGTACATGTGTGTGTGTGTGTGTAGCTATCAGGTTGTGTGCATGTGTGGCTGTGTGACTGTGTACATGAGTGTGTGGCTGTGAGGTTGTATGTATGTATGTGTGTGTGTGTGTGTGTCCGTGGCGTGTGTGCGCAGGCGGGCAGGTGATGCAGCGCTCCTATGGAAGTCAGAGAGGACAACTCTGTCGTCTCCTTCTGTCTTGACATGGGTGGATCAAACTCAGGCCATTCTCTCCTTTCACCATGTGGGCCCCAAGGATTGAACTCAACCTGTCAGGCTTGGGTGCCATGTACCATTTCCCACAGAGCCTTCTAACTGGCCCAGAGTTGATAATCTTTAAGAAAAACATAAAGATGAAAAAATGCTGAGAAAAATACATGGCATTAATGGGCATTCCAAGGAAATATTAGCTGTTTTGTGTTTTCTCTTTGTTCAGTTATTTCTCTTGTATTCTCCCATTTGATTTCTTATCACCTTATTGTTTCTGCTGTTTTGTTTTACATTCCTCTTTTGTTTATTTGTTTTATGACAGTCTGTGTAGCCCAGGCTATCCTGGTCCTCACTATATAAACTTGTCTGGCCTAGAACTCAAGGTTCTCTTGCCTTGGCCTCCCAAGCACAAGCTTGCACAGTGAGTCACCACGTGCTTTCTTTTGTTTAGCTTCCCCTCCCCTTCCCTTAAGAGTCTCTCTGAGATGATTTTACTTGCTCATTGTTAGGCTGTAAAGCAAATAGATACTAACTACTATGACAGCCAATCAAGTGAGGGGATGATGGAGACTCACCACCAGCTCTTACTGTTTCTTCTGCCTCTGGACTCAAACCCCTTCTGTTCTGGGGGTAAGGCCAACCCCTAAAGATCCCTTAACTGAGTGAAGAAGCCATCCTCGGGTGCCTAGCATCAGCCTGCTGCTTCATCGCTGTGTTACGGCTTTCCTGAAGCTAGGACTGCTAAATACCCCGCATTTTCTCATGTGTATTTTCTTCCTTCTACAGAACCAAAAGGAGGCGGTGCCAGCGGCGGTGGTGGCTATGGTGGAGGCGGTGGCGGTGGTGGTGGAGGAGGCGGCGGTGGTGGTGGCGGTGGAAATTTCGGAGGGGGTGGACCCCCCGGACTGGGAGGACTATTCCAGGCTGGAATGCCGAAGCTGAGGTCGACCGCCAACAGGGATCATGGTATCTAGAATTCTTTCTCTGATGCTCAGAACCAGGGGCAATATGGCAGTTAGGAGGCTTGGAAGACCTGCCTGAGGCTCTGCCCTTTAAAAACATTACATCGTTTAAGATGTCACCCTGTTTTATGAGGGACTCTGTCCCGGCTTCTCCCCTTCATCAGTCAGGACCAGGCAGTCCTGGAGAGTTATGAAATATTTGGACAGTATCCTCAGGGTAGCCCATCCTCTGTGCTTTTCTAAAGGGTGAGCTGGAGCCAGGAGAATGGAGAAGGGAAGTGGGGGATGGGACCAGGAACCTGGGAGTGCAGCTTTCTCTATAAAGCCTATCTGGCTGTCTGGAACAACAAACACCCTCTTCTGGCCTCCAAGGGCACTGTAAACGTGATAAAGCATACAGGGACTAGGTAAATCCTCAAAGAGACTTACTTAAGAGTAACTACATTCACTCAGCTAAGATGGCTGACTGAATTAATTTTCAAATCTAAGAAGTACAAGCACAGGACAATAGAGAAGGCAGTGGGGGCTATGACAAGGATGAGCACAAATCTGTTATCCATGCCTTCTCATAGCGGATGCTTTAACGCATCCTTTAACGCATCCTTTGGTGAGGCCGGCTGTAGAACCTGTACTGGAAGATAAAAAGAGCTGTATGTCTCTGCCTCCAGGAGACCCACACAAACATCAACTAGTTTAAGTTTCTAAAGCTGGTAGGTTATTGATCATCAGTAGCTCTGTGGGAAAGGGCCACACGCACCCTCGGCCTCGGGCTTATTTAGAGCTCCTCACTTTTCGACCTGGTGTCTGTTTTCTTGTCCTTTAGATTCTGGGGGAAGCCGACCACCAATTTTGCCACCAGGAGGAAGAGCCACATCTGCCAAGCCCTTTTCGCCCCCAGGCGCCCCGGGACGGTTCCCCACACCCTCACCAGGCCACAGGAGTGGTCCCCCAGAGCCGCCCAGGAATCGAATGCCTCCCCTGAGGCCTGACGTGGGCTCCAAACCCGATAGCATTCCCCCTCCGGTACCAAATACGCCAAGACCCATTCAGTCAAATCTGCACAACCGAGGATCCCCGACAGGGCCGGGAGCCCCCAGGCCCCCCTTTCCCGGAAACCGAGGTGCTTTTGGAGCCGGCTCTGTACGCCAGAACCCCTCGAGCTCTTCCTCTCCGTTCTCCAGGCCCCCTTTGCCCCCCACCCCAGGCCGAGCCTTGGATGACAAGCCCCCTCCACCACCTCCTCCCATGGGCAACAGGCCCTCCATCCACAGAGAAGCTGTCCCACCTCCTCCCTCACAGAACAGCAAACCTCCGGTGCCTTCCACCCCACGGCCTGTGTCCGGGTCACAGGCACCACCTCCTCCGCCACCGCCCAGCCGGCCCGGCCCTCCTCCCCTGCCTCCGTCTTCCAACGATGAGATCCCGAGGCTGCCACAGCGGAACCTGTCCCTTTCATCCTCTGCGCCTCCCTTGCCTTCACCTGGACGCTCTGGGCCTCTCCCTCCCCCTCCCAACGAGAGGCCCCCTCCTCCAGTGAGGGATCCACCAGGCAGATCAGGTAGGGCAAGACTGGGGGCCTCATGTCCCAAGCAACACTAAGTCAAAGACAAAGCTGTGGATGCCCTCTGATCTCCATAGGTGTGCCATGGCGCATACACACACACACACACACACACACACACGCACGCACGCACGCACGCACGAATAATTTTTATTTAAAAAACTTAGTTCTTCTAAAGACCTAAACTAATAACAATCCTACTTCTTTTTAAAAATTCTTTTTATGGTGTTACAAAGCTTAGTTCAAAGCCCCTTTAAAAGGATAAATGCTTTTTAAACGGCACAGTTATCGATATAAACAGATTATTACCTGCTTTCCGTCTCACCGGTTTTCCTCGGCCTCAGAGGTAGCTTGAAGCCGTACAATGTGGATAGAAGGCTGTGCATCAGTAAATGTCTCGTCTTCTGCTCCAGGCCCCCTCCCGCCGCCACCTCCAATAAGCAGAAACGGAAGCGCCCCTCGGGCCCTGCCTGCCACCCCTCAGTTGCCATCCAGGAGTGGAGTGGACAGTCCCAGAAGCGGGCCCAGGCCTCCTCTTCCTCCTGACAGGCCTGGTGCTGGGGCACCGCCCCCACCCCCACCGGCAACATCAGTTCGGAATGGCTTCCAAGACTCATCTTGTGAAGGTGTGTGGTGTTTGCTTATTTGAAGTGCTATTACTTGTTTTGGTATCCACACTGCACCCAGCTGATACCTGGTTCTCACTAGCTAGTATAGTGAGGCTCCCTATGACCTGTTGGGATAGATAGCCTTTCTGTTTCACTTTCCAAAAAGACAGCTCATTTTTTTTTCTAGTTCTTTGTGTGAGTTTCAGTGTGACTCACTTATCAGAGATTCCAATGTAATTCACCGGAGATTTTGTTGTTGTTTTTTTAAATTTTTATTTATTTATTTATTATGTTTACAATATTCTGTCTGTGTGTATGCCTTTAGGCCAGAAGAGGGCACCAGACCTCATTACAGATGGTTGTGAGCCACCATGTGGTTGCTGGGAATTGAACTTAGGACCTTTGGAAGAGCAGGCAATGCTCTTAACCACTGAGCCATCTCTCCAGCCCTCACCGGAGATTTTGTAATGTTTCTTTCCTGTTTGTAAATTACCATCTTATGCCCTACTTTTCTAAACAGTTGGCTGTGGGTAAGGAAGAGTGGCCATGGTTATTAGGTTGCTTCCCTCTGCTGTGTTACCAGTTAGGCTCACTTGTTCTTCCAGAGGACCTGGGTTTGATTTCCAGAACCCACAGGTGACTCACAACTATGTGAAACTCCAGTTCTAGGTGCCCAATGCCCTCTCGCCCTCCCAGGCACTAGGCATATACATGACGTACAGACATGCATGCAGCCAAAACACCCATACACATAAAATAAAAATAAGACAGGAAATTTTTTTTAAATGTACCAGTTATTTCTCGACCCAGTGATGGGAAGAAAAATACCGTGTCTTAGCCCCAGATCCTGAGAGAGACCTGCTGCATTCGCCATCTCTCCGGTTCAAGTCATTCTACCTTGCTTTGCAGGGCAGGGTCAGCAAGGGAGCGGGCACCCTGGTCACACGGTCCGCTTCTCTGTGCGGTCTAGCCGTGAAACGGGAGCTGGTTTCTGAGCAGTCTGTCTCCTTGTCTTTCTTCCCTTACGCTGAGATTGTTTGTTTCTCCCCCAGATGAGTGGGAAAGCAGATTCTACTTCCATCCGATTTCTGATTTGCCACCTCCAGAGCCATATGTACCAACGACCAAGACGTACCCCAGCAAACTGGCCAGAAATGAAAGCCGGAGTAAGTGTCTCTGCTAGGGCCTTGTGAAGGCTCGTGCTGTGAGAGCCTGGCTTCTGCCTGAGTTGGTGCGGGAATGCTGGGCCCCATTTGGAGCTGTGTGCACTCTGGTACCCTCTCAGAGTCAAAGGAGGTCAAAGGAGGAGCCAGAGCCACGGAATTGTGCCTTGGCTACAGTGCAGGGCCCTGCCAGCGGTTTTAGTGTGGATAAATGAAACAAATCGAACATTTGGTTTGTGCCTCAGACTTCAAAGAGTTAGGAAATATTGGGAATTTCCCAAGAACAAATGCCAGAAATAAAATATTGTTACTTGAAATAAAACCTTCTAATCCTAGAAATTTCATTTAGTTGGAATACTGCAATTGTAGGCAGCGCATGCCCAGAGTTATAAGTATAAGAAAGCTATCATGTTGGTGGTTGAAGCTTCAGATAAAAATACGCCTTCCTGTGGAACAGATGCCTTTGGCTGTTTTGTGAAGAGTGTGTGTTAGTGTGGGTTTGCAATAGGGCATTGTTAAGGGAACTATAGTGATTTCACTGAAGGAGTTGTTTGTTTAAATTCTGTATTTCTCCCATTTCTCTTAAGCATTCTTAGTAGAATTTAAATCAATAACAGAACCACCATCCCATGCCCTCTAGATTTCGGTGTTATTACTGAACATATCTCTTCCCCGTCCTCCTTTCTCTGTGACTCCAGTGTGTGATTTGAGCAGAACAATGGCCTGGGCCCCAGTACGGATTTCTTGAGTGACACAGACCCTGAAAGGCAGTAGGCATCTAAAATAGTTTTTAAATTGGTAATTTTTTTTACTGCCACCACCAATTTTACAGATTTGCATTCAATATTAATAGAATGTACTTAAAACAAATTTTTTGTTTGTTTTTTGAGCCAGGGCTTATCTGTGTAACAGCCCCGGCTGTTCTGGAACTCACTCTGTAGACCAGGCTGGCTTCCAACTCACAGAGATCCGCCTGCCTCTGCCTCCCGAGTGCTGGGATTAAAGCCACCGTGCCCGGCTCCATTTACAACAATTTGTAATAGCGAATTATCTAATGAAAAAATTCTAGCAGACAACACATTTTATTCTGCTCCTCTGGCTGCCTCAGCCTCTCAGACAAAGTCGGGGCACACTTTGAATGGTCCCTTGTTGCCGCATCGTGCAAGGCCACTTCTTATCTCACTGGCCACTTGTGGTGTATCATGTGACAGTCAGGTGGCATGACCGATGGCTGACTTACATCCAGATAAGTCTTTGTGCAGATGATTTCTCAAGAAAAGATTTAGGGGGCTGGCGAGATGGCTCAGAGGTTAAGAGCATTGCCTGCTCTTCCAAAGGTCCTGAGTTCAATTCCCAGCAACCACATGGTGGCTCACAACCATCTGTAATGAGATCTGGTGCCCTCTTCTGGCCTGCAGACGTACACACAGACAAAATATTGTATACATAATAAATAAATAAATATTAAAAAAAAAGAAAAAAGAAAAGATTTAGGGGGCTGGCGAGATGGCTCAGAGGTTAAGAGCACTAACTGCTCTTACAGAGGTCCTGGGTTCGATTCCCAGCACCCAAATGGTGGCTCACAACTATCTATGATGAGATCTGGTGCCCTCTTCTGGCATGCAGGCATATGTGTGAGCAGAACACTGTATACATAATAAATAAATAAATCTAAAAAAAATTTATTTGGAATAGCGAAAGGAAGAGGCAAGAATGGACTGCCGTGTTTTCCTTGCTCACGCTCTATCCTAAAGTCCCTGAGTACAGTGTCCAGGCAGACCTCTGGTGGACCTGCCCAAAGCGCTGGAGCATCTAGCTCCGTGCACCGTGCCTGCTAGATCCTCCAAGAAGCATGGCAGGTGAATGAACATTTTTGCGTGTGAGTGGATTTTAAACCTGGTCCCGGGCAATGATGACTCACAAGTGGGCTTTCATGGCTTTAAAACGGACACAGTTATCCAGTGAAAAGGGAAACACAGGAAATATTTGGTAATCATATCTCACGAGAGATTCATATGCAGAATGTATTAAGGAATCAAACCAAACTGGGCTGGCGAGACTGCTTACTGGGTAAAGGCCCTTGCTGCTGCAAGCCTGTCCTCAATCCCTGGGACCCATGTGGAGGGAGGAGAGAACCCAACTCCCATCAGTTGTCCTCTGAACATGTGGAACACTCGTACCCCTATATATACAATACGTGTAAAATAGTCTTTAAAAGTTAAGAATAGATTGAACACTTCAGTAGATATTTTTAAAGAAGATATGTATATGGCTGATAAGCAATATGAAAAATTGCTCAACACCACTGATCTTTATGGAAATGTTAAGAGGCCACAGTGAGCTACAACTATCCTAAATCCATTAGCCTACCCCCCCCCCCAAGAGACTGACCTATAGGACAGTCTATACAATACAATTGCAGTGTGCCAGCAATAATTATGTTTTTGTGAGTATTAGCTTTGGAAAACATTCTAGGATCCTAACTTAGGATCCTGTTTCTGAGGAAAAAAAAGGCAACTGTCTAAATGGAAAAAAACACACATAATGTTGACCTGGGGAACAAGCAGGTGTGAACGTTTTGTTCATCTGTATTTTCTAAACCTTTAATCCATACACACTATATGACGAAAAGAAACACATTTATTTTCACATCACTGTGAGGAGGTACTCAGTCGCCACACCCATTTGCAACCACCTCAGAGTCTCCAATGTAAACACAAGCTTTTAAACAAAATTATATTTCATCTGTTTTTGTTTTTGTTTTTTCATCAAGGTGGATCCAACCGAAGAGAAAGGGGCGCCCCACCCCTTCCTCCTATCCCGAGGTGATCTCTGCCTGCTCTTCTCTACCCAAGCTCCGAAGCTGCTTGTGTTGTTGCTGTTTGAAAGCACACCCCTCCCCTTCCTTTGTCCCTCTCAGAGATGGAAGGTGGGGAGAACAGAAGCTGAGGTGGGGTTCTGTGCGTTTGGTGGGGGAGGGAAGGGGACCAGGAAAGGTGCACCTAGCTGTTTGTCTTGTATATATTCTTGAGCTATTGCTTGCGTCAGCTGCATCCTGCCGGGGCTGGCTGCTGGGATCGATAAGCTTTTGTTGCAAGTAGGCAGAGATGAATTGTACCCTAGCCGTCAGCCCCACAGAGTCAGACCTTCACCGCTTGTTTGCTATGGGCTGTAGTTGTTAAATTCCCTGAGAGATGGTTTTGTCCATGCCTTTCTCGCTCACGCCGCCTTCAGTCTGTTTCCGTGAACCACAGACCGCCCGCCCTAGCAAGTTGCTGAGCAAGCCTCACGTAAATAAAGCCCTGTGGTTGCAGGATATCCAATCTTTGGCAGTCTGAGATAGGCTCCAGGGCAGAGCTGTCCAACAGAAACATACTGTGAGCCCCATACCCAGTCTTAAAATGACCAGCAGCCATGTTTTATAAAGGTAAAAAGAAACAGGTGAAAAGAATTCCATTTTACTTAACTCTGTGCATCTGAAATATCACCTCAACCTGTAATCAGTATAGAAATTATTAATGAGATATTAACATTTTTGGTACTAAGCCTTGACACTCCAGTGATTGTTCTCTACTTAGGACAAACACATCACAGGTTTCGGGTGTCCAGCAGCCACATGTGCCTATACCCCACACTGTCAGACCGTCTGGATCTGGAAGAGAGGAGCGAGTACAGAACCCTCCTGTCTAAAAAGGCAGGGTGAGATTTAGCAATTCAAGAGATGCCTCAAGACAGAGTCAGAACTCAGTACCATGTTTGGCAGACAGTTGAGACCTTGGATTTTGGTCCCTTATTTTGCCTTTTTCCTGAATATGTATGTACAGGTATTTCTTCAGAGTATCTCTGTCAGAAGTTGATCTAGTACAGTTTACAGTCGCATGGAATAAAGCAAAGAAACTCAAAGTTGGTGGGCGCTTCCCAGCTTAGGACCAGCCGGCTACTGCGCTCACTGCTCAGTTGGTCCGTTGTCTTGCAGATCTCCTTGTGGCCTTGAGTCCTCCACCTCAGAGCAAACTCCTTCCTCAGGGCCAAGCAGGAAAGGCCAGGAAGGCAGAGGAGGTTTTAAAAACAGAATTGTGGGAGAAGGGGACAGATTTGAGATGATGGGTAGAGCTCTACAAAACCCACAAGGGTCAAGGGGATTAAGGACCTTACCAGTAGAAACTGGAAAGAACTGGTTTTGAGTGTCTTGGGAGCATCCTTGTTCTGGATCTATGCAATTAAGTCCCACTACAGGACCACAGGAAGGACCAGACTTGCCTTTTTTATGTATATATAATGTGTTTACAAGATTTTACTGGGACTTTTAAATCTAGCCATAGAGTTGGAAAAGATTTCCATTTTGATGTTTGATATAGTTATGTTTAATATTACCATTGTCTGTTAGAGCACACGCCACATGTGTGCATCTACCTGAACTTTGGATTTTGGGTCCAGTGTATTATTGCTCACATGTTGCTGGGAGATGCTAACAAAAAAAGAAAAAAAAATCAATCCAAAGAAAAATGGAAAGACATTCCTATTTATAGAATAATTGTTTCGTTTATGTGGAAGCAGAACTTAGAAGTTCTGATAGATGAAATGTCTAATAATTATGAAGTGACTGGTTTGAATATATTGTATTTTTGTAACTTTCCTTCCAAAGCCCTGAACTTAGTACTTTAGAGAGTCAGTCTCCCCCCCCCCCCGCCATTTGTCTGTCTTCCATGAGAATGAAGAAATAACAAGCTTGACATTTTTTATTTCTAACAGTTTTATAAGGTATTTCAAATTCTTTGAGCTGATGTTCACTACACTAAACATCCTTTTGATAGACTCTGAGTGACCCACTCTGCTAAAAATAGAATGGCTCCTTCCTTGCGCTATGTTTGGCAGGAAGACATGGGTCTGAATTTTTTTAAGGGGTAGTGAAAATCGGGCAGGTCCTAGTATGTCTCAATTTTTCGGGTACATTTCTAAATTAGAAGTAGGGTCACAGCTCAAAGTTGCCATTCACAATAAAGAAGTTTTAGAATGTATTTTTCAAAGACTGTTTCAGTAATACACCTCCATCCTTCTTTAGAACTCTGGAGATGTTCTGTGCTTAGCTTAACCTGTGGCAGATCATAAAGCATGACTATTTTCTTCCCTAAAATCAAAGCTTACGTGTATGTTTTTTCCATAATATTTCAAGTTATGTGTATTCAAGATGCGATCCAGTATTTTAACATTCGTAAATCATTTGAAATGGAAATATATCGCAGTATTAAAATTCAGTGGTCGGTGTGTCCTTCACTGTGCATTTTATTTACTGAAAGCTGAGAAAATGTTTAACCCAATGGTGCCTTACTCTGTGATCTGAAAGGAATTGACTTTTTATGTCTAAGTAGTGGGTTATTTGCATATTTGTAAAAACTATTAGGCCTTTATATTTTAACTTGTAATAGCAATTTTGTTGTTGTAATAGCAGAAACAGGGTGGTTATTAAAGTATCCTCAAATTTTGGGTATGAAATTAATTTTCCCTGTTTATGGGCAGGGGCTATAAAGGAATTTTTTCATACCAACGCACTGTATAAACAGACACACTTAGGTCTCTGTGTCAGCAGGCTAGTTGAATGGTAGGGTAGACTCTACCCTAGACACCTACATCTTTGTAAGTTAGCCAGACAATAAATAAAACACACAATGATACGGTGTCAATTTGTGGCTTTCTTCCCTGTGTAAATATAAACAAAAAGGTGAATGTCTGCCTCCTACTTTATACTGTGGTGGAGACAAACTCAAGAAAGATCCTCTTCAGTGAGTAAACACTCATTACCACACCTCAAGATCCTGTCCTGTTTGTTTTCCCCGAGACCGCATTGTCGTCAGCCTGTAACGTGGAAGAGGGAGACACCGACCAACATGGACACAAACAGATCTGGGAAAGCCATGGGAGCTTAGGAACCCGAGAGCTTCCTGCATGCAGGCTTCTCAGCACAGCCCAGCAACTGAGCACATAGGAAGACCTGGCCTCATCTCTTTGTTTGAAGTCGTTGCTCTAACTCCGTGCTGTAGGTACAAAGTGAGGAACTGTCTATTAACACGTGTTAGACAAGGTGAAGTACTCGGCGCAGATTTACCAGAGCAATGAGGTCTCCACCCTCCACCAGCAGTGCCGAGTAGGCAGCAAGCACTTCCGCGGCGATCCGAAGTTACTGGAATGCCGTCAGCTAGAGGAGGATTTACTGCTGTGACTAGAGGAAACCAACACTAGCAGAGAAATAGCTCCCACCAGGAGCACACGCTCTGGACTCACAGTTTGACTATATGGGTCATGTCAGGGAAAGCCCGACAGCAGGCTGGTCCCTGTGCCTCTGCAAGCCAGAAGGGGAGAGAATCAGTACTGGTTCCCAGCTGGCTCGCTCCTTCCTGTTCAGGCTGGGAACCCGAGACCATGGAATAACGCTGCCCACAGCTAGGGTGCAACACACATACACACACACGCCTTAATTAAAAGACTCTTGAAACTTGATAGTCATTCCCTGAGGCTTGTCTCCTAGGTGATCCGGGTCCTGCAGACAATATTAACCATCACTATCATGTTACCAATCAGTTGGGTTCAATCTGAAGTCACAGAAAGTCAGAGCCAGAAAGAACCTTCTAGATTAGGGCAGCCACAGAACTCAGTGTCTTCTCCAGTGGGATACTTCTGAGTAGAAAGTGATGATAGGCTTCCATGGCACAGCAGGTAGCCAGTGAGGCTGCCTCACAAACTGGGCCTTGTGGTGTTCCCTCTCTGAAGTCATTCGGTCACCTCTCAGATGGGCAATTTAATGTCCATCAGATAGCATGCTGCGGACACACAGACACACCGTGGGGTGATGAAAATCCTTCCTGCCCTTACACTGGTCCATAGTCTCACATTTGTTGCCAAGGAAAGCCGATGAAGAGGCCACAGCGTCAGCATGCTTACACGCACTTGCGCATGTGCACACACACATAAGCACACACCCGTGCACAGGGCACGCGCACACGCGCAATTGGATCCTGACTTAACCATATGCCCTGTGAGCCCAAAGGTGGGTCATTTAAACCTGTGTTCCTCCACTGTACAATGCTGACAACAATGCAGACACAAACATCAGTCAAAACTTATCATCTACTATATACTGTAAGCTTGAACTAGGGTCTTTGCATATTGTTATTGCTATTCTTTGAATCTTTACACATAGAAAAATCCAGGCCAGGAGACAGATCTCAGTGATTCAAAGCACTTGTTGTACGAGCATGAGGACCTGAGTTTTTTAATCCCCAGCATCCACATAAACAGTTATGCATGCATGCCTGTAACCTCAGAGACAGGTGAATCCTGAGAGCTTGCTGGTCTGCCAGTTAGCTGAACTAGTGAGCTTCTGGTTCAAAAAGAGAACGTGTCTCAAAGCTGTAACATAGAGAGCGATAAAGGAAGACACCCAGCCTCCAACCCTGACCTTTATAATGGCAATCATAGGCCCAACTGAACTCCCACTCCACCCACACCCATACACCCCCCACACACAAACAGAATCAAAAATTTTTTTTCTTTTTTTTTTTTTAAAGGAGAGCGAAATCATGGCCCAAATTTGCCTCAGGACAGTTGCTTCTTGTGGATGCAGGATTCAAATGCAAAAATACTGCTATTCCATAAAGATAGGAGGTGCAGGTGACCAGCATAGCTTAACAAGAGAAGCTTTATGCTGTTCTTATTTTACTCAGTGGACCATGGATGAACTGACTCTGTCCCTATGCCAGTGTTGACCACCTGAGACACATTGCTACCTCCTCCACCCCCATCTCCTCCTCCTCCATCATCATCACCCTCCTCCCCATCCTCATCCTCTTTCTCCTCCTTCTTCCTCCCTCTCCAGGTATTGATACATAGCCCAGACTGGCCTGGGTACTGGGAATGCAGGCAGGGCTAATGTGCTTGCCTGGTGGCTGTTCCTCGGATGTGATCTAACTTCCAGCCTCTCCTCCATTCTTAACTCTCACAAGTGGCTATAACGCGTGCCTTGAGGTTTTAAGAGGAACATGTACACCTGTGCCTTCAGCTTCCAGCTGGCAGAGACCCGTACCATTTCAAAGTGGCCTCAGAGACGCTGTTAAAATGTAGCTATTGTTTCATTCAGTGGTCTCAGATTTCTGGAACTCTCCATGGTGGAGTCAAAGTGTAATGTGAAGAGTTAACTTCTCTTGTGTACCTCTCTTCCTTTTGACTATCCAGTACTTGTGGGGCATGTTTGTGGCACCGAATTTATCTTCTATTCTCCTTGGAGTTGGAAAACGATGTGGCTCAGTCAAATACCAAATAATAGGAATCACTTTCCATAAAAGTTTAGAACAGACTGCTTCAGTCATCCAGCCCCACACATATTCAGAGGGAAAGTAAGGTTACAGCAAAACGACAGGCTCGTGTCTGACAAGATTGAGACGGTGCCATGGGTTTCAAAGGCTTTCCCCATGCATTACCTCACTGAACCCAGGCAGGGGGAAGAAACTCGTCCCCATTTTGCACAGAGCTAGCAGCACTGGGAAGTGGCAGTCAGTCAGCGTTTCCTGGAGTTCTGTAGGTTGGCTGCACAGTTGAGACTAGGACTGTTTAGGTCCCACACCGACCTGGAACTCATGACCCTCCTCTCTTGTATTCTGGCAAATCTCACAGCACTTGTGCTGAGTAAAAGGGGGCCAGGCCCAGGTGTTGCGCTGAGCCCTGCTGCGTGGGAGGCTTTGCAAGGCCTGCCTGGGTAACTTAGCAGCACCCTGTCTTAAACTTTTAAAAAAAATTCATAAAGGCCTGAGATGTGGAGGGCTTGCTTCACTATATATACCAAAGTTCAGTCCACAATACTATAAGGGAGGGGGGAGGGGGCATTGCACCGCTATGACCTTTTCAGTCATACTGTCTTCTGGCATTTTTATCATATTTGTCCTAACTTATTTGGCAAATATTACTGACTGGGCACTGTTTCAATAATCAGAACATTAAGGGTCAGAGCAGCTGAAGAAGTGAGGTCTGTATTACACATACCGATGCCTCAGGGAGTCTATGGAGCAAGCCTGTAACCCCAGAACTAGGCAGGGTCCGCCACTGCTCTGAGTCCTGTGAAGCTGGGTTGAGCCATGTTGGGTCACGCTCACGTGGTTGGCCTCACCGCCCTGGCCTAGCTGCAGCCCTCCCTGTCCCAGGAGCACTGAAGAGCTTGCCAAATGCATATGCCAGGAGTCACCTGGGACTCACCAAAACAAAAGTCCTCAGAACTCAAGGGGCAAGCTTCAAGGGCATCACACAGTCGGATTTCAGAGTCACTGTCCTTTGGATTTTGCTCTTGCCTTGCGTCTTTAAAACAACATTCCGGTCTAGAAGATATCTGAAATAACAAGAAACCAAACCACCATGATAGCCTCGCTCTTTGTCATAGCCACTGCCCACGCTGCACGCAGCCTCCGTGTGCTGACTCATTGGGTGGGTGATATTGTCTCTAAAACAACCACCTTAAAAGTAATATTGGGGTGGTGAGATGGTTTAGAGGGTGTCTTGGTTCCTTTTCTATTGCTGTGAAGAGACACCATGACCAAGGCAACTTATAAGAGAGAGCATTTAATTGGAGGCTTGCTCACAGTTTCAGAGGGTGCGTTCATTGTAACAGGGAGCAGGCAGCAGTCAGGCAATGTGTTTTTGAAGCAGTAGCTGAGAACTTATATGTTAAAATTTTGTTGTTTTGTTTGTTTGGTTTCTTTGTGAAGCTTTGGAGCCTGTCCTGGAACTAGCTCTTGTAGACCAGGCTGGCCTTGAACTCAGAGCTTCACCTGCCTCTGCCTCTGTGCTGGGATTAAAGGCGTGCGCCACTACTGCCCAGCTTCAAAAGCTTATATGTTAAAACAACAACCATGAGGCACAAAGAGAGCCTAACTGAGAATGGCATGGGCTTTTGAAACCTTGGCGCGTACCCCCCCCCCCCAACACACCTCCTCCATCAAGGCCATGCCTCCCAGGCCTTCACCAACATCTAAACCAACTGGGGACTAAGTATTTAAATATATGAGCCTATGGGGACCAGTCTCATTCAAGCAGAAGATAAAAGGAACTTACCTAGAAAGCGGTGTCCTGAAAGCCTGGCTTCTACACACACGTACATACATTGTGACATGTGCGTGCACACACCACATGCACTGTTGACATGCCAGAATGATCAAACTGTCTACTGGCAGACCTCGCATGACGAGCACCCTTGTGATTTTAGCCACTTAGGACGTAGAGACAGGCGAATCAGGAGAGTGGGCTACAATAAGACCGTGTTTAAAACAAAAACAAGATGGCTACAAGGAAACGGTCCGGTACTGAAGGGCAATCATCACCGGGTTTGTGGTGGTGTAAGTTGTTTGACATGAAGGTTATCATGGCATAACCCCACCCCCGCCACCAGCAATGATGGACTAGCCAGTGTGAAGCACCTGCAGTGGTCCTGTCTAGTACCCTAAATGCTCACCGAATGTAATAATTAAACGGCTTTATTCACATTTAACTACTGTTGTCCACGGTCTCCACCAGCTTAGCCGATGAAAGGGGAAAGCCAGCCGGTCTGGCGTTGCTGTGCTCAGAACGTAATTACACCTCACAACCACCCATCCGCGCTCTCTCTGACCGTTAGTCTTATTTGCTCGTCTTTCTTTGTTGTTGTTTTCCCTTTACCCGTGTATCACGGCGCTTCTAGTGGAATCCAAAAATGTTAATAGATGTTAATTATGGATTTTTAAAAATCAAATCAAAACAGCAAAAATCATGAGAAAAGCTGACAAGCCTCCACCCTTAATCATCTCGGGGTTAAATAATGATCAGGATTCTTTCCGTTAAAGCTCTGTGCTGCATCTCGATGCTGACTGTCATAAATATAACTGAGCTATTAGGCTCTATTTTTCATTGCAGATGAAATTGATGCATCTTTGTGTGGTGTAGCCTGACATGGTAAAATTGTTACTCTCTAGGTAGGATATTCATAAAAATGTAATTATCGTAATCAGAACAGTCTTTAGGCTCATGAGCAGGGACTGCCAGCTTCATGATTGGCAGTTTTCAATCACCTCCTGTAGAACTGTCTTAAAGCAGTCTTGGGATCATTAATGTTCCGTGGAGAGACGCTATTCCAACCAAATGACCAAGGGTACCAGGGATGCTGACAAGAGCTCCAGAAAGCCTCCTCTGCTAGCCTTGGCAGAGCTGGCTCAAGGCTTTTAATGCATTCCACTGTTTCTTTACCAACAGCAGTGCTACCTGCTGGGAGAGAAGGAAGAGCTCTTTGGTGTAACTCCGGAACCATCGCTAACTACGGATACTCTGCACTTAGCATTTGCCTCCTTGAGTTAACAACTAAACCAAAGACCAGCTCGGGCACTGCAAACACACTGTGCCAGCCGAGAAGAAGGTAGCAGGCCCTGGTCTGTCAGAATGTCAGCGTACTTGCCATCCCAAATGCTAGTTCAGGCATCACACTTCCTAGATTCAGAGCTTGGTTTTATTACTTAGAGACATAGAAGTCAACAAAGTGAAGTGAATTGGCCTTTCAGCTCACAGAGAAAGCCATCCTTTCAAACGGGGCCGCCACAGCGCCTCTTTTCACAGTGCTTAGCAGGGGAGCAGCGCCCCTCTGACTCCTGCAAGAACTCTTCCAACATCCTATGACTTGGCCATCTTAGTAAGAAAAAAAATCCTACAGCCACGTTCTGTCTCCATAGTTTCCATTGGAACCCCTCCGTGTGCTCAGATGAGGCCTTCTGCTGCCAGGAAGCCAGGGAATGGGACTTGCCTGCTCTTCTTTGCCTCCAGCTTTACGCCCCACTCCATGGATGATGGTCACCTAGGGGCGCAGGTAGGAGGATCTGAATTAACCAGCCATCTCATGCAGTGGCTTCTCTCTTTCCATGCGACACTATGACAAAGTTGTCCCTTCCTTGACTGGGATGATCTCATGGGTTCTTCATAGACACTGCCACCCGCCATCATGACTGTTTCTGGGTCTTGTCACCTGACACACACACCCCCATCGCCTCCCATCATCCAAACTCCCTTAGCTCTGCAGAAAAACTAGCTTTCCCATGTTGGAGCCTCACAACCCCTCTAGATGGCCCTATTGGACAGCAGCTGAGCTTCTCCTGTGTCCCATTCCACCCAACCTGGCTTTCTTTTGCTGTTACCTGAGTAAGAAGTGTCTTTGCAGGGAAACTTCCAGACAGAGAGCACACAGTAGCCTCCAGCATTGCCTAGTTGTCCCCTCCACACGGAGGCAGACTGGAGTGGCCCTGAGCTTTTAGCCTGTCTTTAGAGAAAGACCCCTCACGTGTCATCCCTCCAGATCTCTACTCAGCTGAGGTTTGGTTGTGGAAAGGGGTATGAGGAATCCTGTCCAAGAACTACCAAACACTTAACCGACGACACTCAGTAAACACCAACACCACTTACAGAAAACACGGCCCAGCCCTGTCTCGGTTACAACCTTAGCTGTGACGCTCCACTCTGCTAAGAAGCTGGCTAGCCTAAACCTAAAGCACAGCCAACACTCCTCTGGGTTGGCACACCAAGCCTGACCTTCACCTTGTCTCACTCAGTAATAAAGATAATATTTATTTTGCCCTACCTGCTATCTTTCATTTCCTTTTCCAATTTGCTTCTTTTTATGATTATTTTATTTTTATTTTTGTGTGCATCAGTGTTTTGCCTGTGTGTCTGTGTGAGGGTGTCAGGTTTCCTGGAACTGGAGTTACAGACAGTTGTGAGTGGCCATGTGGGTGCTGGGAATTGAACCCCAGATCCTGTGGAAGAGCAGTTCATGCTCTAGACCACTGAGCCCCTCCTTTTTTGATCTGTTTAAAACCAGAAATGGGAAGAGACATCTCCTCAGAAGTCCAGCATCTTCTCACCTTGAAGGAGGCAGGGAAGCCAGGCATGGTGGTGTACATTCATAACTAGAGCACTGGGGGGTGGAGGAAGGAGGATCCTTGGCTACATAGCAAGGCCAGTCTGGGTAATAGGAGACCCTGTTGAGGAGGAGGAGGAAAGGGAGAAAGGGGAGGGGAGCAAAGAGAAGAGTAGGCAAGAAAGATTTGAGTCATGTTTTTTTTTTCATTCTTTTTATACCTTCTTTTTAAAAGTGTTCTTTTTCTGATCCTCTTTTTGGCTTGTCATGTATGTCCTACCTTGGTAACGCCATGAGAATGTCTTACTTAATATTCTGACATGTGTCATATGGAAAATAACTAGCTAAAAGCTTCTAGAGTTTTCTTGAGAAGGAACTGATTATGACAACTATCTGAGGACATATATAGCAATGAAATGAGGACATTTTAGATAAAATTTGAAAATATTTCAAAGAGAAAAAATTACTTTCAAAGAGATGCAAATTTTTTGTCTCGGCTTTGCCAGAGATTAGTAAACCCCTTCATTTGGTCAGACCCTCGTTTTGTCATTTATGATATAAAGGGTTTAGCCTAAATAATCCCTCAGGTCCCTTTCCATCTCCTTTCATGACTGTGTAAGACCTGGAAAGGAAGCAGGAGTCTGTTTCTGTCAAAAACTGGACAAGGCTGCTGATATGGGCACCAAGACCAACACTACTTGACCCCGTTAACACGCAGGAACATGGACCTTCCTCCGCAGCAATGTTCAGCATCTCGGTTAAGGGTATGTATGTTTGCATAGTCAGAACACCTGAGGACAAGAGAGGTAACACTTGGCCCAAGGAACTCGGGAACAGGAAGAAGGCAGACATCATAAATATTGCTATTGCTAACTAAGCAGGATGCTTTGTTTACCCAGCAAACATTTTGGAAGCTCTCCCATTCTGTGCACAAACCACTGTGGAAGGGCCACTGGAATTGGGCCTGGGTGAGGTGGGTACAGCAGCTATGGGACAGTTCTAAACAGAACTCACCACTGGGAGGGTGGAAAGCACAGAGGATAGATACTGTGTGACAGTCAACGTACCAAAGAAGTTCCTGTATCCACAGCCCCGTGCGTCTGAAAACAACAGGCATTTCTGTTGGAAAATGATGGTTCTATTTTTCTTCCACTTTCTGTCTTTCTTTCCTTTTTTTTTTTAAGATGCTATTATCTGTCAGGATTCCTTGTTTATAGTTTGACTGCTTCATAGAAAACCATGTCTGTAACACACCTGGTAGCTGTAAAAAGGCTTGGGTAAGACCCAGAGAGCCAGATAAATATACAGTATTTATTCAGCTGGTCCAAGTCAAATCCCTTACACCTTACTTTGTCAAATCTGCTCTCTCATCAATTCTGTACCTCACACCATTCCTACAAGGTTAGAAAAGAAAACACCCAGAAAAATCAAAGCCCTGTCCTCATGAAAATTATCTCAAAGACAAACACTCTTCCTGGCATTGAAGACATGCTTTCCACTGGGCTAGACGGTGCAAACGCACTGGTCACGTGCCATCCGCCAAAATGGGTCCACGAGGACCACCTGACTTCCATGGTGCCCGTGCATACCTACCTGCCCTTAGCGGCATTAGAAAACACCGGTGATGCTGGCACATTGTCCACACTTGGCCTTGGAGCCACAGTAACAGTGAGCTTACCACCGGCAGAGAGCAAGCTGCCCCAGTGGGCTCCGAAGTTACTCTTTACGTTTCTCTGTTCTCCCAGGCTGAAACTAACCTGCTGCCTTCTTTTCAATGGCTTTCCCAAGACAAGCGTAATCCATCTGCGTGAGTACATCACTCTGTGCATTTGTAAAGACTTTAAACTGCGTTATGACCACAGACATGTCTTTCATTCAGAACTCTGATCCGGTAGCTTTTCATAAGGAGTTTGATTCCTGGCTTACTTTGTCTAATTTTAATATCTAATATTGACTAAGTTGGAATCCCTTCTCGTCAGGATCCCTGAAGAGGAGGTCTTTCTACTAAAGACACAAAGGGAACTTTGCCTGTAGGACTCAGGAGACGGCTTCCTCCTGCAGAGATTTCCAAAGCCATGAGCATGTGGGGGACCCTACAAGGGAGTAGAGAAGCTGGGAGTCTCAGTACTATAGTCATGTGGGGACCCTCCAAGGGAGTAGAGAAGCTGGGAGTCTCAGTACTATAGTCATGGGGGGACCCTCCAAGGGAGTAGAGAAGCTGGGAGTCTCGGTACAATAGTCAGACTGGTCAGACTTTCCAAATGAGACTCCAGGGCAGGTGGGTTGACCCACAGTTTGACAGTAGGGCAGATTGTTCGATATCTGGAGTTTCTGGTCACCTTCTTCACAGTGAATGAAGGCAACAAGCGCCAGTAAGTGTTCAGAGTGAAAGTCACCAACAATGGGTCTTTGTGAAGAAGCAGTGGGGTGGGTGGGGGCCTCACTGATGTCATCCGTTTATGAGCCAGTGCTTCCTCGCCCAACACAAAGAGGGTTTGTTACCAAGGGTTTCCTGGAACCAGTGCTGTCATAGGCTTGCTATCTGCAGAGACAGAGGTGTAATCTACTGACCGCAGTACAATGAAGCTTTGCTTCCAGACAGCTCAGCTCAGGAAGGCAAAACTCAAGGAACCAGAGCAAGAATGGGCAGATCATCAGCTGTGCTAGTCGTGTTTGACTCTATGGCTGCTTTTAGATTCCAAACCTCACACCACACACACACACACACACCACACCATACACATACACACACACCATACACCGTACACAGTTACACACACAGAGAGATACACACACATACTCACACATACACACACAGATACATACACAGAGATGCACAAACACACCACATACAACCACACATATACACCACACACACATACACACACACAGAGATACACACACACACACCAAATACACACCACACATATACACCACACACATACACCACACACACACATACACACACACAGAGAGATACACACACACCAAATACACACCATACATATACACCACACACATACACCACACACACATACATACACACACAGATACACACACCACACATATATACCACACACACAGATACACACACAGAGATACACACACACACCACCTACACACCACACATATACACCACACACACAGATACACACAGACACACATAGACACAGATACACACACACCATACACACACACAGAAACACATAGACACAGATACACACACATACTTCATACATACACAGGCACACGTATGTGCATCCAAGGCTCCATCACTGAGTTGCATGCAAAGCCCACACCATGTACTTTCTAATTAAGTCTTCATCTCTCAGTGACTCTTGAGCATTTGGTTTAAAACTCAGGCTGCTTCATTACAAAGGAGATTCAGAAATTCGCCTACTCAACGAGGACATTTGTCCAGCCGAATGCAACTGGACAGAGTTTTCCCATCCTCACCAACACTCAAATACAGCTCTGTGATGTACTTGGAGAAAAATCCTTGAAAATATTTTGATTCTAATATTTATTGCCTAACATAGAAAATGATGTTAAGCTGCCATTTTTACTTAAGTTCCTATGTATTTTGAAATCTGTATTTCACTCAAAGCTGATTTTATTAATATAATTGTGATAATTCAATACTTGATTATAATAGGAAGCTTTCTTTTTTTCCCATGTGTAGGGGTATGCATCCATGTGGATACTCTGTGTATGTGTTCTTTCAATGTGCATGTGCAGTGTGCATGCAACAGTACATGCGCATCCATGTGGAGGCCCACAGTTGATATTAAGAATCTTTCTTGATTACTCTTCCATCTTATTCTTTGAGGAAGGGCCTCTCAGCCAAACCTAGAGCTCACCAGTATGGCCAGTCTCACTCGCCAGCTTGCTCTGGGGATATGGTCTCCACCTTCTAAGTCTGGGATTACTGGAGGGAGCATTTATGTGGGTTCTAAACTACAGCCTTCTTGCTTGTGTAGAAAGCACTTTAATCACTGAACCATCTCCCCAGCCTGCTTGCTTCTTTTTGCAGAGCTGGTGACTGAACCCACGGCCTTGGGCAAGTTAGGCAAATACTCTCTCCATCAGTTAGTTAGAAACTCCAAAGAAATATCCATGGACTTTCTCTTCAAGTGCTCAGGTTTCACTAAGGTTCAACACTAAAGAGACGTATTTGAGACAGGAAGTAGTGGCGCACACCTTTAATCCCTCCACTCACTCAGGTCTCTGAGTTCAAGGTCAGCCTGGTCTAGAGAGCGAGTTCCAGGACATTAGGGATACAAAGAGAAACTCTGTCTCGAAAATCGGAGAGAGAGATTTGGATATCCCTCATGTGTTTGTTGGTTTGGTTGTGTCCGCGGGTGATCACCTAAAATTGGATTAAACTCATAATATTCCTCAATACAAAGAGGTGTTTGCAGGCTGGTGCTGCCTGGTAATCTTGTAAAAGCAATTTGCAATCTGGAGACTATTTTTTCACAAAGGGGACTTGGGCCCAGAAGTCTGAACAATCTTAGTTTGCAATTTTATTTGTTTGTTTGTTGTTTGGGGGTTTTGTTTGTTTGAGACAGGGTTTCTCTGTGTACCCTTTATTGTCTTGGAACTTGCTCTGTAGACTAGGCTGATCTAGAATTCAGAGATCCACCGGCCCCTGCCCCTGTCTTTGTAGCTCTGGGGTTAAAGGTGTGTGCCATCTCCACCACCGAGTTTTAACAATCGTAGTTAATAATTCTATCTTTTCACGTCACCATCCTGACACATTGATTTCAATCCTCAAGTTTGATCACTAAGGTCAAGATGGCTGCTGCACCTCCAGATTTTCCCCATAGACCATCTACACTACATGGACAGGATTTGTATACTCCTGATAAGAACAGGGGAGGCTTTCTGGAAACCATCAGGGCTTCAAAGAGCGAGAACTGGGGGACCAGACTGGGAAATGGGATTTTCCAGAAAAAAAAAAATGTGTGGGGGAGAGCAGGGAGTAGTTAACAACATCTACCTGGAGTAGGAACTTAGACAAATTCTACTTAGATAAATGAAAGGTTAAAAAAGCCTTCTTACTGTTTTCCAATGAGATTATCTGGAAAACGAGCTTACTAACCCAGGAACCATTTTCTCCTGTTACAATACAAGAAGAAGGTGTGTGAGAAAAGGCAGACTGGGGAGGGGCTGTGATTGATCAGACTGAAGGTGGGCAGCAGGAAAGGAAGAAGATGTGATGCTAATTAGTTGTGGCAAACATCACACAAGTATGCAAATGCTTGTCACCTGTGAAGGACTCTTGCCAAGCCCCACCCCATCCCCAATCAGATGAAACTTCTACATCTTTCCAAAGCCAGCCTAGAGGCAGCATAGGAAACAAAGGAACTCAGTAAACAGCATCCCAGAGACAGTGAGCGAAGGTCAAACTCCACATGAGCCGCACCTGACAGAGGCCATCACGCCTCTCTTCCCAGACCCTGTGCTGGTCAGGTGTTTGCTGGTCTACAGAAGCAGGGGAGGCCTCCACTGCAGGAGAATGGAAAACGGGAAACACAGTTAGGATTCTAAGCGTGGCAAATAGCTAACTTTGTCTGCCATAAGGTTGGTAGCATGTCTGGGCTGACCTGGCTAGAGAAACTAGTCTTTGATTCCTTGTGGTGATGCTATAGGGAGAGCAGTGGGCCCCAGTGTGTGGGACAGGGGCAGTAACCAGTGTCCCTGCTTTTATTCTATGGGACACTTATTGATAGAAGGAAAATGTGATTTCCTCTTCTTTTTCTTACTGGAAAGAAGCCTTAGCCCCATTCACATGCTTAGACAGAAGGATTTCAAGTGTGTCTATGCTCCAAGACCTATCTTGGAAAAGCCTGAACTAGGAACTGTGAAAGTTCTTGGATCTTCTTAAAAACAAAAAATCCTAAGAAGGAAGATACAGCAGTCAACTACAATGCTTCCATGGTGGGGGGCAAGAAACAGACACACCCCAGAAAAGGGATCCCTAAGTGTGCAGGGAGGCATAGACTTCCTGCACCCAGCATGTAAGGCAACCTAGGCGTGTTCCCTTCTCCACAGCTGCACAGGGCTGAGGAAAGAGCCACCCTTGCTTGGCTCCAGCCAGTGGTCATCCCAGCTTACAATCTGACTCATGGGAACCACAGCAAGACAAAGGGTGCACCCAATCCCCGCACACCTGTAATGTTCCACAGTACTGCTTTCCCCGGGGCCTGGGAGTCCCCAGAACTTCTGGGGGTGTCAAGCAGATGACAGCCCTGCCCAGTCTGGTTTTTCTCCCTGTCTCCATCTATCACTGACGGCCAAGAGGCACTTGAATCCAGTGTCTTTGGGGTCAACACTAGGGGATCTTAGCTCTCTATTCCAGGGTTTGGTCATCTGTTAACATATTGCTGGCCTGTTGAGCCTTGTAAATAAGAAAACAAAACATGCCAGGATGAGTGAAAGAAACCAAACAGGAAGCAGCATAAACTCTGTTCCACTTACATAAAGTCTGAAAACAAACTAAACCCAGGGCTGGAGGGTAGCTCAGCAATTGAGAGAACTTGCTCTTGCCGAGGACCTGGGTTGAATTCCCAGCACCAACATGATGGTTCACAGCCATCTGTAATGGCAATTCCAGGGGATTCAATGCCCTCTTCTGGCCTCTGAGGGCACCGAGCACGCAATAGTACACATATATACACACAGTCAAAATGCACATAAAATAAAATGAATATATCTTAAAAATAAAACAAACTAAATTCGTCTTTGCCTGGGTATTGAGTGAGAGCAGGCCCAAGGGAGCCTTGCGAGGAAGTTTTATCTCATGGCTATGGATACCTCAGACCAGGTATCCTTAGGTTACTACCTGGGAACATCCCATCTTGGACTTGTCAGGAAAAAGAGGGACATTTTTAAATTTACGAGGCAGCCACGCTTGAGGAGATACATCCAAGACCTGAATCCCTTCTCCCCACAGTCTGGGGTTTTTATGGGACGGAGTAAACACAGTGGTCAAGGTGTGAGAAAAGGTAATTAGAGGTGAGGTGGTATAGCCGGTGGTCTGTCAGCGTAAACAATGCGGCTCTCGGCTTCAGAAAACCGCAGCATTAACGTGATTGACCAGCGTATTCTTGCTCCTCTGACATCAGAGTGTTACCCACAGAACACGCTCTGCTCTGTGGTTTCAACCGGTTTGAACCATCCAAGGCCTGTTCCCTGAATTGCTTTCAAACGGCCTAAGACAAGTCTCACACTACAGGCCTGGAGTCACAGCTGAGGCAGGAGGATGACTTGGGCTCAAGGGTGCGCAGCCCACCTGGCGAGCATGTTCGGACTGCACCTGAGAAAGCAGGCAGTTGCTACCCAGGTGAGCACCCCTCTGAGCTGGCAGGGCCCACTCTGGTGCTTCCTGGGTTGGTATTTGCTTTGGCTTTGTTGAGTCAAGAGTCTTGGCCTTGAGCTTCGGTCCTTCTGCCACGGCCTCCCAATGCTGGGGTTGCAGGCACGGCCACCGTGGCAACTCCCTGACTTAATTTTAAAAGCAAGGATGGCAATGAAAAAGAAATTTTTTTTAACTGGGAAGGGAGAATGACTGGAGCCTCTTGAAATAGGAAAAAGCAGGGCTGGAGAGATGGCTCAGCTGTTAAGAGCACTGCCTTGGCTGCTCTTCCAGAGGACCTGGGTTCAATTCTCAGCACTCACAAGACAGCTCACAAAGGAGGATCTGACACCCTCACACAGATATACAGGAAGGCAAAATGCAAATGCACATAAAATATAAATAAATCATAAAAAAAGAAAAATGTAAACTTCATTATAGGGACAGTCGCACAGGTGCACGCATGTGTGAGAATCCATTGAGCTCACCCACACTTAGGATCTGTTCTCCTTGGTGTTATGGAAATGTTACCTTCGCTAAAGCAAACATATCGTAAAAGAAAGCAAAACAATGACCAAACACAGACTCTAACTAGCAACAGACCTGCTGGCTCCAGCTTGCCCACTCCTGGGGCCACTATCCCCCTCTGCTGATTCGATTCATTTCCACTCTGGAGATGAATCTGGCAATGCCCTGCAAAAACTGCATGGGAAATGGCTGGAGGAGCACACTTAGCAGGAGAGGGCTCCTGCACAGGGAGAGGAGCAGGCCGCATGGTGATAGTGTGCAGAAACGACAGCCAGGCTCCTGGGGTCCAAGTTCCTGCCACTAACAGCCCTAATGCTAAGCAGCTTACTTCACTCTCCCCTCTTCAATGTCCTGAGCTATGTAATAGGATTAATGATGAGGATTAAACAAAATGAATCCATGTAAGTGCTCTCGGGAAACATCCAAGAACAATATATGTCAAGCTGGTGTGGCACTTGCTGGTATCGACTCTGTCATCCTTGCAGGTGACGTGATAGATGCCATCACCGCCCCCCCCCTCCCATCCCACAGTTGTAGAAACTGAAGCTCAGAGCCCAAGCACACATAGTTGACAATGGGCAAAAATCAGGATTTGAACTCAAATCCATCTTGTCTTTTCCTCTTGAAAGGCTTCGCTGGTACTAGAGAGGTGGCTCAGTTGCCAAAATGCTTGTCACAAAAGCACGTGGACCTGAGTTCAGAGGCCTCAAATCCATGTAAGAGCCAAGTATGGTGGTTTGTACCTATAATCCCAGCACTGGAGATGTAAAGACAGGAGGATCCCTGGGGTTGGCTCAGCACCAGTCTGCTGAGTCAATGAGCTCCCGGGTCAATGAGAGACCTTGCCTCAAAAACTGAAGTGGAGAACATATTGTATATCAACCTCTGGCCTCCATACACACATGCACATGAACACATCACACAACCCTCACATAAACACACAAAGGCTTCCCGAAGGAGAACTCAGATCCTCCCAAACCTCTGCTTCCTTTGGTTGCCCCAGTGCTAGCTGGTTGACTGAGACCAGCTCACAAGGTCCACTCTGGTGGCAAGGGTCTATTCCTTCACATCTGTATGAGAACAAGCAGTTTGAATAACAAACAGTTGCCTCAAGATAGTGAACCAAGATTGTGTCCCCTTCCATCCTCAGGGTTTTTTTGTTTTGTTTTGTTTTGAAGTGATATGGGGGAAAGAGTTGGTTTTAAATCCCAGCACTGGGGAACAGGAATGAGTGTCACTACCAGGAAAATTTGAAGTATCTGGTAGATAAAAGTTAAATGCAGCCAACATCAGCAACAGTGGAGGGAAAGAAACCTACATCCGAGGCTCAACAGTCAAAAATGGGTCTAATGAATGATTACCCTAACCCCAGCACTCAGGAGGTGGAGGCAGGAGGATTATGAGTTTGAAGCCACCTTACACAATGAGACTGTCTTTAAAAGGAAAATAAAAGGGAAAAAAGATTAAGCTAATGGGAAGTAAAAACAGATCCAGAGTGGATCCAAACTCAGAAAGGTCCTTCTAGGGACCCAAAGAAGGGTCTGGCTCAGCCAGTGGAGCGTTAGTATGAGGAGTTTGTGTTCATGATCTCCTAAACCAGGTAGATGACATCTGAGCAGGGAAAGAGGCCTTGGGAGGCAAAACACAAGAAGGAATATTTGGAGAAGCCAAGGGTAGTTCACAAGTAAGGGCATGCGCGGTGGGCTTTTCAGCATCCCGGCCAGGGAAGCCCACAGATGTGCCAACGTTCACTATCTGTCGCTGCAGGGACGAGTGTAGGGGCTTCTCTGTGGCTTTGGAGCCTGTCCTGGAACTAGCTCTGTAGACCAGGCTGGTCTCAAACTCACAGAGATCCGCCTGTCTCTGCCTCCCGAGTGCTGGGATTAAAGGCGTGCGCCACCACCGCCCGGCTCACAATTTGTTTTCTTATAGCCCGGGAGGCTAGAATTGGCATCAAAAGGAGCATTCTTCCCTGAAGTTTCCAGGAGACTTTTCCATGCGCCACTTCTTTTCTTGCCCCAAACCCAGCAGCCCTGTGGTTCTCTGATGCTTTTCTCTCCCTGGTCAGCTGGGGAAGTCCTCTGTACTTGTATAACCACGGATACTCTCTTCCTCTCAAATTCTTCAACAGTCACGTCTTCAATATCCCTTTACCAAGCATAGGAATGTCTTTACAGGCTTATGGGCTTAGGGCCATTACCTCGCCCAGCTTCTGTGGTGGCGGGTGTCGTACCGAGGACCCCACATCCCGGCTTGGAGGCTGTTTCTGTATAGCAGCCTGACTGGTTTCTTTGGCTCTTGCTCAGTGGTTCTCTTCAACCTCTTTGGGGTTCACATGTCAGATATTGACATTCTGGCTCATAACAGTAGCAAAATTAGAGTTACAAAGTAGCAATGAAATCATTTTATGACTGGGAGTCACCACAACATGAAGAACTGGATTAAAGGGCTTCAGCATTAGGAAGGCTGGGAACCACTCTTCTTAACGGTTTTCTAAGCCTGATTCTCCACCTTCCGGTCAAGTTGGTGACCAACCCAAAACCTGTCAACAAATTGTCTGCATAAACTAACAAGAATCAGTTTCTGTTGCTTATTACCGAGAATTCTGACTAATTTTCTGTTTGTTCCACACCTATTTATCTGTACATGAATCCTTCCTGTGGGCATCCCCATACACCCTCTGCTGGAAACCTGCTTACAGACAGAAGGTCGTCAGTTACACACCCACAGGATATAAAAAGTCTCTGACACTGATCTCCACTCTTCAGCCTGTCTTTATTTGCAAATCTAGCTCTTCATTTGTAGTCAGGATTACCAGATACTCTGTGTGTGTGTGTGTGTGTGTGTGTGTGTGTGTGTGTGTGTGTGTGTGTGTGTGTAGGGGACCAAAACCCAAAAGCAGCTCCATGAGCATCGTGGAACAGACAACCTGACTTGGTAGGGAAAAAAAAAGAATCAAAACAAAAACCTTATCTTAACAATAACAAAAAACCCAGGTGCACCAAGCAGATTTTGTCCACATTCAAAAATACATAGGTCATAAGAAAGTTCTGTAGCTCAGTGAGAGAGCAATTGCATAGCAAATGAGGCCCTGGGGAGGAAGGAGGGAAGAGGTGGCAAGGGATTTTTTTAGAAAATAAAAACCCAATAAGAAAACCTTGTTCACCACCAAATATCCACTGTAATGGTAAAAATAAAATGGCGCCGTTCCCCGAGGGGCAGCAGGCAGCAGGCCACGAGAGGCAGGTGGTGGCACCAGGCAGTGAGCGACACAGTTGGAGAGAGACAGAGACAGATAGGCATGCCATGCCGAGTGGGCGGGGCTTGTCTGTTAAAGGGACAGGGCAGACCATTACAACCATACTTGAAATTATACCTGGCCTGTCACTTATCAGAAGCTCACTAGGTATTTGCTGAATGAATGAATGAAGAATAGATCTTATACAACTGAAAGCTCAATTGGTGATCTGAAAAAATAAAGACAAGAAGCTCACAAAACTTAAAAGAAGGGAAAAGCAAATGGGAAATGTAAGAAAACCCTTAAGTGAAATGGAGAATTAACCCAGATAAACATGTATCTCCTAGCAGCTCAAGAAAGAACTCACAGAACGTTAAATGCTTTAGATAAAACATCCTGGAGTCGAAGAAATAATGCATTTCATCTTATTTTATTGACTCTTATTTCTTTGAGACAGGGTTTTAAGTAGTCCAGACTGACCTCAAAGTCACTACATAGCTAAAGATGACCTTGAACTTCTGAGTCACCTGTCCGGACCCCTGTCGTCCCCCCCTCGCCCCTTCCTAGTGCTCGATTACAGGTGAGAGCCACCACAGCTGGTTTACACGGTGCTGGAGATTCAGTCCAGGGCTTTGTGTATACTAGCAAGCACTCTACAAGGCAAATACATCTCCCTGAAAGGAAAAAATGGATTGAAAGGGTCCTTTGACATATCCTACTGAAATTTAAGAATCTAATCCCCATAAATAAATAAATAAACTCTAACCCCTGATGGGAAACAAAGGGAACAAACCCAAACTTATCAATTTTTTAAAAAAGGAAAAATGAAAAAGAAACAAAAGAAAATTGAATGGAAAATGTGTATCAACAGAAATATATTTAAACATACTCAGTAAAAAAAAAAAGGTGCAATGAATTAAGTTCCCTAGTTTGAGTTTAAAAGGGCCTAGCTATATGCTGCTAATTAAATAGGCACCTAAAATGTCCAAAGGAAAGCTGGCTATTTCCGAATGATAAAGCCAGCCACAAGTCACCAAGATATGAAAATCAAGAGCGTATACTGAATGCAATGGTACATATCTACACATAGTGGCACATGTAATTCTAGCAGTCAAGGGGAAAATGTAGTCAATTTTTTCTTTGGGCCAGGGAAAGCTTGTCACACAAAGAGTCTGTTACCGTGGTCCATGGTGATGAGGCAACCATGTACCTGTGTGGAAACACAAATAGCACAGGGTTCTGAAGGGCTTTGTTATGCCAAGGACTCTTAGACCTTTGTTCATTATGTAAATAAAGGAGAGAGAACCAAGATCCTGTTCTGATGTGACTGCTCAATACCGCCCTGTTGATGTCTCTTGGCAACTTAAGAGATAGCTCCAACGTTACTGCCAGGCAACAAGTCAGCAACCTTACATCAGAATGGCAGGAGTCACTAAGGGTTACGCTCGCACGCCACCACAGCCGTTTCTAAAACTGCCGTAGTCCAAGAGCCTCATCTGTACCCGGCTTTTTCTTTTGGGCTCCCAAATCATGACTCAGAGACTTATTATTAATTATGAATACTCAGCCTTAGCTTAGGTTTGGTTCTTGCTTGCTCTTATAACCTATTCCTCTTCATCTCTGTTTTGCCTTGGGGCTTTTATACCTTTCTTTCCTTCTGTATTTTCACTGATCCTTGTGTATGGCTGGCAGGTGGCTTCTGGCCCCCAGGCTTGTCCCTCTCTTTCTCCCTCATTCTCTCCTCCTTCTCTCTCATTCTCTTTTTTTCTCCTACTTATTCTCTCTGCCTGCCAACCTTGCCTATCCCTTGGCCATTCAGCTTTTTATTAGTCCAATCAGGTGCCTTAGGCAGGCAAGGAGAAACAAATGCAACACATAGTTACATAAGTAAATGTACATCCTTATGTTGTTAAACAAATTCAGCATAAATAAATAAATGTAACACATCTTTACATAGTTAAAGTAATTTCCACAGCACTCACATGTTCATCTCAGTGGTGGACACCCAGACTAGAAGGAGCTGGTATCAGCTGTGAATAGTTGCACAAGACTTCCTAACACAGGGGAAATAAGGCCAGTGGGGGGGGGGGAGGTGAGCCTTCACGCCTATCTCCCTGGGAGCTTCTCTAAGTCTGAAGATGCAGAAGGAGCTCTCTCCGCACATTCTGTGGAGAGGGAACTCCACCTCCTCTGCCTTTCTATTAGACTTGAATAAAATAGTGAAGTTCTGTATTTTCAGAGCCAGGTTCTGAAATGTCATTCATTAACATTAAAAATAGAATGTTGGGGGTGGGGCTTAATTTTAGAAACAGAAAATGGAGTGTTTGGCTTTGACTTGGTAAAATAGAAATTGTCTCCCGGCTTCTAAAAAGGCAGTCTGATGGCCTCCAGGAGTGTACCAGAGCCGAGGGTTGAAGCCCTCCACTGTTGAACAGCCTGCTGGTAACCAGAACAGTCGGTGGATAAAGGGCTTCAGATGCATGCCCATTTGAGGAAGTTGCTTGAAAGTATTGTGCAGTAAAACAAAAGAAACCTCAGAAGAGGGAAGAGAAGTGGCCAGGAAACAGCTAAGCAAACCCACAAAGCAAGAAGTTCTGGTCTGATTTAATGTGTGGAGAGAGGAAACAGTCCCCAGTGGAGCTTGGTGGCAACGGGGATACCTCTAGGTAAGAAAGGAAGCCCGGAGAAGAACGGTAGGGACAGATTGACTAGGTGCAAAGAAACGCCTGGAAAATGGTAGAGATGTTATCAAAGAAAATGGTCCAAAGATACAGGAAAACAAAAAAAACCAACCAAACAAACAAACAAAAAACACTACCCAAAACAAAATGTAAAAAACACCAGAAGGAGCAGGGCGGTGGTGGCACATGTCTTTAATTCTAGGAGTCGGAGGTAGAGGCAGGTGGGTCTCTATGAGTTTGAGACCATCCTCTACGGGACAGCCAGGCGTGTTACACAGAGAAACATGTCTCAACACACCAAAACCAAACAACAACAAAACAACAAGAAGGAAATCCCCCCAATTTAAGACAGAAATGAAAGCTTGTCTCCAGTGTCTCTAGTGTAAGGCTTAGTCTTGGAAGGGGGTGGGTGTGGTGAGAGACCTGGCCGAGACCAGCGGGGATGAACAGTTTGAGTGGTGGTGGGAGGTCCCGAGAGTCAGATTCCAACCCCTAGACACCGTCTGATGAGCCCTGAGAGCTCACAAGTTCTTCAGGAAAAGGAAAAAAAACTGAAGGCAGCTTTAGAGTCAGCCTGTGGTGGGAGAGGGCCAGGGAACCGACAACAGTCCCGGAGGCGTCTGCGGAAGGGTGGGGATGTGCCCAAAGATGGGGCAAAGATTTATCTGGTCCCGTCATAGCAGAGAGACTAAAGCTCGTGCGCCTTTTTTCACCGCCGTACCCGTCCTGCAGCAGGCACCGCCTAGTGCTGCTGAGTTGTTTCTGTGCGGTAACCAGGCGGAGCTCCACGCAAAACAGTGCTGGAGCTCGCCGGCTGGAAGAAATTCTGAAAGGGCTACCGACATCTTCCTCCACCCACCAAACACCCTGCAGGCTTCTTCCTTCAACATCCTCTATGTAGCGCAGACCCCAGCAGAACTGGGAGGGCTGAGTGGACTCAAGTTAGATCACGTGTACATTCTGGTCCGAAGCTTCTTTGACGGGAAACAAGCATCCGCTTTTAGAAAATGACTGCTCAACCCCTCTCTGGTCTGGGAGTCTTCAACTTTCCGAAGGGGGAAAATGTCATTTTCAAAGAAAGCACTAGATGGCAGTTGTGATGTGTTCAATAGTTGCCTCTGCTCTCTTTTGAAAAAGGCTTGATGGGGGGGGGGGGATGCAATAAATATTAAAATGGGAAAATCATCATTACAATAATGAAGATCAGTATCTTATGATTGTGTTTACCATGTTACTATGTATGAGCGGTATCTTTATGCAGTGTTTGCATTTAAAATCTGGGCTCCACTTTATGAGACCTTCAAGAGGAAACTAACATCTCTGTAATATATGGAAGCCCTTCATCACTAAAATAATAAAGTGAAAATAATGTTTGATTTATAAGGAGATTCACTACTGGGTGGTTGTGTTTTTAGTGGCTGCCCCTCTCCACTTGTAATATTTCAATTTGTAAAAATGAGTTACAAAATGTGTTTCCCATGTCCATCTACCGTGGAAAGCAAAATAAGTTATCGTTACCATTAATTTAAAATAAGGCATTGCAGTTGAAAGGATCTCTGGGTACTATTAACAAAAAGAAAAGAAGGGGGAAGAGGAGAGGGGAAGGGAAGGGAAACAGCAGATGCCTCCCAAGCTTCCCCATCCTTTCGGCACTAACAAAGGCTCGAGGCAGATCATTCTTTTGTGTAGTTCTTACTCAGTTCACTAGGCCGGTTACTTAATGATCTCATGGTCCCACTTTAATGTAAGCTTTTAACACAAATGCAGGTGGAAATGGTTCCTATTTAAAGTACAAAATGTTGCCAGATACCATGGCAACAAGTGTAGCCTGCAGCCCCATTGTGGCATCTTGCCTCTACCTGTTGTGGAGCCTTTGCAGACTCGGGTGGCTCTTTCTTGCTTTTCTAGCCTTATTTTCCCTGTGTCTTCATTTTGTGGTGGTTGTTTCTTATTTTAAATGTCCTTTATCTTGCTATAGCATTGGAGGATGATTCGATACAATGAAATTCTTTGGAAGCAAGATGGGTCCTAAATGAATTAATAATTGTGATGATGTGGTTTGTAACTGCATTAATTTGTAGGCCCGGGATGACACTGACATCCTGAAAGTGGTATCTCATGTCATAGTAAACTCAAGGTGTCAGAACTCAGAGCTAAATATGCAGAGCGGTGACAAGGCTGAAAAACACTTTAGGTTTGAGAAAATCAGTTTCTTTGGATACAGGTGACAGAAATGGGTTCTGGATAACTTAGGCACAAAGGGACTTCACTTGTGTGCTAGCAAGAAAGGCATGGGAGAGATGGGATCCTGGGTCCAAGGTTGGACCCGCCTGAATTCCAGGCAGCAAGAGCAACTCCAGGATCCTGTCTGGACACTGTTGCCCCAGGTCCCCAACCTTGTGTGCCTCTCTTCAAGATGAAGAGTGTGGCCACAGAGATGCTTCTGAAATGGCTTAAGAAAGATCGATCTGCCCTGACCCCACACTGCCTCGCCTGGCCTTTCTTATACTAGTTAAGCCACTTCAGTGAATTCTGTTTATTCACAGGTTTACAGTCCCCCCCCCCAAATATAGGGGATTTGTTACCAAATAAGAGGCGTCTCTTGAAAGGTTGCCAAGCTTAAAGTAATACAAATCTATAAAAAGAAACAACCCCAAAGGTCCATTGTCTTAAGTTATGAGATGCAACTCTTTAACCGTACAATGAGAAATACCAACTTTCACACACATCAAGTCTACCTGTAAAAGGGAAGGGGAATTGAAAGCCACTGAAAAAGGTTTGGGGAGTTCTGTTACCCTAAAAACAGCTATGGGCACAGACGCACCAGGGTAGGTTGCATGCTTCTGTGCTGAGCTGCAGAGCTAGAGTGATCGCACACACACCCTGAAAAGACTCGGCACTGCGGTGTGGTTTCGTTTGGAAAGAGCTCCCGCAGATGTAATCAGTCCAGGTTCAAAATGAGCTCTTACCGTATCAAGCAAGGGGAACAGCAGATCCTGTGCTCATCCAGGAAGAGACAAGAGCACACACATAGACACCTGGAGGAACGAGCTACTGAAGCTGAGTGGAGACTGGAGCAAGTTATCTTAAGCTAAGGAGTACCAAGGATGGCTGGCAGCCACTAGAAGCTAAGAGGAAGGTGAGTCACTGTTTCCCTGAGAATCTACAAAGTAACTAACTCCCCCACTCACTCTTTGGTTTTAGACTTCCCGTCTCTTGAGTGGTAAGAGAATATTTATCATTTAAGCTACCCAGTCTATGGGTTTTCATTGTTGTCATCCTGGATAACTAATACAACTGTTAAGAGGTTTCTTTGTGTAAAGCCCTAACTGATAAATCCATGGAAATAGGCATTTGAATCTTAGTACATTTTAGGTTGCTGTAACCAACTGAATCTTGGAAGTTTAATATTTAGAGACTCCCTATTCTCACGGCTGAGGGTCTGGTAAGGACAGTTCCATCCCATCCCGTCCCCTAGACTACATCACATTATGAGATAGAAATAAAAAAGGAAATGGCCACATATGGAAGAGCTGAGCTTGTTGAGTGGCCTCACTTTGTAACATCATGTTATGCCAAGAGCTACCAGTTACATAGTCCCTGTCCCACTCCTGCAAGATGGCATCGATCCATTCCCGAGGATGGCCCTCGTGATTTGGCCCTGTGTCTGCAAGATTCCTTCACCTAGCACAGCGCCATGCTGGGGAACATATTTCTAACACATAGTCATATCCAAACCATCATACTTAAGTGTACTTTTATGAAAGCAGGAAGTTTTTCTATTTCAAAGAAAGTAACTATGGATCATTTAATTCGTTTATTCCACAAGGGCTCTTGAGATCTCCTTGGACCTGGACACACAGTGTGAGCACAGTGTGGACCAGGTAGCTGCTCTCATGGAAGAGGCAAGTGAGATGCATTGAGGTTGAGATGGGGTCTTTGGAAAAGCATAAGAGGTGATGTGATCTAGAGTCACAGAGCGTGGGGAAGTCTGTCTGGAGCGAGAGGTAAAACAAAGAGGTGAGAGATGAGCTCTGAGTCATGAGGAGACATTCATGACCTGGGGGAAGAACATTCCAGGCAGCGGAAACTCAGAGGACCAGAGTGAAGACTGAGAAGGGAAGGAGCCACTCTGAGATTTAAGGAGAGGCAGGCCATTGTGTGCATTTGGAGGATGGTAAGCAGGAGAGCAGACATGTTATCTGGTTTGAATGTGGTGTCAGTGATACTGTTCAGGCAAAGGGGGGCAGTGAGGCACAGGGTGCTTAGGCCAGATGGCAGGAAGTGCAGATGTGATGCTTTTGGTGCAGCTGTGGAGAAGTGGGTAATTTTGGTATGTGGGAGGCAGAGTTTGACAGGACTAGTAAGTGTTAGATATGAGCCCTCTCTTGGTTCATTGTTATTCAAAATTTTACTAAAGCAAGACACACACACATGCATGTGCGCACACGCTTCTATAACAAAGGTGCTTGGGCCCAGGAGCATTGCACTCAACAGAGAAGCTGTTGTCATGTGCTTCTAACACAGACTCACAGTGCCTCCTAATACCAATAGAGGATGAATGTAGGAAAGGAAGACCCAGTGCTGTGAACATGGGGAAGTCTCTGCGAGCAGGAGGAGGGTCTTTGGAGATACATAGGGTTGGAGAGCTGCACTCCAGGTTGTATAAAGAGAGCCCGAATAAAAGAGAAAGCTGGATGAGGAAGTACAATATTTACATGACTAAACTCATCTGAATGGATTATAGCGTGAACATAAAGTGAAAATGTCCATCAAGTTATTAGCTCAGTAAAGTCAATGTGGATGGATGGATGATAGAGGACTTCGAAGTCCAAGGTTGTTTGTTTGTCTTCTGAAACAGGGTCTTACCGTGTAACCCAGGCTAGCTTTGAATGCACAGGGATCCACTTACCTCTGCTTCCTGAGTGCTGGGATTAAAGGTATAAAACACAGGCCAGCAAACATTTCCTGAATGGGTCAGAAAGCTTAAGGGTTCTGTTCTGTTCTGTTCCATCGAGACAAAGTCTCACTCTAGCCCTAGAAGTCACTACATAGCCTAGGCTAACTTTTAGCTTCGGAACCGGGCAGTGGTGGCATAGATGGCATAGACTTTAATCCCAGCACTCAGGAGGCAGAGCAGGCAGATCTCTGTGAGTTCGAGGCCAGCCTGGTCTACAGAGTGAGTTCTAGACCTGGATCCATAGCTACTGAGAAACCCTGTCTCGAAAAACAAACAAACAAACAAACAAACCCAAACTTTCAGCTACGGCAATCCTCCTGCCTCATGGAGGATTAAGATTATAGGTGTGTACTACCACACTGGCTGTAAAAAGTTTTACAGACATGCACATTCTCGAGTTATTCATTGTATCACGAAAGCATAATATGTATTATGAAATACATAATACTCTTAGAATGAGCATAGTTGTTTCATTTAAACTTTATAAGAACATGAGCAGACTGGATTTGGACCTGAGGCAAGACAAGTCAGACAACCCAATAAACATCTTGCTAGGGTTTATGAAGAAGCCGTGGACAGGCAGTGTGCTTTGTCTGACTCCTCAGCCCAGCTCCACATCCCTGTTCTGCCTCCTTCTGAGTGACAGGCTTTCAGTCTGATACTCGCGTCTCTCATGTGAACAGGGAGGAGAAGCATCCCAGAACCAAGAGTCATCTCAGCCTGGGTCATCAGGTTCACGGATTCTTGGTGCAGCAACTGCGCGTTCACTCTGGTCTCAGTCCGCTACGGCATGGCGTTTCTCAGGCACACACATCCATTCCGGGAAGGTATGTGGCCTGGTTCAAGTCCCAGGTTCACTGTAGCATCTAAGAAAGAGGTCTCTTCACTTTTCTTCACTTTCTAGAACCACCAAACGGGACACTCTCTTGCCTTTGAGAGCCAGTGTACAGCTACAGAACTTGGATTTCTGGATTCATTTTTGCTGTTTCTAGAGGAGCCGTGTTCAGCATGAAGCTTGTAAGACTGAAGGCAGAGCAGAAAATGGAAAAGCTAACATTTTTCTTTTGTTTGAACTATTGACTCAAACCAACGTAAGATGGTCATTTTATTTTGATTTATTTATTTTACTTTATGAGTATGAATGTTTTGCCTGCACTTATGAGTGCCACGTCTGTGCCTGGTGTCCACTATGGTCAGCAGAGGGCAGTGAATGCTCTGGAACTGAAGTAAGGCTGGTTGTGAACTGCCATGTAGATGCTGAGAATCGAACCTGTGTCCTCTGTGAGAGCAACAAGTGCTCCAAACCAGGAGCCGTCTCTCCAGCCCTAAGATGTTTAGCTTTGACAACTTGACACAGTCTAGAATCACCCGAGAAGAGGAGGGATTGGCCAGATCAGGTTGGCCTGTGGATATGTCTGTGGGGCCTATCATGATCATGTTGATTGACGTGGGGAAACTCAGTCCACTGTGGGCATCACCATCCCCCAGACTTCAGTCCCACAATACTATGAATGGAGAAAGTGAGCTGAGTTGTAAGCACACGTGCATTAATTCTCTCTCTGTTCTTGACTGTTGGATGTGACTGGCTGTTTCAAGTTCCTGCCCTGACTTTCCCTTCGTGGTAGATTAAAACCTAGAATTATAAGCAGACACCTACAACAGAAACAAAACTAAAACACATCCTCAGGGCTGAGCTGCCTCAATGGTTAAAATGGTCACCATACAAGTATGAGGACTGGTGTTTGGATCCCAAATTCTGGGTGGTTGTGGTGGCCTGTCTGTAATTCCAGCCTCTGAAGTTAGGGGATCCCTGGAGCAAGCTGGCTAGCAAGACTAGACATATTGGTGATTTCTGGGTTTAACTGAGGGACCTTACTTTAATTAATGAGGTAGAAGAGTAATTGAGGATTATTCCTAACATCAACTGCAGCCTATACATGCACACGGACATACATCCACACATACATGCCAAAAAAAAAATGGAAAGGAAAACAAATATAACCCTAACACCTATCTGAACTTGGACTTTCAGTTCTGTTACTTCAAAATTAAATATTTGACTGTCCCTGGAAAATAATATGGAATGAGCAGACAGGGGGCTTGGTGAAGACTAACCAGGTCTGAAGCGAGAAGGTTGGCAGTAGGAAGAGAGAGTCTCAAAGGTCTGGATCATCAGAAAGTGAGATTTCAAATGGGAGGCTTCCCTACATCTGTCTGGCCAGCATTGCATACACTGAAAGTGAAACAAAGGAACAGGGCATGGGGAAGTTGAGTCCACCCACAAGCAAATCTGGCTAAGAGTCAACCCAAAATGTTACAGACAAAACAGATATTTACTTGAAGGTTTATGCAATCCTAGTCCAACAGATGATCTCACACTTAGGAAGAATTGAAGTGGAATAGCTCACCACAACGTATGTAACAAGGCCCTGAAGACAGCATGTGAAATTGGAAGGATACTGAAAAGAGACAGACTAAATGTCTGTGAGGAGAGGATGGCTCGGGAGAACTTGTGGCTGATAGCTCGGGGTGGAGGAGGTACTGGATTAGAACAAGAAAGGGAGAGTGAGGGTCCTGGATGATGGATCAAGCTCTTCTCAGCGGTCATGGTTGAACAGACTGAGCCAGTTTGTGGGCATGAAACTTCTGGGCATCCCAGAGGGCAACCCTGCAGGGGACACAGGTGGGGGCTGCTGGAAGAAAGGCCAGCCACAGTTAGCACAGACTGGTTGAGGTTCTTCTGATGTCCCTGGTAAGGAAGATGAGGATGACTGGAAAGAGGAGTGAAGATAGAAAGGGAGAGGCGTACAAATAAGGAAGAGGCAGCTGTGGACAGGAAGAAGTCTGAAACGGCGAGAGGAAAGCCAAAGATGGTTTCCAGAAGAAGTAAGGAAGATTCCGATGTGTAGGAAGGCCATTTCTCAGGATACAAGGGTGGGCGGGGACGAAATGATGGAGAGGACCTCATTTCCTGCATGTCTGTCTCTATCATATACCCAATTAGACATAGTAGATTAGTTACTTTTAAATTATCACAACTAGGCAATAAGGTATTGTTATTTTCAAGTTAAGAAATGGGATAACATGCATGGAATTTCACAAGTTTAGAGTATCTCAAATGTCATAATGAAAAAGTGTGGACAGAAAGAGATTAAAACCAGAAATTTTCAAATGTGAAAAGGCTATGAAGCACAAATGCGGCTGCGGGAAGCTTGAATTAACGCCCTGCTTTGAGCTTCTGAACGCAATGCAATGAGAGGTGAGACATTGATAAAAGGGCAGCTGGAGATGCCTGGTTCCTGTCAACAAATAAGTAAGGAGGTTGGAAGTCCCACCGTGAGGAGTGAAAAAAAGATGCATAAACCGAAAAATGATCAACTTCACTAGATCCATCGGAGGAAGAGAGTTGTGGCAGAGACAGACAGCTGGGGACAGGAAAGAGCTTACGAGGACAGAACCCACTGTGCGTGTGTGATGAGTCTCCAGAGTTAGTGATTTACACGACAAGGTGACTCAGAAGAACGGAACATTCTCGAAGAGGAGTGATTAAATCCGGAACCTTGAGATGGAGTGTTTGGGATGACCCAGGTGAACTCAACCTAATCACAGAAAGTGGAGAAAATGTAGAAATCACAACCACAGGAAGATAATTCCATGGAAGAAAGACCAGAAAGCTACAACCTGGCTGGTTTTGAAAATTGAGGAAGAGGGTCAAAGGCCTTTTCCCACACGTGGGTGGCTAGAACCTGGGCTGGAATGCTTCCCTAAAACCTTCGGAAGAATGCAGCCCTGCTAAGACGTTCACTTTAACCCAGATGTGGGGCGCTAACATGCAGAGCTGTAAGAGCATATGTTTAAAGTCACCATGGTCTTTGTAATCCTTCATGTCAACCACAGAAACTAAGCAAACACAATATGCCTTAAGATTTTCTTGGACCCCCCCCCCCTGCAGCAGTCCTGAAGAGTATATAGGGGCTACCTGAAGCCAACATATACAGGATATACCCCATCCAGGAGTCCTCAGTGGGTGCTCCGCTAGAGTTGACAAGTTTTCCAGGCAGGCAGACTGCCCGTACATCTGGGTCCTGGGCAAGAGCTGGCTCCTGGCCTAAGATGTGTAAAACTACTGAAGAGGTCCCAGACTGAGTTTGCCACTCCTAAGTAATGCCATGCGTCTGCTCAGGATGGAACTGCAAACTGTGGCTGCAGTGACTCATCTCGGAAAAGCGCAACTCGGGCTGGCTGGGTTCAGGTTTACCTAAAAAGAAGGGGCACTGAGTAGTCCCCTGGGGCAGTGAAGAAAGTGGAAGAAAACTCCAGACCTACAATCCTTCCTTCCTTCCTTCCTTCCTTCCTTCCTTCCTTCCTTCCTTCCTTCCTTCCTTCCTTCCTTCCTTCCACAAGGTCTTATGGTCGCTCCGTAGCCAGTGATGACCTCTGAACGTCTAATCTTCCCGCCTTTGCCTCCCAACTGATGAGGTTGAAGGTGTACACTACACTCAATTAATGCAGTCCTGGGGATGGAACCCAGAGCTTCATGTATGTGAGTGAGGCCCAAACTACTAAACGAGTGACACCCCTGCCCCAGCCACACAATTCTTGATGTTGTTTGAGGCACTTGTGTTGTGGTCAGGACGCTGACAGGAGGGCTCCTGACGACCTGAGAGCTTTCAGATCACAAACCTTGCCCCCATGTAGAATACTGCTGCAAAGGGGTTCTGAGTGCAGAGGAGAGGCAGGCAGGTGTGTAGAAGCCAAGATCTGGGGGCAGTGGAGCCCTGGGCTGGTCCCCCGTGGACAGATGGGAAGTGGCAGGAATATGTATCAGTCTGTGCTTTAACTGAGTTAGCTGACTTGGAGAAAAGAGCACGGGTTAGAGAGGCAGGAAAGAGCCACCTGCCTTTTGCCAGCAGCCAAGGCAGCCCTTTCCACCTCAAGTTCAGGCCACTTCCTGCCCACTTCCTCTGGGAGGGGTGGAGTGGCACTTCTCATAGCAGGCAGAAGGGAAGGTGCGGGCAGGAAATCATCACTTGGGCCTACCCAGCTACCAGAGTCACCAGGAAAGAGGAAAACAGGCCCAGTGCTAGGCTGGTATTGAACATAGGTGATTTCACTTCCGGGGAGACGGCTCTTTTGCTAGGATGATTGTGGGTCAGACGGCTGCAGAGTACTGTATGCCTGGCTGTGCGGGTTTGTGATGGTCTCCAGAAGGCAGCAGCTGGAAAGTTATAGCTGCCGGGTGATTTTTGCCAGCTTGAGAGGGGACGGAGGAGCTGACACAACCCTCTGCTTCTGATGGGTTGGAGCCCAGAGCGCGAGTGAGCCACGCCAGTAACAGGTGGGCACAGCGGGGATCTGAAGCCATCCGTGGCGGAAGGTAGAAAATGGCAGGGAGAAAAAGACCACAAAGCTTTTTGAGAACCGGAGCCCCAGCCCAACAACTAACTCCAAATCTGAGCCAAAAACTTGGGAGAGCAGGTGGATGTGAGATGTCAGAACAGGGTTCAGCTGTGGGAACACCTTCCAGGAATTTCATCCAAGGATTTCATTCTGGGTGGCAGTTGTTTTCTCGTTGGATCTAAAATGGACCTGTGGAGTGACTTGTACAAGGGCATCTTCAAGGCCCTGACAGACATTAAATAGGGTAAGCATTGTAGGAGACATTTGACAAACACATAAGTCACCTACCCTTAGTGGGAGTGATTGCTAGCCTTTGGGTCAGGCATGCTATTGGCCTTATCTTTCCAGTATGGGAGAAAATATATTGACTTTAAGAGAACTTGTATTTCCAGTAGCTGATACCACTCTGTTATCTTCCTTGAGTGCCTTTTGTAGATTCTTAAATCTCTTTGTACATTTCTATTACTTTAATTTTTTTTTGTTGCTGGACTTTGATGTAGATTGTATCAGGAGTCCTGAAGTGGCTCCTGAGTGTGAAGGAACTTTCTAAGCTTTGGGTCTCCAGTGGGGCTCCAGTGACAGATGGGAATTTGAACAATGGCACCAGGTGTAACAATTTTTAGAGGCACAACTTTAAAAGGGAAAAAAATGTAAGTGAAGGCTATTGTAACTTTATACAGAAAGAATTTCTTACATAAAACAACAAAATCACAAGCCACAAAGGAGAAGATTAGTCAAGAGCCATATTTAAAAAAAATCTCTGGGAAAAAATAAATTATAACTATTTCTTAAAGGCCAATGCTTTAAGAGCTGGCAAAGTGATTGCACTGAATTCTTGCTACATGGCCCACAGTACACCCCATGGATCAGAACATGCTTCACCCAGTTGCTCCTATAACATGGACTTCCTGAGCGGGAGTTAGAAGTGGCACCGCAGTGAAGATGCGCTCTAGACTACAAGGACTGGGGGCAGCAGTTGTTTTGTTTTGCTTTTCCACACAAAGGAAAAACCAAACCTAAGTAGCAACTGCCACTGATACGGAATTCTGAAGGAAGGTGCCGGATTCAGTGTGCCTGCTTCCTGTCATGATAAGGTTTCTCCCCCAGAGTCTGATGCCCTAGGAAAATCTTCTGCCTTCTTCTTATACAAACAGTCCTGCTTACCCATGAGCATTTTGTGATTTCTAGAATCTGCACAAGACCCATCTGTAGAAGCTCAAGTACATTATATATAAATATATGTGTATATGTATTATGTATGTGTGTACACATAGCACATCCTGGACATGATGTCAATGACATTGATTTAGAAAGTCTGCCTGGGGCCTTGGTATCTGCATTTTTGGGAAATTATGTTCTACAAGTGATCTTGGTTCAAAGGCTTGGATGAGGACCAGCAGGATAGATTTTTGGGTTTCTGGCTGTGATTAAGAGTCCTGTTTAATTGTCCACCTTGATCCTTATGACTGCTCACCACCCCCACTACGTTCTTATTTCTCTTCATTAATTTGACTTTTCTAGGTGTTGATTAAACCAACACACTAGAATTGTTTCAAACAAATCATGTGGGGAACGAGTAACCTGTTTATACCAAATTGCTCCCAGCATGCAACAATAACGAAATAAGAAAACTGACATGGGGGGAACAAAGGAAGCCCCGAGGGAGTGAAGTCCTGAGTGTATTGTAGACATGGGCATTAGCCATAATGAGGACCAAGGTCTTGGGCCCATGGGGAATTGGCAAAGCCTTTCCCCATATGGGTCAAGCTCAAAATTGGTAAAGCCTTCTTCTTCTAGACCATGTATGAATGTTTATGAACAGTTGATCAGTGTATGCAACCGCAGCTTCTCCCTGCCAGATGTTTATAGTCTGAGATTGCATGTCTACAGACATCTCCAATGGAGACTAGCCATGCGTGCTTTTGGTAATAAACACCACAAGGTTCCAGCTTGCTTGCCACAGTAGGTTCTCTCCATCAGAGTGCACACACTCAACCCGACCCCAGCTTTTCTGAATGTGGACCTGTGTATCTACAATTTCTTCATTCCCTCAATGTCCCTTGTCAGGGTTCCGGATCCAAGCCTTGTGGGTCACAGGACTGAGACATGAAAAAAAAAAAACCACTGAGAAAGAAAAACAATGGTAGAAAGACCGCAAGCTCATCAAGACTGAGATGTGCGGAGGAAACAACAGGAGAGCTGCTTGCTTGGGAAAGCCGTCCCTGTGAGCATGCGCTACACCCTGTCCCGGCTGGCTATTTACAGAGCTTCCTGTGGGTAGCTGCACTCCAGTGAGGCTGGCCCAAAGCTCTCTTTCCCCTTCCAGAGGCTGAGGAGACAGACTTCTCCTGCGTTGTTTTGTAATTATTTTCAATGATGTGCCCTACCCCTTGAAGTGTCTAGCTAGCTCCATGACAACTTCCTCCTCTCCAGTCTCCTCATAGGCTAGGCACCCTGTACTAGGAGACATGCGCCTTCTTGGCTTTGCTCTTCTAACAGGAGCAGAGGATTGCTACACAGACTAGAAATGTGACGCTTCTCTCTGTGATCAGAAGCCTCACGCTGAATAGGTGAAGAGAAAGGGAAAGAGGAGGCCTCCTTTTTTTTTTTTTTTAAATCTCTGCTTGTGGTTTGAAAATAAATAGCTTGCATCATCCCCAATTCTCACCATACTATGAGTGATGAACTTCCAGAACATACATAGACGGAATGCCCCGATTCAGTTAACAATCTACCTCTAGTCTCCAGCACCTTTCTCTGACTGTAAGTCAGAGCTGGATAAGATTATACGCAACTAGGGGTTGGGGTGAAGGTCCAGGGCAGGGGCATGACTGTGATCTCAGATGAAGGTCAATGACCCTTCCCTCCCCATTCCTTCCACCAGAGAATGTTGAGCTCAACGTTGTGAAGGTTTGGGTAATCATATCTTCTCTGATTTTGAGACAGCCATGTCATACCCAGAGAACAGAGTTCCAGAGCAGATTTCTTCATCATCTGTTTTCTGTGGCACAGCCAGCGATGAGTTCTCATTTCAGCTATCGTGAGCTCCAGAAAACGTCTGGTTACTCTTCTGCCAAACAGAGAGTCAGGTTTGGAAAACTCCCCCTCTGTTACTCTCGTTTACAGTGAAGAAGGCACCCCATGAGAGAGCAGGTGCTTCCGTTTTTAGATGACTAAGTATAGAGCAGCCACAGTCTTGTCTAGGTTGTACCCCATGAGTCAGAATGCAAGCGAGTATTGATCAAGTGCTATTGTATGGCAAGTACTTCCCGGTGAGAGAGATGTGGACACATCTACCTGAGAGAGAGCAGGGCATTCCCCTTCTAGCAGAGGAGACTGGATGCCCTAAAATATATTCTTACATTTTTGTTTGTTTGTTTGATTTGTTTTTCAAGACAGGCTTCTCTGTATATAGCCCTGACTGTCCTGGAACTCACTCTGTAGACCAGACTGGCCTTGAACTCACAGAGATATGCTTGCCTCTGCCTTTCAAGTGCTGAATTAAAGGCACGCACCACCACTGCCCAGCAACATTCTTGATTAGGCAAATAATTCTGGGGTTTGAGTAAGATAAGATGGAGGTATTGAGGGTATGAAATCTCCCTCCCTCCCTCCTTCGTTTCCTGTGCTGTTTACTGAGCAGATCTATCTAGAAGCTGTCAAATAAAAAAAAATTTAAATCTTACTCCAAAGTAAAGGTTAAAACCCAAAGTTTCCTCCACTGACCCTTTCTAGTATACAACGCTGGCTAGTTTTAGTGGACACCATCCAAACTTAAAGATGCTCCGCAGATTCTTTTAGAACTGCCTATTTAATTAGTTGGTGAGCCCCGTGCGGGCTGGAAGAGGAGACAAGTGCATTTCTTCCTTCCTCATGTTCTTTCAAAATAAAGTGGTCAAAAGAAAACCACAAGTATGGAGAAACTAAACCTTGAAACAGATCGTCTGCACCCCCAAGGTTCTAGTTTATGGTTTCTACATCCTGTCTTATCTAATTCACTGATTTTACTTGTAATTTCACACCCCAACTCTGTTTTCACGCTTGACTACTTAAATTCTGGTCCAGACAATGGCCCCTGCTCATTTTTCCACGTTCAAACCTTACCTGTGCTCAATAACAAGATCGACAGCCAGGTGAGATGGTCAGGCTCCACGTCTTCTCATTGCTCTTGTGTGAGTGTTTCAGTTCCAGCTTTGAAGGGAGAGGGGAAAAATAGCCTCCTGGGTGCTTGTCAAAGCACACACTCCTGTAAGCATAGGCAAAGATAATTTTCAGGGCCTTTAAAATGACCTGAAATTAAGTTCAGTTACAATATTATAACAAAGAAGTAAACCATTTAGACGACTCTTAAAACTAGGCTACAAAACTAAGCCAATGAAAAGCAGGGGAAAAATAAGAAATCAGTTACTGAAACAAGAAATCAGTTATTGTTTAGCTACATGGCAGTTCTTTATAGCAAAGAACTCATATTGAATAGAACATTTCAACCTCCTGGTTAGCTGGTAGGCAAGGTAGACAATTGCAATTTATTCAGTCATTCAAACCCATTTGTAGAATGCCTGTCATATGTCACAGAAAGCACTGGTCTAAGTTAACAAACACAGGCCTTTGTGTTCTCTAAGTTTATATACTGCACTGTATTAATGCTCTTACGCTGTTCTAGTTTATGATGAATTTTCATGCTTTCCTGTTTTAGCGAATAGTGGTTGAATAAGAGTTATTGTTGAGCCTTATGCACCATTTCCTGGTAGCCAAAATATGTATCTTACGACTTATTGTAGATTTTCTTCTCTTTTTAAGTTTTATTTTAAAGTGTAATTTTAATTCAGATTGAATGAACAAGAAGAAAAGTGAGAGCAAATTATAAGAAGACACTGCTGTATCAAATGTAAATAATGGATTGTGAACATACTCATAGACAAATGACCCTCCTCCAGCACTCTTGCACAGTCATAGGTACGTGTGCTGATGCAGCCTTGAGTACTATCAGCTCACAAGACCATGAAGGGTTTTTCATTCTTTCACCCAGAGGTGGCATCTGAAGCCTGGGGTTCTTTAAACCGAATATCTAAACTCCCGGGGCCTCAGAGGGAAAGAAACGAGAGTATTACAGAGAATGTCTCAAGGATTCAGATTGTAGGTCTTGAACTAGATTCGCTCTGTAACTTCTTCCTCTTTTGTAAATGCATTGAAATAGTTCTTCCTTTCATCTCCAGATAGCAGATGTTTTTTAAAATATTTATTTATTATGTATATAATATTCTGTCTACATGTATGCCTGCAGGCCAGAAGAGGGCACCAGACCTCATTACAGATGGTTGTGAGCCACCATGTGGTTGCTGGGAATTGAACTCAGGACCTTTGGAAGAGCAGGCAATGCTCTTAACCACTGAGCCATCTCTCCAGCCCCCAGATAGCAGATTTTTAGAGCTGAAAAACATATTAGAAACGCTCTTTTCTGATTCCTTCTCTTTATTTCAGTGAATGAGGAAAGACTTACTATTCACCAGACTTACTTCTTTGCCACTACCAGCAATCAAGTGCCACAGTTCTTTTGAAACACCTCCCAAACCTTTACTGCCACCAGGCCAGAGTAGGTTATTCCTTATGTCTTGACCGGTCCCAAAGTCACCATACTGTTTTTCTTGCCTTTCATCTTTTAACTTATCCTGGGAAAGCATCCAGATCATATAGCATGAAATACACTGACATGTTCCCATGTGGGGAAAACGTACCAATCTCACTGTGTGGTCAAAGGATAAGGTTCAAAACCCAGATAAGGTGAGGAATTCCTACAGGTTGGCCCTAACTTACCTTTTTAGGCCTATCTTTTAGTAGTCCTCTAACAGTCAAAGTTCATTAAATACTTAACTAATGTTCATATTTTCTAAGCAGAAGTCTAGCCTTGAGATAACTGAAGTTTTTTTTGTAGCTAGGTTCATGCAAGGTTAAAAGTGAAAAAGACAAAAAATGAACAGAAAGAGGTGAGTAGGCTGCATTTAAAAAAATAGTTTCAATTCTGCTCACCTTCTTTTAATTTTCATATCCTTAAGCCCACTCTTGGCTCACTGTGATTTTTCCTAGTAAACCGTATAGTATTGCACTTTTGCACTAAAATTGCACAGACTATAGGGCGCTGTAGTTGCCAGACAAAACCGTTAAATTGGCAAAGCAAGACTTTTTTTTTTTTTAAGGACAATGAGATCAGGCTTTAAATTTGAAATAATTTGGGCTCCAGAAAGTGGAGAGCCTCTTCAGTTTCACACACTGCCTTCAAGAAGCTTCGGGAGATTTTGGGAGATTTCCTCTCAGTAAACTAAGAGAATATGCCCAGAGTTTCCTCCACAGTAGAAATAGAAGCAGTCATCGCTGACACTATTCTAAATCCATCACATAACTGAAGCTTACATTTTAATCTCTTGATTTGGAAGGGTCAAGGTCATGCTACTTTGGGAAAGGCAGAAGGCAGGATTGGACTCACAGACTTAAGCCCTAGCTTGTATATTCTATTCTATGAAATGACGAAACTAACCAAGAGGAGAATTGACAGGATTACTGGAGGCTGAGGTTAACCAAGAGGATGACAGGCTTCCCTGATGCCGAACGGAGGCGGAAGAGAGCAACACTGGCAAACCCCAGCCGGGCGGCCATCTTGTGGGAGGAGGGAGGCCGGAAGTACCCAGTCTGGACGAGGCTTGAGGGTGGCGAAGGGGCCGTGTGGGAGGGACTCGGGAACCTGAGGGCGGGGCGGAGCGGTGTCGCCTGGGCTTGGGGGCGGGGCCTGGAGACGGGGTGGAGCCTGCCACGAGCTTGGGGGCGGGGCCTCTGCAGGGTGGAGATCTGCATCTCCGACCTCCAGGCCAGGGGCGGGGTCTCTGCCTCGCCGACCTCCAGGCCGGGGCGGGGCCTGGGGCGGGGCGGAGCCGTGCCGCGAGTTTGGGGGCGGGGCCTCTGCAGGGTGGAGACCTGCATCACCGACCTTCAGGCCGGGGGCGGGGCCTGAGGGCGGGGCCGAGGCGGGGCGGAGACCCCCGGCTGCGGACGGCCAAGGTAGCTGACAGGGCGGCAGCGGCTCGCCCCTCCCTTTCTCGGAACGTGGTTGGGCAGCTGCAGCTAGCCCACGCCGCGGTGAGAAGAGGGCTGGGGGCGGGAGATGCCGGCGTTGTGCTCGCTGCTCGGCCCTCTGCGAGCACCGGCAGCCGTCTCCTCGCAGCCCGGGCTGCAGACCTAGCAGGTGAGATGAGCGCCGGTAGGATGGACCTGCTGGGTCTTACTCCTGCCCCTTCCCTGGGGTCCTGACCAGTGGGCAGCGCCAGGCTCCCGGTGTCCCCGGCCTCGGCCAGTTGCAACGCCTATTCCTCTCTGCCCCGCATCGTCTACGCTTGAAACCTGCGGGGACACTCGGGATGGTCGGCGCAGAAGGGGCGACTTGTCCCATCTGCTGCCAGAGCTGCGTCCCCTGGGTGCGGAGCGCCCCGTTGCACGTGGGACCACCCTGTCATCTCGGACTTTTCACTTTATCTCAAGGGGGGGGCCCAGTATCTGCCCCTCCTGAGCGTCTCTGCCGAGGTACCTGGTGCTTTGCGCCAAATTTTCTCCTTCTTTACGGAGCACCTGACGTGACTCCTATGCCCTGGCTTTCCATTTTCACGGATGCCAGCTGCCCTTGGGGCCATCTATTCGCTTAGGGACTCTGCACTCTTTATCTTGGCGGGCCAAAGTCTGTCCCTGGCAGGCAGACAGGGAAACAGGCTGTGGATAGGGTGCCTGTTGATGTTTAAGAGTTCTCTTATAGCTCCACACGGCACTAGGTTTTTCTCATAGAGAAAGGATATTGGATGTTTGAGAAAAGAACAGCCCAAGAGTTTAAAGCTTTCTCTTTCAAGTTAACAATGCACCACATTTTAACTCAGTAGCAATTTAATCTACAATTCCAGTACTTTGGTGATGCTATCTAAGGCAAATATAAAGTGACTAGACGTTTGTATACTTCATTTTCAAGTGTCTGCCCCAGTATACTGGCTTGCATAGCGGCAGTTCAACTTGTGTGTTCTGTAACAAGCTTTGTTTTTGTAGATTAAAGAACTGGATGTCATTTTTTTTAAAACTTCCTTTGTTGTGGTTCTTGTTCATCTTAAAATATGCCTTAGAAGCATTTTTTTTGTTTTGTTTTGTTTTTCATGTTTAAAGTGGTATGAGATAAAACTTCAGACTTATTTTTAATTTCCCCTTCCTTATTTTGGAACAAATGGAAAGCCAGTCCCGACTGGCTTTATTTTGTAGCTGAGGCGAGGCTTGAGCTCTTCCTGCCTCTGCCTCCCTAATGCTGGAGTTAAAGTGTATGCCATCATGTCAGGCTAATTTTAATTTTCATTTGCTTCGGGAACTGTTGCTTTTATAACACTGGAAAAATTAAAAGCGGGGGGGAAAACATTACTTTTTAAAGTTTTTTTTTTAAATTTTCAATTAATCGAAAGTTGAACCTGGGTCTTTCTTTACCTATTGGTCATCACCTCGATGAAGAGGTCTTTGTTCATTGTCAGCAGCCACTTAAGATCAAACTGAATTCAACTCTTCCGTAATGGGTGGGTCTAAATCAGAGACTAGTAACTTTATGACACATCCCAAACTGGTAATTTTTTGGACTATCCAGTACTTCTGTTATTGGTGATCTGTAATGGCAGGTGTGTCTGCAGAGCTACTTAGGACAATGGATATTCTTTACTTGGTTACCACTCTAATCCTTTCCATGAGGTCTACAATCCCTCTGCCCTCTCTCTCACCCTCTTTTGAGTTTTTTTGATGGTTAGGGTTTTTTGTTTGTTTGTGTGTTTGTTTTGTTTTGATTTTTGAGACAGGCTCTCGGTGTGCAGCCCCGGCTAGCTTTGAGCTTGTGGTCCTTCTGCCTGTGTTCCAGTGCTGGGTTTCTAGCGTGGGACACCACACTTGGTACTAGGACTGTTGTTGCCATTTCTTGAAGGCCTATTCTGTGATAAGCTGTGAACTAAATATCCTTTCTATATAGTATCTCCCTCAGGACGTTTCCCTGCTCATTTTGCAGTTCAGGAAACCGACTGAGGGAGGCAAAGTATTGATCCAGGTTAAGGCTCAAAGTCTGTTAGTCTTTTCACTTAACTATTGCTAATTAAGATTGATATTTTAAAAAATATACAGCTACACTGTTGTTCTTATGTGGTCCAAATAGGGATTATGGATTATCCAAGTAAAGAAATATAGGAAACTTGGAGAAAGCATCAAAAGTCTAGGCCAGATTCTCACCGCCTTTCCAAAGTACACACTGCAAAGTACACATTTCTTAAGGGCTCCAATGTCTAATACTCAAATCTGATTGCTAATCAAATCCTTCAAGGGTTACCATGTGTAACAACCAGAATCTGTCTATGTGTCCCAACCAATACCTGGCTATGTGTCCCAACCAGAACCTGACTATGTGTACCAACCAGAACCTGGCTATGTGACCAGCCAGAACCTGGCTATGTGTCCCAACCAGAACCTGGCATATGTACAAACTAGAACTTCTCTATGTATACCAACCAATGCCTGGCTATGTATACCAACCAGAACTTCTCTGTACCAATCAGTGTAATTCGGTAAAACTCAAAATTTGGTGAACATTGTAGGACTGGTTTCTATTGATTACTCTTGTTTAATCCTGGCAGAAAAAAAGAAATGCTTGTCTTAGTCCCAGTGAGATGTAAGGTTTTTCCAAGGGTTTGGCTTATAGGGAGCAGCACAGGAAATATTCTCTTACACAACCCGGGTATCAGTTGATGATCTTTGCTCTGTCACCCCAGTGTTTTGAATGTGATGTGGGTGTTCAAGAATTTAGCCAAGCTTTGTAAATTGCAGGAGACACCAGATTTTCCCCTGTCTTTACATGGGAAACCTAGAATAATCACTTAGAAATTGGCAATTACCATCATATTAATTCCAAATTACTATAAAAAAAACCGAGTCATCTGAGAATTATCTAAAGTTTGTGCTCATTGTGTCCCTGGCAACAAGAGGAGAGGAGGGAGTCTATCAGCTGCCACCTTAGCCCACAGAAGTTGGTCCTTAAAAACCTCATGAACATCTTTATAACGTTTTAGGAAACAGTCTGTGTTCGGGGCTGTTGCTGCTGTGAAAAGCATTTATCACGTGGAAAGAGAGATTGTTCACTCATGGACTCGATAGTACCCAAGAGAGAACTGGCAATGAGAGAAGAGGTTGATGTAAGAACAGGTTGTTGTTTAATGAATTTAGTGGAATTTTTAATGAATCTAGCCCCTCTCCCCCAGTGCTTCCTATGTGCCAGATATTAGGGACACGAGAGTGTGGAGAGACATGTGTGGTCTTTGCTTCCGTGACATTTCAAGTTTGGTAAAGGAGACAGTCGTTGCAAGGCATTGGGATAAACAAGCCGAGAAAAGCAGACTAAGGGAAGGACCATGATTTTATTTGAGAAAAAAAATATGCCTAACTATGTTATTAAAGACACCTCACCCGACGAAATGATTCCTGAACCGTACAGTTGAGTTTGAGAGTGGTTAAGTGTTCATTATGTGGGCACTGCAAATGGCAGAGCACATTTTAGAGTGAGCTACATGTGTAAAGCCCCCTGTGGCCCTGAGGAACTGTAGGTCAGTGTGTGTGCTTACGTAAAATGAACTAAGGGGAGCCTGGTGCATTGACGTCTTCTAATCACTTTCTCTCTCAAAGGTTCTCTCGTACTCTACCGAAAGTGATATTCAGCTTTGGTTAAGCGATTGCCAGGTGCCGGATGTGATTGGAGCCAAAGGACTCTCCTGATACTGCCGCTTCACAGATGATAGAGTAAAGCCGAAGACGTTAAGTTTCGGGTTCAAGTTGGTAAGTGCTGCCCTGCGATGATTCTCCCTAAGGCTCAAGCAGGACCACAGGTTAGAAGAGACTTCTGGTTCCAGTGTGACTCCTTCATCTCCCCGTGAGAACGTCCGAAGTTTCTAGAGACTCTGGGTGCAAGTCGGTCCTTTGTAGACACTGAGTCTGCTCCTCTTGGCCACTAGATGGAGGTGGACTGTGGATGCCCGGAGAGAACCACAGGGCATGACTGCAGCCGTAACGTTTGTGGACACTGAAAAGCGGAATGGTAACACGCATATTTTGAACTGACCTACCTTTGAGAGTCAAGTACCTCCCCTGCCTCTTTCCTCTAGTCTTCCCTGCCCCCCACGCATCCCGTTGGATTTGAAGAGAGTGTGGACATTTATTTGGCTATTTAATATGTAAATAAGCCCAGGTTTGCAGCGTTCCATTTCATTCTCTACTCTGGTTAGTTGTAGCGCTGAATTTTCTTTTCTTTTTTCCCCCCAGAGACCTAGTTGGAGGTGAAAGGAGAAAGAAAATGGATTCTCATTTTTCAGCAGAGAACTCAACCCTTGCCATTAACGAGACTCTGTCTGCAACGGCAGCTCATGGATTCAATTCCACCAATGACCCACCTTCGATGTCAATCACAAGGCTTTTCCCAGCCTTGCTGGAATGCTTTGGCATAGTCCTTTGTGGCTACATAGCAGGGAGGGCCAATGTCATCACATCGACACAGGCCAAAGGCCTGGGAAATTTTGTCTCTAGATTTGCCCTGCCAGCTTTACTATTCAAAAATATGGTTGTACTTAATTTTTCCAATGTGGATTGGGCTTTCCTCTATAGTATCTTAATTGGAAAAGCCTCTGTGTTTTTCGTCGTATGCATATTGACCTTATTGGTTGCCAGTCCCGAGAGCCGGTTTAGCAAAGCTGGACTGTTCCCTGTTTTTGCTACACAAAGTAATGACTTTGCATTGGGATATCCTATAGGTAAGTTATTTTTATTCTTAAATTAAAAAAAATTCAAGCATTTTATGTGGTAACATAAGCATCTAAGCATTTGTTAGTAACATATTCTTGTCTTTAGGAAATCTTTCATTGTTTGTTTAATTGAAATTTTTCACACAATATATTCTGATTACAATTTTCCCCTGCCACAACTCCTCACAGACCCTCCCACCAACCCACCATTTTTTTTCTTAAAGCTGTCTAAAATTAGAATATTTTTTCTTTAATTTTAGAGTTTTAAGGATCACTTAATTATCTACCTAAAATAAATTGCTATATTCTAATACCTTAGGGGATAATCTTTCTAGTAGTATTCTATTTCTTCTCAATTATCTCATATAAAGAAATATAGTTTCTTGAAAGGATAGCAGTCTGATTTAAATTATGTTTTAAAAACTTCTTATTTTCCTGAAAGTACTCATCACGACATGCCAGCAGTGGGAATTTATGCCGTCAGTGGCTTTTCCACACCATTCTTGTTCTTCTGCTTTAGAATATATAGGTTATTTTACAAGTAAAATTTGTTTTGAGTTTGTTATTTGAGTTTCTAGTATATTTATGCTGAAGTTCAATTCTTGTTTAAGGACCAAAGTGGTAAAAACACATTGAGTCTGCAGATCTGTACACAACCCAATATAAAAATATTGTCTGGTAAAATAGTAAGCACACTAATTTGGGATGCTGTGGTTTCTTGAGAGGAAATATATTTTGTTTTCCAGGATATACCACCATTCCTAGACACTAGTTGTTAATATTTAAGAATGCAAGTTGCATTGCTTTTGACACGCAGCACAGGGTGGGCATTGTTGTGTCTGTATCCACTCAGTTCCTTGTGCGCGGGTGCAACACGCCAATGCTAGGAAGTGGCCTGGGAGCAAAGTTCTCAAACATGCTGAGTTCATATTTTAATGGAGAAATAAAGTTATCGTTGAAACTAAGATCATACCAAACGTTGGCAGGGACCAGCAGAATAAATAAGGGCCGGGTGTGAGGAGATTGTCCCGTGGCAGAGTTATGAGTTAAGGTTTCTCTGATGATATACCTTCAGAGCAGAGATCCAGTGGAATATTAAATTGTACAATTGAAACCTTCTGTGAACTCTCAGGTCTCAGTCATTTTACCCCATCCTCCTCCCCAAAAGCCATTTCATCACTGACTCCAAAGAGTCTGTAGAGAACTCTACCGTTCACCTCTCCTCACTTTAGCCATGGAAAAATACCGAAGCCATCAAACATCACGGAGTAACCAGGAGCCTGAAGAGGGGGTAAAACAAGACTCTTAGCCAATGGGTCTTTAAGTAGGAGCTCTATAGATATCCCTTTACAGTTACTAAAGTTTAAGTTGAAATCACACCGCAGAAGTTAATGTTTGTCCATGTCCTTCAGAGCACTAAGAATGAAGTCTGGTCAAGGATTTGTAGGCTAAAGACTCCAGAAGTGGCTCGTCGCGATAGTGCTAAGTATTCGATAAATATTGTTCTTATTTTAGACATGAACTGGACGTATATAGTTTCATGCTTTTATAGACTAGTGAGTTTATAAAGAGAACTAACATTTGTAATTTTAGACTTTACAGGGGACTTTATTATTTGAAGAGGGTGGATGTTATCACTTTCAACTAAGGAGACAGGGTTACAGGATTGTTTTAAGCTGGGTCACACAGCTAACACGTGCCTGAGACCCAGCTCTAGGCTTTCTGGTTCTAAATCCCAGGCACTCTCTCATGCCACATGGTTACATAACAGGCTAAGTCTATCTTAGAAGACCTGACCAACCTTTGTAATTTAGTAGTTTCAGAACAGAATCAGATGTTTTTGCCTTTACAGTCTGTTTGGGGTGGGGGGCAGGGCTAGAGAGGTAGCTTAGTAAGAGAGCGTGCTGCAAAAGCGGGGGAACCTGAGTTCAAACCCCGAGCATCCACTCAAAGACCAGGTACGAGGGTCTAGCTTCCTATACCCTCTTCTTTGTGAAAGGTCTTCCAGTCTGTGTGCTTGCTCTATGTGTGTGTTTCCTTGCCCTTAATAAACATGATTCTTTACCAGCTTGAAGAAATAAAAAAAGTCAGACAGGACTTTCCTACCTAGAACCCCAGTGCTGGGAGGCAGGACCAGGTGGGCCCTGGAACTCACTGGCCAGTCAGCCTAACTGAAAGGAGCCTCAGGTTTAGTGAGAGACCTGTCTCTAAAATATAGTGGAGAGAGATGGAGAAGGACTCCAGACTTCCTCCTCTGGTCTCTGAATGCACACACAGATACATCAACCCACAAAGGGGAAAAAAAGAGTAGACATGGAAAAAAGCTACTGGATGACTTACTTTTCCTACTAAGATGCTTTCCAAATTAAAAATATATTTACCCAGCCATTTCATTACGGCTTTTCTTACCTTCCACTTTATATAGTAAATGTGGTACTAGTGAAGTTCCTCGAAGCATAGCAGCCTGAGTTTCCTTGATGAATGTGTTGTGCAATTTGGGATTATAATCTCTGTTTGCTTTACTCACAGATAATAGCTCTTGTAACACCAGGCTGTGGACTATAGCTTTATTAAAAACCAGTCATATAGACGTTTTCTCATCTACTTGTAAAATGGGAGATGTGTACAGAGAGAACATTACGTCATGTGTCTGCTCCCCAGTGGGGTATTTGTGAGTGCAGTCTGTATCCGTCTGTCTTCTGCTCTTGTCCATGGTGAGCAGACAACAGTCACCGGGGAGACCTTTCTTCTTCTCCTAGGAATTCCCACTGTCGTGTTCAAAGAGAAGTGTTGCTGATGAATTAGATGAAACACTCTGCTTAGGGCTGCATTTGTTCCTCATCTGCCCAGTTTACAGGGGAGATGCTGGCTTGGAGAGCAGACAGATAAGTTAGTGAATAAAGAGGAGATGACTGTACCTCTTCTCTGTACAATGACCAGGGTGTTTGGGAAATAAATAATGCTGTATTGCTGTGTAGTTTTTAACACTAGAGTCAAGTGGATTGGAGACAAGAAAAAGCTTACTGTCTTTTAGGACAGTTCTTTCCAAAAGTGCTCTTAAAAATCCAGGTGTGAGAAGAAACCAGGAATTTACCAAGGGGAAAGGCTGGTTCCAGCAGATCAGAATGACTCCCTGCCTCTGTCATTAAAAGATACTAATAGGGCATAGTTAAGTCCTATAATTTATTCTTCAAACAATGCTGATAGCATAAGTACCCTGACTAATCATAATTATGCCCTGGTGCTCGAGCTGTAAACACAATAGAGATGAAGCCATTTAGCTCTACGCCATTAAATAATGGGATGGTCTTGTCAGGGTCTGTGTGTTATTTGCTAGAGATTGAAACCCTGCAGGAATCAAAATAGGAGTCACAGTGGGTGGCTAATTTTATCTTAGTTCTTCCAAGCCATATAATAACTCCTCATAATGGGATTCCCCCTCCCTATAAGAGCCTTATTTATAATCATTAATTAATTAGGACTTAATAGTTGATGTAGTGATTATAAATCTAATTTTAGCTGCTATAGGTCACTGTATTCATGTGTATTTCCCTTTCCGATTTGAAAGATTGTCTTCAGGTTGCTAACAAAAGGTTGCTAACTGCCAGTTTGTGAAGATGGAATGTTAAGTAATTATGGAAATGAGTGGCAAAAGAGACTAAAATTCCCATGCTGAACCCCTTTCTCCTGGTAAATTACTAAGTATTGATTTAATCACGATGATTTGCTCTCCCACTAGACATTACTTCTCCTGTCCTTACACACTCGTTCAGCTGAGTTAGAAGATGCTCATTGTAACCTGCTTTATAAATATTCTCAATGCGTGAAAAGGGAAAAAAACATGGAATTTCAGTTAGGTAGAAGGAGTAACTTCAAGAGACCTATTGTACAACGTAGTGAATACAGTTAATAACAATATAAGAATTCACATCATTAAAAATTACGTAAGGAAATATGTATGCGGGCGAGCTTAATTTAACCGTTCCAAAACATGTACATTTCAAAGTAACATGTATGTAACACATGTGATTTCTATTGGCCAATTTAAAATAATTTGATAATCCTGTTACTCAGGAGGCTGAAGCAAGAGGGACTGCTGGGAGTTCAAAGGCAGCATGAAAATGTACACACACCACACGCATCAAAAAAAGGCTAATTAAGGTGATAATTTTTAAAATAAAATATGGATCCACAAAGAACTAGATTATCCAACAACAGATGTAAATTGCTGTGTGATGCAAAATACGTTTTTACTGTATCTGAAACCCTTAGCATTGGTTGATGTATCAGCTAATTCTGTTCATCGGATCTGTTCAGCTCCGTGTTGGGTGGGGTATGTGTGTTATAGAACAATGCCTTCCGGCACTTTCTTGAGGTGTCGTTGATACAAAGCGGAGTATCGGAGTGTTCCGGAGAGGGTGAGATTTAATAATGTAGGTTGAAGACTTGGCAGAATGAGTCCCAGAGTCTGTCCTTAAATAGAAGGCAAGTCTCGAGAAGGAACCAATTCAAGAAGTTAGAATGAAGGCATGGTCTACAAGTGAAGCTTGTGTTTATGGATATAGTGTTTGTCGACTGTACATGTGCTATGGCTCTGGCAGATGTCGTCTTTGCTTTACGGAGTAGTAAAAGATGTGTCGGGTAAGTAGGAAGACCGTTATGGGGACTGGTTGTGCTCATTAAAAGAAAGCCACGATGAGTGACAGAAATGATAGAAAAATACTCATTTTTGAAAGCTCTGCACATTTGAGATTTATTTTTTTTATATTTATTTATTTATTTTGTATACAATATTCTTTCTGTGTGCATGCCTGCAGGCCAGAAGAGGGCACCAGACCCCATTACAGATGGTTGTGAGCCACCATGTGGTTGCTGGGAATTGAACTCAGGACCTTTGGAAGAGCAGGCAATGCTCTTAACCTCTGAGCCATCTCTCCAGCCCCCACATTTGAGATTTGATGGCACTTTCTGGAGTTAATAATATAGATGAAAGGAGTGGTTGAGAAAACACTAAAGAACACTGGTTAGTGGATATACCAATAACCTAATTTTCAGACTTTTAACTAATAGGAGTAAGAATCAAGAGGAGAGAATTCAAAAGACCCTGTAGGAAGGAAGGGCAGTAGTCTCCCATATCTGACAGAGCATGTCAAGATCCCTCTTCCGACTCCTATATATAGTAGGCCATAAACTCCCAGCAGCAGCTCTTGCCTCAGCATCCTGAGTAATAAGATTCTCAACTATGTACATATATGTAATGTTGTCTTATCCATATCTACCTATGATCGGGTTTAATGTATAAAGTCGGCACGCCGAGAGCTTGACAGCAGCTAGTAAGACAGACTAGTCATGCCCTGTAGAAATGATGAGGTTGCTTACTGTTCTTGTTACCCGTGGATAACTGGATGGGCCTGTAAGGAGCCAGAGGAACAGAGGAAGGAAGGGGGTGCTGCTCTGTTGATGGGCCTAGCAATAGCAATGGAAGATTGCTGCTCAGACTTGCATTGCATTCTTGAGAGAGAGGGAGGGATGGAGAGAGGGAGGGAGCGAGGGAGAGAAAGATGGTAGCCATCAGTGATGTGTCAGGAATGGAAATTTCTAGACATAAGCAATCAGTCAGTATAACAGGCTTTGAGTAGAGTGTGCAGCTGGAGATGGAGGTTGCCACAGAAAATACTTTTGCACTGCGTTGTGGCCACTTAGGAAAAATTCTTAGACCCAGGTTGAAAGTGCAGAGCATTCCCCAAATATATACTCCTCTTAAGAAACCAAAGTGGTGGGCAGGTACGGACACCTTTTTCCTAGAGACAGGATTACCTAAGAAGTGTAGCTTCCCAAGAGTAATTATCAAGATGGGGCTTTTCACTTAAACAAGCCCCAGGAAACAGGGGAGGCAGCCTCCGAGTCGTAAACCGGCGCATCTCATTTAGAAATCAGCGAAGAGAACTGATGGGGTTTTTATGCAATCAAACGCGTTTAACCTCTGCTCTATTTTGGAGATGTTCAGACCTATGTGTGTGCTTCTCATAGAGAAAAATGATTTGAGTCTTATAAAAAGTAAGTGTAGCTAATGAGATCAAGGTGAGGTTCTGTGGTTATATAATCTATTACATAACTTCAGCGGGGCATGTGTCTGACATTAACTGAACTTAGGAATGCTGAGGAGGTAAACAAATATGTTTTCCTACTTGTGTTACTATATCTTAGTGTAAATGAAGAAACTTGATCTACATTATTTTCACATGATTGCCTCTCTCCTTGGAATGATTGTGGCTGTTTATTTTATTTCTCAACTTCGCATCCATTAGGAATGAGCTCTTATATACTTCCAGCTGGATAGGTCCAAGTTCTATGTCTGAAATAATCGCGAAGACCAAGTCGTGTATTTGGCGGCTTTACGTTGCCTTGTTCCACCCCAGGCCAGTTCCTCAGTCTTCGCCTTCTGGAACTGCTAGAAGTGTGACCCCCACCAACTTCCCCCACCAAGAAAGCATCTTCTGTGGCAGCTAAGTTCCCGAGTCATCATGCCTTCTCAGACTCTCTGAAAGCTCCTTATGTCACCCACAAAATATAGCACGAGTGCCATCTCTTGTTAATCTCACAGCCGGTTTTGTTTTGTTTTTGTTTTATCCGGCCTCATTCTTCAGTGAGTAACAGGCTCTTTGGGAACATGCTGAGAAAAAGTGATGCCCTGTTTTCTTAAGAATGTGTAGTTACTAGCCAGGTGGTGGTGGAACACGCCTTTAATCCCAGCACTCAGGAGGCAGAGGCAGGTGGATCTCTGTGAGTTCAAGGCCAGCCTGGTCTACAGAGTGAGTTCCAGGACTGCTCCGACTACTGAGAAACCCTGTCTCTAAAGGCAAAACCAAGCAAACAAAAACATGTACTTACACATTGTGTGGTAACCCTCCAAAAGCTTTCCAGGTCCAGCCTTCTGTCCTGGCTTTAGCGGCTTCTCTGGTCTTCTTGGAAGCATTCCCTGCTTTCATTTCCTCACAGCCTACCTGCCCCATATGGCAAGGGCATCGCTGGCTGCTCTCTTGCTGACGACTGTTGAAGTGGATGTCAATCATTGCTCTCCATTCTCGTCATTCCCTCCCATCCCCTGCAGACTTTAATGTCTGACTCTCATCTCCATTACGAAGTTTGCCTTTTTCACGTGACATTAGCGTCCTTCTCGGCTACCCACTGGATTCTCTGCCCTCTCAGTTCTCTGGCCTCCTCATCTCCAGGGAAGTCTTTCCTCCCTGTCAGCTGCCAGCTCACATGGCCATGTCCTAGACCACATCTGGAAAATATAAACTTGATCGTTCACATCTGACTAGAAACTTCGAACTTCCAACTGTAATTCAGCGGTGCCTCAGGCCCCTGCCTCACGTCTCTCCATCTTTCCCCGTGGAGTGTGGACTCCAGTGCTGTGGAGTTTCTGAGCATGCTCTCTCCCCACCTACTGCCATCTGACTCCTGCCATAGCACACCAATGAAGATGCTCGCTCCACTGAGTTCAAGCAAATACCTTATGCAGATTTATCTTTGCATTGCTCTTTTAAAAATTTTACAGCTCTTGCCTTAGAGATTCATTTTAAGTCCCTGTATTGGAAAATAGTTAAGTTTTTATAAAACATAATTTAAAGTTGTTATTTTATAAACTGGATGGTACTTAATATAGTGAGTTTTTCTTCCTTGTCAGTTTTATTACTAAAATTTGCCTTTCTAAAAATAAGTGAATGGGGTTGTTCATTACTATTTAGACTAATTTTCAATATAATAAACAAGCACAGAAATGATATATGCATATTTATATAATTCTGTAGTAATATTTTAAAACCAGTATTCTTTTTTTACAGTTGAAGCTCTGTATCAAACTACATACCCAGAATATCTCCAGTACATTTATTTGGTGGCACCAATATCTCTTATGATGTTAAACCCCATAGGGTTTATCTTCTGTGAAATCCAGAAGTCAAAAGATACTCAGAATGCTTCTCAAAATAAAGTAAAAATTGTGGGACTAGGATTTCTACGCGTGTTACAGAACCCGATCGTATTTATGGTCTTTGTCGGCATTGCCTTCAATTTTATTCTTGATAAAAAGATCCCTGTGTATATGGAGAACTTTCTGGATGGACTTGCCAATTCCTTCTCTGGATCGGCCCTGTTCTACCTTGGTCTGACAATGGTGGGGAAGATAAAGCGGCTGAAGAAGTCGGCGTTTGTGGTGCTGACCGTTCTCATCACAGCCAAGCTGTAAGTTTTGCTTACTGACTCTGGGAATTCTAGTTCGGGAACAAACAAACGCTTTAGCCAATTCATTGGGTTGTCTTGCACCTATTTTTCCCTTTAAACGTTGATTCTTACTTTTATGGTTGTGACTTAAAGGGAAATGGACTATTTGGGTATTGTAAAAAAAATATTTCCTTCCTAAGGCATGCAGTTTATTTTTTTCTACTTTACTGTCAGAATACAAAGATTATCGGTTTTACTTTGGGCTTTCCCCCGTTTTACTTTTGGGTAAGGTTTACTTAATAATTTCAATGTCTCAGTAAAATCATACTTAATCAGTTTTTATAATTTCAGGACATCAAACCCAGAGCCTTGTACATGCTAGGTAACTGTTCTACCACTGGGCTGTACCACCTTCCTAGATCATGATTTCAAAATAATTTTGCAAAATTTCTAAGTCCATTAAAAATCATAAAGTAAAAGCATCTTATTGTTTAAGAATAATTTTTAACATACACCTTTTTTAAAGAATTTGGGAATCTATTCAGTAATAGTGAGTTTGATTGAATGTTCTCAGTATAGGTAAGCCGATATAAACATTTTTAGACATATTATCATTGGAACAACATTATGGTAGAAATACTTTTTAGTTAATAGTTCTTAAGCCGGGCGGTGGTGGCGCACGCCTTTAATCCCAGCACTCGGGAGGCAGAGGCAGGCGGATCTCTGTGAGTTCGAGACCAGCCTGGTCTACAAGAGCTAGTTCCAGGATAGGCTCCAAAGCTACAGAGAAACCCTGTCTCGAAAAACCAAAAAAAAAAAAAAAAATAATGTAAATAGTTCTTCAGTTTATTGGCTTGTCAGCCATGGAGTTGACATAATTTTACTGCAATATTACCCAAAATGCTTAGAGCATGCTTAAATTTTTTTATATAAAAAACTTATAAGAGTTGAATTCATAGGACTAGGATGATGTTATACTTTTATATTTCCAAAATAAATAAAAATAAATAGTTCTGGAAAATATTTTTGGTAGTAATATATTCTTCAGAGTATATGAGTATTTCTACTGTACTATTGTTTCAATAATGATAATATTGTAATTTCAGTGTTAATTACATTTTCAAGGTCTCTTATTCTTATTAGATATTTGATTCTTTTTGAAAATTAAAAAAAAAATTAGGAACTAGAGAGATGACTCAGACTCTTCTTTCAGACAACCAGGGTTTGATCCCCAGGACCCACATGGTAGCCTACAACCATCTGTAACTCCAGTTCCAGGGAGATCTAACTCCCTCTTCTGGACTCTGTGGGCACTGCATGCACACGATGAGCAGAAATACAAGCAGGCAATACAACCATACACATAAAATAAATACATACATACATCAATTTATAAAAAGGAATTACAGTGCCTTCGCTGCATGACAACAAACAGCTAGGGCTGATTCATGAGTTCAGTTTGTAACGTGTTTGTTATACAAGCGTGCACGAGAACATGAGTTTGGTCCTGTAGCAGGTATGTAAAAACCTACACAGCAGTTCGTGCCTGTAATTCCAGCCCTGGGAGGGTGGGAACAGGAAGATTCCCTGGGCTTCCTGGCCGGCCAGCCTAGCCAGAGTGGTGCATTGCAGGGTCAGTGAGTGATCTTTTCTCAAAAATAAAGTAGCAAGCAACTGAGGATGACAGCCAGTGTCAACCTTTGGCCTCCACAGGCACACCTGTGTACGCACACGCATGCGTAATCCCAGCGGACCTCTCTAGGCTCTGCTGTGACAATGTACCAGCTTGTTCTTTCTGAAGGCAAGCCTAGTGCCTAGGTGACTGTGCTATCTTTTCCACAGAACTGTGAGGACACTAATAATAGCGTCCCCTGCCCCCAGCCCCGCTTTGAGTTGTTTCAGTTCCCCCTCCCTCTCGGCTGAGTCTTTTCTTTTGTTTACAATCTCAAGAACTAATTATTAAGATACTTTTCTATTGTGTTTTAGAATTTTATTGGGCTACATTGTTGTCATTAATTGAACCATTCAACACTTAATTACAAAGTTTAGCTTTTTTTCCCCCCAAAGTTTAGAAATTTTCTTGAGGGGAGTTCCGAAGATTTTCAACCTCTTTTTCATTTCACGTTTCAATTAACCAATAGAAAAAGCAAGAAAGCAGCTATAATTAAAATGCTTATTTTTTTTTGCAAAAAATATTTGTAAAAATCTGTTTTCCCCTTGATATTCCCTAACGTTTGAAATATTACTGGGCATTGTTCTTGAAATGGCTCCTAGCTGAACTCCTGACTTTCAATAAAATGTCCAACAGCAATAGGATATATGCATGAAAAAATAAATGCCTTTTGGGCAGGAAGAAGATAATGACAAAATTGCAAATTCACTAGCGCAGTTACTAGCAGGGACAGACAGGCGCTGATGTTTAGTACATTCTGTATCCCTTCTTTCTCCAGCCTGGTGCTGCCCCTTCTGTGCAGAGAGATGGTGGAACTCCTGGACAAGGGAGACAGTGTAGTGAACCACACGAGTTTGTCGAATTACGCCTTTCTCTATGGCGTCTTCCCCGTAGCCCCAGGCGTGGCTATCTTTGCAACCCAGTTCAACATGGAAGTAGAGATTGTATGTATGCACTGTTTTCTTCTAAGCTGGGCGGTTTCTGTGGTGAAGAGCAAAGGGAAGCTGTAAAATGCAGAAGGAACATTCTTCTAATGAGAATTGGAGCTTTCTAAGCTGCTGCCCCGTAAATAAAGCCTATTCCATAACATTATATAACCATAGTTATTTAATATGGGAACCTTAATCATCTATGCTGTTCTTCTTTTTCTTAAACTCAGACTTTTTTTTATTAGTCTTTGTTTTGTTTTGTTTCAAATACTTTGCAGCTACGCTTATAATTAAGCTTCAAAGTTATTTATAGGGAGTGACTTTTGGGATTTTGAGGGGAAAAATTCATTCATTGTAATCCAGTCACCACAAGAAAATATCCCACAATACACTAGAGAAAGTTGGTAAATTAATGGTGTCTATGTATATTGTATTTAGGGGTTCTGAAATGTAATATGAGGGACAGTCCCATTAATTAATTAATCAATATCATGTTTGGTAATTATTTTTTGTTGACTTTTCCCCATAGTCTGTGAAGTAGCATGGAAGAAAGCTGTTCATAGATTTAGACCATTGGAAGGGTGCTCTTTCCAGAGCCTAGAATATAATCAACAACATAAGTTATAGTATTTGAACCTAGATTAGAAAGAGGTCAATAGGGCATGCTCTTAGAAAAGAGAAGTATGGCGTCAGATCGCGTGCTGGATTCTATAATGTCCTTACCGGTTGTCATTTTCCATTTAGGATGCGTTAGTGTATTATGGGCATTTAAATTTTTAAGCAATTTTTTAGGTAAGATTATGACTCCTCAATTTGATCTCATGTTTGCAGATAACCTCAGGAATGGTAATAAGTACATTTGTGTCTGCTCCAATCATGTATGTTTCTGCCTGGCTATTGACCTTTCCCACCATGGATGCTAAGCCGCTGGCATATGCCATTCAGAATGTCAGTTTTGATATAAGTATTATCAGCCTGGTCTCCCTGGTAAGTATGTTTCAGTGTCAGATTGAATAGAAGCCACAAGATAAGTTTGGCGATAACTACTAAATGGGAAAATCATTTTTTAAATTTTTTTAAAAGATAAAATATAAAACTAAGCCTATCTGAAAGAAATGCAATATTAGTTTACTAATTAACTAAGTTTGTCTTTCCAGTGGGGAGTTTTGAGTTGTTCGGTGGGAAGGCGTGTGACTTAGTCAAGCTTGGGTTTGATTCCTTGTCTATTGCAAGTTACCAATGTGTCTCTTTGGAGTTACTTAATACCCTTTCTGCTTAATTTTCTTAGCTATAATGATAATTATTTCACTTGTTTTAAGGTTTGTGATAATGAAATAAGCATCTGTGAACGATAATCACCATACACATATTAGCTATTCTGAATCATAAGATCAGCAAAGGTCTTTGGGAGCAAGATTAACAAGTTATTTAAATGAAACCAGATAACTTTTTGAATTTGATCCTGCCAACTCAGATATATAAGCTTTAAGAACTAGAGTATCACGTAAGTCAGATTGCCTGCTGAATTCAGTCAGAATTCTAGATTGGAAAAAGAAAATGTTATTCTTAAAAGGAATGGATATGTGTATTAACAAAAAATAAATACACGATTAATGTGATATTTAGGAAATCCCATATCTATCACATCCTCTTTTTTTTGAGACAGGGTTTCTCTGTGTGTAATCTTGGCTTGGCCTTGAACTCTCTTTGTAGACCATACTGGCCTGGAACTCACAGAGATCCATCTGCCTCTGCTTCCCAAGTGCTGGGATTAAATGTGTGTGTCTCCACTGCCCAGCCCACCACATACTCTTTAAAAAAAAATCTATGTTCCTTAAAAAGAAGGTAGTTTGGGGAGACAGAAGGTATCAACATCTATTGGCAATTAGGGACAAGAAAAATTAACCAGCATACTTTCCTGTGCAGTTGAAGGTAGAATAGAAACTCAGTCCTGGGGCTGGGCTGTAGCCTAGTTTAAGCATGCCTGAGGCCCTGGGTTCAATCCCAGTACTAGCCAGAAAAGAAGGAAGAGGAAGAGGAGAAACCCAATTCTTGTAAATACTAGGAATACAAGATTAATCTTGGTGCAGGAGGTATGTGTTGTTTGAAATAAGACCATCTGGAATTTAGACTCCTCAGAAGCTAGTGCCATAAAAATCAGAAAAGAAAAAAAAATAGCAAAGCTCTTTCCCTAACCAATTGACTATGACATTGTGTTCTACCCCAGCCACTGAAGGTAGGCGTACTTAGAATGTGGCCCTGGTCAAACCACAGCTCTTAACTAATTTGTTAACCATGGGTCTGCCTATGCTTTATTTCACCTTGGATATAGTAATTTATATTAATAACTTGCAATTTCAATGAAACCTTAAAATTTCTTCTGGAATGCGGATAAAGAGAATTCTCTAAAAATACTAATCATGGGGTCCAGATGTAGGGACACACACCCATTATCCTAAACCTTGGGAGGCTCAGACAGGAGGATCTGGAGTTCAAGGTAAGCCTGAGTTCTATAGTAAGATCCTGTCTCAAAGAACCAAAGGCTAGGATGCAGCTCAGTGACTGAATGCTTGTCTAGTACATATGGGGCCCTGAGTTCAATCCAGCCCCACAATAAAAAAGACTTCTAATATGCTATCTAGTAAGTAATCATAAAGACTGAGAAACGTAAATAACTTGACCTTTTATCTTTAAGATCTGGTCCCTGGCTATCCTTCTCTTGAGTAAGAAATACAAGCAGCTTCCACATATGCTCACCACCAATTTACTCATTGCTCAGGTTAGTATACCTGTGGATACGGAAGCAGGGCTTTCCCCGGGTTTTCTGCGCTGCATGAGAGAAAATTACTTCGCTAGGCTTTGTATTCAGTTAGAGTCAGAATTATTAGCAGTGATATCAATTATACCTTAATTCCAGCTACTTTATGCTTGATGTATTAAATGCTGCAGTAGGTCTCAAGCTTTAAGATTGACAATGGCAATCAGTGATAAGCTTGCATTTTCAATTACAAACAACTGAGCCATTAAACGCTGACCTCTCACCCAGGTGTGAGTCACACTTGCAGTTCTGAGCACATAGCAGGCTGAAGCAGGAGGGCGGCTGGGAGTTCGAAAGCAGCCTGTGTCGCAGAGTAAGACTCCCATCCTGAAGAGTAAACCAATAACAAGAGGAGAGCTCCCGCGATCTGACGTTACAGTTAGGTCCTGGCATGGCATGTGAAGTTTTACATTTTCTATGTAAATCATTACTAAATAAGGCTAGAATTTTATGGTCATTATTTTCTTTTAATATGTACATTGTTCAAGGCTCTATGGAAAAGAGGTTTTTAATCATAAAGCTTGAAATCTTAGGAAAGCCAGTATATAAAAGTTATGTTCAGTGGCAGTTTTGAATGGGAGATTATTTCTGGGAATAAAGCTTCGGTGGGTACGGTTAGATTCATAGTTTTCTTCTGTTATAGTGAATCATACAATTTACTTTTAGCTACTTACAAAATCTCTTAATAATTTTTTCTTTAGTCTATTGTTTGTGCTGGAATGATGATATGGAATTTTGTTAAAGAAAAAAATTTTGTTGGACAAATTTTGGTGTTTGTTCTATTGTACAGCTCCCTGTACAGCACCTATTTGTGGACAGGTAAGTTGGCTCGCGAAAGGACTGCTAAAGTCTGCCCCCCTCCTCTCCCTCTAAAAGACCTCAGCATCTACTGATCCATTTGAAGTGTGTTAGCACAGGTCAGGGTGTTTACTCAGTTTGTTACACACACACACACACACACATATATGCACACACGTCTCCAAAGCTGAGTTATCTGCTGAGTACTCTGTTTCTGCCAGGCTCAAAACCCTCCTAAGTCACATGGTCCTTTTCATTGGGGGTCGTTGGCTCTGGGCCAGTGTCAATGTAGCACCCCTTTGGAGACACCAGGTAGAAAAGGACAGAGGTTAGAGTGTCCCAGCGCTCACCTCTGGGATCCTATTGAACTGCCAACTGTTTTGCCTCATACAAATTAACTAGCTTTGGGTCTTCTGGGGTTTTTTTTGTTTGTTTGTTTTATGTTCATTGGTGTTTTGCCTGCGTGTATGTCTCTGAGGGTGTTAGAACCCCTGGAACTGGAGTTACAGACAGTAGTGAGCTGGCATGTAGGTGCTAGGAATTGAACCTGTGTCCTCTGGAAAAATAGTCAGTGCTCTTAACCTTTGAGCCACCTCTCCAGCCCCCAGGTCTTCTGTTTTATTACTTCTAAAGCTGGCTTGCAGCACATTACACAGATGTTCTGAGGATGAAGTGCAGTATAGGTGTTTACATCTGGTACACAGCAAACATTCAAGAAATGGGAATCTATTAATCATTTTTTATTATTATAGAGGGAGGAAGAGGCAGTAGGAGAATAAGAAAAGTGGGTAAGCGGATGTGGAGAGGCTGCGGAGATGACTTACAGTGGCTAAGAGAACTGACCTAGGTTTGATTCCCAGCACCCACATGGAGGCTCACAACCGTCTGTAGCTCTAGTTACAGGGAATCCAAAGTTCTCTCCTGGCCTCCATAGGCACCAGTCATGCCTGTAATGCATAGACGCACGTGCAAGCAAAACACCCATATAGATAAAATAAGATAATTTTAGTAGAGGACCCAATGATAAAGAATACTCTTTTAATTGACGCCGAAAACTATGACAAAATGTTTAACCTAACATTGCCAATTTGAAATGTACCATTCGTTCAGAAGCAGACATTCTGTTTGTGAAAAGTACTATCTGGTTTGCTTGTTTCTGTGTTCATACCGCAATTTGAAATTGTAAAATGGTTCCAGAAGGGAGATTGCACAGTGGTTAATAAGTAAGGGCCAGGAAGAGACCATGGTGGGAAGGCCTTTGATTTCATGCCCTAAGGATCAAAAGCTGGTCCCACCTGAGTCCATAGGCTTTTGAGGAGAAGCAGCAGTGTGGAGAGGAATGGCAGAATGACAGATTCACAGACACGAGATTGGTTGTGCTTCTGTAAGGCAAGCATACCTGTCATAGCAGGAGCCTTGTCATGAGATGTCAAACTAAAAGAACCAAGAGACTGTAATCCCAAATATAGCTGGCCCAAACTGATGTCTGGTACCTAAGTTCATTCAGATGGCATTTGCAATGGGAGTAAAGAGTAGCAAACAGACCAGTCTGTCAGAAAGCCCAGACCATCTCCAAAACCATCAAACATATATGCTGAGACTTATCTAAAGAACTTAGGAATTCCCTGTACAATAAAGGTGCCCTGTGATCATCAGATTATTATAAATATAGCACGAATTTATGGTTCAGTTGCCAAAGGCTAGGCTTACAACCCAAAAGACAAAATTACAGATCCATTCGGTGTATTTTACAATCTCATGTTCGGTCATTTTCAGGTTGGTTTACAAACTGCCTTCACCATGTCTGTCCTGTTTCACAACCACTTGCTTTGCTTTTCCTTTAAAATCAATTTCTTTTTAACACGTCCGCTAAATCCAATACCAGGGAAGCCCCAAGCTTCACGTGCTAATCAAACAATTTCAAATGTACATTGATTGTGTAAATCGTCCATTTCTCTGCCTTTTTCGCTGGTCCAGTTTAAATATTTCACTTTGCAAATTGTGAAAGCAAGAGCGGAATCAGCGTAAGCAGATAGTCCCAGCTGTTACCTCACCGCTCTGGCTCTTCCCAGAGCAAGGGGAATCAGAATTTCAGAGCTAGGGGAATAAGAATTTCAGAGTGCCAAACCCTTCTCAAGGACTCAGTATCTGTTTATGTTAATTCTAGTTTAAAGTGTTAATTATCCGTGTCCGTTTCTGTCCGTTCTGACTGAAAGTGTTAATCATAGGGAAGGATCTTAGTTTGCTAACGTAGCTCACAGCTTGCAGTGTAAACTGGACTCCACTCCCTGTCCTCTTAGGTCATCTTCAGTTACTCACACACAGGGTTATGATCTGCTTACCTCATTGCCTTTCTTTCTTCAAGCCCCTGTGGAGTCTTCATTTGGCAGTAAGCTGTAACATTATGTGGCCTTCACTTGGCCCAAACTTACTATATAAACTGAAACCTAAGTTCCGCTTAATTATAAGGTGGACACAGTGATTATCATGGAAAATATGCCAAAGAGACTGGAAATTCCTTACACTATTTCCAGGTCCTAAAAATACATTGTAGGAACCCCAGAACAGTTTCAGGGCTTCTCCTCATGCTCCTCAGAAGGCTGGGTCTCTCCACCACTCTGTGCCTCGCCCTGTTTCTTCCTTACCTATGGAATTCTAGTGTTGATCTGAAATAGTGGTTCCTCCCACCTGCAGTACTCAGAGCCTGTAGCCCTGTGGAGTTTATTAACTGCCACAGGTGTGAGTAACAGCAGCAGGCATAAGGAAAGGCTCAAGAACTTGAAAACAAGCTGGATGACGTGGCACCTGTCTCATTCCAGCAATCAGAAGGCTGAGGCAGGAGGATTGAGGTTTAAGGACAGCTGTGCTATGTAGCAACCCAATCTCAAAGACAAACCAAACAAAAATAACAACAAAACCCTTGAAATATTTATATCTGTATAAGGTTTGTACCACACTTGTGTTACGTTTGGGTCAGTTTTCTATGAGGCGTGAGTCCTACATTTTGGGGCATTTTCCAAAGCTAACCTGAGAAATATATATGCTTCTTAGCACCAACAAAATGGAGTCAGTCTCAGAAACGTTCTATATGCAGTTAACTTTTCCAACTCTACTTAATTCTAATCACATAAATGAAAAAATAAATAAATAAAAATTAAGAAAAAAACCCGCTATGGCTTTTGAAAAGAAATCCTCCAGGAAAATAAGATTTGAATAAACAAATGAGTCTAGGAAGGAAAACAAAGTGATTTTTAATTTAGAAAAATTGTTTCAAACAACAATTGTTTATAAGGAGGAAAATTTGGAGCTAAAGCCAGACAACTGTTTAAAAAAAAAAAAACAACTAGCAAGGTGGTGCACGCGTGTCACCCCAGGACTTGGGAAGCGGAGGACAGGGATCGGGATCCTGATACGGAAAGAGTCACAAAGCAAAGCGAAACCTGGACCACTAGGGTACCAAAACAAGCTGGTGTTTGAGAAAGTGCTGCAACTCCTATCCAATGTCGAGAGTAACCAACTCTTTTATAAACCCCGTTTCTTGTTTCTAGGCCTTCTAGCGGTTTCTTTGTTTCTTTTAAAAAAGCGGGAGAGCATGCAGATCCCTGTGGGACTCATCATAATATCCGGCTGGGGGTGAGTGGCCTTTTCCTGTTGGCTTGCGGGTTTCCACCCACAGCTACTGCTGGTCACTGACGCTTTCTTTCATGATGGCATTTGCTGCAGAATCCCTGCCCTCCTTGTTGGTGTGCTTCTGATAACTGGGAAACACAATGGAGACAGCATTGACTCCGCCTTCTTTTATGGAAAAGAGCAGGTGGGAAGTTATTGGCAGTTCCCTTCTTGAGATGTCTTGTTAGTTGATGCACCTTGATATTCTTATACTAAAGTTAAATTTAAATATATTTTCATTTACTGTATACAACTTTTGTGATTTGAACACCTTATGGCACCTCACGATACGAATGTTTTTAGCTGAAGATTTTTAAATACTTATAAATTAATTTTTATTTTGCTTTTTTAAAGATTTATTTAATTTTATTTTGTTATGAGTGTTTTGCCTGAAGGTACAGACATACAATGTGTTTGCAGATCTGTGGGGGCCAGCAGAGGGAGTTGGATCCCTGGAACTGGAGTTACAGACTGTTCTGAGCTGGCCTGGGGGATCTAGGAATCCAACCAAGTCAGGACCTCTGTAGGAGCAGAAAGTGATATCTCCGGCCTCCTTAATTGATTTTATTGAAGATATATTCATAAACTGTGTTTTCTCTACTGAAGGGAAAAAAGTAAACAACTTAGCAGTAATAGTAAATGTCAAATATGTTACTCTTATGGGAAGTACGAATTCCAGAGTAAAATATATCTAAGCAAAGTGGACTTGCAAAGCTATAGACCAGGAGGCCTGTGGGACTTGCTGGATTCTTCAGGGGTAGGATCCATTTTCACCAAAGATTTTTAAATTTTTACCTTTTGTTTTGTAATTTTAAACTTAATTCAGTTTTATGAAAATAAATAAGATTATATATAAAAGGGCTTGTACAAATACATCCAGTTGGTGCTCATAAATATCAGCTATAATTTTTATAATCATTACTGTAAGAAAGTCTACATTTGCTGAAGGATGGTTGAATTACATGCAGCATTTAAAATAACTTAAGGAAACCACTTGCTGTACATGAAACATACAAGAAACTTGTGTGATTAAAGACAAACCATGATTTCTTTGCAAATAAATCAATATGCCTACCCATTTTGAAGAAACATTGTTCTGCAGTGTTTAAAGCTATACGGACATATATGCTATCAAGAAAGTGGTCTTTAAATTTTTTAAAAATGACTTATTTTGATATACATTGGTGTTTTGCCTGCATATATGTCTGTGTGAGTATGTCAGATCTCCTGGAACTAATTACAGGCAGGTGTGAGCCATGTGGGTGCTGGGAATTGAACCCAGGTCCTCTGGAAGAACAGTCAGTGCTCTTAACCGCTGAGCCATCTCTCCTGATATCTGTTTCTGACGCTGGCAGATGATCATCACCGCGGTCACCCTGTTCTGCAGCATTCTGATAGCTGGCGTGTCACTCATGTGCATGAACCGTACCACCCAAGCTGGTCACTATGAAGGTTTCGGCCAATCTCAGGACCACAAGCCAGCAGAGCCTGGAAGCACTGCATTTGAGGAGAGCCCAGCACCAACAAATGAGCCAGAACTCTTCCCAGCTTCTCTCCCAGAAACAAGTAAGATGTGTGTGTGTGTGTGTGTGTGTGTGTGTGTGTGTGTGTGTGTGATTTTATTTTTGATTTTTCAAGACAGGGTTTCACTATAGCCCTGTGCTGTCCTGGAACTCGCTTTGTAGACCAGGCTGTCCTCGAACTCACAGAGATCTGCCTGCCTCTGCCTCCTGAGTGCTGGGATTAAAGGCCTGCGCCTCCACTGTCCAGCCTCCCTACATATACTTTAAAACAAACAAACAAGCAAAAACTGTCACTTGTATTCTAGATGTTTTTGTTCAATATAAATTCACTACGCCACTCTGAATACTATAGGTATTTGTCGATGGAACAACTTGATTAACTCATTAGAACTTCATTCTCCTAAGCACTTCATCCATCAATCTGAGGTTAATGTTTTGCTGACTTCTGAGACTTCCGAGAGAAGCTGGTTAGTTGGCTGTTTGCTTAGCTGTTTTGAAACAGGGTCTTACTCTGTATCCAAGGCTGGCCTCACATTGTTGGTCCTCCTGCCTCAGCCTCATGAGCCACTATGCCAGTTTTCAGTGCTGGGGATTGAACCCAAAACCTCGCACACACTCTGTACGTTCCCAGCTTTGACCTGAGAATTTTGGAAGAAGCCAAAGGGAAGGAAGGTCCATCCTCAGAAACTAAACACTTGTATTTCCTGCTTTGGCAGCATTTCATTGGGCAAGGGCTATCAATAAGATAAATTTTAAGGAGAGACCTAACTGAGTTTAAGGTTAAGTCATAGTACTTATCCGTCTACAAACTATAGCCCACAAGTCAAGTCAGACTTAATACCTGATTTGTGTACAGTTTCTCAGTTCAGATCTTTTATTTTTTATGTTTTTAGAAGATTGAAGTTAAGTGGCTTTTTTAAAAAAAATGATTTTAAAGTTCTGTGAAACTTGAATTTCCCATGCACAGTGTTGTGGATCAGTGCTACAACCATTCACATATGTGTCGTCAGTGGCTGTGTTCGTCCTGGAATGGCAGGGCTGAATCATTGCCACAGAGCCCAAATGGCTTTTATGAAAAATGCTTGGTTATTTCATCTTACAGCTTGTAGGTCATCAGCTTCCAATCACCTCAGCATCCGGTCGAGCTTATGTGAAATGGCTCAACTAACTCTCCCCAGGGAGCTTTGACCGCATCAGGCTCCTGCTGCAGGACAGGCCAAGACTCTCAAGTCCCTCTAATGCCGGAGGGTTCCTGCTTCACCCCCGTTCTTCCGCCTCTTCCTGTCTACAGACTCTCCATCCTTGCCCCAGACTGGCATGCATACCATCCCACCTCTCTTCTGCTTCTGCTGCCAAGCCCTTCAACCTGGGCTCGCTGACAATTTGTGATGACATCATCAGAATTTTATTCTTTCAAGTTTCTTGACCGTGTTCCTTTTAAAATTGAAGTTCAGCGATGCCTTTGCTAAAATATTAGACTCTGCTTTCCACAAGCCCAGGATAGGTCTCAGATCCCACCTGCCCTCCTCCCTTCCTCACTGTCTGTTATACCGCAGTTATACTTTAAACCAGTCTGCTTTGCGGCAGCCCCAGGAGATCACCACCGTCAGGCAGTCTGCCGCGTCTTCCTCCTTGAATGTTTAAATGGCTGCTACAAGGGTAGCATCTCTAGGAAGCACCGAGCAAGGGACGTGAGACCCTTGGGAGACATCCACATTCACCTTTCACCTGACTCTTAGAAACAGCAAAAAACTGAGCCATAGGCTTTAATCCCTCTTGATACTATCCACAGCAAGAAAGCTAATTTGAATCAATGTTATCAACAGGACAGCTCTCTGCTTTGTCCACAAGAAACCCGAAGTATTTATGCTTTTGTCTCCTTTTTTACAACCCTAATTTCACTGCTGTTTTTTGTTTTGTTTTGTTTTGTTTTTGTGGGGCTGAAATTGAACCCAGGGCCTCATGAACACTCGGGGAGAGCTCTCCCCTTGCACTATATCCACAGCCTCTTCCCTCATCTCTCTTTTTGATAACTGCTGTTGTTCATTTGGCCCAGAAGCCTGTAAATACCACTTCTGATTTGTCTTTTAGCCTTAGTTCCTAGTGAGGTATCAAACTTACCATACATACTTAGTAATATTATTTTTATATGGAATATAGTTGGATGAGTGCCATGATTCTCTGATACTATCACCGAGAGTGCTTGAGTGAAATACTTACTTAAGTCCCTGTTTACACATGTTGCTAAGGAAAAAGGTCTGGTTACGTTTCTCTCCTAAATCCTGCTTTCTTCTGCTTTACTGGAAGTGGCCATCCCGGCCTCTTCTCTAGTTTGGTGACTCAACATAGTTACTCTACCTCTGCCTCTTGTTGCACATTTGTTAGAGGTCCAGGACTTTTGTGTTATAAATACTGTGAAATTCGGATCACATTTTATTATGTGGTCAAGAGTTCAGCTAATATGGCTGGAGAGATGGCTCAGTAGTTAAGAACTCTTATTACTCTCGCAGTGGGCCTAGATTCAGTTCCCAGTGCCCACATTGTGGCTCACATTCCAGGTCCAGGGGATCAGATGCCCCCTTGAGCACCAGACACACACATGGTGCACATACACACATGTAGGTAAAACACTCGTGTACACAAAACAGAAATATATAAATCTGAAAAATAAATAAACCAGCCAGGCGGTTGTGGTGCATGCTTTTAATCCCAGCACTCGGGAGGCAGAGGCAGGCGGATCTCTGTGAGTTGGAGGCCAGCCTGGTCTACAAGAGCTAATTCCAGGACAGGCACCAAAGCTACAGAGAAACCCTGTCTCGAAACACCAAATAAATAATCCTGAAAATAAATAAAAACAGTTTGTTTAACAAAAAATGTTTGTCTAATAAAGAGAAAGCTGACAGCCACTGATGAACCCTTATGTTTGAGGAAGAAACTGCCAAGTAATTTTTCCCAGAGGCCATAACTGCTTATTTCTATGCACATCCGTGTGCATGCAGGTGCTCATTCCCAGGAACTATGTTATTTGAATGTTCTGGCCTCACATGGTTCCTTAATTTTTATGTCTTTTTTATGTGATTTTATTATTTAAATTTTCATATTTCTGAAGAGAACTAGACAAGATAATTTATTTTCTGTTATTCTGTGGTTCTGTTTTTAACCTTGAGGTGGCATTATTATCTTAAAATTAAAAAGACATTTGTAATGGTTTATAGATAATAGCTTTTGTACTTTGAAATCCTTTCATTTTTAAGAATATCACCTAAGAACTTAAGTACATTATCAAGGAGAGGTTAAGTCTAAGTATTACTCATATCCTAGCATGTACATTTTAATAGTTTATCACTGAAGTTATTCTTCTATTCATTTTGCAATCCATATCAGGAAGTCCCATGCCTATATAACTGTAAAAAATATTTAAAGGTCACTGTGTGCAGTTACCCGAGGAAATAAACATTTAAATAAACAAATATATAAGTAAACAGCACAGAGGAAAATTACAGCTATGCAGCATGGCTCACTGTGGCTTGGGTAGAGCATCCTGCCTATAAACCAGCTGGAGGCTCAGCCGTGTGTGCTTGTAAAGAAAAAGGTAGAGCTGCTTCAGCCGAATCTTCCAGACTTGTGAGATAGAAGGGCTTGGAAGAAGGGACTGCTGAGATGAGCCTAGAAGAGGATTCTATAGCCGTGTCCAGACGGGGCTTCCAGGAAGAAGGGGATGCCTGTTATCCAATAGCTGGGGCAGGCAGCTAGCTAGTCCAAGTCACAGGCAAGCGGGCTGATGTAGGCCACATTTCTCCCTGTCTCATCGAGTGAGGGGACTCTAAGGGAGCTGATCACTTGTCTGACCCCGTTTACTGCTCACCGCTGTATAGGCACACGTAGATACAGGCCCGAACAGAAAACGTTTTCATGGAGACATCCTGAGTGGCTCGGGCATGGTTGGCATCATTTGAACTTGTGCGTTTCTTCTGTGGTTGGGCTCTACCTTCATAGACTGTTTCCTCTGTCTAGGTTGCTGCTCTTGCTCCTTGGGAAATGGAGACTTACGCTGTCCATCAATAGAGCCAGTAACAGACACAAGTGCCAGTGGGCCTATGCCTTCTTCCTTTGAGAAAAGTAAGTGCCCTGGGACTATACATGGCTTGAGAATATGTTTCCAATAAGACGGGAGAAAGTAATAATAAGATCATGATGATAGAAATAGAACACTCGTTTAAAAAATAAAATTCTTAAAGATAGTATTAAAATAGATTTCCCAATAAATTTAACCCACATGCCTGAGGGTATAGCTCGGTGGTACTTGCCCAACATCATGAAACGCTAGGTTCAATCCTGAATACTTTTCAAAATAAAAAACAAAGGTTAATTGAAGTGGGAAATTCATGAAACACTGAACTTTGGCCTTTTTTCTTCTTCTAAAAGCTGAGACTGTTCCCCCTAGCTTTGTTCTCTAGAATCAGGACTAATTAATTAGTTGAGCTCTTTCATGAAATGTAAGAGGTAATAGGACATTTATTTCATGCTTTGTCAGTCTAGGACACAATAGAGTCTTTGTGGCTTTAGCACAGATAAAACTTTATTAGTTCAGCCTTTAAAAGTATGTGTAAACTATATGAAGTATGTCTAAATTATGTCATTATTTATTATATAACATAAATTTTGTAGACGGAAACCCTTGTTAAGTGTGTGGTAGGAACTGCCACACGCTGCTTCTGCATCCTCAGAGAGACTCTCCAACATAACGTGAGGGCCTTCTCCAGGGTCGCTGACAGTTCGATCCCGCGTCTTAACCGAGCGAGCTTCTGTGCTGTCCCTCCTGGGACGTCACCATGAAATAATCACACCTGTGCTCACTGTTTTGCAGCGGACCACTGTGTGAGCCGCTGTGACTCCCAGAGCTGCATCCTAGCCCAGGAGGAGGAGCAGTACCTGCAGACTGGAGACCCACAACTGACTCGCCACGTCCTGCTGTGTTTGCTTCTCATCATCGGCCTGTTTGCTGTAATGGCTTCTTCTGCTTCTAGCTGGGCTTCTTTAAATATTTGCCTTCTCTCAAAGGAACCGCATTGCTACTTTGCAGAAGTATGGTGGCTAGGTCATTTGAATTTTAACATTTAGCTCGATTGCCGGGCGGTGGTGGCGCTCGCCTTTAATCCCAGCACTCGGGAGGCAGAGGCAGGCGGATCTCTGTGAGTTCGAGACCAGCCTGGTCTATAAGAGCTAGTTCCAGGACAGGCTCCAAAACCACAGAGAAACCCTGTCTCGAAAAACCAAAAAAAAAAAAAAAAAAAATTTAGCTCGATGTTTGAGGCACAAGGATGAGGGACAAGGAATGAGTCGCTCGCTCTGTTGCCCAACCGCCCAGACGGTCTGTTCTCTGGTCTGTTCTCCGTATAGACTTTTGTGCTCTTGAATCTGGAGTTTGTCAGAACAAAGTATTTCCATGATGTATACAAGACCACTTACTCCTGAAAGTGGACAGATAGTTAAATTATCTCTCTAAAGATATTTTTCAAATAAACTTTTAAAAATAATTTCCCGGGGCTAGAGAGATGGCTCAGCAGTTAAGAGCACTTGCTGCCCTTATAGAGGACAAAAGCTGCTCAGCGGCTCCAACCACCGGGGATCTGACGCCCTCTCCTGGCCTCTGTGGGCACCAGGCAAACACATACACAGGAAAACACTTAGGCTTCGATGTTGCTTTTTTTTTCACCCCTGTCTAACGAGGCTACTTGACTGAAGTGTTCAAAGCCATTGTTTTAAATTACCTTCCAGTAACCACAGAAAAGCAACATCATAATTTATTCAATAAAGAATGAAGAGCACTTCCTTATGAATTGTTCATAATTTTTCAAAATGCCCTGATAAACACTTGCAGGCATTGTCTTTTCTACTGGTAGATTCCTGAAGTTGAGCAGTCCGCACCAAAGTCTAGAAGCATTTCGGTGACACAGGTGCACTCCACTGATCCTTTCCCAAAGGAGTCGTGTGTATTCATATATTCATAGAGGCCTCGGGCTGCCATTTAGTATTGAAGGATTCCCAGGGTTATGGTTTATAAGCTCAATACTTTTCTGTGTACATTTCTTTAACTACAGAAGGGCTTTTATTTGTTGCCCTCATTTGTGTGTTATCAGTTGTTCCACTTAATCCCTTAAGACGGTTCAAGTGTGCCTCCCTAGAGATGGGAGAGGGGCCAACAGCCTCTGCGGTCTTTGTGCACTTGGATGCTCGCAACATTTAACGGCCATCCAAGAGCAAAAGTCGAAAAATAAGACCTGCTGCCAAGAACTGCTGCTTAGTGATATAATTGTTTTATTGTGTCAAGCTAATTTTAAAATCCATGCTGTGTAGGCTAGTCGGCAGTCCTGATACATTATGTAAGCTCCTGTATTATGGCTCCTGTCTTCCTGCTGTGGATTTGTTCAGAATAGACAGTTTGAATGGCATCTGTCAAGAGGAGAGGTGGAAACCTCTTGTTGGAAAGACAAGTGTAGATTCTCTCGGTGTTTTTCTCCTTTAATCTTTTTTCCCCTAATTATCAGCTAGAGAAGTTATCATAGCGTGTGCTGGATGGAGAGAAATGATTCTCATGCTTAATTTTGAAGTACCTGTCTCTTCCCTTTACAGAATCTCTCTAGCTGTTTGTGGTGGCTGTTCAACCACGAGACGGGGCGGCTCTATGTTGAACTGCAGTTTTTCTGTGCCGTGTTTAACTTCGGCCAGGTATTTATTTACTGAGCACCGAGGGGGCTCTGTTTTCTTGGGTGAGTGGATGGGGGGGATGCAGACGTTGTTTTCTTTTCTATCCGAAGGGTTCCGTTTGTTTATCAGCTGCTGGTGTGTATGACAGCTGACAGCTGCCGCCTGTCTCCCAGTAGAGATGAATTAGGATATTGGTTGAAGTCATCAGAATGTACGCTGAGTGTTTCAATCAGAAATACCAAAGACTTTTTTTTTTTTTTTTGCTTTGGCATTGAGATGAAGAATAATGATTTAAGTAGGAACAAGATGTCCCCAAATTCTTCTTAAACTTCTCATAATCTTCATAACTCACTTGGAAAATAGCAGGCTTCCCTGAGCCTTTTAGTTTGGCCACTACACTACTAAACATTGCCTGCTTTTGGAATGGCAGGCACTTAAATCAGTATTTCAAAAATCATGTGACAAAATAAATACATTTTAGCAGACACAGTAGTAGCCTTCCTCTAGCGTCTACCATGTACCAACCCTTGTTAAGGATTTTATGTTCATCATCTCATGTAAACACTAAAATGCCTATACAATAGATAGTATCATTTCCCTCTCAGCTTACTATTAAAATTGATATTTAATGTCTGGCATCTTGAAGGCTCTGGGTTTAATCCCTAGCACTGGAACAAAAAATGACTATTTAAGGAAAAATAACATTTTAAATTCTGGCAAATATCTGCAAAAAAAATTTCATCTTTTCATCCACCCACTTTGCTTACCACTTCCTTTTGAAGGTGCTGAAGATTGAATTTTCTCTTATACATGCTAGGCGAACCAGTTACATGTGGTGCATATAACTACACTGAACTTCATCCCCAACTCAAACCCTTACTTTTTGATTAGAGAATATTCGTGCATAAACTGAATGTCAATTTGAAAAATGCCTGTGTTGGAAATCACCACCTATTAAATTTGAAATATTTTGCCATATTAGGCAGTTAGAGCTTTGTGAGTTTCTGCTCCTAGATGGTTTTGCCTTCCACTCGAAGAGTTTCCTGTTTGTTTTGACATTGTTATTGGAAGAAAACCAGCAAAGTATTAAGAAACACATTATGTAATCGTCCATTAGGGACAAACATAGGCGCCCAGAGCCATCTGATACCAGTCTCACTTTGTGATACTATTTAAGAGCTGACATTATCCAACCATGAAATTCTGGGCTGTAAATCCACAGCCCCCCTCAGCATTTTGCACTCAGAAAGCCCACTCCAGACTGAGCCGCTCTAGGACGGGAACCAAGCAAGCTCCGTTGCACAGGGCTTTTTCCAGAACTATGGCAGGAATGTGCTCCACACTCTGCCTACACAGCTTCTGTCTCAAGTGGCTCAAAGGCAGGAGACAGAGTCTCACTCCAGTCCTGTTTCCCTTTCAGGACTTGATGTAGTGAGATGCTCCCTTCTGACTCTTTGCAGCTTAAGACAATCAAGTCCTTCATGTAATATTTTGTGTTTAAAATGTTCTAATTATGTGTATGTCTGTCATACAGCGTGTCTGGGGGAGATGGGGTGTGTTCGCGTGAGTGCAGTGCCCTGTGGAGGCTGGAAGAGGGCGTCAGATCCTCCAGAACTCAGTCACACTCAGCATGTGTGCTGGGACCACGCTCAGCTTTTCCAGAAGGCTGCTGTGTCCACCCCACCTCTGGGCCCACCTGTAACAGTGCCTGAAAGCCCATGCTTGCAATGCATAAGTCTTTGGGGACCTTTTCTATCTACAACATAATACTAACTGTATTACAATTAGATATTACAGCCCTTGTTAGTTAAATTTATGAAGTTTCAACGGAAAAATATTAAGTAGTTAGGCACACACAGATTTTCTTTTCAGAAAGGGGGAAACCAAAACATGTAGCTTCAGGGAGCTGTCATGCAAATGCAGTACTTCAGCACCGGCTTTCAGCACCCATCATAATTACTAGGACAGAATGATTGGGAAGAGGCAACAAGCAGGGTGTCAGGTGTGCCTGCAGGCACTGAACTTAAGTCGGCTTTGTATACAGAATTTAAAATGTTGCTCTAATCACTATCAGCTGCTTCCCGTGCACTAAATGTCTTCATTTCTGTCTTAAGGTTTTGTGGTTGAATTCAAACAGAATGACTGTTTTCTCCCCTAGGGATTTATTTCCTTCGGAATCTTTGGGTTGGATAAACATTTAATCATCCTACCTTTCAAAAGAAGGTAAATTCAGTTTTGAAATAATACTATGTACCTAAAGGTGATGACAAGGTCATTCTATTAAAATATCGATACCTTTATACTTTTATATCTGCTAAGAAACCACTAATACCACACAAAGGTAATCTGTGGAATCACATGTTTGTTGCAAATAATTGCAGAGAAAGTATTAGAAGTATTACAAATCCAGCAATGTAATTTGTATTTTAATAAGAACTGATGGGCACTAACTTTTACCTGCGCTATTAACTACACACAGTTAAAGGAAACTTGGCAGGGGAGTAGTAGGTGGTGTGCTCCCCGTCAGAGTCTTCGTCTGACTGCTTTTGTCCTTGACAGTGGGCTTTCTCTTTTTTTAAATCTGAGAGTTTACAGAGAATTCAAGGATTCTCTCAACTTTGGGGGTTTTGTCAGCTTCCAGGAAGGTTTCTCTTAACTAAGATCAAGGTTTCTTTGTGAAGAATAACAAGGTAAAAGTTTCAACAGAGGGTGGGAAGAGAGGCAGGGGAAATGTTTGTTCTTCATGTGCTCTTGGGAAAATTCATAGATGCTAGCAGTGCTAAAGGGATCCGACCTACCTGCTCTGTAAAGAGCGCCAGTCAACAGGGTCTGCCCCTTCTCCATCACCACCATCATTGTCGTAATTAAGATGTCGTTGCTAAGGGTCATAATCATTTCTAAAAGAAAAGTATAACAGAAAAGCCACTGACCTTAGTTGCCAGCTTCATAATGCCGGCCAAGTCAATTGTCAACAGCTGTATTGCCTGGATAGACAGAACGGATTCTTTATACCCCAAATTCTGGCATTTGTTTCTGTGCTACTAATGTTGGAAATGGTGCAATAAAATGCATAATCCATAAGTTACCTTGGTTCATTTAGTTTTGGTTTTAGTTTCTGAGGCAATCTGAGACATCCGGCTTGGTTTCTAAGTTATGTCTGTGCTTCAAAAAGGTCAAACACAGAACGAACGTCTTAGGAGAAACTGAAGTGGGTCAAACATGTCTGAAGAGAGTATGAAGTGGGTCACTCCTCACCCCAGCCTGCTCACAGAGCAGATGCAGGACAAGGGCATTTCTGGTGCAGAGATGAATGCCATCTGGGTGTTGATAGCAGAGCTTTGGTGACTGGTTTGGAATCGCCCCTTGGTGAGACAGGTTGGATCTTCTCACACTTGTTTTCTTTCCCTAAGAAACAGCCTGCTTAAATCTTGCTTTTTAGGCTTGAATTCCTGTGGACCAGTAAGGAAGCAGCAGAAAACAGAGAGTCCCCTGTTTCTGAAGAAATCAAAATGACCTGTCAGCAGTTCGTCCATTACCACCGTGACCTGTGCATCCGAAACATCGTCAGAGAGAGAAGGTAAGCCGGTGCAGGCTTCAGAAGCGCAGACAACAGGTTGTTAACATCAGGGTCTCACAAGCTAATTGTTGTGGGTGAGTTTATAGTGTAAGGAATAAGATATAAAAATGGCATATCATTTTTATTTTTATGTTTCATGTTGGGTAGCTTCTCCGGTGTGGTAAGGATGAACATTCTCTTCATGTTGGCCACTGGTGTCTCTCCTAGCGCAGTGGAAAACGCTGGATTTAGAAGGGATTTTCTACTCTCATCTCCTAGTGCTAATGTCACTTCATATTACTAACGATGCTGTCAAGAGAATGAAGTGAAATTCCTGCCTCTTAACTTATTCTCTGATATTTATTTCACCTCCAGTCCTGTCGCTATTTTGTGGCATTTTATTTAGTCCCCTAATCCCGAAGGTCCAGAATATGCTGCAGCTGGAAACGATAAACTATGAATAATCAAATGTAACAGCGCTGATAGTTTTAGTTGTCGTGAAAGAGGAAAGAAAACAAAGCAAAAAATAAGGAACCTAGTACCTTCAGGTGCATGTCTAAAAGTGTGGAGGTTAGTATTCAGGATGGCTCGTTTCTAAGCACTGTGCCACCCTGTTCAACCTGGCTCAGCAGTTGAAAGCCCTTGTCCTTTCAGTGACCCAGCTCAGTCCCCAGCATCCAGTGGTGGCTCAGGACCCTTCTGTCACTCCAGTTTCAGGGGATCTGACTCCTTCTTCTGGCCTCTTTGGGCATCAGGCACACACATGGTGCAGACATACATGTAGACAAAACACTCACATACGTAAAATAATAAACCGTAGAGGAAAGGGCTTACTTTGACGGCCCAGTGTCTGTGATGAGCCTTGCCCACTCACTGACAACGATAAACTAGAGAAAAGTGACTTTTCTACCTTGGAAGGCTGAGCACAGCTTCAGGATACTGCGGATAGTCTGAACAGTTTAACATTGCTCTAAAACTTTCTTATAAGAAAACTCACAGGATCTGCCAGGTTACTGTGCTTGCCAACTGCCAGGAAGCAGAACTCCTAGCATTTGCTGAGCTACCAGGTCCCAGATGGCTGAATGGGCACCAGCTGGTAGGAAGCAGCTGATTCCTGCTCCTTTCCAGGATCTGCAGCCTGTCCCCAGTCACATTCTCTGACACGCTGTTCTATCGCATAGGCTCTGTGACAGCTGCCTGGTCACCGCAGTCGAGAAACAGACACCTCCAGCTAGTGCCTGGGACAGAAAGTACACCTCTGCATTAAAAAGACCCAGACAGTGACTCCAACATTGATAGTTTAGATATTTGAGAAAAATTCTGTTATTAACTTTTTCCTCATTCTTACATGTGAAACTTTGTATGTACGAGTAAAATGCTTTAAAGTCTTTGACACCTATTTGTCATTTCATCTTGTTCTTCAGCCCCTACTTCCTGTTGTCAAGCACTCTAGACTTCACAGCTTGATTGACGCTTGTGGAGCTTCTTGCTGTCTAGTGCACATTTGTAGGAAAATGTTCGTAATTCATATAATTGGTTCTCTTGTTTTGCATTTCTTTCTCTTTATCTGCTCATACTTAAGCAATCCACTTTTGCATTAGGAAGACAAATATTAAACAGTCCAGAAGCAAATAAAAATCAAAGCACGTTTCCTAAAGAAGCTTGATTTTTATTACCTTATGACTGTGCGCTTGTGTGCATGCCTGTGTGTGTGTGTGTGTGTGTGCTAAATACAGGTGAAACCTCCATACACGTAGAAAAAAAATTTAAGACTATTGTCAAAAGTTGTTTTACTGTACACTGTTCAATATAGTATCCACATACCTTACATAGCTGTTTACATTCTTGAAAATTAAAGTTCTCACAAAAAACAGGCAAACTTTTGTTTGGGGGGCTAGGAATATGGCTCAGTAGATAATGTGCTTATCTCACAAGCACGAAGACTGGATCTGGGATCCCCAGAGTCCACATAGAAGCTGGGCAGGAGTGGCGGCCTGTGTGGTGGCCCGGCCTGTAATCCCAGCAGTGGGTAGACAGCGGCAGGGGATCAGTCTGGGGCCACTGGCAAACTAACCAGCTGGACTGGGTGAGCTCCAGGTTCAGTAAGAGACCCTGCCTGCATAAATAAATAAGGAGGAATCAAAGCCACCCAGTCAAATTCAGGCTTCCGCATAGATGCGTCCCCCACACAGTACATTCAAACATGCATAAACACAGGGACGAGCCACACACACACATGCTCCCCCTCCAGAAAGAACTTCTCTCAGGCCATACACTTATCTGTGTCATTGTAAGAGGTGTTTGTTCTCACAAGCATTACTGGCTCATTTTATCTTTCACCAGGGCCAGGAAGGGTAGCGGCTCGGTAGCGTTTAGAACACTTCCGTTTCTGTCATGCTGTCCGTCCTCACTTCCTTTTGGTTTTCCTTTGCTCGTCTTCCGTCGCGCAGCGCTGATACCAGAGTCACAGAACACACGGCTGAATCATTCCTTTGACACACAGGTGTGGTGCAAAGTCCTCTGCCGGGACCTTCTGTGGCTGTGACCTGGTGAACTGGCTAATTGAAGTGGGCCTTGCCTCTGACCGCGGTGAGGCTGTGATCTACGGAGACAGACTGGTGCAGGGGGGCGTCATCCAACACATCACCAACGAATATGAGTTCCGCGATGAGTATTTGTTTTACCGATTTCTGCAGAAGAGTCCGGAACAGAGTCCTCCTGCTGTGGCCGTAAGCACCCCCCAACAGGAGAGCTATAAAAAAATCGGCCAATCATCTCCAGCTTCACTTTCCCCTAAGACTTAAATTACAAAGGCAAGAACCCCACTTGGACTCGTACCCTCTAGTCTCACACCTGGGACTTTTAGCTGTGGGATCTGGGACAGGTTACCTTTCTGAGCCTCTGTCGTCTCTCCTGTAAGTGGCAAATGCATTCCTACCCTGTCCTGACATGCTATGACCTCATGTGCTGGAAAAGCACATAGGAAACCCGCCAGAGAAAGCCTGGAGTCAGTCGTTCTGATAATGGGTGTGATGATCGCTATAGGCACCACTGTTCCAATACTTTAAAATCTTCTCCTTCTGCAAATGTTCGCTATAATTTCAAAGTCAGTATTCAACTGGCTGTTATTTTTAAATTGCCAAATTTGGCAGGTTTGCTGCTCTAAAAATGAACCTTAAGACAACTTTACATTTATCGATAACACTTCCCCCAAACAGATTTTTATTTGTTCTAGTAAGAGCTTTTATTTTTCTTTCCACTTCTTTGACAAATACTACCCATTTGGAACTTAAAACTATTGTTTTGATTTTAAGATAAGACCTCATGAAGTCAGGCTGGCCTCAAATTCCCTACGTCACCAAGGATGGCTTTGAACTCCTGATCTTCCTGCCTCTGCCTCCTGAGTTCAGGGCCTCTTGGTGTGTGCACCATGCCTGGCTAATCCTACTATTTTTTAAAGTAATTTTTAAATTTAGTTTTGATAAAATACCAATTTTAAAGCTTTGTCTTTTCTTGTCTTTTATCTAAAGTACTAATGTGTGCCAATAAGAGAAGAGTAAGAACATTAATATTATCTCTATAATCTTTCAAGCTAAAGTTTTAAGCAATTTGAGCATTTTGATTTAAATGTTATCAAAAGTATTGCCATAATGCATACTACTTCTGGGACTTTCAGAATATCCTGTTGTAGAAGGAAAATCCGTTTTATTCCCTGAACTGAAAAAGTGTAGTCAGAAATTTAAAATTCTAGCATCCTTACCTTTAGTCTTTAATGTGTCCCTGTCTAAAAACACCAGATGCTGCTTAGTCCACTAAGGCCTTTAAAAAAAAAATGACACAAATGAGATAGCCCACAGGCAAGAGGAAGTCTTCCTTACAGTGAGATAGCCCACAGGCAAGAGGAAGTCTTCCTTACAGTAAGTAAGTAGTAAGAGTAAGTGCTAGATCAAGGCAGCACACTCAGCATCCGGTAAGGCCTTGGTTCAGGTTCACAGATCACCGGTGCCGCACCCACAAGAGGGAAGGGCTCTGGTCTCTTCACCCTTAGAAGGGCAAATCCCATTTCAACACCTCTTCTCTCAGGAGACACTCTTCTCCACGCCAGAACATAACACCTTCAGATAAAGCTTTACCTTCAGATAATTTGCACAGTCTTTGAACAACTACTTGATTAATAGATAGCAGTGATGGTTTAACTTATTTTAAACGTTATTTATCTCATAGTGTTTCATATACAAGAGCCACCTAGAAAATTATTTATGGGGTTAGTGCCCTGACCCTTTTAATGTAGCAAATGCATAATTAAAAAAAAACTTGCATGGAAGCCTACTGTATTTAAAAAGAAATGATACTTAGTTATGTTATGATCATGGAAATAGGATGTTTTAGGCAGAAAAACATCACTCTAAAACTTAGGGGGATAAAAGACACGGCCAACTGTAACTCCCCACGCCTAGGAGTGTGCGGAAACATCTGCTCCAGCAGCCTCTTGTGACACCAGACAGAATCCACACACCTGCAAACAACTCGAGTTCAAGTGCAGGAGTCTGTTTTGTTTGTGAGCGAACCGCATTAAGTCTGCTCCTTTGTTTGCACAGATGGTGGGATCTGAAACATTATTTTCCATGGGAGGCTCTAAAAGAAAACCATAGGTCAGAGTGATTTGCTGTTTCAGATGATGGAGGCCTTCAAGGGATGTTTCTAGGACTAATTCTAGGATTAAGGATAAGCTAATTTTATTAGATGAACATATTTGTATGTTCCCTTCTCACTGACAGCACGTTTCTCAATAAAATACTTATTTTAACTGGCACTGTCAACATCTCTTCCTTGGATGATCCAAATAATGCTGACCATACCACCCAAGTCTTGTCTGTAAATTCTCGGAGCTTTCTGGAGTGAGTTTCCTGGGACTGTCTCATGACCTTCTGGCTCTGCGGAGTTTGGAGCAAGCAGGCTGTCAGTAGACATCTTTATAAGTGGTCAGGTGATGAGTGACACCGGAAGCAGAGTCCAAGATCATAGGGTGCTCTCCAGGAAAAGGTGGCCTTTACATTTCTGCAGTTGTTTATCAAGACAGGGTCTCTCTGTGCAGCCCTGACTGTCCTGGAACTTGCTCTGTAGACCAGGCTGGCCTCGAACTCACAGTTCCCACTGCCTCAGCCTCCTGAGTGCTAGGATTAAAGGTGTGGGCCAACAATGCAAAAGTATTTTGTAAAATTCTGTTTAGAATTAGTCAGGTGGTGTTGGCACATGCCTTTAATTCCAACACTCAGGAGGCAGAGTCAAGCAGATCTCTTGAGTTCGAGTCCAGCCTGGACTACAGTGAGTTCCAAGACAACCAAGGCTACACAGAGAAACTCTGTCTCAAAAAAACCCAGCCAACCAATACTTTTACAAAGAGAAACTCTGCTTCCAAACTTTCACTCTGTATAATTATTTTTAAGGAAATGTATTAGAGATTAATATATAAGCTTATATTTTCATCAAAGATCAAATAAGCCAATTTTATGTAAAATAACTAAGTTTATTATTTTTACTCTTATAACAGATGAAATTTAAGAAAATACTAAAATTTCTAATATACACAAGGCATTAATTACTAACATGAGCGCTCACATCTCAAATATCCTATTGTATATACACAATAACAATCTCTATACAACAACTCACATAGCCTTATAATCCTTGAATTTTTCTAGGGTTCAAACTTATGAGGCTACCAAGTTATACAGATAAATAACTTTACATTTCTGTAGAAAGGTCTGTATACATTCTTTTCACCAGTATTTGAATGTTCCTTTAATAAATATTATATAATACCAAAGCATCCAAACATAATATTGAACAATGGGCCTTCATAGAACTTTTTCTGTGAAATAATTAAATGTATGATTAATTTGGATTAATTTAAATGTATGATTAATATAGTTAATTTATAATTTATTAATATAATCCTAAGAAGCTCATTTGCCAGCAAGCTCTAAGGATGAAGAGAACTACTCACGGAAATGGGAGGAGCAAGCAGAAGGTGCAGCCATGGGGCAGGAATGCGCAACTGGGCACATGTAAGGACTTGAAAGACCACCATCATTGGAACAAAAATCAATAGCAAACGTGCAATAATATATAAAAAGGGCAGGCATGTTAAGGATTGGGGCTTTACCCTAAGAACAACGAACTTTAAGAGTTTTAGACTTGAGCGGTTAAGAGTTGCTTGTTGTTCTTGCAGAGGACCTGGGTTTGGTCCCCAGCACCCACATGGCGGCTCACAGCCATCTGAAACTCCAGTTGCAGAGGATCTCATACCGTCTGATGACACCAGGCATGTGCCTGGTACACAGACATACATGGAACAAAACACTCATACATATAAAGTAAAAATTTAAAGGCTAAGAAAAAGGGTAGACTCCCAAGTAAAATAAGTAAATCAGAAGCATCTGGGCCAAGACCCAGACACCCCATCAAATGTACAAATGGAAATAAGCATTTGAAATGTAACTCAGCGTCATACACCATTTGGAATTACAAATTCAACTGAAAAAGGAAGTACAAGGTCATAGGATCAATCCCTGTTACCTAAATAAGTGAAAAACTGTACACTTATTAGAATGACCAAATTCCCACACACTGACAACTGGCTGGAACAGGGACAATGGGCTCGAGGGGGCGGAAATGGCAGCATCTGGAAGACAGCCTGGCGGTTCCTCACTCACACCGTAGGCTCTGCAGTTACCTCGGCCCTAACCTGAATGGCTGAACACTCAGAACTATACAGCCACTTGCACACTTCCCTCTCAATTGCCCAAGTCTGGAAACAACCAAGATGCCCTTCAGTGGTGACACACCCACAGAAAGGCAGAGTCCAGCTCAGAAGAAATGAGCTACGACAGCAGAGGCATGGAGAAAGCTGTGTGGAAGGAGCCAATCTGAAAAGACTAATGCCTGTAAGACTCCAGCTGCACACAATTCTGAGAAAGGAAAACTACCCAGAGAACAAAAAGACAGTTCTGAGGGGATGCGGCATTAGACTTAAGACAGTTCTCTAATTTTTCTAAGGCTGGTTATTATTTGCCTAAAGCACAAAAACTCATTTGACATACTTTCCATTGCCTTTTTTTTTTTGCTTAATAAGAAGCTCTGAGCTTTCTTAACTGAGAAAATGACTGAAGGGCACTATAGAATATAATAAACATAGCCTATGTATCATGTTAATGTTTTGTGTTTTTTGCAACTGAATACTAATTACTGTGACTTTAACAGTCAGAATATCACTTAGTATTATGAAGAAAAGATCAGATCTCCTTAAAGTACCTTTGTATCATTTATCAGGGCAATGGGGAAGATTTTTGACCACGTATATATCATTAAGAGCTAATATTTGACTGATAAATTTTAATTTCATCTTTTACACATTGAGAAAAAAGATTAACAGTTTTATCCACATCAAGATGTTTGCTCTGGAGAACTGATTCCATCTCCTCAAACACTTCTTTTTCCAGCTTCCTCATGTTGTCCAGCATTGTCTTGCTTTTTTCCTAATTAAAATGATAAAAGTAAATACGCATACACGTATCTAACAAAATTCCAATCCTCTGACAAGGTTTATTTATTCTGGTTTCTACTTGTTTGGTTATTTTTCTATTCTGTAGACACAAAAGTAATAAAAAAAAAAGAAGAAGAAGAAGAAGAAAAAGAATGGTTTTCTTTGGGAAAAATCATTGCTCCAGGTTCAGGTATCTATTTGTGTGCATTTGTGTACGTGTATGTGTGTGTGTGTGTGTGTGTGTGTGTGTGTGTGTGTGTATGTGTGTGTATGTATGTGTGTGTACGTGTGTATATGTGTGTATATGTGTTTGTGTGTGTGTGTGTGTGTGTGTGTGTGTTGATGTGCCACCACCCTTTTCCTGGAAGTCAGAGGACAGCTTGTAGGAGTTGATTTTTTCCATTACCACGTAGGTCCTGGAACTGAACCCAAGCCATTAGTCTTGGGGGTAGATGCCTTCACCTGCTGAGCCATTTTAACCAGTCCTAGAGAATTAAGGCTTTTTGTTTGTTTGTTTTTCGAGACAGGGTATCTCTGTAGCTTTGGAGCCTGTCCTGGAACTAGCTCTTGTAGACCAGGCTGGTCTTGAACTCACAGAGATCCGCCTGCCTGTGCCTCCCGAGTGCTGGGGTTAAAGGCGTGCGCCACCACCACCTGGCAGAGAATTAAGGATTTTTTTAAAGCGCACATATGTTGGCTTAGTGGGTAAAGGTCCTTGCCACCAAGCCTGATGACCTGAGCTTCTATCCCCAGGACCTATGTAGTCAAGGGTGAGAACCAACTCCTGAAAACTGACTCTGGCTTAACACAGAAAGACAGACAGACAGACAGACACACTGTAGCATATGTATGCCCATATGCATATTTATATACACAAAAAAAAATTAAAAAGCATTTAAAAATCATATATAACAGAAATAAAATACAGAAAAATGGTTTGTTATGAGGCAGAGCAGGTGCTTTAAAGCACGAAAACAAATACAACTGACTAAATTAAAATGTTTAACGTCAATTAACTGACATGGAAAGAAATGGCATGAGCTGGGCATGGCGGTCTTCACCTGCAGTTCCACTGCTTGGAGACCGAGGCAGGAGAATCACTTAGACTCAAGAGTGGGAGTCCAACTTGGGCAATACGGTAAGAGTCTATCTTTAATATATACACTCTTTTACATATATATATATTAGTTAATATTCATATTTTTGCCTCTTGACTAAAAACAGAAGACTTTCAAAATCAGTTAAGAAATAAACCAAGGGAAAAGAAACAGCGAAATCACTGAGGAGAAACTGTGACGGTAAGAAGAGTTCCAGTCTCTCTGGTAATCAAGATGTGCAAATGAAAGGTGTCGCCTTAGTGACTCTCCTTACAGCCCTGAAGTAGCTGTTTAAAGAGGCAGACGCGGACCCCAGCTCTATGACATGTCCCTCAAGCTCCACCATCTTCCATTTCTTTATAATGTCAACCAATAATGTTCATTAGAGCCTAAACCAGTAGGAGATTTTAAACCAATTCAACTTCGTTTACCAAGTATTTAATTCTGTCATAAAGCCTACCTCCTAGCAGCAGTTTTATGGGGAAAGGCTGCAAACACGCCAGTGCTTGGAACAGCGAGGGATACATGCGGGTGGATCGAGGGACTGGACAGACACTCCAGCAAGTATTGCTAAGTGAGTGCTATCATGAGCAGTGAGGGATACATGCGGGTGGATCGAGGGACCGGACGGACGCGCCAGCACAGATTGCTAAGGAGAATGAAGAAAGCATAAAAGGCCAGACGGTCTGTAATCTCAGCGGCTCTGGAGATGAGGCGGGAGGATCAAAACTTCAAGCTCTGCCTAGGTTGTAGAGACTTCAAGACCAGTATGGACAACTGAATGAGCCCTTATCTTGGAAAGTCCAAAGAGGTTGGGGTCACCTTAGTGGTGGAGAGGACAGTCAACAGGTAGTAGGGACAGATGAGAAACACACGGGATAGCTGATCTTCCCACTGGGATGACTGGATGCCTGCCTTTAGACAGCGTGCCCATTGACTTTTTAATCTGTCTTTTTTTTTCTCTCTCCAGATTTGGGAGGAAAGGCTAAGGAGAAGTGAAGAGGTATGGCCTATTATAAAATTATCTTTTAATCTGTTTCAATTTAAATGTGTGTCAATTTCTGGACATGCTATTTCAAGTGATATATTGCTTCAAGTTTTAAAATAATGAGCATCTATTATTCTTGTAACAACAACAACAACAAAACAAACTAAGACAAAACACTAGCTGGGCGTGGCAGCACTTGCCTTTAATCCAGCACTTGGGAGGCAGAGGCAGCTGGATCCCTGTGAGTTCAAGGCCAGCCTGGTCTACACTACAAATTCCAGGCTAGTCAGAAATATACAGTGAGCTCCTGTCTCTAAGCAAAACAATAAACCAAAACCCAAACAAAAAACCCAGCTCATAATTTTACATCTATAAAATCTTAATCACTTTTTCTAGTTGTATTTCGTTTTTGGCACTATGAGGCATTGGGTCTGGGGACTTATACATGCCAGGTGACCAAAGACCTTAAATCACTTTCAGTTTTGTGTGGGGCCGCAGGAGTCAGGCATTATATAGAAAGACCAGATTAGCTGCCCTTCGGAGACCTTTCTCGTGTGGAGTATGTACTAAGAAAATTATGCAACTTCTCTGGGTCTCAGAATCTTGTCAGAATAAAATTATATTCCTCATAAAGTGGTTGTACTTATATATAATAAGTGTTCTGTAACTGTTAGCTTTTGTTATGTTCTGAATTAAAATTTTTTCTAAAAGAGTCTTTGTTTTTTGAGACAGAATTTCTCTGTGTAGTCCTGGCTGTCCTGAGACTGTCTCTATAGATCAGGCTGGGCCTCAAACTCACAGAGAGCCGCATCCCAAGTGCTGGGATTAACAGAGTACAACACTGCTATCCGGCCTACAACATATACATTACAACCAAAAGTCAAACCTAGTCGCTGTTTCTAACCCAATTCTTTACATTAAGGAAAGAAACCTAATACTCCAAATATGAATTGAATTATACCTTAAACTATCCTTGATGTGACAACAGAGAATATAACCCAACCATACCTTATTGTGACTTATCACTTCCAAGGCCTGTTGATGTTTTTGGTAGAGTGGGTGTCTTCTATCAGGCTTGACATATGGCTTCCTTGCCAGGGGCCTTTCAAGTTCAAATGTTGGTGACTGCGTATCGAACAGTTGTGAAATATGTGGTACAAATATGAAAGGCTTAAAAACAGACCTAGAAGAAAGGGTTTTTATTGAATTTGCATGTCAAAAAAAACTAACAATTATTGTGTCTTCCTAGATTTCTTCTAATTGAGGTTTCTAATAATAATGCATATACTCTAATTGGTTCCTGCCTGTTGTGGACTATTATTTTAAGATGTGTTACAATCGTTTAAACTGTGGGATATTTATTTAATGATGCAAATATGTGTTGCATTCTTTTATATTGCATTTATTTAACTCTGTGAAGCTGTGTTACTTGGCCTGCCTAAAACACCTGATTGGTCTAACAAAGAGCTGAACGATCAATAGTTAGGCAGGAGAGGGACAGGTGGGGCTGCCAGGCAGAGAGAATAAATAGGAGAAATCTAGACTCAAAAGAAACAAAGAAAGAGTTATAGAATAGAGAAAGATAAAAGCCCGGAGGCAAAAAGTAGACAGGATAATTTAAGAAAAGTTGGCTAGAAACAAGTGAAGCTAAGGTCAGGCACTCAATAAGTCTCTGTGTATTTATTTGAAAGCTGGGTGACAGGCTCCCAAAGAGCTGGCTGGTGACTCTCTGACTCTGTCCTTCTCCTGCCTGTACTTCCTGCCTGGCTACTGGCCAATCAGCATTTTATTAAACCAATTCAAGTGACAAATCTTTACAGTGCACAAGAGTATTATCCCACAGCAAATCAGGATAACCACATACAAGAACCCTTTAACCTTCTGTAAAAATGAGAACCATTATATACACAGAGAGACTGCAAACTAAAATCCACACAGACAATGCATTATTATAGTTAAAGCCTCAAGAGATGACTCAGTGTAAGACACGCACTCAGTTCCCAACATATTGGGCAGCTCACAACCACCTGCAAATCCAGCTCCAGGGATCCAATGCTTCAGGTCTCTACAGTCACCTGCACATTCCTCTCTCTCTCTCTCTCTCTCTCTCTCTCTCTCTCTCTCTCTCTCTCTCTCTCTCTCTCTCTCACACACACACACACACACACACACTGAAAAATTTAAAAAGAAGTAATTGCTTAAAGAAATTCATCTACACACTAATGACTGTGCCCTACCCCATGACCTCTTGGTGGTTTGCGGTATTTGGGGGACCTCACCTCTCAGGATGTGGAGTCCCCGTAAAGAAGTGAACGCAAGGCAGGCTGGAATCTCGAGGTAAAACAGAAACCATGCTTGCGGTGCTCAGGAATTCTCCCTTCATATTGATGCCACTTGGTTCATCTCTAAGAATCCCCATCATTGTTTCGAAAGTTATGTTTCCTGAGGAAATAAGTGTAAAAACCATCAAATAATGCATATATCTTATAAACAAAAGCTTTTCTCTATTAATAAAATAATACACACTGGTATTGATTCTCTAGCGCCAAAATGGGGGTGAAGAGTATGTTCATCACACTACCCCTAAAGTATTACATAGGATGTTGGGTTGTTGGGCTAGGATGTATCTCAGTGTCTAACAGGCGCAAGGTCCTGGATTCACTATCTAAAATGAAAGACTGAAAAGTAAGGGAAAGAAAAGGTTCATCCAAAGCATTAGAATGGTCTTTTCTTAACTGCCTTCATCTAAGCTGTTTGGGGGTGGTGATTCATGCCTTTAAGCAGTGGGCTTACAGTCTAATGCCAGGCACTTATCTCCAGCCAGCAGTAAGCCTTTAACCCATCCCACCAACATACTTTAGCCTCCTGTTACCCAGGAGCCGCAGACTAACAAAAACCCATTCCAGTAACAGGTAGGAGAGACCTGCTTTCAAGTTGTTTTTACAGGATTACAAGAGATTCCCCCAAGCAATCCAGCCTACTGTTGCTGCCAGTGATTGCCGCCCAGAAATCGAAGATCAAGTCCCTGTTGCTGAAGACAACACACATTTTGGACAAAGGACTCAGCATATTTGAGCTGGAGCTAACTCAAAAGCCTCCTCCTTGAGACGAGATTTCTTTCATATTACCAGAAGCTACTCTGCAAATGGCTAAGGGAGCAAAGCAATCACCTGGCCATGGTGACTATGAACCGCAATGACCAGAAGGGCAATATCCCCACAAGTGCAGCTGTGGCAACTGTCTAATTAGACTCAAACCTCCTCAGCAGGAGGGAAATCGTGCTAACTCCACGGCTAGTAGCTAGCAAGGCAGCAGACGCCAGAGACCCCAGTACCCCCACTTTCCTAACCCAGCATAAACCCCAACTGCACTCTATACGCGTACCTTTCTATCCACCATAAGTATAGATTTCAGCAAGAGACCGTTACAGAAAGACACTCAAAATGCAGAGAAGAGCAGAACGGGTGAGGCGCTGTAGGGAGCCCAGCCACAGCTGACAGAGCTACAACACGGCTCTGGTATCCAAGGCGCAGGGAACATCACGAAAGTGGAAGAAAGATTGCAAAGCCAAGGACCAGGAAGTCTACGGTGAGACTGCGCCCTCTATCAACAACATGGCTGCCTAAACAAGACCTGAATAATTCCAACAATAGCTGACCCTGATATAGACGGAGGGAATCTCATGGGGCCCCATCCCCTAGATAAAGAGCTACAGGTAACTAAGGAGTGCCAAGTCTTCCGCAGGGATAAGCCCCAGCTGGTTACCCAGCAGTAGGTGGGCAGTCCTAGAAACAGATACACGTAGGCAACACTGAATGAGCTCGGCGGGTTATACTGTTACATACATTTATGTGCAACAACGATTAAAGAAGAGGAGGCCATACATAGGAGGGGCAGGTGACAAATAATAAAATTAAATTTTAATTAAATTGGAAAAAGGTAAAATATAATTTCTGCCATTAGATACATTAGGATATGTTAGTTGGAAATGTTTAATTATTGTATTAAAATCGTATTAGTTCTAAAGAAACATAATCTTCATTTACCTATGGGCGACTGACGACAGGTTTTTCTTTTCTCACGAAACCCTACGGTAATTGGGACTGGAAGCATATTTTAATTTTAGTATGGTGTGTGTGCTTAGTATACACCCAGTATAACCCCGGCTCTGGGTTAACTCATAGACAATCTAAAAGGTCAGCACCCTTTTAGATATGGGGATCAAAAAAAAAGTTCACAGCAAGTCTGGATCCAAATTATGACTTCTAATGCTTCAATGAAAAAGGAAATTCTTTCACAGGAAAGAATCTAATGGCCTGCTGTTAAAGATGCCGCGACCAGCCATTTTATATTAATGGCAATGGGTTTTATGCACACATGCATTGCTCTTACCTAGTTCCTTCATAACAGAGCCATGATTTCAAGTTCAAAAAATACCTGGCTGAACTTACAGAAACTTGTTAGAGAAGCTGTGCTGTACCGTTTTCAGTGAATCCTGAATAACACTGGGGAGAAGAGAGGGGCACAGCTACACTCAGCCCTTGATATTAAACTCAACAATAAAGCAAAACCCTACCATTCACACCCATCTATCAGGCACAATGCTTCAGCATCTAGTGAGATTTAAAAATGATTCGGGTCTAAATTCCTCTAAATGGCAAGTTTTAATAAAAAAAAAAACCCACAATGTCAGAGCTGTAACACCGTGATAATATAGGTATTATAGAAATGTTTTCAGGATTCAAAACCTACAATTCTCAAAATGAAAGGAGGATTTGCATGGCCACTCGAGCAGGATGGCTGTGAGTAACCCACTCGCAGGCATTGAATAAGTACCGAGCCAGCGGCGGAAGGTGCAGCAAAGTGAACGCAAAGCACAGGGTGCAATTTCACAGCAATTTAGACTGGTTACTTAAAACACACGTGTGAATATAGATACAATTTGGGTATACATGCAGCACACTTAATAGCCATCAGGTAGGGACGGATGGAAAGAAGGGAAGTAGGCTCTTTTATCTAGAAAAATCATAGCAAATTTTATACATAATATCCCAGTGGACAATTTCGTATGGAACTACTGGAAAGACATTTACTCTTTTGACAAAGCGTAGAAAACTGGGTGGATTGCACATCACACTTGACGGGATTGAAGTCTGTGTCGGATGCATCCGTTGCTATATTCACGCGTGCATTTCGGGTCTGTGATTCCATTATTTTATAGTTCAGTATGGCAGTAACTTCAGTGTGGTAGCTAATTAATTTTTAACATTAATTATTTGGTTTTTCTTCGTTGTGTCCAGTTACCCTCAACCTTGGGAGTCTTGACATTTTCCTTCTACCGTGTTTCTCTGAGACACAGTTTCACTATACAGGTCAGGGTGGTATGGAACTTGTCTGGATCTTCCCGCCTCAGCTACCAAATGCTGAGTCCTCAGGGCTTATTCAGGCCTAAGACCTCACACCTGGTTCGTGCCTTTCCGTTCTGATTATCTATAGTCATCCCCATTCTGCGAGGCTGGGGGGCTGGGCACTAGCAGGGGTGCACAGGTGCATGCGGAGGAGGCCAGAGGTCAACATCAGGTATCTTCCTCTGTTCTGAGACTGATCCAGCTGGACCAGCTAGCCACTGAGCCCCAAGACCTCCACCACTGGGATTATAGGCACATACTGCCACATCCGTTTTTCATGTGGGTGCTGGGGATCTCAATCCGTGCCCTCATGAATTTGCCAAGCACTTTACCAACAAGGTCATCTCGTCAGCACACACACACATGCACACACACGCACGCACGCACACACGCACGCACACACGCATGCGCACACATGCACACACACACGCATGCACACACACGCACGCACACGCACGCATACACGCACGCACACACACACGCATGCACACACACGCACGCACACGCACGCATACACGCACGCACACACACGCATGCACACACACGCACGCACACGCACGCATACACGCACGCATACACACACGCATGCGCACACACATGCACACAATCACGCACACACACACACATGCACACAATCACGCACACACATGCACACACACACACAACTTTGAGACAGGGTCCAGACTGGCCTTGAGTTAATGATGACCCTCCTGCTTCTATTTCCCAACTGCTGGAGTTAGGCAAGTATCACATGGTTTTATGTGGGACTGGGGATCAAACCCAGGGTCTTGTGCATGCAGGGAAAGCGCTTTATCAGTAAGCCCCACCCCCATCCCCTGGTCTTCATTGTTTTAAGATTAGCCGTTCATTTTCAGGTTCTTTAAAATTGTTCCCAGAAAAAGTATAAAATAATAAACCATTTCTTAAATGATTGACAAGTTGCAAATAATTCAACACTTCTTAACCTTTTACGTACACACAACTGACTTGTAGAAAACAATGAATTTTTAAAAACTAAGAGCAAGTAGGAAGCTTCATTTTTACCCAGTTTCACAGAGAAGATAAATGAAGGCACGGTTTTCTCACTTATAAAATAAATATGCTGTCAAACTTACACCAAAAACTTTATAGGAAACCTAAAATTAGAAGACATTCTTTTGGATATTAAAGTACTCTAAGATAATAAATACCCTGAAAAGAAAGTTAAGTTGTTCCAAGAATGTTCTGCCACAAACTATTTTGCCATACCAAATAGCTAACATAAGGTTAATTGATTTAATGAATATCTAAAGGCAAATGCCAATCACTGATCCATCTCTCAGTAATTGCTTCCTGACTACTTAGAGACACATTTCCAGGTTCAATGAGAGACTTTGTCTGAAACAGCCAGGTGAAGAGCAACTGAGAAAGACATTAAACATCAAACCTCAGGCCTCCAAACGCACAACCATGGGTGTGCACACCTGAACACAGATGTGAGCATATAGAAAGCCACACACAAGCAAAATAAGACAAAACATATAAACAAACAGAAATACTACCGTTAAAAATAATTATGGCCAGGTGTGATGGCCCAGCACTCGGAAGACAGAGGCATGCAGATCTCTGTGAGTTCCAAGATCAGTGTGGTCTATAGAGTGGATACTAGGCCAGTCAGAGATGTATAGTGAAATCCTGGTTCAAATAGTTTTTTTAAAAGAAAAATGTGGGGGCTGGAGAGATGGCTCAGAGGTTAAGAGCACTAATTATTCTTCCAGAAATCCCGAGTTCAATTCCCAGCAACCACATGGTGGCTCACAACCATCTGTAATGAAATCTGGTGCCTTCTTCTGGCCTGCAGGCATACATGCAGACAGAACACTGTAAACAAAATAAATAAATAAATAAAACTTTTAAAAAAAAAAAGAAAAATGTTTCTGAGGATTGGGAATCTGAACTTGACCCTCAGAAAGAATCAGTGTGTTCTCACAATAGTTTACTACTTCACACATATCAAAAAATAGCTTACATTATCCTGATGCTGTTTTATTCAAACTATTTCTTATTAAGTATAAGATTATATTATATCTTCATAAAATTCATTTTTTCATTATTTAAATGCTAAAGTTACCTTTGTGCTTATTCAGAAGCTTGTAGCCCTGACAGTATCTGCTTGGTGACGTCATCATTGAAGCTGTGTCGATATAAGAGTATGCTGCAGCAAAATCAAAGTCCTCCTGGCCATCCCACCAGCCTTTCTGCTTAGCATAGTTCCTCATGGCCGGATGCTCCCGGTCGATCCTGGTTGTTATGGAGAGCTGATTGGAAATATTACGAATTCCTGTTTCGAAGGATGAGAAGGAGAAGAAAAGTTACCTTGAACAGGAAGAATCTCTCTCTACATTTATGATTTTTAAATCGCTGTTTAAACTTAATGTAAGTTTTCTGCCATGGACATCTCCTGCACAGTCTAAACAATTAAATTTTAAAATGAAACTTTGAGGTCACTGTAGACTCCGATGCAGTTATGTGAAGTAAGCCGGAGAGACTATACACTCATTATGGTTCCAGTTCCACTCATTACATTTTATAAACGTATAGAATGCGATCATAACCAGAACATTGGTATTGATAATGTCAAGAAAAAGAATATTTATACCCTGTTACTCTTTCATATCAAAGCCACGAATCTCCTAATTCTCATAATTCATTAACTCTGGGCACCTAGTACTTTTTTACTCCAGTGTAACTCAGTGCCACATATTACATAGGGGCCGGGAACGTAGCCCCGTGGGTAAAGACACTTGCCACAAGCCTGACCATCTGAGTTCAATCCCCAGAGCCCACATGCTGGAAACAGGCAACTAATTCTCACAAGGTGTCCTCTGACCTCCACACGTGTGTCATAGCACCCATGTCCACATACACACAAATAACATTTTTAAAGAATGTTACCTAAGTGGAATATACAGTAAATAGCCTTATGGTTTTTTTTATTATTAAATTTTTTTAAATGTACATTTGCTTTCTTATGTGTATGTGCACACAGGCACCCTTTACCCTGTGCTCCGGGGATCAAACACAGGTTGTCAGGGCGGGCGGCAAGCACTCTTGCTTGCTGGGCCATCCTGCTGCCCTGCCTTTTGGTCTTTCTACCTCAGGATAATTCAACTCAACATGCTATCAACACTTCATCATTTCCTTATTACTAGTAGTATCTCACGGTATGACGTGTGACACTTTGGTCAGCAGTTCAACACACGCATATTCTATGCAATGGCCAGAAGGATGTACGTCTGTGCTGTGGATACTCGAAAGAACCATCTAGTTCTTGAGATCATGCAGTAAGAGAAACAGAAGGCAGCAGTAAGGTGATCTCAGCAGGCTAATCAGACCCAGGAAGGCGTTAGTTTTCCATGGCCAGGTAAGGCCGTTTTTAATACTATTCATCCCTTTGTCTTTCCATAGCTTGTTTAATAAAAGAAAAAGTGGTCAATGATACAATCAGTTCAGTTAGCATTATTATTTATAATAATAAAATACATTAAGTATAATTTTATATATTTCATTAAAGCATAGAAAATGTCAAACATAAAAATATACAAACTACTTTTGAAGTCCATGAAAATAACTGGCAATGGCCTATTTTGAAAAAGAACAGACCGATCTTCCACAGCAGGTTCCTTCCTGAAGTCTTTCTGGACTCCTCCGGAAGTTCACAGTGACTTTTCCTTTCTTTCATGTTCACAGCGCCCATGGATCAACATCATCCACTCAATTAACTAGTTACCTAACTGATTAATTGAGGCAGATTACCTAAAGCCGAGGCTGGACTCAAAGTATGTATGAAGTAGACAATCATCTATTTTTTTGTTTGTTTGTTTTACTTTTTCCAGACAGGGTTTCTCTGTGTTGCCCTGGTTATCCTAGAACTTGCTGTGTAGACCAGGCTGGCTTTGAACTCAGAGGTCTGCTTGCCTCTGCCTCCTGAGGGCTGAGGTTAAAGGTATGCACCACCACCTCAGAGCGGCAGTGATCTTGAACTTCTGAGCCCCCTACCTCTATGCCTCCCAGATGTTGGGATTACAGGAATAGGCCACCATTCTCAGCTTTGTGCAATGCTGGTGATTAACCAGGACTTGCTTTATGCCAGACAAGCACAATACAACTGAGCTAACCTCCATTTAGTGTTTTTATATGCGGCTCTCATCTCTTCTGTAAAACTAGGAAATCAATATAGAAGCACACAAGAAGCATGCGACTATGTCCTCTATCCACAGAACAGCGCACTGAGAATGGGGTGAAGAGACTTCCACTCGCTGCTTTAAATTGCTTTCCATCTCTGGATTTCTTCCCTTGAGATGAAGAGAACTGGCTGCGGGGAGAGCTTAATGGGTTATCTGAATTCATATCCCCAGGGCTCATGTAAAGTTGTGGGCGGTAGCAGTGTTTTTTATCCCAGAGTTTCTGTGGTGATACGGAAGATAATATAGGAAAATCACCAGATCACATGGATCAGCTAGCCAGGCATGCGCAGGAGCAGCAAACAATAGGGACCCTACCACAAGAGGACACTGAGTCACCAGAGGTTGTCCTCTGACCTTCACTTGTACAGAGTGGCCATGTGTACCCGCCCCACACACATATAGACATGTATGCATATCACACACACACACAGAGAGACACACAGAAATAAGAGGAATATCTGAGCACAAATAAATCATGGGGGACAATCAGCTCCAAAGCCATCAGACTGCACTGATACAGTCAAGGGCATCATTTTGTCTTACAGCTGTGTCCATACACTCTAAACACTGGCCCAGAGTCACCCATGCCCAGACCAACCCCTTCCTCTTCACCTCTGTACTTACATATGGTACAGTTCTGGAATTCAGTCCAAAGTTAGGAAAGTAGTTGTAAAAGAGAAAAAAACCCACTACAAACAGCCAAAAGCTGCTGCGTAGACAATGTTGTGTGCTTGTTTTTTGTAAGACTTCTCATCATAGTTCTCTCTCCCTTTATGTTCTTCCTAATTTTAACTTTGCTCTGAGGCTTATCCTTTAATGCAACGGATTATAATTCTTGAAAAGCAAATAAATGCTTTAGCTACGATTAAAGATCTATTTTATTAATTATATAAACCAAATTGCAAATAGTTGTTCATACCTTGAACTTTCTCTGCTGCCCAGTACTTCCCTGATGTCTCCAGAATCCAAGCTTCATTCCTATCCGCTATCAGGAAACTGTTATAATAGCTAAATTCTTCACCCTCTGCACAATTTCCACCTTGACCATATTTTTCTAATAAGTCGACAATGACATCGAGAGCTTTTTCAGCTGTATCAGCTCTTTCAAGGCCAAGTCTAAAATAAAAATATTAAGGATCTCAAATTAAAAATAATTTCCTTTATTCATCTTAACTTCATGTTCAAGAAGCACCATGTTTGCTACATTCAAAGTTAAAAAAAAAAGAACAAGTTAATACGTAAAGTAAAACCTTTAAAGTCGTACTTTTGAAGGCAGTTTGGGACAGTAAAAACATTTTTGGAGTCAACTTTCATCTCAGTAACTTATTGCAAAGCTATTTTATGTCTAAGACTGATATGTCTCTTTATAAAGTGAAGGAATTAGTCAACCATGTAATAAAGCAATTCAGGCATTTCTGATTAATTATAACTTCTAATTTTGGCTCCTCACCAATTTATGATGTGCATAGGTGTGCATAAGTGTCAGCAGGCGTTTGTGTAGTGCATATACATGTTTACGTGGGTGTGTGCCTAGGGTATGCATTCATGCAAGCATGCACTGAGAAGCCAGACTAGGGTATGCATTCATGCAAGCATGCACTGAGAAGCCAGACTAGGGTATGCATTCATGCAAGCATGCACTGAGAAGCCAGACTAAGGTATGCATTCATGCAAGCATGCACTGAGAAGCCAGAGGCTGATGTCCAACAGCTTTCTCAATTGCATCCCACCTTATTTTATGAGGCAGGGCTTCTCAGTGAACTGGAATTTACCAATGAAGCTAGACTAGCGACCCAGCAAGCCCAGGAATCTGCCTGCTTCTGCTTCTCCAGTGCAGGATTACAGGTGCACATAAGTGCCAGAGATCAAACTGAGGTCCTCACGCTTCTTCAGTAAACAATGTATGGATTGAGCCATCCACCCTAGATGGATTAGTGATATTTAAGAGTCATGAAATTGCATGCTGGTGTGAAAATAAATGTGACCGGTATTCAGTTATTTCTTACATAATCTGTTGCTGTGGATACTGTAAAGATTTGTCACTCATATTGGTTTAATAAAATGCTGATCAGCCAGTAGCCAGGAGGGAAGTATAGGAGAGGCAACCAGACAAGGAGAATTCTGGGAAGAGGAAAGGCAGAGAGTCAGTCACCAGCCAGATGCAGAGGGAGCAAGAATGCTGCACTGAGAAAAGGTACCAAGCCATGTGGCTAAACATAGACAAGAATTATGGGTTGATTTAAGTTATAAGAACTAGCTAATAATAAGCCTGAGCTAATAGGCCAAACAGCTTGTAATTAATATAAGCCTCTGTGTGTTTCTCTGGGACTGAATGGCTGCAGGGCTGGGCGGGACAGAAACTACACGTAGTAAGGAAGCAGCATACCAGTTACCTGACAAGGTCCATGCCCAAAAGTGCTTCCTCCTTAGAAATGGCCTCTCTTCCCCATACAGCTTCATTCCCAATGCAGACTCCATGCTCATTGGCTCCCATTTCTGCCCCCCACAGCCAAGCTGGGCGACTAAGGACAACAGCATATGTCTCAGGAACCTGGTCAATTTCTATGTAAGTACACTGTAAAAAAAAAAAAGTCATGTAACTATGAAATCCAAAGTGGAGAGTTACCAAATTCCAGAATTTAAAACACCGTTGGGAAGACATGATCACGATGAAGGTGGATGACATGGAACCAAGTTGAAATTTTCAATAATAAAAGCACTAACTTCAAAATTCATTCAGAATCGACTCTAAAGCATTTATTGCTTAAATACTTTCTGAGGATGTCCTTTATAATACATCCTGCTAAGGCAAGTCGGTTACAAAGATACAGGAACACGAAGCTTCACTTAAGAAACAGAGACTTCTCCATAAACTAAGATGAAACAAATCCGAAGTATGAAGGACAGGAAGAGCGTTGCCCTGGCAGCTCAGAAGTGATAGTTATTAATCTTCAAACCGTTTCATGGAGAGTAATTAAGATGAGCTGAAGATTAAGAAAGCGGTTCTCAAGTTCATGGTCTAGTACGTCCTGACCGGTGATCTTCGCACTCATAGGTACCTGAGACCCTTAGGTAGAGAGGATGACTGCCACAGAGGCCCACATGTCGTGTGGAAGAGACCCAGGAGGACTCCTCACAGCGGTGGGAAGCTGACTTACACGATGGGCTAAACACGCTTGTATAGAATAGGAACGATGCCCCAGGAGGACCAACATGTACAGCAAAAGAAAACTACAGCCTAAGATACAAAAAGCCTTATATTTAAGTTAATAGTGCTAGAACATCAAAGATCCAGAAAGTTCATAACAACAGAAGATAATATAAACCTTTGAGTTCCACGTAGACTGTTTAAATAAAAAATTTAAAGGCAATTTTATTTAATGTGCATGTAGGAGGTGAGGGAAATACATAAAATGTATGTTGATGGCATTATCAGATACCTTGATGGACTACAAAACATATTTATAGGGCTGAGAATGTGGCTCAATTGGCAGGTTATGTGCCTAATATACAAGAGGCCCTTGGTTTGTTCTCAGCACCATAGGACAAAAACAAAAAAACCTGTTATTTTATAAAATCTGAAATATTTTTTTCTTATTCTCTACCAAGAAGAATCCTTTTGATCTGTCAGCTGAAGCCCCAGCTCTAACTAAATCATTCTTTTTTTATTTATTTTGTTTTATGAATGTTTGCTTGCATGCATTTCTATGCATATGTGTGCCTGTTGCCCACAGAGGTCAGAAGAGAGCATCAGATACTATGAAACTGGAGTTATGTTAGGGATGGCTGTGACTCACCATGTGGGTGCTGGGAATGAAACCCGGGTCCTCTGCGAGAACAGCAAGTGCTCTTAAGCACTGAGCCAACACGCCATTCCCACTCTGTAAGCCCTAATTTAATCCAGATGTTCCTTCTCTGCTGCCGCAGCCTGCTCCTCTTCCCTAAGGCCAGCATTTAAGCCGCCCTGCTGTTCTGTGCCCTTAGTGCAGCCAGGATCCACTCACTACTCTCAGCCTAAGGTCGCGTCCAGGTTTTAATAGTTGACTTGAAATCCCTCATCACAACCAACACATACAACATATAAAAAGCATTCAGATATTTAATCAGAGAGATAATGATATTTATTATTTTAGCAGCTTCTTCTAAATTACTGAAATAAGAGACCAGAAGTCTATTTTCGATTCAAACCATTTCTAAACTTAAATTCTTGAATTTTAACTTCAGTGGTCGCTAGAAAGAGAAAGAACCATTTACGGGTCTGGAGAAATGGCTCAGTGGTTAAGAGCACCTGCGGTTCTTGTAGAGAACCAGGGCTCAGTTCCTGGAACCCACAGGGCATCTCACGGCTCCCCATAGTTACCAGGGATCCTACACCTCTTCTGACCTCTATGGGCACTAGACACACCAACATACATACAGGTAAAATATTCATACACATAAAATAAAATAAAATTTTTTAAAAAGAAGTACTCATTATTGATATGTTTAAAGATAGATATTCCTAACACAACATATTTTTTTTTAACCTACCTTAAGACGTTTGCTTAAATCATTGTGCACTGCAGCTGGGAAGTAAATTACTTCTTGGACTTCGTCGAAGAGTCTGTCTGAATTTTTCCCAAAAATGACCCTATTACCAACTGTGGCTGGAGGTAAGGCCACAAAAGTGTCACAGGAATAGGGCTCCATCTCTTTAAGAAAAAAAAAGGCATAATATAGAAGTTTCAAAATAAAAAGAGCAAACATTTTTAAGCACACATAAAGCAAAGAGCTTTTCTCTACGACCGAGGGATATACCTAAGACGGGTACAGAGCAGAGTTTTCAGTATCATATCACTTTTGTGCACTCCAGGGCAGCCAGGATTATATATTAAGACCCGTCTTAAAGAAACAACGGACTATAAAAATTAGAATATGATTTAGGAATTAACCGTGTGCTACTACAATACAGGGGCAACAAAAACCACTTTCTCCTAGTGCACAGGTCAAATGTTTATAGAGGTTTCTTCTGCAAACCTCTCTCCTGAATTTTCCCAATTCTTTTTACTCTGCCCATAGCTACTACACGTGCCTTAGTCTGCAGTATCAGTCCTTTACTAGACGGGGAGATCTGAGGACGTCGTGTTTATCTATGGGAAATCACGTAAGACTGGGCATAGTGGGGCACACACCTTTAATCCTAGCACTTGGGAGGCAGAAGCAGGAGGATCTCTGTGAGTTTGAGGTCAGCCTGATCTAGCAAGTGAGTTCCAGGACAGCCAGGCTGTTACACAAAGAAAACCCATCTGGAAAAACCAGAAAACAGACAAATAAACAAAGTCACTACTGTTAAGGTTTCCGGGAGGAAGTTCATAAATCCCAGTAGTAGGACTAACATACAAATTGTCTTCATTTGTGATGGGGAAAATCTTAAATCCTCACTTTTAGGACAATTCAAGATCTGACATTTTCATTTTGCTTTCAGAACATAGTTTCAGTTTCCTCTTATTTTAAATTTCTTAAGATTTGTCTTTACTATTCCTGTGTGTGGATTATGTGTCTGTCTGCCGGAAGTATGGGTGCCCAAGAAGGTCAGAAACGGGCCTCAAGCCCGCTGAAGCTGGAGTCAGGGAAGGTCGCGAAGCATCTCAAGCCTGTGTTGGGAACTGAACTCAGGTCTTCAGGAAAAGTGGCGAGCTATCTTAACCGCTGAGCTACCTTTCCAGTCCAGCTTCCTTCTTTTATAAGAACCAAATCTTAGCATAATTTTTTTATACACGTGCATTCTAACCACTTTAAAACAGAATAAAAACATAATAAATATAAATAAAATAAATGTGAATTAATAAATGTTTTGCTGAAAGGAAAACTAAGCAGGGTATGGTAGCACGCCTATAATCTTAGCACTGGGCAGGATAAGCTAGAGTTTGAAGCTAGCCTGTGTTACCATAATTCAAGAACATAGCGAAACCCCGCTTCAAAACAAACAAAATGACTCAAGAAACAAGTTCACCATGGAACACACTTTAAAATAAAGGTTGGGGGATGGGGAGGAAAAAAATAAAATAAAATAAAGGTTGTTCTGTTCTCAAAGATGGGAAGAAGTGATCACTGCTTTTCTCTTGTGTCTCCTCTCTGCAAGTTTTGATCTCCTACCTACAGGGCTCCAAAGTTAGCTAGCCCAATACATAACTTAGTCAGGCTATTAATTCTCTTTCTCTTTTCTTCCAGGCTCATCAGTAAAATAAAATAAAACACCATCTAGTACTGCTGGGTTTTTTTTTTTTTTTTTTTTTTTTTTTTGGTTTTTCGAGACAGGGTTTCCCTGTGGCTTTGGAGCCTGTCCTGGAACTAGCTCTTGTAGACCAGGCTGGTCTCGAACTCACAGAGATCCACCTGCCTCTGCCTCCCAAGTGCTAGGATTAAAGAAAGGCGTGCGCCACCACCGCCAGGCTAGTACTGCTGTTTTGAGGCTTGATTCAGTATGACCCTGAAGGTGAAAGTTCAGCTAGGAGGCGCATGCCTGTGATTGAAGTTTGAGAGTTACATGGTCCGGGTCACAAATAAAACAATTCAAAAACCTGCAACACACCCGACCCTCAAACAAAAGCTGTCACCTGTTTTAAGCTGGCTTATTCTTATCCTTGCTAGAGGCCAGTGGACTAACAGCCATACCCACACCAAACCCTAGGATGATCAAGTCCCAGTGAGTGACGCACTAACTGGGATAGCGGCAGCAACTAAGAAAACAGCACAGGGGAGGAAAGCCCTTGGCCCTAACGTGTTGTCCTCATTCACGGTGTTTGTTGAATATCTTTCTGCATAGCTGGAAATAACAGAAGGACGCCGCGTATAGTGGCTCACGCCTTTATTCGCAGCTCTTGGGAGGCAAAGGCAGGAAGATCTATGAATTCAAAGACAGCCAACGCTAGGGAGATTCTGTACATAACAACTGGAAGGGAAGAGCCTCGGTCTCTAACAGTCTATCCCAGTGCTTGCGACAACACCAATCTTTTGGGTCTCACAAACGTCCTACAGCGCGAGGTTTACTGTCTCCGTTAACGACATGAGAACTGCGCTGCAAAAGCAAACAAGCAAACAAAAAATTTTGCAACTGGAGCCGGCGTTGCCAGAAAGTGCTGGGCTCGAACTTCAAGACCTCGCCCGCTCCCGATGCCCGCGCTCGGAGCGAGGCCCGCGCAGCAGAGCGAACGGCTGCCCGCGACCCCGCCATCAGCGAACGGCGCGCAGAGCCCGCTCCCGAGCTTACCTCTGCTGCGCACGCGCGGACGCCGAGCACGCACCACCCGCAGCCACCAAAGCAATCACCGGAAACGGAGGGGCTGGGCCAGGACTAATCGTCGGAAGTAGTCCCCTTCGACCTCCGACGTTCTCTCCCACGCTCGCCTTACAGTTCCGGTGACGCTCCCTGAGTTTTGTTTACGTCCCTCGCAGACCTAGCGGCTGAGTAGTTCTGCGTCTCGTACTCCAAGATGGGGAAGTCGTTCGCTAATTTCATGTGCAAAAAGGACTTTCATCCTGCGTCCAAATCCAACATCAAGAAGGTGAGTAGAGGGATCCGGAGAGGGCAGCGATGTGCCGCGCTCCCTGGGACGATCGTGTCCTCTGCGGGCCTGGAGACCTCGTCGCTTTCTCCATGCTAACCCGACAGACCGGATGGTCCCCCAAGTCCGGTCGTGTCGGTCACTGTGGAGACTGACGCCGTAGCTCATTCCGGGTCCGTCTTCTGGAGCCCCAAGACCCGGGAGCGCTGCTTCCCTGAGTGGAGACTCGGTCCTTAACAGAGCTTCCCAGAGAAAGCCACCCTGTTTTCACTCTTCAGCCCACATCTCCATCCAGTAGTGTGGCGTCTGATGGCCGCCTTCAAGTTCAAGCGTTTCTTTTAAATAAATTACAGGTCAATCAACTGCTGGACACAGGACCGAATGAATGGCGACGGAGTCAGACAGAATTCTTGTTAGTTCAGTACACATTTAGCCCCGAAGCCTCGCAGAAAATGTTTAATGGAGTGATCGTTAGCCTCCTACACTGCTAATTAAGGATGACAATGTCAGTTGCCGTCATGTGTAAAATTTTTAGGAAGATTAATTGAGATAGTGTGGGGAAAGAATAGAAAGGGGGAGCCGGGCATTGGTGGAGCACGCCTTTGATCCCAGCACTCGGGAGGCAGAGGCAGGAGGATCTCTGAGTTCGAGGCCATCCTTTTATGCATCACGAAAAGTACTCAGAAGTACACAGGCTTGTGAGAGTATATTAAGCTTTTAGTTGTTTCTAAGCCAGTTATGGATCCTGTATGTTGCCATGAATATGAAGAATGTTATGTGTATATGAGCATATATATATATACATTAGAATATCTGTGGAAGAAAATACAAGTAGTGTTAACACCGTTTATCTGCGAATATAGTTACTTAAATTTTTTTCCCGAGGCAGGGTTTTTCTGTTAGACCTGGCTGCCCTCGAACTTCCAGAGATTCACCTGTCTCTGCCTCCCAAGTGCTACGGTTAAGCCACTCCCCACCCCCAAGAAAACCGGCTTGCTTGGTCTTTCTATCTCTGCCTTATTCCTTGGCCCCCTCCAAAGTCTTGTTCTATTTATTTTGTACATACTCTCCACGTCTTTTACACATTTCATGGCCTCTTTTTTGAGGTGGAGTCTCCTGTAATCTAGGCAGGCTTCAAACTTACTATCCAGGGAGGATAGTCCTGAATTCCTGATCCTCCTGTCTCTGCCTCCAAGATGCTGAAATTGCAGGTGTAAGCCACTGCACTTGACTCTTAGTTTTCCCTTTTAAGTCATGAAATTCTTTATAATAGTCATGAAATAGTATATAATATGCAGAAGAATCATTGTGAGCTCTTCGGCAATGGACCTATGTTTTACTTTTATCTCAGTTCTTGCTCCATTGAGACTAGTTAACTGTAAAATCTAAAGCTTGACATACATGGTAATTTTTCTGGTTGGGGGGGTTGCTTTTGGACAGGGTCTCCCTGTGTAGCTCTGAATGACCTGGAACACCTAGTACCCCTACCTCAGCCTCCTGAGTTCTGGGATTGCAGACGTGAGCCAGCACGCCTGGCTAACCAGGTGTGGCTGATTACAGAAGACGAGCCAGCTTCTAGGGCTGTCAGGATGACTTAGCGGATAAAGCACCTGATGCACGAGTGTGAAGGCAGAATTTGGATCCTCAGCACCTACATGAAAGTCAGGTCGCCATGGTGGCCCATTTGTGATCCTCGCCCTCTGGGGATGAAGACAGGAGATCCTCCATGCAAGCAGGTAGCTAGACTAGTGGAGTTGTCGGACTCTGGGTTAGGTGAGAGACCCTGCCTCAGTAAGAAAGTGACTGAAGAAGACAGTTTGTTTTAAACCCTTGACTCCATACTCACATGCACGTACCACACACATGCGTACATGCATTTATATACACACGAAGCAGACTGTTTAATCCTGTTGTTAAATTATATTTTGTTTCACTGTTGTAGGTATGGATGGCAGAGCAGAAAATATCATATGATAAAAAGAAACAAGAAGAATTAATGCAGCAGTACCTTAAAGAGCAAGAGTCATATGATAACAGGTAAGCGCCACCTTATTGGTGCTTCCAGAAGAGTCAGTAGCGAGTCAGCGGCTCTCCCGTAATCACACATGGTCACCGTTCCCGTCTTTAGCTATTCTTCACCTAAAGTACAGTTGCATTTGACTCATCAGACTGTGAGCAAGTCCTAAATGAGGCCGAGCTTGCAGACATCATAAACCCTGCGTGTTAACTACTGATAGTGATTAGAAAGCTTCCTCTTCAATACACCGAAATGAGAGATGCCCACGACTCTTAGAGGAGAAGCCTGTGTCTTTGGCCTGTGCGTGGTGGCTGGGGTCCATTGGCTTCTTTCAGGATAATAATGCCTGCCTTTTAATTGCTTTCACTGTGTTTGTATTTGGTTAATGAGCTGAGTACGGGTGTTTTGGTTAAATAGACTGTACTCTGAAACAGCATTTATTTTTGAAACTTTTATATTTGAAACTTGAGACATCAGTTTATTGATAATTGGATTGTGCTGTTAACATTGGCATAGAGGTATCTGTTCAAGACTGTTGTCATCTGCTTTGTTTGTGTGCTTAGGAGCAGAATTGGTAGCTCTTACAGTAATTCTTCGGTTACCTTTTTAAAGAGCCACCAAACTTTTCCCTAGCCTAAGCTGGTCTTGAACTTCCTATGAAGTTGAGGATGACCTAAAACTCCTTGATTCTCCTGCCTTGAATTCCCAAGTGCTGGCCTGTGCTACTATACCTAGGTATATGATGTTAGGAATCAAACCCAGGGCTTCCTGTGTGCCAGGCCCGCCCTCGACCAGCTGGGTTACATCTCGGCTCACTTACTAATAACCATGCTCGTAAGTATGAAGCAGTAGCTCGTTGCAGTTTTGATTTGTTATTTCTCGATGTCTAGTGAAGCTCAGCTTTTCATGTACTTGATTTACAATTTTTAAATGGTGTTAAGACAAAATTTACAGATCTGTTTAAAATATACGTAGGTTTTTAAGTTTGCTTAGTGTTGCTAAGCCATAACCATAGCGGATTTCAAAACATCCATCACCTGACAAGACAATGTTGTGTTCATTAGTAATCATTCCCCATTTTCTAATTTATTCCATTTCTGCTTCTCACAAGTCATGACCATTTTATTGTCTACCTATGAATTTCTTAGAATTATGGACACAAAGGGTAGATGATTAAATGGTCTTTTGTGATTGGTTAACTTTTTAATTTTAACAAGTATATTGATTTATTTGTGTGTATGTATATATGTCGGGAGCATATGAGGACCTTGCTGCACATGTGGAAGTCAGAGGCCTGCTTGGTGGGAGGCAGTGCTCCTTTCTCCCTGTGTGGGAGGCAGTGCTCCCTTCTCCCTGTGTGGGAGGCAGTGCTCCCTTCTCCCTGTGTGGGTCCCAGGCTTGAGCTCAGGTCAGCAAGCTTGGGTGGTGGCAACTTAGGCCACTGAGCTGTCTTACTGGTCAACCGCCACATACATTAGTACACATTCCTTTTACTTAAAGAATAATGTTCCACAATAAAGATATATATTTATGTGTCCTTGAGTTTTTGGTTTTTGTTTGTTTTCTTTTTTTTTTGGGAGGCAGGGAATATAGAATCCAACAGAGGAAAAATGGAGAATGACATACAGTAGCGTAGCATAGCCTTTGTGGTCGCCTTTTCCAAATACAAAGACATTTCATACTACACTTCAGCTTTTATAGACTTAACTTGAACTCAGCGTAGCCATACTGTTTGCTATGGTTCTTTACCCAAGAAGACCAACGGAAGCACGCTGTGCACAGAACCTACAGCAGGAAGTTCAGTTACTACCTAAGATTTTCTTTGAGGAGTAGTCATTTCTGGATTCGGTGTATTAGCCTATTATAGAATTTTGTTATTTTTTTCTTGATTCTCATTAAAAAATTTGGTTCTCCGAACTGGGAAGTTAGCTCAGTGTGTAAAGTATTTGTCATGAAGGTAAGAGGACCAAGTTTGGATTCCAAGCCCCCACATAAAAAGCTTGCCTGTGATCCCCGTGCTCCAGAGGTAGAAACAGGAAGATCCCTGGGCTTGCTGGTTAGCTATTGTAGTCCAGTCAGTGAACCCCAGGTTTAGTGAGAGAACTTGTCTAAAAAATAAGGCGGCGAAGGGTTGGCCAGATGAGCGAAGGTGAATGCCATCCCTGAGACTCACAGAGTTAGAAGACACACACAATTAAAACACTGAAATAGCTGCTGGTGGCGCACGACTTTAATCCCAGCTCTTGGGAGGCAGAGGCAAGCGGATCTCTGAGTTTGAGACCAGCCTGGTCTACAGAGCAAGTTCTAAGACAGCCAGGGCTACACAGAGAAACCCTGCCTGGAAAAACCAAGAAGAAAAGATCTGAAATTATTTTAAAAAGAAAAGGTTGTGGCACCAAAATGCCTGGTAGCACATAGGATTTCAAAAGTGACTGTTTGAGCAGCATCTCACAGGTTTTTAAGACAGTTCTGTAAGAGTCACCATATCATCTTTCCTTCCTTTCTTCCTGGGAGAACCAGAGGGAAGAAGTTACAAGTCTCTCTTTCTAATAAGGCAGCACTTTTCCGGCTTTACCGCTGATAAAATATCTTAATTCCTTTAGGGTTATTCTTTGAGAGCTGGTGTGCTGTCACGTCGCCCTTTTATCTAAAATTGTACTGTTATTTCCTTTAGATTGCTTATGGGAGACGAGCGTGTAAAGAACGGCCTGAATTTCATGTACGAGGCCCCACCGGGAGTTAAAAAAGGTACTTGCCTCATTTCCTGTAAGCTTGGATGTGATTGTGTATGAAGATGTATTATGTTGAGAGGAGCAGACAGTATACTAAAGGTTATCTTCATCTTTTCCTTCACTGTTACTCCGATGACAGCAGCTCAAATGCTGTCATCAACACAGTAGAAGAAAAACAAAGTATTTTTCTAATGTAGTAGCTTATGTCCTTTGGAGGAGGGGGATGCTTAATATTGTGGAAGTGCATTGTCCTTTTACAGTGTGCACACATCTGTAGTCCTCACTAAATACATTTTCAAATGGAAAGTCTATTCACTGCCAGTGAAAAGCAGAAAGACTTAGAAATTACAAGTTAACATTCCTATTCCGGACTCTAGTGCAAGGTTGTATTTTATCTCTCAGTGATCTGGAGTTTTATGATAACAGAAAAACCAGTTAATTCTTACAGGTTACAGTTAAATAATACAGCGTAATAATAAGTAGACTTTTCCCCTGGCACTGCTAACTTGTCCTGCTTCTCCCTGTGCTGTGAATACGCAATCAAGAAAACAAAGAGGTAAGTGCTCTTCTCTGTTTGAACTGATTTATGGTTGCTTGTGATTTTATGGGAAATTCAAGAATTTCTCCTGCCTGTTGTAGAAGGAAGAAACGGAAGGAGAGACAGAATACAAATTTGAGTGGCAGAAAGGTGCTCCGAGAGAAAAGTGAGTACTAGGAGAAACCGTGTGACTACTGTGACCTACCTTAGACAACCAGAATGCATCATTTTAGCCTGGACTTACGAACTTGTTCGCTTTTTAAAACTACATCATCAGACTATATAGCCCAGTGGTTCTCAACCTGTAAATCACATATATTTACATTAGGACTCATAACAGTAGCAAAATTACAGTTATGAAGTAGCAACTAAGAAAGTCTTATGGTTGGGGTCACTACAACATGAGAAACTGTATAAAAGGGTTGCAGAGTTAGGATAGTTGAGAACCACTGCTGTATACATTTTAAAATTGATGCTGGTAGCAATGCATTTTATAATGTTTTAAGAATGATAAATTTTTTTCAAGTTAACTGCCATTGAATTAAGTTGTTCTTAATATTATAGTCTTAGCATTTTTTTGTATTTAACAGATATGCCAAAGATGACATGAACATCAGAGATCAGCCCTTTGGTATCCAGGTAAGTGACACGTATTTTGCTCTTTAAGAATAATTTTTATTTAGTACATATAGCTTTAAATTATTTTCCAAAACATGTTTGTATTAGAATTCTCTAAAGGAACGGAGCTGATAGGATGAATATATGCTAGCCTAGAGGATGTGGTTCTGGTATAGGTGAATATATGCTAGCCTAGAGGATGTGGTTCAGGTATAGACGAATATATGCTAGAGGATGTGGTTCAGGTATAGGTGAATATATGCTAGAGGATGTGGTTCAGGTATAGGTGAATATATGCTAGAGGATGTGGTTCAGATATAGGGTGAATATATGCTAGCCTAGAGGATGTGGTTCAGGTAGTCCAACAGTGGCTGTCTCACAGTAGAAAGGCTGAGAATCCAGTAACTGTTCAGTCCACGAGGCTGGTTGTCTCTGGAGTCCTGGAGGATTCCTGCAAAGCTGCTGCTCTTCAGTCTGCATTAGACTCTTGAAGTCAGGTAGGATTTAATACATGCAGCAACAGGATAGGTAGAGGAACTTGAACTTGCCGGTGAGGAAGAGCAAGCAGCAAACAGCAAAGCTTCCTTCTTCAAGCTCCATTTATGCGGGCTGTCACTAGGAAGTGTGGCCAGATTTCATAACTTGATCCAGAAAATCCCTCACAGGAGTGTCTTCGGTAGGGTTTTATTGCTGTGAAGAGATGTCATAGCCATGGCAACTCTTACAGAGGAAAACATTTCATTGGGGCTGGCTTAGAGGTCAGAGGTTTAGTCCATTGTCATCCTGGCGGGAAGGACAGTGGCGCGTGGGCAGACACCGGGCATCAGGAGGAGACAGCCACACTGGGCTAGACTGAGCATCTAACAGCTCCGTGCCCACCCCAGTGCCACCTGCTGCAGCAAGGCCCCACCTCTAATAGCCCCACTCCCGTGAGCCTGTGGGGGCCACTTTCTTTAAAACCACTACACAGTAGTAGCAACTTGGGTTTTAGTTGATTCCAGCTGAAATTAGCATCGCAGTTAAACAGCTAAGTTAAAACAGCTTAGATGGAAGGAGAGAGCCAAGTTTTCCAGTGAGGGTGGTGGTCGCTACAGTTTTCTTACAATTTAGAAAATGTTCCTGAATTAGAAACAGTCAACTGTCACTCCACAGCTAACCCTTGTGAAAAACATTGCCTGCTCACTGCATTGTCTGTGGCAGCTCTCCTGCACATCCCTTCACGACAGCAGACACAAGCATAAAATAAAACCTGAAATACCCTTTTTACCTCACAGAATAAGTTCACTAACCCTTGGTTTAGAAATGTGGAACTTGAGGCAGGGCTAGGGGGAGCTCTGTGAAAAAGCGCTCGCACTGAGTGTTGTGAGCGCCTGGTTGCAGTCGGGAGAAAAGTAGCTGGTGTCGTGCATAGCCTGGGTGTCAGCATGTGGACGGTGGGGACGGGGCAAGACCCTACAGAGAAAGGGGTGGGTATTAGGTTAATGTGTTGAAATTAGGGAACCTAAAATTAAACCTTGACATAATTCTTTGATATTTTACTATTTCTTTTCAGATGACATTGTTTTATTGTAGGCGGCACAGATAGGATTCACTTTGGATTTTAGGCAAATTTATAATAGAAGGGCTTAGTTTTTGTATTGACTTACCCATCGTAACTATAGAATCTCTTTCCCTGGTGATCATTTTACAAAGGAACTTAGCCAAGTATGGTGATATGTTTTAATACTAGCCCTCTGGAAGCAGAAGCTGGTGGATCTCTGTGAGTTCAAGGCCAACCTGATCTATATAGCAAGTTCCAGACTAGCCAAAGCTATAGTGAGGCCCTGTCTTAAAAAAAAAAAAAAAAAAAGCCGGGCGGTGGTGGCGCACGCCTTTAATCCCAGCACTCGGGAGGCAGAGACAGGTGGATCTCTGGGAGTTCGAGGCCAGCCTGGTCTACAAGAGCTAGTGCCAGGACAGGCTCCAAAGCTACAGAGAAACCCTGTCTCGAAAAAACTAAAAAAAAAAGAAAGAAAGAAAGGGGGCAGGATCTAAATTAAAATGCTGAGTTGAATGTTAGGCTCTTGGCATTTGAGAGTCAAAATAATGTTTATTTCTCAGGTTCGAAATGTAAGGTGTATTAAGTGTCACAAGTGGGGTCATGTGAACACAGATCGAGAATGTCCCTTGTTTGGTCTTTCTGGAATCAATGCAAGTTCAGTTCCTACTGATGGCTCAGGTAAGCAAAGACAAAATTTTATCAAACAAGGAAAGATGAAGTAACATTTTTATTTAAACTGAACTCTTTTGTTGCAGTTGAATTTAGTTTTTGTGGACTAAGATGAATTCGCAGATGGGATGATAGAGCTAGTGGTGTCTCAGGGGTAGAGCGCCTTGCCTGCCAAGTGCATTTGAGGCCCTGGATTCAGTCTCTAGCACCCCCTTTCTCTCTGCCTCCCCCAAAAGGTGATAGATAAGTGGGAAACCTTCATTATCTGTGTTAAATTTGAATGTACTAAAATAGAGTTTAACTTTTCTAGTCAAGTTTCTGTGAATTTTTTAAATTCACTTTTTGTTTTGTTTTGTTTGTTTAAAACGAGGTCTCACAAAGCCAAACTGGTTCCAAACTCGCTCTGCAGCCATAGATGACCTCTACCTCTAAGATTACAGCTGTGTGGGTCTGACTCTGTAGCCCTGGCTGACCTGGAACACACTGTGTAGATCAGGCTGGTCTTGAAGTCCCAGAGACCTGCCTGCCTCTGCCTCTGAAAGCACTGAACACTGATTAAGTGGAGATGAAAGTAGACCGGCGCATTTTACCATCTGTGCTCCTGTTGTATCAGCTCAGCGAAGGCAAGTCCCCAGTGTAGTCAGGCCTGTCCTTCAGAAGTGACGCAAAAAGATTGAGCTACATGATAAGATTCTTAAAGTCCTGATCTATAGCAGATGTGCCGTCAAGGCTGAGAGTCATCTGCTTAAGCAGAAGAATAACCAAGCTTCAGCAGGATGGTGCTTATTTCTGTTCGCTTAAATTGTGGAGTTTATGAAAGTCATAATTTTTATCATAAGGAAATAATTATGGGTATGTTGTTAAAGGACAAAAAAATGCCTAAATATCTAATAAAAAGGTATTAAATGAATAATAAGTATGGACATTGTTACCAAGGCATATTTCGTGCTGCAGTATTAAATTGATAGGAAGAAACCTGTCTTGATATCAGTACTTACGGGGGAGAGGTAATCACATCTCAACCGTGAGACCTGTCTCAATAAATAAACAAGATGGTAGGAAGATTCCTTAGTGATATGGATGTTGTTTACAACATTTAGTCAAATAAAAAGTCAGGTTCTAACACATTAAGACCAGAGCTCAGTGGTAGAGACTTTGTCTACAGCGTACAAGGCCCTGGATTTGAGCTCCAACACCGCAGCACATAATTAATCATAATTAATTAAGCAGTAGCTGAACAGGTGTTTCTCTTTATCTTTAGGTAGACTTAGAGCAAAACACATACTTTAGGAAAGGTGTTGGAAAGAAACAGACCAAAATGTTAACAGTGCTTTGATTTGACTGGTAGGATTGCCTTTGCCCGGTATTTTTACTTATTTATATCTCCAACAGTGAGAGTAAATCACTTTTCAATTTTTTAGTGAGCATTGTTTTAGAAGAACTGAAATTGTATGTGGTATCAGGTATTTTAAATCATGTTGCTCCATTAGCAGGGCCTTCAAAGCCCGACCTGAGTCTAACTAGCACTTAATGAAAGCTAAGGGGAACGCCTAAAAGCTTCACAAAAACAAAATCAAAACACTGCTGTATCAAATAGGAAAGCAAACAATGGCAGTGTATTCTGAATTTGAATGCAGTAAAAAATAAACTGACCAATTTCCTAATCCACTTGCTGATTCAAGCTAAAAACGTCTTTTCATTTAAAAAAAAAATCACCTATTGAATAATGTCCTGCCAGTGAATAGAGATTATTTTTGCAATAAGGCAATTTCAGTGGATGTGGTTATCATGGGATAATCACACCCCTGGGGTACAGCCTTGTGCCTGTAATCTCCCAGGAGTGTAATTATTTCATGATAACCACACCCCCTGGGGTTACATTATTTCTATTATGAAATTCTGAGTATAGTATATAAAGTAACTTACTTTGATCACTGGGAACTGCAAGGTGCTGTTAGACTAGTCCAGCTGTGAGGTTTACAGAGACCAACTATAAGATTTACTTCTCCTTTACAGAGTTAAATTAGGCAATCAAAATGCTTCTTTGGGCTAAGCTGGTTTAGAATATCTTTTCTGCTGATGAGATCATCTTAAGTTTGTAAGTTTCCATCCACTCCAGACACATCAAAATTACCTCCAAAACTTGTAAGCCTCAGCCATGAATGAATTTTTATAAACTATTTTCCCTGCGGTGTAATTAAATGGCAGCCCACATGCCTTTTCTATACTGGGTAGCTTTTCTTTTTTTTTTCCCCCTTTCTAAACATTATGTTATGTGGTCTGAGCCTGGCTTTACTGCAAAGTAGCCAAGGATTTCCTTGAACTCTGATCCTTCTGCCTTCATCTCCTGAGTGCTGGGATTACAGGTAAAAGCTACCACTCCTGGTGTGTGTGTGCGGCGCTCGGGATCAGACTCAGGGCTTCCTGCATCCTGGGAGACACTGGACATCTGAAGCTCCGTCCCTAGCCCTGCCACCTTTATTACTACTGACTCTTAACTTTATGTTACATTAAACTCTTTTGAGAAAGTAGAGTGGGAAATTTCAAGTGTTTTTTCATCAGTGTTATTGAGCTATAATTTCAAATGAACAGTTCAGTTCTGTGGGGTTTTTTTGTATAGCCTCGACTGCCCTAGAACTCTCTTTGTAGACTAGGCTGGTCTTGAACTCACAGAGATCCTCCTGCCTCTGCCTCCTGAGTGCTGGGATTAAAGGCATCCACCACCACCACCTGGGTACATTGAGTTTTTTAACAGACTGGATTCAGAATTTATTTTGGAGTGCTGACTAATCTCAGACTTTGGATTCTCTTGCCTCAGATCCCAAACACTGGGATTACAGGTGCATACCACAGCTACACGAATTGATTTTCAAATTCTGAACCAGCCTTGCATATCTGGATTAAACTCCACTTGGCTGTGGTGTAAATTGTTTTTATATATTATTGGAATCAGTTTGCTAATACATTGTCAAGGATTTCTACATCTGTTCCTGAGAGATACTGGCCTGCAGTTTTTCTATCCTTTTACATCTATTTATATTTTCCCTTTATATGTTTAATAGATTTAGCTAGTAAACCCCTCTGGGGGCCTGAAGCTTTCTGTCTTCAAAAGTCATTATTTTTATTAAATTTCTTTAATTATGTGTTCTTATATTTTTATCTTCTTGGTGTTTAGTTCATTTTATATAAATAAAACTCCAAAAACAGAATTATTTATCATGTACCTATAATACCTTTTTAATACCCGTGGAGTCTGTAGTGGTGTCTCTTCATTCTTTCCTATTATTAGTCATTTGTCTCCTCTCTTTTCTTGATTATTTGGCTGATGCTTTTTCAGGTTTTTTTTTATATAAGATTTATTTATTTATTATATATACAGTGTTCTGCTTGAATATATCCCTGCAGGCCAGAAGAGAGCACCATATCTCAGTACAGATGGTTGTGAGCCACCATGTGGTTGCTGGGAATTGAATTCAGGACCTCTGGAAGACCAGCCAGTGCTCTTAACTTCTGAGCCATCTCTCCAGCCCTGCTATTTCAGTTTTAGTGATCTGTGCAGAGAAGTAGCTTTCAGGGTGGTGAATTTTTCTCTCCTCTTTACCATTTTCTTTCTTCTTGGGTTTACTTGGTTGTTCCTTAAGGTAAAGATTGGTTTTGATTTGACAATGGGCTTTCTTGAGATGCTACGGATCAAACCGTGACCTTAACACATGCTAGCCAACATTACCATTGAGCTATACCTCTAGCCCCAGAATTGATGTTTTTCTACATTCATTCATTTTGTGTGCGTGCACACGTGCACACACATGTGCAGGTCAGAGGCCAACTCTAGAGAGTCAGCTGTGGATCATGGGGTGAACCTGGGTCGTTAGGCTGCAAGGGCCTTTACCCACAGAGTCATCTCACTGCCTCATAGAATTCATTTTAAATCTTTCTTATTTCTAGAATCTGTGGCTCTGCTTTTGTTAAAGACATGCCTGATACTAATGGAGGGTGCAGCTCTCAATCTCAAAGGGAATCGTGAGTGTCGGGTCACAGTCATATCTCTGTGTTGGGTGAGCCGCACAGACCCTCTTCTCTCCTCCCTGGTACTGGGATTCCAGGCATTTAACACCACACCTCAGCTTTTTACCTGTGTTCTGGAGATCTGGAATCACGTCCAGGTGCATGCTGACAAGCCCTTTCCTGGCTGAGCCGCCTCCCCAGCCCCACTAAGTCTCCTTTGTGTAACTCTCATTACCTTGTTCATCTACTTCTGTCAGTTTTAAGAGGAAATTAGCTTGTGGCTGTCCAGGTAAAGGAGGAAATTTAGTTTATCTTGTAAATACTAATTCTTCTGCCCAAATCAAACTTGGGGAAGAATGTGACCCTTCATCATGTTCCACTTAGGATACTTTGCTTTCGCCCTTCCCTAGACCGCTGAAAGTCTGAAAATGATAACCACCTTCTAGTTTTCTCCTGGAAACTGTTTGTTTCTGAAGCAGGGACTTCATCTTAACATTTTCTATCCCCGTTGCCTGGTACCGTGTATGTGTTTAGCAGATAATAGTTTGTTTAGCGACTGTGGGACTGGAAGAGCTTCCCTCGCATTTCAAAATAGCAAAGTTATCAGTTCTTCTAAATAGTTTATAATAGGAGTTATACTTTCCCTGTGAACTAATTCTCTCAAAAATATTCCAAGTCTGAAGACAAAAACAAGACTCCTAAAGTCTTAGTAAGACAGATCTTAAAAATTATTTTCTAGGACTGGAGAGATGGCTCAGAAGATAAGAGCACTGGCTGCTCTTCCAGAAGACCTGAGTTCAATTCCCAGCAAACACATGGTGGTTCACAACCATCTGTAATAGAATCTGGTGCCCCCTTCTGGTCTGTAGGCATACAGACAGACAGCATACTGTATACATAATAAAATAAATCTTTTTTAAAAAATCATTTTTTATATTGTATCCAAAGTTCAAATACTCCATGCATCTCTCCCCTTATAGTAAGATATATAATGAATAGATGTATTTTGGAGTCTGTAGTACCCACACACAGCAATCAGTATTGACTTGTTGGCTAAATGTATTGTTACAACTTTTTTCTGAGACAGGGTCTCACTATATAGTCCTGACTGACCTGGAACTCACTCTGTAGACCAGGCTGGCCTCTAACTCAACAGAGATCCTCCTGCCTCTGCCTCCTAAGTGCTGTAATTAAAGGTGTGCACCACACCCAGCCTCCTACAACTTTTTAAAGCTAAAATACATTACTCTTTTTGGTTTTTCAAGACAGGGTTTCTCTGTAGCTTTGATGTTTGTCCTGGAACTAGCTCTGTAGACCAGGATGGCCTCAAACTCACAGAGACCCGCCTGCCTCTGCCTCCTGAGTGCTGGGATTAAAGGTGTGCGCCACCACTGCCTGGCTAAAATGCACTACTCTGAAGTGTAGGGTTTGAGTTTGACAGATGTGTGTACTTGCTACCCACACCCTTGACAAGGTGGAGACAATTACCTTCACTCTGGAGAATGCCTGGCTGCCTTCCAGTTGGCCCCGCTCCCATAAGCACTAACTTCTGATTTAACTTGTTCCTGAACTTCATGTATTGTATAGTCTCCTCCCCACCCCCACTGTTTGGGTTTTTTTTTTTTTTGAGAGAAGTTCTCATGTAGCCCAGGCTGGCCTCAAATTCACTGTGTAGCCATAGATAGCCCTGAATTGATCCCTTCAGCATACAAATGCTGGGATTACAGGCATACACCGTGCCCAGTTTGTGGCATGCTAGGAGTCAGACCACACATGCCAACTGAGTTACATCCCCAGCCCTCAGTGTCTTTGAGGCTCACGGATAGCCAGAGCGTTCATATTTCTGTAACTAATTACAGTGAATAGCGAGTTCTGATGCTTTGTGGTCTCAGCACAGAGGAGTCTCAGGGTCCCCGAGGCAGATGAATTAGCTTTATTGTTGTATCACCACTTTACATGTAAATGAAGTTGGAAACATAAGTAATAAAGATATAATCAAATATGTCATAGATCTTTATTGATTCTGTAAGACGAAGTTGTTTTTAGCAAACAGTAATTTTGACTAGCATACAATAAGCATAGTTTCATATTTCCTTGCCTTTGTATTTTTCAGCCACATAGATGAAAATAAAATGTTTTATTTTCCTTTATGTTCTGTGTCTTAATAGAGACCAACTGGCTGTCTTTAGCGTGAAGTTGGGGTAAGGACAGTAAGGGGCCCTATTGTCTTCAACTCCACTAAGGATGAACTGGCAGTGTGTCAGGAAATCCTGAGCATGACACAATTCAATAGAGTTAGTACAGTCTGATCTTGCATAACCTCTAGAAAAATCCTCCATAGAACATTCCCATCTTTATAAATAAACATCACCCACACGCTTTATTAATAGCCATGTTCACTTTTTCCTGGAACTCACGTTACATGTCCCCTTCCCTGCTTTTCCTTTTCTCCTTCCTTCCTTCCTTCCTTCCTTCCTTCCTTCCTTCCTTCCTTCCTTCCTTCCTTCCTTCCTTTCCTTCCTTCTCTCTCTCCCCCTCCTCTCCTCCCTCCCTCCCTCCCTTCCAATTCCTCATACAGAGTAATGGCTTTTATTATGGCATTTTGTAATATATGTCATTATACCTTGTTTTTCTTCAATCTGTTTCCTTTTTTTAGTCTTCTTTTGAGATGGGGTTTCTCTGTATAGTCCTCGCTGTTCTGAAACTTTCTCGGTAGACTAGCTGGCTCCAAACTCAGAGATCTGTCTGCCTCTGCCTCACAAGTGCTGTGATTAAAGGCGTGCGTCATCACGTCCAGTTTCCATTTTAGTCTTTTTTTAAAAACTTTTGATAAGCTTTCTAGGTAGTTTTTAAGTGTGCACGCCTGAGTGCCTGCATGTATATATGTGTACCACATTCGTCCCTCGTGCCCATGGAAGCCAGAAGAGTGTTTCAAGCGTATTGTAAGCCTCTATGTCGTCTGCAAGAGCAGCAAGTTCTCTGAACAGCTAAGCCAACTCTCCAGCCCCTCCGTAAGCTTTCTTCAAAGCACTCATTCTGGTCCAGTAAGGAATTGGATGTAGGTATGAGGGAGTTTTTGATGATTCCCACTAGCTCTTTTTGAATAGTGTACTGTAACTCGTATCCCTCTGTGTCAAACAGTGGTTCCCTAGACACATGGTCAGTTTAACCTTAGGAAAGGACAAAAGGACGTCCAGGTGCCTGTAATCGCAGTACTTGGGAGATAGAAGCCAGAGGAGCAGGAGTTCCAGGTCATTCTCAGCTACACAGCAGGTTCAAGACCAGCCTGGGCTATATGAGGCCTTGTCTCAGTGTCCCTGCCACCTCCCCCAAAAGGTTCTGCTTTTGGAAATGGTGGGGCTATGTGTTAAACTGGGGAAGGAAGGAAGGAACAAACGAATGAACGACTTTTTTCTTGTGTGTGTGTGTGTGTGTGTGTGTGTGTGTTGTGTTATGTGTTGTGTGTGTTTACACCACACAACAATTTCGGATGTCATTCCTTGGGTGCCATCCTCTTGGCCTGGAACTTGCCAGGTAGGCTGGGCTGACTGGTGAGTTAGCTCCAGTTATCAACCTATCTCAGTGTCCTTGGTACTGGGGTTCCAAACAGATGCTACTAGGCCAGGCATTGTGGCTCATGCCTTTAATCCCAGCACTCGGGAGACATTGCCAGGATATCCAGAGGTATATAGTTAGACTCTGACTCAAAAAATAAAAACAAAATAAACAAAAACCAAAAAACCCAAATGCATGCTACCACACCTGGCGTTTTCTTTTCCGTGGGTTCTGGGATTGACTTCAGGCTCTCATGTAACTGAGCTGTCTCCCTGGCCCAGGAGAGGCTTTCACACCACTTTACCTGCCCACTGCTCACTCCTCTTCTTCATTCAGTGCCGTGAATCATAGACAGAGATGTTCTTCTGACCCAGTACTCAGGAGGCTGAAGCGAGACTATTCCAAGTTCAAAACCATATTTGGGATGCACACTGACTTCTCTCTCAAGGAGGAAAAAGAGGACCCTTTTTTTGCAAAGAGTGCTGATTTGCTGTGAATTGAGCCCGTTTAGCTAGTGCTCGTGGTGAAATACAGATGCATGCCCCAGCATTTGTTGGGGACTGCTGTCCCTAACTGCTTTACTGTTAGGTTTTGTCTTTGGCTTTTTGAGACAGAGTTTTTCTTGGGTTACTCAGGCTGATGCTAACTTTAGCTAAGGGAGACTCCTCGGTCTCCACTTCCTGTGTGCTGGGATTTACAGGCATGCGTCTTGCATCCAGCTGAAAACTTTTGATCTCTATGACTCTGTAATGAAATACCTGTTCTGTAGAGCACTTTACCTCCCGTTGAGTTTTGTCTATTTATAAAAAATAACAACCTTTAATAAGTAGATTAAGCCCTTTGCAGATGTAATCTGTACAATATATTTGACCTTTTTGGGTTTTCTTCTCTGAGATGCCTGAGTAGTGTTCCTAGGAGGAAAGTGTGGCTTTTGTTGGGCCATAAACTGAATAAACACCATCATGAAAACGAGGCTTTTGACACCTCCTGTATTATAGTTAAGGACATCTGAGAATATGGATGCGTAGAGCTTGGGCTGACTTTTTTCACGTCGAGTATGGTTTTGTCCTGCTGTGGAGGCCAAACCAGTTAACTCAGATGCTCTGAAGCCCTCACAGACACACACTTTAGGACGGACACCTAGATTGAAGATGTCGTTCAGTTGGCAGAGGGCTTGCCTAGCATGCAGAAGCCCGGGTTTGCTGGTGACGTGTGGCGTGCATACTTTCAGTCCCAGGAGTTCAAGTCCTTGGCTACATGAGACCTTGTCTTGAAAACAGGTGAACAGCACAACTGGCCTTTTAAAAAATTCTTCAGTGAATTCTGGCATTGTGAATTCATGAAAGAGTCAAGCATTGCTGTGACCCATATCCAGCTGTACCAGACATTTAAAGGTGCTTATTTTAAATTTGAACATACTTGTTGTGCAGTCTGTTTTACTGATGTACCTGTTTTGCCAGGGGTGATATCTCACACCTTTGCTGCCTGTTCAGCATCCTGAGCTGCGGTGTTGAGACCCTATCTAGAGAGTGGTCAACGGAGAGAACCCTGTTATACACACACAGATTTATATGTTTATTCTATATGCACATATATGCAAATATATTTATTGTGTCTGTTTTGACTTTTCAAAGAGCTGGAATTAACTTTGTCAGCATAATTCTACATGGCCTCTGTCACAGTGACATGGAAATGTCTTGCTAAATACCTCTTAATAAAACCTGGAGAAATGGCTCAGCCGTTAAAGGCTGGGCTCCCAACCAAAAACCTGCCTCGTCACATCTTCTAGTCCAAGGACTTCAAACCGTAAGCTTTTGATGGCATGAGATTTAAGTTCAAAAATCTGGGAACAAAACTTGACTCTGGATTGGTGAGATACGCACAGCTGCAGAGCGGTTGATTAGCAAGGATCAGGGTTTAACTAGTAAAAATGACTGGGGTGCCCGGGTGCCACTAAACCGGGTGGCTTGAGTTTGATCCTCAGAGCCCACCAGCTCTCACAGCCGTCCTCTGCGTCCATGCCCATACACACACCTGTACACAATGCCATAAGACTGTCTAAAGAGCCCTTCTAAAGATTGATTTATTTATTATGTAGACAGTGTTCTGGCATGTGGAGAGGGAGCCAAATCTCATGATAGATGGTTGTGAGCCACCACGTGGTTGCTGGGAATTGAGCTCAGGACCTCTGGAAGACCAGCCAGTGCTCTTAACCTCTGAGCCTTCTTTCCAACCCTAAAGAGCACTTTTTGAAAGATATCCTACAATAGTCGTGAAAGTAGCCTGGATGCTGTTGATTATGGTGACTTTTGTCAGGCATGTCACTGAACACTGTACTTGCAGTCCCTACGAAAGGAAGCTCGTGCTAAAACAGGACCATTTATTTCATAATTTTATTATCTGCCACACAGGAAAGATCATTTAAAAGTCGTTAGAATTAGTGTAAAGACATTGTTTTTAAAATATTAAAATTGCCCATCCTGTGATGAAGATAATGAAATTAAAAGCAGCCTCTCACTCTAAGAACCAGGCTCCTCATCCTTTCCGTGTTTGACTTGGGGCATGCGTTTCTGGGGACCCAACACAGAACCCTGTTCAGGCTAGTCAGGTGCTCGAGCCCTGAGCTCCAGCCCTAGTCACAGCATGTGTGCTTTCTGAGTTTGTCTGGTTTCAATTAACGTTAATAATAAGGCCCATTTTCCTCTTTATAAAATTTTTTCCTAAATATGAAACTTGGAAAACCACCGAAGTGACCTTTGTTTATTTAAAACATTAGTTGTATGACTACTTATATGTCATTCAGAGGCAACTAATACTTAAAATTCAAATATTATTTAAGGTTTTATTAATGTTAGGATTATTATGTAAAATAATCCATAGAAATTAATTTTAACCCCTATGCTCCCATCATGGGCAATTCCCCCTGCCATGTGTGTCTCATACCTAGAACATGGAACAGCAGGTATATAGTTGTTCTTGGCGATTTTAACAGAATAGTAAGGCTTGGAAAATTCGCCTAAATTTTTTTCACCAAAGCTGCTGTTGACAAGTGAAGAGGCTTGAACAGCATGACTTGTGATTTTCAGAGTAGTATGTAGTATGTAGTAGTATGTAGTGTGTAGTAGTATGTAGTAGTATGTAGCTGAAAACTCAGATAAGGGGAGAGGACAAAAAAGCAGAGGGAGAGAAATAAACTTTTTGATGAGCAAACTAGAAATCCTCTTCTGGATCTGTCTTCTCTACCCCCGTCTCCTCACAGGAAGTCTGGATCTGTCTTCTTCTCTATCCCCGTCTCCTCACAGGAAGTCTGGATCTGTCTTCTTCTCTATCCCCGTCTCATCACAGGAAGTCTGGATCTGTCTTCTTCTCTACCCCCATCTCCTCACAGGAAGTCTGGATCTGTCTTCTTCTCTATCCCCGTCTCCTCACAGGAAGTCTGGATCTGTCTTCTCTACCCCCATCTCCTCACAGGAAGTCTGGATCTGTCTTCTTCTCTATCCCCGTCTCCTCACAGGAAGTCTGGATCTGTCTTCTCTATCCCCATCTCCTCACAGGAAGTCTGGATCTGTCTTCTTCTCTATCCCCGTCTCCTCACAGGAAGTCTGGATCTATCTTCTTCTCTACCCCTGTCTCCTCACAGGAAGTCAACTGGCAGCGGCTCTCTCCTACCACACTGTAGTATAGATGCATCACCTGAGGTCATGTGTTGTCGCCTAGTTTCTGACCTTCAGAGAAAGCAAAAATGCGACAAGAATATGTAGCTGGGGAAGAAAGATTCTCCTAACCTGAGTAGGTCCCATGATGAGGACAGGGAGCAGACATTTAAATACTTGTTAGTACATACTGTGAGACCAGAAAGCAGCTCAGTCTGCAGCTTAGGATAAAGTAAAAACAACAGTTGTGGGAAGTAGAAAGTATGCATCCCTGTAGCTAGTCTGTGATAGAATAAATATGCACACCTATCGCTAGCCTCGATCTGCTTGTCACTAACCCCAGTAATTACAAGTTTCACGTTCCGGGTACATATATAAATGCAATTAGTAACTGAAGTGCCTGAGTATGTGTGTGTGGTGTTGGTAGTTAGTATATTCAGTATTGGTATTTGATTAAAAAAAATAAAGTGGATTTTTACTGAGAATAACAATTAAAATTTAATTGTAGTTTTTTTATTATTTTGTTTTTATTTTATACTAAAAACTTCCAAGTAGACATTTCAATATGACAGAGTTACATAAGCTGAGCATCCCCTTGCACGTAAGGAAAAATGCAATTATTTTCTATTCTGAATCTCCAGACTGCTGTTTTAGAAAATCATATCTGATTATTTGCTCAGCAGAAGATTATTGAGTTGATTTAGCTGTGATTTTACTTAACAAAGCTTCAACCGCATTCCTACTGTGGAGTCCAAAAAGGTAGAGAGATATAAATGATACATTCAAACTGTGATTTTTGTGAACAGGGCCGTCGATGCACCCCTCGGAGCTAATAGCGGAGATGAGAAACAGTGGGTTTGCACTGAAACGAAATGTACTGGGGAGAAACTTGACCGCAAATGATCCATCACAGGTAATGATCTTTTTATCAGTAAGCTGAAAATGTCTGGAAATCTAAATGTGATTGCTTGTGAATTGCTACTTAATGTTTTCCAATATGCATATATCCATAGGAAAGTAAGATAGAGCAAAGAAAATGCTTTAAATGTATTTTGATTTTGCTGCTTTATTACTTTAACCTAAATGAGAAATTGTTTATAAACCTATATTTTAATAAATGAAATGGCTCCTTTGGGTTTATGTGGATAAAATATCTAACTGAATTGGTGATGGGATTGTTTGCTCCTTCCTGCTAACACACCCTTGAAATGACACTAAACTGAGCCAATACAAGTCTATAAACAGCTCCCTGGGTATTATAGAAAATGCTTTAAACTTATTTATTAAACTTCATAAATTCAGAAAGTTAAGAGCTTTTAAACTTACTGCATTTTGTATGTGTAAGAGCTGTACATGTGTGTGTACGAGTGTGCTGTATGTTTGTGAGTGTAGGCATGCATATGAATACATGTTCATGTGTGTGCGAGTGTGCTGTATGTTTGTGAGTGCAGGCATGCATATGAATACATGTTCATGTGTGTGCGAGTGTGCTGCATGTTTGTGAGTGCAGGCATGCATATGAGTGCATGTGCATTGTGTGCGAGTGTGCTGCATGTTTGTGAGTGCAGGCATGCATATGAATACATGTTCATGTGTGTGCGAGTGCTGCATGTTTGTGAGTGCAGGCATGCATATGAATACATGTTCATGTGTGTGCGAGTGTGCTGCATGTTTGTGAGTGCAGGCATGCATATGAGTGCATGTGCTAGTGCAAATCAAGAGGAAAGCTTGGAAGAGTCAATTCTCTCCACTATGTGGATTCCAGGGATTAAAATTCAGGTTGTCAGGCTTTGTGGCAGGTGCATTTATACCCTGAGACATTATCCCTGCTTCAGTTTTAAAGGCTGTATTATTGCCTATTTTATAATAAAGTGTTATAAAGTTTAAAGTTACTGATATTTCTGATCTAAGTTCATGGTCTTTAGATTTTTATGTTTGTGCTGCTGGGGCTTGCAGCCAGGCCATGTGCATATTAGGCGAGTGTTCTTTATGTAGCTGTAGTCCCTGCCCCTCATGATGCTCTTGGGTTTTGTAGTTCGTTAAACTAGAAATGCTGTATTTAGACAGTAAGTGTTTAAAGTGTGAGCACAGCAGCCTGCTGTAAAGCTTCTGTCTGTCCTTATCTTCCGCGTTCTGATAGTCTCCAGGAGTTACAAAGCAGTAGTAATAACCTTTGGTCTAGCTTATCAGGCAGAGCATAACTTTAAATAGGCTAAGCCCACACACTTCAGTTCCAAGTACCACACCGTCTATGCATGTCCCTGACACAAAACTCAGCTATAAGGGCTTTCTTTCCTTTCTAGTAACTAGCCTGTCTAAAATCGAGCAATTGGATTCTTTGTTGACTCAGGACTATGTCGCGAGTGACGGTGAAGAAGACCCTGAGGTTGAATTCTTGAAGTCACTGACGACCAAGCAGAAACAGAAACTCCTCAGGTAACTGAGGGGTGCATATGCGATGGATTCCCCCACTGTCTTGCCTGGGCCCTGCAAACTCCTACGCAAACTGTGGGTGGGTTGCTTGATTGATTGATTTTTCAGTAATAAGAATTAGTGTTTGTTTCCTCAGATTATACTACCAAGCTCTTGTATCTTCTGAATATTTAATTTGGAAGTTTACTTTTCTTAATAAAACTGGATATATCTTTGCACACCACTTGTTCTTAGAAAGTATTTTATGTTTTTTTTTCTTTTTTTACATTTTGTGAAGTTTCTTGAATATTCAAAGAATGTTTAAATTTATAGTAATGCTTAAATTTGTTAAACACACTCCCTGTGAGCTAGCTAAAGAATTCAAGATCTACCAAGTCCAATAGAGGGCGCTCACCATGTTTCGGTACTTGGAGGATGACCGCAGAACCAAGAGGCTGGTATCTCAGTAACTCAGAACTCCCATCTGGACAATTTGTGCTTCCCAGACTAAAATTCAGAAAGCAATGGAATTGTTTTATTTCTAAAATCAAACAATTGCTGAGAACTAGTAGATAATTGTTTTATATAATATCAAACTATATTCTAATCCTCAATTTTTATTTTTGGTTTGGTTTTGGTGGGTTGTTTTTTTTTTGTTTGTTGGTCAGTTTTGGTTTTTGTTTTTTCAAGATAGGGTTTCTCTGTGTTTCCCTGGCTGTCCTGGAACTTGCTCTGTAGACCATACTGGTCTCAAACTCAGAGATCCACCTGCCTTTGTCTTTTGAGTCCTGGGATTGAAGGGGTGCACCACCACTGCCCCGTGATGATTGATATTAATGTTTCCACACTTAAAACATAGACATAAGACGAACCTTTCTTTTTCTAACTGTGCATAGGTCCAATTAATGCTACACATCTTTCCCAGGTTTTCTTTAAATCAAGAAAACCATTTTATTTAGAATGCTAAATAATTTTATATTCTGACTCACAGGACTGTTTTATCAAAAGAACAGTCATTCCCATTGAAGTATAGTTAGAAGTTGGCTTAATTTAAATTCCTATTCAGTGTCTACGTGCCTTAGTAATTTAAAGGGAAGCAAATGTTTTATCATTAAATAAAGTAAATAATGTATTTAGATGTGGACAACATTTTCACTAGTGTCTAAGGGGATATATTGTCTATTGACAGTTTCTCTTTTGTTGACGAAAGAACTGTTTCTTTCCAACTATAGGAAATTGGATAGACTTGAAAAGAAAAAAAAGAAAAAGAAAAGTGATAAGAAAAAGAAAAAGCTACAGAAGAGCAGAAGTAAACATAGAAAACATAAAAACAAATCCCCTTCCTCCTCCTCCTCCTCCTCCTCTTCTTCCTCCTCCTCCTCCTCCTCTTCTTCCTCCTCCTCCTCCTCCTCTGACACTTCAGAAAGCAGCGGTGAGAGTGACAGCAAAGAGAAGAAAAGAGAGAAGAGGAAGAAAAAGAAGAGAACCAAATGTTCAGGCAGTAAAACCGGTGACTCTAAAGAGGATAAGTCTAAGAACAAGCTTCATGAAGAACTTTCTAGCAGTCACGGTGACAGGGGAAGAACCGTGGAAAAATTGAGGCTCCTAAAACAAGAGAGTTCTGGGGAGAATAGCAAGCAGATCCATTCTGGTTCTGACCGGAAGTCCAGAAGCCATCGTCATAGTCCAGAAAAGAAAGGGTCTGACAGGAACGGGGGAATCAGAAGTCACAGCAGAGCTGAGAGCTGCAGGAGAAGCCGAAGCAGGAGCCCTCGTGAAGACAGGGACAGAAGAAAGGACACCAGAAGCCATGGCCATGGTGACTGTAGGAAAGCCAGTGCACGGTGAGCTCCGGAGACTAAGGAGCAGCGAAGGGATAGCTGTCTGCGAGTGAAGGACTCCATTTCTTACCGCATCTTCAGCAAGGGCTAACTTGCACATTATCTAATAAAGAAAAGTATTCTTAATTTTCCATCTCTATAAACTATCATTTCAAGTATGAAAGCACTGAGTACCACAAGGTTGAGTTCGCAGATCTTTGTAGGGATTCTGTTTAAGGGATAGGAGTTTTGTTTCTGTTGGTAGCTGTTTCTTATGCCTTGTACCAAATTTAAAATATGTTAAGTCATTGTGATTTTGTTGTTGTTTTGAAATAGCATTAAAACAGTGACAATCGTGAATGATTATCAGTTCAAATTTGTTATTTTATGATTTGAATTTACTTGAAGCAAAATGTAAGTGATGGAATTTAGTAGGGCCAATAAAAACACTGGATATCGATCAGTATTTCCTTAAGGCTTTAAAACCCTGGATTTTTTTCTGCAGAGTATGATATTTATTATTGAATGCCCTGTTATTTGTCCATGTTGGCATACGAAATTTCTTTAAACTTAATAGTTGTGAAAATCAGGATTCTTACACGGGTCTCAGGATAAAATGAAGGCATACGTGAAGTGGTCTTCCTTCTGAAACATCTGTGCCGCCCAGTCTCGGCGTCTGGCCCCCGTTCTGCAGTTCAAGGCTAGCAACGTGGAGGCAAGTCTTTTCTACATCTGCTCACTCCAGCACTGATTCTGCACACCCCTCTTCCACTTGGTAAGGACCCCTGTAAACACAACAGGTCCATCCAGAATAATCTCCACATTTAAGTTGGCAGCTGATTGTCAGCCTTAATTTATCTGCACCTGAAATCTTTCCTTTCCATATAATGTAACATATTCACAGGTGCCAGGGCTTAGAGACATGTTTATCTTTTGAGGACTGGTTATTCTGCCTACCACAATCCCCTTTCTAATATTAGACATATCATTACAAGGTTTTTCTTCAAAACATAAAACATTTATATTACAAAATATAAAGAAACAATATAAGCTAGAAATATTTTACTTAAACGTGGGAGGGGTTCCTCTTCTTTGAAACAGGGTCTAACTCTCATTGGGTAGCTCTTGCTAGTCTGGAGCTCACTATGTGGACCAAGCCATTTATTAAGTGGCTTTTTTTCTTTTTCTTTTATTTTTTAAATTTAGCTACGGGTTTTGCCATATGTTCCAAAGGACTAGTAAAGCTATGGAAAAATTTTATACAAATTACACATGGCATGCAGTTCAAAAATTTTTTCCTGTTGTGAATGGATTAAATATTTATTTGATCAGAGTTTCACTTTTTTAGAACATCTCTTACTTAGTACAAAAATTGATTTTCATGGCAGTCACAATTTCCAAGTTCTGAAGTAAATAAATTTTCAGAGTTAAAACTGCTCCCTGTCTACTGCAGGGCTGCACAGGCAGGCAGATGTCCTGTGATGTCGCGGTGCTGGCGCTGTAAACAGCCTTTGATTATGCAGATGAAGGAGACCCGAGAGCAACTGAGCCCCTTCACCACCTCCTTTCGTGCCTCCCAGCACACCTCAGATCCTACTCCTTCACTTTAAAAAGCTCGCATTTGAAATTGATAAAGGCTAATTTACACCCTGAGTTCATCAGTGTCGCTGTGATTATTTTCTACCGTACACCTTTTTAGACTTTATAATTTTGGTAATGTCAAAACCTATGCAATACTTACTGCCTTAAAAGAGGGTTCCACACCAATACAGTGCTCATGAAGAAAAATGTTGAAATGCATCCTATAATTAAGAGTGAATTAAATACTGTTTCTTACACTTTGACTTTCACCAAAATGTGCTGCCACCCCTTAACTTTATAAGGTAGCCCCTACAGTTTTTTTAATCTTTGATTTAATCCTTCCTGTTGAGAATATTAAACTATAAGAGACTAATTTTTAAAGCTCTAATCTTACCCGCCCGGTTCCGAGGAAGATTTCCCAGTGGTTAAAGGTCACGTACATCTTCAGTTTGGCTTTTGCCTTTGACGCTGAGGATGCCAGACAACCACAGTGATCCAGAATTCTAACTTTATTATTAACTTAGAGATGGAAGGGAGGCGTTTTCTCACACTAAAACACTGTAACAACAGCCTTCCCGAAGCTCACTCTGCGTGCCATGGTGATACTAGGGAATGAAAATAATCTTATAAATAAAAATAGACTTCTAATAAGTACTGGAATAGTCCCGGTTCGATAAATGTAAAGTCAACAGTGACGTTTCCAGAAATCTAAACATGAAATATTCTTCCTACCCTAGATAGAAAAAATATTTTTAAATTAGTCTGGGCACCCTTCAGCATTTGTTACGTGGGTAGGTCAAACTCTGGGACCATCCCTTCTCCCTAGCCTCACTTAACACTGACGTATTCATTCCTGTAGGAGGCACTGTCGATTTACAAATGACCAGGGAAAAAAAATCGGGTTGTGAGGTCGGGGTTTGTTTATCTGGATATCTACATAGGAAATTAGTCATAATTTCCTTTAATAATTGCCCAAATAGGCAGAAGTTGCTACCATAGCGGCAGCAATGCTCGCTCACCTTGCAGTGTGACATGAATCTTGCTTAAATCGTACACTTGTAATATGAAAAAAGCTTTTTATCTGACAGGTTATGGAGAGACATTTCTTCCAGATTCCTTCATGAGGCCACTGGCAGATAGCGAATCCTATCAGTCCCGCTGTTGGAGTAGGCGTTTCTCGGTTTTAGTCATAGAATTTCGTTTCCTTTAGCCTTGAAGATCGGAGTTCAAGGACTATTTCTTGCTTTCGACCTAATGGGCAAGACGCTGCTGGAAGCCTCTCGGGAAGGCCGTATCCTCCACTCTGTACCTAAGACCAAGGAGCAGGCACATGCGCGCGCGCACGCACACACACACAAACACCACACACTTTTATTTAGACTTTCTGAAAAGATAAAGTCCACTACAGTTCTTGACAAGTGTTAACGGGCCTGCAGTGGCGGCCTTTGGAGCCCGTTCAGATCTGAAACGCTGTTTGTAAACGTGAGGAGCAAGAGCCCTGAGAACTGAACGCTTTCCTGACTTGAAGTTTCTGCTACCCGGTTCCTGCCGGCAGGAAATGAAGCAGAGAATTCTTACCACCCTCCCGGTTTTTCACACTTCACCTCCCACTTAGTACCAGAGAGCCCCACAGTGTACCCGGTACTGTAGAGCTGCCGACGGAGAAGCGAAGGTCTGATTGCCATAGAAGCATCCGGCCGACTGAATTGTCCCCGGGTCGCCTACCCTCCACTGGAGACATAGAAAACCTCTGACCCTTCCCCGTCAATGACTCCCGGGGTGCCGAGCCTTCAGAATCGACCAGATCCCCACTTCAAAGTGCATCACATTGAACCCGAAGGAAAGGGCCGGGAGAGTGCTGGAGTGAGTCCTGAACAGGTGTCGTGGGTCCTTCCGCAGATGCCGCGGCACCCTGAGCGTTCCCTGGGGCCTTTCCTGGATTCTCACCTGGCAACCTGGGGCACAGCACATAGAAGCTGGAATTTAGGGGCGCACTCCCGCCCTTTCTGCCCACACGCGTTACCGAGACAGGGACAGATTAACTCTTTGCATGGGTACCCACCCTGGCTCTGACCCGCCGTGGCCCAAACCCAGCCAGAAGACTCTTCCAGGTCCCTCCGCGAAGCTGCGGGCCAGGGCAGCTGCTCGGCGCTTCCAGGAGCCTGGCCCTTGCTTCCCTGTCCCTGCCAGAGCTCATCAGGCCTCCTGCACGTGTCCCCTGTGCGGGTCGCAGGGCGTACTCGCCCGCCGTGGCTTGGAAGGCGAGAGAATTTTTCTGCACTCTGGAGTGCCACAGGTGAAGACTGCGCTTTAGGAAAGCCAATACTAATCTCCGGCTCCTGGCACGGAAGAAGAAAATAGCAACTCTCACTAGCAACCTACCAGAAGAAAGCGGGCCGAGGGAGTCACACCCTATCACTCTGCCATTTCTTTCATCCAGGAATCACCCCCGAGGTGGCAAGAGGCCTGCGAAACAATGCAAAATCCCCAGTGAATTTCCAAAGAAAAAGAAGGCTAGGTCTGGGGAAACCCGCAGCTCAAGCGCTAAGCTTTCCCGGATCCGGGCCAACTGACACTGGAGGAATGCGTCCCCACGGACATTAGGAAACCTTAACTCGAATTCAAACACCGTACATATTTATATCAATAATATACGGGGAGGCAAGTCTGTATGTATTTACCTCATACATATTTCTATAAACTCCAGCGTCTGGAAAGGGTGGGGGGTAAATAGCACTGAACGGTTAAAATTATGGAGAAGGGATAATAACTGATTACTAATTTGAAAGTAAATAAACAGGTGACTTTTTCAGATCAAATTCCTCCTTGGATCGTTACAATAAATATCTCTGAAGGAAGCGCTCTATTTATGTTGTCATTGATTAATTCTTCACTACCTCATTTGATTTCGATTTAGAACGATTTGATTCTAATTTAATTAGCATGTAATTTGGATGTACATAATTACTGTAATTATGACATTCAGGTAAGGCAGCTTTAGGCTGAAAGGCAATTTCAAATTTTCTAGCAACCTACTTTGTACTGGGAAATGGACAAGGACTTTGCGCCCTGCTATCCAAGTAGTAATTAGCACATCTTTGAAATAGGCAGTGCGGCGGGGTTTGTATTAAAACAGCAAATACAAACCCAGCCGAGTACCCGCTACAAAGGTGGCTGTTGAGTTCCCAGAAGCGCGCTGCGTTTCAACGGCTTGAGTTTGGGGAGCCCGGCACCCCTGCAGCTTCGGGTGACTGCATTTCTTTCCTCCTCCGGCAGGCGCGGGGTTGGAAGGTGTCGCTTTTTAAATTAAAATACAATAACTGCTGGGGGGGGGGGAGAAAGTCGCAGCGAGGCGTCGGAGGCTCCTGGGTGGGGGAGGGGTAGTGGACTAGGAAGAGGAGGGAAGGGGGCGGCGGGAGGCAGGACGAAGCACAGAGAAGAGAAAATTGGCCAACGCCCCCAACTGTTATCTCATTTCAGATTTGGGTTTCGAAAAGGCGAGGACAAAAGGGGTGGGTCTGCTCTGGGAGGGGGTGCGCACCCGTCGGGAGGGCCTGGGGCGAGGGCTCTGGCGGCTCCTGGTCGCCCTCTGGGGCCCCGCGCGCACGGCCCCGCCTCGGCCAGCCCAGATGCCCCCTGCGCCCCACTCGGGCAGTGGTCGCCTCCCAAAGCACCGAAGCCCTGCCGAGGGCTGCCGCGCTGGGCGCTGGGTCCAGGCTGGCCATAGCCTCGGGACCCCGGCTTTTCCCTCCTGTCCTAGGGATTCTGGGAACCTGAAGAGGGCTTGGTGACCTGGTTGAGTGCATCGCGTTCCCGCCCGTCCTGGGTAGTCCACGCAGACCCAATGGTCCCGCAGCCCTCCATCCCAGTGCTTCGGGGCGAAGTGTTCGAGGCAAGCTGTGCCCACCTCGGATCTCTATCCCGGGTCCCTGTCACTACAGCTCCCGACAGCGTTCGGCTTTCTCGTCGAGGAGAGCTGGAAGACCCTGAAATCGCCTAGGAAAGAATGCTAAATGAGACAATGAAAGAAAGCTAAGACCGGGCCAACCAGGGTGTTTGTTAGTCTGCTTTGCTTGGATTTTTCCAGTAAGCGTATTCTAGAAATAATCCGCTTCCCTTAGAGCCACTGCTAGGCAATGCTCTCCCAAAACTGGACTTGTCCGCGACTGAAAACACAAAACCTCGCTTTTCTTTGCTTGATTTCCTTGGGCTGTGGGAGTTCGAGGCAGAAGCCGGTCTCCGCGCGCTAATAGCCAAGCGCCAGGCCGCCAGCGCGGACCTCCCAGGCAGGAGCTCTAGATGGCGCCAGAGAGCCACACTCGCCCTGCGCCTCTTGGGGGAATCAAGAGCTACTGTCAAACATAAAAGCAAATCAGAGTTTTCAGTTTTTTTTAATGTGTTAAGAATGTTATTCCTTAAGAAAATTTGTAGCTAAATTATTCTCACTTAAAATAAACACTTAGTATACCAATTACACAAATGGGCGGGATTTATGTGAGATTTACTTCATCTGCATTTTTGTAGTGGAAGAGAGAGAGCCTTGGTGAATACAGATAATAGATGCAAATAAGATTAGAGTTAAAATAAATAAAGTTTCCATGTGAATAAAAAGAAATTCAATTTTACACGGCTGGTGACGATTTGACGGAATGTCCAGACACGCGGTTCAGGTGCTCAATCTAATCTCATCCAAATGTTTTCATTTTCAAACGTTCTTGAGGAAAGGAAATTTTTTTCTGCTCCTTTTTCCTCCTCAGGTAGGACCCTGTTTACTCCAGGAGGCGCGCGGGGCGGGGGCGTGGGGGGAAGACTACGCCAAGAAAGAAAAATACTGGGGAGAGTGTGGATTGGGGCCGGGTAGGCGCAGGCCCAGCAAACTTGATCTTGGTTCATCTACTGCGCGGAAGCTGGAAACAAAAAATCTCTGGAAACTCGCTGAAACGAAAATGCATTTCCCTCACCACGGCGGGGGTGGGATTCCTGGCCCCAGATATCAGCCTTGGCTTCACAAAACCCACTTCCAGGTCGCTGCCCTTCTTCCCAGCGTGAACCCCAGCCGCGGCCTTCCCATCTACTCTACCCGGGAGGCCCAAGCCGCGGGAAAGCCGAGGTGGCCCCGGGGAGGCCCAGGGGCTCCTCAGCTGGGGACCCTGCTGGTGGACCTCGCCTCTGGAGCATGCTCTCTGCAATCTGCTGGCTTTCTGTCGGTCGCCACCCACTGAGGTCAAGGCTCTCCGCGCCCCGGGGACTCCTAGAGCTGGGGTTGGGGGGAGCTGGGCTGATGTGTTTCCCCTGCTGGGTTTCCGACAGGAGCCAGGGACCGGGTCCCTCTTGGCTCAGCTTCCTGAGCACTCGATGTCTGGCTGGACACTGGGGCCTGGGCTGCCACCCGCGGTTCACCGGAGCCGCCGCGGTGATGGACGTGGGCTGACCCGCGGGGCAGAGGCAGCGCGCAGAGGCCTTGATCACTGGCCTGCGGAGGGAGCCCCTCCGGGAGCGAGACCTGCACAGCCAGGCCCTTTGATCTGCCTTTATTATCAACAAGAAACAAAGCTGCCGGGGACCGACGTCCCGGCGCCCTCATTCTCAGGACCCCCCAGCACACACTCACCTCCGCGCCTTCAACCCGCAGCCCCCAGACGCGCGGGACACCCTACGGGCCTGCAGAGCCTTTGCCCAAAGTGCCCAGAATATGCGCCCTCTACCAGCTTCTCCCCAAGACCAGACCCAAACCCGAAGACGCCTGGGGGGTGGGGGAGCAATCCCAGGTAGGAGTGGAGGAGCCGGGAAAGAAAAGGACGGAAGAGAAGAAAAACTAGAGAAAGAAGAGTCTGGCAGCTGGGGCGGCAGGGGACCACAGGAGGAAGAACCGCGCACTGCAGATGCCCCGCTGGGAACCTTCCTGCTGTCTCGCCTCTACTTGTGCTATTTGGCTTTTCAGAGCAGTTTCTGTTCACTGTTAATATTGATAATGTATTCTTTCCTAAGAATCAAAATCTTCATTTAAGTTCCCAAGGCCAGGAATGAAGAAAAAAAAGAGGGAAAAATTTATTGATGCTGACTTCGCTTGTAGTTTCTATTGTGTGAGAAGCCTTTTAGAAATATTTTATTCTGTAAATATGTACTTTCTTTTCCAAACTAACATTTTTTTCAAATTGCGAAATTGTCTCATTTACCAATTTTCCTTTCGTCATTCTCTCCGTTCTCCCTCTTTTAAACTGGGGCTGTTAAGTTGGTGGTCAGAAGACAAAGAGAGTGAAAATAATTTTCATTTCAATAATTGCCTTCTGGTCAATTTAACTGTGCCTTATTTTGAAAGAGACTGTCTAAATGAGATTCCTGTCCCAAATGTGTTCCCAGGCCTGATCCCAGCCTTTAATTATTCCTGAGTTTTTTTCTTCAGAATAAGACGCCGCACTGAGTAATCACAAAGAAGGCAGAGAGCATCCTTGAACCTTTTCAGAAGCAGCCACTGATATTCAAATAACCTGCGAGGGCCATTTGACGGCGAGGGGACCTAGGCATTTCCAATTCACTATTTGCATAGATCAGCCGTCTTTGAAAAGGGAAGGAGCAGTTGTCTTCCCTAACATTAAAAAGCCTAGTTATCAAATCAAGTGCTTAGTTTGGGGCTTCTAAAACGTTTACATTTTATCTCAGGTTGCCCCTTACCGTTTGACATGCAAATTTGGTGCAGTTAATTTAGACAATTAAAAAGATCTTCAAGGGAGCTTTGTCACAGAGAATATTTGGAGTTTTCCCCGTGGACCAGCTGAGATAAAGTTGGCCAGAACAAATGATGTCTAGGAGATTAATTAGATATTTGATAAGACATGAATCCCTAATAAGGGAATACAAGACACAGGGGGCTGCTGTGTGCTCTAAGTCAAAATTAATAACATTTAACAAGATTTTCATTTAGGCATGAAATGTCTTTTCCGGGGTATTGACTCTCGCGATTTATTCCCCAGAGACGCCTCCCAACGGAGAGGCCTTGGAAACTAAGACTGATTTTTTTTTTCCTAGAAAGATTTTTCTTTCACAAACTGTTTAAAAATCAGATTTAAAAAACAAATCCACCAGTTCTCTCTGAGCCCTCTGGGAGATGTAGGTACCTCCCTAGTTAAAACTGCCCAAAGACCTTGCTCTTTAAAAAGGCGATCCAAAGATTTAAAATGTCACCTTTTGCTAGCTCTCCCATTAAGTGATACAAGTACTCGGCCTTATAACCCAATTTAATTTATGCTGTTGGTATACAAATAAATAATTTTGACTTCCCAAAATGTATATGTTCTATGGCTTTTGCAGCCCATATAAACTTCATTGCCTACAACTAACATTAAGGAAATTTGTTTCCCACCACAAAAAAAAAAAACTGATCCCACATTAAAGATTATTGAGGGGGAAACAGAATATTTTTTAAGGGGAAAAAGTGTTCAGAGTTCTTTAATAATACCAAAATGAAAATATGATGTCAAGGTTTTCTTCATACAGATAAACGCATTTAATTTCTTTAGATGACCTTAACTTACGTGTTCGAGTGAAATGGTAACTCAACATTTTAAATATCTTTTACATATATACTGACTTTCACAAAGTGCATCAGAAAATTAAAAAGAAACTCCCTGAATTTCAGGAATTCACAAAAAAAACTATTCGAATGAACATTTACAAGAAATTAAAAGAGAACACAATCCTTCGAACCCTATTTATACAGATGTTATGAAATACAGAGAAACTGTTGCTAGACTTCCCGTTGAATATCTCACCTTAAGCCTTTTTTGATGCTTCCTTTTTTTAGGAAAAAAAAGTCTCATTGTAAGTAGACATCAAGCAGGACTTGGAGCATTTTATATATAATATAATCCACACAAAGGGTCTGTTTCTATAGGTTTTGTTTGTTCTCATTCGAAAGTTCTGACAGTCCTTTGCTGAGTGGTAGCTAGGTTTTTGTTTTTGTTTTTGAGAAAAGGACAGAGGATGGTGGAAGGAATGGGCAGTGGGGGAGGGGGCATTTCTGTGTATTGCTCTTCTCTGGAGAAGTTTGTGCGTGTGGTTGCGTGAGTGCGCGCGCGAGTGTGCGTTCTTGCAGTTGTGGGTCTCCGGGGTGTAAGCGTGTGTGTGCGTGTGTGTGTGTGTGTTTGTAATTTTGAACCTGTTTGTGTCGGAGGATGGTTCGCTTTTGTTTCTGGACCACGCGTTCGATCCTCTTCTGGGCGCATTGGGTGGAGGGGAACTCCGGCCACCGCCTGGGGATCCGCGCGGCTCCACCTCTTGCCCAACCTGGGCTCGGGGGCGTCACTGGAGCCCCTGCCCTCCCGTGCGCCCACTCGCTCGCCCTCCGAACCTCTCGCTCGCTCTGGGTGTCTCTACTTGCTCGCTCGCGCCTCTCTGCCAACCTCTAGGAGTCGTTGGGACCGGTCGCAGCTTCTTTGCCTCCCGCCGAGGCCGCCGCAGCCGCCGCCGCTGCTGCCGCCGCCGCTGCAGCCGCTGCAGCCGCCCGGGCTGCACTGACGCCGGAGTCGTGCAGGATGAGGTCTGGGGACTCGGAGCGGGGCGTCTCCAGGTTGCTGGCGTCCGTGTCACTGTCGCTGCCCTTTTTGCCCCCGCCGCCCCCGTTGTGCGTCTTAATGTGTTTGCTCAGGTGGTCGCTGCGCATGAAGCGCTTGTTGCACACTGGGCAGGCGAAGCGCTTCTCGCCCGTGTGAGTCCGCAGGTGCCGCTGCAGCTCGTCCGAGCGCGTGAAGCGCTTGCCGCAGAAGAGCCAGTTGCACACGAAGGGCCGCTCGCCCGTGTGCCAGCGCAGGTGCGCCTTCAGGTGCGACGTCTTGCCGTACACCTTGCCGCAGCCCGGGATGTGGCAGCTGTGCAGCCCCTTGCGTCGCAGGCTCGCCCCGGCCGGACCCAGCCGCTCGGCCTCCTGGCAGTTGGGGCAGTCGCAGGTGGCACGGCCAGAGTAGCGGCGGGCGGAGCGCGCGGAGCTGCCCCCGGCGGCGGCGGCCGCGGCACCCGAGATCATAGCGCTGGCGGCGGCCGCGGCCACCGCGGCGCTGGAGTCCGAGTAGGAGGGCAGCACCGGCTTGAAGCCGTCCTGGGCCAGGAGGTGCTGGCTGGTGGAGAGCAGGTGCGAGGCGGCGGCGGCCGAGGAGCCGAGGCCGGTGGAGCTGAAGGCCGAGTGCGTGAGCGAGCTGAAGTCGGGATTGTAGGTGCCCAGCTGCGAGTGCAGTGAGGCCTGGGGGGCGCCCGAGTGCAGCGAGCTCTGCAGCCCCCCGGCAGGGTTCTGCACCTCCAGCCAGGAACCGGGGCTGCTGTGCACGTCCCACCACGACGACGCAGCGCCGTTGGTCACCTCGCCCGCCGCCAGCGTCGAGTGGAAGCCCGACTTGTACCACGACTCGTACGGGTGCGCCATGCCCACGCGCGGATACAGGCCGTCGGCAGCCGTCGTGTGCACCTTGGAGATGAAGGCCGACTGGCCGCCCGCCTCCTGCGGGGACACGCCGGCCGCGGCGGCCGCCGCCGCCGCTGAGTTAGAGAAGAGGCCGCCGTAGTCGCTGCTGAAGGCGGACGACGTGGGGGACGTGGAGGCCAGGCAGAAGGCGCTGTTGGCGGCTCCCGAGCTACCCGCCAGGCCGCTCGAGCCGCGGCCGCCCGTGGCCACAGCGAAGCCGGAGAGGCTGGAGCCGAGGTTGCAGCTGGACGAAGAGCGCTTCCAGGGGTGGAAGCCGCCTTTGGCGAAGGCGCTGGACTCGGGCAGGGTCGTCAGAGGGCTGGTGTTGCCGATCTTGTTGCAGGTCGCCGCCAGCATGGCCAAAGGGGTCGTTCCGAAGCGTGGCTCTTCCTGGAGTGGGTGGGGTGGGGGAGGGAGCAAGGAGGAGGAGGAGGAAGTGGGGGGAAGACACAAAGTGCACCCGTGAGCAGCCTTGTGGCCCGGCGCGGGTCCCAGAGCGCCCTGACACCCCGGCTCGCGCTTCCTCCCCACGCGCTGGCCGAGGACGTGCTGCGCCCCGCGCAAGACAGAGGCGATCACAAGCGTGGAGGACCTGGCCCTGGAAAGTTGTTCTTCCGTGAGACTATAGATCAGAGATGCCTCGGTTTCCTTCACCTAGTTCGCTGCCACCCTTGTCTAGAATCAGACTTGGATTGACGCCATAAACCCACTGTTCTCCCAGGAGCCCCCAAGTCGTCCTTCCGGGTGTAGCACGAAGGTAAACACAGACAACAAACACGCGAGGACAGGGGGATGGCCGAAATAGCGGCCCAGGGCTGGGAGAAACTTAGAGCACTCCTCGCATGAGTGGCTACGACTTAGCTATTTTCTTTTATAGTTCAAAAACGTGGTTTTAATATTTACACACACACACACACACGCACGCACGCAGTTACAAAAATAATCCGAGTATAAACGGCCCGGTGACGGCTTTCAAAGTCAAGGGCAAACTGGGGAGCCACGCAAATGTAAATGTTTATTAATGTAACTGCATGGCCTGCAAAGCAAGACTTTTCTGAAAGCACTGTCCTGTAATGCAACCCCAAAGCAAGGGGGTGGGGTAATGTCAAAGGGAGGAAAAGAAACCTTCAGCTTTGCTTTAAAACCAATTAATAGGGAATTTGCTTAAATTCTTTGCTTGCAAAGGCAGTGCCCCAGGTTCCAATAACTTGAAAAGATCAGTTCCAGAAATGTGGAAAATGCTCAAAAGGAACCTGAGGCTGCGGTCCAGCAACAGTTTCATGGGAGCCGAGGACCCAGAGAAGCCATAAAGAAAAACATAACTCCAGTCAAAAAAAAACAAACAAAAAACAAAAAACGAGCAACTGCGTTGCAGGGCTTTTTTTTTTTTTTTACTTACCCCGAGTATAGACGTGGCCATAGCAGGTCTCTTGGCTGCGCGACGAGGCCGGGAGCGGTACTAAGCCTGGCGGCTGCTGGGAAACACAGCTCGGGTCCCGCGCGGCTCCCGCGTCCCGCGCTCGCGCCGAGCGGACTCTGGGCTCCCGCCGGCAAAACTCAGCCTAAGTGCGAGGAGCGCCCGCTTTGAAGTGCCGCTGACTGCGCCTCTCGCCCAATGAGGGCGCAGGCAGAGCAGACGGGAGCTGCCCCACAGCCAATCAGACGTGCCGAGGGGCCCGAGCCCGGGCTCCTGGCGCGTGCCAGTCAAGTCTGCGGGCGTGGGTGGGAGGGGGGGCGGGCTGGGGACAGAAGAAATTACAGTGCAATTAAAAATTTACACACACTCACGTACCAAGCCAGGTTTAAGTACCGTTGAGACAGATCCGCAAGACACCCCCCCCCCGCCACACACACACACACACACACACACACACACACACACACACACACACACACGGGTCACCTCAAGATGTTGCTAGTTAGGACTGACAGTCTTCACTCCCTACTTGTGGGAAAGAAGCAGGAGAGGTGGGGACACCCGGGCCTAGTGCACGAGGGGAAATGATTTGCGTTCACTTTATGTGTCCAGGTTCTTGCTGGGAAGAACTTCAACTTGTATCTCTCTCTCTCTCTCTCTCTCTCTCTCTCTCTCTCTCTCTCTCTCTCTCTCCCTCTCTCTCTTTCTCTCTCTCTCTCTCTCTCTCTCTCTCTCTCTCTCTCTCTCTCTCTGTCGATTTTATCATTGTCGTGGTGGTTTTATCAGTTTCTTATTCCCACTGTATTCGGTTTTACATTCAGAGTCCTATTGAGCAAAGGGCGCAAAGGAGAGCTGGGCCTCTCCAGGAGGGTCTACACCCGCAGACTTATTGGGAGAGCCCAGAGCCTGCTGCATCCCGCCATTTCTCTCCAGCGGTCTAAGTGACTTCCTAATTGTCGCTCTGGCCTCTGACCCAGGGGGTAATACAAGTGCCACTCACGCCAGAAGCTTCTGGTGGTAATTGAGGGCACCCTTTGTATGGCTTCGCCAGCGCCTAGATACCAGGTTAACCCAGTTGTCAAATATGACTAAACAGTGGGACGTGCTGATTATCTGCCAGGTTTTGCTGGGGGCTGGCGTGGGGGTGGGAAGCATCAGCCCATACAACACGCTGCACGAAGCCGCTTATTTTCACATTGTAACAACTTTGGAAACGGAGACCAGCGCTCGAGGCGTCCGCCCCCACCGCCACCCCCGCTGAAGCTGCAGCTTGCCTGCACCGCTGTTTGTTTAACCCGGTGGAGATTTGCATGTCGTATTTCAGCCTGAAGTCGGGGTTTTAGGGGATGTTTATAAGAGTCATTTTCCTTGCTTTGGCTCCAACCTGTCTCCACTGCAGACTGCCAGGGCCTAGAAACTCGGTCTGCCGGGGCGAGGGTGTCCAAGGTAGGCTCGTCCTCAGCCGGCACCCTGCTGTCACAGACCTGCTGAAGACCTCTCGGAACCCTCCGGGAAGAGTCTGCGAGAGCCAGGCCACACGTGGGCGCCTCCGCGTTCTGCAAGCTGGAAGCATCCTCAACGCCTCTCTGGACCGTGGTATAAAGACGTGCCCTCACACATCTCAGGGCGCAGCCGCTGGACGGTTTCCCGTCCTCCTGATCTCCACTGTCTCCTTTCCAGGATAGCCCGAGGCTGCTATTGAACTAGAAATACCAGCGCCCTCGGGCAGGGCTGGGTACGGTAAAACAGTGGCATCCTCCCTCTCCAAATTCACATCCCGCTATCCAAAAATAATAATAACCAGCATCCTCAAATGCTCGAGTGCAAAAGACCAGAGAATGCTCGAGGAAGGACCAGAGAAGAGGTCGTGGAGGTGTTTTCTCTGCTCTTTCGCAAGATCCCTAGGCCCAAAAGTAAGTCGCCAGCAACACTTCTCTCCCACCTTAAGGTGGAAGACTAGGCCTGCGTGCGTACACCCGCTCTCTTCGTCGATGGGGAGAGCTATATGAATCGCGTTCATTGCGTTTCACTAGAATATTTTTGCTCAGAATGCCTTAAAAAAAAACAAAACCTTTAAGATGGCAAAAAGGCACGGAGGAAGATGATTGCCGAAAAAGAGAAAGGAGAGACTGTCTGAGCAGCTACGAAGGGAACCCTGTGCCCTAGGGAACTGAGAGGGAAATCTGGGGGAGGGGGGGGGGATAAAGGAAGGCCCTAGGGACTACCTTGTGGAAGGTTGGGGTGTGTGTGTGGGTACCCAGGCCGCAGAACCGAGCCAGAAAGCCCAGCAGGGGATCCAGGAGCCGTTCCCAACAGGTGACTTCTGCCCTGGAAGGGGAGGCTGGCCTTCGACTTCCCTCGGCATCCCTGCGTCGATTTACTAATAGAGGGATTGTTAAGTGGCAGCGAGGCGTTTCCGATTCACCCTGGGCAGCCCGGGGAGGGGAGGAGAAGTGCCGAGGGTTCCCCACAATTTCTCCTCCCCAATCCACCCTCTTCAGGGAACCTGACCAAGTAACACATAAGACAATCCGCAAAGCCAGTTGGCTCTGGTGATTTTCAAGCCAACCGTTTAAACAGTTCTCGAAGGCACCTCGCAGGCTAGCGGCTCCCGGCTCCTCTCCTCCTCCCCCTCCTAGCAGTCCCCTCCCCCTCCGCTGTTTTCCACGCGGTTCCAGCTGTCAGACTCTGGACGTGGGCATTCTCATATTCCTAGACACGCGCGTCCTCATCACAATAAAAGTTAGGGAAACCTTCCAAACAAGTCGGACAAGCCACCCGGGGCCAGCTCAACTCTAAGGTGGTGTTCAAAGGAAATCTTTCGGGGGGGAAAAGTCCAGTTTTTTTTTTTCTCTCCTCCTCTCGTCTGACAGATTTTTTTTCATCTTCTAAAAAATTTAGTTTTTAAACAAAGATCAATGTGTTATGCTAAAGTGTTGAGCTGGCTGTTAAAACATTTGGGGAAATAATGACAATGTAACAAAGGCCTGGTTTGGAGTGAATCATCGCCCTTTTAAAAGTTAAAGCAATTTTCAGGAGAATGGCTTTCAGCAAACGCTTTACATTATTCAAAACGGCCAAATAATGCTCTATTATAGCGCCTGAATGGTGCCAGTCAGCCCCTAAGTGCAATTTGTGCAAAGGCCCCGGTGCCTTATCTCCACTTCTTTATAAAGAGGTGAATATAAAACAATTTCTTCCAAACCCAGACAGAGAGCACGAAAATTGCTTCCCTTTCTGCAATCAGGGCAATTTAACTGGAGTGCAATTAGCACTATTAAATGTCGATTCTGCATAAACAAATCTGACTGAGCAGAGAAAGTGGGGTGAGAACCTCATATACACTGAAACTGATTTTTTAAAATTATGTATCCGGGTCCTTTACAATTGATCCGTGACGTTTTCATCTCGGCATATATTTACATGGTAAATACACTATGGTTAAATCAACATGGTTTTTTCGCAAAAAAGAAAAAAAAAGATCCAATGCGAAGCCCAATAAAGAATGGAACAATTAAAGGGAAGAGTTCACTTCCCTTGCACAAATGTTGTTTCTCCCATTTTGGCTCTCCGAAGGGCTTTGATCTGAGCAACTGCTCAAGTTTGTGGTGTTTTGGAGGCGAAGCTAGGGAAACAGTTTCATCTTGAGCTCCCATCCCCGATCCACGCGCCTGTGCCATAGATGCTCGATGCAAGCAGCGTGGCGATTCCGAAGACCAGATATTTTCTGAACTCCTCCATACCATAGCTGAGTAAACATTAGGTAGCAGCCAGGTCTCCACGCAGGTTAGAAGCTGGCGAGCAACACTGACGTGGGGTAAGGTGTAGCTGGAGGCGCAGGACATAGGCAGGAAGGGAGGCGTTGGGAGGGGAGGAACCAAAGGCTTCTCAAATTGGTGGGGCTGGTTTCAGTGGAAGCCTGGGCCACTGGAACTAGGATGCAGGGCGGGGGCGGGGGTAAGAGGGAGAGCGCCCATAAAAGCATTTGTCTGACCTGTCCTCCCACCTGCCTTTATTTATTTATTTGCTAAGCCCCAGAGGCACCCGTTTTGAATCATTTGTGCAATTAATTATGCTTTTCATTTGCATGATCTACACCAGAGCAGTGATTATCAGGTCAGCACGGTGTGGGAGTTAGGGAGAAACATAATAACTTCAGTTTTAAAAAAAAAGCTGCATTTGTATGGTTGCTGCCTGCTTTGAGCAAGGGGGAAGGGAGCCCAGGGCAGCCTTTAGCGCCTGTTGAGTCCTGTGCACCCTTCCCTCAGCTAGAGCATGTCAGTGTGAGTGAAAATGAAATACAGCCTTTGATTAGACTGGGATCTTTTATAGTTAACACATATTTATGCCTTTAAAAGCACCCAGTCTTGAGTTCAAATGGATCAAGAAAATTAATTGAAAATTGAAGGACTCTCTCACAATTTCATTACTGTGAAGTTTTTATTTAATACTCATTATAACGCCCTTCCTTATTGTAGCCCAACCCTTGCTAGGCCAATGAGACTTTCATCTTTTTTTTTTTTTCTGTCTCTGCCTCAAAGGTGTCTGTCACTTCTATGTAGAAATGCCAGGTGGGGCAAAGCATTCTAGACTCTGGAAGGTTTCCAGGAGAAACTGAAAGTCCCTGGTCTGTTGAGAACAGTCCACGCCTTTGCTGCTTTGCTGCACAACTGTCTGCTGTGTGTGACTGGACCTTCTATTCCAAGCTTGCCTTGATCTGTTTATCTGAGCCAAAAATGCACTGACAATTAAAGGAGAGACTGGTATGTCAGAGGAAGGAAGGTGACTGGAGGCTGTGATGATTTTAATGACTGCAATTATTGGAAGATTATTCAACAAGCATCATAGATTTGTTTACTGCGTCACCAGGAAACTGTGGGGGGTCTGTTTGGCTTGAGGCTGTACTTCCCTCTCTCCCTCCCCAACCACTAGGAAGGAGTCCCAGACCAAAGCAAAGTGAGAAGAGAGTCAGTTTTCATTCTGAGAGAGATTCGACCCAAATGATGTTCACGTGTTGCCTCCAACAGCATAAGAGAACCATCCTTGCAGCCGCTGTAAGAGCGCTTCGTCTTCATCTGAACCTAATAGAGATGTCCAGAGGCCAGAGGATTCTGGTCCTGAGGCCTCTCCTGGCCAGCATACTAGTTTTAGTTTAAGTACTTCTTAGGTAGCCCGAGAGGAGGCTTCACCTTCCAGCTCTTTCCTCCCTTCATCTAAAACTCAGAGAAGGAAGACACTCCACCTGTAAGAAGCCTATTTCCAGAGCTCTCCTGGGAAAGTTCCCCTTTCCTCCCTTCAACAACCCCCTTCAAATCATTCCTTATCACTACTGTTCTAAATAAGAAAAAGATATGACAAAGAGCATATTGGTTCGTGACTAGTCAAGTTTTCACTGTAACTATAACAGTAAGGGATGTCAATGCAGAAGGTTCCTGGTAGTGACAAATGGGTTTTGGTTGACATTGCTTACCCTGGAAATGTTGTGTGGAAGTCCAATTTAGCCAGTGGGCATCCCTAGCAACACTCCCTCTCCTGGGCACCAAGGTTAGGTGCTCTTTCTGGGTTTTACAATGACCAGCCTGGGGCTTAAGGAGGACTGAGAACTCACCCTACTCAAGTGTGAGCCTGCAGGCTTCTGCAAATGACAAAGCCATTAGATTGATCAACGTACCTTAAACAATGTGAATGGCTGATTTACAAGGGTGGAAAAAGAGGTTCTGCAGCCTTTATAGACGTGGTACTGCTGTGCCGGATAAGGGACCCAGATCCTTGCTCTTCTCAGCTCAGAGCCACCAGTGACTTAGACAACTTTTCAAGCCAAGACACAGGTTCCTCAGCTTGTCCAGTGGGTGGCGAGATGCTTGTTCTTTGCCCACGATTCTTCTTTTTAAGGAAAACCGAAGAAGACCAAGGCCAGAAGCAGCAGAGGGTCACGGAAATGCCCCTCCTCTGGCTGAAGATACTACCAGCAGGGGTCCCAGCTGCCTCCCTTCCTCAGTCTTTCCCCACAAGGATGACTTACATGTTTGTCTTCTTAACGGGTGTTGGATTGCTGTATGGCCTCCTAATTATGGCAGGAACACACACCATTAGCCCTTGAAATTTCAGGCCAGATTGGGGAGGAGCAACAGCCAGGCAACAGCTCTGGAGGGAAGATGCCGCCGAGGAGTGAGGAGGGAGGGAAATCCTCCTTAGGGTTGACTCTTCCCGTGTCTACACAGCAGAGACAAAATCACAGCAGAGCTGAAGCGATCAAAGCTGCCCTCCCCTGCCTGGTCCAAAGTCGCTTTGTAGCTATCTACTCGCCCGTGGACATTCATCGGCTCCTCACAACAAGGACATTCCTGCCAGTTTTTTTTTTCCAGAGTCTGTTAGGAGAAGACAGACACACATCACCCATCCCGAAGGAGGATTCCCTTTGTCTAACTTCCTCCTGGTGCACGCACCTTCAGCTCGGCAATGCAGGGGGAGGCCAGGCGCTGGGAAGACTCTAGGTGACTACCTTTAGATCAGCCCATACTCACGTCTAACTCTGTCCCTGCAGGTTCCTCCTTCTCCTCTCCCCCTTCCTCCCTTCATAGGAAAGGGTCTCTCTGGGTCTCTTTGCCTCCTGACCTCCCTGGTCCTCTCTAATTCTGTCCCCAGAGTCTGTCCATAGAGCCTGGGTAGGGGATGTTCCCTACCTTAGTTTGGCAGGAAAGAGCTTCATCTTTGTTCACGCGGGTCTATCACAAATCCTTTTGCTTGGGTCTAAGTGTGGAATGAGAAGCCTTCAAGGGTTGATGGTGGTGTGCAGAAGGAAGAGGGAAAGAGCAGAGAAACAGCAAACATGTATCTTTTGCAGCCTGTGTTCCACGGAAGCCCAGGACTGGGAAAGTATAAATGGATCATGCTCTCTCCCTAACAGACCCCAACCCCCATGCCCCAACCCCCATTTCCAGAGGTTGTCCTCTGACCTTAATTTTGCAGATGGCACCCTGCTGAGTTCTTCTCTGAGTAAGTATCTTCACCACCACCACCACTACCCCGCCTGAAATCCCTTCTCAAGGCCCAACAACTCCTAGAGGCAGAGAAGGGAGGTGGGTTGTGTGGGCCAAGAGTTTTCCCAAAGAGGACTCAGCGCCCCGTGACGTTGCTGAGACAAATCCCATGCTTTCTGGGTTTCAGCTGCTCTAAAGCCTGGTGGGCCATCCTTCTGTTAGACCACACACCCTGTGTCCCTAGAAAACCCGAGAGCACCCGGACTCTGTCCCTGGGATGTTGAGTGGTATAAGGGCAGCACCACACGCTTTAGGCACGTGCTTCTCGCGTCTTTACTCTTCCCCGGGACCGCAAGCAAAAGATACAGTTGCTGACACGGACACACTCACCGAGCACACGCCAGGGGCATCCATCTTCGTTCCCAACCAGGCGTCAGCGAGCTGGGCGGCCTTAAGGCAGGTGACGACGTGGAGAGGCAGACTTGGAGCTCCAGAAACATCCCTGAGAGTTCGGACGGGCGGGGACGCTCAGATCTCTCAAAAGCGCCTGGAAGCCTCTGGCGGGGTGGCCTCCATGGGTGGCTGGACCTCTCCTCCACCTGGTAACCTGCTCAGCTTCCCTCAGCGCAGCACGTTGAGTATTTCGGTGGCTACCCCTGCTCCCATCTAAGGGTCCTCTGCAAGACACCCGTCTTGCACGCCCTCCATAGGCTCAGTTACATCTGGGTGCATTGCCCCTTAGTTGTCAACCCGGTTATTGTGATCAAGTGACTGTTCTAATCTCTACAGTTATTGTTTAGGTAAATAGAGGTTGCGTTTCATCAATATGCAGGGCCCCAGCCCTCGCAGCGCCAAGTAACTTAAGTCAACGCTGAAAATTTCAGGGTGTGCGTAATTACAGGGCACGCGGAATTTTCAACTCGATCCTAATTCCACATCTTTTCTCCGACCCGGGGGCAGCAGGAGGAGGGAATCCGAGGAATCTCCACCCTCCAAGGAATCGAAGGCCTGCTCGTTTCGAGCAAAGGAACTTCACGGGCGGTGACATCGTGCGCGCTTCCTGTCCTCGACCCAAAAGCCCGAGACGGATCTGGGCACAATCCTAAACTTCCAAGCTGCAAAAGCCAACGTTCAGCGTTCCCTCTGCAATGCTTCTGGAACCCTCCCCTGGAATCTGCCGCAGTGAGGAGGGGGTTCCCTAGTCGGCGGGTCTCGTGGGAGGGGGAGGGGTTTTGGAGGCGGGTTGTCCCATGCTCTCCACTCGCGGTGGGCTTCTTGTTCTACTCAGCTGTGTGTGGTTCCATGCCCTGGGGTTGGAGCGAGAGTGTGCTGTGCTTGGGTGCGGTAAAGCTCCGGTACTGGCGCTTCATAAGTAGCTATTGTTTTCTAATTAAGAGGATCTAAACCCAGGGACTAGAAGACTAGGGAGTCGCCTCAAGGAATGGGCGGTCTCCTTCAGCCAAGGCTGGTTTGGGCTTCCTCCAGCTTCTCGGTTCTGGGAGTGGCCTTGGACTGGACGGGGAGGGGGGGGGCTCTGAACCTGGCAGGGAAAGGGTTAGCTGGGAATATTCCCAGAGGCTGTGGAATGAGACTCTGGAGGCTGATCCTCAAGTCTGAGGAGCAATACTTTCTCAGGCCATTTGCAGGGAATTCCTTTCTCTGCTTCAGGAGTAACACCAGTTAGAGCCGGACGTCCATCTTGTTAGAGATGGTCTGGCTTTTTAAATAAAGAAGTTTGAAGTCAGCTCCTCACTTGCGAGATTAGGGTGTCTGTGCTAGATCAAGCTGTAACAGAGGCATGAACTGGGGCCACAGAATGGAGTGGCAGCTAACAGTTTTTCATTTTTGGCCCTGGTCACTTCTCATAGAAGTTTCTTCTCTTGCTGTCCTCTTTCCTTAAGAGCCTGCTCAGCGTTTTCAGCAAGGGGAAAATTAAACACAAATGTCAGTTCAATCCCGACAGCCTCTCTTTCTATTATCCCATTCTGAACCTCCCCTTAGCAGGCCCAAGCCACTTTTAAGCCCATGACAGCCTTATCATACATGAAGATCTTTGACTATACTGATACACTCCAGTGCCGCCTCTCACAGGGCAACTGGACATGGTCTTAGACTCTTGGGGCTGCAAATGTTAACTTAACCTTTTCTGAGTTGTGATCATTTTCAGTTAGAACAAGGCAAAATGGATAAGAGGGCAGGCAGGCAGGTCCCCTGGGTGGGCCCATGGCCCTTGGAAGTCTCAGGAGGAGTAGGCATTAAGGGTCCACCCCTTAGAGGGTTGGTCCAGGCCCAGTCTAAACGTTTGTCAGGTGTCTGTTTTCTAAAACACAGCTGAGAATTTCAGCTTCAAAGGATTGCTGCTGTAAAGGCTAAGTAAAACTAGGCAGAGAAAGTACTGGCAATGTCTCAGTGCTCACTGAAAATGAAAAGGTCTGGCCTTCTTCCTAGGATGTTCCACACACAGCTAAGACGCTGAGACTTCAACAAGGCCAGTGGCCCAGTGCACAGCAGATTCTCAGTGAGGGGACAGGAAGATGAGCCTGTATCAGCTCCCTTGCAGCCAGGATGCTTGTTTGGAAGGCGGTAAGTCAAGTGTTCCGTGAATTCTAGGAAGCGTTTGGTGGTGGTGGTGGTTTAGTTTGCTTTGGGTTTTGATTTGATTTAGAGGGTTTTTGTTTTGTTTTTGTTTTTGTCTAGGTCCCTCTATGTATCTGTGTAGACCAAGATGTCCTCTGTTTGCCTCTGAGATCTGCCTGCCTCTGCTTTACCGAGTACTGGAACTAAAGGGGTGCGCCACCATGCCTGACTTGTTCTAGTTTTTAAAGATTGTTTTTATTTGTTTATTATTTGTAAATGTCTGTGGGGAGGCGTGTACAGAGTTCCCGAGGAGGCCAAAGGCATGTGTTACTGTACTTATGAGACTTATAGGTGCAGGGCGGTGGTGGCGCACGCCTGTAATCCCAGCACTCGGGAGGCAGGGGCAGGCGGATCTCTGTGAGTTCAAGACCAGCCTGGTCTACAAGAGCCAGTTCCAGGACAGGCTCCAAAGCCACAGAGAAACCCTGGCTTGAAAATAAAAAAAAATAAAAAAGAAAAGAAAAGAAAAAAAAGACATAGGTGGTTGTGAACCACTCAGTGTGGATGCTGGGAACTGAGCCTAGGTCCTCTGCAAGGGCAGTAACGGCTGTTAATTATTGAGCCAATTTCCAGCCCCCCCCCTTTTTTTGAGGTAAGGTTTTGCCATGTATCTCAAACTGGGCTTGAACTCACTATTTAGCTCGGGCTAGCTCTAACTTGCAGTCCTTTTGGAGTTGAATGTGTATGCTACCATGCCTATCCCTAGCTTCCACAATTTTTGCACATAGAAAGTAGAGGTCTTGCCGGGCGGTGGTGGCGCACGCTTTTAATCCCAGCACTCGGGAGGCAGAGGCGGGCGGATCTCTGTGAGTTCGAGGCCAGCCTGGTCTACAAGAGCTAGTTCCAGGACAGGAACCTGAAAAAGCTACAGAGAAACCTTGTCTCGAAAATCCAAAAAAGAAAAAAGAAAAAAAGAAAGTAGAGGTCTTGTTTCTAGGAGCAACAGTTGACATTTATTGAGCAATTATTATACCCTAGGCATTTTGGCACATGCTTTGTGCTCAGCATCTTATTTATTTCACACAATAATTTTAACATCGACGTTACTGATCTCTTCCTTATTTAAAAATTATTATTTTTAATTGTGTATGTTAGTGTGTGTACACGTAGATGCAGGTGCCCACAGAGACCAGAGGTGTCAGGTGCCCTGGAGCTGGAGTTATTTGTGGTTGTGAGCCATCTGATGTGGATGCTAGGAATAGAAGGTGATTCTTCTGGAAGAGCCTACATGCTGACCTTAACCACTGAGCCTCCTCTCCAGCTCATTCTCTTCCTTTAGACCATTACTATACAAAATGTTAAATACATATTGAAAAGTAGAGAAGATGCCATCCATCATCCAGTGCCAACCATTGTCATCTTGGGTCCAAATTTGTTTTTCTGCTATTTCCATCTCCTCTTGCTTCATTTTAAGTCAAATCTCAGATACTATATTAATTATCTATATTACATATACGTGAAAAGATATTTAAAAACTAACAATACTATGTTATCATCATATTTAAACACATTTGTAATAATTCCTTATAGTATTAAATATCTAATCAATGTTCAAGTACACCTGGACTCTTAATTGCTTTTTAATGCTTTTGTTAGATCAAAAAAATTTTTGTTTGTTTGTTTATTTTTCAAGACAGAGTTTCTCTCTGTAACAGCCCTTGCTGTCCTGGAATTCACTCTGTAGACCAGGCTGGCCTCGACCTCCCAGAGATCCGCCTGCCTCTGCCTCCTGAGTGCTGGGATTAAAGGTGTGCGCCACCACTGCCTAGCTGATCGAGATATTTTTTAAAGGTATTCTGACATCTCTCTCCCTCCCTTTCTCCCCCCACTTTTTAAACAGAGTCACCCTTTTTCTCCTGCAGTTTGTTGACATGAGTCATTGTCCTGATACTCATTTTTAAAATGAAGAAATCAAGGGTCAGAGAGGTTAGAAAAATTTAGAAACGGATAGAAAAAGAATTTGGTTCCAGCTCCTTCTAACTCTAGTGCCTCTGCTGTATAGACTTTATTATATTCCCTTTTATCTGCTATATAGGCTTTATTATATTCCCTTTTATCTGCTGTATAGGCTTTATTATATTCCCTTTGAGTCAAATGATGAAAAAACAAGGCACAGGGGAACCTAGTCACCCCACAGGCTTCAGCGTAAGCATGGCTCTCCTAAGCAACCGGATTTAGCAAATAACCACAGAACACCATGCACTTAAAACCCAGCCAGGGTTTGAAACCAGAAGAAACATTGAAAACAGTCACTCTGCGTGACGAGGCGATTCCTGCATGCCCTTGTGTCTGTAGCGTGAGCAGATTTTTATGTCTAACAAATATTTAATGAGATAAAAGAATTTCTCAAAGAATCCCAATTCATTTTTCTTCCTCTTCTTCATCCACTCCACAGTCTCTGCTCGCCTTCGCTCTACAAGGCAGGCTAAGGAGCAAATATCTCTTTCAAGGAGTTATTTTAAAATACCAGTCAAATTAACAATTTGGTAGTTTGATATGTGATATCTGGCTTTTGTTACGGTAGTTTTGAAACCACACGTTACCCTAGCAACTGAATACATTTTTTTTCCCTTTAAAATTTTTTTTAGCTGTCTGGAGGAGAAAAAAAGAAAAGGAAAACTTCTTGACAGAATTTTCCCATAATAGCTTCCATTAACTGCCGTGACTTCTATTGGAGAGGCCAGCGTGGATGTCTCCTGCTGTCACCTGTCATTCACTGATCTAGCAGATGTTTTGTTTGATAAGGCCAATTTGAGCTTTATAAAACATTTATTTTTTTCACCTCCAAGGAGCAAATACCAGTCAGGGTGGGATTCAACGGTGACCACCAGATACCACCCAAGGGCCTCCACCTGCCAGGGGAGACGCTGGGCGAGAAGAAACACTGAAGCAAATCTAAAGGCTTCGTTCACTAAAAAAAAAAAAAAAAAGGTGGACAAAAAGAAAGAAAGAGGAGGGATGGGTCAAGAGCATTAGATCAGTCTCTGGGGACTTAACAAGGGGAAGAAAGGCAGATGAAGAGGCAAGAGTCTACTGGGGAGTCAACTGGAAATCCCTGGTGGGTAAGCCGGTCCCAAAGAGGGCAGTGCAGCTGGTGAGAACACAGAGAGAGGCCAACCAGCTCCCAAATACAGACATGGAAACTTAATATTAGTTATGAATGCCAAGGCCTTAGCATATGCTTGTCCCGCTCACTCTCATAAATTAATTTAACCTGTTTCTCTTGGCCTTCATTCTGTATGCCCTACCCACTGTGTCTGACTGCCTGGTGGTTACCTAACTGCCTGGCCCTCTTTCCTCTCTCTCTCTCTCTCTCTCTCTCTCTCTCTCCCTCTCCCTCTCCCTCTCCCTCTCCCTCTCCCTCTCCCTCTCCCTCTCCCTCTCCCTCTCTATCTCTCTCTCTCTCTCTCTCTCTCCTAGAATCCTCCTCCTATTTACTCTCTCTGCCCACTGGCCCCACCTATCTCTCTCCTGCCTAGCTATTGGCTGGTCAGCTTTTTATTAGACCAATCAGGTGCCTTAGGCAGGCAAGGTGAAACAGCAACACATCTTTAGATAATTAAATGCAGCATAAACAAAACCACATTTTCACATAGTTAAACAAATGCAGGATAACCAAATACGACACACATTTCCATAGTTAAAGTAATATTCCACAACTTAAACAAATGTAACACATCTTTACATAGTTAAAATAATATTCCATAGCAAGGAGGTATGATTCGTTTTACATTTAGTTTGTACTTTGACTGAGCTGGGTGTCAGCATTTCAAGCAAAGTAGAGAAGAATCAAGATGGAAAAAGTGAATGTTAGGTCTTCTCCAGCCACTAGACGGCAATAACCACTTGCATCTGAGAAAGATGCCCCACCCCCAATGTCATGACCCCAGTGCAGGTGGATCTAGGTTCCATTCTTTAAAACCACAGATTGATCTAATAAAATTATGAGCGTATCAGTCCTTTTCCTGGAGTAAAAAAAAAAAGGTAGCACTCCAAGGCCAGGAGTTGTGCTGTGCACGAAGAAATCAGGAAGTGTTTGGTGGTTTGTGCCTCTCGGTACGGTGCCCCCTTTTATGGGTCTCTTGGGGATTGCTTATTTGATCATTTCTGTAGTCCACAGAAGGAGAATAAAGAAAGTCATCTGTTGCAGTATTTCGGCTGAACAAAATTTGAAAGAAAATGGTTCAACTGCTCAGGACTTCATTTTGGATTACCCTATCCCTATATCATGTTTTGATTTGAGGAATCATCTTTTTGAGCTAGAGAACTAGAGTACTAAGAGAGGGAGGGAGGGAGGGAGGAAGGGAGGGAGGGAAGGAGGGAGAATGGTGACATTTTTGCAGAAAATAAATTTTTTTGTAAAAAACCCATCCTGAACAATATATATACTTGAAATATATATTTGAAATACATGCAAATTCTCTTTTAAGGAAAAAAGCCATAATCAATTTTCAATATTAATTAGGACTTTTTCCTTTAATTATTTGTTTGTGTTTTGAGACAGAGTCTTACTATATACCTCTGGCTGGTCCGGGACTTATTTTTTTTTTATTTACGTTTAATTGTAAGTGTTTAAATGTTTGCTTGTATGAATGTATGTGTACCTCATGTGTGATTGGCACCTTAGAAGACTGGATGAGGGTGTCAGATACCCTGGAACTGGAGTTATAACAACTGTGAGACACCATGTATGTGTCCTCTGCAAGAGCAGCCAATGCTCTTAACTGTTGAACCATCTCTCCAGCCCCTAGAACTTCTCCAGGTTGGCTTCAAATTCACAGAAATCTTCTTCCTCTGCCTCGAAGCTGCTAGGATTGCAGATGCAAATACCTAGGACTTAACTCCTTCAAGAATTGCAAGAGTGTTCTGTTTCCCATCTACACAATGCTGACTTGATCTGTTATTCCTACCTGTGCAATCATGAAATGATCACATTGAATCCTAACACCAGATCCCAAACAGGAGAAGAATGAGTCTCTAGAGGAAACACTTAAGAAAGAGAACTGGAGCCAGGCAGTGGTGCGCACGTCTTTAATCCCAGCACTTGGGAGGCAGAGGCAGGTGAATCTCTGTGAGTTTGAGCTAAGCCTGGTCTACAGAGCAAGTTCCAAGACAGCCATGCTTATGCAGAAAAACCCTATCTCAAAAAAAGAAAGAGAGAGAGAGAGAAATTGGATATTGAGAAGACAAAAAAATATCTATAAGGAAGGCATAAAGAAAGCCTAAATAGTATTGATTGGCTTGAGAGAAAAGCTGAGGACATTAGAATGAAATATTATTCAGAATTGCTTCAGTATCAATAACAACAAACATTCATGCATTCATGAGAAATGTGTGGTAGATTCAGTTATAATTTCTAGTCCTTGTCTCTTAAATGCCTTTTCTTGTTTTCTTTCTTTTTTTAAAATTCATGTACATTGGTGTTTTGCCTGTATGTATGTCTGTGTGAGGATGTCAGGTTCCTTGGAACTGAATTTCAGACAGGTGTGAGCTGTCCTTGGGAAGAACAGTCAGTGCTCTTAACTACCGAGCCATCTCTCCAGCTCCTCCCTTCCTTCCTTCCTTCCTTCCTTCCTTCCTTCCTTCCTTCCTTCCTTCCTTCCTTCCTCCCTCCCTCCCTCCCTCCCTTCCTTCCTTCCTTCCTTCCTTCCTTTCTTCCCTCCCTCCTTTCCTTCCCATCTCTTCCTCCTTTTTATTTGTTTTTGAGACAGAGTCTGACTGTGTAGCCCTGGCTGACCTGGAACTCACAGAGATCCCCCTGCCTCTGGCTCCTGAGTGCTGGGATTAAGAATTTGTACTGCCACAGCAAGCAACTTTTTAATCTTTAAGTAATTTCAAGTGTTCAGTTGTAAGAATCCTACAAAGAAGAACTTTGTTTTTTTTTTTTCCTTGACCAGATTCATCACGTTTTAACACTTGGCAGCATTTGCGTTTCTGTTCCCTCGGAAGGTTCAGATTTACGAAGAAGATGATGGGTTGGTTTGAGAGCAACAACATTTGACCTAAAAGCTCAGCGACGTTGGGATTCAGGAAAGATACTACTCATGAACTTTAAGCAAAAAACAAAACAACACTTACTCGGCTGAGGACAGGACTTTTGGGGAAACTTCTGGAAGACGAAAGTCTAAACCCAACAAAAAGACAGGGTCTGTGAATGGCGATTCTTTTATGTCTCATCCATTTTTGTGACGATACGTCTCATCCATGGCAGGCAAGCACTGTATCACCGAACTACACCCTGGCCTGTTCTTATTTCATGATGGAGAGATACTTTTGAACAGGTTGATGTCATGGCTTCTATTAACTATGCGTCTCATTGCTGCGACAAATACCCTGGCCAAACACAACTTAAGGAAGACAGAGTTTGTTTCAGCTCACAGTTCAGGGTAGAATTCAGCCTGATGAGGACGTCATGCTGTTACATCGCATCAGCAGCCAGGAAGCAGAGAACGGTGAGTGCTAATGCCCAGCTTATGGTCGCTCTGTTATTAAGTCTAGGATCCCAGCCCACAGAATGGTGCTGCCCACACTCAAGGTGGGTCCTTCCATCTCACTTAATGTAACCTAGATAATACCTCCCAGGCATGCCTAGGGTTTATCTCCTAGGTGATCCTAGTCCTGTCTCTTAGGTGACGCTAGATTCTGTCAAGTTGACAATAGCAACCATCACCCTAGCTTCTCTCCTGCTTCGCCTTGATTGTCTACTTGACACAGCCTGAGAGCAAAGCCTGGATTGATGCAATCATAAGTGTTTGCCAAGGTTTAGCAGGGAAAGGACATAAACTCCATCTTCCCGTTAAAGTCGAATTGTGAAGAGAGCCCTGGGACATGCCATACTGTTTCAGCCACTTTTAGAAGAAACGGTCTACAATGATATGTATAAACATTGAAAGGGGAAATTGGCCTCTGAATTATGTTTTACTGTTTCTGGTACTTGTAAAGTCTTCTCTTAATGTGTGAGCTATAAAGTGGGATTTTATCTCTTTTCTATGCTTTCTTTACTAGGAATTCTTTTCCATTAATTTCTTAGAAGTATAAGACTTACAGTATTCTTTTGAATTTATTTTATATGTTTATTTAAGTTTATATATTTTATGTCTATGAGTGTTTTGCCTGTGTACCGCATGCATGCCTGGTGCCTGAGGAGTTTCGAAGAAGACATCAGATCCCCTGGAACTGGAGTTACAGACAGTTGTAGGCAGCCCTCTGGGTACTGGCCATCAACCTGGGTCCTCTGGAAGAGCAGCCAGTGATCTCAACCACTGAAACATCTTCCCAGCCCCTGATTTGCCATACTTTAATTGATGTCATGCTCTCATACACTCCATATAGTAATGTAGCAATTTTCTAAACTTCTTATGATCAGGTGAATGGCAGCAAGCCTGGAATTCCAGAGCATCCGTCACTGGGCAACAGCACGGTGGTTGAGGATGCTGTCCCTCGAGGATGCTGTCCCTCACACCTCATTAAGGTAAAATGTGTCGCTGGGGATGTAGCTCACTGGCAGAACACTTGTCAATACATGTGAAGCTCTAGGTTCATTCTCTGGCGTGGAAGAAAGAAGGTAGACTTGATTGGTGATTTCGATGGATACTTTTATAGTGAAAAAATAGTATTTTTGTCCCTTCGGCAGCATCTCTGTGTTCTGTGTTCTCTTCAGCAGAACTGAGACGATGCAGAGTTCAGTGTGACCACACCATAAGGATGACATGCAAGTCTGCGCAACAGTCCATATCAAAAAGAAAAGAAAACATCAAATCCAGGGCCTCTATGCGCATTTTAAAATGAACTTCCCTCCTGTATGTAGCTTGAATGTTTGTAATATTGGAAACCTGCTCGCATCTTTGAAAGAAACCTTAATCCTTTCCTTCGCTACCAAAGGTTTTTTCCTTTTTTATTTTTTAAAGTATAAGATGAGAGTGAGGAAATGTCACAGTGTTTGCTTAACAAATGAAAACCCCATGTTTGAGTTCTTTAACGCCCTGGCCCTATTTCACCGTGTCATCGGGGCTAGCTTCCCAGCTGTAAATTACTTGAGAAAACTCTTAGGCTTGGAACTGTTGACAGTGTTTGAACTTCTGTACGTGTGCTTTCGTCTGTGGCTGAGGACACACCCGCTGTGACAGCTCAGGACGTTCACCCAGAGCTGGCTGAAATCTGTGATGTGTGTTTAGAGCTCTCAGCGGCTCACCAGACCACTCTAGTATCCCGTTTCTGCGCTACTCTCCGCAGTTCGGGCTTCTTGCAGTCTCCTTCAAATCCTTGTTAGCCAGACAGCAACAAAATGTTTCTCTTAAGAGGCAAGCTGTTAGGTCTATTTGGACAGCCTACCAGTTAAGATGGCAGAAAAGACATTGATTAGATAGCGAGGATGGTTTCCAGGGGAAGGCATTTGGGGAGGAGAACACGTATCACTTTAAAGCAGTAGGTTTTAGGGGCTGTGTCTCAGTTAGTAGAATATTAGGTGAAGAGCATTAGCTCAGAGCTAACCTAAGTTTCCGTGTCTAGAGCTACCACGATGGAAATATGTGTCATTTATGGTTAATTTAGCTATATGTGCTAAAATAATTAGAAACCAAGATAACTAACATTGATTTGAAGTTTAGAAGAGAGGGACTTGTTCACAACTGGCCAGGCACCTCCGTGCCCATGAGGGATCTAAGTGTTTCTTTGTTGGACGCCTTACCCACTTTTACATGGTATGTAGGTTCATAGGTCAAAATGCTTAAGTTCCAGCAACTGGTCTACTTGCTAGTCAGCAAGGAAAACATGTGCTCTTCCCACGTAAGGGCATCCCCCGAAGCATAATTCAAAGCATGGGCTACTGCCTCACACTCCGGACTCTACCTCTCTACTGCAGTAGGTTGCAGGAAAGCTTTCTTCTTGACCGTGCCTCTAGTGAGAAATTCTGTGACCGAGTGCTACAGTCAGAGAGTTTGTGTCTCCTCTAAATTCTCACGTGAGAATTAGTTCATTCCTCAGTGCTCCAGTATTGGCAGGTGGGTCCTGGCGGTGTTTAGCTACTACAGGTTTAGCCCTGGCAAATGGACTACGGCTATGAAAAGTACTTGGCAGAACCGGTCCCTTCTGCTTTTCCTATGCTTGAGAAAGAGCATTCCCCTGGTGGTCACAGCCTCCAAGGCGGTCGTCTGTGGAGCAGAGACTGTCCTTAGCAGACACCAACCTGCTGCCTTAGGCTTGGACTTCGCAGCCTACAAAGCTGAAAGACAGATAGAGCTTTTTTTCTTTATAAATCATCCAAGCACAGGCAGTCTGCTACGGTAGTGCAAACGAACACTAAGGAACTGATAGTATTCCTTAACACAAAATAAATTTTCCTTTGGAAAAGGATGGGTGGCCTAAAAACAAACCATGTGGTAAGACATATTTAGACACGTTTGGCACTTTGGCAGTTTATGATAAGAGTTTTTAATTGAAAAAGGTTTATATTGAATATAAGGAGTGAGATAAACTAATCTTCAGGATTGGTTTTATATTACTTCTACAAAGAAAAGGGGAACATGAAAGAAGCAAACTCAAAATTAAACTCACAGAGATCCATCCACCTGCCTCTGTCTCCCGAGTCTTGGGATTAAAGGTGTGTGCCACCACTGCCTGGCCTCTATGGCTAACTATTGTGGCTAGCTCTGCACTCTGATCTTCAGGCAAGCTTTATTTGTTACAGCACAAACGAAATATCACCGCATCTCATGGCTTACTATTGTATCTCCAACGATGAGTAAAACGCTTGGCATGTAATAGACTAGAAATAAAGGATTGGTGATCAAAGCAAAATTAGGAAAAAGAAGTCTGAAACTGATATGTGCTCATGAGGACAGACGAGAATGGATGATTATCCAGCAACCTCATGCTGTCCACGAGAAACCTTAGTCACAGAATCAATACATAACTGACCTAAATGTCAGAAGGGCAGTTTGCACAGTACAGCGGGAATGGCGAAAGCGTGGTCATCTTCAGAGCCACGAGAGAAACACCAGAACCCCAGAGAGAATGTCCTTCTCTTTTTAGTTACCTTGCGGAAAATATGTCGCAATATAATCACATCGCCTCTTGTCAGAATCCCAAGGAACAGCACATTTCCTTGCGGTACTCAGATTTTGTTCTATTAACTACTGTTTCCAAATAGGAGGCTAACCAGTAGGGACTCGAATCCTTTTGTCATGCTAACATTTTGGTTCTAATGGTCTCAATTATGAAAACTGGTTCTGTCGATGGAACTACAATTACTTGCAATCATTTCCTTAAAAATTCTCATAATACCGTTACATAATTTTTTTGTGGCCAAGAGCTGTTTATTCTGTTTAAGTATTTCATGGGAAATCTACTTGAACGTGCACCTCACTCAGTCAAGTTAGCAATGTTCTGACACACACACACACAAAAAGGGTTCCATTTACATATGAATGTGACTTTGATGGATGGGATCTGAAGATCAACAGTCCTCAGGAAACTGTCACAGTGAGCAGTCAGCTGGCTTAGGGATGTGGCTCAGTGGTTGAGTGCTTGCCTAAGCGTGGGCAAAGCCCAGGATTCAATTCCCCAGCCCCACAAATAAGACAGCATTAAGTAAGTAAGTTTCCATGTTAGAAATTATTAGACATTTCCCTACTTCTTGGCACACAAAGCATTTTTTTTTCACTCATAAATCCATGGGTCATTGTTGTGGTTTAAATACAGAATGTCCCCATAGACCCATATGTTTGATCTTTAGTCCCCAACTCAGGGCACTGTTTGGAAGGTTTTAAAAGCTTCAGAAGGTAGGGCATTGTGTGGGAAGTGAGTTGTAATAGGGCTTTGAGGCTTTATAGCCTGGCCCTACTCTGGCCTGCTCTCTGCTTCCTGACTGTACAGGCAGTGTGACTTTAGGTTCCTGCTGCCTGCCATGCTCCCCTGGTCAGTGGATTTAATCCTCTCAAACTAGCAGCCAAAATAAATCCTTTCCCCTTTAAGTTGCTTCTTATCATGTATTTGACCACAGCAACAAACAAGTAACTAAAACAGAAAATTAGTACCAGAAGTGGGGACATCTTCGTGATAAACCTGACCACATGGTCTGTAGGCCTTTGGACCCAGTTTTCAGAAAGAATGTGGAATAATCCGAAACCTTGAGCAAGAAGAGCCTGGGAATTCCATAAGCCTAGTTTAGTGGTCTATTTGTGGGGGTTTGGAAGGTTAGGATGCTTAGAGAAACAAGGACAGCAGTATCCCTACTGTGGAGTTTCAGAAGGCATAAGAACCCTGTTGGGAATGGGGAAAGAAGCCGTTCAAGTTAAATTCTGTCAAAGAATCTGCCTACAATCTGCCACTGTCTGGAAAACTTGAGTGAGGCTGAATTTAAACAATAATGGACCTCTTTCAAAACAGGGTAGCATTTAGGCTGTGTCATGGTTAGAGTTCAGTGCTCTTATCCTGGTCTGCAGTGAGGGAAAAAACCAGCAAGTAAAGCACAAAGATACAGAAACCTTCAGTTTGGAGAAGAAAGCAATGAGTTCAGAGTTGCAGACAAGGTGAGTGTGAAAGCAGCTACGTTTACTAAGGGAATTATCAGCCTCATCGAAGAGAAGCCAGGCCTGCCTGCAGAAGTGTTTCCCCAGGGTTAGCCTTGAACAGACATAGAGAACACCACACTGTAGCCATGATAGGACGGGGCCAGGCTGCACCTCGAGGTGACAGCAGAACTTGGTAGCACTTGGCACTCTTTGTGCAAGAATGCAAAGCGCAAGAGTGAGGGGGACACGGAGTCCCCCAGCTATTAATTCCGAGCAGTGTGTGGCATGGTCGGTCGGTCAAGCGTGTGTGGCAGAGTCAGCAGCTCCTGCAAAGAGGCTCTGAGAGGCCGCTGCACAGAGCGGAAGCCTAAGTTGCTGTGGAGAGCCCAGGATGTTGGAGACAGCAGGACCATGAGGTGTCTGCAGAGGAAAGTGTAGGTACAGGATGGATTTGGCCAAGACAAAGGCTATGTATGCCAAAGGCAATAGAACTGGAGAGAGACGGTTCCATCAGGAGTTCCCGGTGCTGGATATAGAGCTATAGAGTTTGGTGCTTGCCCTTCTGGTTGTCTTGGTCCAGTCTTTTCTTGTGTCCTTCCATACTGTCTTCTTCCCTTTTAGAATGGGAGTGATTGCTCTGTCCCATTAATTGCATATTAGAAGACTATGACTTTTGAAATATAAATTTTATAGGGTCTAGCAGCTAAGAGATTGCCTTGAGTCTCGGTAAAGACTTTAGAGTCTTAACAGTGCTGGGACTATTAAAGACAGTGGGGACTTTTGAAGTTAGAATAGATGCATTTTTCACTACGAGATGATTGTTAGCCTATGGCAGGCAGGGATAGAATATTCTGGTTTGAATATGAAATGTACTGCATGGGATCATATATTTGAACGCTTGATTCTCAGCTGATGACACTGTTTTGGAAGCGTGTGGAACATTTAGGAGACAGAGCCTCACTGGAGGACTTTGGCCACTGGGGGGTGGGGCTTGAGGCTTTCCAGCCCAGCCCACTTCCTGTGACTTTCCACTTCCTGGACTGAGTGCTCTCAAACTGCATGTTGAAATTGGAGTACTTCCTCCCTTACGTTGCTTTCTGTCAGCAAAAAGGAAAATATCCGTACTTGCTGTGGGAATTCCTTCAGCCAATAGCCTTTCAGATACCCGCCCACTTTGGGCGTGGTCTCCTGTACTATAAAGGCAGACAAAAGCGACCCTGCGGCTGCTGGATTCAGTTCCAGTTCCAGGACTGTGGATTGCTACTCTTCCTGTGAGTTTATTCCCAGATAAATAAACCTTTGTTATACTCCATTCTGGGCTATTGTGGAACTCTTTTGTATGCCAACATGTACTGGCTAGTTTCATGTTAATTTGACACAAGCTAGAGTCATTTGGGGAGAGGAGATTGAGAAAATGCCCTCAGCAAATTGGCCTGTGGGAAAGCTTGCAGTGCATTTTCCAGATCGGTGATAGATATGGGCAGTGCCATCATGGCTCTAGGTGCTTTAAGAAAGCAGGTTGAGCAAGCTGTGAAGAGCAAGCCAGTAAAGCAGCCCACCTCACGGCTCCTGCATCAGCTCCCGGCCCTAGGTTTGAATTCCTGCCCTGACTTCTTCCCTCAGTGATGGACTGTGAATGGGGTGCTATAATCTACCTGTTCCTTTCCCTCTGATTCTGGTCATGGTGTTCTATCGCAGAAATAGAAATCTTTTTTAAAGATGTATTTATTTGTTATGTGCACAGTGTTCTCCCCGCATGTGTACTGTCTGCCATTAGATCTCATTACAGACGCTTGTGAGCCGCCACGTGGGTGCTGAGAATTGAACTCGGGACCCTGGAAGAGCAGCCAGTGTTCTTAACCTCTGAGCCATCTTTCCAGCCCCAGAAAGAGAAATCTTAACACAAAAATTGGTCCCAGGCCCTGGGGTGACAGACCTGCCTATGTGTTTTGGAGAGGACTATGGTAGCATCTGCACTTTGGACCGGAAGAACTGTTGAGTGCTCAGAGCTCCGTGGTCCGTTCTGTGGGTCTTGGAAGATAGCAGCGCAGACTACGGAGGCCTGGCTTGTGAGTTTCAGAGGGAAGCGGTCATGTGATATTTTTAATTAAGAACCACTAAAGTGGAACTTTGGCTTTTCTGGGACAATTGATGCTGGTCAACTGTAGCCGAAGAACTGGCTGTGATTAAAAAGAGAACAGAACCATTGAGGAAAATAAAACCTTCTGGGACATGTTTCCTCAGGGTCATCACACAGAAGCTGTGCCCCAGAGAGGGCTTGGGCTGCATCTTGTGCTGGTAGCCAAACATGGTACTGTGCGAGAGTCTTCCAAGTGTTACTGGTTTTGCCGGCGTGAAGGGGTCGTGGAGAGCAGCTGAGATGTGGCACCTTGAGAGAATACGTGAAACTTCTGGAGAATATGCAGCCTCTGTTGAAGTAGAAGCTCTAAGTTTAAAGAAGTTATAGACGGATGAACACCACAGGCTCATCTTTAGTTAGATAACTGTAGCACAGTTAATAAAAACCCAGAGACACATATTGGGGTCCAAGCTGAAGATCAGAGAAACAAAGTGGCTAACCATCGGCTCTTACCTCTCCCTCAGACTGAAATGGGCGATCCTGCCTCCATGAATCCTCAGACAGAGATGTGTCTAAGACCTGTCTCCTCCCATTTTATATTCCTCTCTAGTGTGAGGATTAAAGGCATGCACAACCACCACCTGGCTTCTATGGTGAACTAATGTGGCTTCTTTGTAGTCTGGTCTTCAGGCAAGCTTTATTTATTAAAACACAAATAATGTTACCCTCTAGATAACCTCAAAGCATCACCGAGAACACGCCTGTAATTGTTACCCATGGCAGAAATCTCCTGGTAATCCCATGTAATTTTTTTCAACTCTGTGTTTGACTCCAAAGTTTCCCAAATATGGTACAGATAACATTGATGGTCCTGCAGATGATTTCAGATGACAGGGATGATATTTAATACCAATCATGATGTTTTTATTTTAGTGTACAGCAGGAACGAAGTTAGGTCAAAAATCCTTACTTCATAGATACCATTATTTTTTAATTCATAATTACACATATCACTATTGAATTTCAGGACATGGTACATAGGAAATGATTCTCTAATTTTGTAGGAAGGTCAAAAGTTACATAAGAAGAAACAAGAATGGAGGCCGGGGAGATAGCTCAGCCCAAGGGTTTGCTATGCAAGCATTTGATCTTAAGAACCAAAGCAGAAAAGGCTGGCATGGTGGCGTGGACTTGTGATGCCAGTGCTGAGGATGCAGAAACGGGCAGTGAGGTCCCTGGGCCAGCCTAACCTTCTCGGTGAGCTCCCCATCATATGAGAGACCGTGTCTCAGAAACACAAGGCAGACATACCAGCGGAATGACGCATGAGGTTGATTTCCCTCTCTCTGCACACAGGTCTACACATGTGCACACATGCACACACAAAAGAAGAAGAAAGGAGGAGGAGAAAGAGAAGAAGGAAGGAGAGCAGGAAGGATCAAGCCAACGTCATCTACCAGCAACACCGGATGCCTGAAAGCAAGTAGAAATATTTGAATAAAAATGATCTTAAGTGTAGAATTTTGTTTCCATCCGAAATGTTCAATAAAGAGCGAGAACAAAGCTTAGTCATGTTCAGAAGTTCAATAACTCAGAAAGTTTAACACCTATAAATTCCAGACAAATTAAAATCTTTAATATAGCACACACTTGCTCCCAGCAGGGGTGGGATCGTAAGCAAGGCCAGATCCCCGCCCCACCCCACCTGAAACAACTGAAAAAAAAAATCCCTTTTTGTGTGTATGTGTGCGTGTATGTGTAGATTATGGGGGTGTAGGAGCCAGAAAGGGACGCTGAGTGTCCTGCCCCTCCGCTGTTCTGTCTTATTCGTTTGAAGTTGTTTTTCCGGAAGGCAGGCTGCTTGCCTAGTGAGTCCTAACAAGCCTCCTGTCTCCACCCCACTGCTGAGCTGGGAATACGGCCTAGGGTAGGCACATTTAGGTTTTCCATGGGTTCTAGGGACATGAACTCAGGTCCTGATGCCTGTGGAGCAGTTGCCGTTTCCCTAGCTCGAAACAAGGGTTCTCAAGACTCTGGGCGGGAGACAGTGAAAGGCAGCGACCTCCGAGTGGAGAGAAATCAGACAGGTGATGCCAATGGCTGGCCCGGCTTGGGGCTAGGGGTTTCTAGGCTGGGCTGCAGCCAGAGGGAAGCCAAGAAGAGACAGCAAGAGCTGGAGCCGGGAGGGATGACAACTGCTGGAGTTTGTAGAACAAATTTGGAGAGAGGGAGAGAAAGAGAGAGAGAGAGAGAGAGTTCTCTACATGTTCAGCGCCTCTCTCAAGTAATCAGCGGATGTGGGTGAAACTTACCTTAAGGTCATGGGTTCAACTAGTCACAAGGGGCTCATGTAGGGCAAGAGAGAGTGCCAATTTGTGCTGGCTAGACTGGAAAAATCTTGTCATTCATGGGGCACTGGGTAGATGAGGCAAAGTCTTGTTTCAGTGCTGGAACAAAATCAGCCGTAGATGCTATGCTATGTTGGCCCCCGTCAATGAGGTTAAAAGCAAGACCTGAAAAAATTGAACCTTTTGCCAAGGACTTAGTTGCATCTCAGAACAAAGATCAAGAATATTTATAGGAACATAAAAATATCCAGCACCCAAAAATGTCAAATTCACAGTGCCTGGCATATAATAATAATAATAACAACAACAACTATAAATCAAACGGACAGTGTGCTGTTTATAAGAAGAAAACTCAGCTGAAACTCAAGCTGGACCTCAGATAATGGAAACAGTTGGCAAGGATGTTTGTAGCTAGAGCGTTAGTAATGACCGAGGAGCATTTGACAATGCCTGAAGACACCATGCTACAACCTGGGGGTAGCTCCCGACACCGGGTAGGTAGAGTCCATAGGCCAGCTAAGCATTCCACAGGGCACAGGATAGCTTCCCACCACAAAATTGTGTCTAGCCCAAATTCTCAACAGTGAGGAGGCTGAGAGACCCTGGCCTGGAATCATGGGAGACATGAAACAGATACAAGCTGTACTTCTAGAGACGAAAATGGAAGTGAGGAGGATGAGAACCACACTGGCTAGGAATGACCCCAGATTAGAGGCTTTGGGCTCAAGGGGTCAAATGCACATGTCTTTGGAGCCCTGAGCAAAAGGATTCTGACAGAAAGATATCAACCCAAAACTCCAAACATTTGAAGAGATAAGAGTCACAGTATTTCTAGATCAGACAACAGGGATAACAACAGAGCCCAGAAACTTCAGCCAACTCTGGGACCAAAAAATAGGAAGGAAACGGTATCAAGGCAGCCCTGTCATCAAATCGTTTCCAATGACTGATAAAGAAAGCTTTTTGGGTAGTGCTGGAAAGCAAACCCAGAGATTTACACAGGACAGTCAGTGATCCGTCAGTCACCAGCCTGTATCCCCAGTCCGAGAGGAAGTGTTGAAAGCAGCCATACGTAATCAGTCCAGAGGAACAAAGATGACAGAGTATTTCCTGTCAACGCCAGTGTGAACAAGGCCAAGCGAAATACCACAAGACAGCGTCAAAACCAAGGCAAAAATGGACAAACCAACATCTTTAAAGTGCTTAAAAGGACAAATAAAAGTCAACTTACAGGCTGAGGGTGTGGCTCAGCTGTGCTTGCTTAGAGGGCTTGTTTCATAGGCTTGGAGCTCTGGGTTTACTCCCAGCATCACATAGGAAAATGACGTCAGATATACAGACATACTGGACCGATGAGATGCATCAGCAAGCAAAGGCAATAGCTCCTACCACATCCTTGTATGGCTAGCGTCCTAGAAAACTGACTAGGAACAATGAAGGAATAAGGAAAAGACAGAGAACAAGGAAATGACAGACATATGAACGCAGAAATCCTGAGATGGGTGGTCCGGGAAGTCTGGTAAGGAACAGCAGCACCGGGAAGCTCAGTGTGTTTGCGATAGAGAGTTGAACAGGGAAATGGATTATTGCATACAGCTGAACAAGGAAGCAGAGGAGAAAGCTACCCTGGACGGTTTCCTCACACGCTGCCAACATTCTCTCTCTCTCTCTCTCTCTCTCTCTCTCTCTCTCTCTCTCTCTCTCTTCTTTTCTTCTTTATTTTTTGCTGTTTTTTTTTTTTTTTCCGAGACAGGGTTTCACTATGGCTTTGGAGCCTGTCCTGGAACTAGCTCTGTAGACCAGGCTGGCCTCGAACTCACAGAGATCCGCCTGCCTCTGATTTTTTTTTGCTGTTTTTAAGAGAGGGTTTCTCTGGCTAGCTGTGGAACCTGTCCTGAACTAGCTCTTGTAGACCAGGCTGGCCTCAAACTCACAGAGATCCGCCTGCCTCTGCCTCTGAGTGCCGCCACCGCCCAGCCAAAATAGTGATATTTCTTTGAAGAAATAGAAAAACATCCCAAGTTCATACTGATCCATCAAAGACTCCACATAACCAAAGCATCTCAGGCAAGAGGAACAAACTTGGAGGCATCACACCGTAGAGCTTCAGTAATTGAAACTGTGATACTGGCATGAAGACAGAGAGCCTGCAAATAAACCCCTGCCCGCATCGTCAACTGATCTTTAACAGGTGTGCCAAGGGTACCTAGCAGGGAAAGGTTAGTTATGTCAATAGTGTTGGGAAAACTACATATCAATGTGGAAAAAAAACTCAGTTTGGACCTTTATTTTATATCATACTTTAATATGTACTCAAAATTGACAAAAGACATATATAAAACTCCAAGAAACCAGAGAGGATCTCTCTCCTTTCTATCTCTAGGGGTAAAGAAAAGTCAGAACTCAAGAGACAAGGTAGCCAGTGGCCTAGCAGGGCCATGGGCTGTTGTTCCATGACGACAGTCAGCAGATGGCCCCTGGGGAGAAGAAGAATAGCCAGTTCTGGTGTTGTAGAGTCTGCCTAGGTCTTGCTTTGGCTAGTAATCTAAGCGTCACCAAGTGTTTAACTTAGACTGGGCACGGAAGAGGTCTGCATTGGTTAAAGCCAACTTGGAGCTGAATGAGAGAGTGTTTGAGATGAGGACTCGAGAGTTGGAAACTCTGGGAGAGGGAGTGATGTCTTGATCCAAAAGGGTGGAGGAACTGAAGGAACTTATTAGACCACAATTCCCTGTGAGCAGGGTCACTGTGATTAAAGACAGATCTTTCTTCTTCCTTTTACACAGTGGGATGCTCCTAAGACCCATTCATACGGAGGAAGATCAAATTAGCGAGGCCTGCCTCCGTGAGGATGGCTAAGTCATCTTTCTCTGTGTGCCTTTCCCCAAATGACAGTCTCTGGTCCCTAAGTAAAGTCCCTTCAGACTTGCTCGGTTTAGGTAAAATCACCTCTTCTTAACCGGCTGTGAAAGCGTTTCCTGCATCCTACACTTTTCCAGGAACGGCATACACCGGCCCCAACCTGTTTCCAATTGGTCTTCATGCTATTGGCTGGAGAGGACTAATCCATTCTCCCATGGGCTACATCAAAGGAAACCAGGCAGGGCTTTCGGGGCTGGAGAATGTGGTCAGTGGTGGTCAGGCTGCAGGTCCACAAATGGCAGAACGGCATTTGCTATCATACATAATTGGAGTCACGATAGGATAAGCAACATGCCGGGCCAGGGCCCTATAGGAAACATGCTAGACACTCCGCGCTCTACAGGTGTTTCACATATAGGAGTCTTTTATGTGTGAAACTGGGGAGAAAACAGCTGTTCCGCAGCCCTTCCTTTCCCAGCAGGCCTTTTCTTTAAAGAGTAATGAATATATATTGTTCCCTGCACATTTTCTATTTCTGCTGTCACAAAGATTGTATCCAGGAGGCGCGTGAGTCCAGGAGATCCATTTGATGATGGGTGAAGACGACGAATTAATTTGGCTGGATTTCTGGAAGTCGCACCCAACTATCCTGTCCTCTTTGAAGTGCCACATAAGATGGCAATTTGACTGCTGCTGGGCCTTCTGCAGCCTCCTTTGTGGCAGATGAAAGGGCCAACCTCACGTAAATCACTACGGCATCCAGACTTTGCGCATACATTGTTTCCTCAAGGAACAAACTGGTGTTGGTGGGAAGGTGACCCGTGCATCTTAACTGGAACAAAAAGTGAGGTGGCGGGGGCGGCTAAGGACAATATAGAGCCTGCGGTCAAACCTTCAGACTTGAGGGATGCAGCGAAGGAGAGAGTCTTGATGGAGAACTAACTGCTCAGGTCATCAGGTGTGAGACCATCAGGAATCTGCTACCTTGTGACGAGAGAGATGTGAGCCCAGATGGTAGCCCCAGAATTCAGCTGCTTTCCAGAATTGACTTGGCTAATATGACGGCCGTGTCTGTTGGGAGTAGGAAGAAAGGAATGTAACGAGGAGATGCGAGCATTCCTGAACTTCAAAGGACTGTGAACTGGGCACATTTGCTACTTTCTGATTCCTTCTGTCTGTTTATGACGTAACTTAGATCCAAGAATTCTCAAAATGGAGTTGGGAATAGCGTTGCTTCAGGTAAATATCTCTGCTCGTATTGATCAGAATTTAGTGTTTTCTTTGAATCATGTATGGCATTTCTTTTGTTGTCGAAGATTTTTATTTATTGTTATTATTGTGTGTGTATGTGTGTGGGAGAGCAGGTCCACGTATGTCACAGTGGGAGCCTGTGGACGTCAGAGGACAGCTATAGAGTTGATTCTCTCCTTCGCCTTTGAGTAGGTTCTAGGGATTGGACTCAGGGTGTCAGGTTTGCACTGCAAGCGCTTGACCCTAGCCATATTCCAGCCCCAGCTAGGTCATTTCTTCTCCTGGGATTTCCTGCTTTGGCTGATGGTTGGTGTTCATTCTTACGTAGCTAGGCCAATGGTTGGAACCATACAAACATTCATTCTGTATGTAATACCTGAAAAGCAGGTTAAAGTGAACTGGAGGCTAGCCTGGGCTACATATAGAGTTCCAGGTCAGTCCGAGATTCATGGTAGTACCCCATTGAGAAGGCCTTCAAGGAAGGTGTGTGTGTGTGTGTGTGTGTGTGTGTGTGTGTGTGTGTGTGTATTCAGACTTTCAGGGGAGTTTTCCCATATAGGGACAGTGCAAATGCGCCTGCCTATGATCTGGACTTATACTCTGGGTACAATTCTACCAACCCATCCCAGGTCTGAGCAATCACTTGTGCAATTCTCCAGTTGAAAGGTTCTGGTCCAAATCAGAGGAGCATTTACTCCTCCAAACAGTTGCTTGACAAAGGCTGCTGCCACCACTGCCTCCTCCTCCAGCATTTGTTTCTTCTTTTCTGAAACAAAACTCATTATGTTTTAGGATCCAAAGAAAACATCATAAAATAGAGCCTTAAAGTCTACAATTAAGGCTGGGCGGTGGTGGCACATGCCTTTAATCCCAGCACTCTGGAAGCAGAGGTAGGCAGATCTCTGTGAGTTTGACGTCAGCCTGGTCTATAGAGCCAGTTCCAGGGCAGCTAGGACTACAGAGAGAAACCCTGCCTCAGTAGATAGATAAATAGATAGATAGATAGATGATAGATAAATAGACAGATAGTACAAATTAGGACTGGAGTGATGGCTCAGTGGTTAAGTGCGTTGGGTGCTCTTCCAGAGGACCCAGGTTCAATTACCAACACCTACGTGGCAGCTCATAATCACCCGTTTCTTCAGTTTCAGGGATCTAACACTCCCTTCTAGCCTCAAGGTACTCAGGCACAAACACGGTATACAGATATACATGAAAGCAAAATACCTGTACACATAAAGAAAATAAATCTTAGAATATTAGAAACCAAAGCATAATGAGATGTAGCTTCATAACTACAAGAAAAGCTAGAACGAAGAAAGAAAACAAGCCAGGCATGGTGGTGCACACTTTTAATTCCAGAGCTCAGGAAGCAGAGGCAGGAGGATCTCTGTGAGTTTGAGGCCAGCCTGGTCTACACAGTCAGTTCCAAGTCAGGGCTACACAGTGAGAGCCTGCCTCAAGACAAACAACAAACGAACAAATCAAGCATCACTGTTGGGAACAATATGGACAACGTGGAGAAACTGGGATCCTTATACACTGATGGTAGGGATGTAACCCCATTCCTAAGTAGATTTCTAAGAGAATTGGAAACATATTTCCACACGGAAACTTGTGACTCTTGAATGTTCCCACAGCACCAATACTTAAAAGCACCAAAAGGGGGAAACAAACTTTATGTCCATCAACTGAGAAACAAATAAACAAAACATGGGATAGCCTCATAATGGAATTCTACCAAGCTGTTAAAATATTATAGTACACTAGTCGCAAAACAAAGTTAATAAAGCATTATGCAGTCTACTTCTAGGGGTATTTCTCATCCCTTTCTGTTTATTTAACATATCCTTTAGAGTTCGATTTGATCTTTCTATAACTGCCTGCCCTGAAGGATTGTGTGGTATACCTGTAATATGCTTTATATTATAAAAAGCAGAAACTGTTTCATTTTCTTAGAGACATACACTGGAACATTGTCTGTCTTTATTTGTGCAGCTATACCCATGATGATCATAACTTCTAGCAAATGTGTGATTACTGAATCAACCATTTCCTAACTCAAAGCAGTTGCCCATCAAGAACCTGAATAGGTATCAGTGTTGTGATGTACATATTTTAGTTTTCTAAATTCAACAAAATGGAGCACATCCATCTGCCAGATTTTATTCCTTTGAGTACACTTTGGATTACTTCCTGCAAGTAGTAGTGTTTGGTTGTACAAAGAACAAGTAGAACGTTTCCTTATAATTTTCTTGGCTTGTTGCCATGTGATGGAAAAGTCTTTTTTTAAAAAAAAAACTTTTGCTATTTAATGATTTTTTTTTTGTGAAATTCTGAGGCCTTCAGCACATTTCCAATCAATAGTTGATCGATTTCTGCATTACCTTGTGCTAGAGGACCTGGCAGACCTGTATGTGGTCAGATGTGCGTTATGTATATGGGATGATTCCTATTCCTGATGGCATCTTGTAACTGAATAAATAATAAAGCCAATTCTGTATCATCTGGTATGAATTCAGTGGTTTCAATATGCAAAACAACTCTTTATACATATTATGAATCAGTAACTATGTTGAGAAGTTCTTTAAAAATCCCTTAGTACCAGGTGAATAGCAGATAATTCCGACAGTTGGACAGAATCATAAGGGCTTTGATCCACTTTACTTGAATTTTCTGAGTTGTAACCTGTCTTTCCTGATTTTTTTTGCATCAGATAGAATGTAGGGGCTCCAGTTATTGGTGTGCCCCATACAATGTTAGGAAGGATTTAGCTAAGTTGAATTTGCTTGCTTTGGGGATAGTTAATTTCTCCCCCTCCCCCCCAAATTGCTACAAGCTCTTTGCCAGGGTTTACTTTCTTTCCACAATCTGTCAATCTTATCATTAGCAAAAGGTATAATTTCTGCTGGGTATGTTTCTGTTAGTTTACAAAGTCACCATTTCCCTTTTAGAATTAACTCAGAGACCTTTTCCACATAAGCTTTTAATTTTTTACTCAGTTTATGTGGTAAAAAAATCCTTTCTAAGATAATATCTTCCTCTGCATTAAAATTCCTGTAGGATAATGTTTGGAGTGTAATATGACCAGAATGCAGTGAAGATTCAGATCCACAAGATCCACATGTGCCTTCTGTAATTTCTCTTCAATCAAAGCCAATTCTCTCTCAGCTTCAGTTGATAATTCCCTGGGACTATTTAAATCCTTGTCACCATCTAAGGTTGTGTTTAAATTAATCAGATCACCAGGACCTATCCCAATAGTGTGCTGAAGACGGGAAATGTCTCCTAGCAATCTTTGGAAGTCATTAATCGTTTGTAATCCATCTCTCCTAATTTGTACCTTTTGGGGTCTAATTTTTTGTAAACCTATTTTATAACCCAAACAATTAATAGAGTTTCCTCTTTGTATTTTTTTAAGGAGAAACTTGTAATACACAACAAGGCAAAATTCTCTTCACTTCTTCAAACATTCTAAAGTATCTACATTTGAATCAGATAATAAAATGTTATACATGTAATGGTAAACTATAAACTGAGAAATCTTCCTATCATGTCCAATGACTGATTTGCAAAATATTCGCACATTCCCTGTGAGAGAACCTTTCATTAACATCTCGTAGCAGGCTGAGAATTATTTTAAGTAGGCGCTGTGAAGGCAATTTTTTCTCTGTTCTTTTTTTGTAAAGGTGTAACGAAGAAACAACCTTTTAAATTAAGAACTATAAGAGGCCATCTTTAGGCAATAGAGAAGGTAAAGGAATGCCAGACTGTAGAGAGCCCATTGGCTGAATCGCCTTATTAACAGCTTTTAAAACCGTTACCAGTCCCCATTTTCCAGATTTCTTTTTAACAACAAATGCAAGAGAATTCCAAGGGCTGGTTGATTCTTCAATATACTGAGCATCTAAATGCTCCTGTACCAGCTGTTCTAACGCCTGAAGTTTCTCTGTTGTTAAAGGGCATCGCTTAATCCATACAGGTTTGTCTGTCAACCATTTTAAAGGTAGGGTTGCTGGTGCCTTTGAAATGTCAGCAGCTGTTGTGGCAACCTGAATGGTTGATGACTATTCTTTATAATATCTTGTAAATTTTTTTTTTACCAGAAACATACATTAATTTATGGTTTCTTTCTAAGATTGGGGAAATGTTAATCTGAATATTCCATTGGTGTAACAAATAATGTCCCCACAAATTCATTGCTATGTTAGTCACATATGATTTTACTATTCCTCTCTTTCCTTCTGGCCTGATACATTTGACCCATCTCGTGCTCTGCTTTACCTGAAATAAAGTTCCAATCCCTAAAAACTGAACATTTACATTCTGAAGAGGTCGATTTGGTTGTCAAGATTCTGATGAAATTATTATTACATCTGTACCTGTGTCGACCAGACCTTCATTGACAATGTTATTTGTGTTTTCAATTTTGGTCTTTGTCCATTTATAGAAGTTTGCCAAAATGCTCACTTTTTTGGTTATTGATCTATTTTGAATGCATTTTATATACAATGTGAGGTAGGCCTAGCTCTTCATTCTTTTGTCTGTGGATACTTACTAATTTTATACAAATATGCATAGTTTCTGGTCGTCTATGGAAAGCATTTTTTGGTAGTTCTGCAACTTAATTTGACCTTCAACAGGTTAACTCTCGTCCGTATTGATAGTCTGTAGATTTTTTTTTCTCAAGTTTTTTGGGTTTTTTTTGGTTTTTTTTTTTTGTTTTCTTAAATACTTATTTATTTGTTATGTATACAATATTCTGTCTGTGTGTATGCCTGCAGGCCAGAAGAGGACACCAGACCTCATTACAGATGGTTGTAAGCCACCATGTGGTTGCTGGGAATTGAACTCAGGACCTTTGAAAGAGCAGGCAATGCTCTTAAACTCTGAGCCATTTCTCCAGCCCCCTAGTCTGTAGATTTTTGAGTATGGTAACAGACATGTATGTTGCCAATGTGTAGAGTTGTTTGGTGAGTCCTTATCCACATTATGTTTTCTGGATAAAGGTACATGGATAATATGGAACATTCTTCACCCAGGTGGTTTTATTGTGACTAGTATCAATGTACACATCTGGAGTCCTCATCTCCTTCATGACAAATTTCCAGATTTCTTTGAATGCCTAAGGGGCATGCTTCTTGAAGTTCACTTTGTGGACATACTTGTGAATGTTGAAGGTGTGTGTTCAGGTCACCACCTGGCCGGGGGAAGAGCAGCCCCTCTCACCGTGAACTGTCCTTGCCAGAGTCATTCTGCTGGGCCCACGCTGGAAAGGCTATACAGTATTTTCAAAGAGCAAACTGCTTGAGGCAACTGTCAATCCTTCTGTTGGTAGCTAGTGTTCTGACCTGGAAGCAGATAGACGATTTACCCAACAGTGAGCAATAATTTTTATATGTCTTATTTTGGCATTACTTTAAGATCACTTTGTCTTCTTACTTTTATAGCAATGATTGAACAACTGATATTTTCAATTTTACACTCTCATTTCATACATTTATTGATTTAACTTTAGGCGATTGTAATTATTCGCATGGACACTGGTCTGTTGCCCATAATGTCTCCTCTCCTGCTTTTAACTAAGGAGGTATTTTATTCAGTGACGTTACTCATCCCAATAAACAAAAATAATGCAGACAAAGGCTGAGCTTGATGGTACAGCCTTTAGCTACAGCACTCAAGAATCAGAAACTGTGTGAGTTTGAGGTTAGTCTGGTCTAAATAGCATGTTGCTGGTCAGCCAGGGCTACATAATAGGACACAGTTTAAAAAAACAAAAACCAAAAAAATGATAATTTCAAATGAGAGTGAGAAAAGTTTGGGTTTTGCCTCACTTTAAAAAAATGAATGCAACTTTCAATTTAGCACTCTAGGGCAAGAAAAATCTTGGCTACCTTTGAAAATGTTACAGGGAAGAAAAAAATCACATAGAACCTTACACTTCCATTCCTCAAAGACATTCAGACTAAAGCCAGTCTCTCACCCGCCACTGTGGAAATGGCATTCTAACAAGCAGATGCTACGGGCAAGGATGTGAATTATTGATGCGCCATAGTAACTGTCACCAGCTGACCACGAAATCTATTTCAAAAATTCCTTTACATACGTACTTGATTCTGCAGCGGCACTGCGTACTATCAAAGCCACGGATAGACCATGGAAACACTGATGAAGCCGTTAACTGCTCTGTCCGCTTGTTCATTGTATAACATTATTCAAGAAATTTAGGGACCACGATGATGGAAAATCACACGGAAAGAAAAGAGGAGGAATGGAGGCTCTGTCAGCACCAAAGGCGACATTTTTATTCAAGAGGTCCCTAATGATGGGAAATCACAGTGAAAGACAGAGACAATACCGCGTTTCCATAAAGAACCCGACGCACACCAGTTGTCCAAGCAAGAGAACAGCCGTAACAGCCGTGTAAAAATAAAGAAAAACAACATTAACGAGACAAGTCGTACCGGAGCTGACACAAAACAGCAGCAAATCACAGCTCATTCTGAAGATTATATTCAATGAATCTTCTTCACTAAGCAGGGAGACAGACAGCATCAATATTAATGATGCCAAGATGGAACTCTCCGAAAGAGCCAGAAAGCAGCCCATGAAATGTTTTGTTTTTAAATGGATTGTAGATTGGATCTCAGGACCATCAGGACAATGAAGGGACATGGACAGGAACATCATAACAGGGCCAGCTGTGTGATGTGCAATTACAACATCAGTGCTGAAATCCCCAGTGTAAAAGAAAAACATCAGTGTGGAAATAAAGGCAATGTCAACAGTCTGCAGATGAGGGGGAGGAAAGGAAAGAATAGATTTCATCGAGACTCAATTGCTTGCGCTGTGACTATATTGACTATCCTTGATAAAACAGAAAATAGGCGTTTGAAGAAAAGTGAGGACTGTATTCACCTTGCATTGCACTTGCTCCTCTTATGATTGTCAGGGAAGGCAGGCTGGGAGACAGTCCAATGCATACAGGACTTAAACTAGTTGCTGCGTGCAGATACTTCTGTGAACTGTGTCAAGTGTCATGGGTTCCTACCAATTTGCAACGGTGTCTCTCGTGTACCTGGATAGCTCAAAATTTAAAGATGTAAATGTGTAATAACATGGTTTCCTTAGTCCAATGTTACAGTCTGGGTTCTTGTGATAGACTTGCTATTATAAGGCGAGCCTTATAATATTATAAGGCCTTCATTTGTTGTTCATACGGAGTTCTGACCTCTGGTTTTCTAAGAGCATGGCCTGGGTAGCAACATATCATGGCAGTTTCTACTGCTGCATGTAGGAAAAGAACACCCGCCTCAAGCTTCCTCTCTCGCCCCACGGCTCTACAACATGCACGGTTGCAGGGGCTTGAGCTGCTAACTTAACAACTGGCTGAGCCGAAGCCAACAAGAGCAGAGTGGGGATTATTTCCAGTCTGCAGTTAGAAAGGCAAAACATATCTGGGACAAAACAGTGCCTGTAAGGCCATGTTGTTTGCTAATGCCCTGTAGAAGACTGGTGGGGTGGGGCAGGCGTCTCTGGAGTAGTTAAACTAAGACAGCTTTTCACAAAGCTTTGTTCTGTGAAATCCCAGAAGGAAATAATGCTAGCACTGAGGCGATTTGAAAACAGGCTCACAGATTCTTGGGAATGCTTTCCTTCAAGAGGCAGCACCCAGCTACAAATGATAGCACGTGCCTGTAATACCAGCACTTGAGAGTCTGAGACAGGCTTGAGGTTGTTGTTGGTATGGTGGTTTGGATAAGAATGGCCCCATAGACTCATAGGTTTGAATACTTTGTAGTGGAACTGTCTGGGAAGGATTAGGCAGTTTGTAGGAGGATGTGTGTCATTTGGGGGGAGAGGCTTTGAGGATTCAAAAGACTCGTGCCATTCTCAATGTACTCTCTGTCTCCTGTGTGTGGATCCAGATGTGAGCTCTCAGCTGTTCCTGCTGCTATGTCTTTGCTCCACCATCATGGACTCTAACCCTCTGAAACCATAAGTCCAATGAAATGTTCTCTTTGTTAACTGCCTTGGTCCTGGTGTTTTATTACAGCGGTGGATAAGTGACTACCGCAGGGGGTTACATGGCAAGACTTGTTTCAGAATGGAAAAGAAGAGAGAGAGAGAGAGAGAGAGAGAGAGAGAGAGAGAGAGAGAGAGAGAGAGAGAACTCACTGTATTCTCCTCCCTTGGAATGTTGACTAGATTTAGATTATGATGAAGAAAATAATTGGTTATGAAAGACTCTGAGGTTGCATTTTTGGTCTCTTGAACCATTCACTCTGAGGAAGGTAGATGCCATTTCCCAAGGACACCTAAATAGTCCTGGCAAAGAACTGAGGCTGCCTAAGAACAGCAATAGAACTGACTGAGGCCTTCTTATCTATCTGTCTGTCTATCTATCTATCTATCTATCTATCTATCTATCTATCTATCTATCATCAATCCATCCATCCATCCATCCATCCATCCATCCATCCATCCATCTTTTCGAGATAAGGTTTCTCTGTGTAGCTCTGGCTGTCCTGAAACTCATTCTTAAACCAGCTTGGCCTTGGACTCACAGAGATCCTCTTGCCTCTGCCTCCACTCCTGGGATTAAAGCAGGCATCACCATTCCTGGCTTTAAAAAATTTCCGTACCTACACAGCCAACCATATCCTCATGTACCCAAAGAATAATTACAATTTAAGATTTGATTTCTTTTAAAAAATGATTTATTTTACTTTCATTTATGTGTATGGGGTATTTATGTGCTGGTGCTATGGAGACCAGAGGGGTCCCCGGGAGCTGGAGCTATTGGTGTTTGTGGGTCACTTGACCTGAATGCTCTGCCAGAGGCAAAACCACTCTTAATCACTGAGACCCCTTCAGCCCAGAGAGGAGGTCTGTTGATGGCGAGAAGAGAAATGATACCAGATACCGCAAAGGAAGCTTCATGTGCCTGTAATCTCCGCTGTGGTGAAAGAGCCTTCAGGGAAGGAAAGGGAAGTTGCTTCTTTTCTTGGATTTTGACCAATCTTTTATTGCTTAAGTGACTGTCCTCATCCATGCTAACAGGATACTACAGTTTGTATGGGATGAAGACAGATAGAAACATCAAGTACAAAGAAAACCACATTGGAACTAGACTGAGACTTTAGATAAACACTGAGGAGGATAGTAAGTACTGTTTTCCTTCCTCCCTTTTTTTCCTTCCCTTCCTCTCTCTCTCCCTCTCTCTTTCCTTCCTTCCTCTTTCCCTGAGATAACACTATGCCCAGCTAGAGGACAGTGACTTAAAGCAGTAACCACAGGCACAACAATGGGGCTGTTTTCCTTAACTGCTGCGGAAATGACCTTGAGGCTATTTAGTTTCCCATGGATTGATACCTGTGGCCCCTCTTCTTCCATAATTCTCTGTACTGTCCTTGATTTTTATGAATGGGCTTTGTACAGGTGTTATCCTCTACCTGCAAAGTATGTCACCTCTTAAATTCTACAGCTGATGTCTGCCAAATCTCACTTCTTTTAAAATGCAAGTTCTGAGTCACAAGATAGCCGACAACCATCCAGTCACCCCAAAAAGTGCTTGAAGTACGATGTCACTGAAGTGATGCCCTCCTTGAACTGTGCAGCAAGCTGCTCCCTGTCTCCAACCTTCGTTGCACTAGAACTGACATACCACTAGTCTCTTCTGTGTGCCTGAGATGCACTTCCCAGCTCTAACGAGTAAGGCTACCGACTTGTGCTACCAGTTCTTCCTTCTTCCTTTGCTGACCTCAGATAGCTGGCAGCAGGATTTTTGTCTCCATTGTTATTGCAGAAACTGCTATCTTAGAGGAAATGCTTTTGGGAAACTTGAAAGAACTCTAACTGGCCAGGCAAAGGTTGGCGGTCTTTATTTTTGGGTGCTTCACTTTATCCTTTGGAGCATCTATTTTTAAAAACAAACAAGCAAACAAAATATTCTACAGCTTGGCTCCTTATGCATATAGCCAGTTCCTTTTCTGCCTCTTTGACATATTGTGGCAAGTGTCATCTCCAGGATTACCACGCTATTTGGACCTCCCAGTAACCAGAAATGTGAGCCACATAAACCCCTTTCACTTTAGAAAATACCTAGCCTGCCGGGCGATGGTGGCGCACGCCTTTAATCCCAGCACTCGGGAGGCAGAGGCAGGCGGATCTCTGTGAGTTCGAGACCAGCCTGGTCCACAGAGAAACCCTGTCTTGAAAAACCAAAAAAAAAAAAGAAAAGAAAAGAAAATACCTAGCCTTAAATATTGTATTATAGTGATACAAAATGGACTCAGCCATTCGATGCCCTCGATTTACCTTAATTAAAGACCCCTCTCCAAATATATGCACATTTTCAGCTACCGGGGGTTTTAGGACTTCAACAGATGACTTTGCATGAGAGACACAATTATTTGCACAATGAAGAGCTTTGTCTGCAGGGCCAAGAAGACGTGAAAGAACCGATGAGATCACTGTTTCTTGTAGCGAAAGTGATCAGAAATAAAGCCAAATTGGGCCAGTGCTCAGAGGTTTTAATCTTGGAAGGAAAGACTTCATCATACAGGTAGGTATTAGGCCTTGGAAAAACTGAGGTCCTAGACTGTAGGCAGAGACTGCTTGTTTGTTCCCGGCTGCCCAGACCCGAAATAATCACACAGAAACTACATTAATTACAACACTGCTTGGCCTATTAGCTCAGGCTTCTTATTGGCTAGCTCTTATATCTTAAAATAACTCATCCCTGTTATTTTATATTTTACCATGAGGCTCGTGGTTTACCGGTAAGGTTTCAGGGAAGGCATCTTTCTCCTTCTGCGGCTACATGGTGTCTCCTCAACTCTGCCTACTCTCTCTCTACATCTGTGTTTGGATTTTCTGCCTGACTTTACTCTGTTAAGCCATTGGTCAAAAGCAGCTTCTTTATTAATCAATGACAATAAAGCATATTCACAGCATACAGAGGGGAATCCCACATCAATAGATATGACCCATCAGGTGATGGCACATGCCTTTAGTCCCAGCACTGGAGGCAGAGGCAGACAGATCTTTATGTTTGAGGCCAACCTGGTCTACAGAGCAAGTTCTAAGACAGCCAGGAGTACACAGAGAAACCCTGTCTTGAAAAATCAAAAAAGAAAATAAAAAGAAAAAAGAAAAAGAAGTGTCCCTTTCAAAGGCATGTTTTTGAGTATCCTGCAAGGCAGGGACTAGACTATAGAGGAGGGGAATGTTTGAGGAGATAGAAATTAATTAAGAAGTTAATAGTAAATTCAAACAGTAAACAAAGATGGCATTTGTAGGGCATTGATGTAGAGAGGGCAGTAGCTGGATGTAAAAATATTCTCCAATGACAGCCCTGGAGCAAGCTAAAGAACCATAAAAACAGAGAAAGACACTCATAAAGAAACGAGGCCCAGGCTCAATCTTTAATAACAGACCTAAAGGAAAATTAAAAGTGTGGCCAGCTGTGATGATTCCTCCAGAGACAGGGAAATTCCTGTGAGTTCGATGCCAGCCTGGGCTACATAGCAAGTTCCAGGCCAGCCAGAGTGAAATAGCGAGCCCTTATCCCAATCAAAGCAAAAGGAAACTGAGGAAGAAACATTCAGGCACAAATGTAAACAGTAGAGAATTAAAGGAGTAGCAACCCAATTGGCTTTCCCCTACTCTTTCCTTCTTCTTGAGAGGGACCAGTGTCGGGAACTCAAGAGCAGCCAAGTTTTAGGGCCGGCCCTCTTAATAGAAAAAAAGAAGAGAAAGTAATTCCTGAGTACAAGTAAAACCTTGTAACCTCAGGAGCTATCAGCTTGGGACGGCGTGGGAGAAGCTACAGGACAGTTGACATGTTTGGATGGAGACTGAGAAGGTCAGAATCGAAGACTGAGGCTGTGGTAAGAGGGTGAGGGGGTGGCTGACCATTCAGGACCAGGCACAGGAAGGAGGAAAAGAGCCAGGAGAGCTCAAGTCTCAGGATGCACAGAAGAGAGTCCAGATGACTTGGGGGGTTGTGGGTGACAGATGTCCCAGGAAGGACTGTCTGAGGTAGTGACAGGTCTCGAAAGTCGTTGCTAAAGGAGAGGAGACATGTGCCGGGTTCCACAGGAGAGATTTATTTGTGCTATGCCCAGAGGAAGCATTTTTCCTAAAAGCTCTGTCAACATGGCTTTATTGTTTGGCCCTTTTTAAGCGTAGCGAAATATTGAAAACCTCTGTTCCCCGAGGAAGATGAAAGTGAGAGGATGGGTTCTGGAGAGCGAGCACATCTGGGGGCCATTAATTATATGTAAAAACAAAAACACGGTTGGAGCAAAAGCCGCACGGGAGGCGAGGACTCTACCTCTCGCCCCGGTAATAACCAGCGAGGGAAGTGGTCGCCGCACAAATCTTCATAATAAGGCCATTTTATTTGGCTTATACATCCCATAAATCTTGAAATAAGAGAACTTTTACTTAAGTTTTGTTATATAAATTCCCTTGCCTCTGAAAAACAGCATGAATTCTCTTTTATGTTCTTGTCACCCTCCTCCTGGGGTTGTGGGTGTGATTAATACAGTGGTCCTGTAATTTCTGACTTCACACTAAGTATACATTACTGCCCTAATTTCTCCCTCCAGAAATAAGTTTTCCCTTAGACGGTTTTCTTCCCTGAAATACAGACTCCAATCTTAAAACAAAAACTGGAAGAAGACAACGCACAAACCCTACCAGAACAAAACACATTCATCTTATTCAAGACATTCTACAGAACCCTTAGTTTAAATTGAATAAAGCTGTAAATAAATATTCGTGGACTTCGAATGACTCGAAAGGGAAAAGCAATCCAGTTATCTGGCAATTGATGAATGATTGAAAATGAACAGTGGTATCGCCATATGCAGAACAAAAAGGTGGAAGACAGAATGAATTCTGCCTGGTGGGCTGGACACCAGTCTTCTGCTCTGACTGGGACTTACACCATCAGTGCTCTGGTCCTCAGGACTTCAACAGTTTCCCTGGGTTTCCAAATCTCTGGAGTCAGACTGTGGGGTTTTTTAGTCTCCAGAATTGTGAGACATGGTTCTTCATTATAAATCTGTGCTTCATGAAAAGAGCCCAGAACACTCACTCTTTTAATTTACCCCAAACTAGGGTCTCTCTCTCTCTCTCTCTCTCTCTCTCTCTCTCTCTCTCTCTCTCTCTCTCTCTCTCTCTCTCTCGTGTGTGTCCAGGTCAGGAGTCAGTATTGTTTCCTCAATCACTCTCTATCCTTTTTAGAGACAGGGTCTATTGTTGAACTCTGTCCAGCTACTCCTAGGGGTCCTCCTGTCTGTGTCCTTCTTTCAAGTATTAAAGGTGAGCATGGCTTTTTACATGGGTTCTGGGGATTTGAACTCAGGTCCTTAAGGCTATAGAGCAAGTACTTTACTGAGGCCTGGGATCTCTTTTATAAAAGCACTAATTCGATTGATCTTCATGATGCAGTCACTTTCCAAAGGTCATAACTTATAATACTACCATACTGAGGGGTATTATTTAGACTTTTAGACATTTGCATTTGGGCAGAAATAAACATTTACTCCACAACACAACCTGATTTCTATAATTGCAGCTACGTAAGAGACCCCAAACAAGAGCAGAAGAACCACTCAGGTAAACCCTTGACAAGCCATAGAATCAAGAGAAGCGGTAAAGATGCCGCCATGTTTAAGTCACTATAACTCTGGGGTTTTCCATAGCAATAGATAACAAAACAGAAACCAGCTTCACCTCGGGGGTTGCTGTAACATAAACCTAAGCCATGTGCACTGGTGTGGAGACCTGCTGGAAAGGAGAGGTTAGAGTAGCCAGAAGGAGACTATAAATGGGACACGAGGGCAGTGTCGTTGGATCGGAATCCGATACTTTTTATAATTGTCTTTCTTTTTGGAAATGTCAGCGTGGATACCTTGTTCCTCTTCCATCCCTGTACCTGTTATTGCAAGTGCGGCAGAGAGTCAGTCCTTCAGATCGTGGTCCTTACACTCAGGCTGATGCTCCAGAGAACATGCTGCAAGAGGCGTACCCACTCCTTGTCTGGTTTAGATCAATCCGGAATTTGAGTAGATGCCATAATTGTCAGAGACGTCGAGGGGTTTGAGAAGGGTGAGTGTATTTTTCACATGGGAGGGCTGTGCACTGTTGTGACCTGAGGGTAGGTTCCAAGGGCGAGTTTCTGGAGATTAGCTGCCCTCCAACCCTCAGTCCCAAATACTTCGTCTGCTGGCATAAAATTCCTCCTGTTCAGATCCAAGAGATGAAGCCTACTTCCCTTCCTTGATTCTAGTTGACTGACCCAAAGAACGTGGACAAAATTGTAATCTAGGACTTCCAGACAACAAGAGAGACGACAGTGTCTGTTTTCTCTTGTTCTTGAAATGCTGCCGGTCAGCAGAGCGTGAGACACCCGAGTGGAAACTTGGGGGCCTTCATAAGTGGCCCCCAGACGACAGACAACAGATGTTAGTCAAGTCACCATGTTGGATCTGTCTTCTAGAGTCCTCTGGGGCCACACTAAGCAGCTTAGTAGTGGCATATGTTTTTGTTCTTTCTAGTGCAACAGAACATTCGCCGATGCTTTCATAGAAAAACTTAAAAGTTTAACATAGCAAAAAATACTATCTGTAAATTTAAAGAGTGCTATTCTTTTTTTTACCCTTACATATTCTTAAGTAGAAATAAAACCCTGATTTTGCATATACCATCATATAATGAATATATTGGTATTATATATATTTATGTATATGTACATATATATATACTTTATTTAATTATATATATCCAAATCAAATATATATTTAATTATATATATTTCCCAAATCTCAAGACTTTTATTGGTCTTAATTTCTTCTTTGTGCCTGGATAATCCCAATAATAGTGTGCTGGCTAGTTTATATGCCAATTTGACATAAGGTAGGGTCATCTGTGAGGAAGAAATCTTAGTGGAGAAAAGGTCTCAATAAGATTGGTCTCCCCCGGCAAGTCTGCAGGATGTTTTCTTGATTGACAATTGACGTGGGAGGGCCAGGCTCGCTGTGGGCAGTGCCACCCCTGGACTGCTGTGTTGTGGTCTAGTGCCATCCCGGACCCTAAATTATTTTTCCGGACCAGAAGGGAGGCATGGGATTAAAGACACAACTCACATGGTTTTATCGGGAGGGAGGTTTTCAGTGATTCCCCCATGAAACCCTGAGCTCACATCCTGGAAATTTCTTGTGTTTATTCTCCAAACAGCCTTTATACCAAAAATGTAAACTGAGAGGGAAATTCATTAGCATTCTGTTTCCTAGGTAACCAGGTGAATGGCTGTGGTCACATCCACACATCTACCTATGCCTGTCTGTCAGGTCTTTCTGTCTTCCTGCTCTGTCACATAGGAAGAATTAGCATCTTTTCTTCAGGCATCCTCCAGATTACAAAGAAGGGAGCAGAACATTAGCATATCATGACCCTTTGTTAGGGAGGTGACCCCCTCCTGTGTGGCAGGTGCAAACTACGGCCTGGAAGTCTGGCCGCCATTCAATGTGGAAGTATGGGCTTCCCTAGGTTCTATAAGGACACAAGCTGAGCAAGTCACGAGGAGCAAGGCAGTAAGCAGCCCTCCTCCATGGCCTCTGCCTGAGCTCCTGCCTCCGCTCCTGCCTTGACTACTGCTCTATGATGAATTGTGATGTAGAAGCCAAAGAGCAATAAACCCTCTCAGCCCCAAGTTGCTTTCAGTCGTGGTGTTTCAACACAGCCATAGGAACCCCAACTAAGACGAATCGGAAGTTCATTTTGTTTTTTATTTAGATAATGCGCTTGAATTTTTATTTCTATGGGAAAATCTCGTTACTCATGAGAGCCTTTGGCTGGGGGTGTGCTGTCTAGTCAGGTGGAGAACCATTCATTGCATTAAACTGTCTTTGAAGTCGATGTTTGTCCCTTAAAGTACAGCCACAGACAAATGCACATGACAGGCACATTTCTGCAAGCTCCACTTTTAAGGAAAGAATACGGAAGGCGAACATAAAAAAAAAAAAAACCAGGCAGCATGAAATACCTTCAAAGCCTCATATTGAAGACGAAATCTATGGCTAAAGAATAGTGAGAATTCTATACTTTCCCAAGATAGCTCATTCCAGTTTGTGCACAGATTATTAGGTAGTTATATTTAGCTAACAGTTCCATACAAAGATCTCTTATCTGTCTTGGAAGAATAGTTTTATACAAATGTGAACAATTGTTTGGAAGCAAATCAGATCTTTTCATCCTCCTGCTCTAAGCTATCACACTTTGGCCTGCTTTGTGGTTCTCTTTTCAGTCTGTTAGAACTTTGTTATGCCTGAACTGAATATGTTACCAGGAGCGGTGGGGACGGCTGTGAAGGGAAGATTCTGGCAGGCGGGTCCGTTCAGGACCTTGCTTCTGTCCACTGGCCGTGGGCACCCCATACTCTGCCCTTGCCACACGAAGCTGTGCCTTGTGAGGAAACTGTATCCTGGCATTTCCCTGAGGCTTTCTTCAGCCGTCTCAGGTAACTGCATCTTAGTATGGCTCTGCCTCTCCAGGGTCCAGTTCTTTGCACTCTGGTGCCAAACTGCATTCTGCTTGTGGATGTTATAAGGCTCATTTCCCACACCAGTCCTTTGCCTCTTTCTCCCGTAAGGTTAAGGAAGTGCTGGAGAAGGAACTGCAGTTTATCCGTCTTTACCCCTCTTCTCAGAGCACACTACCTGGCATGGAGGAGTTTCAATAAATGTCTATTAAAGGTGAAAGTTAACGAGAAGACTTCTGATCTTACAGGAGGGAAAGAACCAAGTCTTAGAAACCTCCAGGGGGCCTAAGAAGACAGACGAGGGCATAGGTTCTTCTGGAACTGGAGCTACACCTTTTTTTTTTTTTTTTAAAGACAAGGCCTCTCTATTATATAGCTCTGGTTTTCCTGGAACTCTTTATGTAGACCAGGCTAGTGTGAAACGCACAGAGATCCACCTGCATCTACCTCCGAAGTGATGGGATTAAAGGCATGTATTACTGCTCTCAGACTGTTTTGTTTCATTTGTGGAGATGTTGAACCTAGAGCTTTGCCTATCTCACATATTGGTACACTTCTAAATATACCACTTTTTTCACATTTATTAACATCATTTCTTCTATTAACTCTATTTTGTTGTGGAATATTTGTATATGCTGCAATGACGCATCTTTGCCTAAGGTGTCTTCTGACTGATTTAATCAAGAGTTGATGGCCAATAGCTGGACAGGAGAGGATAGGTGGGATTTCCAGGGAGAGAGAAAGAGGAGGAGGAATCTAGGCACTGCGAATTATGCCAGAGACTCTGAGCAAGTCAGACATGCTGTATTGAGAAGAGGTAACTGAGCCATGTGGCCGAACACAGATCAAAAAGTATGGGTTAATTAAGTTCTCAGAGCTAGTTGGAAACAAGCCGAAAGTAAAGGTGAAGCTTCCATAATTATTAATAAGTCTCTGTGTCATTATTTGGGGGCTGGTGATCCAAAGAACGTCTGATAAGAAAGCTTCCTAGTATTTACTGATTCTAAATACAGTTTGCTTGGGTCAGACAGAACAATATTTTGAATTTCCTATTTTCAAAGTAAGAACCTGAAGCTTATCCCTACTGAGGGATCTTCGCAAATCCGTTATCTTACATGCTAACCCACAGTGTCTGTATTTAGAGATAGGGTCTTTAAAGAAGCAATCAGTTTAAAATGAAGACATTAATCAAAACTGGCTTATATCCTATCAGAAGAGGAAATTTGGTCCTACGTGCAGAGTGAAGACCGGGCGAGGCCAGTATTGAAGGCCACTTAGATGCCAAGGAGCAGCCTCAGATGAAACCAGCCTTGTTAATGTCATTTTTCTGACTCTTGTATTTTGTCGTTGAGCTACCCCGCCTTTGACACTTTGTTATATAAGCCCAAGTACACAAGACTATTTCCAAGAGCAAGTGGTGGCTTCTTGTAAAATTTCTTTCACCAACACATTTTTCGTTTCACGTGGACTTTGGATATTGTATTTAGTTACCTTCTTATTGCCGTGGCCAACGAGTCCACAGTGGCAGAGTGAAGACCTGGTGGCAGGAGCCATGGGCTGATAGTGCATATCCTGAACCCTGAGCAGGAGGAAAATTCAGAGTGGAGCGTGACTTTTAAAGCTCAAAGCCCACTCCTACTGATGGACTTCAGGCTGCGTACTAGCATTCACTTCCCGGCTTAGTGGCTGCAGCTGAGATGTGACCAAAGCCTCGAGCTCCCATTTCCCCATTAGGTACATGATGTCCAGGTCATTTGAGACATTTCTTACACCAGACAAAGAATTCTCTGTTTTTTAAAAACTAATTAATTAATTAATTAATTATTTTATTGACAGGATCTATATTACGTAGCTCAGACTATCCTGGGACTTACCCTGTAGATCAGATTGGCCTCACACTCACAGAAATCAGCCTGCCTCTGCTTCCCGAGTGCTGGAATTAAAGGCCTGTGCCACTGCCAGACAGAAATCAGCAATCTTAAAGATGACGTAATTGTTGTGTGTCTATTAGTTGATACCAGATTGTCACTGTGTGTTTGTTTGTTTATTTATTTATTTATTTATTTTTACTGGAAATAGTCTTACAAAATTTTTGCTTCTTTTGGTTTGTTTGAGACAGGTAGCTTTGTAACTTTGTTACATGTGACTTTAACTGGCCTGGAGCTCACAAAGATCTGCCTGCCTCTGCCTCCTGAGTGTTGGGATTAAAGACCCGTGCCACCATACCCAGCTATTTTTGGTTTTAGTACATTTCATTTCTCTCTCTCTCTCTCTCTCTCTCTCTCTCTCTCTCTCTCTCTCTCTCTCTCTCTCTTTCTCTCTGTGTGTACACCTCTGTATACATGGGGAAATCAGATGACAACATGGGGGTTTGGGTCTTTCCTTCTACTATGTGAATTCTGGGGATTGAACCCAGGTGGTTAGCTTGGTGGCAAGCATCTTTCCTAGCTGAACCAGCTCACTAGCCCCTTCTTTGTTTTTCTATCTATAGCTTTTATTTAAACATGTTAACATAATTTACTCTATAATATTCATCGAAGTTTCAAAATGATACCAACATTTTTTAATATGGGACTATTAAAATGTTTAAAATTTGCCTTTTTGCCAGTAGCATATATATTTCTAAAAATAGTCAAAGTCTTATGTTATAAAAAAAAATTCCCCCCAAATTATTTTTGTGTGGTTAAATCATTAACTTGATAAACAGTTCGTTTTATTTTATTTTATTTTAGCACTGTCTTATGATACTTTGTAAGGCAATGTTCTTTGTCTTACTTTATAAGCGTCATTAGAAAACAGTTTTGTTCAAGTTTGTGTTAAGAACTGAAGTTAAAAGGCAGAAGAAGTGAGAGGAAACAGTTCACGATCTCATCTTCCTGTTACATGCATCACTTAATTTTCTACCAATGATTTCACAGCAATTCATCCAAGATTCCCTGCAGAAGCTGTTCCCTGAAAGAAAAATTAATCACTGCCTCAATTAAGATAATCCCCATCAAGTCGCCAATGCGGGTCCCTTAGTAACAAGCTCTTGTCTGTCTTTGAATACTGAAGCCAACGATAGGTCTTCCAGCAGTTAATAATCACATTGACCGAACTGAAATGGCCCTGATTAAAGGAAAGAAATCCTAGCCAAACATTTCCTTTGCAGTGGATGTTTATACGTGAAATATTTGAATTAATCTTTTGATCCTGTAAGAAGAACACAGAGTTCTTTTTCAGTAGGTGTTTTTATTTTATTCTGTTTTTAAAGAGTGGTCTTAGCCTCACAGGAAAATGAAGGGGAAGGTACAGAGATTTCTCACAGCCCACCACTCCCCCGCTAAGCAAGGACTCCTGTTGCCAGTCTCCCTGTTGGAACAGTGTACCTGCTGACAGCTGATGAGCCTGGCCCACACCTCCCCCACAAAGTCTATAGGCCCTAGAGGTTTCTTTGAGGCTGTGAATCCTTGGGTTAGGACAGGTGTGTGGAGTTATTAAGCATTATTGTGTTATGCAAAGTCATTTCATTGTTCTAAAGCCCTCTGTGCCCAGTGACTCCTTCCTCTCTCCATCTGGTCCTCCTAGGCCATAGATCCCTCCACCCTTCTCAGTTTGTGCTTTTCCAAACTGTTATAGATTGGGAGCCATAGAGCATTTTCAGAATGGCTTTTTCAACTAAAATTCCCTGAATGTTGTTTCTTCTAGTTTCTCTCTCTCTCTCTCTCTCTCTCTCTCTCTCTCTCTCTCTCTCTCTCTCTCCTCTTCCTCCTCCTTCTGCTCCTCCTCCCCCTCCTCCTCCTCCTCTTCTTCTTCTTCTCCCTCCTTCCTTCCTTCCTTCCTTCCTTCCTTCCTTCCTTCCTTCCTTCCTTCCTTCCTTCCTTCCTGCTCTTTCTCCCTTTTTCTGAGGCAGGGTCTCACTGAATACGTGCCTAGAACGGACTGATCAGACAAAGCTAACCATGAATTCACAGGGATCCCTCTACCTCTTCCTTCCAAGTGCTGGGATTATAGTCATGCGCCATCCCACTTTGATGTTTATTATTTTGGGGTGCCTGCATATATGTCCGTATGTGTATATGTGTATGGAGGCCACAGGACAACTCATGGGAGCCTGTTTTCTCCTTCTACTATGTGGATCCTGAGGTTCAAACTCAGGTGGTCAGGCTTGGCAGTGTCTTTACCTACTGAGCCATCTTGCCAGCTCTTGAGATTTAACAGGTGTTTTTATGGGGCTGGACAGACAGTTCAGTAGTTAAGAGCTCTTCCAGTGAGCCAGAGGTTCCATTCCCAGTACCCACATGCCAGCCTATAACCATCCATAAAACTCAAGTCCAGGGTATCTAACACTCTCTTTTGGCCTCTCTGGGCACTAGGCATGCATACAGTGCATAGATATACATATAGGCAACACCGTCAAATACGTAAGGTGAATACATGAAAAAAGGAAGTGTTTTTATATCAACCCCCTAAACAACATAACAAAAGCCTAACCCTTATCTAATGTATTACATTAGATGCCCAAAAAGATTATTTAGTGTTTCTGGAACTCATCTGACCCTGTATCCCTCTCCCGTTTCCAGCAGAGCTTCTTAGAGAATCACAGTTACGTGGAGCACTCTGGGGGAACTGTTGTATCATTTAAAACTACGGCGGAGAGGAACAGAGGAACACTGTCCCTTCAACATACATTATAATTATAATCGTTCTCAGGAGGGTATAAGTTCTTTTCTGCTTTGGCCCCTGCAAGTATTGCTTGGCTATTAGAAATCCACTGTAAACCAATTTAAACAGAAAATGGAAGTTCTTGGTAGAAAGCAAGGTTATCAGAGTGTCTGAGGTTAAAAAGTAAACAGGCCATTAGATGGATTAGCCATTTGAAATTGGACACTTAGAACTTGTGATTGCTCTTTCCTCTCTCAATTTCCAGGAGCAGCTTATGATTACTTGCCCCATTTCTGTCCTTTCTTTCTTTAAAATGGCCCTCTGTCAAAAAAAAAAAAGTGCCTAACATAGACCTTCGCTCTCTGGTTTCATGTTCTCCTTTAAGCAGCCGATAGCATTTGTTACCATGACTTCTAGAAAGAAAGAGAATCTTGATTTGTTCTTGATTTGGGTTTGCTGTCCCTGGTGCGACAAATTATGGCCTGAAGGACCACATGCTACAAAACGGAAGGCCTGAGAGGAATAAAGCCTTTTCAGAATGTAGGAGCCTGGGATATATAGGTATCATCACAGTGATCAATCACAACCTGAGGGGACTCTGAGATGAGCCTTTGAAAGGAGGGCAACCTATGCAGATGTGGTGTTATTTACCTGTCATGCCAACACTCAGGAAGCCGAGGCAGGTGGACTATGAGTTTGAGCCCAGCCTGGTCTAAACAGTAAGATTGTCTTTAAAAATACTGGTTGGGAGGTGCCCTAGCTGGTATAAGGCAGTCTGTGCAAGCATGAGGGAGGCTGAGTTTGATCCTCAGCACCCATACAAAAAGCCAGGGGTGGAGGCTGTGTGCTGGGAAAGTGGAGACGGGAAGACTGCCGGATTCACTGGTTAGCCAGCCTTGCCTTGGGTGTGAGCCCTAGGTCTCAGTTATCCCGGTGGGAGATGTGGCCAGCTTCCGAGGAATGATGCCAGAGGCTGACCTTTGGCTTCCACATGCACACGCACACATACACACTGCCTCATATCTACCTAAAAATACACATACATTTCCTAAAATGGAAAGTTTTTGCCCCCCCCTTTTGTTTTGTATTTATGCGTACAGGTGTTTTCTCTGATGTCTGTGACCCTTGCAGCTACCTGGTGCCCTCAGAGGCCAGAGAAGGCATCAAATCAGATCCTCTGGGACTGTCACAGTTGAGAGTTGCCAGATGGGCGCTAGGATTGAACCTGGGTCCTCTGGAAGAGCAGCCAGTGCTCTTAACCACGGAACCATTACACCCCTAAAATGGGACATCTTGATTGCCGTACAATAGCCCCAACCCCCTATCTGTGGTTTTACTTCCTATGGCTTTATCTAGCCATGCCCAATTACAGTGTTAGAATATTAAATGGAAAGTTCCAGAAATAAGTAACCCCTGAGTTTTAAATCATGCCATTCTGAAGAAAGCAGTGCAGTCTTGTGCTGTTTTATTCTGTTGCCGGTAATGTGACCCGCTGCATGAGCTGAGCTTAGGAATCTGATTCCAGTTTGGGCCAGCATCACCATTATGAAAACTAGGGGTGCAATTTTCTAAGTCCAAGAGGTGCTGAACTTTACTCTGTGCAGATGGTTCCAGAAGCAGCCCCCCTGACAGGCAAAGTCACACTAGTTTTCCCTCCGACCACTGCTTATTTCACTGACTCCTTCATGTGTAAAACTGCAGATACCCACTCGAGTAGTCTCTCAAAACTGCTTTATGACAGGGAGGTCACACCTAGGGACGCTCTGACCATGATTTCTGTGACTCCTATCTACCTGGCTGCTTCAGTTGGGCCCTTAGGAAAACTATCAAAATTAGGCAAATTAGGCATTTCCTGTGAATAAAAGTTGACCTCCTGACTCTTCCGCTGTAGGTTGGAAACGGGGTCCAGTTATTATAACGCTACGTAACCTTCCTAACGCTGTGACCGTTTTATACAGTTCGTGTTGTCGTGGTCACCAGGCATAAAATTATTTCGTTGCTACTTCATAATGGTAACCTTTCTCCCGTTACAAATTGTAATGTAAATTATGCAGAATATTGCAGTGAGCACTCTGGAAGGGTCACCTGGCCCTCAGAAGGTTGAGACCCTCAGGTTGAGGACCCTGGTGTAGTGGGCCAGTGTTAATAGCAGCAGCTGCCAGGATCACTGTGGGTCTACTTTTGTGACCTGCTTTGTGAAGGCACTTTAAAGTCAGCTAATCCGGCTGAGGCAAGATACAGCGACAAAGAGAAGAGTAATTGACTCAAGGATTTGATGGTGTGAATTGAAGGGAATGGGTAGATTGGAGATGGAAGAAGTAGCTAGATTTGGCCAAAAGACAGTGATAAGTTGAAACTGATTCCACTACTCCACACTGGGGGAAATTTTCAGTGAGTATTCGAGTGGCTGGTTGCTGGGAGTGAGGGGCTATTTGGGATTCTTGAGTGGTTTTCTTTCTTTCTTTCTTTCTTTCTTTCTTTCTTTCTTTCTTTCCTTCTTTCTTTCTTTTCTTCTTCCTTCCTTCCTTTTTCTGTGGTTTCTGTTTTCGTAAGTAGCACTGTGAGCCCAGTCAGAGAGTTTCATTACTAAAGAGCAATAAGCTATTATTGAGGAAGGACTTTGGGCTATTCATACAAGTTACATTGATGTACTAGTACTGGTTTCCCCTGACATCTATTTTACGAATACTTGGTTTGCTGACAAGGTACTAGATTGAGTGTATAGTAATAACTGTGTAAAGTGAGGACAGGACCGCAGTTAACAATCTTTCAACAATAATAAAACTAAAGACAAATTGTCTGTGTCTTTGACATTTTTCACAAAAGCTCTAATACTTTCCTCAGATCTCTCTCAGAGGGTGACAGAAAAACCTTAATGCGACTTTATTATAAACTCACATCCTTTATTTGCAGGTGGTATGCTTGAAAAAATTATTGTAATTTTTGAACATTCAAGGCAACAAATACTTGAAGGTCACTGAAGAAAACCTAATTAAAAACTACTTTTTCCAGAGGAGTTCATAGTGTAGCCGGCAAGTGTGGAGACTTTATATATATTATTTTATCCCCCCAATAACCTCGTCAGATGGATCGCAATAGTCTCATAACTCGGAGGTTATGCAAATTCCAAAGGCCTCTGTTTTTGACCACCCTGAGAAAAGGGATGTGCCTGTGACAGCAGGGAAGGGTATGGCGGTTCTTTAAATGTTTTCTGTACTTCTGTGGTTGCTAGGGGCGCCTCGGATCCTAAGTTTTCCTCGGTCCATTTTTCCTGGAACAAAGTTGAACGGCCTCTCACCGTCTGCCCGTCTGAAAGAAGTTACTGGAAAAGGGAGGCGGGCTGCATCGTGGCGGAAGGCGGATCTCGGCTCAGCCGGTCAGGGCCAACGGGAATCCAAGGTGGAACGGATGAAGGAGCGGGAGCAGCCGAGCGGAAGGAAACGCCGAGGCTTTGCTGGAGACCACGTGTTGAGATGCGGAAGCGTTAGCGCCGAGCTAAGTGCCCGCCCCCTCGCAGGCCCCGCCCACTCGGGGGTCCGGCGGCCGGGCCAATGGGCGTGGCCCGCGTGGGGCGTGGCCTGCGCACAGGTGCCGCCCCGGCCCGCCCGTTCCGTCGCCTCCGCCGTCGTGCGTGCAGCTCGGCGGAGGGCCGGGCTTGCGCTCTCTCCGCCTTCCTCCCCACCTCAGGTTGCCGGCTACATTGGTTTTGCAGCCCGGTACCCGGCGTGATCGTCAACCCATTGCACGGTGAGTTCCTGTGGGAGTCCACGGGCGCCCAGGCTAGTGGCTCGGAGGCTGGCGCCAGGCCGGAGCCGGGTCGCCGGGATGGACTGAGGGCAGCGGACGGCGTGGGGCATGTGGATGAATGAGGCGCCCTGGGACTAGGCCGCGCCGCCACGAGATCGGCCCTCGCCGCAGTCTGGGGACAGCCTTGCCTCAGGGCGGGACGCCAGGAGGGGAAAGGTGGTGTGTGGGGGTCCTGGTCCGCTGCGCCGCAGGCCACCCCTCGTAGGCCACAGCACTGGACCTGCTCTCCCCATGCAGCTGTTCATTGGAGGCCTGGAGCTGGGCCCGGAACAGGTGTCAAGACCCTAAGAAGGCAGATCTTTGGCCTCTCCATCTGGGATTACAGGTTGGAATAGCACTTGAGGAGCGGGGGCCCCTAGGAGGTACAAGCCAGCCAGAAGACGGGGACAGTTTTAGTTTCCAGCTTCTGAGACGCGAGGTTGCCGTTCTCGTCCGTTCCTATTGCGGTGTTAAAAGTGGGATCCAATTTTGCCCAGAGGACCTTGGAGCCAGGACGAGCAAGCAGAGACAGAAAGTTTGGACTTGGCTATCAGAAGGTTGAAAGTATTTGGAATAGCCTATTGGTAGGGCCCTTGCTTTTAAGCGTGCTTGGAGCTCAGGGTTGGAATTTAAAAGGGGGTGAGGTGAGCGCCTGAGAAGCAGCCAGTGTGGGTAAAGGTGGGTTTTGAAGACTGATTTTTTATAAGGACTGACTAGCCATGCCTGCAGTCATAGTGGGAAGGTCTGGCTTAGGAGGACCTCCAAGCCTAGCCGTGACCGTTGTGGGAAACAAGGTGAAAGGGCAGGGCCCGGGTGATGGAGGAGTGGTTGGTGACAGGTGGCTTGGTTGCCGGCGTTTCCAGATGGGTTTTCTTTGACTTGGGTCTCTGCCCCTGCTTCCGAGTGCTTTCCTTCCTTCCTATAATATGGCAGGCTAGGATGGTGGTTGTCAGCAGCCAGGATGGAAGATTGGAACTAAGTTTTATGTTTACCTTTGATTCCTGCTGCCACAGTCTTTCTGGGACTAGTCAGAAGTGACTCTTTGACAAACATTAGAATCTGATATATTTACAGAGCCCCTCCTCCTCCTGTTGAAAACAGAATGGATTTTACTCTTATTTTAGTTGTGGATTGGTACATACAGTATGTTTTATTGTCTATTACCGAGTAATATATTCTATATACAGTGAAGTGTTTTGTTTGTAGAGGCCTTTAAAAAGTTTGTTTTGACATTGTAGATGCCCCCGAAAAAGGGAGGAGATGGAATTAAACCACCCCCAATCATTGGAAGATTTGGCACCTCACTGAAAATTGGTATTGTTGGATTGCCAAATGTTGGGTAAGTAAACACTGAGACTTTTCATATTTTTATTTTATAGACTTTTGGGTCCTGTTGTAGAAATAGGAATTCAAAAGGCAGTAAGAACTCAACTTGAAAAAAGAACAGGGCTAGAATATTATTTCTACAAAATGAGGCTCCAAGTTACATGTGTTTTATTTAATTTTAGTTGTTTTGCACACATTGAAGCGAATTATTTACATTGTTTTGCTAACTTTAGGAAGAAGCAAGGAGAGTTAAAATATCAATGAGGCAAATCTGCTATATTTGCCTGAGATGTTGGGAGAAACATTGTATGCATTTGCTGGAATTGGACATCCTACCCAGGCTGTTAGCTGGAGCCTTGTAGCAGAACAATTAGGAAATAGTCTTAAAACTATTTTTCTTTCTACCACTCTTGAGAAAAGAGGGTTGTCTAGAGGGCGAATTTTTACTGGAGAAAGAGGTGAGTCCTTCGAATATACTGTTGGAAAGTGGGTAAAGAGTTTCTGTTACGCCATGTTTAAAGGCTGAGACGGGAAATTCTCAGTGCAAGCTGGCTAGCCAGTCTCGCCAAAATGATGAGCTCTGGGTTTAGCAACAGACTCTGCCTCAGTAAGTAAGGTGGCAGGCTCTTGAGGAAGACACTTGATGTCAGCATCAGGCTGCCTTATACACACATACACCATGTCTACACACTTTTGAACATAAAAATGCATGTCACACACATGTGTACACAAAAAAGTGTTTAGACTTGAGAATTATGAAAACAGAGTACTGAATTTTGTCGTTTTCAAAATTAAAATTAACTCTATGTATCATAAATTTGCACATAAGGCAGTGGTAGAAGGTATGTGTGGGGTTTATCATACAGTTGTTTGCACATGTAACTTACACGGTCAGCGTTCTTAGCCAAGCGTGGCGGTCCACAACTTCATTCTAGCATTGCGAGGCTGATGCAAAAGCATCACTGTGACATTGAGGCCAGTCTGGGCCATAGAGAGATCTTGTCTCAAAAACAAGAAACACTCATACATATTAAAAGTGATTAGGGTAAACCAAGCAGTGGTGGCACACACCTTTAGTCCCAGCCCTCAAGAGGCAGAGGCAGGAGGATCTCCGAGTTGGAGGCCAGCCTGGTCTACAGAGTGCGTTCCTGGCAGCCAGGCTACACAGAGAGACCCTGTCTCGTAAAACCAAAAAACAAAAACAAAAAAAAAAAAACACAAAAAACAAAAAAAAGATTAGGGTAATAGGCACAGCGTGGATTATGAGGATCACTAGGACATTTTGGGGTGCACGTTTTAGGTCATTATATTAGTGGCATTAGAACAACTGTGTTCTCTGTGCCCCTTGGAGCTCCTGTTACAGAGTCCTCAGTGAATGGCACATGGTATGCTCAAGTACCCCTGTTTTAGATTCTTGTGATGTAAAGCATTAGCTGATATGGTTGTCCCAACTTCAGGCTCTGTGGAGCGGGTTTCCTGCTGTGCTAGAGTCTTCTTGTAAAGTAATAATAAATAAGAGTGGAAACATAGCAAAACAAGTAATCAAGCCAGGTGCTGTAGGGTACTGTCAATACAGTTGAAAGCAAAATATGATTATAATGTTCACAGTGAGTTTTTCTGCACTAATAAGAAAGTTTTTAGATACTAGCCTTCATTTCTTTGGAATCACTGTAGTTGGAGCATCTTGACTTCAGATGAGAGTCATTGAAAAGAGCCGTCTTAAGATCTTAAGTGTTTTTTATGTACATTTTTTTCCCCGGGGGTATATAGAGTATAATAACAATATATGAGAAAATAACCTGAAAGATTTTATTATTCAGTATAAATATGGTATTTATGCTTTCAGCTTCAAAATAGTCCTCTAGTTTTATGAGGTATGTTCTACATACAGTAACATTTTACTTAAAATATTTGAATTATATTTTTATTTATTTTTGTTTGTGGGTGATTACGCAGATATTGGAGATCAGAGGGCAACTTGTGGGAGTTGGTTCTTCTACCTTGTGGGTTCAGGGGGTTGAATTCAGGTCTTCAGACTTGGTGGTAGGTACCTGCTGAGCCATCATGTGGCTTGAATTTACTGTTTTGTTAGGGAGGACCTGAAGATTTAATTCAGGGCTTCTGTGAATATTCATTTGTTTTTAAGTGACGGTTTATTCAATTTTGACAACTGTGCGTGTGTAAAATTTCTTTTTATAAAACGGTCTTTCCATTAGACTGTATCAGGTAGGGTTCACTGTATGATACACAAACCTTGACTATTTTAAGCCATTGGAAGAGTGAGCAATTAGACTTTTGTTGTGATATTTTGTATTTTAACAAATAAAGCTTGCTTAAAGATCAGAAGGGTAAAGGCAAGCCGCAAGAGGCCAGGGAGTGATGGGCACACACCTTTACCCCAGTCAGAGGCGCGTGAGTTCAAGGCCACCCTGGGCTACAAGATTGCCTAAATTGCTGGGTGGTGGTGTCGCACCCCTTTAATCCCAGCACTCCTCTGAAGGCAGAAGCAGGTGGATCTCTGTGAGTTTGAGGTCAGCCTGATCTACAAGAACTAGTTCCAGGACAGTCTCCAAAGCTACAGAGAAACCCTGTTTTGAAAAACAAAAATTAAAATAAAAAAAAAGATTGAATATGTCTGAAAGAGAAACAGAACTCACACAAGGTGTCCCAGCACTAGAGGAGTGGAGACAGGCATGATGTGGCTGGGAAGAGAGAAGAAAGAGGAGTATAAGGCCCGTGGAGACAGGAGCTCAGTGCTGGCAGAGGTTTGGTGGAGACAGATGGAGTCGGGACATGCCGTCTGAGGACAGGATCGCCCCTACAGTTTGAGCATTGGTACAGGTAAAAGAACTCTTTATTTGCTGCCTCTCTGCTTCTCTGGTCTGCAGCATTAACCCCAATATCTGACTCTGGGTTTTATTATTCAGACCAACTAGAATTCGTGCTACAGAAGGATAAGAGCTCGGGTGATACAAACAGGTATCCACATGCCTCAGCTGTGTGAACTCTTGACCTGGGTGATTCTTTTTTCTTTTCATTATTTCTTTTTTTGAGACAGGGTTTCTCTTTGTAGCCCTGGATGTCCTAGAACTTGATCTGTAAGCCAGGCTAGTCTTGAACCCACAGAGATCATCCTGCCTCTGCCTCCCTAGTGCTGGGATGCACCACTGAGCCTGGCTGATTTTTGTATCCTATCCTATTCTATCCTATATCATTTCTGGCAAGGTCTCATCATATCATACCATATATCATTTGTGACAAGGTCTCATTCTGTAACCCAAGCTGATCTAGAATTTACTGTGCCCTTGAGTTCCCCAAAATCTTCCTGCCTGAGCCTACTGAGTGCTGGTACTACAGGAATAAGTCCCTTTGCCTGGAAAGCGAATCTGACATTTATTGAACATTTATTATGTGCAAGTCTTTGTTCTGAATGTCTCATACATAATATCTAATTGAATGAATTGTTTGGCATCTCCAATTAGACTCTCAGTTCCATAAAGGAAGAGATTGTGTTGTTCCTGTTTATTGACATATTTCTAGTGCCTAGACTGGTGTTAGTAATATAGTGAACACCCAATAATTATTTGTGGAAAGTAACAATTATTTGTGAATGGGATAATTTCCCCCCTTTGATAGCTGTATGTAGGCTTAGTGATAAAGACACATGTTTTTTGATACTGCTTTTAATGAAGGAGAAAGAGTATCATGCTAAGAGTATGGACATTTAGTTTCTAGGTCTGTCTTACTGTTTCTTGGTAAATTGCCTCTTGTTAGACTATTGTATTGTATTGTATTGTATTAAAGCTCTTAGGAAACTGCTCAGTGTTCTAGACTTGTGTCAGGGATAGATAGCTCTTCTTGCTTGGCATTAGCTTGAGTTATGGATGTTAGAATATCCCCAATACCTTGGCTTAAAGAGTTTAGTGTGTTGTATAGTCATAGGTTGGTTACTTTAGTCATTGTGGACATCCTTTCTGATAGCCTTAGGGAACCCAGTTTCTTTTTGGCTCAGCAATCCCTAGGATTGTGGCCTTTTCCTATAGCTTAGGTTGCTGTGAACTGCAGACAGCTGCTTACCCAAAGAACTCAATAATTTAGCAGCGCTTCCCTTTAAAGCACAGTACCACTCAGCACTTCTGCTACCATGCCTTTGCCAGAAAGTAGTCACAAGAATTTAGTTGTGACACGTGCCTTTGTGCCTTTAATCCTAGCACTTGGGGAGGCAGAGGCAGGCGGGTCTCTGTGAGTTCAAGGCCAGACGGGTCTACAGAGCTAGTTCCAGTACTGGCTCCATAACTACTGAGAAACCCTGTCTCCAAAATCAAAACCAAAAATTTAGTCGCAAGGAAGGTTAGGAAATGTAGTCTATATTTTAAAACACACACACAAACACGTGCATCTCTCACACACACAGACACACAAACTCGCCGCTGTGAGACATGTGGTATTCTCTGTTCAAGCACTCTAGAACTACCCAGGAAAGTAATTCTCTTGCTTGGTTGATGTTTCAGGGAATTGTTCTTTAGTATGCCTACAACTTTTTCCTTCTAGCTGGTTCCATTCTTGATTTCTTTCATTTGTAGATTAAACAAATTATGTGTATATGCATATGGCTAGTGGCTTCAGGTTCCCTTTGAACTGGAGGTGATTGTGAGCCTTCCTGTGTGGGTATTGGAGACCAAGCTCAGGTCCTTTGCACGAACAGAAGCATCTTGTGCTCTTAACTGCTGAGCCATCCCTCTCATTCCCCTTTTGTAAAGGAACTCTGAGGAAGATATTTTGTAGTCTGCAAATATTGATGATCATAGTATTTTCATTTAAAAGAACTGACACAGTTAAGCAGGGTTCCACCGAGAACCCACATGATGGAAGAAACAGCTCCCGCAAGTTGTCACATGTTTTAAATTTTTATATGTATATATTTAATTATATATGTTTATAAACTTAATACATATGTGTAATTTTAAATACTTTATATATTGTGATAGGTATTCAACAATAGTTGCTTTATTTTATTTTATTTGTTTTTGAGATGGGGTCTTACTATGTAGATCAGGCTGGTCTTGAACTTATAGAGATCTGTCTGCCTCTGCTTTCAAAGTTCTGAGTGCTGGGATTAAATGCATGAGCTACCACACTTGGCTTGCCTTATTTTTACTGCATTTTAATTCTTTGGTCTCAGTAGGTCCTATCTGTAGGAATTGTTAATATGGCATTCCATAATTATTATAATTAGTAATTTAAAAAACAGAGTCAGATATAGGGGTTAATACTGAAGATCAGAGAAACAGAGCTGTCAGCCACTAGAGAGTTCTTACCTCTACCAGACTGAAGGGGGGATCCTTTCTCTACAAATCCTCAGACTGCATCTCCAGATTGCATCTGAGCTCCTGTCTCCTCCCGCCTTATGTTCCTCTCTCCACCCAGCCATATCACTCCTGTGTCCACCTCTCTCCTGTTGGCATTAAAGGCCTGTGATCCCAAGTGCTGGGATTACCTTGTGTGAGCTCTTTTTCTCTTTTAAACAGATTCATTCTCAGGTAGTTCAGGGTGGCCTTGAACTCACAGAAATCCGACCACCTTTGTCTGGGATTAAAGGTGTGTGCCACCATTTCCCTAGCCTCTATGCCTAACTAGTGGTTTAGCTCTGGACTCTGATCTTCAGGCAGGCTTCATTTGTTAGATCACAAACAAAATTATCACTATGCAAAGGTAATTTTCCTATTTCTTCTTCTTGTATTCTTTGAAATGCTCCTTGTCCTTGTATATTGAATTACTTATTTATTAAATCATTTGTATAGTTCTAATCAGTACTAATGAGGCTTATTTTATTCTTTGGATTAGAATCCATTACTACCTCTTAATTTTGCTGCTCAAATTGCTTTGGCTTCAGCTCTTGGGAGCTCTTTCAAGTTGGCCCTTATGTGTTCTCATTGTGGCCTTGATGTGTTCTCATTGTGTGTGTGTACATGTGTGCAAATGGAAGCCTGAATTTGATGTGGGGAGGGCCTCTGCCTTAGTCTATTTCCAGTCTTTTTTGTTGTTGTTGTTGTTGAAAATACACTTTTTCCATTTATTCTGATTCTGGTTTTCCTTCCTTATCTCTTCCCAGATTCACCCCACTTCTCCACCCATCCAATTCAATGCCTTCCCTCTCTCTCTAGAGGACAGGCAAATAAACCAAACAAACATAAAAGCCAAAAAATATACATATATGTATACACAATACACCATTAAAAACACAAAATCGGAAACCATAATTTGTAAGCAAGAGACCAGGTAAAAAATGCCCATGTAAAACATTATGAGATAAACATCTCCAAAAAGGAGTTTTTTTTTTTTTTTTTTTATAGTGCAGGTCTTTTATTTCTTTTTGTACATCAGGCCATGAATTCATAGGGAATGGGTTCCAGCAGCTCAGGCTCCTTCCCGTTAGTCCTCACGAAGTGTGCTTCTCTGGGTGGAGCAGGCTGGCGCTTCAGCTGAACCCAGGTGCCCTTCTCTTTGGCTTCCTTTTTCTTCTGGTCGTTCTCCTTCACCCGCTTCAGGAAGCTGTCTCTGCTCTTTGAGTGCTTGATGTGTTCAATCCGCACATTAATTCTCTTGGCAAGAATCTTGCCCTTAACTTGCTTGTTTACAATGATGCCCACAGCATGCTGGGTGACATTGTAGACTCTTCCGGTTTTGCCATGGTAACATTTATGAGGCATTCCTTTTTGAACAGTGCCCATTCCCTTGATGTCTACAATATCGCCCTTCTTGTAGATTCGCATGTATGTGGCCAAAGGAGCAACTCCATGTTTCCTAAAGGGCCTAGAAAACATATAGCGAGTGCCCCTCCTCTTTCCCTTTGTGTTTGTCATTTTGGCGAGTTACTGAAAGATCCAAAAAGGAGTTTTTTTGTGTTAGCCTCTCTTAAGTGTGTGTGTGTGTGTGTGTGAGAGAGAGAGAGAGAGAGAGAGAGAGAGAGAGAGAGAGAGAGAGAGACAGAAACAGAGAGAGAGAGAGAGAGACAGAAACAGAGAGAGAGAGAGAGAGAGAGAGAGAGAGAGAGAGATCACACACACAAGACTCCATTGGAAACTTTTTGAGCAGTTGGCACTTGGAGATAGCTTCTGGGTTAGGGATGGGGGGCTCATGTCTACTTCCCTCAGCACTGGTCCCCCATCTGTCTTGAACCCGTGCAGGTCCTGTGCATGCTTCCACAGTCTCTGCGAGGTTATGTTGCGTCAGTCCTGTTGTCTGGGAGACACTGTTTCCTTGGTGTCTTCCATCCCCCATGCTTAAAATTTTTTCTTCTCTTCTGCATAGATCTTTAGTCCTGAGGGGAGGTCTGATGGAGATGCCCCATTTAAGACTGAGTTCAAAAGTCTGCCACTGTTTGCATATTGTCCAGATGTGGGTCTCTGTATTTCTTCCCATCTACTGTAGGAGATGGAGAGCTGGACACTGATCTGGGTCCAGGTCAGGTTGTGGCTACTGGGGATCTCAGGTAGAAAGTATTTCTAGATGGAGGTGGCTGGCACAAAGGAACAGGAATGGCCTGAGCAGGTGTGCAGGAAGGAGGAAAGCTGGATCAGCTGCAGGGTGTAGAGGAGTCGTCAGGACAGGAGAGTTGTGCAGGAGGAGAGGCCCCTGCAAGCTGACTGCCACAGGGCTGGGGATGAGACTGGGGGAACTGATGGAAGGCAGGAAGGAGAGTCTCCACCTTAGTTTTGTTTTGTTTTTTAAAAGATTTATCTATTTATTATGCATACAATGTTCTGTTAACATATATACACCAGAAGAGGCACCAGATCTCATTATAGATGGTTGTGAGCCACCATGTGGTTGCTGGGAATTGAACTCAGGACCTCTGGAAGAGCAGCTAGTGCTCTTAACCTCTGAGCCATCTCTCCAGCCCCTCCACCTTAGTTTTTGAGTGGGTCTTTCACCAATCCTGGTACTCAACTCAGCTAGACTGGCTAGCTAGCTAGCTCCATGGATCCGCCTGGTGCTGCATCACCTGCACTGGGATTGTAGTTGGGGGAAGCAGTCTGGTTTTCAGGGGATCTAAACTGGTTCCTTATGCTTGTTCAGTAAGTCTTTTTCCAAGTGAGCTGTTGATCCACCCCTTACCTGTTTCAAAAGAATAGAAATATATAAAAACACAAGGACAAGATGACTTTAATGCTCATCTTCCTTAGCCAATAAGAAGTTAGAGCTAATGGGCCAAGTAGTGATTTAATTAATACAGTTTATGTGTGATTATTCCTGAGCTGAGCAGCCGGGACCAACAAGCAGCCTCCTACCAACATATATTTTTTGAGGTTTATTTACTATGTATAGTAAATATTTGATTTGTTATAATATGTTTTAGCCATTTTGATTCATGCTCAGATTGATGGACCTTTGGTTAGTGTGCCTTTTAAAGTTGGCTCTAGATACTCTGTGTGTGTGTGCGTGTGTGTGTGTGTGTGTCGTTCCCCTTCCCCCTTCTCTCTCTCTCTTGTGTTACCAAGGTTGGTTTTGTGATCCTGGGCTTAAGCTCTCCTGCCTCACCTTCCTGAAATAGTGGGGATGGCAGGCACTCACTTCTGTTGATAGGGCTCCATAACTATTAATAGCTTCCTGCTGTTCTGTGAGAAAAGTTGAAATTCCAGCTTATTTCTTTGTTGTTTGTATTTTTCTCGTTTGAGACAGGATCTTTCTGTATAGCCCTAACTGGCCTCAAACTCAAGATCTTCCTGCCTCAGCCTGAAGTGCTAGTTTTGCAGGCATGTGTCATTACACTTAGCTCATCTTACGTGTGTTTTTTGTGCCAGACCTGAAATTAGCTATTTTTCTGTGAAGTCTTGACCATTTTTAATAATCATGACATTTAAAGACCTCGGTGTAAATGCAAATTCTCTTTTAAAAAGTAGCTGTTCTATGTCTACATATTAACGTTTTAAATTATGTTGTTTTATAGTCCTTTAAAAGTTAAAATATGTATTATACAAGTGTGTGTATGGTATATGTGCAGGAGTGTTTGCATGCATACCTGGTGTGTCAGTGGACGACTTTGTGGAGTGAGTTCTTGCCTTCCACCCTCATAGCAGGTGCCGGAGATTAAACTCTGGTTGCCAGTTATGTGTGCAAGCACTTCTGTTTGCTGAGCCTTCTCACTGGCCCAACCTTGCAACCTTTTTGGGAGTGAAATGGATTATGTCTTTAAAATATATACATTTAAAAATAAGTAGTATGACATCTGTTTTTATAAGATTGAAATTAAAGTGCGGTTTTATAAGAGGAGCCAGTGGTTTCCTCTCAGTCACATTGTTGCAGTACTGTGTCTTATGGGACTTGGGTCCTGGAACTCTGACCAGGGTGACAAGGAAATGAAGAGAGGACAGTGACACTAAGAAAAACAGACACGTGGACAGGAAAAGCTGGGTCAGGTGAGTGGTATGCTCATGAGCCACACCTTTCTAGCCTGGATCCTCAGCACAGGGAGAGGGGGGTCTCAGGAGGCAGTTTCCAAGAGGAAGCTGCAGTTGCTAGATTTCGTATACAGTGGTCATTCTGTTGCACTTGGACCCCCCAGGGAAAAATTTTGCCATCCTGTGAAGCCTGGCCTATATAGGAACCAACTTTGTCTAATTCACCATGGGCCTAAGGCCTTATTTGTCATGACACCATGGGTGTCAACAATACACATTCATTCAGGCCTTCCTCTGCTCCCTACATGCTAGCTTGTTATGGGTGCCACTGTAAATCCTACAGCGCTCACCACCAGTTCGTGGTTAGCTGAGTTGAGTCTAGCCCCATGTTTCTAAAGCCTGCCTTTATACCATGTATCTGGATATATTGAGAACATGGGGTTGTATACTGGTGGATCTTGTAAGAGGCCCGAGAATGCCCAGCTTTACCCTCTGTAATGCTATCTGTCTGGGCATTCGAAAGCCACTGATTGGCCAGTGGTGCACCAGCCATTGGTGGTTTATATGCTTATTTGGCACATGTTCCTACCTAACTCTGCAGTGTGTGGTCTCAGTGTGATATCAGCAAGTGCAGTATTTAGAGACTGATAGGTAGGGCAGTCCAGCGTCTTGTCAAAGCAGGCTTCTCAGGAGCAGCACTAGGGTAAGCCTTGGTCCTCACTTTGTTCATCATGTTCTGTAGCTCTCAAAACCAAATACAAAAAGACTGGTTCCTAGGTTTAAAAGTTTAATCAGGTGTGTTCTGGTTAAGTCTGATTTCCCTTGATGAACATGAGCTAATAAGACCTCATCTGAAGAAACAGTTTTATTTTTAGGTTTTTGGAGAAAAATAATCATTTTTAATTCCACCATAGTAACATGACTGTTATACTTTTTGAGTATTTTTTGTTGTCAAATTTAGTCCATATGCAAACATTTTTACATAATCACGCCTAACCAGAGTTTGTGAGTGCTGGCCCTGTAATTACCAACTAAATCCTTAGCCACTTCCTCAGTCCTCCTTGGGGTTAAAACCAGAAACACTGTGTGACAGTGATTCTCACTTTAAATCCCTTGTACCCTCTGTCTGGGGCGAGGGAAAGCCTTTGTGGTGAGGTTGCTGTTCTGTTGCTGATGGGTGCAGATCAGCAAGTCCTTAAAAGTCTGACTTTGTTTCAGATTTGACTGCTGGCACAGTTACAACATGACTGGTGTTACTATGGGCTGTCATCATCCTCTGAGTATTTACTTGATATGAAGCAGATAATTGGGAAATTAGTGATTAGTTTATTCCATATGAATGCACTTTTTATCTTTGTTAAATCATATAGTGAAAAAGTCACATTTTTACCTTCATAATTCATAGTTTGAGGCTTACCAGTAATCCTCGTGTAATAGCAATGAGAAGCTAATGTGAGCTCTGACCTCCCATTTCTTCGCAAATAGCAGCCACTCACTCCTCAATTTGGAATGCTTTGGGAACAGTTGTGCTAGCTTCAGCATGTCGTGTTAGAGAAGGCTGTGCTGGATATGGGTGAAATGAGATTGGCATTATGGGGTGTGTTGTGAGAAGAATGTTTTGTGACATGAAACTCCAGCTATCTTCTATAACAAAGGCTCTTTGGGAACATTCTTTTCAAATTCCAAATAGACTGAGATAGGGAACATAACCTAATTATAAAATTATACATTTTATATCAAACTTGATATTTTGTGTTAGTAAAAATGTTTCTTCCCCCTTCCTAGATTTGTCCTTATAATTTTGAGCATTAGATGTGTTTTCTCATCAATTTAAGGACTGACTGAAAGTCTTTTCTTTGTTTTAGGAAGTCCACCTTCTTCAATGTACTAACCAATAGTCAAGCTTCCGCAGAGAACTTCCCCTTCTGCACTATCGATCCTAATGAGAGCAGGGTGCCTGTGCCGGATGAGAGGTTTGACTTCCTCTGCCAGTATCACAAGCCAGCAAGGTAAGGAAGAAGCTATACCATTATTCATCTGCTCATAGACGGGACAAACGTGTTTGATATATTCAGAATCAAGTTTCTTCCAGAATTAATGTAGCATTACTTTGGATGATTATAAAAACAATGTGGAGTACTACAAAAAGGAAGAAGGATTTTCTATGTTGATACAGTAATTTTTTTTCTGAGATTGTGAAGTAGAAGGAGAAATCACCTTATGTTACACGACTTCATCATGTAGCACAGTTCTGTCTGTATTCTTAGTTCTGCAGTCATGTTTTCATATAAACCTCAGTCTTTCTTTCAGTCTCTTTATTTCCTAAGAGCCTTTAATTGATGGCTTTTAGTAAAATTTCAACAGACTTGAAATTCAAAAGATTTATTGTGTCTTTAACTGTTTGACACTTTCAGCAGCATCACATGCATACAGTGGCAGCTGGACCTCAACAAGCATTGCCTGTTGGCAGAGACACAGCCTCACAAGAGCCAGGGCCCAAACAGGAGGGGCTATAGATGAGACAGGAGCCTGCTGGAGCCTGTGGAGCCTCACAGGAGCATCACAGCAGTGCTGGAGAAGACAAGAGAAAGCCCATGTGTGCTCTGCAGTGCTAGGCAGGATTAGAGAGAGCTGGTGGCCTACAATTTATGTTAAGAAATAAATACATGAAGTTATTAATACTCTAGAAAAACCCATATCCTGTGCTTGCGTGTCCGCATTGAGAACAGAGTAAGAAGGCCATGCCTCTCGGTCTAGAGCCACCTGCTTTATGGCAGGTGAGGTCACCACCACTCCTCACTGTGTCTGCCCGCTGTCTCAATGTCCTGCAATGCATTACCTTATTTTCTCCTTAGTAAGGTTTAGTTTTGTCTAATTAAAGATAAAATACATACTTAAAGATACTTTCTAGATTAAATACAAATTGAAACTATCTTTTCTATTATCTATTTTTAGTACTGTGTGTATATACAGTATATTTACTATTTATTATTACTGAGAATTTAGTTTTCTTTTCACTAACTTTTCATTCAGCATTACATTCATTCATAAAAAAAATTATTCACTATTTTGAAGTGCTGATAAATATCAGGTTTCTGTTTCTAACCCTGGATTCTGCAGAATCCCAAGCATGCTTGATTTTGGTACTTGGTATGCACATGTGCCAGCAGAACTTTAAGTAATATTGCTCATTAGAGTTTTAGTTTCAGAGATAGCAATAGTTTCCTTCCTCATTTTCCTAGCTAAGAAAGTCCTAATGTGGGCTGTGGAGATGGCTTTGTGGGTAAGATGCTTGCTATACAATCGTGAACACACAAGTTAATTCTCCAGAACCTAAATTAAAACACACACCACACACACACCAAAACAACAAACCTGGGCATGATAGGGATACATTTATCATCTCAGCAGTGTGGTGGCAGACAGATGGATTTCTGGGTCTTGTTAGTAGCTAGCCAGGCTAGTTGGTAAGTTCCAGATATGTGAGAAACTTCGTCTCAAAAAACAAAGTGGATGATAGCCAAAAACCACTGCCTGAGGTTGACCTCTGGTTCCATGGAATGCATGCATGTGTGGATACTCGCAAGCACAATGCCTGCTCACATTCACATGTGTACGAAACGGGGACAGCAGAGATGGCTCCGTCAGTGAGGACTGGATTTGGATCTCTGGCACTCATGCAGTGCAGTGCCCTGAAGGGGAGACGGGGGATCTCTGGGGAAGCTGGCCAGCCAGAGTGGCTGTGTCTGTGAGTTCTGAGGGTTTTGTGTTTTGTGGTTTTTGAGAGACTTGTCTCAATGAGTAAAGTAGATGGTGATTGAGGAAGACTTAGTGTTGACTTTGGACCTGTTCATGTTTTTGAAGACACCTGTGAATGCTTCTGCGTGCACACACACATACACCTCCACTCACCTCTGAACACGCATGCACACATGCACACATAATAGAGGGCCATCGAGATGGCTCAGCAGGTGAAGGAGGCTGCCATCAAGACTGATGACCAAAATTTGACCTCTAGGACCCACATGGCCAAAGGAAAGGACTGACTCTTGCAATTTGTCCTCTGACCTCCACAAGTGAGCTCTGGCATATGTACACATGCACACACACACACATACACACACTGACAATGTAATAAAGACTAAAAGAAAGAAAAAGTCACAACGGAAAGAAAGTTTGTTTATTTTGGGGGCTTATTATTATGTACTTTCCAAACTTTGTTCCAAGAACCACGTAGTTAATTTATATGATGTTTGGAAAATTCAGTTGGCTGATAAGTAGGTTCTTTATAATTATCTTTTGTATTTCAGCAAGATTCCTGCTTTCCTAAATGTAGTGGATATTGCTGGCCTTGTGAAAGGAGCTCACAATGGCCAGGGCTTGGGGAATGCCTTTTTATCTCATATTAGTGCCTGTGATGGGATCTTTCATCTAACACGTAAGTACAGTTGTTTGCTTATTAGTTAAGACTAATGAGTGTTTCCATATCACCCAAGTAGAGATAAATGACTTATAGGTGAGAGGGTTTGCTTTGTAAGATGAATCATGAATAATTTATTGATTTCTAACCTTACTACTCCTGTCATTTCCCCATAAGATCACTGTGTAGTCGGTGTATTCCTGCTATGGCTATTAAGTCCTGTTGAATGTTATCCCTTGTTTTGGATTAGAGCCCTGAGGTGTGTTTCTGTGTGAATTGACTTGGTGATTATAAAGGCATTTTTATTTCATTTTGGTTATTTTTAATTGTGCTGGATTGATCCCAGAACTGTGTGTATGCTTGATAAGAGCTCTATACAAGGCCTTCTTTTTGTGTTGGACTTTTCTGCGCTTTTGTTTTTTCTCATGCTGAGAAGGCAAAATTTGTAGAGAAGAAGATTCTTCTTCCAAGGAGGGAAAGGCCCCCAGGGTATCTGTTAGAAATACAAAGAGTGAGGAGAAAATCTAGATCATTTCAACTGATGCTTATGGAAAGCCAGAGTACAAAGAACAGTAAGAACCTTGGGCCCTTTTGACTATAAGAACAGTAACTAGGTATGGGTAGATGGTTTAACCTTCCAAGCAAAAGGACATGAGAAAGACCAAGATTGGAGTCTGGTCATTTGACGGGACTCCCAGAGGAAAAGTAGTGAAACTTGAGGCATCTAACCTGCAAACAGTAAAACGTATAGGTGACTGCTGTAATGGATTAAGTAAAGTGCTGCCTGTGCATTTTGGGGAACTCTGCAGGTCCCCAAGCAGCAGCAGTGGGCAGCTGGTCCCGAGAGCAGCCAGTCCCAGGTAGGGATGGCGCAGTTCCCCAAGTGGCTGCAGTGGGCACTCCAGGAGACCACACCACAGGTCCCTGAAGGTGGCTGGTACCTGGCAGTGCCGGGCAGGGAGCCACAAGGTGGACGAGAGACAAACCAATAGGCGTGCCATGCAGAATAAGGTTGGATATTTATTTAGTGGGTTATGGAGGGGAGAGGGGAGAAGAGAGAGAGAAAGGGAGAGAAATGGGGAAAGGGGAAAAGTGGGAAGAGACAGAGGCTGCCTCTTTGAGGAAAGGACTCAAGCTGAAGATCAGCTTGCCTAGGTGGAAGGTGAGAGAGTGAGCCTGCTTGTCTCTTAAACGGACAGAGCAGACCATTACAACTGCTCTGCCTAATTCTAGTGTTAGCATCAAACATAGATGGCCCCCACCATCATGTTCCTAAGAACATGGATGCTAGCAAGTCTTTAACTTGAGGCACAGGCTGATGAGTATTGTTTTAACTTTGGCACAGTGGCTGTTCCAAGATCTACTGCTATTCCATCCAACAATTGCAGCTCCATAGTAACTAGCCTGCTTTTCTAGCAGCAACCTGGCCACTCAGGCCACAGCCTGGCGGGAATTCTGTACCCACGGGCAATGGCTCTTGTCACTGCTGCTAAAGGTATCTTTAAATCTGTATTGTTCTATTTATGAATAAGACTCAAGATTCAAAGACTGGAGTGAAAACCTGCCAGTTCAGAGAGGCCGAGTAGCAACCAGCTAACCCTCCTTACTTGTGTCTCCCACAGACCCATACTTCTGCTTGCCAAACCAGAAAAATTTGTGTCACTCCAAAACCCACCCATCCTGTGTCTCTCTAGCTCTCCTGGATACCCTCTGATACTCTGTGATTACTTTCTGTCATCTAATTGCTAATGCAGCCTTCTGACCCAAGGTTAATTTTATTTAATTAACCCAAATGTAAACTCAGGATTCACAGTGTGATGAAACAACCTTTAAAAGATGACATCTTGGAGGGCTGAAGAATACAGTGTTCAAATTGTTAGATTACACAGAACATTTCACTTAATAGTGAACAGGCTCTTGCAAGAGATTTTACTCTTATGCTCTGAAGTTGAGATTTTGAAGACAGCTTCCTACAAACCTGAATAACTTTTGATACTTCATTTCCATTCAGTGCCTGTGTCAGGTTCATGGAACACAAACTTGGGAGATTCAGGCTAAAATACAATGTTTTCTGTGTCTTTAAGACCTGTCTAGGTAGACTGTTTTGTTTCATGTCACTTGTATTACTGAATAAAACACATGTCAGTTAGACTGGAGAGATGACTTGGAGGTTAAGAATGCTTCTCTTCTGCCGGGCGGTGGTGACGCACGCCTTTAATCCCAGCACTCGGGAGGCAGAGGCAGGCGGATCTCTGTGAGTTCAAGGCCAGCCTGGTCTACAAGAGCTAGTTCCAGGACAGGAACCAAAAGCTACAGAGGAACCCTGTCTCGAAAAATCAAAAAAAAAAAAAAAGAAAGAAAAAGAAAAAGAGAATGCTTCTCTTCTTCCAGAGGACCTGAGTTTGGTTCACAGCACTTACGTCAGGTGACTAAGAACTTCCTGCTGTACAGCTCCAGAGGATCTGGAGCCTCCCTCTGGCCTTCACAGGCACCTTCACACATGTAGCATAACTACATATAGACATGCACACATTTCAGAATTATAATCTGGTTGTACTCAAAGATCAAAGCTACAGGGCTTTAAGAATGGCAATAGATGTCACTGCCCTAAAAAAATCTGTACGTTAATGAATGGTAGTGAGGTCCCAGTGCCACCCCCTTGAGCTCCTAGGCAGGAAGGACCCATGATTAGGTCCTGTCCTTGGTACTTGTGAAAAGGGAGGAATGTGGAGCCCAGTCACACAGCTGCCATAGCAAGTACCACCAGGTCTAGGGAAAGTCATAAGCCTGCACCACCCAGGAACAGACCATCCAAAGGAAATTCCCAACGTTCCAACCATTGTAGACAGGGTCATCTGCCAGCACATAATCACTTTTCACCAGGACAGCCCTAGACAAATATCAGCCAATCGGGAGTCCTGAACCTTAGAAGTCCCTCACCCCTACCTTTGCTACCCAACCCCAACTGAGCTTGGGCTGGGCCCTCCAATCACTCCAATACGTTGGACATACGAAGAGTCTGAGTTTGCAAACTTGTGTATGAATAAAGACTTTTTGCTTTAATAAAATAAATAATAAATAAATAAAATTAAAAAAATAAAAAAAAGAACTTAAACCAGGTGGTGGTGGCGTACACATTAGATACTCTGGAGGCTCTAGAGGCAGAGGCTGGCAGAGCTCTGAATTTGAGGCCAGCCTGGTCTACAAAGCGAGTTCCAGGACAACCAGAACTGTTATACAGAGAAAGCCTGCCTGTAGCACAAATAATAAAAACCCAGAGAGAGGGGTTCAGCCTGAAGATCAGAAAAGCAAAACATACAAGCCACTAAAGAACTCTTAACTGTAAGAAATCCTCAGACTGAAAGAATAATCCTGAGTCCATAAATCCTCAGAATGAGACTATCTGAGAGCTGTCTGCTCTCTAGTGCTGGGATTAAAGGTGTGCACCACTACTGCCTGGTTTCTATGGCAACTAGTATGACTACCGGGATTAAAGGTGTGTGTCACTACTGCCTGGTCTGTACGGATGACCAGTGTGGCTGTTTTATTTTCTGATCTTATTAAAATACAAATTAAATATTACTACACCTGTCTCAGAAAGTTAAAACCCAATACCCTCTGTCTAAGTATGTGTCTTAGAATCAAACTGAGTATGACTATTGGCTCCCATTGATAGTTGTAAAACCGTGAATAAATAATCTGCATTTCTGAACCACAGTTTTCCATGTAAAATGAGAATGGCAATGGTGTACTACCTGCATAACTGTTTTGTAGTTGAAACATGAAATGCCTTATGTTAGTGCATATAAACTGTTGCTTATAATGATGCTGTTTTGTGAATATAGGTTTTTTAATTTTATATATTTTTGAGATATAGTCTTACTGTGTAGCACTCTGACTTGCCTGGAACTTGATTTGTAGACCAAGCTGGCCTTGAACTTACAGATAACCGTCTACCTCTGTCTCTTCAATGCTGGCATTAAAGGTATGTGCTACTATGTCCATGTGTGAATATGGATTTTAAATGTCAATGTGTTTTCTCTTTTTTAAAACATTTAACATTGTGTTAACATTTGCATTGCTAGATGTAAAGTTCAGTGCACTGAGTACATTCCCATTGTTGGAAAGCCAGTATCACCATCCAGTTTTAGAGACTTTAGAATAATTGTTCATGCTTATTATGCTTTCTGTTAGATTTTTAAAAATGCATATTTTGCTCATATTGTATATCTGTGCACTGTATGCATGCCTGGTTCCCATGGAGGTCAGAAGAGGGCATTAGAGCCCCTGGAACTTGAGTTATACATGGTTATAAGCTGCCATGTCAGTGCTGGGACTCAAACCTTGGTTCTCTGCAATAGCAACAAGTTCTTTTAATTGCTGAGCATCTCTTCCACTCCAAAGATTTATTTTTATGTATGTAGGTATTTGGTTTGCATATATATATATGTGCACCATGTATTGACCACAGAGGTTGCCTATTTATTAATACCTATTTATTATGTATAATTTAAAAAAATTGTAAATGTTGCTAATAAATATTTGTCTTCCTTTCCGTCCGTCCGTCCGTCCGTCCGTCCCTCCCTCCCTCCCTCCCTCCTTCCTTTTCTTGTTTTTTGAGACAGGGTGTCTTTGTGTTGCTTTGACTGTCCTGAAACTCGCTCTGTAGAGAGATCCACCTGCCTCTGCCTCCTAAGTGCTGGGATTAAAGGCTATGCCACCACTGCTGGGAAACTTTTTCTTTAATGGCCAGTTAGTAAATACATTACACCATTGTGTATTCTGTGTAGATGTGTACTTGAGAATGTGTGTTGTATGTGTCTGAATGCTTGGAAGATACAAATGTCATGCTTGCTCCAGGTCATAATCTGCAAACTTTTAGTTTGTTGATCTCTGCTCTAGAGTCTTCATGCAGTGCAGGTTCTTAACCTCTGAGGCATCTCTCCAGCTCACTCTGTGCAGAAACTTTATTTTAATGTAGTCCCATCTGTTAGTAGTTGGGGCTGGCTCCTGTGTTACATGTTCTGTTCAGGAAGTTCTTGCCTACCCCAGCATGTTGAAGAGAATTCCCTATGGATTTCTTTGAGAAGTTTCAGCTTTTCAGGTTTTAAATTAGGGTCTTTGATCTATTTTGAATTGATTGTTGTACCAGGTACAAGATATGAACCTAATAACTCCATTCTTCTGCAGGAAGAAAGCAAGCTTTGCCAGCACTGTTGAAAAGGCTGTCTTTATCCAGTGTATGTTTATGTCTTCTTTATCAGAATTAAGTGGGCATATCTTTTTTGTTGTTTTATTTCTAGGTCCTCCATCTGTTCCATCGGCCTACCCATCTATTATTATACCAGTCCAGGCTGTCTTTATTACTGTAGCTCTGTAGTATTACTAGAGGCCAGGTATTGTAATGTCTTTAGCAGTGTTCTTACCTTTGGCTGTTCATGGTCTTTCATATATTCATGGTTCCATATGAATTCTTGAATTGTTTCCATCAGAGTTTTGATAGGTAGATTAGTTTTGGTAGTATAGCCATTTTTTTTTGCAGTATTAATTCTGTCAATCAAGGATCATGGGGTATTTTTTCATCTTTGATTTTTGTTTTCAGTGTCTTGTTATACATCTCTGAAGCTCATTGGCCTTTGGGGCAATCTAGAGTCAGTGAGGTTCTGGTTCTCAGAAAGTGAAAAGTCGAGAGTGATGAGGAAAAATACCAGTGTAACCTCTGTCCTCCACATGTGCAGACATGTGAGCCAGATGCACATATGCACACACCTACACCAACAAGCCCCCCCACATACATGCAGAGTAGAGGGTGAAAGAAGACAGGATGCTGCCGCTGATCTCCACTTAGGCACGAAACAGGTGAGGAGATCCAGGTGTACATGTGCACACACACACACACACACACCAAAAAAGGAAAAAAAGAAATGCAAAAAGTAAAAAACCGAAAAACTAATCTGTAATAAATGTCAAGTCAATCAATGCCACATAATATTAATAACATAGACTATCAAAATGAGATGTTATAGAAATAAACTGGATTAGGTTATGTGAATATCAAGATGAAAGAGTATACGTATTTAAAAGTAATAGATACATTATTTTTATTCAGGAAAGTATATGGCCCCATGGGCATGTAAAGGGATGTAGAGATACTTGATGGAAGAAGACGGGAAGCAGGGTGAAGAGTTAGCATTTCAGCCGAAGGAAGGGAGGAAAGAAGGAAGGTGTGGGCTCCATAACTTAGACTTGCGTAGAATGTTGGTAAGAAGGTCACTGATTTTGCCACAGATTTTGAGTGCTGCTCATTTGTCAGTGTTCTGGAACATTACTTATTTTCCAAAGCTCTAAAAAAGACTGTTTCAAAATGGGAGAATGTACGCCGTGAATAGCAAAGACACTTGCTGTGTAGTGTGTTGTAGCTAATCTGAGAGGTATGCCTTACACAGGTCTGAAAGCCAGCAAAGAAAATTCATATTTCTCTTGTGGGAGAAGGAAGAGGTGGGGGTGGAGATAGAAATGTAGGTATTATATCAGGTTGACTCTTCCTAAGTTCATATTTATGCCTCAGACATTTGTTTTGATTGGATGTTAACTTGTTGACTTCTCTGTAGCTAGGAAGGCTGCTTAGCTCATAGAGGATGATGTAATTGTTTTTGCACATCCTCTCAGCACTGTGCTCTTTTACTTCTCTCGGTGTTAAATGTATCACAGAGGTCTGGGGTTAGCAGTATGACGCTGGGTGTCCTTTGCAAATGTACAGTATGCCAGTTTTAGAACACATAAATGCATTACTTTTACTCTCTCAGAATAATCATAATACTAAGCTCAAGACCTTTTTAGCCAGTAATTTACTCTCTTTAATTTTATTTTCAGTGCTTGTTTTATAAAGTAAAGTCTATTTTGCTAAATATAACATTTCAGATTTTAGAATAACTGCTAGTTGTACCATGGGATTTTATCTTATTCGTTTATTTATTTTTGAGAGGATCTTTCTAGTATGTACTTCTGTTGTCTTAGAACATTCTGTGTAGATCAGGCTGGCCTTGAAGTCACAGAGATCTGCCTGCCTGTACCTTGGTATTTTGTTGCCATTTCTTTTTGTTTCTGAATATGCAGTCTTAATCCTTAGAAAACACTCCCCTCTTTTCTTTCCAAATAGGACTGTAAACCATTTGTGAACTACACTTCTCTCTTGGTTTGTTTCTCTCTTAAGCTGGTCCGCCCAGTTCCTAATGGACACATCTAAGATCAGTTCATGTAAAGATGGTTTCTGTGCAGATGGTTAGAATTTTTGGCAAGGAAAAATATAGGCCTTATCCTTTCTCCTGTATTATTAATGGCAGATGTGTCTTCTCTCTGTTTTATATTACTAGCCCCTATATCTGTTTGAATTTCATATGTCACAACTCTTTAGTTAGAGCTTCAACAACACAGCTCCAGAGAGCTCCTTTAGTTTTGTTGTGGGCGCTTGGCTAAAAAAGCTGAAGGTGGTGCTCCAGTTTTTAGTTCCCATTGGAGCTTGAGCCCTCCAGGCTCTACTGCTTTATTGAACTGCTAAATGAGAAGGTAAAAATGCCTTCATCCAGCTGCTCCACCCCCTTAGGTTAAGTTAGGTGTTTATATGTTAGTAAATCACCTTTAATTACCATGAACATAAACTTCTGTTTTCAAGAGCCCACCTTCCCCCTCCATAGCTCGTCATTTAGAAGTTTTAAATGGGTCACACATTTTTGCCTAGACACAAATTGCCAATATAAAGTTGTCTTTGATTGTATTCTAAAATAATGGAGTTTTCCCCCGTTGCGTTCTGTAATTATCTTTTTCATCAGTATTTATTAAATTAATCTAGTATTGGACTTCAGCAAATAATTTGACCAAAGCCCATATGTTTTCTTTGTTTCTTTAGTACACATTCAATGGGATAAATAATTATGCAGTAATTCTCATCTTCATATACAAAGCATTCTAACAGCCAGCCTCTGTTTACTCTGGAAAATCCTGCGGCAGAAACCGTCCCTCTACTTTGCACTGCAGTGGTATACGAAACTGTAGTCTACTGTTTGCAGCTTAATCATTTGTGTATATCCTATATCCCTGGTGCTCTTAAATCTATTTTAGGTGATTGGAGCAGTCTTACTCTCTCTTGAATATTTTTTCTGATGCAACTTTGTGGTCTCATTTCCTGTCCTCTGTCCAAAATAGCCAACTGTAGGGGTTCTTTTGTAGCTTTTGTATCATTAATGAGTTGAAATTAATCAGGGATGCGAGGGCAACTTCTAAGGTCCAGGAGAATCTCTTGATCTTCAAGCATCCAATTTTGAACCACATTCTTCTTAGCTGTCATTTGTGAAGTTAAAAATGTTATTATCAAAACAGGCTTAGTTGTAAATCAGTGCAGTTTTTGTCTTAGACTTATTTGAGTGAATGGAACCAACTTCCTTACGATCTATCCTTTTGCAAACTTTACATGGATACCTTCAGCTCTTCTTTCTATGCCAAGTAGTCCTCCTACATCAGCGATGATACCGTCTGCAAGAACAACCACAATTGCTTGGTATCACCATTCTGCAGATGTTCGTAATCTGCAGAGGTCTCTAGTAGCAGTGATTATAGTGGCACTTTGACTTCAGTAACTGTTGGAGGATAAATAACCAAGGGTACTATGGAATATATTGAGATTTTAGTTAAAGATAAGGTGTGGGAGGGAAATATGGTGGGTAAAAATAAGGAATAAGTATTAGATTGAACTTGGAAGAAAAAAAGCGTTTGAGTTGGGTAAAGTAGCTAGGAGGGGAAAGCTGGGATACTGTTAGGGAACATGATTTTAGAGATTGCAAAAGGTCTGTGATGTTATAATTAGGAAGTAAAAACAGGAAGTGACTAAAGATGAGAGAGAGGAAGGCAGGAGTGAGAGGTAGCTGAAGGGTGGGTACCTTACAGTAAACTGGGTGTGGGAAAGCTTAATCAGACTAACTAGGGTTAATATTGGGATAAATTGTTTTTTTATGAGATAATGTATTCACATATTGCCAGTACATCAATACTTTGGCATATATTTTATAAATAATTCAAGCTTCATATCTAAATTTTAAAAAACTAGGTCCTTACAAGACAGAAGTAGTGGTCATATAGAATTATAGCCTAATTCAAGCACTCGGAGGTAAAAGGATCAGAAGTTCGAAACAAGCTTTGCCAAGGTAGTAAATTCAAGGCCAACCTGAGCTACGTAAGACACTGTCTCAAAAAACCAAAACTCAGGCCGGGTGGTGGTGGCGCACGCCTTTAATCCCAGCACTCGGGAGGCAGAGGCAGCCTGGTCTACAAGAGCTAGTTCCAGGACAGGAACCAAAAGCTACGGAGAAACCCTGTCTCGAAAATAAAAAAAAAAAAAAAACGAAAAAACCCAAAACTCTGTCCCTCTGTCCTCATTAACTAGTATCTGTGTAGTCAGTGTCAGTGGTGCTGGACAAACCCTTCCAGCAGTCAGACAAAGGGACAGGGAAGCTGGCTCAGCAGGTAAAGTACTCCCTGTTCAATCATGAGGATCTGAGTTCAGATTCTCAGGAACCAAATAAATCCTAGGAGTGGTAGCCTAGCTATATTCCAGCATTCTGCAGGCAGAGACGGGATCCAGAGCAAGACATCTAGCATGACGACCCAAGTAAGTAAGCTGTGGGTTCAAGTAAGAGACCCGCTTCGACTTGTAAGATAAATAGACCAAAGAAGACATCCAGTGTCAACCTCTAGCCAACACATATGTGGGGCTGTAAAGATGTCTAACTGCACATACCCCTGGGCTGCTAGTAAGCCTCCCTGATAATGATTGCGCTAGGATCTGGGTCCTGGCTTGACCTTTGAGAGCAGGGGCTTCTGCCTGAGGTGTGGGGTGGGGATCTGGGTGCTGGCATAGCCTCTGGCTGGTAGAGCAGGGGCTTCTGCCTGAGGTGTGGGGTGGGGATCTGGGTGCTGGCATAGCCTCTGGCTGGTAGAGCAGGGGCTTCTGCCTGAGGTGTGGGGTGGGGATCTGGGTGCTGGCATAGCCTCTGGCTGGTAGAGCAGGCCTTCCCTTCTCTCTGTTTTATTTTTCTGACCACCTGTTGTTTTGTGTGCATTGCATATTTTTGAACAAAGTGCTCATCACTTGTCAGCCAGCAGTGGAAGCAGAGAAATGACTTGTGCTTGTTTTGCAGAAAGTTCCTTTGTATTTGTGACATCAGCTTTGTTTTGTACAATTAATGTATTACACGCTAGAATAATCTAAATTGCAGCCACTAAATGGAGATGTAGAGTTTTTTGCTTTTTTTTTTTTGCCTTGAACCAAATTTGTTGACTAAATGTATGCAGCTATTGACTTATTTAACATGACAGTTTCATTAGAAAAAATTCTGTGAAGTAAAAGCATGGTTACATTTGTATAAATTGTATATTTATTAATTTATATTTTCCTAATTATAAGTTGACCTTCAATATATACAGTAACAGGTTATAAACTCCATATGTGAAATATCTTCAGTTGCACAGTTTGATTTCTGATGAGTTACTGCTTTAAGCAAACACCCACCGTCACTTTAATGGTATTGCTCTAGTTTAGTTCCTGATAAAATGTACTGCTGCAGGGTTTTTTAGTCCTTTTTCCCTGTTGGAAAGAAAAAATTGTAACTATTCGATTAAGGTTTCAGATTGATACTGGAATAAATATTTAGACTGTTAGCTAACTTCTTTTATACTTGCATGAACATTAACTCCACGCTGCAGTCTAGATGGGTAGAGACTTTACCAATGTCTTTTTTTTTTCCCTGAATTTCTCCCTTGATCTGTTATTAAATAATTCTGGTTATAATTTATTTAAATTGTTAACAACCTTAGTATATTAACATTATTTAAATTTACAAGTATTTTCTTAAGATAATTATTTCAATGAACAAGTTTTAGAAATAATTGAAGAAAATTGCTTAATTAAGGTAAGTTTATCTTGTACTTTGTAAAGAGCTTTAAGTGTCAGTATTTAGCTTTTATTGTAATAAGACGTGGAAGGTTGATTTGGAATAAGGGCATTTGCTGGTATCTGTAGTGTTGTGCTCCTATGTGATAAACAGACGTGCTGAGCTGTAGCACTGGTCCCCCTGTTGAAACTCTGTGCCTTCAATGATTAAAGAGCAAAAAGTGCTTGCAAGTACGACTTTTTGTTCTTTTTTAAAACAATCTAAATTCAAATGGAAGCTTTATTACTTGCATGAGGAGAATGTAGGAGTCTTTTTGGCTCCTTGGTTGCTTCTATGTGCGTGGTCTAATATAGTGGACATTAGTGCAGAGTGAATGGCTAAATGAGTCATAAGATGCAACATCTGCTGGCTTCAGGCCCTGGAGACAGCCTGAGTGCTGCTGTGAAATCTCTAATCAGTGCATCTGTCCCCGAGACTTCAGTTGCTACAAGGATAGTTTTCTATTTTGGAGTACTCACTGTATGAAGACAGCATATTAAATTTTTTTTGTGCATGGAACTGGAAACTTTGTGCTGGTGATATCTAAATAGTAGAGTTATAGCAATGATCATTTTGGGAGTGAAAATACAGGAAATGGCAATAAGTCTGTCAACTTTAACTGTTTCATGTCTTCTGGTTGTTTGTGGTCAGAGTTTTACATTACAGACACACAGGTGTTAATGTCTTAGGAAATACAGCCGCTGTAGCAAGGGAAATGTAGGCCATAGCTGGGTGCCTCTGAAAAGAGATGAAGTGGGGTAAGGGAGACAGAGAAAGTGTGTTACATGTATGTATATGAACTCGTTAGTATACATTTTGTCTTAAAAATCACCCTTAATTTTCAATAAACCATTTAATGCGCAATGTTCACATGGATTCTATTAAGAGATGTTGCCTTACTGGGAGAGCTAAATTTTGTTTTTTGGTGTTTCAAGACAGGGTTTCTCTCTGTAGTTCTGGCTGTCCTGGAATTCCTCCGTAGAGCCGGCTGGCCTTGAACTCAAGAGATCTACCTGTCTCTGCTTCCTGAGCGCTGGGATTAAAGGCAGGTGCGGCTGCTGTTGCTACCGTCGTCACCACCACCACCTGGCTGAGATTTGAAGTTTAAATTATAGTTTCTATTACTTCATTGTTCTCTATGCTGCAGTTCTTTGTGAGTATTACCAAGCTTAGTATGTTTTATTCTTAATAAAATAATTTGAGTTATTTAGATAGTAGTATGAAGGTTGATAGAAGTATGTTTAAAACAATCTTAAATTTTAAATATCTGGGAATACTGATTTCTTGTCCCTTAATCTCTAAAATAATATGCTAGGGATTTGGAAACACTCCTCCCTCACTCTATATTATAATTCTAAAATGGACCATTGTTGCTGTACAAATGTAACTTTGCTGTAAACAAAACAAAACACTCTTTAAAAAGTTGTAAATTAAAAAAAAAACCTGGGTGATGTTGGCGCATGCCTTTAATCCCAGCATTTGGGAGGCAGAGGCAGGCAGATCTCTGTGACTACACGTGTGTGCCAAGGCGCACACATGTACAACACACAAAATAAATAAATGTAAAAAATTGAACATAAGATTCACTCTGTTTAAGGCATATAAAAGGTATTTCAGCTTCTGCTGTTCCCTGCAAAGTGTTCTCCCCCCCCCCAACAGAATATTATAAGACATAAAAGACCAGGGAAAACACAGTAAATGAAGAATCAATAATTGAAACTAGCCTTAAGTATGTAATAGATGTTACTATTTCACAAGGAATTTTAAATAACCAATTAATATGTAAAAGTTCTAAAGAAGTGGACAATATGTATGACCAGTTGGGTGATTCTAGTGGAGAGGAAAGGACAGAGCACGGAAAGGGACACTGGGATAGAAACTACAGCCACAGTGCTGGCTGGTCTCTGCCAGCCTGATGCAGCTGGAGCCAGTGGAGAGAAGGGAGCCTCCATAAGCTCGGGCTTGAGGCAGTCTACCGGGGATTTTTTAATTGATGGGGGAGGGCCCAGCCCCTTGTGGGTGGAGCCACTCCTGGGCTCATGGTCCTGGGTTTTATAAAGAAAGCAGGCTGAGCAAGCAACTAGCACCCCTCCAGGGCCTCTGCATCAGCTCCAGCCTCCAGGTTCCTCCCTGTCTGAATTCCTGTCCAAACTTCCTTCAATGATGAACAATGCTGTGGAAGGGTAATCCTTTCCTTCCCAATTGCTTATGATTGTTTCATCCCAGCAATAGAGACTTTAACCTAGACAGTGACAGACAACAGATGCTTTAGCCTCATGATTAAGGTCCACATAGTAAGAAGCATTGACTGAAACTAAACCCAAAGAGAAGAAAGCGTGTAGAAATACTAAAGAGAGTGTCAAGAGACGCTCTAACAGCAGCCTAGCATGTAAGGGAAGTCTTACGTGCGTCACTTTGTCCCGGGGATGTGTTAGGAGAAACACTTTAGGTGAGTTCATCATTATGTAAGCTAGTATATGTACAGAAAACTAGAGGACAGCCTGCTACTTACCTAGACTGCAGGAAGCAGGTTGCTGATTTTAGACTTAATTGCAGGAAATTGTTAAGTTTTGTGGATCCAAACCCAGGAAAGTTATAGTAAAAATACTGGGTGATAGGATCGGTCAGTCACACTTGTAAACATGACACTTGGTAGCAAAGGCAGGAGGATTATCAGTTCAAGTCAGTGTAGCCTACACAGACTGTGTGCCCGAAGCCAGCTAAATAACAAACCCTTTATAATCAGGAAATTTTCAGCAGAAGTATAATCTGAGACTTTTATTGTATATAGTCTGGTGTTGACTAAGACATTATTGTGTGACTTAGGAACCCACCCCACATATATGTATATGAATGAAGTTTTCCCAAGTGCTGTGGATCAAACCAAGGGTGTGTAAACAATGGCCAGAGATGGCCCAGAATTCTGAGACACAGGTCCAAGAAGCTTAATAATTGTAAATAGCATAGTGTGTGTATACCTAAATTTTAGTGGAAGGAAATTGGTCTGGGGGAGATGGCTTAGTGTTGATACACTTGCCTAGCATTTGTGAGGTCCTGGGTTTAATAACTGGTACTGGTAGAAAAAAATGAAACAAAAACAAACAAACAAAAAAAAAACAGGAAACAGAGAGAAGGCAAGTCTCAAAGGCACCTACAGAAACATTGCTTACAGAAAATAGAAAGGGTGTGACTTTGGTAGTCCCAGATACTTGGGAGATGAGGGGAAGAAGATCTTTTGAGCCCAGGAAATCAAGGACCCGAGAACTGACTTTTTGTGAGAAGCTATGAAAGCTAGGAGACAGTGGAGTGACATTTGTTTTCTTATTGAGGATTTTGTGTTATAATAAAATGTGTTTTGATCTAGACCTGGAGAAATGGCTCAGCAGTTAAGAGCTCTGGCTGCTCTTCAGAGGACCCAGGTTCAGTTCCCTCCACCCAAATAGCAGCTAATAATCATCTGTAACTCCAGTTCCAGAGAATCTGATGCCCTTTAAGACTGGATTCCACAGGCACACGTGGTGTAGACACACACACACACACATCCAAAACAGGGTTTCACTATGTGTCCCTTGCTGTGCTGGAACTCACTACATAGACCAGGCTGTCTCATAGAGATCCTGCCTGTCTCTGCCTTCTGAGTGTCAGGATTAAAGGCATGTGCCACCGTACCATACAAAAAAAGCAAATTATGTTTTTTGTTTGTTTGTATTTTTCAAACAGTCTTACTATGGAGCTTTGGCTGGCTGTAGACCAAGTTGGCCTCAAACTTACAGCAATCTAGTTTGCCTCTGCCTCCTGGCTTTTGGGCTTAAGGGTATGTGCTATTAAAAAATTAAAAATTAATTGAAAAAATGTTTTTTAAAATGTGTTTTGATTAAGTTCAGCCTCTATTCATTCCAGTTCCTACTTGACCCCTCTCCACTGTTCCCTCCCAACTTTGTATGTTCTTTCATTTTTTTAAAATATTTATTTATTATGTATACAATATTCTGTCTGTGTGTACGCCTGCAGGCCAGAAGAGGGCACCAGACCCCGTTACAGATGGTTGTGAGCCACCATGTGGTTGCTGGGAATTGAACTCAGGACCTTTGGAAGAGCAGGCAATGCTCTTAACCTCTGAGCTATCTTTCCAGCCCCTGTTCTTTCATTTTTTTAAAAAAATGTGATTCTCTGAGTTCACACAGTGTTGCCAGTGTGTGTATGGGTGTGGGGCTACATGGAATCAGTTCAGGGGCTGCATCCTTGAAAAAATTCTCTCTCCTAGTTGTCAGCACTTGCCAAAGCTTCTTCTCTAGGGCTTGGGCCTCAGAGCCAACTTCTCCTCTTCCCCCAATGCTGGGATTTTGTCTGGCCTGATTTTGCACAGCTCATGTGCATACACTCAACAGCCACTGAGTTCATTTGTACAATTGCACTGTTGGGTCCTGAAAACACTATTTTATTGTAGTTATCCACCCCCTCTGGTTCTTAAAATCTTTCTGCTTCCTTTTCCATGATGCTCCCTGGGCATTGAGAGGAGGGATATAATGCTATTTAGAGCTGAGCACGCCTGCAGTCTCTTAGGCTCCCTTTGTTACCAGCTGAGGGTCACTGTTAATTGCTATCTGCTGCTAAAGAAGCTGCTCTAATGAGGGTCACTGAACTTTGGGTGTAATGATAACTCATTAAGAATTGGTTTAAAACTCTGTCTATTTAGCAGAGTAACAGTAGGAGGTTCTCCCCAAGGCCTACGGCCTGTCTAGCCAAATGTTTTTGCCCCTGATTGTGATACCAGGCATGAGTTTGTCTTGTCAGAAAGTTGTTTGATTACTCCTATGACATTTGTACCACTATAACACTGTGGGCATAGCCTGCCAGGCCAGGCAGACTGTAGCTTGCAGGAGTCATAGCTTCATGAGATTTATGATTGATTTTTTTTTTTTCTGCTAGTGTATACAGCTCCTTCTAGCACTGTGAAACTAGCCAGTAGGGGTGAGACTTCCAGGTCAATACCAACTTGATTTCTCAATTTTCCATGACTTAAGTTTGTGGTATCCTCTGTAATAGGTTCTTAACTCCCTCCCTCTGTTGGAAGGAGGCTGCTTGTTGATTCCTGGCTGCCTGGCTAGCTTAGACCCAAAATAATCACACAGAAACTGTATTAATTAAATTACTGCTTGGCCCATTAGCTCTAGCTTCTTACTGGCTAACTCCTATATTAATTTAACCATTTCTATTAATCTGTATATTAGCGCATGGCTGTGGCTTACCGGGTAAAGTTCCCAACGTCTATCTCTGGTGGCTCCATGGCTTCTATCTGACTTCACCCTCTTTTCTTCCAGCATACAGCCTAGCCTTTTCCGCCTAGTTCTGTTCTTCCCTTGCCACAGGCTCAAAGCAGTTCTTTATTCATTAACCAACAAAAGCAGCACATAGACAGAAGGACCTCCCACACCATCCCTCTTTTTTTCCCCTCCTATCTAGATACACATGCACGCACATGTATATATTTTAGGAAGCTTCTGCAATAGTAGGTTTTCATTCAAAGGTTTTTAGTGTTAGTTATCCCTTTCCACTCCCATGCCCCACCTCCTCGGCCCCTTCTTTGAGGAATAGCTTTGCTTTAGATTTTTATTCTAGTCTGGCCAAGTACTGTGATAGGTACACTTTGGCCATATTGGTTGAAATATAGTATAAGTACATACACATTACAACCAATTGTACTCTGGTTGTCTGGCTGGATTTCTGATGTATACTTCAATCTGAGAAGTCTGATGCTTCCAGCATTTGATGTTAAAGTTACTGCTAATAAAAATAAAAGCGAATGCAGTTTTAAAAATTGTGCTAGTGTTATATCAAATGTAAACTTGGTTTTTGTATAACTTAAACATATTCATAATAAACTGTATTTTATTATAGATTTTAAAAATCTGCATTGAGGGAAATGTTTCCACTAATGTTAATTAGCTAGTAACTGCTGTTTTCAGTATGCTTCAATTACAGTATGTTGCTTGATTATATGTTGCAAAGTAAATTTAAGGTTACCCTAGGCAGTTAGATAAAGTACTTTGTAGTTTAACAAACTGTTAGGGTAGGTTTTTTACATTTTTTTTTTTGAGGGAAGGTAAAAGTATAATACTAAAGCATTATTATCTCTCCTCATTAAATTAATCTGTATTTTTTATTTTTTAATTTTTTAAGATTTATTATTTAAAGATTTATATATTATGTATACAGTATTTGGTCTGCAGGTATGCCTGTGGGCCAGAAGAGGGCACCAGATCTCATTACAGGTGGTTGTGAGCCACCGTGTGGTTGCTGGGAATTGAACTCAGGACCTCTGGAAGAGCAGGCAGTGCTCTTTAACCTCTGAGCCATCTCTCCAGTCTGTATTTCTTATTCTTAACATGTATGTAACTAGACATGTTTCAGAAACATGAGCTAGCCATTATTTTTAGTTAACAATTGATAGCAGCATTTATTGAGTAACTGATGTCATGGGGAAGCTCTAAGGTCCTAAGGTCCAGGTTAACAAAATTAATAATATCTCTCCTTAAAAGTTACAAAGAGGCCAGCTGATGGTGGCGCTTGCTTTTTAATACTAGCACTCAGGAGGCAGAGGCAGGTGACCAACCTGGTCTACAAAGTGAGTTCCAGGACAGCCAGAATTGTTAAACAGAGAAACCCTGTCTCAAAAAAAAACAAAAAAACAAAAAAAAACAAAAAAAAGAATTTCACAAGGAAACTATTTTTACTTTTTGTTTCCTCGTTGTATTATATCCTTAAATGCACATAAAATACTGTTAAAAATAAAATAATTAATATACATGCACATATGAACAATTTTTTTGCTTCTTATTTTTTTAGTGTAAGCATTATCCTTGGTTTCAATTTTCACTTACTTTTCTTTTGATGTATAAGTTAATTTTAATGTAAGTCACATAGCTCAGATCCTAGGTCAGCTCAGAGTAGAACATGTTAGGATTGACCCTCTCTCCTCCGTCTCCCTCTCTCCTTTTTGTCCCCGTCCTTCCTTTTCCCCCTTTAGTTTCTCTTCCTGTGTAACCCAGGCTGGCTTTGAGCTTCAGCAATCTTCCACAGTATTATATACATAATGCGGGCTTGCCTCTGCTCTCCCAGCTTATCTTTGTTTCTATATTTATTCTTCTGATAGGAGTTGAACTTTTAAAAACAAAATGTAGTACTAAGAAGCAAATTTTAATGTTGAGCTCATTGAAATAATTGTCAGTTTTGTTCTTTTTTTTTTTTGCTTAAGTTTTCAGAAGTCAGGGACTTTTTGATCTTTGTATGTTTCTTTTTGTTTTAGTTTTATAATATTAGATAATTTTGTTTCTTGTTCTTTGATCATTTAAACCAAGCTCAAAATTCATGTGGATGGTTGTGCACAGAGAATGACATTTATATTTACACTTGAGACTTGGCCCAATTACAAGTTGAAGTAGTTGACACAGTTTGCTTAAAATAAATTTCATGATTTAATCCTGTGAACTGTATGTATCTATTTGTCTTAAGGAGATAGGATATTTCGCTTTTGTTCATGATGTGTTTAAATTTAGATATCATGTTTCTTCATCATTGTACGAGAGTAGCGCCAGTTTCTTATTGTGTACCTACATAAAAGAGGCAGATTAATACATTTAAATTGTGTTGTCTATGAGTACTTATATCCCCTTAGAACATTCTTAAAGTTATCTTATTTCTTCAGCAGGAATTGTGAAATGACTTACTGCGTAACTAGAGAATAAGTTGTTTCTGCATAGATAGGCTTCTAATACTCATTGAACATCTGTAATAAATACTGAAATATGCCATGTGTGGTGGTGTATACCTCATGTCCCACCCAGCACTTGAGAGACTGCTTGGGGGCACCTGGTGAGACCATATCTCATAAAACAAAATAAAAAGAAAAAAATGGAACTATATATCTACAATTAGTACTTGTAAATGCTGAAAATTAGTGAGCTTATTACTTTGTAGTTGAATTTTTAGGTTCAAAAAAGTTTTGATAAATAACCACAGCTTAGAAGCAAGAAGAAGGTTGAATCCAGTATTTATAAACAGGAAAGTTAGTATATTTTGGAATCTTTTGGAATTAATGTAATTGGGGAACGGCTACAAGGTTACGTATATCCTGTAAATTATTTTAGAGTATGTCTTTTTTATCAATCAAAATTTCCTGAGGAGTTTACATTAATTTTTTATTGTTTGTGATGATGTATGCCTGAAAAAAAAGAAGTAATCCAAATATTCTTGAATTATAGGCTGACTTCCCCTGTCTAGGGGGCACTGCCATTTGTGTGTGGCTTCTGGCTTTGATAGCGGAGAATAGCTCTTCTGTTGGGTTTAGGCTAACTTTTAAAGAATGTATTTGTTCTAAGTAGTCCAAGAAGTGCTGAGATCCATGTCAATATTCAGAATTCATATTTTCCTTGAACAGAAGGTTGTGATAAAATGGTCCATGGTGTGTTTTCATTGCCTGTTGAAAGACTTTCATGCAGTTAAAATAAGCATTTTGATGGTGGTTGAATTAAGAGTTTTTGTCAGTCTCTTCTCATCATGGATGATTAGACTAAAACGTCTGCTTGTCTTGACTTGAGATCACCACAGCTTCAGATAACATGCTTTGTGATTGAAGGTCGAAATATTTTGAATTCTAATAGGCTGCCAGATGAATTGCTTGAAATAGACTGTAAAATTTCAAGGCATCCTTTTCCATCTGCTGTGAAAAGAACCATTGGGAATGGTTGAGCTTGATGATCATAGAATTACTGGATGGTGATTCTAAAACCCTCAAAGGGAAGTTGCTATGGAGATCTTGTTCCAAACTGTGAAATGATTCACCTTTGAAAGGCTGCAGGGTCTGAGAAGCTGAACACATCATTGTTCAGGTGGTCATTGGTTAGGAAATTGCTGGTGCCTGTGTAATCAGCACTCCTGTGGTAGTTAACGATCTAAAAAGGTTTGTTCTGAATGATGTGGGACAACAGCAACGTGCAGAAGACGCTTCTCAGTCCTGGCTTGTTCAGCTCGGTGCTTGTAACATGGTGAACTACACAGCTCAGACCAACTGCTTTATTGAGGAAATCTTTGGAAAACAAGATTTTGCATCAATGAGTTTAATGTCACAATAAAATGGTTTCTTTTGGAAGTAAAATTTTTATAGCAGTGTGACTTCTTGGTTTTATTTTAACCCGTCGTCATGTTGGTGATAGGATGGACACGCCTTATCTCTTAGGGTCCGAGCCTTTCCCATGTTGAGAGCTCACCTCTTCCATCCCTCACACTGTGTCAAGAGCCTTCTCACAAACCTGGAGGAGTGTCGAAAAGACCGCACACCACTGAGAGCAAGTGGAGGACACTTTCCAGATGGATAGGGAGAGAGTCTTAATTGCCTTTTCTGTACCAGAATGTTTCTTACATGCATTTGTAGCAGTACTTCACATTGATTTTTCTCTTTTTATTAACTGAGATACTAAGAATCAACTTTTACTTCTAGAAACTAAAGAGCAGAAGAAAACAGTTTTTGAAATTCATATGATCACCCAGTAAACTGCTATGCTTCCTTGTAAAAATTTCCAAATAAGTAAAAACAACTTTTTGCTTGATAAGTGGCAGTAATGTCAAGCTTAAGTAAACATACATGAAACCTCCTGAAAGACATTTGTATATCAAGTTTCTCTAAGTGGCGTTTTTTCCAAACATCATTAAGCTGGAATATATATATTCTATGTATCTATCTACAGATATACATATAGACTATGTGTATATAGAATAAATATTCTATATCTATAGAATGCACATAGAATATATGTATATATTTAAAACAGAACCATACATTTCTTGGTGGGCAGTCTTATGTACCCACTGTCACCTATCAAAATACAAGAGTGTTTTCACCTTCTATAGTGTTTGTCTTTTTGTTTTGTTTTGTTTTGTTTTGTTTTTTCGAGACAGTTTCTCTGTGGTTTTGGAGTCTGTCCTGGAACTAGCCCACTGCTCATGTGGCAAGTATAGTAAGCTGAGAACAGAGTTTGCCATGTAGTGCTTTTGAAGCAGGACTAGGTTGTTGAGCTTGCTTGGACGTTGCCCTTCGACCACTTCTCTTTGGCCTTGTCCCAGGCTTGTTTACGTGATCTTTGTCTTTCTCGGCATGTTTTCTAGCATCTTTTCTTGCTGTTCTTGAGTAGTTGATGTGACCGAGCTCAGAGAGAAGTGGCAACCACTCTTGCTCCTGGAGGTAGACCCTTAAGAGTGGCTGAAAGTGTGGACATTATCAAACCGTGCTTATTCTTTAGCCAAGAATATTTATCTTTCCACTTAAAGCCCTTGCGTCTTGGAGTTCTATTTATTTAAACATGGTTAATTTGAACTCAGGCTCAGTGGTAATGTGACAGTTGACCTGATAGCTTAGGTAACTGCCTGGCTACCATGTGACTAATGAGCAGGTGGTGTCTACCACATGGATGTGCTGGACAGAGGGATAGTTTCTGGCACAAGCGGAACAGCGCAATTTCATCGTATTAGGCAGGAGAATTTACAGTTGAAAATCTATAAATTGTTAGCTTCTGGAATTCTCCATGTAATTAATTAAAACTTCATGTAATTAAGCCCACAGAATGCAAAGCTGTAGGTAAGGAAGGATGAATGCACTTTTTCCTTATTATAAAATATTTCTCTATTTCTGGCAGTCCTTTTTTGAAATCATTTTTATCTGATTAACTATATGAGCTATTATAGTCTCATGCTTACTGCTCTCAGTCTGCTCACCTCTACTCTGTATCTTTTATGCTTTAGTTGTGTTTTATGCACTGTATATAGTTATACCTAGGATTAGTTCTGGCAGTCCTGTGATTCCCCCCCCCCCCCCCCCCCCCCCAGTTCTCCAGATTAAGCCCAGGGCCTCACTACGCTAGGTAAATGCTGTAACTTCAGTCTGGCCGTTGTTTAGCAGACTTAGTTATAGGTTTGATTCGATATGTGGGTGTTTTACTTTGTTAGCATGCTTTATCCTTATGGTTATTTTCTTTTCCTCCCTCCCTCCCTTCCTTCCTCTTTCTTTTGTACATTTATACATCTTCCGCTCTTAGTATTAATTTTCTCATTGACTAGATTTTGAAAATTCATTTTTAGAGGTTTCACTAGTGATTACAATCTGCATTCTTAACTTTTTAGTTGTGAACAAGTGTTCTTAACTTTTTTATAGTTCATATTGTATTACTTCATATAAATACAGAAAACTTGGATGTTTCCTTAAGCCCATTTTCCCTGTCCGTTCTTTATGTTGTGGTTGTGCTAAGTATATATATTCTGATCCTTACAATTTAAAGCACTGAACTAAAACTCGCATTACATAAGATCATCTCAAAGGGGTACTTTTTCAGTGACATTTAATGCATCACATAACAAGTTTTTAAAACATTTTTCTTTATTTGTATTAAAAATCTGGGGGGGCTGGAGAGATGGCTCAGAGGTTTAGAGCATTGCCTGCTCCTCCAAAGGTCCTGAGTTCAATTCCCAGCAACCACATGGTGGCCCACAACCATCTGTAATGGGGTAGGGTGCCCTCTTCTGGCCTGCAGGCATACACACAGACAGAATATTGTATACATAATAAATAAATAAATAAATATTTTAAAAAAATCTGGTACTTACCTATTCCACCACCATTCTCTTAACCCTGAAGTCCTTTAGCATAAGACTGCTAGCAATACATTCTCAGTTTTCTTCCATCTGGAAATGAATTCATCTCAGCTCATTCATAAAAATACTTTAATGAGTAAAATATTTTTGGTTCACAGGGTCTCTTTTTCTTTCTGTGTGTTACTGTCTCATGGCCACCTTAGTTTCTGGTGCGATGTCAGCCACGAATTTAGACATTTTTCTGTCTTGTTTTTGTGACATTCTGCTACAACTCTGCCAGCCTTGAAGTTTTTTGAGTTTATTCTTCTTGTATTCATTGAACCTCATTATATAAATTTCTTTCTTGCAATAAATTGGACCAATTTTATGTATTAATTATGAAAGTTTCTGTCATACACTTTTTTCTCCTAGGTTTCCAGTTCCATTAGGCCATTGTTCCTAATGACTCTGATGATCATTTTGTTCAGATTTATTTATTTCTATACAAACTATATCATTTCTGTTGTTTTCTTTAAGTAAGCATTCTCTCTAGTCATCTTAGTTTTTTTTTAAATGTCCGTAGTTTCCTTAAAGATATTTAATCTGTTACTCCACCCCACTCCTCGTTATTTCCTTTTTCTCTTATTACCAGTAATAGGGTTTTTTTAAATTCATTTTGAGAGCTTGTTTGGGGGTTTATTTTTTGTTCATTTTGAGAGCTTGTTTGGGGGTTTTAGCAGGGCCGTGCAGCTACTCATATACCCTTGACCCTTGAAGACCGGCCCTCCTCTATTCTGGGAAGGTCGTCCTCTTCAACTGAGCATGCAGCTTCAGGAGGGACGCACATGGAGCTCTTATGGAGTGCTGGGGGAGGAAGGGGACCCCCGCCTAGCCAGCCAGGTCAGCCAGATCACCCTTACATCCTTTTTGTTCATTCTGTACATCACTTTTTGAAGATAGTTTTGAGGGACACTTAAATTTATTATGCTCCTTCCAGCATCCAGGCCATCTCAAAGCTCAATCTCACTTGTTCTCTTTTCTCCTAATAGCAGGCTTGGCCTCCCATAGGCAATTTTGGCTCTACCTGGATATTACAAGTATTAAGATTCCCTGTTTGTTTTTCTCCAATATGTGGTGCTTTCTTGTATCCGTTGGAAACTGATCTTAGATTGTCAATTCCACATCTTAGAGGTGACTTCAGCCTCGTTTCAGACACTTTACCTCTTATCTGCTTTGAGTCTGCCACCTGTCCATGGTTCTAATGGGAGTTGAAGACACACTAACTGGGAGGGTTCCCTTTATTTTTTCTGGCTCTTTCCTTTCCCTTTGAACTTTTCCATTGACATCATTTCTGGCTTTTTGTTGCTTCCTGAGTCAGGAATCCCGTGTCTGCCTGCTTCTTGAGCTGTGCTGCCAACCTTGGTCCCTGCTCCATCATGAGAGGGCAATCACCATGAGTCAGCCTGTCTTGTATACTCAACAAGGCTAAAATGGCTTCTGATTAGTCTCTCATTTTTAATTCACATCTGAGACTTTGTCTCAGCCTTCCTAGTAAGTTTTCTCCACTGTGAATAGCTAAGTCATGTGGCTGCTCCTTGAGTAGTCACTATAGGAAGATAGAATAATCTAATCTGCAGCTGCCTGAGTTCCTAGGAAACTGTTGGGAGTTAACAGAAGTCAGCACATATTGTCAAACCTGACTTTTGTGTTAACTTAGACAGGGGAACTATGTGTATATGATTTAGGAGCTAAAGCCAGGTGTGGGGTTGCACTTTTTTTATCCCAGCACTCAGGGAGTTGGATCTTTTTGAGTTCAAGACAACCCTGGTCTACATGGAGAGTTCCAGGACTATGTAGAGACCCTGACTCAAAAATGTGTGTGTGTGTGTGTGTGTGTGTGCGCGTCCTTTAGAAGCATGTTTACTATGATTCCTGACTGGAAAATATCTTTCTTGTCCTGGTAATACCTCATAATAGTGGTTTAAATGATACTATTATGAGAGTTGAAGCCATGTAGTCCTGATGAAATTTCATTGTTAGAACTGTAATAAAAATATTTCCTCTTCATTAACTATGTAGTAAAGTTCATTGTTCATGAAAATGGCAGTGAAAGATTCTTTTGTGGGATGGCCAAACAGAGTGTTTTTCAAGACTCCCTGTTCTCAGAATCATTTTGTACTGGTTCTGTGCTGTCTATACCAGTAAAGGATGGCATAGTATGAATCTAATTCTTTTTTGTCTTTATGTGATTAAATGAAGGAATTCTGTACTCCACGAGAGGAGAAAAAGCCTTGTGATATCCTTTTCCACAGGCGCTCCATGTTTTCGTATGGGTCCAATACTGACTGCATGATTTCTGTAATCTGTCACCCTGTTCTGTTGGTCTTTTCTGAAAGTTCACTTTCTGTTTTTATTGTATTTCTACCACCACTTAACTGATTTTTGTAATAAAATGTTATTGAGTTCTCTCTTTTGATCAGTGTGATCCTGGAACCATCTGTCTCGTAGCCTCATTTTCTCTAAGATGCAGAATCTCCAGCAACAGCCTAGCAGCCCTAAAGCAGGAAGAGGGTGGTGATGTGCTGGATGCAGGAGGACGGAGAACAGCTGCTCTCCTTTCTTCCTCCTCCAGTGTCACCCTCAAGAGAAAAGGTTCCCAACCATTTTCTTTAAATGTTAGGTTTTAATTATTAGTTGTTATTTTGTGTGTATAAGTGTTTTATAAGCCTACATGTCTGTGCACCATGTGTGTGCAGTGCCCTTGCAGACTAGAAAAGGGCATCGGATCTTTTGGGCCTGGAGTTACAGACAGTTGTGAGCCACCTTAAGACTGGTGGGAATTGAACCTGGTACCTCTGGAAGAGCAACCAGTGCTCTTAACCGGTAAGCCATCTCTCCAGTTTCAGTTCTCAACAATTCTTATATCACATTGTAATTAATTCTGTCCAGGAATTTTGATTCCATACCCTAGGTGGGGTTGGGGAGTAAGCCTGCCTTTCAGAATGTAGAAAATTATGTGCATTTGGTTAAGTTTTAATAATCTTTAGAAGGATGTATTGTTGTATGCTTTAAAATATACACAAATGAAATCTAGCAGTAGCTGACTATTATCATAATGACTATTGAGTTTTATCTGTGCTGACTGTAAGACAAAGATAATGAATACATGAGCATACATTTATTAACTAGAGAGCAGTAATTTCAGACTTGGTATGAGACACAGAAAAGGAAAGACCCCATCTGGGAATATAGCTAATATTCCAGGAACCAGAGTTTTGGTGTTAATCACCTTTAATTGTTACAGAACCATTAAGAAATTAGAGGTATCACCATTTGAGGGTTATTGCACTTGGTTATGCTACTGCCTCATACCTTTCTGGGGTTCCAGTTTCTTCCTAAGTTTTAAGGCTCTTTGTTGTTAAGAATTAGTGTCTTTTCTGGCATACTCTTGCTGTTCTGAATTTCCCTCAGACAAACTCTTTGTGTCTTTAATGTACCTTATGCATTCCATCCTTGCTTTGCTTAGCTGTAACCCAGTTTTCTCCTACAAGGGCCATGTGCTCTGTAAACTACTTCTCTCTGTCCCCCTTTTGCCCTTTCTTTCCTATCTGGGAGTTCAGAATTCCCCTTTAAGCAGTTCCATTTCGTGCAGCCAACCATGTTTTGGTTCCATCCATGCCTTCACCAACTATTCTTACTTCACCAACTGTGCCGGCAGCTCTTTGTGAGTACGTATCAGTATCATGCCATTTACTTCTGTCCCCCAGATGCCTAAAATCTTCTTTTTATTGAGCTTCATAATCAGATGGTTATCGATTTCATGACTCATATTTGTTTTGCTCTAAACCAAGCTAATATAAATTGTGCCATGGTGGGTTTTATACTGCTTCACTTTGCTGCCTAAGAGAGCATTGCAGATCACTTTTTAGAGAAGTGAAAATATATTCTTATATCTTAACCTTTGGCACGTGTTGTTGGGCTTCCACGGATAGGCTTTCTGCTAGTCACATGCAGATTTATATTTGGCATATGTACAAATAGGATATAGATATGTTTGAGTTTACACTGTTAATTTTTTCATTATTATGACTTCAGTTTTACGTTGTCTCTAGTATTAATGCTTTTATCTAGGGTTAAAACTTAGCTAACAGTAACATGGTATCATATTTGATACAATTAAGCACATTTTATGGGTACAAATTTATATAAAGGAAAGGAAATCTTATTTTAAAGATGAACTGCACTATTTAAAATAGAAATCTGAGATCCTTTTGACATTGCAGCTGAGTTAAACAAATAATCTTTCCACCATTATAAGTAGTACATGTAGTTAAAAATACATTTATACATATTATTTTTAAAAACCTAGTTAACTTTAAAATATGTAAGTTTTCTTGTCGTTTAGGGTTCTGTGAGGCTGATCATCAAGAGGGTTGCAAATCATTGGTGGTTTCTATTTTCAGATTTCCACATCCCGGAGTAATTTGCTTTAATTTCACCCAATTTAACCTATACTTCACACCATCACCATTCAGCTTTAATAGCTATGTTCTATGCATAAGAAAAGCAGATAAATGTCCACAATTAGGCTGCAAATGATTACGACTAGTTAGGGCTTTAGGAAGACAAAACTTAAAGGGCTGTGGCGCCAAACAAAGCACAAAGGAGGCTGGAAATCCGGCCCGAGAAGTCAGGGCCGCCTGCATCTGATTTCCACTTGATAGTTGATTTTACTTTTCCTAATGTATTGGCAGGTGTGCCCGTTCTGAGGATTGTTCATCGTTAAAGAATATTAGGAGTGCTCTGTTGTTAATTTACTTTGCTTGTAAATTTTTTTACTTCCTTGAATTTCAACATAGATAATCAGGTTTAATTAAAATGATAGCATTTAAAAACTATAGATGGATAATTCATCTGAAATGTGCTGGCACTAATATGCCTTGTCAGCACATCTGTGAAGTGGACGCTTTCTGAGATACTGATGTATACGTCAGATGACCCTATAGCACATGTGATAGGAGTAGAGTTTTAATAATTCTATATAATGGATATATATTATATATAATTCTTAGTATGTAATGTTCTCTGCATGTGCACACACAGAAAAGGCTCAGAGCTTGCTTTAATTCTGTCAGTATGCTTCCCTCCCCTTTCTATGGCTTATGTTCTAGTTGACGGTTAGTATAAGAAGTTGTTTTAATGTATAAAGAGTTTGTTTAAAAGATAAATTAGTCCTTTTTATGTAACAGCATTTTAGAAAATATTTGTAATTAGTTTATAATTAAAATAATGCATACAATAGCAAAATGACAAAGTAAAATTTGTTATTTTGGTGAATATATCATTACATCTCTTTACAAATTATTTTTTTATATTTCAGTCAAAGTTTGAAGGGTGAAAATACCTTCCTGAAAATAGCATAATGAATATAAATATTATATAAAAATTATTCAAAGTTTTGTGTTAGAGGTCAGCTTTAGACATCCTGTTAGATATTCTCTCAGAAAACCTGCATTGATAAGTATAGCAATATTGATGTGTAATAACTTTTTATAATTTATGTGCAGCTAGAATTTAAGTGAAATACTCTTCATTTTATAAATGAAATGTTCACTGTTATATAAGGTAGCATACTTATTTAAAATACATACTTATTTAGATACTTTATTTTCTTAAATAATAGCCAGATAATGCCATGTTAATTTGCTTAAACCCAAATAAATGTAATTGGAATAATCAATGTCATTGTGTGTCTTATTCACTGTAGCAAACATGTCTATAAGCGCAGGCATAGCTGCCAACTTTAAAACAGTGCTCCGGAATCAGTTCTTCAGGCACCTTTAGTGTTAAGATCCAGTGCATGTGGGAAAGAGCAGTGAAGCCTAACTTTAAATGGCCTTATTTTTAAAGACACTAGTTAATTCTCTTTTCTACAGAGTAGGCCGGTACGGTCATGCAAGACAATGCAGCTCCACAGCGTCGGTTCTGTTAAACTAGTTTCATATGCTATATCATAAAACTTTCAGTCCAATCAGCAACTAAATTTAAATACTGCAAATTGTAGCAGCAAAACAATAATTCTGCTGATTAGCCCCTTTCCATTTCTTGTAAGTGAACTGTTTATGCTGTTGAGTACCTTTTGAAAAAAGAAAAAGCCAAAACAGCCTTGATTAGTCAAGGAGTAATTGGATGACTTGATTTTAGCAAGAGAATGAATTGGTTGATGATAGCCTGTAACTAAGTGTAGTGGTTCTGTTCAGATGAATACATAACATACAGCCATCAGATCCCGACAGGTAGAGCTTATGGCAGTGCTGACAATCTAGTGGTGGGGTGAGAAGACAGAAATGGAGGTCAGCAAGTTTGCCATAAAGTCTTTCGCTACAATTTTTGAGCTAATTTTTGAAGGAATTCAACATTTGTATTCCCCCACTTTGGGGATAAGTGTCAAAATCCTGTATCTTGTTATTGTAGTTCCCCGAACTGTCCTCCAAAGACGAAGGTCTAACGTGGTCATTTGATCAGAAGTGTTGCATCCTTTCCCTTCCCTTTCTGTTAAAGATCTGGAGTGAGTGAACATGGTTTGTTAGTGCAGCAACCATTGGGTAAGCTGACTGTCCTCCTTGTATTCCTATCTAACTGCCTGAAGTCTTGGTTATGCCAGAATATTTGCATACTGCATTCTTATAATAACTCCTTGGTTATTTTGAAGACTGCATATGAAATAGAGTACAGTTTTTAACAAACATCCTCATTTATAAGTAGTCGTCAGTAAGCCCAGTTGTACTGTTACTATCATCTCTTTATCCCTCCCCCAAGTATAATATACTAGTTGCGTCTTCCGTGCTATAATGTGTATGTGGGCCCACAAGTGCCAGTTGCATAAAATATGGAGTCCTTTTTTTTTTTTTTGCTATGTGAAGGAAATAGCAGAGGTAGACCTGCATAACTAGCTAAAGGGGTAATAAACGCCATAAGGTATAGGCCCATCCAAGTCGCTCTGGCACTGGCTTTGATTTGGCACCACCTGGTGGTGAGTACTTGCTTTGGTTTAACTATCCGTGGTCATGGCTAGATTTTTGTGGACAGATGAGATCTCTTGAAGTAGGCTTCTAGAAATCTCTCAAGTAGTTGGTGTGTATTTTGTTGGGCCAATTCAAGTGGGTTGTATTGGAAGACTAGCGGGAAAGTAAGATCCTACGTAACGCAGTCTGTTCCGAAGGACATACTTGTTTATTGTCTTCAGTCTCTCCAGTCTTGGTCTGCCTTCCGTGCTTCATTTACCACTTAGAACTGTGAGTCGTGTAGCCAAGAGCGTAATCATTTTGTCTGACATATGTTGCCTGGTTTGAGGGTATCTACTACTTCCATAATAATACTTTTGTTTGGTCCAAAGATGTGATCCCCTGATATAGTCATCATCTTCGTATTCCAATACCAAATAAATGATGAGGGGTTCTTCTATTTCTTTATTCCCCCCTTCTGTATATTAGAAAACTGAATTTAAAGTAAAAACCCAATAATATTTTGAGGAATGGCTGTATAAAACAGCTGTTTTTAAAATTAATCTGTATTTTTATTAATTAGGCCTTTTTAAAATTAATAGCTATTACATGTCTACATTGTTCAAGTATTTAAACACCAGCTTAAAACTCTAGTAGAAACAATGTTTTCTCTCTTATCACAGCATCAATACATTTAAATATGCTACTAAAAATAATTTATACTTCCATCAAAGCCTGTGTGTGAATCTGAATCTACATTCCAGTTGCTCTGTGCACTGCCTCTTTTCTAGTTTGAAGCCTTGAGGGTTTTTCCCATCAACCTGTTATCCTTTATTCTAGATTAACTTTTTTTACATTTATTATATGCTGATCTGTCTTTCCTATTTGATTGTAAATATCTTGGGGAGCATAAACTAATTTTATTCTGCTTTCTTCCCCTTCTGTAAAGGTTTCACAGGAGAAGAAAGGGCCTGAACTGCTCTGGGCAGCTGGTTTCCTCCTGGTTGCTCAGGTGTTGCTCAGCTTCTTTTCTGCGTGCTTGACCTCGTGTGACCTCCCTTTGTTTTGATGAACTTGCAAGTCCCTTCAGTCTTAAAAACCTGGTGGTTTCTGTTTAGAGTGCTGCTGATTGGATTGTTTTTCTTGGACGGTTGTAATTGGTCAGACACTTGTTCAGGAGCTGTGCCCATCTGCTTTTGTTTACCGAGTGTACTTTTCTGAGGTTTGCAATATGAGATCGTGGGACCTCCTTGCTTGGCAGTGACTGTTCCAGTTTTCTTATCTTGAGGAAGTGCCTTTCCACCCAACATCTAATAGAGACTTGTTTAAAAATGTCTAGAAGGTGTGTATTTTTATGGTGCTACACACACTGAATCCCAGCATTCAGGTGGTAGAACAAAAACAAAAAAAGTAACGTTCTACAAACAAACAAGATCATAGAGAAAGTTCTGAGAGAAAGACTGCAAATGGCTGCCTCACTAGTGGAAGGCTGCTCAGGAGATCAGGTCAAACCCCCCCCCCCCCAAGTCACATTCATTCCTTTTTCTTCTTTGTTTGTTGAGACAGGGTTTCTCTGTGTAGCCTTGGCTGTCCTGAAATTCACTCTGTAGGCCAGGCTGGCCTAAACTCACAGAGATCCGCCTGCCTCTGCCTCATGAGTGCTGGATTAAAGGCGTGCGCCACCACCGCCCAGTTCACATTCACCCTTAAAATGCGTAGCTTCGTCTCCCCTCTTCTGCAAAGCAGCCTTAGAAGAATCCAGATCTGCGCGTTCCCTACTACCTCTGACTCATATAAGAGTTTGGAGATTTCTTTGGAATAAAGTACAATAAAAATGATTATTGAATATACTGTGTGATTCCTGGGACAAATATATATTATTCTAAATGCAGTTTCTGAGAAAATCAGTTTTATATATTTCTGAGGAGTGGTATTATAGGGAGGGTGAAATGCAGAGGACATAGGGCTTTTACTGCCATTTATGTTTCTGTGAATAAAGGGTTTCACATGTGCTACCTGCCGTTCAGTAAATAGACTGAGCAGCAAATCTTGGATTATTTTCTAATGCTGGTGCCACAGTAGCGCACTTTGAAACTCTCTCAGCCTTCCCAGCCTTCTTCTGCACTCAGTCATGCGTCTGCTGAGAATACTGTTCCTCCTCCTACCTCCAAAGCACGTCTCACACACAGTATTTTTCATAGCCTCAGTCTCACTGAAATGAAATCTCCATGAGTTTCCTCTGACCTTTCCCTGTATTTAAACTGCTGCAGTAATCTGTCCATTCTATTCATATGACCTGTAATATGCACTTTAAATATTAAAGCATATGATCCTGTTCCTAGCTGACTGATCTTGTCTTTCCATTTCCACCTGTGCCTTGGTCAGAGCTGATAGATACACAGTTTGGTCTAAGGTAAGATAATGAATAAGAGAATCAATGAATGCTTCTGTATTTATTCATATTGAAAATAAATATATAATGTCATAGAAAAAATGTACATTCTAGAAGCTAAAACAGCAAAAGATAAATTTCACAGCACATATTAACGTATTCAACAGACATTGCTAGGAAACCAGTGCTGAGCATATCAAACATGTAAGGTAGCGGATACAGAAAAGTCCTTATAATTTCTTGTCACCTCTGAATTCCCCATCAGTTAGTGCTGGGCTCTACTCCTTTAGATTATAAAGCACCTGCATAGAGTTCCAGAGAAGAAAGTGGTCTTATGATTTTTCTCAGTTGCTCACTTTCTTCCATCTGTATGGCACACTTGGAGAAATGTGGTCTGAGATCTCTCCTGAGTCTGACTTTGTAGCATGAGAGACTAATGATCACCAGAGAGCACATAGACTCGTTATGTAGATGACATGAGAGCACTCAAATCTGAAAATAAAACAAAGTAGAGTTACAAAGACTGTTTAGTTAGGGGATAAGAAGGATGATCTTAATGAGAAAAAGTAAAATGTAGTTAATTATCCAATTGGAAATGTATAACAGTTAAAAATATCTGGTGCTGAGAAGGATGTAGCTTAGAAAGAAGGCATATATATGTATGTATGTATGTATGTATGTATGTATGTATATCCCTATATATATGTATATGTCCCTATATATGCCTTCTAAGCTTTATGTATATGTATGTGAGCTTGAGCTGAGGATATGCACATGGAGAAGATATTAGAGGGAGGCCTTTTCTACAGGTGGGAGACAATGGTGTGTTAGAAGTCAGGACACCAGTGAAGACAATGGTGTGTTAGAAGTCAGGACACCAGTGAAGACAATGGTGTGTTAGAAGTCAGGACACTGGTGAAGACAATGGTGTGTTAGAAGTCAGGACACCAGTGAAGACAATGGTGTGTTAGAAGTCAGGACACTGGTGAAGACAATGGTGTGTTAGAAGTCAGGACACTAGTGAAGACAATGGTGTGTTAGAAGTCAGGACACTGGTGAAGACAATGGTGTGTTAGAAGTCAGGACACCAGTGAAGACAATGGTGTGTTAGAAGTCAGGACACTGGTGAAGACAATGGTGTGTTAGAAGTCAGGACACTGGTGAAGACAATGGTGTGTTAGAAGTCAGGACACTGGTGAAGACAATGGTGTGTTAGAAGTCAGGACACTGGTGAAGACAATGGTGTGTTAGAAGTCAGGACACTGGTGAAGACAATGGTGTGTTAGAAGTCAGGACACTGGTGAAGACAATGGTGTGTTAGAAGTCAGGACACTGGTGAAGACAATGGTGTGTTAGAAGTCAGAAGTCAGGACACCAGTGAAGACAATGGTGTGTTAGAAGTCAGGACACTGGTGAAGACAATGGTGTGTTAGAAGTCAGGACACTGGTGAAGACAATGGTGTGTTAGAAGTCAGGACACCAGTGAAGACAATGGTGTGTTAGAAGTCAGGACACTGGTGAAGACAATGGTGTGTTAGAAGTCAGGACACTAGTGAAGACAATGGTGTGTTAGAAGTCAGGACACTGGTGAAGACAATGGTGTGTTAGAAGTCAGAAGTCAGGACACTAGTGAAGACAATGGTGTGTTAGAAGTCAGAAGTCAGGACACTAGTGAAGACAATGGTGTGTTAGAAGTCAGGACACTGGTGAAGACAATGGTGTGTTAGAAGTCAGGACACTAGTGAAGACAATGGTGTGTTAGAAGTCAGGACACTAGTGAAGACAATGGTGTGTTAGAAGTCAGGACACTGGTGAAGACAATGGTGTGTTAGAAGTCAGGACACTAGTGAAGACAATGGTGTGTTAGAAGTCAGGACACTGGTGAAGACAATGGTGTGTTAGAAGTCAGAAGTCAGGACACTAGTGAAGACAATGGTGTGTTAGAAGTCAGGACACTGGTGAAGACAATGGTGTGTTAGAAGTCAGAAGTCAGGACACTAGTGAAGACAATGGTGTGTTAGAAGTCAGGACACTAGTGAAGACAATGGTGTGTTAGAAGTCAGAAGTCAGGACACTAGTGAAGACAATGGTGTGTTAGAAGTCAGGACACTGGTGAAGACAATGGTGTGTTAGAAGTCAGGACACTAGTGAAGACAATGGTGTGTTAGAAGTCAGGACACTGGTGAAGACAATGGTGTGTTAGAAGTCAGAAGTCAGGACACTAGTGAAGACAATGGTGTGTTAGAAGTCAGGACACTGGTGAAGACAATGGTGTGTTAGAAGTCAGGACACTGGTGAAGACAATGGTGTGTTAGAAGTCAGGACACTGGTGAAGACAATGGTGTGTTAGAAGTCAGGACACTGGTGAAGACAATGGTGTGTTAGAACTCAGGACACTAGTGAAGACAATGGTGTGTTAGAACTCAGGACACCAGTGAGATGCTATCAGGAGACTTGCACAGCAGAAGTAGCTCCACACTCTAGGTACGATGAATCCCAATTCTAATAAAAATATCAAATTTTTCTGTGTATTTAAAGTATCTGGTACAGTATAGAACAATAAGTGGGATCTTGTTGAGAGGTGAACCCTCCTGTCACTAAGGAACAACTTCTCTCTCTGCTTCTGTGGAGAGAGAGTCGCTGCATCGCGGCACCTAAAAATGTGAAGCCCTTGAGCGGTTGAATATAATTAACCACAGGTGTTGACTCTGAATTATAATTCATAAGTTTTAAGTGACTTTAGGGGTTTCTTAGATGGTATGATTGTATAATTATGTACAGTGTAAGAATAGTACTAGTAGCTGTTGGGCAGGATTTTCTGGTGTTTTGTACGCCTGAAATAACTGTGGTATAGTAGTGTTTACTAGTGTCAGTTAAGTGACGACACTCACAATCAAAGGCTTCTTGTTTACAACTATCCCACTAGAAGCCTCCATTTCAACAGAGCTCATCTTTTTATATCTGTTTCTTTCTATCTTATCTTCCTCACCCAATATTTTTGTTTCGATTCATTGCTTAAAAGTATGTTATTTGGGAGCTGAAGAGATGGCCCAGTGGCTCTTCTTCCAGAGGACCTGAGTTCAATTCCCAGCACCCACATGGCAGCTCACAACTGTCTGTAACTCCAGTTCCAGGAGATCTGCCATCATCACACAGACATGCATGTAGGCCAAACACCAATACATATAGAATAAAGATAAATTAAAATAAGAGTATGTTATTTTTAATTTTAATAAAGTCTTCAAAGTAAGGGAAGATAATGAACAAGATTTTTTTTTTTGATTTCTCGGAACTCAACTGACCCACTTTATTATTCTTATAGTCAATACTTATTTGTCTTAAGATCTGGATTATTTTTAATCACAGCATTCTTGATTGCTTCCATATAAGTTAATTAACTGGTGCAAAAGCTCCCTGTGAATCATTTATAATTTATTTAATTTTAGATTAGCCTCTTAAAGTCAGCTACATGTACATTTTGTTTTACTAAGATTTAAAATTTTTAAATGTATTTTATGTATTTGAGTGTTTGGCTTGTATATGTGTATGTGCATTGTTTGAGTGCTTGGTGCCTGCAGAGACGAGAAGAGGGCAACAGCCCCCCTGGAACTGGAGCTACAGACTGTAGTGATATTTTGTTTGTGTTTTAGCAAATAAAGCTTGCCTGAAGATCAGACCGCAGAGCTAAACTACTGGAGGCCAGGCAGTAGTGGCACACACCTTTAATCCCAGGACATCTCTGTTAGTTCAAGGCTGCCCTGGGCTACACAAGATTGAATCTGTCTAAAAGAGAAACAGAGGTCCATACAAAGGTGATCCCTACAGTTGGGATCCCATGCCTCTAATCCCAGCACTAAGGAGGTGGAGACAGGAAGGGATATGACTGGGAAGAGACAGAAAAGGTCAAATGGTGTGCACTGATGACAATACTATACCCAGCTCATTGTTTTCTATGCTGACTTCAACATAAAAGCATATGTGTGCCTATATCTTCTGCTTTAGAAATGTGGCTTCCTGACTTTTTAGTGGTTTGGGTAGGAATGAATTAAAATGTAGATTTTTCAGAACATTTGCTGTTTACCTTGAAAGACAAGCTGGAATGTAATAATATGCAGATGCCTTGATGCTGATTTGATATGACTGTTTGTGTGGCGTTTCTTATCTCTTTTTCTAGAGCAGTGGTTCTCAATCTTCCTAATGCTGCAACCCTTTGTTATAGCTCCTCATGTTGTAGTGACCCCCAAACATAAAATTATTTTCGCTGCTACTTCACAACTGTAATTTCACTATTGTTATGGATTTTAATGTGAATATTTTTAGAGTTAGAGGACCTAAGGGGTCATGACCCACAGATTGAGAACCACTGTCCTACCAAGTATTCAGTTTGATTATATAATACCTTTTGCTTCATATCTAGTTTGGGCTTTTAAGTTTTTATGCATTGGCTTTACTATAATGCATATAAAAATCCTTTGACTTGAAACCATGTAGTGATCTCTCAGCTTCTCTTTTTGCCTTCCACCTACTCTGCCTGGCCCAGGCTATCCTGAAACTCACTGGCCTTGAACTCATAGAGACCCCGCCTCCTGAATGGTGGGATTAAAGGTGTGTGCCACCACAGCCTGCCTCCAACTCTAGTTGGAGTTGTTTTCTGCAGCTGACGTTCATCCTGTCTTTATGTCTCCCACTCCCGTTGAGTTTCTTCTCATGGCATTTGGGGTACAGTGGTGTGCTGCCATTGCCTTTAGTTCTTTCCTACTTCTGGTTGGTCTTTTAAACACGCTCTTTACATGAGAGTCATTGCTGGCTTCCTGCTGCCTAACGAATGAGATGCACACTAGACGCTGCTAGCTGTAGCTTCCTGTGTCTTTCCCTCTTCTGTGTACTCCTCTCCACTAAGGTTCTTTTCAACCTTCAGTTCAGCTTGAGGAACATAAACCTCTGTGAACTTTTATTTTTAAACTGTTTAATTATATCTGAGATCCTACTGGTTTTTGTTTGTTTTTAGCCCATTTATGCTTTTTTAAAACAGACTAGTTTGTTTTGCCAACTAGTTTGCACAGTGTACAAGACCAAAATCTTGTTTTTGTTTGAAATTCTCACAGTCTTAGCACATTGGTAGATTTATAAGGGAACTTATGTTGGTTGGGAATGTTATAATTAGCGAGTCATATTGTAGTTTGCATGTGTGTTGATGGTGGCAGTTTACATATCAAGTAATTCTTTATCCCTGCATTTTATAGTGTAGAGAATAGAAGGACAGGTCCAACCAGATCTTGTATCCTTTTATACACAAGACAGCCCTAGGTGTGCTGTGTAGAATATCGCTTCCGTGGTTGCGCTCTTCAATATGGTATGAAGCTTGACATTTTCTCCTAACATCTAGCATCCAAGAATATTTTGCAAACTCAGATGTAAGAAGTAAGATAGCAAAGTATGAGAGATGCTGGTGTGTCTCATTGGTGGAATATTTATCTATCACATGAGAGGATTCATTCTTAAGCACCAGCAAAACAAAAATCACATGAAAAAAACCACCAACACCATACAAAAGAAAAGGGTCTGAGAAGAAACTCATAAAGACAATAGCGGAGAGCAAGGGAGCTGTGCTTACACAGCCGCAACGAAAGACTTGGTGCTCTCAGGTGAGCAGCCAGTCAGTCTTGAAGAATGTTGACTTGGTATCATGAAGGCTAGTCGTGAATCCATCTTCCTTCCCTCCCTCCCTCCCTCCCTCCCTCCCTCCCTCATGTAAGGTCTTGTATAGCTCAGGCTAATCTCAAACTTACACTTTGAGCCTCCGTCTCTCAAATACTAGGAATCCATGGGTGTCCCATGATACCTGACCAGTGCTTGTGGTCCTTGCTATAGTGGATTTCTGATAGTGTTGTGGAAGCATATGGTTTGAGTTATAAAAAGGCTTAAGACATGGAGATTTAGCAGATGTAGGCAATGCTTTCAGAATGTTTAGGTCTGAACTGGGGGAAGGAAGACAGCAACTAAAGTGAAATTAATGTCCTGGAGCGATTAACATATTTGATTCAATATAGAATCTTAAATTTACTGAATGAAGTGTTTGAGGGAAAGAATTTGTGAAATGGAGGATGTACTAATAGCCTAAGGTGTCAGTAAATCAAAGGAACAATCTGTGAACAAACATTTACGGGAAGGAAGGAAAAGAAGAAATGACTTCTGTGACAGAGAGTAAAACCACCTAGTACGGTGGTCCATGTGTCCATAAAGGCTGATGGTTCTGGTGTTCAACAGCATCCCGCAGTAAATGCGTTAGGAAAATTTAAATGCAGCTTCTTAATTACAACCCTCAATTTTATCCAAGTGCCCAAGATAATGGAGAGGAACCTGGTATTTGAAATTCTACTAAAAGAATAGGAACGTTAATGTAAGCTTCTTTATCAGTTTGTCTCACTTAAGCTTTTCATAATGAACAGTTTTTATAAAATAGGCCACTCTTTTTCTAAAACACAATAAAAAAGTTTATTTTAAATTTTAAGATTGTATTAAAAAGGTTTCTAAATTTTAGTTACAATTTTGGTCTTACAGTAATTAGCCAGAAAGAGAAAATCATTATTACTATATATTGTGTCTAACCGTGTGCGTGTGTGTGTGTATGTACAGAGAAAGACTGAAATATTAAATACAACAAACCTTTGCTTTTCAAACTCTTATTTTAAAAAGATTGGCCATAAACTAGGTCTAAATTGGGTTCCACCACAAAGATTACCCAGCAGTCCTATCACGTTTCCTTTACTATCTTCATCCCAAGCCTCTCCCCCGAGGTGCTCGGCCGCTCCCCGTCCCTGCTCTGGTCAATAACCTAGCCTTAGATCCTCAGGAAATAACGGCAGGTCCAACTCCACCTCTCTAGTTTTCATCCAACTGTCCCTTCTTCCTGGGGTAAAACTGAAAACACTACTATGCCTAGTGCACCTCTCTCCTGTCCGCTGTGCCTTAGTTTTCAGGGCTGTTGTTGACTCCCTGTGGTCATTAGCTCTATAGAAAGATAATTGTACAGGATGATTTTCACTGAGTGTCATAGAAGATGCAGTTGTTTCTTTTCTTTCTCCCCCCCACCCCACCCTTCCTTCCTCTTGATTTGGCTTCACACAAAGTTGACCTTGAGGTCACTGTATAGCCAGGCATGACCTTGAACCTCTGTACTAGGTTTACAGGTGTGTCCCACTGCACCCGATTTAAGCACTCTTGGAGATGAAACGAGCTCACTGCAATGCCAGAGAAACACTCCCGACTCACCTGCACCCCAGACGGACTTAGTTATCTCCGTCACTGGCAATGCTGCCTGTTGTTCTTAGTAAGAAACACTATTGTGCCCGTCAGCTGGGGCTTATGTGTTTGTTGTGTTTAGTAGGAAGTACACCCAGTTTGGGTTTTTTTGGTTTTTGTTTTTTGCTTATTTTGTTGATTCAAATTCTGACATTTGATACATCAGTTTCATGCCCAAAGCACTTAAATATTTAAATACCTATATTAATAGCAGTATATATGTATGGCTGAACAATCTACATTAAGATGAAAAATCCTCAGCGCTTGCGTTTTAGAACTCCCTATAACCTGTAACAAGAATGTCCTAGTCTATGTTTCATAAAAATAAACTGTATTTGCTATTTCTTTCTCAAATTCAAGCTATCTCACAAGTCTATAATACTTCTGTCTAAAATAATTGATACTCTATGTTAGAAAACATTTCTCAGGCAGTATAATCAAATGGATGATTTTGATGAAATTAATTTATGTGTGTTTACTGTTTTGTGCCTATATCACTGCTTTCTGTTTATAATATTTCATAGCATTTATTCATTTTTGTGATACTGTTCTTTATCTGGTAATTTGAGTAAATCCCAGCTGAATTATGTTGCCACATTATGTCTCCCGAAGGGCATAAAGTCAGTACACATGCTTCAGTAATATCTGGTTGTTTTACCCTTATGTTTCCAGTTGGCAATTTGAAATTATGGCTTCAACTGCACTTTAAATATGTGATAATAGCATGTGTTTCTAATAAGGGCCAGCACTATTTTGTTCAGATAGTGTGAATGGTTGTCACTCACATACGACAAATGCACCTTCATCTGCTTCTTTGATAGCCCCCTAAAAACCATACCCTCAAATCAGGCCGATGAAATTAGCTGCTGTGTAAATTGTGTGTCTGAGTGGTTCATTATCTAATCACCGTCAGAACCACAGTGATAAAGTAGATTGAAGCAGAGAAGAGGTCTGCCAGATGATTTGAGCTCCCCCCAAATCTGGTTTCCCTTGGAAACCCTAATAGTGCAGTTTAGAACTTCAGGCTTCCACGCCTGCATTCAATGTCTTTATATCCCAAACTTGAAAACAACCGGTAGCTCTGAAATAAAAGTTCTTTTTCCTATAAAGATAATAATGTTAACTTGTCCGTATCAGTTTTTTCAATGTTGACGCTCTTGAACGGTTATTTCTGTGGTTAGTATGTTAAGTGTTACCAAATGGTGGGGGATGCTGTGGTCTGCTGGAGAAGAGTTAAGAATAATTGATTTGATGTAGCTGTTTGCTCGCCATCTACAGTCTTCACTCTTCACTCTGACTCCTTCCTTTATCTGCGTACTGAATGGTTCTCTTTAACTCACTTTAGGTGCTTTTGAAGATGATGATATCACGCATGTTGAAGGAAGTGTAGATCCCATTCGAGATATAGAAATAATTCATGAAGAGCTTCAGCTGAAAGATGAGGAAATGATTGGGCCCATTATAGATAAACTAGAGAAGGTGGCTGTGCGAGGAGGAGATAAGAAACTAAAGCCTGAATATGTAAGTAAACATTTACAACTTTTAAGGAAATATTTACTGTTATTATTGAATTTTAAAATAAAATAAAAACTGATAAGTTTCATTTGAGGGCACAACAAAAGTATCATGGTGATTAGCAAGCCATGGTGTAGTAATATTGAGAATTTGCAAGGTTATGGATTTTTGAGTTTTAGTACTTAGTGAAACATAGCTTTGCAATGAAAAACTAGGTTTTGAAATATGAACATATGGACTTTATAGGTTTGAATTAGTGATTTACACAAAAGATGGATCTTACCTTGGGGTAGACAGAATGAGTATACTGTGTGTGTACACGTGTGTGGCATGTAGGTGCACATATGGTACAGTGTACATGTGAGGTCAGAGAATAACTTCAAGGGTTGGTCTTCTCTTTCCATTTTTATTGAAACTGGGCCTTTAGTCGTTCACCACTGCATGTGCCAGGCTAGCTGCTCTGTACACTTCGGGGATTCCCTCTCTCTGCCTGAGGAGCACTAGGGTTACAGATCCTACTGTGTGGGACTTTATGTGGATTTTGGGGATTTGAACTTAGGTCTTTGTGCTTCTATGGCAAGCACTTCGCCTAGTGAGCCACCATTATCTACACTACTTGGATATATTTTTAATCACATTAGTGAATTATTTTTAGTAGTATTGTGATAGATGTTTCAAGGTTTTGAAGTTTTATACAGTGGAATTGTACTTTTCATTAAAAAAGGAATGCCATAATTGTACTGTTTTATTTATTAACGCCTTCCAGTAACTGTTCTTGCCTTATGTGTAAGTTTGTTGTAGAAATAACTTTCTCTTTGTATGTTACTTTTATTGCAGTGTTTGTTTTAGTTTTCTGAAGGTGATTAGACCATTTCCCCTCCCACATTTATCTTGGTGTTTTTAAGACTGCACTCCTTAGAAAGAAACCCCGTGGCTCACAGAGCCGCAGCGCACCACTTCCAGAGCCTGCTTGCTCTTCTGAGGCTTTATGTTTCTGCTCTAAGCCAGCCTTTCAGTTCCTCTGGGCTTCCTTACTTGCTCACAAGCTCCCCTCTTTCTGCCATGTGGCTGACCTCGCTTTCATTCCTGTTCTCCAGCAGTTGCTGAGGTCTACAGCCATCTGCCCTGGGCTTTCCTTTTCAACCCTAGTGAAATCCTTCTCTTTAAATAAACTTTGGTTTTTCTGAAGGACGGAAGGATTCTATACTTGTCTTCTATTATTATCAATAAATAATAGTTAAGAGTGAAGCTTGATTTGGGGCTGGAAGACATGTGTGTTATCAGTTTCCTTTGTGCTCTTACTGCTCTTGGTCATTTCCTGTACACATGAAGTAGAGAATGAAGAGGTGTCTAATGAAATTGCATGAGGGTTAGGATAGAGAAGAAAATGGAAGATGAGTTTAAAAACTATTCCTTGGCTGGGAGAGGGGGACTGGAATGTACCTGTCTTCTGGACATGCCACGACTGCTGTGCCCATGAACTCACAGCGGCTGTTTGCCAGCATAAGACCCGCACAAGTACAAGCCGGTCATGGAGCAGGGAGGGGCTCAAAGCTCCCACCCCCAACCTGCATGCTATTGACAGCTAATGGCTGCTGGGGCAGGAAGAGTCTGTTTTATTTAAGGGTCTGGTCTTTGTTGCATTGACTGTGCTCCAGTGAATGCCCCATACTGATGAGTACATGAGTAATACAAATTGTACTTGGTGGGTTATTTAAAAATAAGGAAAAGACACAAAATTGGGGTGGTGGATCTGGGAGGAGTTGAGGTAAATATCCAAATACATTGTATGAAGTTATCAAAGAATTAATAAAATGTATAAAATAGTAAAGGTTAATACTAAGACAAAAATAATATTTCTAGAGATGGAAATGTTGCTTAGCTGTAGAATGTTTGCTTAGCGTGTGCACACACATACATAAATATCCTCACATACATGGCTATGCACCCCAGCACATACACAGATAGCAGGCATACTTGAAAGGTCAAAGCAGGAGGATCAGAAGTTATAGGCAAGCCTTATTCCTTACCGGAGGGACTGCCTCATTGTTGCGGGAGGTCCTCCCGCTTCTCCAACCTATAGCTGCTGAGATACCAGTCCATTGGGGCGTGGTCTCTCTCCCTTTAAAAAAGCGGCCACTTCCCTCTCCTCTCTCTCTTCACTTCCTGCTCCGCCGGCGACTAGACTCCTGGTTGCCTTTTAAACAAAAGGGGGAGGAGAAGCGGGAGGACCTCCCGCAACACCTCATGAATAAAAATGGGCGGTGAGATGGCTAGCGGGTAAATTGACACCCAAGCCTGACAATAGGAGTTTGGTTCTCGAATCCACATATGCCCTGTGGAGCCTGACCCCCATTACATGTGTGTATGCATAATATGAACATAAATACATACATAAATATGTTTAGAAAATCATCTCCTATTTTGTCTTATAAGAACTTTATTGTTAATCTTTCACATCTCAGTCTGTAATCTACCTGGGATTAATCTTGTTGTTAGGAGTGTTAAGGTAATTATCATGTTTGATTCTTCTCCCTATTTGGTAAGATGTTGTTCAGCAGCCTTTACTAAAATCTGAAATACTTCTCTTCCTACTCCAGTGAATGCCGCCTCCGTCATAGCAAAGAGCTTTGGAGTTTTAGCTCTAAGAACTCTCTTGCTGAAATGACAGCGACACACTAAAGACTTACTCCACTTTGCCATGGCCTCATTTTAACCAGTTCTCAAGGGCGGTAAAAAAAGAATTCTTGGAAGGGTGTGTAAAACTTATTTCTGAAATGTGTAGCCCAGGTTGGCTTTGAACTTTGATCCTCCTGCCTATGGGATTCTAAATCCTGGGATTTTGAGTGTGTAAAAACATGTATGCCATAGGCTAGTAATTTTCTTTCATTCATTCATTCATTCATTATATGTACAGTGTTCTGTCTGCATATAGGCCATGTAGGCCAGAAGAAGACACCAGCTCTCATTATAGATGGTTGTGAGCCACCATGTGGAATTGAAATAGAACCTCTGGAAGAGCAACCACTGCTCTTAACCTCTGAGCTACCTCTTCAACCTACTAGGAGTTTTCTTAAATGACTTAAATATATCTTCTTGTTGTTATTGTCGTTGGGACAGAGTGTCACATAGCCCAGGCTGACCTCAAGCTCTAAATAGCCAAGGATGCATTTGAATTCTTGATTTTCCTGTGTCTGCCTTCCAAGTTTAGGGATCATGGGGGTGTGCCACTGCACCTGACTTTATGTTTGCCTGACATAGAATCCAGAGTTTTGTTCATGCTAGGCCATCGTACTACCATCCGACTTACATCTTCAGCCTCCAAAAGCATCTTCACATTTTCTTATCTCTGTTTCTGGTAACTTTTGTTTTCCTTTCTGTCTCCAAAGATTTTTACCTATTCTAGATCTCTTATAAAATAGAATTATATGATTTTCATTCTTTTCTGTTTGGCTTATTCCATTAAACATAATATATTCAAGAATATCAAAATATCTATTTTTATCACTTTTATTTACTTAAGTATATGTGTGAGTGCCAGCTCACATGCATGTGTACCACATGTGTGCCCAGTACCCAAACTGCCTGTAACTCGATGAGCCAGCATGTAGGTGTTAGGAACTAAACTGTAAGAATAGCAATACTGTTAACTTCTGAGTGGTCTCTCCAGCCTCTTTATTGCTATTATAAAATAAATTTATAGAAAGCAAACCCTAAAGTTAAAAAATACTTAAGTTCATCAATCAGTTTAGAAGTTCATGACCCATAGGCTGGGGGAGATAGTGGGTGAAGTATTTGTAAGAGAGCCTGAGAGTGAGCCCAGAACCCATATAACAATCCAGCTGCCCTGGCACACTTACAGTCCCAGTACTGGAGAGACAAAGACAGCAGGGTCCCTGGACTGCTGGCCACCCAGCCCAGCCTGCCTGGTAAACTGCAGGCCAATGAGAGACTCCTAAGCAGTGACGCTGAGTTTGTCTTCTGGCTACCACATGAACACATACATACGCATCCGCACAGACATGAACACAAACACACACAGAGATCAGTAGTGATGGCTGGAGAGATGACTCACTGATTGAGAATGCTTGCTGCTCTTGCAGAAGACCTCATTCCCAACACCCATGCCCAGCAGCTCCCACCTGCTTAAAATGCTATCTCCTGGGGATCCACTCTTCCTAGCATCTGTGGGCACTTGCACACACATACACACACATCTATTTTTAATGTATATTAATCAGGAACATACTTAGATTATTATAGTTTATTATTTGAATCTATTCTATACTTTCAGGAAGTTTGAAAGATAATTTTTTCAAAGTGAGTGATAAAATCCTTAATTTGATGTGGTAATATCAATGCGGAACTCAAACTTTATGTCTTGTTTTTCTGCTGCCATGAAGTGACACCTTGACACGGCAGCTTATAAAAGAAACCATGTCTTGGGGGCTTGCTTTCGAGAGTGAATTCATGATCATAATGGCAGGGAATATGGTGGTAGGCAGGCATGATGCTGGGACTGTAGTTTTAGCCCACATCTGATCCACAGCTTCAAGGCAGAGAGACCAACTGGAAATGGTGTGGATTTTTGAAAGCCAACCCCCAGTGACACACCTCCTCCAACAAGGCCACCTCCTAATCCTTCCCAAGACAGTTCTACCAGCTGGGGACCAAGCATTGAAATACAGGAACCTATGGTAGCCATTCTCATTTAGACCAGCACACTGTGGTAGGTTGGACTACTTCAAGGGTGCAAAAGTAATTACTCTAGACACTGGTGAGGGGTTGAACAATGCTGCTGTTAAGCAACAATTGGAAAGGTTGAGCTAGTGTTTCCTTTTTGCTTTTTACATGAGAACCTCTGCATAATTGACTACAATTAACCAAATAATCCTAACACTATATTTTGCTTAATTTACAGTAATTATTTTTGGTAAAGAACTATTGTAAGGTTTTAGGGAACAAATTGGCTTCATACTTGGTTGTATAGCATGTGAACATATAGGTAAAAATTGCTAGAGATGAAAAACTTCTATGACCTTTACTCTCAGAAATTTTATTTTTAAATTGAAGCTATTAGTTGAAAGGAGCAGATTATTTTAAAAAATAAGATTTTCATCTTAAAATAAGACCATAAATGCAGTGAGCTTAAGAAAATACTCAAGAACAGTTTGTTGTATAGTCATATGCCTTTTGGTATTGAATTTTAAGTCGTGCCAGGACAGCTCCTGGAAGCTCAGCAGTCTGCTCTCTCTAGTGCTCTGTCACTCACAGAGGAACCTGCTTTTCCTTCTGTTGCCATTATGATTTATATCTTGCCTTAGATATTTTTATTTCTGACTTTTGTTTCTTTATAATTTATGCCTACTTAAAATTAGCTTACTTTGTCCAAGGTAGCTTGTCTGGTTCTCTCAGCATTTCTTCACTTGCTGTCTTATGTGTGCTCTATATTTTCTGATCCAGACTCAGGACCTGAGCACTCGCTCCCATTTTGGCAGAGCTCTTACAAGACACCTCTGCATGGGGTCAGATGCCCACTCGTTGTGACTGAGAGACTAAGCTCTTAAGAGAAGTTAAAGACTGGGCCACATTACTTTAGAAAGGACTAGGAGTCAATTACCATGGTGGACAGTGTGTTCAGTATGCTGTGCAAATGTTATGTGTACCTGCACACCCTGTTCTCCACTTGAGGACAGAAATAAGGAAGTACAAAGGTGTTTGAGACCTCCCAAGATAATGCAGAGCATTTGAATTTGGAGCAAGTGTCCCAAATATTGAGTTCATTTGAGACCAGACTATTTTAGTACCATCAGTTTGTATAGCATATGAGACAGAAGTAAATTTATATAAGAACTGATAACAAAAGGCTAGATATGTCACTGGTTTATATAAGGGGGTGTTGGTGTGCGCACACATGCACACGCGCATTAGAATGCTTTCTTAGGATACACAAGTTTGATCTCAAGCATCAAAAACAGTAGATCAAAAGTGGGACTTGGTGGTACACACCTGCAATCCCAGTAGTTCAAGGTCATCTAGGATTCATAGTTTCCTGTCTCAGAAACAACAGGAAAAATTAAAAATAAAAAGTGAGACATAGGAGAATCACAAGTTGAGGCTTGTCTGCTGAGTGAGAAGTTGTCACAAACAAATGACAGCAGAGAGCTAGAGCCTGACGGAGAGATATGATATCATGGCTTCTGAGTGTCAGCTGGGCAAACCGAGGACCTAAGTTTGTATCCTCAGCAACAATATAAAAGCTATGTTTGGTGAAGAGCAATCAAGGAAGATACCCAGCATTGACCTCTGACCTCCACACATATTATACATAAAGAGAAAAAGAAATACATAGCAATGCTATGTTACATATGACAGAGAAACAGTTAACCAAATATGTCTACCCATTCACTTTTACTTTCCCAGTAGCCTGCCAGACACAGGCAGGATTTTTAAGAAGACGAGCTGCTGTCCCCATGAACGTGACCTCCCGCAGGTCTTAGTAGTATCTGGCTTCTCTGTCTGTTCTGCTGCAGCTGTGTCCCTGTGCTTCCTCTGTGCCTCCATCCGCTCCTTACTCCACCCGATGACCATGTCCCTCACTCCAGAGGTCAAGATGAAGGTCTGTGGACACAGGAATTCTTTCCATTTTACAACAATCAAGCCTGAAGCCTGCTTACTCCTCTTATCCACAGGAAACCTTATACTTCTGTTTTTTCTTCTCTTGCATTTAAATGGCTTTTAGTTATAATTTATATACTTAAATATTCGCCCTCTTAAAGTGAACAATTCAAAGGGCTTTAGTATATTCATAAAGTTGTTTTTGTCCTGAGCAATACTTCCTTCCTTTTTTCCTCTACAGATTTTTTAAATGTTAACTAAAATTATTGGGTGCAGACATGTTCTGATAGGATTCTTTTCATATTCTTCATTATTTGCATATACCTTCTGTTACATTCTGAGGACAGAATCTAAATTCTAAACACAAATCTATTTATATTTTGTGTGTGTTTATGCATATCGCTGAAGATAGTTTCATGCAGTGTTTTTAGTATCCCTTCATTTTGACCGCCACTAACCACACGGGATCAAGTGTGCAATTTCTCAGTGGTAGTTGTGTCGTTGTGCAGAAAACTGGAGGTTTGGGAGGTTTTCAGGTTTTTTGTATTAGGGATTCTCGGGGGTTTTGTTTTGTTTTCCCCAAAGACAGGATTCTCTTTGTAGCTCTGGCTGTTCTGGAATGCTCTCTGTAGACTAGGTTAGTCTGGAATTCAGAGATCCACCTGCCTCTGTCTGGGATTAAAGACATGTGCCACCATGCCTGGCATGAACTAGCTTTTCAACAGTTCCAAGAGTTTTCATTGTCAAGTAAAAAGTTTTGGGCAGGTCAGGCTATGGTGGTGCACACCTTTACTCTCTGCACTGGGAGGCAGAGACAGTGGATCTCTTTCTGTCTGTCTGTCTCTGTCTCTCTGTCTCTCTCTCTCTTTTTTTTTTTTTTTTTTTTGGTTTTTCAAGACATGATTTCTTTGTAGCTTTGGAGCCTGTCCTGGAACTAGCCATTGTAGACCAGGCCATCCTCGAACTCTCAGAGATCCGCCTGCCTCTGCCTCCCAAGCGCTGGGATTAAAGGTGTGCGCCATCACCGCCCGGCTCTAAATACTCTCCTTAGTAGCATTTATATCAAAATTTTTATTTATTATTATTGTGTTTGTGTGGGTATTCATGTCACAGGGTGTCCATGCAAAGGTCAAAAGACACCTTTGTGTAATTGATTCTCTCCATATACCTTGTAAAAGTGGCTCTGGGGATGGAATTCAGGTCTTTAGGCTTGCAGAATCATCTTGCTGACTTAATTGCATTTTCTTTACTATTCTTCTTAAAAACTTCTAAGAAAGTTATTCATATATACAGTCTTTAATGGTGCTAATCGTTTTAACAGTTACAAATATTTTGTCTGCACCCTGCTTGTCATCAACTCTGTAGCTTATTTTCCTCCCACCGCCACCCCATGAAACTGGAGGGATATATATATATATATATATATATATATATATATATATATATATATATATGTTCTGTTTGTTGCTTTCTTTCCCTGCTAATTTGGATAAAAGCAGTGAACAGTAACTGTGCCACAGCCTGCATGGTTACTGTTCATGGCTTGAATTCAGCCTAGCTCAGTTTTTCAGAGTTAGGCAAAAGACAGTGAGTTTCCTCTGTCTGTAACATGGATGACCTGACCTTTGGCCAATAGAGGTTAGTTTCCAATAGAGTTTTTGTTTCTTTGGCAAATTTCATTAGCACCATCTTAATTGTTCACATTTCTACCAGAATTGCAGTCTTTATTTCCAGCAGAATAGCCCATTGAGATCAATTTACAGCATCTTAGGGTTTATCTAGCTCGTAGATGATGCTGATTTTTGGTTTTTTGAGACAGGGTCTGTGTATAGACCTCGCTGACCTATAACTAGCTCTGTAGACCAGGCTGGCCTCGAACTCACAGAGATCCACCAGCCTCTGCCTCCTAGTCCAGGGAATAAAGGCGTGCACCACCATGTGGGTCACAAACCTCATAACCGAACATAAGAGAATTGTGAAAGGGGGCTGGACAGATGGCTCAGAGGTTAAGAGCATTGCCTGCTCTTCCAAAGGTCCTGAGTTCAATTCCCAGCAACCACATGGTGGCTCACAACCATCTGTAATGAGGTCTGGTGCCCTCTTCTGGCACCAGAGTACTGTATACATAATATATAAATAAATAAATAAGTAAGTAAGTAAGTAAGTAAATAAAGAGAATTGTGAAAATGTTTCAACATTGAAAGGCTTCTAGTGTGTGGTGACCCGAAATTAGTTGATGGTTAAACATGTAATAGTGTTCCTGACAGCGTTAGCCTGTTTGATTTTAAAATTGTTGTTTGACTTGCTGGCTGAAGTTGTATTTTTTTTTTTAATTATTAAATGAAAATTTTGTGCTTGGAATGAAGACAGAATTTCCAACAATTTCTGAAATAGCCCTAAACATACTTCTGCTATCTTGTGGTTGTATTTTTGCAAAGGACCTTCTCAGCACTGACAGTCAGCTTGGAAAACATTGCAGGTGCTAAACATTCTGTGGCATCAAATGTTTAGCCAGTATTTAATTCCTGATGTAGAGTAAACACATTTTACTCTAGTTCCTAATAAATGACAATATTATATGCATGCAAAATGGTTTTAAAATAAATTCTTTATGGTTTATTATCAGTAAATGTTTGGTTCATTTGCATATTTTATATAGCTGTATATACAGGGCCATTAAAAATTTGCTCAGGTGTAAAGGGGTTATTAATGGATAAGTTTTAGGAGCCCTGCTATAGCCTGCAGCTCTGAACTCTTTCTCATCTCTTCTATAAACTGTTTCCAAAGACTTAGGAACTACATGGTGAGGCAGTCTTGTGCACTGATTACTTTTCTTGCTGCTGTAGCCAAAACCCTGACAAGAAACAACTTAAAGGGGGGAAGAATTTATTTTAGCTCTAGTTGGAGAGTTAGTCTTAGTCTATCACCATGGGAAAGGCCTGACAGTAAGAGCAGCTCCAAGCCACACCCACAGCAGTAGGAGGCTACTTGCTCATAGCTCTGTGCATCAGGAAACAAATATAGACAGGACAGAAAGCATATCTGGGGTCTAAAACCATAAGACTTTCTCCCAATGACCCAGTCCCTGAGCTAGACCCTACCTTCTGAAGTTGCACAGCCTCGACAGCTGACTGAGAACCAGGTGTTTAAGGATGTGGACCTGTGAGAGACAGTTCACATTTGAATCATAACAGCTCTCCTCTTGATATAAAGTCTTTCCCTATATAGTCACATCCCTGTCTGTGGTTCCAATTCATTGTCTAATTACAGATAAGTTCTAAATTTGTGTCTAGCCTTGATCTATCCTCTGAGCTCCAAATGAGTATATTTAATTCCTGACTTGATTTCCCTTTGATTTTTTTCAATCAAGGTCATGCATCTAAAACCATGTGCTAGAGCACTACCTCAGGCCCACCTTCCTCCCTTGTTTCTTAGTGTACTGTGCTAGCATCAAACCCAAGACCCTGTGTATAATCCGTCATTCCCACCCAGCTACATCTCTACTTTCCCTAGTTGACCCTTTTTGTTTCCATACTTAAGCATATCTTGTTAGCTCTAAGATTTAGTATACTTATAAAACTGCAAGCTAATACAAAATTCATATGACAAATTTATTCTTTTGTTTTATTTTTGGTTTGACTTGGTTTGGTTTGGATTTTTGAGGCAGAGTTTCTCTTTGTAGCCTTGGCTGTCCTGGAACTCATTCTATAGACCAGGTTGACCTCGAACTCAACAGTGATCGCCTACCTCTGCCTCCTGAGTGCTGGGATTAAAGGTGTGCATCACCATTGCCTGGCAAGTTTATTCTTAATTGTTGGGACTGTTTGGAGTCCTGGCCTCCAGCTGCTCTTCCCTGCTAGAGATCTTTACTTTCCTTCTGATTTGAGTTACTGAAAGCTGTGTCAAAGTTGTTTACCAACTCTGCTTCACAAGCACGGGTTGCCTTGGCCTTGAGGATCAGAGGATAAGGTTTTCACCTGTTGGCACACCTGACTGTTGGGTATATAAGCCTCTGTGGGGCTATTGAATAGGGGGCTTCTTACCAGTGACTAGAGGTTTATGTCCCCGTCTCTCTGTGTGAGTCTCTGTGTCCAAAGGTCGACCCCTTGCCCGAAGCTGGCGACTGTATGGTAGCGCATAGAGCGCAGACAGGCAGTGTGCGCTGCTCTTAAAAATGCACAGAATATATTTTTAAATGAAATGTTAGATGGTTACAAAAGCAGTCCAGGTTCATATTCCAAAATCTGTATTTCTACATAAGATAGGAAAGGTATATGAGATCATGGGTGGGAGAGATGGCTCATCGGTTAAGAGCACTGGCTGCTTTTAGGGAGAACCTGAGTTCAGTTCTTGACACCTCATTTGGTGGCTCACAATCATCTGTGACTCAGGTTCCAAGAGATCTAGTGCCCTCTCCTGACCTCCATGGGCATCAGGCACACATAGCACACAGACATATATACAGGCAAAGCATTTATATTCATAAAAAGAAATACTATGAAATCCGAGGGACTAGGGAGATGGATGGTTCAGTGTGTAGGAATATTTGCTGTTCTCTCAGAGTACTTGAATTCAATACCAGCCCGACTGTCAGGAAGCTCACAACTGCCTATAACTCCAGCTCCAGGGGATCCAAAGCCCTCTTCTGACTTTTTGGGCAACTGGACACAATGTGGCAGACACAAACTGACACACACGAATAAAAATTTGAAATACGAAATCTCAAAATGACTTAAATGTATTAGAGATCTAATACAAAGGGATTAGTAATGTTTTTACTATGTGCTCATTTGCTGAATGTGGGTAAAGTACATACACTTCAGCTAAATAAATTTATTTAACTGAAAATCATTATTCATTTTTTATGTATTAATATAGTATATCTATTAATATGTATGCTTATATACAAGCATAAGGGAAACATTTACTTAGCCTATTATACATTTTATCTCATGCCCTTTTGGTCTAATTAGAAATTTTTTAGATAGGTTATAATATTTAAATTTCTTAATTAAAATTAATTTTTCTTTTATATAAGAAAAGAACACACTGTTAATATAGCATCTACTGGTTATTTTTGTGAAATAATGTTATCTGATTGCAATCTACTTCTGTTTTGTCTTAAGGTAAAACCGGCATGTTTTAGTAACCTAACACATAACTGTGGCTTCTAAGGAAAATACTGTTGGTGAACTTCACGTGTGATTTAATACTCTTTATGTAAAACTGTAGTGCTCCTATAGTCTGAAGGAAAAAGCTGGATACTAGTGCTCTAGTGCTTCTGTGTCTGAAGCAAGAATCTCACTACTTTTAAATGAAGAGCCGCCCTGAATTCCTTCACTGGTGGTCAGCCCTTGAGAGACCCTTTGCCTTTGTAAAAGTGCTTATTGTCACAGAAGTATTTTATACTTTCATATGATTAAAATTAATTCCCTCCCTTATTTTTGAATTGGCTTTCTATTGTCTGTTTTTTTTTAATTGGAAAAGATTAATGGAACGAAGTATAAGATGGTACCTCTGTTTCTTCTTTTGTATAATCTTGTTGCATGTCTCTACATAAGCTGTTCTGGCCACTCGTCACAGTAACCAGCTGGGCCATTTCACCTGCTGGAGCCATTAAAGAGGACTCTCTCCCCCCAGATTAATCCCCTCCGACATTAGTTTTTTGCACTGACAACTGCAGCAGGCATTCAGAATTTGCAGGTGGCCAGTGTGACGCACATAATTGCCTACAATTTTAGGCAATGAATAAAAATGGTCTACATTACTTGTCAAAGGTTGTATATGCAGTGCCAAGTGAGATCTATGGGAAGCCTTTTAGGGTTTAAAGAACAGTTAATAGCAAGGCTGCACAGGGCTTTTTTAATCATAATGCATTTGTAATATAGCACTTTGATCTTCTCCTTGTAGGAAATGGTGTTGCATTAGCCACTTTTAAACATTTATGAGTGAAATTTAGTTGTAGAAGAGTAAAAGTGATTATTCTTAAGCAGAACATGTTAGATTTCATTAAAAGTTTTCATCTTGCCCCTTCCTTGTTAAAATCCATGGGAAGTCCTTTCCCTGGAGGGCTTCAAATCAGGATCTAAGGCTATTGGGCCTTTTTCTTATTTTTCTTGTTGGTAACAGTAAGATTTGCAAGGAAGGTATACTAAATATTGAGATAATTTATAAAAGAGGACATTTATAAGAGAATAACTGGTCATGGTTAAAATACTCTCAGGAAATCTATTACTAATGATTGTGTTGCAACAAATTTTAAGAAATGAATATTTAAAACAGACCCATAAACTATCTTTACAAAAACAAAACAAAACAACAACAACAAAAATTCCCCCCAAACAAAAAGCCCAGATGACTCTCAACCGTGCCTCTTCTGGTAGAGCTGAGTCTGACCTTTGGGACCTGAGAGCCTTTTATTAGCACCTGCTTGTAAGGAGAGCCTTGCCACACGCAGCTTTTAGATTCAGACCCACAGGGCTGATGAGGAAAGGCTTGAAGGGTTCAGTTTGTGTCACTAGCTGTTTGCCGTTTCCATTTCACAGATGATTAATCTTTCTGTGAAGAAAGGCCAGAGAAACAAAGCCCATTGGGCTCCTCCTGCAGTTACTCCTTCTGAATGCACACTGGCTTGCTAACTAAAAGGCCTTTAGATTTCCAGCAGAGAGAGATGTTCCGAAAGAGAATGCAGCTGGTTGGAGGTCACCAGTGCAGGGCTCTTGCCATTGTGTAATGGAGGCTTTGGCAGGTTGGGGTGGGGGAAGCACTAGAGAAGTGGCAGGGAGAAGGTGTTGTCAGAAAAATTAATTCATAAGAAAAAAGGTTTTGGTCAGTTCATTTAATATTTTGTAGAGTAAATAATCAATAATAGGTTTAAATTAGTTACTTTGTTTTTTCTTTATAAGGAAAAATATATTTTAGTCTCTCTTCAGCATACTCCCCTCCCATTTCAAAATAATATGTGGAATCACTAGATAATATGGACTCTTAAATTCTGTCTTTGATGTGATTGAATTATCTTGCAGTTTTTCATATTGTTATGTTAACTAATTTTGCTAACTTTGTACACTAAAATAATGCTTCATCAAGAGTTCATCAGGGTTTTTTTGAGATACAAAATATTGTTTGTGTGGCATAGTTCTCCTTTCATTACAAAAGTTATTTTTATTTTGAGGATTTGAAACTTTTAGTACGTAGTATCAAATGCTTAAGTGTTCATCTTGAGTTTTTTTCCTTGATCATGTACAGGATATAATGTGCAAAGTCAAATCCTGGGTTATAGATCAAAAGAAACCTGTACGCTTCTATCATGATTGGAATGACAAGGAGGTAAGTTGTAAATACTCTTGTCCGTTACTGCCTTTGCTTTGATTTCTTAGATAACAAAATGCGCTGCTCATTATCTTATATCTAGTAATATATACAGTTAAGCTTTGATTTCTGTTAGCTATTACAGATTCCTAAGCTTATATTTTCCTTTTCCCCATCTCTCACTTAAATATTTCATAACATCTAGTTCTTTACAAACAAAGATTATAAAAAGGAAAATGTTTACTCCATTAGTGCTTATGTTCAATGTTTACTCCATATTTACTCAGCATTTGAAAGGGTTCTTTCTCTGTCTCCCACTCTAGATTGAAGTGTTGAATAAGCACTTATTTTTGACCTCAAAGCCAATGGTCTACTTGGTTAATCTTTCTGAAAAAGACTATATAAGAAAGAAAAACAAATGGTAAGTTTTTCTTTGGATATACATATCTATATATGTACACATATCGCTAACACAAAGCATATAGACAATATATATACATATAATATATGTGTATAATATGTTTACTATCTTTTCATTTTAAAATGTTGAAAATGATAAGAAAGTTTTGTTTCATGTTACATTTAGAGATGAGTCTCCTAAATAATTTGTTTGCACTAAGAGAACATTAACAAAACCGAATTAAATCAGAAAATTTTGAAACGTGCATGTTTGCTTATCCAATTTAAGTTATGTAAACATTGTTTGTTTTTTGCTACAAAATGAGACTAAAATGTTATTTGATCAATAAAGTGTTTTAAGCCAAGAATTTCTAGCCACACTGATACTGCAGGTGACCTTTAAACCTCTACTAGGGGTTATAGCTGGCATAAATTTTAAAATCCAGATTGAATAGTTTTTTTTTAAAAAAGCTAAACCTGGATGCAAAAAAGTCCCAGATACTGGCTTGAAACTTCCAAAAGGTATCAAAGTAAAAAACTGCGTTTAAATGTTGCCATTCTAATATGTAACTAAAAGTGCCAGATTTGTCCCTCTTCTTAGAACTCTGAAGAGAGCTGTGGAGTTCAGGTGGGCATGGAGACCCTGCCCTCCTGCTTACTGTGGCTTCCCTCACTACCTCCTCAGCATGCTGTACTATTGAGTCATATAGATAGATCAAAACTGTACAAGAAAAAGACCTGAATTCTCCTAAAATATATTGTTGGTTTCTCCCTGTACTTCATTAAGTACTTAGATGCACATGGTTTCAATTTTCCATTAAAAATTCTCATTTCCATATGATATCAAAGAGTGAGAAGGCTTTAAACTGAAAAATAAACATTCATAGACTGGAAGCCAAAACAATAATTAATGTCAGATGGTTAACTCCAATAAATCATTAGAATAAATTCTGTGAAATTACTGCAACTAAAAATGCCCTGTTGATATTGCTGTAAGCATTTTGTGTCCCTGATAGGAAACTGAGTTTAACCTCTTTATTGGCAATGTTCTAGAAAACATAAATTTAACATAAAAATGAAGTTCAGACTGGTCATTGTCCTCCAGAAAGTAATTAACTTTAAAATATAATCAGTTCTGTCTTGTTTCAAACTCTAATAAATTTGATGATTAATGTGTCAGAAATTGTTTTCTTTAAGAAAGGATTTTAAAATTTATTATTTGACTTCAGCTAATCAATCTTCTCCTGGAAGTATGAATGGTGAGTTCCTGAGGCTGAGTAAAACAATACAGACATCAAAGTTTACACGAGAAGGGATGAGTCGGTTTCCTTGCCCAAAGGGGCTTCTCACACCTGTATTTCAGTGATTACAGGTAGAACTCCCTGGCTCTAATTGTATAGTAAATACCATTTCCCAGACCCTGATGGTAGACAGACTGCTTAGGAGACGCCAGCCTGTGATTTAGCTGTCGCCAGACACCCCATGTTTTTTGTGAGACCAGTTGTGATGATGATATGGTTATAGCCCATTGAAACTGCTCTTGTCTAAATAACAAATTTTAATTTGTAACAACATAGATGTATGAATGGTTTTATTTTATAAAACCAGATTTTCGTAGGTTTTATGTATAGCTAATGATTTGGTCTGAGGTTGGGATATGTGTGTTGGGGGGAGGTGTCCAGATCTTGTGGAAGTTAGTGTAATTGGAGCTGAAAGATCAAAGACTGGGTAACTGAGTGATGTTCCAGAAGAGAATTTACCACATAGCCATTTTCTGTACAGTTTCTGCCGCCTGCTGTTCCTATTTTCCCTCAAGCTAGCCATTGACTACCCCCTGTGCATCCCTGCTCGTAAAACATGATTGAGGAAGTATTTGTCATGTATTTATGAGTGGGAAACTCTGTGTGATAGGGAATGGCATCTACTGGAGCCAGAAAGATTGCCACTTTCCTTCCATTCAGCCACTCCGCTGCAGCTTTGAATCCTCTGTTTATGTAACATAGCCTGCGTATTAAAGCACAGAATAAATTTTTATTATGAAGGATATGAGCACTAGGTTTCACCATTTGTAATGCTGCAAGCAGATGTAAATAGTTAAAGTCCATTTTAACTCCTAAATCCATTTGCTTCTGTTAGCATCTTGTTTTTTTGTTTGTTTCTAAGTCCCATTTGCATCAGTTGCTCCTTCACCAAAAAAAAAAAAAAAAAGATTTTGTTTCAAGGTTAATGTGTAATACTACTGTAGCAAATTAAGATTGATGCAGGAAGCAGTAATAAACATGCTCACGGGACTGGGAACTGGTCGGTACTAAAGCACTTGCCTAGCATGTACAGACCCTGGGTTTAGTCTCTAGCACCAAAAGGAAAAAAGTTTAAAATACACATTTGCACACACATCTATGAATGTGTGCGTGCGTGCACACACACAAACACCTGTGTTTTAAATGTAGAAAGTGGTTAGTGGTTAGGAAAGATCAGAAAAGGCCCGTGACTTCTGCCCCAGGAGGAAGACTATCTTCATTTTAGTAGGCCACATTTCTAGAGTGATAAACATGTTGGTTTCTGCCTAAAATTCACCATAAATTAAAATAGTGGCATGTTATCTTTTCATGCCAGCTTCTTTAAAAGAAGCATGTGAAAAGATCAGGCTAGTGTGACTAGAGCACACTGACCTTCTGAAAGGTAAGAGCTAGAGCGAGTCCAAGTTTCTACTGCTTCAGCAGTGCTGGATTCATTCTCTCACTGGTGGACGATTAAGACTGGGTCCTGAAGAGAGGCTGATGTGGCAGCCGGCCTGACTGGCTGTGTTACGATCAGATGACAGCAATCAAGATACTGAAGAAGAGCCACAGAGACCATTGATAGTGTTACAAATGATTAAACAAACGTGTTTAGAAAGTTTTGTTGATTTGGTAGGTGCTAATGAGTTTTTTTAACAATTCATTTTCTAAACATGATCAGTTGTTACAAGCAAGATTATACACAGTATTAATTTTCATCTTAGATTGCATGGTGAGTCATGGTGTCAAGCAGGTATGGGACATTCAAACTGTCAAACCACAGCTTAATTGGAGTTTTAAATTTCAATCTTTCACCTTTGCTGCTCTGTTAGTAATATATGCTGTCCAATTATGGAATCAGTAGAACAAACTCATCTTAGATATTTTTTACACCTAATAGCTACCAATTATGTTTCACTTTGTGCTATCCTGTCTTTACTGTTCTGTAAACTGTTGATGAGGGACTTGGATTTTGTTGTTGTTTTGGTTTTGGTACCATATAAATATTTTTCTAGAAATACGAGTACATTTAAACTTTAAAGCATACACACTTCTTCATCGATCCTGGTTACTAAGCCATCACATTGAATGATGAGATTGTTTGAAGACTCATAGGTAGGCGCCTGGAAATCTTCCCAGCTTTAAAACAGTCACAAACAACATGTCAGGTTCAGATTTATTATTAACCTTTATATTATTATTATGTATGATTCAAGTTTTTGGGTTTTGGTTTGGTTTTTGGATTTTCAAAGCAGGGTTTCTTTGTGTATCCCTGACTGTCCTGGAACTTGCTTTGTGGACTGGGCTGTCCTTGAACTCAGAGATCCTCCTGCCCAGATCTGCCTCCCCCGTACTAGCATTAAAGGCATGCGCCACCACACTTGGCTTTGGTGCAGGTTTTTTCTGCCCAACTTTCTTTTTTCGTTAGTTTTTTATATTTATTTACAAAACCAAAAATAACTTCACAATGATATATATTGTGTGATTGCCTTAGGGGAAAATCATGGAATATATTTAATTTTTTCTTATTTTACCTTTACATTTTGCCTTTGTTTTTTGTTTGTGTATTCGAGAGTAAGTTTCTCTCTGTAGCAGTTCTGGCTGTCCTGGAACTGCATGTGCAACTCTTCCTGGCACCAAATTATTTTTTAATGTAAATTCAGTTTATTTATTTGCATATATGTGTACGTGGTTGGTGCCAGGGCATGCTTTTGTCATCGGGTCCTGGAATGAAATTCAGGATGTTAAGCTTGGAGGCAAGTGTCTTTACTCACTGAGACATCTCACCAGCCTCTTAATTATTTTTCCATGTGTATTTTTGCATTTTAATATAATTTTCATGTAATAATATCTGTGAATTTCTGTTTTTATTTATTTATTTATTTTTTTATTGTTGTTGTTCTTTTACGAAATCCAGATTGGCCTTAAATTTTAAGCAGTTCTTTTGCCTTACCCACTTAAACACAGTATTTATGAGCCAAACTTCTGTTTGGTTTTCATCAAATGTTTTAGTTACTCTTTCAGAGATTTCAAATTCTTATCAAGTGGGATTAGTATATTAGTACACATCATAAGAATGGTAATTATAGAACCGTGTCTTCTGTATAAACAGTAGATGCATATGTGGAGGCCTGTTTGCATTTTGTTCAAAATGATTTATGGCTAACTACTTCTATTTGCAGGGTAGTTTGTTATTTTTTTTTAAAAAAAATAATACATTAGGAACATGAGTTGTAATTTTTATAAGCATCATCTACTAACAGTATTTTCTGAGTGGCATAATTCATCAAATGCATAGGATTAATTTTTCTATATAAACAGGATATATTTCATATTTTTTTTCTATTTCAACAGATTAAAAGGTTTAAGCCCTTATTAAAGACAGCAAGTACTTCTTAGCACTACCTCCAATGGTTAGGTGTGCATTCCTCATACTCTGGTGCTTCTCAGCCATCCTACTGTCGCGACCCTTTAACACAGGATTCCTCGTCTTTAGGGACCCCAACCATTGCGACTCTGTAACCAATTTAGCTATTGTTATGAGTCATAAAGCAAATACTTGTGTTTGTGACCTTTGTGAAAGGGGTGTTCTTCCCGCATACCCCCTGGGGGGTGCGGTCTTGACCTACAGGTTGATTGTTGTACATGTACATAGACACCTATGATCTAGAAAATGAAAGAATTTTGTTCATAATTCTGCAGTATTGTTCAGATTACTGATGATTCTTCATGTTCATGAAGAATTTCCCCGATGCCCTGTCCGTACTCACTGGAGGGTAATTCAAGATAAACTGTCTAAAAACCTATATACCAAGATCTGATTTTGTTTTCAAAACAATGTATTGAGATGAGCTGTAATCAAGAACGGGAATTAAAGGGACAGGAGATGGCTCATTTTCTAGAGGCCCCAGATTCTCTTCCTAGTACCGGTGTTGTAGCTTATAATAATCTGTAACTTCAATCCCAGGGGATCTAACCTTTTCTTCTGGTCTCCAGTGACATCAGGCATGTATGTAGGCAAAACGTTCATACACATTAAATATAATGATAATAGAGAATGAGAATCAGTGGTTGGGAGAAGTGGAGGAAAGTTTTGAAGTTCAGAAAGTGGAAGACTTAGAATTGAGAGACAGAACCTTATGCAGATAGAATGGAGTCTTAGCTGGTATACATGTTTGCCTGGGACAAGGTGAAGGTGAACGCTAATTTGACCTGTTTCAGGATTTTGTCCATTATGCCCTGCCTATGCAGAATAGGAGAGTGCATTACTTTCTCTGACCTTTGCCCCTGCACTACATATTCTTCATGTACCAGGCTTACATTTAGAGTTGCTAGTTCACCAGACTTTTGAAGGCTATCCCAAAATGCTGCGTGCCATTAATAACACTGTTGAGTGAGAAAAACAGACTCTCGGAAACTCTTAGGCTTTAGTTGTAAAAGAGGTAGTTGTAGCTGTGATCACCAAGTTTGATTTATTGGGAAAAACATTGTTTTGCCAGGTGTGGTACACACCTTTAATCTCAGGATTAGGAAGACAGAGAGGCACGTGGATCTCTGAGTTAAAGGCCATCCAGGGCAACCTAGGGAGACTGTCACAAGATGAAGAAAAACAGAAAAGTAATTACAATTCGAAATAATAATGTTGTGATCTTTGCTACTCAGTTTTTTTTTACTTTAGGCAAATTACATAGACTTTCCTGTAGAGAACACTTTGTTCTATTGTTCTTGTAAAATGTATTCTATATAAACGAACTTCTCCAAACTCAATTATCATAGCTCAGAATTAATCTAGTAGCAGGAAAAAGAATTTGATTGTCCTGTATTATCTGCTGGATACTGATATGTCCCTTACTTTTTCTTCTGTTGCTGAGTAAAGAATCATACTTCATCATATGCCTTGTAGCTCAGGAGCTCAGTGAGACTCCTGTGGCATAACAGTAATCTTCATTCGGTACGGCCCTGCAGTTTTACTGTGGGTAGCTTAGAGGATTTTATTGTCGTGGCTTGACTTCCATTAGTATACTTTTTTTAAATTGTCATTGCATCATCTTTTTTTAAAAAATTAAAAACTTGTTTATTTAAAAGCCCTTTAAGACATGTCCTCAGTTTCTCTGTGTATGTGTGTGCTGTGTATTTCCAGTGAGAGTAAAGAGTGAAGGCTGCAATCCCTAGAGTGATGAGTGAAGGGGGTGGCCCTGAAGTGCCGAGTCTCCCTTGCCAGAATTGTGGTTTCTTTTCCTTTTGCTTAGCATATGCAAGGCATGTGCTTAGTCACTAAACTATTCTCATATACCCTCTGAATCTTGTGTTTTTTTTATATGAAATACTGGAAATGTATAAAGAAAAGGATGCTGTCCTTGCAGATATATTTAATAGCTTCTCAATCTTTGCATTCTGATTTGTAGACATCTCCCCAGCTTCGACCTTCACCCAATTTCGGAGCATCTTTTTCTGGCCAGGTTGGAACTAAGACCCGACTTTTCCCGTAGTCTCATTTTCTCGCTCCTTCTCAGTTCTTGAAAATAAGGTTTTTGTTTTTTCCTGAGTCTTAGCAGGTGTCATTTCATCTTCCCTCATAGTGAGCAGTGGTTGATTTGGCTAGAGCTGGGGGAAAGTGTGTATGTGAAAATAAAATGTACATACAGAATTGGCATGTCTATATTTGAGACTAGTAATACTGCCTAAACTATTATGTTCTCTTATTTTGAAGTTTTCAAGAAAGCATCTTCCCAGCAGAAGTATTAACCTTGTGATATGTACCATAAAAGCTTATTTAACTCACATTATAGCAGATAGTTCAATTTAGGTGAGATGTACTTTGGTGTCCATGACCATATTTCCGTTTTTCTGCTCAAAAATAGGCTCTGAGATAATTGACATATCAACTTTGAGTATACACTTATTTATAAAGTTGGGATTTCATGTAGGTATCCATTGTCTTTTTAACAATGAAGCAAGAAGAGTAATTAAGTTCATAAAAGGTGTCATTACAATCTTCAGGTGGCTGGAAAGATGTCTCAGTGGTTAAGAGTGCTTGATCCTTTTCCATCCACACCTAGGAAGGCTCACAACCATCTGTAACAATGCCTCCAGGGAATCCAGTGCCCTCTTCTGGCCTCCTCAGTTCCGCAGGCGCCCACACACATACCTATACGTACATACACATAAATAAAGAGAAATATATTTTTAGGTGTTTATATGTGTGCATGTGTATGCATGTTTATGTGTGTGTGTTAGAGCTGGAGAAATGGTTGGCAGCTGACAGTTCTTGCTGCTCTTTGAGAGCACCCAAATTTGGTTTAAAGCACACACATTGGGTGATGTTTTCTCAATGGCCTATAACTCTGCCTTCAAGGAACCCTGCACCCGTACATATGGAGCACACACACATACACTTAAATAAAAAGAATACACATTTCAAATATATGTTCTTTATGACAATTTGAGCTCACTAAGAGGATAAGTACTGTGTTTTATTTTGCATTTAAGGGTGATTTATCTAATTCTTCAGATTCTCTGAGAAAAGCACACGAGAGTGTGAACACACTTGTCAATAAGCCAGTATGTTCTCTTAATTTCTGTCCTTGTTTAAGTACATTAAGCTGTAGCTTACTGCCCGGTGGGCATTCAGGACTTACATGGAATGGCAGCCCTTAGCAAATCATGCTGTGTCCCCTTTTTCACCGATTAAAAGTTGTCCCTGTACCTTTCTAACCAATAGGAGTTTTGAATCTCAGTCCTCTGTATTTTCTTTTCTAGTCAGTAACTACATTATAGTACTGAATAACTTGAAGTAAATCACTTAATATATTAAATAACTAAGTTATGTTACAAGACAATTCTTAAGATTGGAAAGGAAATCTGTAAGAATACTTTTATTATTTGAAAATGGGACTTCTCCCCAATTATATTTTAAGGAGTTATACAGAACCGTTTCTTATATCATAGAACTTTAAGCTAATTCAGGCCAGATCTATAACAGAGACAAAGAGAACAGAACAAGAGAATACAGTGATAGCAACCATTTGCTTTCTTTTCTGTGTTCAGAGATAACATGTGGTTGTGTGAATCAAGAGCTTTTAAGGGCTATTATAACACAGCTGCAAAGCCATATCTGTAAATAAAGCTTTGAACTAAGTATGATTGAGGAATTATCTGTTTTTTTAAATTTACACAAAGCATGATTATTGTATGTACTAGGACATTTTATTTTAAATGTTATTAATTTCTTAAAACATGTATGGATTGTCAGGTATTTATGTGTTATTATGTGGACATTTAGAATATATAGCTTCAAGACCACCAGATTAGATTGGAGGGGTCTGTGAGCTTCGTGAGCTTGAGAAAATGAGACAAGGAGAAGCGAGGCTAGTCGCCATCCTTAGCTGTGTCCAGTGGCCATGTGTGGCGTAGCGGGAGTGCCCGCTTCCTGCACTTACCACTCGGGACCTTTTACTCTATGAAATAGTTCATCGTTATGGTTTGCAGTTTTATGGTTTATTTTAGTGCCCTATTGACATCAAGGGTTACTGATTGTTGTATTAGGAGTTCCTGACAAACAGAAATTATTTTATAGTCTCACCCATCTCTGACAGAAGATATAAAGTTTTGACAAATACGTATGGCACAGCAAGTGTCCAATTCTAAAGAGCAAAATAAATGCAAACCACCATTATGGCGAACACAAACAGCCTGAGAGCAAGTTATCAGCAAGCAAATAATTGTTGAACTGTTATGAATGGAGCAGGCTGCTGAAATGGGGCATGATTGGCTGATGTTACATGTGTCCTTGATTACCTTCCTTGTGCTTTTATCCTAATAAGTGACATTCTTTGTATTCCCTGGGATGGCTAGACAGTCTGACACTGAAGAAGAATAAATATTGCATGTGGTACACATTAAGCTGTCATCCAAGACAGCATTTATAAAAAGTAACTGGAGAAATTCATAAGAAATTCTGCAGTGCTACAGTTTCCTGGCTCCAGTCATAATTGTCAAAGTTCCTGACACATCCAGGTCTTGAGAAATGATTTAGGTTTACAGTGGCTTGGCGCATGAATAATTGTCATGGGTTTGTGTTCTCACACTGCCTTCGGATGCTAATGTTCCTCCCCAGAATCTTTCATTTTCTGGTCATTTGTATTTTAGGAAATGTCTGCACTGCTGATAGTGCCCTCTCCTTCAGCTTTGGCGAGAGGGTTTTTTGGCATTTTGTGCATATAAAGGCAGAGTGTGGGTTTAAATGTTTCTGTTTTTTAATCTTAAAAAATATTGTTTGCTTGTGTTTAATGCTAGCAAAGGACCTTGAAAATAGTATTTGTATTTTTCTTCTCCAGCAACATTGGAAAGCCTTCAAACAATCCAAATAAATACCATTTTTAAACTGTCCCACCCCCCAAAGCCTCAAATCACTACTTGATGTTTCATTTAAAAATATTGTGTGCCTTTATTCACATACTTTTGTTATTTTAATATCGTTCCTTGAGGCCGGGCAGTATTTTATTTATCCCAGTCATTGTTTTCTCTTAAAATATCCTTTCAGAAGAGAGCATAGTATTGTCCTGAAGAAAGCAAACCGAGTCGCGAGGGAGATCGTGGCTCCAAGGACAGTGTCTTCACCCTGCGATACACATCTTTCCAGCCTCTCCCCATGCAGTTATCTGAAGGACAGAACACACTTGTAGACATGTATTCCTGTGCTCTGACACAATTATTCTAAACCATTTCAAATTAAGTAATTAGCATTGCTATTTCATAATCTTATCAAGAATGTAACATTTTATCAGCTGCTTACTGAAAAAGTGTGATTAAGTATCAGAATGATTTTGAAGCCATTACAAACAGGATGTAATGTTTTCAGTTCTCAGCCTTTGTTTTGGGTAGTGAGAAGAAAGTGAGATACGCCCCGTGTAACAGTTGTGTTTTGCATTTAGTCTTTAAATTTAAAATATTAAATTGGGGGTTGCTTTTAGGATATTCTTTATGCTTTGAAATCTAAACCGTCCATTTGTATTGAAGAAACTTTTCCCCAAGTATAACACTTCTCAATGTTACCTATGGCTTTTAACTCTCTAGGCCACTACAGAGCACAAAATATTTGCCCAACTGGTAAATTGAACTGTAAGTCCCACTGTGGGAAATTGCTTTGCTGTGCACCAAACAGCAGTTATCTTAGTAATTGTACCCGAATTCTTTGTGGCTAATAGAGCGTGGATGTCCATTTTAAAAGCAGAAAATTATTTGTCTTAAATGCTTTTAATTGTGAAGCACCTCAGTAAAATGAGAATCAGCAGACTATAATGAGGCATTAGACTGCTTTATTTTTAATTGTTTGTGCAGAAAAGTGAAATTCTTTTCCCTCTCAGTGTAAAACTGTGTATGTCCGACATTTCACATTCTAAACCGGAGCTCCCAACAAGGAGCTTATCAGAACAAATTGTCTAGTCCACCCCCTTCCTCACTCAAAACCTAATGACCCTTTATCATCATGGTTTAGATTGCTGGACACAGATGTGAGAAAATACAAGTAATCTACAGGTAACTACAGTAGCTGCACTGATGTTCTCGGAGAACTGACTGCTGGGAAGATAAAGAGCTTCCCACAGAGCCTGCGACTTTCCGGCCGCAGAGCACATCATGAGCTCATACATGAAGTTTTATTTGCTCAAGACTCACAATAAGATGCATTAGAACGTTCAGCAGGGACTCTTCTTAGATGAGCAGAGAGATTCTGGAGGGTTATTAGTTGATGCACCCGTGCATAGCATCACTCTAAAAAAGTTCAGTGATATTAATTCTTTCTGCGGACAAGAAGGATTACGGCACAATGCAGCACTCAAGTTGAATTCTTTTCTTGCTATTTATATAATCTACTCTGACTCTAATCATTTTCTCTGCACAGAAGCCTGAGCTTCTTACTGAAAAGTAGTTTGCTTCTGGTGTTTAATACGAAAGTAGAACAGCAATTTTTCAGACGTTAGCATATATCACATTCAGAGGAGTCGCTTATGGCCAGGTGCTCTGCTTTTGTTAGTCAGCTGCGTAGATTATGATCAGGAGGTAAACTCATTTTTCTGTTTGCCTGCAATTGAGTAATTTACCATGAAAAGGACGATCGGGCTTGGATAAGGTACTGCACCTGTAGTTGAAGTTTTATAATTGCTACTTTGTTATTTGAAATAATCATAGTTTCATATTGTCTTAAACTACAATGCAAACTGTATCTAATCTTTTTGTGTATGAGATGTTTGTTTTTAGTTTAATAAATTTTGTGTGAGTTTACTAGATTGCTGTGAGTCAACATGAATTAGACTGCTTGAACTCCAGGTGTGGGCTTCTTTTCAGAAACCCTTTGCTCATCATAGCCTTCTAAAAGCTAACTAATTGTATTTCAGTAAAAACTTAACTCCTAAATTTGGGCTGCTCACATTGCATTTATATGTCAGGGTGAGTTATGTTCCTCAGACTGCTTCTAGGAATTACCGTGTCAGTGATTGAAAGATAATCTTCTACAGACAGTATTGGTTAAGCAGTTTGCAGTCAACAAAAAGGTAGTGAGGTATTCAGTGCAGTCTTGTGTAGGTGTATGTGTTATATCCCTCGCTACAGGTTACTTATGGAGAATACTGAAACGCTCTGGAAATTAGAGAAGACGCTGATCAAGTTATTTGGGCTTGGCTCCTACTCATTTGTCTCTGGACTATTAGTGTGTGTTGTCACAAATGGCCCTTCGTCGATGGAGCCTCAGAGTTACTCCATATGCCCATAAGCTTAAGGATTAATTCAGCATTTGGCTCTAGTATAGAATGTCCAGTAGGCAAAGTAAATTTGGAACCAGAAAATAGAAATAACAAATGATCTGTATGTACTGCTGGTCATTAAAACCCCTGTCACTCTGCTGATAGCAATTAGTGTCACTTCTTCTGGAGATTTGTATCATGGTTTTTAGTTTATCTTTATGCATCTGAAATACTCGTAGAGTATGGCATAGATTAAAATAGAATACAGAACATGAAAAATTGGTTGAGGCAGAATTATGCATTAATTCTGTTTTTAGTTTGCTGTAAGATCTAAAGGAAAAAAAGATATTTGTTTCCATTTAGCAGCAAATAGGAAACACAGAACTCAAAATTCTACAAAGTACATTTCTTACCCACTCCGTGTTTAAAAGGAAGGGGACCAGAGGAGCATGTGCGGCATGAGCTTGTTTTGCATTCTTGTTTTTACATCACCAGATTAAATATAATGAAACCCATCTGCAGGCTGCGGAGCTGCTCATTGGTTTTCCTTTCTTCAAGGACTGTGTGTTCTGTGAATTTTTTTCTCTTCTTTCTTCTACAGTTTTTTTTTTGAATTTCAACAAGATATACATAAAATTAAAAACCTTGTCTGTTATAAAGTTTTGTTTGAGCTTTTTAAACTGAGTGATTAGCAGAAATAATGACCCTGTCAGCCTTAATCACATTAAAATGTGGTTAACATCATTTAATTTTTTCCACTTAATATGCAAAAATTTCCAGTAGATTTGCAGTGAAGGCCATTGAAATTCCATTAGAACAAGAATAAAAATTTCAGGCATCATTTATTCAGAGAAGAAATAAAGGTCTCGATTGGGAACTGCTGAATCCTTCTATTAGAGACACTATGAATCATTGCATTGAACTGTACCTTACATTTTGATAGACCTGTATCTGACTTTTCAAATGGTTGGAAATCATGTTTTCTCACAATTCATAAGGAGAAATCATCCAGAATTGCCTGCTTATTTTGTAAATGTCTAAAATAGTTGATTTTCATGCAACTTCAACGTGCTTAAATTTTAAGTAGAAAATTATTTGTACTCTAAAATTAAGATAACAAATTAATTTTAGGCATAGAACAAACTGGAAAGGCAATTTTCAAGTGTGCAGTTTCTGTTTTCAAGTTATGTTGGAACATGTTGAGAATGACCAAATGACACCAGCTCTCTTTCCAAGTTTATAGCTTAACGTCTTTCAAGCTTCAACTGGTATGTTAGGTTGTATTGAATGCAATGAAAGAATATTTTGCTGTTTCTAGAATTATCTAATTGTTTTGTGTTTATAGAATAAAAGCAAAAAGACCTGATTTTATTTTAAGCCATGGCTACTATTTAAATTTCATTTGTCGTGTTTGATTTGCCAATGTCCTACATGTTTTTCCCACTATAGGAAAAAAAAAGTGTGTGTGTAAGTGTAAACGTCTTTCTGGAACCCGTCCTGTTGCTTGGTAATTAAGTGATGATGTGATGCTGCACTTTTTATTGTTTGTTTCTTTTTTGAGCCATTTGAACCTGTCCCACAGTTACACTTGTGTGTACTGGGTGGTGGGAAACACCCCTGGAAATCTCGGGAAAGTAGTCTGAGCATATACCTGTCACACAGTTACACTTGTGTGTACTGGGTGGTGGGAAACACCCCTGGAAATCTCGGGAAAGTAGTCTGAGCATATACCTGTCACACAGTTACACTTGTGTGTACTGGGTGGTGGGAAACACCCCTGGAAATCTCGGGAAAGTAGTCTGAGCATATGCTGCTCACAGTGTCATTTCCTGTAGCCTGCTTCTGGGGCTGGGAAGTCTGAAAACATTTAATTGTCTGCTTTATCCATACCACAGCCTCCCGCCAAGGTTCCTAGAGCCTCCTCAAAAGAGGTATCTGGAGTGACTCCCAAACTGCCTCCTGTCTGCTGTGCTGTTGTGTGTGTTTTCATTGGAGCCGCTATAGAATGGGATCTTGCTTTGCTGTCTTGTTTTTGTCTTTGTGAATAGGGGGAAATTGCTTGTTTGTTTATATTTCCAGGGCTTGACGATGGACTTAGAGAGTAATAGTGAATGAAGAATGATTAAACATCTATTGATTTCATTTTTGCTTTGGTTTAGTTTTTTTGTTTTTTAAAGACATAGCTTCTCTGTGTAGCCCTGGCCATCTTGGAACTCACTCTGTAGACCAGGCTGGACTGAAACTCAGAGGTTCACCTGTCTTTGCTTCCTGTGTGCTGGGATTAAAAATGTATCCCCCCACTGTGCCTTTTTTTGTTTGTTTGTTGGTTGGTTGGTTTTTTGTTTTGTACCCTTGGCTAGCCTGGAATTCACTATGTAGACCCCCCTGCCTCTAAGTGCTATAATTAAAGGGAAGGGCCACCATACCTGGCCAAATACCCATTGTTTTTACTGCTTTTATTTCAACACTTTTTTAAAAGTAATGTTTTCTTTAGTGTTTGGGAATCTCACACAGTGAACTGTCAAGCATAGTCACCCTTTTCCCAGTTCCTCCCAGATCCTCCTGCACCCTCCTGACCACCCAACATCATGTTCTCTGTCTCTTTCCATCAACCCCACCCCAAGAAAGAAACCCACCAAGTGCATTTCCTACTGACCAAATCCTCCTGCATGTGGGGCCTGCCCTGGAGTGTGGTCAAAAGGTGTTATTCCGTTGAAGAAAACCATACTTACCCTCTCCAGGCAGTCGTCAAACGCCAACACCTCCTCAACTAGGACTGAGCCGTCGTGCCCACCTCCCTCCCATGTGCTGGATTTTTGACTGACGTAAGCATGTGTAGGTGTTGTGAGTGCTGTCAAAATCTCTGAGTTCATGTGTACACTGCACCATTGTGTCTGGAAACCACTTTTCTCAACATCATCCACCTCCTCTGGCTCTGTGTGCCCCTCTTGCACACTGCTCCCCAAGCCGTGAGGGGAGGGAGGTGCTGTAGACATCCCGTGTAGATGTGATAACACATCTAGATTGTGTGGAGTTAGGCTATTCTGCCCAGACATCTCTGACGTAGTCGAGAGCTCGGCTCTGCAGGTCTGGGCTCCCTATTGCAGCGTCTTAGTGTTGTTGTGCAGCTAAAGCAGTAGTAGACTATGTGTACCCAAGCAGTCACCATTGTTCCATGGAGTTTCATTCATAGGTCCTGAAATTTGAGTGAAGATCATGTAATTTTACTGGCATAGATTATTCTTTAAGAAGTCATTTGATAATGTGTAAAGGAAACATTGCAGTGATTTGCCGGCCCCAAGTTCCACCTGGCCATCACTAGCCTTTGTGCCGTACATGGGATGAGATAGCCCATTCACCTGCTGAGATAACGCTTTGTGCAGTACATGGGATGAGATAGCCCATTCACCTGCTGAAATAACGCTTTGTGCAGTACATGGGATGAGATAGCCCATTCACCTACTGAGATAACGCTTTGTGCAGTACATGGGATGAGATAGCCCATTCACCTGCTGAAATAACGCTTTGTGCAGTACATGGGATGAGATAGCCCATTCACCTGCTGAAATAACGCTTTGTGCAGTACATGGGATGAGATAGCCCATTCACCTGCTGAGATAACGCTTTGTGCAGTACATGGGATGAGATAGCCCATTCACCTGCTGAGATAACGCTTTGTGCAGTACATGGGATGAGATAGCCCATTCACCTGCTGAGATAACGCTTTGTGCAGTACATGGGATGAGATAGCCCATTCACCTGCTGAGATAACGCTTTGTGCAGTACATGGGATGAGATAGCCCATTCACCTGCTGAAATAACGCTTTGTGCAGTACATGGGATGAGATAGCCCATTCACCTGCTGAGATAACGCTTTGTGCAGTACATGGGATGAGATAGCCCATTCACCTGCTGAGATAACGCTTTGTGCAGTACATGGGATGAGATAGCCCATTCACCTACTGAGATAACGCTTTGTGCAGTACATGGGATGAGATAGCCCATTCACCTGCTGAGATAACGCTTTGTGCAGTACATGGGATGAGATAGCCCATTCACCTGCTGAGATAACGCTTTGTGCAGTACATGGGATGAGATAGCCCATTCACCTGCTGAGATAACGCTTTCTCAATCATCAGTTTGCCTTCCTCAGTAGAATTTTTCATGAAGCACATAACCATGATCTTATTTTTCCATTTTGGGGGGACAACTTGTTTTAACCTCACTTGTCTTTTACCCTGCAGCTCATTTTTCCTTCCTCTTTAAAAGCATTGTGTATAGTTGACCCCTCCCTGTCTGTAGGTTCTACACCCATGAATTAAATAAAATAGATTTTTTAAATCTACTTTTTAAATTGAATCACTAGTAAACATAAACAAATCTTTCCCCTACTCATTATTCTCAAAACAATATGACAATTATTAATATAACATTTATATTAAGTATTTTTGAGTAACCTAGAAATGAAAGTATATGGGAAAAACAGGTAGGTTATGCACATATAATACTGTTTTTACAGTGAGACACATAACCTTGAATTTGTGGAATTCTTAGAACCAGTCCTTCATGGGAGACAATAATGACTATAACCATTGTCAGTTCAGCAGAAAAAACAATAGAATTCAGCAGTCTTCGGAGTATAAGTAGGTAGTTGATATCATTTGAAAAATATAGTTCAGTCCACTGCTTGAGCTTTTAGAAATGAGCAAACATCTTGGGTTAGTGGAAGAATCAAGAACTTTGTGGTTGAGTGGACTTGAATCTTATGACCACTATCAAACACTGAACAGATTATCAATCCCTAATCATTCTTAAATATTAAATGAAATTACAAAGGAAAGTGGCTATCACTTCTTCTCTGTAGGACAAATAATAAAATCCCAGACACAGATATTGGGGTTCACCCTGAAGATCAGAAAAGCAAAGCAGCCAGCCACTAACTGTTAGCTCTACCTCAGTCCAAAATGGCGATCCTGCCTCTTGGAAACCTCAAAATGAGACTGAGTGTGAGACCTATCTCCTCCTTTCTTATATTCCTCCCTAGTACTGGGATTAAAGGTGTGCACCAGCACTGCCTGGCTGTATGGCTGTGGCTACTTTGCACTAATATTCAGGCAAGCTTTCTTTATTAAAACACAAATAATATACCATTGTATTTCCTCTTTTTTGTCTAAAATATAAAAAGGCTATAACTAATTTAAGAAAAACTTTATACAATAAGTACAGTAACTATGCACAATATATACGGGCCATAAATATATCAGCAATGTCTAGTCCATTTGCATTCATAGAATGCAAGTTCAGAGAAAATACTCCATATCTAGCCTATCTTGGTGAGTCCAAATAAACTTGCTTTCTGTATCTGGTAAACAAGGAAAACTGTAACTATCTAGTCTTCAATTCCCTCAGAGACCCAAGAAGGAAATAATATTAACTGAGTAAGCTGGAAGTGCAAGTAAGTGACTTCAAAAAAATGAGACAAATTACAGAAACAGCTGTCTGCCTGGACATTCACCCAAAGTTCCTCTGCAACTATGGGACATCCATCTTTGGCCTACAGGCCTAGCATATCTGACAGACTTTTCTGTGAAGTAGGATATTCTGAATGGCTGTCCCTTCTTGTCCTGACAATGTTTGACAGTCACTTTCTTTTGTGTCCTGTTTGTCCAGTTAGGACAGCATACTGTCAGCAGTTTAGGCAAGGGAAGATTTATGAAACTTTATCATGTTGGAAATGGCCAATATACTCTTTTTCATGAGACTCTTTTTCTGGTTGATTTTTTTTTTCTCTTATTTCAGATACCTCATTTGTCCAGTAGTCTTCAGATTCCATATCTGGGTACCTTTATTCTCCTGAAAAGACAAAAACGAAACCCTTCTCCTGTAGTAATATGAGCGGCAGGGCTGCGTCCCCGGCACCCCGGCCGCCTGCTAGCTTATGCCCCAAAATAATTACACGGACACTGTATTCTTTTAAACACTGCTTGGCCCATTAGCTCTAGCCCTTACTGGCTAATTCTGATATCCCAATCAACCCATTTCTAATAAACTGTGTAGCACTGGTCTTACCGGGAAAGATTCAGCATGTCTGACCTGGCGGCTTGCTTCATCGTGTGTGTCTGCCCGGGAGAGGGGAGCGTGGCCTCTGAGCTCACTTCCTCTTTCTCCTCCCACCTCTGTTTTAACCTATGAGGCCAAGCAGTTTCTTTATTACTTAACCAATGACCTTCCTCCATCATTCTCCTACCCTAATTTTGGAGAGATTAACTTTGGCAAGTTAGAGCTGATCAGATGAAAAGCATTTGTTGCTTTTATGGGTTAGACTAGATTAGATTAAATAGCCATGCTGTTTGATGAACTATCATCTCTTCTAATTAAGAGCTATCTCTTGTTCAAATTGAATCTTTATCAATTTTAATGGTATCCATAGCTTTTCTTCTTCTGTCGAAATGAAAGCAGAACCCCTTTCCCAATGTAACACAAATCCTGACATCACTGCATCTTTGAAGTATATCAGCTGATTTTATTCCATAGTTTTTTCTGCTCTTCGTTGTCTCTCTTTAGCTGTTGTTCCTTTCTCATTAGCATTTAGAAAATTCAGAATTAATAAAGCATTATGCACTATATTTCTGGGAGGTCTTTATTATTCCTTTCTGTTTGTTTAACATATCCTTTAGAGTTCAGTTTGATCTTTTTATAACTGCCTGGCCTATAGGATTATATAGTATACCTTTAATATGCTTTATATTATAATAAGCAAAACACTTTTGTTTTCTTACAAACCTATGCTGGCACCTTGTCTGTATTTGTACAGGTGTACACATGGTGGCCATAACTTATAGCAAATGTATGATTACTGAATCAGCCTTTTCCAGACTCAAATCCATTGCTCATTGAAAACCTGAATAAGTATCAATGGTGTGGTGTACATATTTTAGTTTTTCAAATTATACAAAATGGAACATATCCATCTGCCATATTTCATTCCTTTGAGTACACTTTGGATTACTTCTTGCAAGTAATGGTGTTTGATTCTATAAAGAACAAGTAGGACATTTCCTTATAATTTCCTTGGCTTGTTGCCATGTGACGGAAGAGTCTTTTTTTTTTAAACCTTTGCTATTGACATGATGTTTTTTTATGAAATTCTGAGGCCTTTAGTACATTTCGATCAATAATTGATCAATTTATGCATTGCCTTGTGCAGGAGGACCTGTATGGGACCGATTGTATCATGTGACTAAATAATAAATAATGTCAATTCTGTATCATCTGGTATAAATTCAGTGGTTTCAATATGTAGACTAACTCTTATTGCATATTTCAAATCTGTAACTATGTAGAGAGGGTCTTTAAAATCCCTTAGTACTATGAGAATAGCATATACTTCTGACTTTTGTACAGAATTGTAAATGCTTTGATCCATTTTACTTAAATTTTCTGATTTCTATCCTGCCTTATTTGCATCAGTATAGAATGTAGGGGCTCCCATTATTGGTGTGTTTCATACAAAGCAAGGAAGGATCCAGTTAGTTCTCTTTATAAGTTGAATTCTCTTGCTTTGGAGATAGTTGTAGTTAATCTCTTCCAAAAACATTACTACATGCTTTTTGCCAGGATTCACTTTCTTCCCATAATTTGTCAATTTCATCATTATTAAAAGGTACTATAATTTCTGCAGAGTCTATTCCTTCTAATTGACAAAGTCCTAATTTTCCTTTTAGAATTAAATCAGAGACCTTTTCCACATAATTTTTAATTTCTTACTCAGTTTATATGATGAAAAGATCCATTCTAAGCTAGTATTTTCCATGTGCATTAATTCATGTAGGGTAATGTTTGGAGGGTAATATTACCAGAATGCAGTTACGATTCAGATCCACACAATCCACATGTGCCTTCTGTAATTTCTCTTCAATCAAAGCCAATTCTCTCTCAGCTTTAGCTAATTATTCCCCAGGACTATTTAAGTTCTTGTCACCATCTAAGGTTGTGTTTAAATTAATCAGGTCATCAGGGCCTATCCCAATAGTGTGCCACAGATGGGAAATGTCTCCTAGTTATCATTGGAAGTTATTAAGAGTCTGCAGTTGATCTCTCCTAATTTCCAGTTTGGGATCCAATTTTTTGTAAACCTATTTTATAGTCCAAATAATTAATAGAATCAGCTCTTTGTATTTTTTCAGGAGCAATTTGTAATCCCCAACAAAGCAAAAAAAAAAAACTGTTTTTTACTTCTTCAAACATATTTTCTAAAGTTTCTACATTTTAATCAGTAAAATGTCATCCATGTAATGGTAAACTATAGATTGAGGAAGTTGCTTACATTTTATTTCCAATGGCTGACTTACAAAATATTCGCACAAGATGGGGCCATTTAACATTCCCTGTGGGAGAATCTTCCATTGACGTCTCTTAGCTGGCTGAGAATTATTCTAAGTAGGCACCGTGAAGGCATATTTTTATCTTTTTATTGTAAAGGAATAATGAAGAAACCATTTTTTTTAAATCAATAACTATATGAGGCCATCCTTTAGGCAATAGAGTAGGCATAGGAATGCCAGACTGTAGAGAGCCCAGAGCCCATTAGCTGAATCACCTTATTAACAGCTCTTAGATCTGTTACTGTTCTCCATTTGCAGATTTCTTCTTAATAACAAATACAGGAGAATTCCAAGGGCTGATTGATTCTTTAAAATGCTGAGCATCTAGTTGCTCCTGTACCAGCTGTTCTAAAGCCTGCAGTTTCTCTGTTGTTAAAGGCCATTGCACAACCCACACAAGTTTGTTTTTCAACCATTTTAAAGGTAGGGTTGATGGTGCCTTTATAAGATCAGCAGCTGAGCCAGGCAGTGGTGGCGCACGCCTTTAATCCCAGCACTCTGGAGGCAGAGGCAGGCGGATCTCTGTGAGTTTGAGACCAGCCTGGTCTACAAGAGCTAGTTCCAGGACAGACTCCAAAACCACAGAGAAACCCTGTCTCGAAAAACCAAAAAAAAAAAAAATCATGACCATGATAAGATCAGCAGCTGTTGTGCCCTGTTCTTATACAGCCTGAATGTTCAATGACTGTTCTTTATATCATGTGATATTTTTCCAGAAATATATATTAATTTATGGTTTGTTTTTAAGATTGGGGGAATGTTCATTTAAGTATCCCATTGTTGTTGCCAATCACATCCTCACAAATTCATTGCTATGTTAGCCACATATGGTTTTAATTTTCCTCTCTGTCCTTCTGGCCCTGTACATTTGACCCCTATCACACTCTGCTTTACCTGAGATAAGGTTCCAGTTTCTAAAAACTGATCATTTATGTCCTGAAGAGGCCAATCTGGCTGTCAAGATTCTGATGAAATTTTTGTTACATCCACACCTGTGTCTACCAGATTTTTAATAACAATGTCACTTACTCATATTTTTTTTTATTTTGGTCTGTTTATTTGTAGAATTTGCCAAACTCCTCTCTTTATAGTTTTTTTTTCCTGAATTTTTGTTCTCTCTTCTATAGTTGTTCTATTTTCCAGAGCAGTATGGTTTCTTACAATAGGCATTAGGTTCTTTGAGAGGCCCCTGGAGGGAGTTTCCTGGGTGGCAAAGGATTACCTTGAATATTCCTCGATGATATACATTCATTCATTAATCCAATACCTGCCTTTGCCACACCTCCCACATAATCCAGGAGGTAAGGGCGTTCCGAATGGATTATTCTTAGAAGAAACATTGTTTCTAGTAATGCCCTGTCTGCGGTCCCTTTTAAGGTGATCTTGTTTGCCACAATTATAACATTTGACATTTCCCTCAAATGTCTAGAAATCACCTCTCCTATCCAAGTATCATTATGGTCACCATGTTCAATATTAACTGTACCTCAGATCCATTACTCCAAAGGCACTGATCTTTCCTTTAACGGCCTGATTATCATTTTGCATTAAGACTTAGCATTTTCAAAAGGCAGAGATTCAATTATTATTTGTCTAACTTCTGAATTTGGTATCATTCTATTTACTGCTGAAGTCCATCTTTATAAGAAATCTGTAAAGGCTTCTTTGGGCCCTTCATAACTTTAGTAATTGACTCAGTTTTCATTCCTATTTCTCCAATTCTGTACCAAGCATTCACTCAAAACTGCTTTGTGGCATAAATCCAGAGTGTGGTCATCATATACATATGCCTTTATATACTAGTAGCAAATGTGGATTGCCTTTATATCGTAGCATATTTTCCTTTTCCAAGAATTTGTTCTTGGGAGATTTCCATACCTGTAGCTTTACTCCATTGTTCAGTAGTCCTAGCCTCGTCTCTGAACCAGGTGCTCCATTGCAACTGTGAACCAGGCTCTAAAACACTTGTAAGCACTCCTGTCCAGTATTTAGGGAAAATTCTACTACAGCCTGACCATAAGTTTAACATTTGCTTTACAAAAGTGAATGCATGCCATATGAGACTATTCCTTTCTTGAATATCCTTAAATCTAGCATTGGCACAGGAGTTCTGTTAGCTGTAACAGAGCCTCTGCCATTTGGCAATTCCTGTAAGGTTACTGGATATATTAGGGTTGGTTGTTTGAAAACCTTAGGCTAATGCTGTTCTCTGTTAAATTCTTTGTCTGGATTTGAATATCTCTGTAATCTGTTTTATTAGGTTTTTCTATGGCTTGTATCTTACCACTCAGATTAATCAACCTTTTTAGTGATAATATTTACAATTGATATTACTTAAATCTTTTATTTAAGTTATCCTTTCATTTAATCATTCCGTTTTTAAACTGTTCAGCGTATTACTATACATAGACATGAGTTCCTTCAGTGTAATGGTCTTTCCCATTTTTAAATGTGGGGGAAACTCTATTTTAACTAATTCCTCCCTTGAAGAATTCTTATTTGTCTGCCGACGATATTGACAAAGATGTGAGGCTTTAATATAGAACAGTAAAAGCCTGACTGGATTTCAGTGTAGCTACCTAGTTTGGCAGCATCCCGAGAAGGGGGTTCAGGGAGAGCCCTCCAAGAGAGAAAAAAGAAAAACCTAGCTGGCTCGGCAGTGACTCTGGATGCATGTGGCTCCAGGCTGTCCTGGTGACTGTAAAGACCCAGGCTAAAGGCTTTTCCGTGAATTCGTACCACAAATGTTGGGCACCTAATATAGCAAGCATTATAAAAACTCAGAGACAGATATTGGTGCTCAACCTGAAGATTAGAAAAGCAAAGCAGCCAGCCACTGGCTCTTATCTCTTCCTCAGACTGAAAATGGGCGATTCTGCCTCCATGAATCCTCAGATTGAGACTGAGTGTGAGACATGTCTCCTCCCATTTTATCCTCCCTAGTGCTGGGATTAAATGTGTGCATCATCACTGCCTGGCCCCTTTGGCTAACTAGTGTGGCTGCTGGGATTAAAGGTGTGGCTGATTAGTGTGGCTGCTTTGCACTGATCTTCAGGCAAGCTTTATTTATTAAAACATAAAAAATATATCACTCTACTTCTCTTTAAATCAATGTCATATAACTATGTTTTTATTATAACTATACAACTTTCCTGTCTTTGAATGCTAGTATGGAAAGTACATCAAGATCAAAAATTTTTGGGTGACTCCGAGGCTGGGGATTGGGGGAGATCTATAGTGGATGAAAGAATACTTCTGATACTTGTCTCTTTCTCAGAATAAAACAGACTCAGAAACTTCATGGTATTTTGTTCTGCTTGTCTTTGAGGGCAGTGAGAACAGTCATGAATTGTTGTAAATAAAAAACAGCACAAGCCACCTTAGAAAGCAGCTTACACCTGCACTGTGATCAGTATCCAGCTTCCCACTCCGAGTGTGTTCTCAGATGAAATGGAAATGTGTTTTTTGCAGAGTTTTTATTATACAAGGCTGTGAAGAGCAGCTTCATTGTAGTGTCCCCAAACTGGAAACAGCACATGTGCTCATCAGTAGTAACAAGGGCAAAGAAATTAGGAGATGTCAATTTTCTTGTGTGGGAGGAGCAGTATGTGTGTCGGGTTAAAGGAAAATTTGCAGAGATGATATTCTCCTTTCTCATAGGTTCTGGGAATCAAACTCAGGCTGTCAGGCTTGGTGGCAAGTACCTTTACTCAGTGAACCATCCTGCCAGCCTGTGGCTGTCATACACCTCACCAATAAAATACACATAGCAGCATAGAGAGAGAAAGGGACTGACTGCAAATGGAGCAAAAGAGACTTACTGGAGAGATAAAATGGTCTGCTGAATTGTTATGGGACAAGGTGTGTGTGTGTGTGTGTGTGTGTGTGTGTGTGTGTGTGTGTGTGTGTGTGTGTACTTATACAAAATTCATCAAACTGAACATTTAGAATATTTGCATTTTAAATCTTTGTTAATTCCACCTCAATTTAAAATAATTTTAAAAAGAAATGTTTCTGTTAAGTCTGTAAATACACAGTCATGCATGGCATAGCAATGGAGACATTCTGGGGAAAGTGTAGCTAGGCAATTTCATTGCATGCAAGCATAGAATATATTTCTACAAGCGGAAGTATCTATGATTTCAGTATAATCCTGTGGGCAGGCGGGTAATCTCCATGAAGAAAACATACTATCTCTGGCTAGCATAGTGCCTGACACATAGTTAAAGCTCAACAATAAATTGATTGTATAGCTGAATATTCTCAGTCTTTTAGTACTGTTTATGATTGCTGTGTGATAGCATATTAAGGTTTATCCAAATCTTCCATTATTTTCCTTTTTTACTTTTATCCATTTAAAAAGAAATAACGTATACTGAATAATGTCATGAAGCCATTCAAATGCATTGTCCTCAACCCATGCAGTGCTGCGGATTGTTGTGCATTGTCCTTAACCCCATGTGATGCTGTGGATTGTTGCTGTTTTCATCTTTACTAATTTGAAAGACAAACAATGATATGTTACTTCTGTTATTGTTGATTGGATCACAATGGAGAGATGATGCATTTAATGACTAGAAGATGAATTATTAGAAGATGGAAACCTGTTTTATACCTCTACTGGAGAGGAAAAAATAAAAATGGATTTAAGTTAATTGCATAACACTTCTCATTTGTTATTATTTTGTTGAAATTTTGAGCAGAAATGTTACATAAAGAGAAGATATTCAAGAACATTCATTTAATTATAATACATCTTAATACAATTACTTTTGGCAGTTGCTTTTCACATGAATTAGTAAGAGGCAGTGTGACCGGGTAGTCATGCTGGCTTTTTATGTCGTCTTGCCATGAGCTAGAGTTTTTGGAAAGAGGGAACCTCACTTAAGAAAAAGCCAGAAGGCAGGCTAAGTGGTGCATTTTCTTGGCTTGATGGAGGAGGAGCCAGCTCACTGTGGGTGGTGTCACTCCTGACTGACTTATGAGAACAGTCTGAAGAAGCTGTGGCGTGCAGGCCAGTGAGCAGCGCTCCTCCACGGCCTGTGCTTCGGTTCCTGCTGCCAGCCTACCTTGAGATCCTGCCCTGGCTTCCCTCGGTGATGGAACTGTGATATGGAAGCGTAACACTAAAATAAACCCACGTTGTTTGAGAGGTAGAGTGTTTTATCGCAGTGGTGGAAACCTAAGACAGTGGTAGAGTGAAATTTTTGCACCAGGAAAGACAACAGAATAGAATTTATGAGATCACTGATTATGTGCAGAGTCAAGTAGCTAATGGTACCATGTGATAGTGTGTTCAGACTTAGAGCAAAGTGAAGTGTACTTCCTACTTATTTGTCTCAACTCTAGACTTTCTGAAAGCCTCTTAGAAGCTTTGGGGTATTTAGCAATATTTTTATTTTTACACTTACATATAAACTGAAGGTGTCATGGCACTTTCATGAGTGTGCCATTATACTTCTTTCTTGTTCATTGCTTTCCCATTGTACTGGTTTGAATAAAAATGGCCCCCATAGGCTCATATATTTGTGTGCTTTCTAAACAGTAATGAACTGTTTGGAAGGATTAGGAGGTGTGGCCTTGTTGCAAGAGGTGTGTGGTATTTGTAGGGGGGCTTTGAGGTTTCAGACACTCACACCTGGCTCAGTGTCACTGTGGATCAGGGTGTAAAGCTCTCAGCTCCTGCTCCAACACTATGCCTGTTTGTTCCTTGCCGTAATGATAATGGATTAACCCTCTGAAACTATAAACAAGCTCCCAGTTAAATGCTTTCTTTTATAAACGTTGCCTTGGCCAAGGTGTCTCTTCACAGCGCTAGAACAGTGACTAACCATAAGTAACAGAAACAGCCATCCTGGCTTCCTGCTTCCATGTCACCCGAATTCATCTTTTTCCCTTCTTCCCCCTTTTTAAATATCCTCCTCCCCTCTTATAGTACTTTACCTCCCTCTCTCTCTCTCTCTCTCTCTCTCTCTCTCTCTCTCTCTCTCTCTCTCAGACACACAAGCATACACATTTAAATTTAGATCCCACATAATTCAAGGAAACATGATATTTGTCTTTCTAAATCTTGCTTATTTTATGTAATCTCACTTCATTTGTTTTCCTGCAAATGTCATAATTTCATTTTTCTTTAATAATGGAAAAAACATTATTGCATATATGTATCACATTTTCTTAGCTCTCCATCTGGTAATGGACACCAAAACTTGCTCCATTTCTTAGCTGTTGTGAATATTGCTGCAGTGAATGTGGGTACATAGTATCCTCAAAGTGTGCTGCTTTAGAGTCCTTCAGATTTGCACCTGGCATAGCTGGGTTATGAGGCCATTTTTAGTTGTTTTCCGTGGTGACTGGTGGTGGCAGCAAGGGTTTGTTGGTATCAGCAGTGAATAAAGGTTCTCCTTCCCACATCAGCAGCAGCATCCGTTGTTTCCCTGATGTTCTGGCTGGGCCGAGATGGAGTCCTAGTGCTGAGGATGCTGAGCACTTTCGCAGTATTAATTGGCCGTTTGTATTTCTTCTTTTGAGAATTCTGTTAGACTCATTCGCCATTTATAGTTTTGCTTGTTATTGGTTGCTTTACTCTCAGCTCTTTTGCTTTTTGCTCTTTTGGGGGGCCTGCCACCCATCTCCCAAATAAATCACACATGGAGGCTTTATTCTTACTTTAAAAAAAGCCCAGTCTTAGCTTGGCTTCTTCCTTTCCAACTTTTCTTAAATTATCCCGACTGCCTTTTGCCTCTGGACCTTTTTTCTTTTCTTTCTTCTTACTTTCACTCTTAGTCCATGGCTGCTGTATGATGGCTGCCCCTGATGTCCTCCTCATCCCTGTTGCCCCTGATGTCCTCCTCATCCCTGTTGCCCCTTCTGTCTATCCTCTCTGCCTTCGGCTCTTTATTAGGACCATCAGGTGTTTTAGACAGGCAACAAAATCACAGCTTCACAGAGTTAAACAAATGCAGCATAAACAAAAGTCACACACCTTAAAATAACATTCCCCAACACTTACTATTCAGTATTTTTAGTTTTTGTCTGGGGGTAGGGTGGGGAGAGAGACAGAGATAGGTTCTCACTGTACAGCTCTAGCTGGCCTAGAACGCACTGTCTAGATCAGGCTGTGCTCAAACTTACCAGAGATGTGCCTGCTTCTGCCTCCCAAATTCTGGGATTCAAAATGTGTACCATCACTCTTGGCCTAGTTTGAGTTCTTTATAGATTCTAGGTATCAATTCCCTGTCAGATGTATCGTTGGCAAAGACAGGTTGTTTTATTTTGTTTTTGCCTATTTTGGCTGGCTATTCACTCTTCTTTGCTACACATAAGCCTTTTCATTTTTTGCAATCCCGTTTGCTTGTTGGGATTGAGTCCTGTACTATTGGGGGTCTTTTTAGAGAGACCTTGCCTAGATCAGGACGTGTTTACATTGTTTTCTAGCAGCATCAAAGTTTCAAGTTTTATATTGAGGTCCTTCATTCAGTTTTTTAAATGATTTATTTACTTTATGTGTCTGAGTGTTTTGCCTGCATGTATGTGCACCATGTGCATGCCTGGTGCCCACAGAGGTCTAGAGGGCACTGAATACCTTGGAACCTGAGTAACGAACAGTCATTGAGCTGCCATGTGAGTTCTGGGAACCAAGCCTGAGCCCTCTACTAGAAAAACAAATACTCTTAGTTTCTGAGTCATCTCTCTGGCTAGGGTTCTTGTGGGGAGGGGTGCAGGCCAGAAGTCAGCCTCAGGTAGCATTTCTCAGGAGCGGACCACTGTGACCAGGGCTTGCGACTGACTGGGGTCCATCAGTCTGATTCTCAGCACTGGGGTATGGGAGTCGTCACCTGGCCTTGTACATGGGAGGTCAAACTCCGGACCCTGAGTTTGTGCAGCAAACACTTTACCGACTGAGCCTTCTCCCCGTACTCCTTTGATCCATTTTGAATTATTTTTTGGACAGAGTGAGATAAAGATCTATTTTCATTTCTCTACATGCAGACATCAGTTTTCTTGGCACCATTTTGTTGGTGAGACTGTCTTTTCCAATGTATGTTTCTGACACCTTTGTTCAAAATGAGGTGGCTGTATCTGTTGATTTATTTCTGGGTACTCTATCCCATTGGTCTTCATCCCTTTTCGGCAGTTTTTGTTACTGTGTTTGTGTATTATATAATTTGAAAGCAGCTACACCTACAGAGTTGTTCCTTCTTCTTGGGATTGCTTTGGATGTTTGGAGTCCTTTGTGCTTGCATTTTTTTCTAGTAATTAGAATTTTGATGAGAATTGTGTTTAATCTACTTTTAGTAATAAATAATAAAGCCTTTTAATTTTATTTTTACAGTATTCTGACAACTCATGAGCACTGGAGGTCTTTGTACATTCTAGGGCCTTCTTCAGTGCCTTAAAGTGTTCATCATAGAGGCCTTCTGGCTAGGTTATTCCTAGGTGCTTTGGTTTGTTTGTTTGTTTGGTTTTGAAACTATGGTGAGTGGATTTTTTTCCTAATTTCTATTTTTAGAAAATTCGTTATTGGTATATTTAAAGGCTGCTGAAGATGAACTTAAACTTATAATCCACTTCCCAAGTGTTGTAGCATCACACCTGACCTTTTAAAGGAAAGGCTAAATTCTCCATTTGTCCATGCAGCAGAAAAAACAAAGGGATAAGACTCTGCCTTTGAAGTCGATAGTGCTGTGACTTACTTTCTTGAATAAATTTGATTGTCACAGGTCACAAATAGATGTGAGATAGTTGTACAAGAAATTGTAGTCTGAGCATTGAGTTCAGAAGAACCAAAGCCATCCTTTCTTTATAGGAAGCAATGCTTACCATGTGTTAAGGATTTCCACTGTGTTCAATACTATGCTACACATTTAATCTACACAACTACCTTGTGAAGTGCATGTTGTCTCTGTATTGCCTAAGGCTTAGAAGACTCCCTGCTAGAGTGAGGATGCCTTCTCTGTCTGGCCTCAGTGTTCTGAAGCCATGTATTGTATACGTCCTCCTTTGCAAACTTCCTGTCTTAGTCAGCATTCTGTTGTTGTGAAGAGACACAGTGACTACGGCCACTTTTATGAAAGAAAGCATTTCATTGGGGCTTATTTACAGTTCCAGAGGTTTAGTTCATTATTGTCTTGGCGGGGAGCATTGGTGGCAAAAAGGCAGACATGGTGCTGGAGAACAGCTAAGAATTCTGTATTCAGACCCTCACTTAGCAGGCAGAGAGAGCCACTGAGCCTGGCTTGAGTTTTGGAAACCTCAAAAGCCCAACCCCAGTGGTTTTTCCTCCAACAAGGCCACACCTACTTCAACAAGGCCACACCTCCTAATAGTGCCACTTCTTGATGACTTAAGCATTCAAATCTAGGAGCCTGTGGGAGCGTTTGTTTGTTTGTTCAAGACAGGGTTTCTCTGTAAGTTTGTAGCCTGTCCTGGAACTAGCTCTTATAGACCAGGCTGGCCTTGAACTTACAGAGATCTGTCTGCCTCTGCCTCCCAAGTGCTGGGATTAAAAGCTCGTGCCACCACCCTTCTGGCCCCCAGAGCCGTTATTATTTAAACTACCACACTGACTATCCTTGAGTCGTTTAGTTGTTGTGTGAGTTCTAATTGGTCCCAATAATACAAACCTGGAGCCAGATATCAGGGTAAATGCTGAACGATCAGAGACAAAGGAGTAAACCACAGCCAACTCTTTACTTTGCTAACTCCTCAGCCAAAAAAGGACTGAGCTCCGTCTCCTCCTGCCTTATATTCCTCTCTCTGCCCAGCCATATCACTTCCTGTCTTCCTGTACAGCCCTCCAGACCTCTGTGGTTAACTAGTGCCTAGCTCCTCCCTCTGATCTTCAAGCAAGCTTCATTTCTTAGAGCACAAATGAAGTATCACCACATTTAAATATCAAGTTTGTTCACTTAAAACAATTAATGGATTTAGAGAGATGCTCTGCAACTAGCTAAAAACATTGGCTGCTCTTCTAGAGAACCCAGGTTTGATTCCCAGCACCCCAATAGCTCAAGCTTTCTATAATTAACTCCAGTTCCAGGGAACCCAGCCCCTCTTCTGACCTCCATAGCACCAGGCACGCGCGTGGTGCACAGACATGCAGGCACAACACCCATACATATAAAACAAAGTTGTAGAAAAAAATTAGCAGCTTATTTTATTTACAGATTCTTTTTTAAAATAATCTTCAGTAAAACCAGACTGGCTCCTTGTTGGTTGCTAGGTCCAGCTATAAGCAGTAAACTAAAAGCTGCTAATAGTTTTATCCTGTATATAGTCATACCGTAGTTGGAAGCTCTCTTGTAGCTAACAGAGTCTTTCAGTCTCAGTGTTTAAATATGGCTTCATAACTCAAGACAACTGTCTTTAGGTAATATTTAAAATTAGAGTATAAAATTGCAAGCAACATACAGATTCAGTAGTGACTCTCAGCTTACACCCCAGAGGACAAAATTTTATGAATTCTTACTTCTGTAGATAATTTAAAGCCCTGGATTTCACATGTTGTGCATGAGCTGTTCTGAGGTCTGCGCTGCTAATGACCAACCGTCTTAGTAACCGTGGGCATGGAGAAACTCGAGTGAGTGTGTGCTGTAGACATGTGTACAGCCATTTCAAGGACCATAGCCTCAGACCCGTGGAAAATGGCGGAGCATCTGCCCATCTCCCGTGAGGCTTGGCAAAATGGCAAAGCTTTCCTGTGGGGTTTGAGTGTGAGTGTTGATAGTTAGGACAGAAAATGTCCACCATAGTGTTCTTCCTCTGGGTAAGATTAACTAAGCCTAGTTCCTTTATCCAGCCTTATACCATAAACTTCGCTCTGTATTTATCTGTATGTAATAATCTCATCTTGTTCAGCTGTAGGCAGTATCCCTGCCTACTTACCACATACACCATTGGCAGTATATACTAACTTGCCGAGCCTCTTAGCCGCTGCCATCCTCCATCCAAGAGCAGAGTCTTCCTGACCCCAGCTTTCCAGTACATGTGTCTGTCTTTTCTTCATTCTCGCCTTCATTCAGTGCCTGGGCCAACCCCATCACTGGCGGTCATGCAGGGCACTCAGGGAGTAAGCATGAAGAAGGCTAAGCATCCTGGGTGTGAACTGTTCATTCTGATACATGCACAGTAAAACTTGATGATTCAAACCACAGATAAAAACTGGAAACAAATTTGACCCGACCATTCTAGTTTTTTAAAATAAAAGGCAAACATCTTTTGTCAAGTCATAAGGAGGCAAAAATTACAGGGTAGGACTTAAACTACTAAGGAAATTAAAAGACATGTAAGGGAATCGGGTGCAGGGCAGTTTGACTCAATGAGCACAAGGAGGAACTTGGAGCAAGGTAAAGAAATAATAGAATTTAGGTTTCTGATTCTTAATCTTGAGAGCCACATCATCATTGCCGCTGTCTCTTCCTCTCCTTGCTCAGCCTCTTCCTCGTCCTTGACCAGCTCCAGCTCATTGCTCCTGCCTGTCTCCATTATCACCACTCCTTCCATCTTGTCTCCGCAGAGGCGCTGCTTTGCTCTCTTCTGACTTCTTTATTCTTCACCTCAGTAGAGATGAGAACGGCAGGTGTGCTTGCTGTCTGCGTTCGTGGCCTTGTTACAGTGAGTGTGTTGTTGGAGGAAGTGTGTTACTGCCTTTGAGGTTTCAGATGCTCAAGCCAGTCCCAGTCTGTCTCCTCTGCTGCCTAAAGTCCCAGATGTAGAACTCTGAGCTACCTCTCCAGCCCCATGTCTGCCTGTGTGCCACCATGCTTCCCACCTTGAGGATAATGGACCTCAATGTAAGCCAGTCCCAGTTCATTTTTTTTCCTTTATAAGAATCGTCAGGGTCATGGTGTCTCTTCACAGCAATAGAAACACTAGCTAAGACAGAAGTTGCTACCAGAGACTGGAGTATTGCAGTGATAGGCTGGGCCATGTTTTCGTTTGAAGGAATGTGTACTTTGGATTAAAAACACAGTTGAATGCTTCAAATGGGGCTTAATGGGCATCCTAGTAGCTACAGGGAAGACAGTGGTGCTGAGTGTGATTTGAGCTGTGAGGGCCTGGCTTGGGAGGTTTCAGAGGAGAAGAATATAAGTCTGAGGCCTGGAGACCATTCTTCTGGTTTTTGATGAATATGGCTACTTTCTACCCCTGTCCTAAAAATCTGCTGAAGGCTGAATGGAAGAGTTTTGGATAAACAGCTTTGGTGGAGGAAATCTCCAGACAGCCTGGTGTTGATGGTGTTGCTTGCTTATTAGTGGCCAGTCTTATGCAGATCTACAATGAATGGTAGCAAGCTGAGCAAAGGAAAGCACAAAATATATACAATTTGAGGAGAAAGGGAGCACCAGGAAGTGAAATAGATCTAAATCCTGTATTTAAGGAGAGAAACACATTAAAGAAAATTCTGATGTTACATGGAATAAACGGAGTGGTAACCTTAAAAGCTTAGAGCCTGGTAGTGGTGCATGTCTTCTGTCCCAGCACTGCAGAGGCAGAGGCAAGCGGATCTATGAGTTTGAGTCCTCTCTGTCTACAGATCAGGACAGCCAAGCTTAGGCAGTGAAGGAAGCCATGGAGAACAGAAAGCTGGTGAAGATGGACTTAACGAGAGGGCCATGTTCCAGCCCCAGTGAGCAGCAAAGCTTGGCAGCTTCAGAGTCTTAAGACTCTGGCTTAAGAGTCCTGGATAGAAGGAAGAGGTTATGGAATCTCCCACCATGACTAGTTAGGAGATTGCCTAACTAGTTTTTCCAGGGCTGAAACCTTTATAGACTATGGGAACTTGTAAGCCAGCCCCAATGAAATGATTTCCTATAAGAGTTGCCATGGTCACAGTGTCCTTCACAGCAATAGAACACTGACTAAGACACACTGTGTACCAGGTACTGGGCTTAGGAATGCTCCCTGGAAATGACAAGAAGCAAAGACGCAGTCCTAAGTTGTTTCTAACCTGGCCTGATGTTGCAGGTCTGTGATCTCAGCTACTCAGGAGGCTGAGCCAGGAAAATGGTAAGTTCAGGGACTGCCTGACCAGGTCTCAGAGAAGAAAAGGACATGAATATAACTGTTGGCAAAGTCTGTGTTTATTTAGTGCGAGTGAGACCCTGCTATGGGGGCGAGGACATCTACAGCCAAGTGTGGGGGCATACACTTGTTATCCCAGCACAGTGGTGGAAAGATTACAAGTGATGCCAGCCTAGGCTGCATAGCAAGACTCTGACTCCCTCCGATAGTTTTTCTATAGTAGGGGGAGAGAGAGACAAGAAAAAGGGCAAAATAAGCTGTTTATAATATAGATAGAATGTTGCTCTGGTTCTTACCCGTGTGGAAGCTCGTTGAAAGGAGGGAATATATTTTAAAGAACACCTTGGAGTTACCCTGGTTAAGCGGTCACTTGAAGCGGGGTGATTCCCTAGGAAGCAGCAGTATCAAGATGCTGCCAGGCACTTTAGCAGGGATGGATGGTCCTGACACATAGGAAGACCAAGGGAGTCCGTGTCCTGAGGCTTGGGTCAGCGTCCCCATGCCGTCATCTAGATCAAGTGTCCATTTCACATGATGGCTGCTTGTGTGCCAGTGCTGAGGTCCAAGCCGTGGCCTCAGAGCCTCACCAACACTTTGAAGCCTTGCCCTGAAGCTTCCTGGGAGGCTATTCCAGGCCATTCTCTGTGTGTCTGCTAGGAAATCAGCTCTGATTGACTCGAGCTGATATGAATTTACCCTGATATTTTATTTCTGTTATTATGTGTAGGTGTCTAAGTCTACATATGGGTGTGTATAGGTACATGCAGGTGTCCCTGGAAGCCAGGGCTTTAGATCCCCTGGGGCTGGTGTGGTTGAGAGATGCTAAGAACCAGACTCCAGTCCTGAAAGAGCAGCAAGCCTCTTGCCCACTGAACCATCTCTCCAGTCCAAAGAACTCTCCTTTTTTTTTCTTTCTTTCTTTTTTTTTTTTTAGACATAGCCTCTTTGTTAAACAAAGAAGCTATTTTCAGACATTGATTACAAAGCCTTCACAGATTAGTTACATGTGTTCCCACGTGTATTCCAATTTTTTCTGCTTTGTTTTTATGGTTGCCTACTCATCCTAACATCTTTCATTTATTTGGTTTTTGTGATCGCTTTCTAGTTGTTAGTAGAGTCAAAGGGCTTTTTATCCTTCAAAAAGGAATCAAAGTAGATTTTTATTTGCTGCAAAATTAACACTCATTTTTCTTGAGTTTGTTGATTTTCATAAGCACTCACACACCATTGGGTGAGCACAGTGACCTGGATGTTACGATGCTGGCTCTTCATAGGGAACAGTTTGTAGCACTGTTCCTTTCATTTCACCAAAGTCCTTTGCTGAAATCGCTCCTAATAGAATATGGACCCAAAAGTTAATGTACTACAGATGCTTCAACAGGTATTGAGGCTCACAGGGGACAAAAGCTATAATTGTGTCTTAACAGAGTACAGACTGCTAACCGTAATTATGTGTCTGAATTAGGTCATCATTTTACTATGAATCTAAAACTGTCTTGACATGGCATGGCATTCAGACAGAACATCTTAGACTTGTTGACATTCTAGTGACCTTCTCTGTTTCTGGTTTTGAGCCCAAGTGACATATTGGCAGGAATTCTCCTGTCACTCTTGTGCTGTATGGTGGACTGGGTTGCATGTTGGTGCTGCCTTGCTTGTTGTTCTACAGAATCGTTACATACATTACAGCAAATGCTCTTATTTTCACAGCCCTCAGGTTTAGTGCAGCTAAAATGTAGTATGTGCATGAATGGCCTGGGATCTCATTAAAAACTTAGATTCTGCCTTCGAGCTAGAGCTGACGTCACAACATGGCGCTGCAGTGACGGGGCTGGAGCTGACTTATCACAGCTGCCATTGTTCTGCTACAGCCCCATGAAGTCAAGCAATAACACCAAAATTTGAGATCCCTTCCTGTGATGACATGAAGCTTTCTTTCAGATTATTTGAGTTTCAGACACTGCGTAGACTTCTACACACTAGTCAAAACTGGGTCTTGGTATTTCTTCTTTCTTCCACTCTCTCTTTTTGTTTTGTTTTTTTGAGACAGGATTTCTCTGTGTAGCCCTGGCTGTCCTGGAACTGGCTCTGTAGACCAGGTTGGCCTCAAACTCACAGAACTCTGCCTGCCTCTGCCTCCCCAGTGCTAAGATTAAAGGTGTGTGCCACCTTCAGCCAGACCCTATCTTTTTTAAATTACAAATTTCCTTTTGTTGTTGTTTTTGTTGTTTGATTTTTGTTTTTTCAATACCAAGGATCAAACCCAAGGAGTCATGCATGTTAGGCAAGCATTCTACCGCTAAGCTACATATTTTTATTTTGAGACAGAGATTCACTCTGTTGCCCAGGTTGGTCCTACACTTAATAGCCCTCCTGCCTTAGCCTCCTTAGTAGCTGCTGGGATGACAGACCTATATCTGTCCAGATGCAATTATATAGCTTCTGTGCAGAGACTAATTACCAATAAAGTTGTACTGTAGTAATTTTACTTTAAGGTAGAAAATTGGAAAAGTTGATGTCTATATTTCCAAAGCTCAGTGTTATCAATAATACATGATATAATTCAAGTTCATATGTTGCTATGGTGCAAATCCGATTGTAGGTCCCAGTATTACCTACAATGTTGTCATTTGTTTATAAAATAATCTTTAAGAAAATAACTTTACCTTTTCATTAATTGCTCTTATCTTCTGGTTTAGAGCACTACTAAAGCAGCCTGAGTCTGCAGTGGTCCTGTCAGGGAAATGAGGACTATCTTGTCTGGAAGGCGTTCTGGGGGCCTCTGAAGTGTGTGCTAGCAGAGTAAAGCTGCAGGGAGAGACGGCACGGCCATGGTACCAGATTAGCCGCACATCCTCACTGTAGACATGCCAGAGCTAGCTCGCCAAAGGCCAGGAGAACTGCCTGATGGCGGCTAAGTCACTGCAATCTCCTTTGGTAAATTGCCACTTTTTCTGATTATTGGCCTTTGGCTCTTACTACCAGTCTTTTTCAGTCAGAAGCAGGCTGTCACTGTGCAAACACAGACAGAAAACCATAGAAGGCATGAGTGAGAGTCTAATAGTACCATATGTCACCTTTTTTTTTTTGAAAAGTAAATAAACATTAATATTGTAAAGGATAGTAAGCAAATCTGAAAAAGTTCTGTTGTTGAGCAAAGATGTCATGATTGTCAGTGTAATTTGGCCCTAGTGCTGGACTGGTCTCTTAAGTAGTTTCAGAACATACAATCTGAATTTGAATGGGCTAGAAGAGTTGAAAAGTTACAGGGACATGAGGTCTAGAAAATAAGACAAAATCCTTATTAAAATATGCTAGAGAAGACTGGCTCAGGCATTTTTTAAGTTGCAAGAATTTGGCTTTTATGGAAAATATCAAATAGCATTATTGAGATTATCCTGTTCCTTTTGTTAAGGAAAATATTATTTGTGAATCCTCAGTTTGGATATGTAAAAGATTATGTGTGTGTGTGTATGTATGTATGTGTGTATACACACATACATACATACATACACTGCCTGGACAGTAACCCGTGGTTCCTCTGCAACATTGGGGCATCCACCTTCAGCCTACAGGTCTAGCATATCTGACAGACTTTACTGTGAAGCAGGATATTCTGAATGGCTGTCCCTCCATGTCTTGACAATGTTTGGCAGTCACTTTCTTTTGTGTCCTGCTTGTCCAATTAGTACAGCATATTGTTAGCAGTTGAGGGAAGGGCATTTTCTTGCCCAGTGACTTATTTTTGCCACAAAGAAAGTAAACTCCAGGGCTGGAGAGATGGCTCAGCATTTAAGAGCATTGCCTGCTCGTCCAAAGGTCCTGTGTTCAATTCCCAGAAACCACATGGTGGCTCACAAACATCTGTAATGAGGTCTGGTGCCCTCTTCTGGCCTGCAGGCATACACGCAGACAGAATATTATATACATGATAAATAAATAAATAAATGTTTAAAAATGTTCACAGTGGGGCTGGAGAGATGGCTCAGTGGTTAAGAGCATTGCCTGCTCTTCCAAAGGTCCTGAGTTCAATTCCCAGCAACCATATGGTGGCTCACAACCATCTGTAATGAGGTCTGGTGCCCTCTTCTGGCCTGCAGACATACACACAGACAGAATTTTGTATGCATAATAAATAAATATTTAAAAAAATGTTCACAGTGTTAAAAAAAAGAAAGAAAGTAAGTAAACTCTATGTGGAGTTTCTTCAATGCTCATTATCTTCTCTGAAGTAGTATGGTGCTGCCAGGAGCAGACATGCCTCATTGTCATAAAAAAAAAAAGCCTGTGTTATTAAAACATCTTAAATGCCATATTCTGTAGATCTCTAAAGTGTTGGAAGAAGACTTGTCTATCTAAAATATATCTTTTTTTGACCTTGAAAATATATATCATGTGACTCCAAGTTCAATTATAATAGGTGATTAATTTTTAACCTGCATCTCAAGTCCTGGCTAGAATAGTCTGTTAGGCTTGTTCATCTCAGCTAGCCATCTTGAAATTGGTCTGACCAGTTTATAGTCTTTAAGTGGTGCTATAAGCTGAATGACATCATATGAACCAGGTGGAATTGTTGTGGGGCCCCATCTTCTTCCTGGAGACTTCAGAGATTACTATAGGGAAATTTATTGTTCACTGTGGAAAACTTAAACATTATTCATATCAAAACAGAAAGTGTGAATTTCGATAAATATATATTCAAAAAAAGGTACCATAGTATAGAGTTTTTAATTAAGAAACTGAGCTACCTGAGCAGAGGTGGTGGTGTACATCTTTAGTGCCAGCACTCAGGAGGCAGAGGCACACAGTTCTCTGTGAGTTCAAGGACAGCCTGAGCTACAAAGATCTCTATGAGTTCCAGACAGCCAGGACTACACAGCAAGCCCTGTCTTTAAAATAAATAAATAGACAAACAAACAATAAAAAGAAAGAAAAAGAAACTGAGCCAGCACAGATAGTGATGGATGCTCACAATTCCAGTACTCAAAAAGTTGGAACTCTCTAGAAATCAAAGCCAAAAAGGAAACTCAATGACAGTAAAGAGTGAAGCTGACCGTGCCTGCTCCTCATAGACCAGGGTGGAAATGTGCACTACGCACAACTCACTTACAAAGTCTTGAAGAAGCGACCCTGCCACTAGCAGATATTAGGAAGTGTCTTAGGGTTTCTATTGTGAAGAGACACCATGGTCATGACAACTCTTATAAGGAAAACATTTACGTGGGTGGCTTATGGTTCAGAGGTTCAGTCTATTATCATCATGGGGCATGGTGTGCAGGCGAACATGGTGATGGAGAGGCAGTTGAGAGTTCTACATCTTGCACAGGCAACAGGAAGTAGTCTATCTTACTGATCGTGGCTTAACATATGTGAGACCTCAAAGCCTGTCTCCACATTGACACACTTCCTCCAACGAAACCACACCTACTCTATCAAGTGCACACCCCCTAATCGTGCCACTTGCTTTTGGGGGCCATTTTCTTTCAAACCACCACAGACAGGTAACCTCACCTCTTCAAGGCAAGAGCTAAGTAGCTTGACACTTGTCCTGCACCCTGACATTGCCCATAACCAAGTACAGAAATACTAAACTTAAAAATGAAAGGAGCTCAAGGCCTCACCTTTCTAGGCTCAAAACTAGCTGCTTCTTCTTTGTCCAGGTAATTGCTGCCTGGGGCACAGTACAGGTGACTGCAGTGCTTCCCGTGGTCACTTAGGATTTTGAGGAAATGAAACTGTTGAGGCTCTCTCGGGGAGGCAGGTTCCTTCGCAGCTGAGCCCTGCCAGTCTCCTGGCCCTGCTCCTGCTTGCTTCTCCCCCACCCATCGCGTCATTTGACATTCTGTGATATTCTCATGTCCCTGTTTGGTCACTGGCAATTGGTGGCTTCCTTGAGACATTTATTGTGTGGGCACTCTGGCGGTGTGCTTAGAAGTATATTTGAGTAGTGACAATTGAGCTCAACTTTGAATTTTCTGTGTCCATCAGGTGTCAATAGCACACATTTTCCAGATAACTGGCTATAGTTTGGGGCATGGATTGTATGTAATAAGAGAATAGACATTTCTTTCTGCAGAAGGTCCCCATGGGGATCAAACTCGTGATCTTAGCCTCATTATCACACTTTTAGAACCATCAAACCTAATAAGTGTATCATATGTATTCCCCTGTGTAAGCTTGAATTGAGCTTAATGTTTTAATTACCCAAGGCTTAGTTCAAATACACAATTAAAAACCATGTCGGACTGTTTCACTTTTGTTTGATAGTGAAAGTCACAAAAGTAAAGCAGCCAAAGAGCCTGTCACTTTTCATCTTCTCCGCGCTCTGTGGCAGTGAAGTCACACAAGTGGAGCTGCCGGGAAAAGAGCCGAACTCACTTTGCGGAGTGCAACGGTACCTTTCTCCTCGGGAGGCTGTCCAGGTCTGCTGTCAGTCACTTTGGGGACCTTTAGACCTCAGCGCTCATTTACCGCTGAACGCGACCGCTCTGCTTCTGCATTATGAAGATCATCTGTCAACACTTTGAGATCGTCCCCTTTGTTATTAAGCGTCTGATGCTCTACACTGTCAGGTTTTTTGCCAATTATAGTTAAGGTACAATGGTGTATTCACCAGATCAAAGTCTTCCATTGGCGGTAGAGAAATGATTTGTAAGTCTTTATTCATCTGAATTGTACAATAGAACACCTGAGGAATGCAAATAATCCCTTCGAGGGCTCTGCAGGAAAGGCTGCGAAATGACACGGCGGAACTATTGTTATTCCAAAGCGATGTTTTAGCCAAAGTAATTATTTCTCCTCTTGTTTCATAACAGTTTTACTTTATTGGTTATGTTGACCATACTTAAGAGACAGATATATGACATTTTCCATTATCCTTGCACGTGGGTTTGTTCTGTTTCCCTTTCAGCAAAGCTGTATTTGGTGTGCTTTTATAAATGACATATTTGATTCTCACTTGTATAATAAAGGTCTCTTACTATGCTGTTAATGATAACATTTTAATGTAGAAATTTGAATAGTTTGTCTATAAAGTAATGTCAAACGCTATAATATGCAAAATGCCTATTTAAATCCCCTTTTTGCTTTGTTATGTCCTTCATAATTTTCCATAAGAAAATACCAAGTTTTAATCATAATTTGAGGCCATATACTTTATTCCAAAATAAATATTAGGGGTTTGTATACTTTTTAGAATGTAAAGAAAAGATTACAAATATGAAGATCAAAATTCACTACTAACATATTAAATATGTAACTGCCTGTGTATGATAAACATATGCAAGCCCTGTATGAATTTTCATTCCTTTTTCTATCCTGAATCCTGTGCAGCTGGCCATATTCCTTTTCTTCTCTTTTCTTTTCTTTTCTTTTCTTATCTTTTCTTTTCTTTTCTTTTCTTTTCTTTTCTTTTCTTTTTTGAAGACAGGGTTTCTCTGTGTAGCCCTGGCTGTCCTGGAACTCACTGTGTAGACCAGTAGAACTCTGAGATCTGCCTGTCTCTCCTTCCTGAATGCTGGCATTAAATGTGTGTACCTCCATCGCTCGGCTATAGTCTTAACTTTCTAATAGCTATTTGAATTCTGATGAATTTGGTCTTTGGTTCTTCCTTTCCTTCACCTTTAAAAGCGCCTTGTACGTTGATTATTTAACATATTTTTCCCACAGTCTTTTGCCATGATGCCTATTAAACTTTAGTCAAAATGCAGGAGGCTGGGCCCAGTGGGGCAGCTCAGCGGTAAAAGCGTTATTGCCAACCCTGAAGACCTGTGTGCGATCCCTGAGCTGTGTGGTGGAGGAGCGAGCTGACTCCTACAAGTTGTACTTTGACTTCCATGGCATGCGGGTCAAGTCTGTGTTCACAAATAAAAAATAAATGCTGATAGAAGGACCCCAGTTAGTTAGGTTACTTTTCCAAATCTGTACACAGACTGGGTAAAACCCCCTAGACTCAGGAGAATATGCTGTGATTATCTAAAAATGATGAAGACCTGTTTATGTGTGTTATTTTCCTGGGTTTTTACAATATCATGCATACTATTATTATTTCCATTTCCACAGATGAGGAAACAGGCACCTACCCAAGAATAAGAAACTATGAGAACCTTTAAATTATATTTGTTAAATTTGTTTCACTTAAGTTCTAATTACTGCTTTTCAAAGTTGCTCACTTTAGATGAGGGAGAAAGACTCAATAGTGCTTCTCCAGGCAACCACTACCATGTGTCCTCCTGGACTTGACTTTCTGTAATGTTTTGCGATTAAAGGAGTTTATTTCCTCTACGTTTCTATTTATGATCCTGCCAGGGTTTGGATTTATAAGAGTAGCATGTGGGGATACATTTGTATATTGGCTACTTGTATATCTGTATTTTGTGTTTTTGTTATTGTTGTTACTAATGTTAGCAGAAACCTCCCTGGAAACCAATGGCAGCTGTTGGTTCTGTCCGTTCAAGAAGGAACTAACCCAGTCAGTAGATGTTTGGATGGGACACACAAGTTTTCAGAGATGCTTCAAAATCAGTTGGCATTTTCTGGTGTGATTCGTGTATAAGCAACTTTGAGTTCTCTTTCCTAAAATTTACTTTCTGAAGGACATTAAACATTATAAAATAGTCTTATTCAGAAGTACAGCTGTTAATGCTGAACAAATTCAGTTTAACTTTAAAAAGTTGGTAATATTTGTGATAGAGTTTCTATAGATAATATACTAAAGTAAAACTAAATTACAATGGAAAATTCCCGCATTTACCTGAAGAAATTGCTGCCTGCTAATGCCTTGACCTTGGAAAGCTATACACAAAAAGATGGCATCATAAAACCGTGCAGTTCTTATGAATATGTATGTGCTACTTGATAATAATGAATGAGGTACAGTCATGCATGCACTACAAGATAATGTTGTGCCCTCTTTTGTCTACAGGTTGATAAAAATTAAAGACTGGGTGGACAAGTCTGACCCAGGTGCCTTGGTCATTCCTTTCAGTGGGGCCTTGGAACTCAAGTTGCAGGAATTGAGTGCCGAGGAGAGACAGAAGTATCTGGAAGCGAACATGACACAAAGGTTAATTAGCATTCATTTTCCCTACACTTTATTATCAACTATTTCCTTGCAGTAATTTAATTGCTTGCGCTGATAGAATAATAAATGACAGAGTAATTACCATTATAAAGAGGGAATCTTCTCCTTTCTTTACCATGAGACAGAGTGAAAAGATTTATTTTAAATTAAGTTTTTAACTGTCATCTGTCATCTCCGTACAGTGTTTTAATTATAACATAGGTATTAGTTCTGTATATTTTTGAGGAGGGATGATCGCCAAAACTCTTTCGTCATGTTCAGTGGGGGGAGGGGAAAGGGTGAATCACTTGCCATAATTTTTTTTCTGAGTAACAATAATATATTGTTAGGAGATTGGGTTTCAATCAAATAATTTTGCTTTCATGGCTCAAGTTCTGGAAATAATTAATATTGGATGAAAATAGTTATAGGCTGGGAAGATATAATTTTTCGTTTTTTAACAGTAAATAGTTAAAATGCTTCAGGCTTATGCAATTAAAACCAATTTTAGAAGGGGTGCTTTAAGAAATAGCCCAGCTATCTGACCTCTGTAAGTGTGTTATGAAAGATGAATGGTCATTTACTAATATCTTTACCATTTGCAGCTTAAGATGAATGGTTTTAATCCTAGACGGGTCCCTGGCAGAGTCAACTTAAATGTTGAGTGAATTTGTTTCATTTTATTTCAGCGCTCTGCCAAAGATCATTAAGGCTGGGTTTGCAGCACTCCAGCTAGAATACTTTTTCACTGCAGGCCCAGACGAAGTGCGTGCGTGGACCATCAGGGTAAGATTCATACTTATTCATCAGCTATATCCAGTTCCACACTATTGAATTCAGATTAATATCACTGACTTTGAAGTTTGTCATGGTGGCGGTTAGCTAGTCATTACAGATGAGGTTTTTGTCCGGGATAACTTTAATTATTTGTGAGCTGCTGAACGGTGAAAGTGGAGCGGCATTGATTGAGGCAGGTAACAATTGATTCTGCCTGTTACATAGTCTGAATTTCTTCATCCTGGAGAATCTGTCTACCCTCCTCCTGTGGTCAGAGATAAGACGCACCCGCATTGTGCTTGCTTAATCTGTGTGACTGGGTTTGTCTGCGGTGAAATTGATGTTGCTTTTCATTTTGTATTCGCCAAGTTTGTTTGGGTTGCGGGTGGTTCTTTCCTCCTTTGCTTTGCTCGGATTACATTCCAGCAATAAAAGCAATGTGACATCATTATGCTCTTCATAGATACACAGTTGGGCTCAAAAAGCTAAACTCAGTGTGTAATAATTCATTCCTTTCTATTGAATTAATAAAAAGTGATGTTTATTTTCACTGTTACATGTTCCACTTCTTCAAGAGTGTGATACATATTTTAAATATTAGTATATACTGAAAATGACTAAAGAGAATGACTAATTTTTTCCCAGAGGACAATAGACTGAAATATAATGATTTGCTTCTGAGTGTAAATATATTGTAATATAGTAGTTCCTATTGAAAAAATCTTTTGAAATATATGTAGTCATAAATTGCGTGTTACAGAATATAAACAGGTCAGAACGTTTAGATTCAGTGTTTAGCCTGCTGTTCAAATACATGCTTTGTGGTTCTCGATGCTGTCCTGACTTCTGTTACATTTTAATTTAGTATAGATAAAAATATGGATTTGGTCAAGCACAGTGGTAGACAAGACTCTGAATCTGAGATTTACTCTCCTTTATGTCTCCTTTTAAAGAAGAAAAATGTCTGATTGGCTTCTAACCGAGGTCCTTATATATAAACTTTAAAAATAATGTCAAAGCAAATCCAAGTTTGTAAACAAATTGCCAGTGTTTTTTGTTACTCTATATTTAAAAGAGGTATTTTAAAGCCTTATAACTTCAAGCTGAAGTATGTGAAGCAGGAGAGAGTATCCCGTGGGTTTGAAATGTGGCAGCTAGCTGGCTTGTCTTAAGACTGATTGTTAGTGCCGTGATTTACTGTGCTAAGACGCTCGGTCAGGTAAGCATCAGTGAGTAGCCACATTAACCCAATACATCTTTTATTATAAAAACTGTGCTGTCTGGTGTCAGGATCCTTAGCACTTTAACATGCTTTATTAAGCAGCTGTAGGTCACCATTATTTCTCAGATTTCTTTCTGTGGTTGTGTGTGTCTGGAATGTGTGTTCTTGTAATTTAACATATGGGGTAATTACAAACATTCCTCTTCCCATCTCGGCTTGAATTTCCTTCATGATGGTCAGAGGCACGCTGCGTTATGCAAAATGTTCAAAAATATTACTGTTGACATTACTTGATTATGTCAAAATTATTTGCTGACTATCGCTTATCTGATTCATTAGAAATGCCTTTGAATGTCCCTTTATATATTGACTTTTATATGTTCCTTAGATGAGCTGAAATTTTGAAGGCTTTTTATCTTTTTTAAGCCTTTTATAATTCAACTTGAAAGTTACTTAAAAATCTTTATTTTTTTTCCACTGTGAGGAATAGAAAATCGAAATGAAACCCACACCAGTGAATCTAAATCAATAGAAGCGTAGATGACTGTTCGGAAAACAAAGCTGTGGGCTGTGTCTCTGACACCTGCTGCTGGGCCGTGCTCGGTCTGCTGCAGTGCCCACTGAGGAGCTGACACTCACTGGCATCACACTGAAGGCTGAGTTGAGCTACTACAGATGGGAGAAAAGAAGCTTGATGCTTGTAACCAGTCATCTTAATGCAATTCCTTTTCTCTGGTCTTTCCCAAAGAAAGGAACGAAGGCTCCTCAGGCTGCAGGAAAGATTCACACAGATTTTGAAAAGGGCTTCATTATGGCTGAAGTAATGAAGTACGACGACTTTAAGGAGGAGGGGTCTGAGAACGCAGTCAAGGTAAGGAGTGACTTCTTCCTTGCAGATGTCATAATTGTAGCTCTCCTGTGAGTATCCCATGAGAAATGTGAACTGTCTGCTGTAGCCTGCTAGCATCACGTGTCCACTCACGAGGAGCTGGCCGTGTCCACGTGCTCTGGGGTTAGTTGTAGATGGCTGTAGGGAGGAGTTTGGGGGGGTTCTTTTTTTTTTTTTAATTTGCTTTTCTCTAACTGAAAGTAAAAATAAACATTTAAGTCATATTAATAAAAAAATTGTTCATTGGTAGCTAATGAAAAAGTTGTAATAATCCATTTGAGTATATGAACTAGAAATAAACCCCTGTTAAGTCAGGGAAACAGACGATGGTGCCTAGTCAGATAAACCTGCTGGCTCAAACTTCATGGGTTTCTTCTTATTTTTAGATCTTTGGAAATTTGATTTGCTTTTTCAACACTAGAGGGCAGGTCCAAAATTGTGCTTTATTTTAGCTAATAACTATAATTTGATTTACAGATAAGCAGTGTTAAATATGAGTACTAAAATAGGTTTTAATATAAGTTCTATTGCAAATTCATTTTTCTAGCTTGTTTGCCTCTACACAGAGAAGCATTAATGTCCAATAAGTGCATGGTTCACCTAACTGCCGTTGACCTTGCAGGAAGCTACTTTAGTTTAATCTGAAGACTGTCATAGAAAATGTTACACGATTTAAACAGGACTCATGTTGACCGTTTCATAACTGAAAGGAACGTCTATTTCAAGTTCGGCTTATTCTTACCAGTATTACTGCAGGGCTTTCATGGGACTGTTGGGACCTTAGAAGCAAGAAAGGAAAAAATCTCCATATAATTGGCTCAGTATTGAGAGCCATTTTGATTTACCAAAAAAGAGTAAGTTACAATTTATAACTAAACAAAGCCATTAATTTCATTAGATATAGAGAAGTATGCAGTTATTGATGGTGAATTTTGTTCAGAATGTTAGTTAAACTTGAAGAATATCTGATTTTTTTGTCAACATGTTATATCACATTAGCATATATTTCTTTTCATACAAAAGATTAAAATGATATTTTCTCTTTCTAGAATTCAAGATGAAAGCTTTATTTTTATATTTATATGTACTAAGTCAATTTTTACCAATTCTTAGTAGTAGATTTTTGTTATAATAAACTTAGATGACGTGAATTGCAACTCCTTTAACAACTCAGAAACTATAATACACAGTACGCAATGATGTTTCCTGCTTACAATAACATGTAAGGCGGGGTGCTTTCTGTTGTAAAGTAGGAAAAGTCGGCTTCTGACGTTTCCACCTAAAATATCACTAACTTCCAAAACTAACACTTAAAATTTTGAGCTCTGACTAATTGAAGGATTATGAGCTGCTTTATATTCCTTACAATAGTGTTTACTTGTACATGACAAGAAGTTTGAGTTTGAGAACATGACTCTGTGCATGCGTGTGTGTGTGTGTGTGTGTGTGTGTGTGTGTGTGTGTGTGTGTGTCTTCCACCGGCGCAGCATAGCTAATTGAGTGCAGTGCTGTGAACTATATCCTGAATAGCACTGAGGGCTTTGTAGTCTCGGATGTCACACTATTAGCAATCATATCTGCTCAGGCAAAGCTGCCTTCTACAGATGGCTGCTTTCAAGTGCAAATGAACTGCCCCGACGCGTCTTGTTTAATACACACTTAAGATTCACAGATGGGCGTTGATTCTTTCTCAACCAGTGTTTCTGATAGCAGTGGAAATGGATTAAATGGTCTCTAGAGAATTTAAAGAAACACTGTCAGTATTAATAGTAAACTTGAGTATAACAAAGTGTATAAACTTACACTAATATGTCTTGTCAGTGTGTGTTTCATGTAACTTGTCTGGATAGTTTAATAACAGTAGGCCTTAGATTCTAGAAAGAAGTAGCAGATGGCTTTCAGTACATCACATCTCTACAAAAATCTTGTGACTATTTAGTTATATCTTTTAGAATAACACATTGTCTTTTTAAAGATGAGCTTCATGTTAGTAGCCTATTTGTTACCAGAAGGCAAAATCCTTTACATAGACACTACCAGAAATATGCTCATGAGGGCATTTCAGTCTGGTTTGTAGATTTTAACCCTCATGTATGATCTTTGCTAGTGTTTTTACTACTGAGTAATATAATTTCACTTGACTTTGAACTTTCAGTATTGTTAGCAGAAGTACATTGGACAAAGTTTTCATGTTCTCAAGAAATTCTAACAGAAGGAAAAACACTTTTGAGAGTTTTTTTTGAAAAGATCCTCAGGCCCCCCCAATGAGTAGCTGGTGCCAGGGTCACAGGAGACTGCTAAGTGTGAGGGTCAAGTGTGGATGCCTAGGAGCCTGAAGTGTGTGCTGGGCCACAGGATGAACTGCTCTGTCTGTGCAGTTACCGAGAGCCTGTCTGGATCTGCACACCAGCAGGTGGAATCAGTCGCTTTGTGGACTGATTCACAAGTGGGAAAGATCTGTCTGCAGTTCCAACCTGTTAGAGTCTGCTTGTCACCTAGTGAACGCCTGAGGTAATGTCAGAATGCACAGTGCTTTGTCAAGATTAAAACTGGGCTACCAGAAGTTCAGAATACGTGCCGCAACTGTGCTCAACTTTTCTTAGAGCAAACTGTCTTTAAGACGTCACCAGGGTCACCAAAGAATTCTTTAAGCAAACAAAGCACTTGTAGCTTTTCCTGATCAGTTTTCTTCAAGTGACTTGCTGAGTGTTTGCAGACACATCAGAAATGCGCCATAAACAGTGTATCAGGAAACAGTGATAGCGGTATAGTTGCGCTCGTGTGTCAGGAAACAGTGATAGCGGTATAGTTGCGCTCTTGTATCAGGAAACGGAGTGATAGTGGTATAGTTGCGCTCGTGAATTAGCAGCTCGTAAGAATGCATTATGTACACACGTGGAAGCGTAGTCCTGCCTCAGTATTGCTTTTCTTTGCTTTAGAGCTTGTGTTTAGAATTTCCCATACTTCTCTTTCTCGTCGTGTTTTTTCAACATGGCTCAGGGATCATTTCTTTGCGTTGGGTTTTTCCTGTGTATTTGGTTATCAGTGATAAGCCATTTCCTCACTTTTTTCTTTTTGCAGGCTGCTGGAAAATACAGGCAACAAGGCAGAAATTATATTGTTGAAGATGGAGATATTATCTTCTTCAAATTTAATACACCTCAGCAACCAAAAAAGAAATAAATTTTAGTTATTGCTCAGATAAACATACAACTTCTAAAATGCACATATTGGGCTTGGGGATTTTGTTTTTTAAATTAAAGTTTCTGAAATCTAAAGAGACAAAGTTAGGAGTGGGAATCTTCTACAAACAAATTATTTTTATTTGTTTTTAAATTATAAAATACCGTGTACCCTCAATGAAATGCAGATTGCTAAGCGTGAACAGCTCTGCTTCTCACGTGATTAAGACCCTACTTCAAACTGTAGAAGCTTTTCAAGAACCATATTACTCTCCTGATACTTCATTAATCTCCATCATGTATGCCAAGCCTGACACATTTGACAGTGAAGACAATGTGGCTTGCTCCTTTTTGAATCTACAGATAATGCATGTTTTACAGTACTCCAGATGTCTACACTCAATAAAACATTTGACAAAACCAGCCTTGGTGTGTTTGGGGATGTCTGTATTGACTGCCTGTGGTGTGCTGAATGCGATATGGCACCTGCTGGCTGCTGATTACAGAATTTTAAGGCGCGTGTGACACAGGAACTGGCAGTGTGGGGCAGCTGCAATTGTATCTTAAAAGTGAGTCTTTCATGGGAGTTAGAAGAATAATATACAGCGATTGCCTCAGAAAAAAAGTTAATTAATTTGTAGATGGACATTTATTGAAAGATGATAGCAGTGCTGTTTCAAAGTTATAACCTAGGTGACTCTGACCAGAAAGAAGATAATTTTGTTTTAAGCATTAGTGAATTTTGTTTGCTGTTATTGTTCTAACCAAATGGAAGGCATCTTTATTTTTGCTTTTCTTTAAAATTATTAAATGTTGAAAGCTGACCATTCTGTTTCTGAGGGCTTGCACTTGTATTTCAATTCAGATTCATACACTGGTTTAACAACTACTGAAAAATAATCCAACTTTGATCATTTTTGAACATCCTTCACGCTTGCTGCTGAATTGTTTGCAGCATGGTTACCTGGAGGTCGTCTGCTATCTCACGCTCTTCAGACAGAGCCTCAGCTCTGTCCCGCACCCCCCCCCCCGTGTGTACACAAGAGGGGAAGAAACAAGTGTTCCTTGGGGAGGTTAGGCTGCCCTGATTCAGTTACCTGGCACATGGTGCATGCCTGTAATCCCAGCACTCGGGAGACTGAGGCAGGAGGATGGTGAATTAAGGCACACCTCAGCGTAGTGAGAGCCTGTCTCAAAAAACAGACTGTAGCTGGCCAGCATAGCCATAATCTTAGCCATTTCTAAGGACGGGGTCAGCCAGAACTACATAGTAAAATTCAGGCCAAGTTAGGCTAGAGAATAAAATCCAGTCTCAAAAATAATCCATCAATAAATAAGCAATAGCTCGAGGTACTGCAGAGCAGTGACCATGACTTAGAAACTGTGGTGGCTGCGAGGCAGCAAAGCTACCAGCAGTGTTGGCCACGGTTGCTGGTTCTCTGTCTGCATTAGCACTACCATAGCTTAGCCCTGCCGGGCATTCTGGTAACCTGCATGGATGTGTTAGAAGCTTGAAGACGAGCAGACTCAGCTTTCTAACTTCTAATGTGATGTTTGCGCACCAGGGGAAGGGACCAGTAACAGGAGACAGAAAACTGTTTTGAGGCAGCTACATTTGTTAGGGCGGAAATGAGATGCTAAAAATGTACAATGTGCAAAATTGGATTTTCTACTGATGTTTGGAATTCGAGGAACTGTTGCCTGTGGATAAAAAGGTATATGAAATGTTTTCAATGATACATATGTGTAAAACATAGTTTGTGTTTTTAGAATGTTAGGTAAATGTTTTTGCACCTGTCTAGCTTCATCCCAAACAAATCTGTACCCAGGAGATTGATTGGTGCCAAAAGCTTGAAAAAGTGTTTTGATGGCTCTAGCTGGATTTTCTCAGATTGTCTTTCTAACTTTCGCATGGCATTCGGCATGGCTTGGATCAGAACCAGGGCTGTTGAAGAAGCCAAGTCCTCTTCATGGTTCATGACTCATTTAATTATGAATAAAGGTTTTGTTTGTGTATAATACACCAGCAGCATGCTGGGTTAGTCTTCCCCCAAGTGTTTTATCAGTTCCGGTATTAGAATGCCGCCCACTGCTGATCACTGTGAGTTGGCCCTGCTGTATTGCCAGTGCTCCGAATGCTGACTACCTCGGACATCCCGAGTCAGGGCGAGTCACTTTGTCTCGTGTTTCCTAGCCTGTCTGCTTCATTTAATGCTGTTTTAACAGACCTTCAGACATGTTAGATCTTACGGCTCCTTAAATTGGAAAAATTGCCTCTCACACATTTTTAAGCTGTAGAAACACAGTATGCTAAAAGAAGGGTTTGCCTTTGGAGTGATGTTGGTTCCTTACAATTGTTTAAGGGGGCCTTAGAAAAACCAGCAGTTCTGAGCTAGCAAGATGACCTAGAGAGTAAGGCCACTTGCTGCCAAACCTGCCAGCCCCGGTTCAGTCCTTCCAAGGAAGGAACCAACTGCTTATTGCAAGTGATCCTCTGGCCCCTGCATGCGTGCTCACACATACACACGCACACCACATGAATTAAAATGCAATTAAAAATTTTTTATTGACAATTCTTTCTGGGTTAGGTGGTGCACACATGTGAGGCCCGCCTGGGCTACAGAATAAGAACCTGCCTCAAAAGAACTAAAGTTATTGACAGTTCTTGAGTTACCTCCATGATCTGTAAATCCCCTGACTCACCTACAAGCTCACACCTCCGTGAAAAGCAAGCCCGAGCACATCTGGTCCTTGTCCTTGAAGGTCTAAGGAAGCCAGCTAAGGTTTGTATCCTAGCTGTTTGTGCTGTTTCCAACCTGTGTGGTCTTGGTTAGACCAGTTCCTTGAGTAGTCTGAGTCAATGTAGATCATTAGTTAGGATGGAATTTAGACAGCAAAATGACAAAAACCACTCAGCACCTAGTAAGTTCTCGGTTGCTTACGTGAGCAGGGTCCTTTCTCATGTCCATCCACTCAACAGACAAAATTACACAATAGAAACTTGCTGGGGCAGGTAAAGTTGGGAGAGAGATAAGTAGATGTTCTCTATTAAGGACACATTTGTCTGCCAGGTGGTGGTGGGAGACACCTGTAATCCCAGCACTCGGGAGACAGAGGCAGGTGGATCTCTGTGAGCTCGAGGCCAGCCTGGTCTACAGAGCAAGTTCCAGGACATCCAGAGCTACACAAGGAAACCCTGTCTCGAAAAACCAAAGAAGAAAGGAAAGAAACATTTGTCTCACTTGATCAGTTCATTATTCTTGTCACTAAGGTCACAGTGAGTGATGAGCACAGATAATTACAGATACTTTCTCAAAAGGCAGAAAGCTAACGATCACGCACAGAGCACAGCTCCTGGTAAGGCAGGCTTCCTAATGAGACAGGAGGAGCGTGGTCACAGAGTTGGGGTCCTCAGATCCAGCTCTCTCCCTCCAGTGTTTGTTTCCCAGGACTAAGGTTCACCTCCTGTGTCACCTCAGATCCTCTCCGTGCCCCCATACTCAGCAGCTAAGAAAAACGCCTTCATGTGGTAGCCTGCTTGTGTGACCTGCTCTCTTGAAGGCCCAAAGGCCAACCAGGAAAGCCATGCCTTCTGTGGCCACCAAATACGGAAGGAAAGGACGGTGCTGTCTGTGTTGGCTCTTCTGGTCCCTGTGCATATTGCTGTTTGGGGCAGGGGAGGAGCGTCTGTGAAGCCCCGTCGTGGCTGCCTTAGAGTGTGCTGAGAACGTGTCATAGTTCAGGTCCTCTCCAGTTTTATTAAAAAGCTGCTGTGGGCCAGGTGGTGGTGGTCACGCCTTTAATCCCGGCACCCCAGAGGCAGAGGCAGTCGGATCTCTGTGGGTGGATGTAGACTCTAAAAGGCTGGCTGGCCCCCTGCCCCACCTGTTGTCCACCCAGTCCTTCCAGTCCCAAGATGGCAGTGAGGAGGACCCAGCTGCTGGTGGCAGTGCAGAAGAGGAGAGACTGGGCAGGAGGGAGCGGGAAGGGGGTGCCGGAGGCCAGAAGAGGAGAGACTGGGCAGGAGGGAGCGGGAAGGGGGTGCCGGAGGCCAGAAGAGGAGAGACTGTGCAGGAGGGAGCGGGAAGGGGGTGCCGGAGGCCAGAAGAGGAGAGACTGGGCAGGAGGGAGCAGGAAGGGGGGTGCCGGAGGCCAGAAGAGGAGAGACTGTGCAGGAGGGAGCGGGAACGGGGGTGCCGGAGGCCAGAAGAGGAGAGACTGGGCAGGAGGGAGCGGGAAGGGGGTGCCGGAGGCCAGAAGAGGAGAGACTGGGCAGGAGGGAGCAGGAAGGGGGTGCCGGAGGCCAGAAGAGGAGAGACTGTGCAGGAGGGAGCGGGAAGGGGGTGCCGGAGGCCAGAAGAGGAGAGACTGTGCAGGAGGGAGCGGGAAGGGGGTGCCGGAGGCCAGAACTGCAGCTGCCTGTCCCAAAGAAGTGTGCTGGGGGTCGTGTCTGTTTCTAACGGCCACTTTCTTTCTGTTTGGTGTGGATTTTGAGACAGAATCTCACTATGGTGTGGTTTAGAACTCACTGTAATGATCAGGCTAGCTTGAAATTTGGGAATCCTCCTGCCTCTGACCCCCAGGTGCTGGAATTACAGGTGTATCCCACCACACCTGGCTAGTAGCCACATTTTTAAAGAAGAGAAACAAAATTCGTCTTTATAATGTACTTTATTAACCCGGTGTGCATGCCCGAGTTGTTATTCCAGACTGTGACCAACCTTAAAATTACTGATACGTTTTAGATTTTTTTTTTCCACACAGGTTAAGCGTCCTTAATCCAAAGTGTTTTGAACACTGATGGGAAAGACTTTTGGATTTGAACCATTTAGGGTTTGGGGTTAGAAATGTTCAATCAAGTGAGATCTATGCACATGTTCCTAGATCTGAACACCTCTGTAGTCTAAAACACGTGTGCTCCCAAATACTTTCCTATGAGGACCACTCTCAGAAGCCCTGCAAATCTCACAGCAGGGCTCGGGCCACACCAGGCACATTCCCGATGCTCAGTAGTTCTGTGTGGCTGTGTAAGACCAGGGGTTTGCCTTCCCTCCAAAGGACTGCAACCTCGAGAGCCTCAACTCTCAACCACATCCTCATCACAAACACTCAGGCTCCCCGGGCTGATGGTTTCCTTTTAAGACTGAATCTCAGAAGTGTGGTAAATCCTCGTGTCTTCTTTTAAGATGAAAGGGCTTCACACAAGAGGAGACCCAGCATAGTGGAACCAATGAGACTCTGGACAGGAACTGAGCGGGAATAGAGGCAGCCTGTTGCGTCCGCTTGCGGCAGGAAGAATTGACAAGATGCGTAGAATGGATGTAAGTGGAATGAATCACTCGGAATGGCTTCTGCAGTCGGGGAAAACATTCCGTTGGTAACAAGCTTGCTGTGCAAGCATGAAGATCTGAGTTCAAATCCCCACCTCCCGTGTAAAATCTGGGCATGGCTGCCAGCGCTGGGGACTCAGACAGGAAATCCCTTGATCTTGCTAGCCAGCCAGTCTTGGCAAATCAGGAACTTTAGGTTCAGTGAGAGAACTTGTCTCAAAAAATAAGGTGGAGAGCAATTAAAGAAGGCATCCAACCTTGACCTCTGGGCATGCGTGCAAGTGTGTACACATGCGTGCGCACACACACACATACACACACACACATGAATAACTGACCAGGTGTGGCTCAGGCCTGTAATCCAGTACTCAGGAGGCAGAAACAGGAAGCTAAGGTCAGGTCCTCCTTGGTGACAAAATGAGTTCCAGTTCACCCTGACTCAAAGAGACCCTCTCTCAAAAACTTACTTTAATTAAATTGACTTCTAGTTTTTTAACCTGAGCAGCTGGATGCAGAGGCGTTGACTGGGGTAGGAAGGAGAGGGTGGAATGGCGGGGTTGAGTGAGTGAAGACGGAAGACAAGGATCTCTTCTGGTCGATCAAGGTCAGTCAGCACCGAAAAGTCTATGACTCATGGCAGTATGGGTGGGGAAGGAAGGACTTGATATCAAAGAAATAAAATGGAACCCAGACATAGACCTGGCGTGGGAGGTCCTTCTGTCTATGTGTTGCTTTTATTGGTGAATGAATAAAAAAACTGCCCTGGCCTATAGCATGGGAGGAGAAAAGCGGAGTCAGAGAAGCCATGGAGCCTCCAGAGACATGCTGGGAATTTTAGCTGGTAAGCCACAGTCACGTGGCGATACACAGATTAATATAAATGGGTTAAATTCAGATGTAAGAGTTAGCCAATAAAAAGTTAAGAGTTAATGGGCCAGTCAATGATTTAAATAATACAGTTTCTGTGTGGTTATTTTGGTTCTGGGCAATCGGGACGAACAAATGGCTTCCTCCCAACACAGACCCACCTGAGTTACTTTTTCTTGTTGTCTTGACAACTTGAAGAAAGGGTTTAGGGCTGCAGAGTTGGCTCAGCACTTATGAGCACTGACTGTTCTTCCAGAGGACCGGGGTTCAATTTCCAGCCCCCACGTGGCAGCTCACAACTATCTGTAACTCCAGACCCAGGGGACCCAATGCTCTCTTCTGGCCTCTGAAGCCACTAAGTGTGTATGTAGCGCACAGACTAAACATGCTGGCAAAACCCTGTACACAAGAGATAAAAATAATTTTTTAAGGAAGGAAAAGTGTGTTTTAGCTCTCGGCGTGAGGTCTCTCTCAGTGGTCCATCATGATGGGGAGGATGCAGCCACATAATAAAGAAAACCTGGCCTCAAGCAAATGAACAACTTCAGGACTTTTTGACCCATGGTACTGGGATGACTAGACAGGAAAGAAACATCTAAACACAGACCAGAAGCCTGTAACAACAAGTCACTCAAAAGGGACCTCAAAATGCATCACAGACCTAAGTATAAAGTACAAGACTATAGAGTTAGAGGGTGTGGGGATAGCATTGCAGACAAACACCAAAGGCATGATCCTTCGAGAAAGAATCGGCAGCTGGTGTGATGCTGAAAGTCAGACGCTGTCGCGAATGTAAGATGACCTCAGACAGGAAGACAACACTCGTGAAGGATGTCTTGTGAAGATCGCATCCTCACAACTCCAGTGTGTTTGTTTGTCTAAATTCCAAGGCTGGCTCAGAACCCCAGGCACCTGCATTCATTAACCCTTTAGTTACTAGATGGTGGGAGGATCTGGATCATATTTCATCTAGAATAACGATTCCTGGGCCCATGAGCTGCCCGGAGAAGAGCTGTGGTGACTGTAGCTCCCGTCACCCCTCTCTGACTCGGGGTCAAGGTGACCTTTGAGTTCTCTAGTGTTGTGCTCCAAATCAGAGCAACGTTTAGGGTTGCTCCCTTTCTAAAGGAGATACTGTCACTGTTTAGTACAATCCAGCGGGTCGAGCTGCTATGTGCACAGACGGGTCCCGAGTGAGCACCTGGGAGCTGCCGTAGCCTTCCCTTTCAACCCTTTGAAATGCCCTGAACGCGCCACTTCGGAGGCTCTTGCCCACGTGGGTTAATGGAGCCCTATTTACTAATGTCTCTCTTGCGGCTCTGCGCACCCTTGCTTTAAAATTCAAGGTTTTCTTGACCTCCGCTCTCCCGCTCCTCTCAACACAGATGACAGCAAGCTTACTTACTTTGGTCAGAAGTTGTGGGTTAGTGATTTCCGCCATTTGGCTTGCTGTATCTGTCATTTGGGGATGACTTCCAGGAACTTTAGAACCTTATTCCTTTTCCTTTTTTTTTTTTAACTTGAAAATAGATTTAATGAAGGATTTTATTTCTAAGATATGGACCTGGCCAAACGGATGTCCAAGGAAAGGATCTGCTTTGTCTTTAACTCCCCTAAAGCTGAATAGGATTGTTAATCCCACCGGAATAAAAACATTACAATTTTTTTTAACCAAATTTGAATAAAACAGTAGATACTGGCCAGGTTCATACCCGGGATTCCAAGAGAGTGCCTGGTGTTTACAAAGGGAAACTTTGTCCCGCCTTTGTCTGATCGGGCACAGACATACATCCTGACATAGTTCTGGCCTATGTACCCCCGCCTCCGTGTGATCAAACACTTCCTGTGCAGTTGGGGCTCCCATCCTTGTTTACAGAAGTGAAAACCCGTGGCTTGTTCTCTCACATGAACAACAGCCCCCAGCGTTCCAGGAAGTTATCTGTCCTTATAGATCTCCTAAGCACGGTAATTTAAACTCAAAACCTAACTTTAGCCCTCACAGGAATGTGCCGGGACCGAGGTCTGTATTCCGCGTCTTTCAGCAGTAGTGAGCGGCTCCAGCTTTGGGACCAGTGCCTCACTTTGCAGGAGCTAATGCCTCTGGGGACTGTTTGCTCAGAACGACCTCACGCGCACACCACCCCTTTCCTTTGCTCACAACATCTCAGTCAGTGAGTGAGCACCCCCAGCTTGTCTCAAGGTATTCTGATAGCCCCCTCCTTGTCAACGGCAGCTGCTGAGTGGGCTCCAGCCTGAGACACACACGTGAGGTCTGGAGAGGGGGCTTGGCAGAACTTTGGAGGAGATTCTCCTCCCCATTAGAGATACTCCCCCTCTCCTCCTTCTGTGAGGACCTGAATCCCAGAACTATCTGGACACCCTGTCTTTTCTTTCATTTGAAAACAGGTAGACGGAGCTAGGGATGTAGTTCAGTAAGTACTAGGGCGACTTGGACAGCGACCCCTGAACTGAAGAAAGAGACAGTGAGGGAGGAGGGGGTGGACTGTCTGGAGGTCCGCAAAGGGAGGGCAGGCTAAGGGCAGAGAGCCTGTTCCCGGGCATGAGTAACGAACTAGCTGCCTCTCCACAGACTTCTTGTTTTAGGTAAGAGTTACGCACCCTCATTACTAAAGCCGCTTTTAGCGGAGTACACTGTCGTCCGCAGATGGGAGCCTCCACGCACTCCTGACTCCCGAAAACTCCCAGCCCCCGAGGATTTCCAGCTACCACTCTGCATCCTGACTCCCTGTCCACCACTTGGGTGGTCAAGCCGTGGTTCCTTAACAACCTGTTCAATGTGTTGACTAGCCCAGAGCGCTGTTGAAGGGAGGTGTTTTCATCTTCCCATTTGTTCAGACATATTGGCTAAATGGAATGACAAGTAAATACTGTTTAGTGACCAACCTACAGAAGAGAGAACACCAGTATTCCTCTGGAGCCAGTGTAGAGCTCTCATCTTGTGTGTATATGTGGGTGCGTGTGTACATTTTAACTTTTTAGGTTAGAATTTGAGTTCCTAATTGGGTCAGCCTTTGGGAAGTACTGGAAAACCACTAGCAATAACCTCTCCTAGTGCCCAGGATGGGCTTTTCCCTAATTATTGTAAACCACGCCATATTGTCAAAACTCAGAGCTTCAACTCATCTTTAAGATGGGGCATTAGTTACTTTAGTTTTAGCAGTCACTCACTTTATACTTAGAGGCTTAAATTTGATCTATGGTTAATATATTTTTAATTTTTAGGCAATGATTTCCATGATGGTATTTTCATACACACACAATTTTACTACTCTTCCTTCTTTTCTCACTGGTCCCCGCCTTCCTCCCACACAACCCCCCTTCTGTTTATGTCACATACACATTATTTCCATTCCCTACCCTCTCTTGTTCCCCTCTCTCCTTCCCGTCTATCTTTTCTTCCCTTCTCCACGTTGTGTTTCTGTTTTCACCACACAAGCACACACACGTGCCCAGATGAGTTGGGTTAGGGAGAAAAAGGGCCAATAGAATACTGGTCGTATTAGAACAAAATTGTATGTGTGCTGTGTGCATTTAAATGTGGGTGCAGCAAATGAGAAATAAAAATAAGGTGCTTTGTCTTTCTGAACGTGGCTTGTTTTGCTTAGCATAATGATATACGGTTCCATCTACTTCCCTGCTTACGTCACAATTTCCTTCTTTTTTGCAACTGAATAAATTTCATCTGTGGATGACTGGCTATTGAAGGCGCAGCAGCAAGTGTGCTGTGCGCGGTCTCTGTGCCGTGCTCTCTTAGAATCCTCGGGATGTCTAAATCGGGGGATATTTAATAGTATTACCAGTTTTTCTTCTTTTTACCCCTTTTGTGTCTTCTCACTGTGTCCCTGTCAACGTGGCAGCATAGACCGCTAGGTCAGTTTTAACAGATGACCAGTCTCTGGAGATTTAGAGAATCAACCACCAAACGTCTGGCCTCGAGCTGCCAGAACAATTAAGGTGATTAGGAAAGAAAACAGCTTTAGGGGAGCCCTGATGCATTGTAATAAGCAAAACAGTCACAATCTAGCATTCACCCAGACGCTAGAATAAACCATGTAACAAGTCTAAAGGATACACAATTTTCCTTCCTTCGCAAGGGTCTTGGTTTTTAATGTACTTGGGACAGGTTTAGTTTGGGGAGTAGGCATGCCTTACTTGCTTAGTAAGATGGTCTGGGAGTGGAGAGGAAAGAGAGGTATACTGGTCAAGTTAGGACCAAAGCATTTTCTGTCAATTTGTCAGAGCAGAACTGTGGGCTGAGGAGCGTTGTATTGTGGGTTATTGAACTTCCTTTCAAATTCCATGTAGAGCACAGGCTACAGCAAGTGAACTGAATAATTCATCTCCTGCATCGCCAGAATGAAAGCTGGAAGTATGAAAGCTGTTCCTTAAATTTAGTAAACATGAGCCTAGACCCAGCAGGAAAGACCACCGCCGTTTCAGCCAGAATCTCTCGCATGCATGCTCTCTCTCTTTTCTGAGACTGGGTCTCAGATTCTGTGCAACTCTTTTATCTTTATGTTTGTCCCCATAATGAACTAGAAGCCTGAGTGTAGTAATAGCTTTTGATGAGCTCAGTGTATCTCTCCAAGGTGAGTGTGGGGTTTGAATGATAATGGCCCCATAGGTTCTTGGGAAGTGCCTTTATTAAGAGGTGTGACCTAGTTAGAGTGGGTGTAGCCTTGTTAGAGGAAGCATGTCACTGGGGGTGGGCTTTGCGGTTTCAGACGCTCAAGCCAGGTCCAGTGTCACTCTTTCCCTGCTGCCTGAGGATCCAGATGTAGATCTCTCAACTGCTTCTCCAGCACCACATCTGCCTGTGTGCGAGCCATGCTTCCCGACACGACAATAATGGACTAAACCTCTGAAATGTAAGCCAGCCTCAGTCTAAAGTTTTATTTATAAGAGTCACCCTGGTCAGCCTACGGAATGGGAAAAGTTCTTTGCCAACCCCACATCAGACATAGGGATGATCTCCAAAATATATAAGAACTAGAAAAACTAGACATCATCCTTAATAAATAAATAAATTTAAAAAAAAAAGAATTACTAGATGCAAGTAATGGTGCCTTATAAAGAAAAAAAAACTAGACATCAAACTCCCAAACAATCCAATTAAAAAGTGGGGTACAGGGGCTGGAGAGATGGCTCAGTGGTTAAGAGCACTGCCTGCTCTTCCAAAGGTCCTGAGTTCAATTCCCGGCAACCACATGGTGGCTCACAACCATCTGTAATGAGGTCTGGTGCCCTCTTCTGGCCTGCAAACATACACACAGAGTATTGTATAAATAATAAATAAACAAATAAAAAAGTGGGGTACAGATTTAAACAGAGAATTCTCAACAGAAGAATCTCAAATGGCAGAGAAATGCTTGAAGAATTGCTCAACATCCTTCTCTATTAGGGAAATGAAAATCAAAATGACTCTGAGATACCATCTTACACCTGTCAGAATGGCTAAGATCAAAATGTTAACAACAGCCTATGTTGGAGAGGATGTGGAGTAAGGGGAACTCTTCTCCACTGCTGGTGGGAGTGCAAACTTGTACAGCCATTTTGGAAATCAGTATGGTGGTTTCTCAATGTACCTCAAGAACCAGCTATACCAAACTTGGGCATATACCTAAAGGATGCTCAAATCATACCATAAGAACACGTGCTCTAGTATGTTTATAGAAGCATTATTCCTATCTTGAAACAACCTAGATGCCCCTCAACTCAAGAATGGATAAAGAAAATATGGTACATTTACACAATGGAGTATTACTCAGTGTTTTTTAAAAAAAAAAAAAACAATGACATGAAATTTGCAGGCAAATGGATGGACCTAGAAAAAAATCATCCTGAGTGAGGTAACCCAGACCCAGAAAGACAAACACAGTATGTACTCACTCATGAGTGGTTGTTAGATAAAAAGCAAAGGAAAACCAGGCTACAATCTACAGTCCCAGAGAAGCTAGGTAACAACGAGGACCCTAAGAGGCACATACAGATGTCCCTAGGAAGGGGAAATAGATCTCCTGGGTAAACTGGGGGTAGGGGGGTTGTGGAAACTTTTCCCATAGGCTCATGTATTGAACAGTCCCCACTATTGTAGTTGTTCCTCTCCCCTTTGGGGGCCCACCACCCAGCTCCCAGATAAATACACTTGAGACTTACTCTTAGGTATGAATGCCCAGCCCTAGCTTGTCTTGTTTCTTGCCAGCTTTTCTAACTTAAATTATCCTGTTTCTCTTTAACTATGTTTTTGTCTCTGTACTTTCTACCTTTCTTTAGTCTATATGTCTTCCAGCCATGAAAGGTCTAGCTAGAACACCCCAGGCACAAGATTAGTATTAGAAGAAAGGCAGGCTTGAGGCCTCTGACATCAGCCTTAGCAGTCGGCTAACTCTGAACACTATTAATACATAAATAAAAATAAATAAATCAAACAGAAGAATCTTCCTCCTTCTATACCTTCCCAGAAGGCCTCCCTGCTGGCTGTTTATTTCTGGTTCTTCTGCATTGCAGACATTTTCTCCATAAATATAAGCACATATGTATGCATATTGTTATAGAAAACTATTTTAATCAGAAATAAGATTATGCTCCTCAGCATGGTCTGAAACTTCTTATTTTATGAGTGTTCTTCTTGTGCTCACATCTGGACCTACTTCTGAGCTTTTTGATGGCTGAGTGGTATTTCCCTTCATGCCTGCCCCATCAAAAGACAAGAATGAACCAACCGCAAGGGCTCTTGGCTGATTGCACAACTTCACAAATCTATAGAAAATAAGACAGCACTGTGTATTATTTGCTACCATTTGCTTTCTTAGCAAGCCCCGTGTTCTACACGTTGAGATGTCTAACTGATTATCTCCCAAAAGGCTGAAGGGAATGTCTTGAAACTTTTCTTCCTCGTACAGTCACGGCAAGGAGAAAGCGTGAGGAACAGAACTGCTCAGACAAGGGGTTTGTGCATGCAACGTCACGCTAAGGGTCCTCAGGTTGTCTGGAAAGATTCTGCCAGCTTACATCCCACCCACCTGTGAGTTACCTGGGTCCCCCTAGCTCCCGCTGCTGAACACTAACGAACTTTTTAGACTTCGTCCTTCTGCGACAGTTTTAGTTATTCAATCTCCCTACATTTTAGTCTGCACCTTCCCTAACTGTTGATGAGATTGACTGTGCTTTGTGCGTATTTACTTTTTATTCGGCTGCTCTTCCTTCAAGATGTTTATTCGTGCACTTTGATTTCCCCTTTGGTTTAAACAAGCTTCCCCAAGGCGTTGACTGAGACTCAGGCAGAATGAACGTTTTGTGGGCATGCTGATGCAGCCAGCGTTTCCACAGTCTCGACTTCGGCCTCCTTGACAAAAGCCAAGTGGAAACCGAGAAAGGACGTGGAGAGCCACTAATTTTCTCTGGTCAACTGAGGAGCTTTTGTTTGTTTGTTCGTTCGTTCCTTTCAACCAAATAGAAATCATCTATTTCTCCAGCATGGAAACCAACTCCCCAAGAACTGAAACTTCTGATTCTATCATTTAATCCAATCTAATAATCACCCTGACTTTCTGTGGTAATTAGCGATCGGTGATGACAGATTGCAGACTGGTAAGACACTTTTTAATTTTAGTTAATTTTTAAGTCTAGATGACTTTACAAGAGTAGAAAGAAAGAAAAGACTCTTCATCTAGCGTTCCAAAGATCCGAATCTGTTTTGTTGTACCTTTGTATATGTATGGTGTGTGTGTGTGTGTGTGTGTGTGTGTGATGTGTTGTTCTGAAGGGGGACACCAGCTACACAACTCAGAAGCAGAGTGTATAGGTGGGGTGAATTGATGTGTACCGCACAAGGAGGAGGAGTCGGACTCCGCGTGAGGTCTCTGCAGAAGCAGTCTTGGGTTGCAGTCATCAGGGCCTCCAGAGGAGGAAGCTCACACTGGGTCAATCTTTGTAGACACTAGGACTTGAACCAGAGGAAGGCTTTGCCACTCCTCTGACCCTTGCCCAGGGAAGACTTTGCCATTCCCATGCATCTGAGGCGTTAGAGTCTTTGCCATGGCTGGGCTCATATCAACAACATACATTGCCTGAGGACGTCATCCACCTCCCACAGCTGAGCTCACGTGATCTTCCCTTGTCCGATTCCCAAGCGGTGGGACTACAGTGTTGCACCGCCGTGTTGGGCTTCAAGATAGACCCTGGATTTTCCAATGATTTTCACAGTTTTATAAAAACATTGGGCCGGGCGGCGGTGGCGCACACCTTTAATCCCAGCACTTGGGAAGCAGAGGCAGGCCTCTCTGTGAGTTTGAGGCCAGCCTGGTCTACAAGAACTAATTCCAGGTCTGGCTCCAGAGAAACCCTGTCTTGAAAAACAAAAAACAAAACAAAATTACAAAGACCATTGGGATGAACTCAAGGTTTGGTTTCTGCTCAAAGGAGAGTACCCTACGAAGGGTCTTGCCTTTCTTCGGGCTCCTTTTCCTTCTAAAATAACCTCTGGAAAGCTTCGTAAATAAGCCTCTTGTTTCCCTCTGTACAGCCTCCTCCCCCACCCCCTCTTAGAACTCTGTAACAATCAGGACATAATTATCCACATGCTGGTTGGCTTCACATATTTCTCTTTATTCATTTTCATCTTTTCTTCCCTTTTAAGTTAAAACGCTCCTACAGATTAGGTTTTGCATTAATTATATCATGTGGCGTAACAAATTACCCCCCAAATTTAGCATCTTAAAACAACATCATCTAGCAGATTCTCTGAGCCAGAAGCTCCAGCATGGCTGTGCTGTGGCCATGGACGGGCTTGACTGAGCAGCAGGCTCTCCCTTCTGGGGTGGGGGTGGAGTCATCCTTCCAGAAGCAAATTGAGACTCTGGCGCTGGTGCTGTCCCGGGAGTCATTCAGAAAGTCCGATGCTCAGCTCATCTTGACCTCCATTGAGAGAGCCCAAGCACGAACAGAGCAAAAGTGATGGATGCTGTCTCTCATGCAGGCTTCAAAGTCACACAGTGTTGCTTTCCCAAGCACCTTGGGTACATAACTGTCCACAGAGGCATGAGCAGTAACACACAAGGACTGATGAGGCCATCATAGAGCATCGTCAATTCAGCACAGGGACCCTGCCTTTCCCGCGTTCTTTTTGCCAGTCAGGTTGGCGTGAGTGTCGTCACTTAGAGAAACACGATGATGCACACCCGTGCTCTCCCCACAATCCCGGAGGCTGTGACTGCGAGAGAAGCAAGGTCAGCCCGTTGTCTGCAGTAAAGGAGTTTCTCAAAGAAAAGAAAAGGCAAGCCATTTATGTGGAACGATTGCAGTGAGCCTAGAAGCTGATGGTTTGCTTCATAAGAGCACAGGCTCTCAAGCCGTGTTACTGTCGGGCAAAGTGGAGTTTTGCATGTGAGTTCATTGACTCTGTCATGGAGAAGAGTCCTCTGGATCACCCCTGCTTGTTAGGATGTCAGAGCTGGGATGGGGGTCACGGAACGACAAAGTCCTCCGCAGGCCCGAGGGGTTTCCACCATGGAAGTTGCGACACTAGAAATCAAGGCTTTTAAGACCGGATTTAATTCTCAAGTTGGTCATTAATCATCTGCCAGCACTCCAGTGATCTACCGAATGGAATATTTTAAAATATTAAATTTCTGAGAAATCCTGCAAGAAAGAAGTCTGTCTGACTTTGTAAAATAAGCATTTCCCACACATAGGACACGAGTGTAAATCTCAGCCTAGGGACTGAAATCTACAAGAAATTAATTTTTGATTTGGAGTCCTTTTCTTCCAATTGAGGGGGGAAAGTACCTTAAGTTCCTTCTTTAATGGAATTCTCTCATGTACCCCAGGGATACCCCAACTTCTGGGATACCCAGGTAGTCTCACTTTGGGCACAATAGTCACTGCTCAGATGCCCCCAAATCCCTGTACATATGATTCTGCCAAGTATGAGACCCAGGCTCGTCTCTTAGGATTTACTCAAAACAAAGGGATCCTCTGGCTTTGGGGTGGAATAGTGCCCTCTCCAGACCCCAGCCTTGCTGCTTCCTGTTCCTTCATCTCCTCTAACTCCCAAGTCTAAGGACTTGCTGACCTCACCATCCCCCTGGCCAGCCTGAGAGGCGCTGCTGAGCCACCCCAGACACTGCCCCTCCACTTCTGCCTCCCCCTCTTCTTCTTGACCCTCCCTCGTCTTCCCTTCTCCCCCTCCTCTTTCTGACCCTCCCTCCTTTTCCCTTCTCCCTCTCCTCTTTTTCTTTCTTCTTCTGAGAGGTGAAGACATCTGAATCCTGCTGAGAACTTGGGTCATTTTGTCTCCTGCCGCCGCAGAGGTCTTCCTTAGCACTCTGCTTCGTCTGCTTACGTGGAAGAAAGGTCAGAGATGGAGAGGTGGCGTAGAGGGGTCACATCTGGAAACATCTGTCACCCCTCATACCAAGGTAATGGGTTTGTGGGCCATAGCCTGGCTGCAAATGGCTTCTCAGTGGCCTATTAAGGAGCCAGGTGGATACCAAGAGGGTGGCCCTGCAGCCTACAGTCGGTGACAGAAAGATACCAAGAGGGTGGCCCTCTAGTCTACAGTCAGTGACAGAACGAAGAGCAATGGGAGGCCCTGTGGATTCCATCTGCCCTGCTGGAGGATGGGTGCAAAAGGCCTGGGCACAGCAGCTGGGAACCTCTGGGCTTGTGGGAGGAGATGCTGCTAGTCTCGGTGGCTTTTGAACACCTTTTAAATGAGATTGCATGGCTCCCCAGCCATTGCACAGCCCCCAGCCATTGCACGGCTCCCCAGCCATTGCACAGCCCCCCAGCCATTGCACAGCCCCCCAGCCATTGCACGTCCCCCCCCCAGCCATTGCACAGCCCCTCAGCCATTGCACGGCCCCCTAGCCATTGCACAGCCATTGCACGGCCCCCCAGCCATTGCACACACACCCAGCCATTGCACGGCCCCCCAGCCTTTGCACTTGTTTTCTCGAAGGCACCACTTTCTTCAGGGCTCTCTTTGAAAACCATTCAGCTCCCTCCTGTGTGAGCATGAGGCCCTGGAAAGCATCTTAAAGCCCATCAAAAACTTAACGCGTGGACTTTGAAGCGAGACCAAGATGTGAGGCCTCCCCCAGAATAAAATATCTCCCAAACTGGTTAAATAGGTGCCGCTTAATAGCCAGCCATTTCTAAATTGTTTCTTTTATATAGTGTAGCATTTTACACTGGTGGTAACTATGGTAACAGATCCTAAGGACTCCATAAGATCAGCAAATTACCAGGTGCTAATTGTAAATAAGGAGACAAATAAATAGCTTATAATCTAAATGGCAGCACCTAAGAGTGCCATCCCGAGCTTCATGGGCTGGTCTGTACCCTCTGATAAAATAGTGTCCTCTCATCTGTATTTAGCCACGTGTGCCTCTAAAAACTAGACTCATTAATGGACACGTCGTCCCTTTACTGTTGAATTTGAAAGAGTAGAAAATGCTTAGACAAGGCAATATGATCAACTGCATGTCAGTGACATATCACCGTGTCGCAATCACTTAAATACAGTTTCTCTGTGTCTGCTGGGGACAGGAGCCTTGTGGATACCAAAAACCCACGTGTGCCCAGGCCCCTCAGATAACATGGCATGGATCTGCATAGACCCTACGGTGGTCCTCACCTGTACCTTGAAGCCATCTCTAGCCTGTTAGTGCCGCGTGCTATGCAAACACTACATGCGGCATCGCCTACTGTACTGTGCAGGGGGCAAACAAGGGAAAATCCCAGACATGGGCAATGCAGAGGTGGTTTCCTTTTTCCCCATTACCAACTGCCGTCTTGGTTGCAGATGCACAACTATTGAGGAAAACCGCACAGATGTAAGGTTTCAGATCACCACCGGGTCATCTTTGTACTTTTCCAGCACAGGTGGCAGTTGTCGTATCTGGACTGTGTGGCCCTGGGCTGGCACTTAGTACTACCTGCTCTTTCCTCGATGCTGGTGACACTTCTACATCACCTTAGATCAGTGGTTCTCCACCTTCCTAATACTGAGACCATTTAATACAGTTCCTCATGTGGTGGGGATCCCCAATCATAGCTCTTTCCTTTGCTACTTCATAACTGTAGTTTTGCTACTGTTATGAATTGCCACGTAAATATCTGTGCTTTCCATGGTCTTAGGTGACCCCTGTGAAAGGGTCATTTGATTCCCCCAGAAGGGTCGTGACCCACAGGTTGAGAATAGCTGCATTAGACTGTCACATATATTCTATGCCGGTTAATATGTCTTAACTTTATCATGAATGTCAAGTGCTCCATTTCCGACTTGTCAGTCCCAAGTGCAGACCGTAAGTGTTGAATATGACTCCCACATCAGTCGACTAGAGATGTGGGCACAGAACGCAAAGCGGCGTGAAGGGTTATTTTTTTTCTTCCCTTTTTTGTTTAAGGCTCTGAACATCTGGCTGGAGAAGTGTTATCTGGGAAATGTTAGTTTTATCTCCCCTTCAATCACAGCGTGTCAAATGTGTTAGAAATGTCTAAGGACAAAAATGTGTCTATTCCTTGTTAGTTTCCACCCATCCACCCATCCATCCATCCATCCGTCCATCCACCCACCCACCATCC